>NC_090936.1:557567011-558846641 GCF_040938575.1 Ambystoma mexicanum | reverse complement strand
ATTCACAGGCTCTCTCTCTCGGAATCTTCCTGCTTTTTCTTTTCCTCAACATGCTGCAGTTCTGCGTGTCCATCTCCATCTCGGCCTTCGGTTGTAAGACCTTGCGCCAGAAAGACATAGCTGAAGAGGTAAGACAATGGTATCCTAAGAACCCCATTGAACAAAACACACACGGGCTAATGTTTTTATTCTACTTTTGCCCTCCATTTTGAAAAAGTTTACACTTTCATGCAGGAAACATAGCGGCACGTAAGTGCTGATGCAGGTGGCGCCCAGCGTGCAATTTGCACTTTTTGTAAAATCACTCCTTTTACTAATGTTATCACGCTTATGTTCGAGTTCACGGGAAGCTAAAAGTCAGACATACAAGTGACATGCAAATGACTTACGTTTTGCTCCAGGATACTTTAAATTGCTTTTGCAAGCAGAGTACAAGGCAGAAGAGTATATACTTTTTCACAGCCCCTTTATGCTCCGCTTGCAAAACCACTTGCTTTTATATCAGCCTGAAAATGGAATACATGCATAACACTGTTGAATTTCCATGGAATCTGCCTCTTTAGCACCTGCAGGTGAATTTCAAAGGAATCCATTGTAAATACTGCTTGCAAAGCATATTTAGCAGGTGGTATTTACATTTAGTACAACATGAACTGTTAGGGCGTGTTTGCCTGTTTTAACACCTTTGATTTACATTTCCCATTGTATATGTGGAAAACTGCATGGTGGGGATCCCACAGCATGTACGTGCAACTGTAAATGGTCCCTTCCATGCAATTACCACTTTTTACATATCGAGCACCATAGGGAGATAGATATAAGAGTGCATGCCGTGCATCATGGGAATGTAGATGCTTTCTATTGATTGGCTAGCCAATCCCTGTCAACAAATGAAATAATTGTTTGCACATGGAACCCAAGAATCTGGAACTATGCCGTACACCCTTAATAAGGTTAATTTAACAAAAGTCTTAAAAGCAAACTTTTCAATAAAAATGACTTACAGAAGACTCTTCCTCTGTATCTCTCGCTTAATTATATTCAAAACCAGCCTAAAATCTTACCCTAGCTCTCTGTTACATAACTCACTGAACCTCTCCCTCCTTCACTCCCATTCCCGTTCTCACACTAGCTGACCAATGGTAACTGATCCTTATACTAAATCAAGTAGAAGGTTCACTACACAAACTTGAAGCCAACTTCAGATGGCATGACAGACCTCACTCCATTGTTTGCCCTCGCCTGTTGTGATTACTCCCCATTAGAAAGAGTTATAAGAGGGTACCTTTTCACACTTGCGGAAACCCCTGTGATACCCGGCCAGCCAATCATTTTCCCATTCTTTTCTGCAAAGAGACAACTCTACAGTGGGGTACCTTCGTTATCTTCTCCTCCAGTCACTTGCTATAACCTGTCACCCCTCCTTCTTACAGGCCTCTCTTCCAGTCTAATGAATAGTTCCTTCGAATCCCGATCCAAGTGCATGTAATCTATTCACATTCTCCAATGACTTCTTCAAAAACTCCATGATCTTTTCACTACAGAGCCAAGTTTACAAGATCTTCCAACAAATTCTCTCGACTGGAAAAAAGCTGTAATACAAACCTGTATGTTATCGACACAGAATGTGGATTCCCTGTTTTCTAATCAAATCGTAAAGAACCTGTGTTTCCATGATTTTGAAATGGACTTGATTCCCAGAGGATCATTTCTGGTATCAAGTGACACATGTGCTAGCTAAAATGTAGGCAGTATAAAGGTTGTGGTAAAAATATATATTGTAGTTAAAAAGTAACCTTGCAAAATGAAATAAGAAATGCAGATGAAAAGTGCCCACAAATGTTGTGCCGTTATGACATGCACTAGGATTAAGGGGATGTGGAGGGATTGTGATTTCCTGGTTTAGAGGTAGTGTAGGAGATAAGGGCAGAAAAAAGGTGTGCTTAATTTAGGGTTAGGGCTGGGGTATTTGAGGAGAGTTGATGATGTTGGTGTTTGAGGATTGTCCAACTCCGGGCCTCAAAGGCCAGAATCCAGACTGGTTGTCAGGATATGTCTCATTCATATTCATGAAGAAAATGTGCATACATTTAGAATCATTGTATGCATATTTATGTCATGAATATTAATGAGAGGTATCCTGGAAACCCGGCATGGACTCGGCCCTCGAGGCCTGGAGTTGGATAACCCTGGGGGGGGGGGGTAGGATAGAGTAAGGGACAGGATAAGGTTTAGGGTAAGGCTTGTGGTAATGCTGAAGTTAACAGAGTAAGGATTTGCGTTAGAGTTAACAAAAGGGATAGGGAGGTTGGGGAGGGCTGGTGATGTTGAGGTATAATATGGTTTAGGATAAACCTAGGGGTTAGAGTAAGTGGCTAAACCTTGAGTTTAGGTTGCGTAAGGCTAAGGTTAGCGTTAGAGCAAGGGGGTGGGTTAAACAAAGGGCTATGGAATTTGTGATTGGGTTGGTTACTGTAAATGAGATATTTTTGAGTGATGAAGTGCTAAGTTCACTGTTAAGAAAACCTGAGGGTTAATGGTAGAAAATGGTTTGCAATTATGATAGGCGTTAGGGATAGGATGATTATGTATGGCTTTATTTGGGGTTTGGGTCCTTGTTAGTACTTATGAGTTTTTAAAAAACGATTTTTGCCAACCTTATCGTTGGCAACATTTTAAGTCTTCACATTGCTTGTATAGAATGACTACATTTTAAAAACCAATATTTGCTGACCACATTTTCACATGACTACATTTTCCTGGTGACATTTTCACATAAACTTAGTTTCTGACTAAGCATGACTTATGTCATGGAAAATGAAGTAAGTGAGGAATGTGCTTACACTGATTCATTAACAGGAGTATAAACTATTAACCAAAAGGTAGTAAGAGTATCAGCTGATCTGTTGCTGATTATACGTTACACAAAAACAAAAGAAATACTAAATCACAAAGAAGTAACAATGAAACATCACCTTTCATTATATAACGGCGTAGCAGAAAGAGGAAAGTGACCCGGTGACTGTCTAACAATGGCTTTCCTCAAAACACAAAGCCACAGAAAAGGCATGCACGCGAGCTCACCTGTGCACTAAGGAATAAAGGACTATCACCAAGCAAAAACCCTAATGCAACAATTAATGCTGGGGCGGTGGAACCTACTTTGAAGCACCATGTGGGCATGCATCGTTTTTTTTGGTGCATCCCTGCGTCCTACTGTCAGTCAGTCCTCTGCAGGAGTGAAGGAACTACTCACTGAGCTCATCTGTATGAAAATCAACATAGTTACGTGGCTATATGCTTCATCCATGTTTCCTGTTGGGCAAGTAGAAACTACCACAACCCACTAATCATAGCTGAGGTTAGTTAGAGACGGCAGTGGTGGATCATGACCAACAAAAGCATGTTCACCGACTCCTCGTCATGCCTGCAAAAATGTTGATGCGCACATGTTGCCATTGTCAAGTTGCCAGATACTTTTACCCTCTCGAGTCAAGACATATCTATGTGACAGGGGCTGGGTACCACAGGTCCAGAACACTGTTTTAACCTATGCATTGATTTAACACTTTTGAAGACACACCAAAGACTTCCTTGAAATATGTGCTCCATCATCAATGCACATCAGCACATCACTCAAGCAGAACGTGTCCGCATTTTTGCACCGTCATGTGTACGTAAATATGACAGCGCAACCTTATTACAATCAACTCAATCACTGTCTGTGCATCCCTAACAAAAAATAGACACAAATTATGCGCTTCACTACTTCAAGGACAGGACCCGACAGTGGAAAACACACTGCACGTCTGGATGTCCATGTTTTTAAGGGGGCACACCAGTGATCTATGAAGCAGGGGCTCCACATTCCAAGAGTTCAAGACCATTCAGTGCCTCATAAATGAAAGCCTTGCATCCTAGAGTCACCTTCCTGCCCATAAAGGTGCATAGCTGCGCCTGTAGAAAAAGGCTCAGATAACTGCATCAATTCAGACAGATTTAACAGGAGATGCCGGGAGGTCACATTATAAGCTACACCATTCCAGTTTAAAAATCCATGCACCCAAGACAAACCATAATACAGTAACACTTCCACACAACATACTGGTCTCGTTGACAGTGAACATGCGTAAGACAGTATTTTTTTCATTTCCATGATGCTAAGATTTTTGCGCTAGTATTCACAGTAGTGTGCATTGCACGATTTCAAAAAAACAAAAACATAAATATTGATGAAATTATTATTGAGGAAAGATGACAGGCCTTCCCCACAAAAGCAAAACTTTGGGTATCCCCATAGTGGTAGCAGCCCATTCCTGAAACTATCACTCACTCCTGTATCACAGACCATCACCAGTGGAGCCAATACCATCAAACATGGGAACATTGGGCCCATGCCACAACACCACAGTGCCTCTGTCTGTACGCCACCCCTTGCAAGGCACTACAACTGACCCCTCTATCTCCACTATAAACCACTCAGTTGAGTTCCCTGATGTCTTCTTTGCAGACAATGTGATCCCATCATGCTGTATGTCATTGCTTTTCACATAGGTCAGTATGTGAATCCAACAGAAGCCACATGTTTACAAAGCACAGGAAGTGGTTGCCAGTAGGGAGTGTGGCAAGGTGTGGAAGCCATGATTCTGTTGCACATCAGCAAGAGCATATAAACCATGAAAGTATAGGTGAAGTCTGGGTGTCGAGTTGTCTCAGGGGCACGTATAGGTTTCCTGCAGGGCCTAGTGGTTCTGAATACTTGTAAGGCATAGTAGGTTTGTCCTTTTTCTTTCCCCACACTGTATTTAATATTTTGTGTACGTTAATGTGTTTCATTCCCATGTTCCCTCCCTGTTGCCCTGTGGGCGCTTTGAAACAGGATTCACTTTCTGTATAAGCGCCTAACAAGCGAACAATAAATAAACACATAAATGTGTTTGAGACAGCCAAGGGCTGGAAACCTTGCTCTACTGACTCACCATTATGTCAGCAGAAATTGAATTTGAAGTTGCAGATGGTTACAACAGTTTAGTTTTCCTAGTCATTGGACATGTCACACTAGTTGCCTTGAGATACTCGATACTGTGTCTTGCATATGAAGGAACGCAACATTGGACTCCACCACAACGTGACCTGGACACACCCTTCCGCAGGCACTGCCTCTCCTCCCCCGCATGTTAATGCCACACACAGGCACTAGGTGGGAAACTGAGAGAGGTGACACCAACTGCATGACATTTCATGGAGAATATTGATAACAATGTGCAATGGGAGACTCATAACAATAGGTTGGTGAAGATGATCAAAATGATGATCAAATCAGACTATGGTCACAATATCTGGCGTCAGTAGAAAAGCCAGTGTATTGGTCAGCAAAGGTCTGTGTGCATTATAAGGTGGAGCACAACTCTCAGCATGCTAACACAGCATTGACAAAAGAGAGGGGTCACAGGAATTATGATCCCGAACATCAGACATGTTTTTGACATACTAGGCCTAGCATTAACCAAGTGGCTTGCAACGCCCTATGTACAAGCAGATGCCACATAAACCATAGCCACACACCTGCAAAAGAAAACAAAACAAGCAGGTCACCTATGCTCCGGTGAGGAGGGGAAGGGGTCTATGTTTTTTTGTATAGACACCTACCATTCTGGTGGGTTGTACCTGACTCATGTTTAACAAACACTCACATAAGCTGTTTCACAATGTTGGCCGTGTTTTTCAAGCCCGATAAGTGAAAGCCCCAGCAATGCTAGAAAATGTTGGCTGCAGCTGGCTCACTTGAGTCTGTTTTGACCACTGCCGTAGACACTGGCTGATAACTCTTCATTGTACTTTTGCCACACCAGCTAGTCAGTATTATCAGTGTACCTCAGCAATTTCCTGTGGAAACCTGGTTACAGACCCTTGCCTGGCTCTGCCACTGGACACGACTCCCCCATGGTTAGCAAGTGCTGTTTACAAAGCACTGACATTAGTGGGAGATACAAGGTTCTGCAACAGCTTTTTAAGCACATGCACTTGCAGCACAGTTCCTGCTACTGTAAAGGCATGTTACGCAAACGTCCCCCTTCCTCGTTCTAGTCCTCAGCTAGTGAGATCTCTACCTCACTTCGCCCTGTTTTGTGCATGTAAGACAAGGCTTGCCAGGCGTATACGTGGCTATATGCTTCATCCATGTACCCCAATGTTTCCTTCCCTTGTCACAGCCATCAGGTAGCGAGGTTACTACCTTAATGCCCCCTCCTTGGCATAAGGAAGACAGGCGCAGCCAGTCACGGACAAGACCGCCCATAATAGGTGCTGCATAAACTCTGCCTTGTCTGCTATGGCATGTGTCACAGTACATATGGTAATACCGAAACTTGTCTTATATATACAAAGTGTATTGATCAATAGGTAAACCACATCAAATAGACATAATCTACAGGTACACATGAGGCCACCAGATAGTGCTCAACTGGCACTCTATGGTGGCCTATCCAAGATAATCAACAAAATCTACCTAGAAATCCAGACATGGATGGCCACTAACAGTCCGTTCCTTAATGATGATAAGACTGAGTTCCTGATTGTTGGCACTCAGGCATGCTTGAATAAACTAGACCAGAGGTTCACATCCTTCAATATCGATGGAAACATGAACAAAGTCACCAAGGAAATAAAAACATTGGGGGTCTACCTCGACTCAACATTGTCCCTAAAGAAGCAAGTCAGCTCTGTAGCATCCTCCACAGTTTACACCAACAAGTTAATCTACATTTGCAAATCCTATCTGGCCACTAGCAGTTGCCTAACGCTTTCCAGAGTATTAGCGTTGTCAAAGATTGACTACTGCAACACACTTTTCCTTGGCTCCTACCAACTGAATCTATATAGGCTACATGTCCTTCCAAATAATTCACTGAGAGCAGCACTTAACCTTCCTACATCCAGCCACATTTCAACTACCAGACAGGACCCCAACTGGCTGTCATTTCGTGATAGAATCACTCTACGCACCCTGGCAATCACACACAAATGCCTCTCAAACACAGCTCCCAAATACTTGTCAGATAAATTCAGCAAGTACCAACCATCTCGTCTCACTAGACCTGCCCTCTCCCATTGCCTCTCAGTACCTAGGTTCAACCTAAAAACTGCAGGAGAAGCTAGCTACCCAGTCCAAGCAGCCAAGCACTAGAACTCCATACCTCTCGTCTACAGACTAGAACCTTCCCTCCAGACCTTCAAATCTGGAATTAAAAGCTGGCTTAGCAACAAGCCTATCTCATAAGGCTTTTGTCTTCTGTCTCTATACTGCCGGCATTTAGACTTCCATCCTACTTGTGCCCATCTCACCTGCGCTTATCTGTAAAGTTTGCCATCAGACATAACTGTAACCATTGGTCATCCTAACTGTTCTTGTTCTTTTTTCTATGCATGTAACACCCACGTTTTCCAGCGCTCAGTTACCTCAGGGTTTGGTGCACGATATAAATAATAAACAAATACAAAATACAAATACAAAAAATACAGGTGCAAGGCAATAGGTAGATCCAGAAAGAATGAATGAATGCTCCATGATTACATCCACCGGCAATGACCCAAGAACATCAAAAGGGTTCAGGCCAAACACACCTACTCCACCAGGACTATGTGCCCCTGTTGATTAGCTCAAGTTCTGCTAACACCAGCAGCAAGCTGCTTCGGTCCCAGCAGCAAGCCTGAAGACCCCAATGGAGGCTCTGCCTTGAGCGCATATTTTGCCATTGGGTCACACAATTTGGGATGCTAGATGAGGAAATGTTTTGGAGGTGTCTCCCCTCTGCACTGGTCATCCTAAACATGGTACTGGAGTGACAGGCGGATCTCAACCTCGCATCTGCTCAACCACATGCCATCATGCCATCAGGGCACCATTGAAGCTGTTAGCTTCCCTGCATTCTTTTGCCACTACCCCATTTCAGAAACCAGTGACATTCCACCGGCCAGTATCTCTCACTGTGTACTCCAGACATCCCGATGGTTCTACACGCGGATTCATCAATTCACAAACAGTGGACCAAAGGTGACAGGTAAAAGGTATATTCCGTGCAAAACAACGATTGCCCAGGGTGATGGGTGCTGTGGATTGCACACACATTGCCATCTGGCCATCAAAGGACATGGAATAAGTCTAATACAACTGGCACGCCCAGCATTCCCTGAATGTGCAGATGATCTGTGATGCTAGGGGAGTCTTCACTGATAAGTTTTCTGATTTTCCATGATGGACACATGACAGCCTTATCTTTCACTTTTTGCCGGTGTTTGCCTGGCTGTCAGCTGGCTACTATGGGGACATGTGTTTGCTAGAAGAGTGTACACATGCAACAAGACAAAGCACACTTGCCAAATGAGGAATATGGTCACTTTAACATTACGTTGTGTCTACCCTTGTTCGGCTATCTGCCTTTCAGCCATTTCACCCTGGCTGATACGACCCTATCTCCTGAGATCAATCCGACACACACCCTGCAACATGCTACAACATTGGTACAATTCCTCACACAGGGCTCAAATGACAACATTGAGCAGTGTGTTGGCATACTCAAAGCCTGCTTCATGCCTTGACCCCTCAGGGGTTACTCTTGCACAGCCCAGCCTGTGCATGCAAAATTAGTGGGGGTCATTTTATCTTGCAAATTGCCACGGTGTGCAGGGGCCGGCACATCTGCACACTTACTGACCCAAGACCAAAGCCACCAGATACCAACACAAGCAGCCGGGTACAATGTCATTAAAATGAGAGACCAGCTGGTGAACTATTTCCCCTGAGCATATAATGTCTGTAGATGCTACAGTGTCATCTGGCAGTCTCCAACAGCTGACCGAGTGAATAGTGGGTGCACACATAACCCAATATGAGACACAATGGGGAATGAACAAGGCACTCATGACAACATGCCGATGAAGCCCCAAATAAATGCATCCCTCATGCCCACCCATCTAGTGCCTGATAATGCTTCTTATATTCTGGCATTCAGGCACACAGATATATCAAATATGTGGACCATGAGAATATGGGCACAGGTCCAAATCCAGTCACGGCAGGCATCACATACAGACATGTGCATACATGCTTTCATGCTGTGGTATGTGACATATCCTACCTCAAGTGATCCTTGGGCCCTAATACCTTTGTGACAAAACACAAGTAATTATATCTGACCATTTGCAAGACACAGCGGACCACATGCCATGCAACAACATTTCATTACACATGCAGATATCTCAAGGGAATGCATACATGTAATGATGACAAACGACGGAAAGGGGGAAAGGGCCAACCACAACTCTGGAGCAGAGAAATACAAAATTAATTATAAAAGAGTCCCAACATGATGTATCACACAGTTCCCTTCCACATTAACATGCATGCTTTCAAGTACAAGGGCCAGATGCCATCTGTGACTGTCATACATGTGCATGGCATGCCGGTCACTTCATTATTTGCTTGTAGCGTCACCATGGGGTGGATGGGCCATTTATACCCATTGTCACCCTCTCAATGAAGTTTACAGCACAATACAGAACTGGATGGCCACTCACAATCTCTGCCTTAATGATGAGAAAATTAAGCTCCTCATCATAGGCACCCCATACCGCCTTAAGCACCTGGACACCTCCTTCTCTTCCTGCACTCCTATCCTGGTCCTGAAAAACATAAAAACACTTGGAGTTCACCTCGAAGCGGATCTTTCTATGGCTAGAGATATCAACGCCCTAGCATCATCAACAGCCTACACTGCGAGACTCATTTCACTCAGTAGACAATTCCTCTCCCTCAGTAACTGTCTCACCCTCATGCGTGCACTAATCATGTCCAAACTGGACTACTGCAACATTCTGCTGATGGGTACTTCCTCTGCCAACCAAAGCAGACTCCAACTGCTTCTGAATAAAGCTCTCTGTGCTGCCCTTGGCCTCAAGCACTCTGGTCACATATCAGACACCAGATGCGCGGCACACTGGCTCCCTATTAAAGCTCGGGTTGAGTTCAAAACACTCGCACCTCTGTGTTAATAGTGTGGCTCCGCAATACCTCAACAACTGCATCTCCATAACGACACACAGTCGTGCCCTCAGATCCAGCGCCAGTATCTACCTGCACACGCCCTGTTTCAACTCGAAAATAGCAGGGAGAGTGAGTTTCTGTGTTACAGCACCTGCCCTCGGGAATTCCCTCCCACCATCTATCAGACATTAGAAATCCTTTGCTACCTTTAAAAAACGCATCAAGACCTGCTTATTTGACAAATACGAGTAATGTTTCCTCTGCCTCTTATCCATGACCAGTAGCCAGTTAGTCACGGCTAGTCAATGTTTACCGTTTTTTACTTATATGTTGTCTTTAACTCTACTGTACCAACGCTGTAATACCTCCGGATCTGAGCGTTTCATAAATGTAAAAAAATAGATATGATAAATAAATAAGTGATGTGAGACACTGATGATCTGCATAGATCTTATCAGTGCTGTCTATCAACAACACCACCTCCACATCTGCTTATTTCTTCTCAAGCTAGTCATCAACTTCTCACCAAAGTGAATAAACAGAGGGCGAGGAGACTGGCATGCATCCATATACCTTGACACAGGTTGTCCCGGACTAGGCAACAACAGAAGGACAGACTCATTATAAGATGTCTTAGGTACAGAGGGCAGATGTGCCATTTGGGTCTTACACTGCTTGGCCCACACATGTCCCCTCATTCCTCTCAAGTCAGCAATCGTCCCACCATCTCCTGCCTGGTGACCAATGGCTTTTCCCTCTTTAACAACCCTATCTCTCTTATGGCATCAACAGTGGCCTGGCACATCTTCCTTACAGCAGCCACAGTGTCCCTGCTTATGTCCATGATGACACCAGTCCGTCTCCCTAACAGACTCCAAATGGCGTAGGGAAACAAAGGCAAAATCAATTGTAACCTCATGTATGCCACCCTTCAGGGAGCCTAGTAACAGTGGAAAAGACTCAACACCACAAAAGTTTCCACCGCCATGTCATGTACCCAGCTACAGCATTATTTTCCAAGCTAGGGGCGTCAGTGTTCAAACAGAAACATGCCCCTGCTCCATGGCCCTAACTGGGGCACGTTTATGGACAGAATGGAATGTATTAGCCTACCCCTTAGAAAACCTATCCATGATTGAACATGGGGAGATATAACAATATGACATCACTAAGGAGTGGCCAGGCACTTGCACTATTGTAGCCAACAGGGATGTGCAGACAATGGTGCTGCCAGATAGTAAGTGTGTGATCCTACATAGGTCATGGAGAATGCCCTGTTGACCAGCCAGCATTAGGCGCTTGTGTGCAATCTTCAGCAGACACTGATGGGGCAGTGGACTGGCTGTGGATCATCTTCTCAGTCCATATATTTCTGTAGCAATGAAGACGGCTCCTCCCACAACATTTCACACATGTTTCCTCTACTGTTGTGATGTTGGATATAATGCGTTAAGTCTTGGCCAGGTGGGGTAATGCTCCACCGGAAAGAAGGACAGATGCTGACTAGGAGTTGTAAAATACAACCATCCAACAAAGGGTGCAGTTAACACATGCATCCACTGTGACAAACATTCCAATAGCATGTTGCCCATCTGCAACTCTACAACCCCTAGTGATAAAGGAAACCTCCTAATGACAATAAACCATTAGATGATGCATACTCATTGACCATACTATCACCATACCATGGCACAGGGTTTTCACAGGCCTGCATTGTGACCGAAAACACTGGCTTTCCTCATCGTCATATGAGTCCATGTCACCAAAGCTCCTTACTATCTATTTGGTGACATCGGCAGTGCCATTCCCAACTCATATCTACAAATTGCCATATAGGCATGATTAGGTGGCTGATGTGCGCATGTGCTGGGAGTGAAATCAAAATTCCAACACAAGGAACGCTCTCAGGGATAAGAAATCAGTGTGTACACAGAATCTCACATATGCACTGGACTCCACAAGAGCGTATTGTATTGCCATGCATAAATGGAGCGATTAGTTCAATATGTTTCATACAACCTCTGTATCATGATCAACACACATGCAGATCGTGGCATGCTCTTGTCAGATTTGCTGAGTCGAACTGCATGTGTGCAGCCTGACAATCGCAAGATCATAATGAGGCTGCACAAATATTGCATTGAGGGTGCTGCTGGCGGTCCTGGGGCAGTCACTGACACATCTGTCCAGACAGTTGTGCACACACTGCTCTGCTGCTGTGTGGCATGACTGGCAAATGCAGAGTGTTCACATTGGCAGCTTTGAGGGCACGGGCACAGTGTTATTGTTACTGGTTGAAGGGACAAGGCTTTGGGCAATAACTTGAACCGGATGATGGAATTTACATTGACAATAGAGGCAGTGGGATCACATGAAGTGTCATGACAGGCACCAAACTATTGCCGACACACTGGGTAGGCCTCATTATTCTAGATATCATGTTCTCTCCTTGGGAATTGGCAGTTGATGGATGCTTTGATTACTGTAGTTGTTTGCCATTGGCATGGCGATGGACAGCTTTCTAGGTCATTGTACTGCCACGTCAATCAGCAATATCATGACAGAATTTCTGGTGGCCCCGTGCACATGCAACATGGCCTAGTAGCTTGAACATGACAAGTCTGTGTGATGAGATAGAAATGAACAATTCGATATGGCTGGTCACCTCATTTAACGGTATAGGTGGCAAGCAAATCATGTCAGGGAAGATAGGATATTGCTATGATAGGGGTCTGCTTGCTTTCTATGCCTGGCATCCATTACTACTTCAAACCATTCTGCTATCGCGACCCCAGTGGCAACTGACGTATGTCATCTGTTAAGATGTCTGATATTCTTCATTTTCTGAACCCATCCATGAGAATGTGGACCTGTTCTTATTGGTAACCTCATTGGGGATATGCACTAGCTACAGTACTCAGTGTGTTTGATGTTTGTCATGAAATGTATCATGGGAGAGGCTGCAGGATATTCCTTGCTTACGAGGCTTCTGAAATTGTGGCCCACGAAAAAACGATGGTCTAGACGGTTGCCCAGAGCATTGCCACTGGTTCAGATATATTCAAAACCTTCTACCCATCACCTTTTTGTTTGTAGTTTGTTTCCATGTGTGAGAGAGGGTATGCGCAGACGTGGGTCCCTTGCTCGCTGCACCATAGGGAACCAAGCTGCACCTCACTGAGGAGGCCCAACAAGGCCGAAACATGTCTGGGGTTGCTTGTGTTTCCATGCAGAGGGGACCTGGCCTATCAGTTCGAGCTGGGCTGCTACCATTGGTGGCAGTTCCTGACTGATTTGCATATGGCTGGACCCCTTTTACAGTGGCGCAAACGGGCTATAAAACAGTGGTGTGGAAGGGTGCCCAGAGCAATGCCAGTGTTTCAGATGTATTCAAAACCTTGCACCTGTCACATTTTTAGTTGTAGCCCACTCATGGCACCTGGCTGGGCAGGGGAGGGTGTGTGTGTATGTGTGTGTGTGTGTGTGTGTGTGTGTGGTGTGTGTGTGTGTGTGTGTATAAATAAAGCTGGTGGGGCCGTCATCCCTAGAGGAGCCTTGCATAGCCCAGCAGGCACGTCTGGAAGCAGGAACCATCTCTACTTGTCTTGGATAGTATGAAAGCGGGGGATGTCTTCTAAGCAATACCTGTGTGTTTTGACAGGCATCATGTCTTGGTAACCAGCCACAAACCCTAGTCCAGTGTTCCCCCTACCAATCCACTCACACATCTAGAAGCCTCCTTTCAAAGTGACGGGGAATGTCCAAAGCCTTTTCATTTGGCCATACATTGTTGTCTCACATACACAGTTTCACTTCTCTGTTGTGCATTAGTCATGCCTCTCAAGCAATGTTGGGATTAGGAGGGATTTTCACAATAAACCCAGTAGGAACATTCTCACAAGCTAACATAGTCAGTGAACACGGATGTTGACACTTTTTCTAGCCAAACCCTCAAGGGTAACATAGGCAGACTTCATGAGCCATCCGGATGATGTGTAATAACAGTTGACAACAACAGAAACAAAAACATAGCATTGGGCAATTCCAGAATGGTAATACACACTTTTTCCTCCAACACAGTGGAAAGCAATTCAACAATGCAATGCACATCCATAGTACTGAAGTGACAAGAGAAGCACAGTAAAACACAATATATTACACCAGGCCTTATAATTATAAGACAGACACCTCACTATGCAATCTTCCCTAACAGGTAGGTAAACTGTTAAATGATTCAAAAGAGTCAATGTTCAGGGGAGTACATGATTTGTGGGTATGAAGTCCAAATTCCCCCATCACAACTGTTTCGAAAAGAAATAGAAATATCTTTTGCAAGTACATTTTGCTGAAATATTTAAAAAAGTAAAATTAGGGGTACACTCCCTATCCCACAACTCTATGGGAAAAGGTAGCCCTAGAGAGTGGACTTTGGGCCCATACAATCACTATCGGAGGAGGGGGCTCTGAAACCAGCAAGTACACTCAGGCCCTTTACTCAATTTCTTTTCTAAATGAGCACCCTTATTGCACCCAGAATCACAGGAAACACTTACTTAAGGCATTCAGTCCATTGGTGAATGTACAGGGGAAACTGGTGCAGTGGTGGAATATGATGTTGGGATTGGGTCTGGTTATGCAACAGTTTTGATCTCTGGTTCTGGGACAGCTCCAGCAGACTTGCAGGTTGATCAGCCAGGTACCTTGGGACAGTAGCCACAGTGACTGCTACAACAAGGGTGGACACCCAGGACTCAGCAGATGAAGAAGTGTGGCGAAGAATCCCTGCGCAGTGGTCAGCAGGCCCGACTCAGGGCAGCAGCGTGGAACAGATTCCTCTTTGCAGCGGAAAGCAGCAGCAGCAGCAATGTTTCGGGGCCACAAGTCAAGGATATGCAGGCTCCCAAGCTTTATCTCAGAATAGTGACCATAACTTCAGTGAGGCCTTTGCAGTAGATGGGCAGCCAGCAGTATCGTCCGGGGATCCTTCCGATAGCCCCTGATGGCAGGTTCGTGGAGCAGGACGGAGGCCCAGTTTTTCCCACTGGTCCAGGGGACGAAGGCCCTGACAAGAGTCTTCTCCAGTCGGTGAAACAGTTGCAGCACTTCACTCTTCTTCAGACTCTTGGTTCCAGTAGGCAACCTCCAGATGGTGGCAATGCTCCTCCTGGTGATTAGCACAGCCCACCAATGTCAAGGATCTGCACCATTCAAATAAGCAAGGACAGTCCACGCATGGACATCCACCATGGCAGGTTTTAAAAAACAACTGTCATTATGTGGTAAAAAACACCAGTGTACGAAAGTACACTAAAAAAAGATTAAAGACATGGTTCACTGCTACTAGCCTGTCCTAGGCACTCCAAAAAGTCACAAAGTAAGTTGCCAAACAAAATTGAGTAAGGGATACAAAGTACACCTGCAGCATTCCACTGTAAGGCAGTGGTTGCTCGATTGAAACAAAACGGAATTTAGGACTAATGGAAACAGTCCCCTGCACTGTTACCATTAAGGGGTCCTCAGTGCCCCCAAAATAAATCAGCTCAGCAGGTAAGTCAAGTGAACTTGACTTACCTCAAAAGACAGGCATGGGTTGAAAACAAAGACAACGCTGATGGGGTTTCAATTTAAATCCATGTAGGAAGACAGCAAAAAGAAAAATCTTCCCGAACAGTTGGCAGTGGCAAGCTAGGGTAGATGAACAGACTATGTTGTTCTCTATAAGGGTTGTGCACATTTTCCTGTACGTAACAAACAGTGTTCAGTATGCAACTAGGCATGTCCGAGTGGTCCAAAGTCATTGCCATCCTTCAGATCCTTCTCTGTGAATGTTCAATCACGCAATGGAGTGTGGAGGACTTTATTGCCAGCAGGATGTGGCAGAGTAGTGCTGACCCTCTCAGCAGAACAATGAATAAAACCTAAGCACAGAGTGACCATGGGGTCTGTGTGATTAGGACGCACGAGACCAACGTGTGCATGCAGCACCTAAATAACCATAGACATATTCTACAAACTCTGTAGTATGTCCCTGGTGCCAACCTTTGGAATATCCCCAGATCGACTCTTGCCATTTGTGCCCTGAGTCATCCACGCATGTAGCTTTCCCTCCAGGCAGAAATGAGGTGTCTTGTCATCCTCAGGGTGATCTGATAGTGATCATCCTACCGCTCTCCAAAGTGCCCACGTAGCGTTTAAAAACAACAATCGCTTGGTCCATGTCCCCCCAGTCCTGGCTCTTTATGTGATGTGCAGTTTTGCATTGCAATCCCCACAGAAGGTTCCAAATCATGGCCTGACCTTATTCCACATAACGTCTAAGCTCATTGTATGTGAAGCTCGTGCTTCTGACCGGTTTGATCCCACAGGTAGCAGTCTAGCCTTCTGCCTGGAGGTTGCCAGTTTGGCAGCGGTGGTGCTCTCCTGGCCACATAGAATTGCCTCTCTCCTCTCGTTTTGATCCGATGGCATGATGCACCTCAAATATGTGTACTAGTTTGCCATTCACCTGTGTAGCTTCAACATCTGTTGTGGTGTGCAACGTCTGTGCTGTGTTATATGCTAGTGAAATCTGCAGTGCTGGTGTGCACCTTTCAAAATGGAGAGCTTGCCGTGTGCTGTTGCCTAGTGGTGCAGACTGTGTGTGATGCGTGCCAGACATGTGAACGTGCTTTTTTTCCCCAGTGAATATGCAAGCTGGGATGTGCTCTTTGTGGCAAATATGGCTCTTTTGTAACTTCAGATGTCCCCTCACTGTATCACTTTTGACAGCAGCAGTCAGTCTACTCATAGATAGTGGAGGGACCAGTATAGCAACCCTTCATAGCTACCTTTATAGAACAAGGCATCTAGTTGTGCTGCCTCATTGGAATATCATAGGAGTAGCAATTTAACTTGCTCAGAAGGCCGCCTTCTCCGCTAACGACCAGACAAGGTGTGTGTGTACTGTAGAAAAATTTGACACGTATTTGGTGCCAACATACTCCAGATTGATATGGATCACATACATGCTCATCATGTGGTGTACATAACACCTCTCTTGTATAATGTCAGCCACACATGAACAATGTAACTATGCCTGGTTCAATGTTGGCATGCATGAATTGCTAATTAGAGCCTCCATCCAGGAATGTCCATTCAAGGGATGGCCTTTCAGGGATGCAGAAACAATGTGTGGTGAGGGGGTTTGGGGTGGTGTGTAGCTTCCATTTTGTATCTGCTGTTGTGAATTCACCTCACAAAGGCACTATGAAAGTGGACGTTCAGAGTTCTATTGATGTGGCTGCCAGGTCAGTGATTGGCTTGTGATGCTTGGATTGCATGGCAGTGGTCCTGTTTATCTGCTACTTGAAAGGTCATCTCATCCCACACATGGGCAAAGGCCATTAACATACTGGGTTTTCTTGTGTCAGTAGCTTTGGCTTCTTGGAGGAATGATGTGCAAAATCAAGGGGTGACTCACTTGCTCCTGCTCCGCAATGGCCCATATTGAATTCTATATTAATATTTGCTGCTCTGGCATTGCCTTCTGGTGCCCGTACTCCACATGTAGCATAGCCATCTGGTTTACAGGCACAGGTATGTGTGTGGTGATACAGTAATGTTAGTTGATGGGACATTATGCCATTTTGTTTGCCATATACGTAGTCATCTGAAGTCAATCCGCTCTATGTATGACAATATGCGTGGTGGGTGTTGGAGTGTGTTTTGCACTCAAGGCTCACAAGTTACACGTAGGAATGTTGTACATGGTATACATGTTTGGGGTATGCACACATGACACGACGAAGACAGAAAAAAACTAATTTTAACCTAATCAGAGACATATAAGCACTCTTATCGGGTAGATCACCCATAAATACTTCTTGAAACATAAAGTTTGACTCTTCTTTTATATTGAACAAAAAATTAAATTCAACAAATAAATGTCTTTTCTTCACACTATTTAAACTTCAAATAAAACCACCCAAATTATATTTACATCATCATGTACATCTGAATTTTCCACAAATAATATGGATTCTAGCATCGGCCATTTTTACAATCCTATAAATAGTTACAATGTACAGAAGTTCTCCTTTTGATGTACAGTCAATTTCAGAAAGATCCCAAAATCTGTGTCCTAATCTTGCCCAATGCGTTTCTGAAATCATATCCTCCTACAAAGCTAAATTGGAACCACTCTGAATAATATACAATCAGTTCCAATAAATGGAATCAATGTAAAGTCGCTGACCTGTGTCTGTATCAAATTCTGAACTCCCCAACTAGCCACAAAAGCCTCATTTATGAAACCAAATAATCAAAATCACAAAGTCAATCCTTTCAGGATACATACCTTCATGAATGAAGACAGAAACCAAAAACAAGAATCAAACATGGTGATTGGTCAGCGACCTCTGTCAATCTCTTGCGACCTCTGGCTGTTGACCAATCAGAGGAGGAAGGGGTGTGGCCACAGCATCCTGCGAAGCTTCGCTTGTCCTCCATTTTGATTTACTTTATTGCACGTGTGAAACGCGTGCTTCAATCGCTCGCTGCTCAAGACCTCAGCGTGTCCAGGCAAGCCATCCACACACGAAGGCCAGGAGCCAGTGACTTCTACAGCCTAGGTGAGTCACTGTCAGTCAGTCTCAGTGGACTGGTGGTTGGGTCGCCGCCAACGTTAGCACCAAATTCATTTTACTAACGTTTCAAATATGTGCAGGCGGCAGCTAAACAACATTGCAAGCCGCCGCCGGCACATATTTGCAATGTTAGTAAAATGAATTTGGCGCAGGCCGTCAGCAGCGGCTTTGGAAAGCAAGCCGCCACCGCCGACGGCAGCACCAAATTCATTTTACTAACGTTGCAAATATGTGCCGGCGGCGGCTTGCAATGTTGTTAAGCTGCCGCTGGCACATAAGAGCACTCTCTCCATACAGGATTCCCGAGAATTAGCGCATGCCCAATGGAGGATAGCTGGCTGGGGCGTATAGCTCCCCAAGCCATGCATGGACCATTGGGCTTGCTGGATATGTAATTGCAGGGACAGGGGGTGCTCCTGCACAGCCTCCTTTCATTCTGCTGAATAGAAATGATCGGAGCATTGACATTTCAGAGCCCCTAACTAACATGCGCAATGCATGAAATCCCAGGCTCTGAAGCTTGACTCTGAACTTCCTGGCACCTTATTTGCTGGCGGTCTGCGCGGGATGCGTCTGCGAGCATGTTTGTTTTGGTATCTTGTATGTTTAAACGTTTGTGCACGTGTGTGCAGGAGGTAAATGTTCACTTAATGAATGGTATTGGCGCTCTGATTTTGAGTGGGCTGGAAGGAAGGTTGTTAAGGACACTAGGATAGTAAGAGCAATGTATGGATGGATCAAACTTCATTCTGAACAGGGTTTAGGTTGCACGTTAATCGAGCGAACCACGTCAGCTATGAAAAGCTGAGAAGGTGTACAGAAGATAGTGGTTAACGGAGGCAAATACCCTTTTACTTGAAAATGCATGCATTTGAGGTGTAGGTTGAGCTGATGCAAAACAGGATGTGTCCCAGTTTGGTTAAGGCCCAGCTCTCCGATCCAGTGGTAAATATTAGTTAGCAGTGCCTGTAGGGTGCATTGATAGTTATATCACTTTAAATGGACTGTTTTCATACAACAAAATAGGTAGACAGTGTTAATAACGAATTAACAATAACATGCGTTTTATAACGAAACAAATAATGAAAACATTTCGAATTTTAGGTTAAAAGTATAGGTGGGGGTGGGGTAAGGGATTAAAACGTGTGGGGAATGTGTAGGTGCTGGGGTAATAAAGACAGGGAAACAGGGGTTTGGCGGATAGGTGGATCCCCCCCCCTCCCCGAATTGAAAAAAAAACGAAATGTTTGTCGTTTTTTAAATTAGTTATACCATTTTTTGTTAATTCGTTATTAACATATGGAACCAACACAGTAATACGAAGCTTAACCTGCTTCTAAATTCTCCAAAGTATGTGAGATTGGGGAATTCCATATTTATATGAATGAAGTTTGCATACGGCATGAACACCCATAGGATTCTTGGAACAATGGTGCCCAAGACAGCAGTAAAGTTTGCAAATGAGCTACCTAACACAAATAAACTATGCAGGGCATCCAATGAGCCTTGTTCAATATCTGCAAAAGTTCCATAAAATTCAGGCTGCTTATCGCTCCCCAACTTTAGATGGGGAGTATCACAAAGCAAATCCAGTGCTCATCCCAGCAAAGCACATTACAAAACATTGTGGGCCTGATTTATAAAGCGTTTTTCAAAGGGGTGTTCTCATTGAAAAAGGCTTTTGCAAATCAGGCCCCATGTATCTCTCTTTTTAAATACCAATGCCTTATATGCATGCCTCCCACTATGTGAGTGTAATTTGCATAGAATTCTCACATGCAAAGATCTTGCCCAAAGATCTTTGCAAACGTACCCTTCCCTTCAGGGATTTAGACCTGCAGCAACAGGGCGGGTTATGGGATATCTGTCCTGACACTGAACATGCTGCCTTAGTGGGGGTGTTGTCAAATGACATCACTTCCCGTGATGTCACTCTTGGGGGCGTGGCAATGTGATGTCACTTCCGCTACCCCTGGCATTTTGGTGAAATGACGTCCCTGCCCACTTGTGCTTTGCAGTTGCCCTTACCCCAATGTATTGTGATAGATTGTCTATGTCTCTGAATTGGCCATTTTCCTACATGTCCCCCCATAAGTAGGCCCCCCCACTCCTCCCAGAGCCTAGCCACACCCAGGTCTGCCTTGTTCGTGCATATGTCAGCAATTATCGGTGCATTAGATGAGTATGGGCTGCTTTTCTTGAGCAGTTTCATCGACCTAAGCCAGATCTGTATACCCAATTTCACCAGCATTGGGGATATGTTCGCACAGGTCATTGGGAGCCATAGGATTTTGTTGAGCCTGGCTGGGGCAACCAGCTTTTGCAGCAGCTTGGATTCTGTTGTGGGGCGGTCTGGCAGCCATTTTGTGACACAACTTAGTGGGGCGGCAAAGTATAATACATTTTGAGCTTAGGTAGCTGTGCCCCGCCATCCTTATAGGGTAATTGCAGCACGCTGAGTCCTAGTTTGTGGCAGCCTGTGCCCCATATGAAGCCACCCCTATGTAATAATGAAAATTTGTGAAGCCGTGAAGAAACCTCAGGAGTGCAATAATTTTAATAACAGCAATTCTGCCCATAACTGACAATGGCAGTCTGGACCAGAAGGACATTGATTTCTTGAGGCCCCCATCACCCTGAGTGTGTTGCAGTTGTGCGTTTCTATGGGTGTGTGCATGCAATCAGAATACCTAGGTATCTAAATGGTTTAGTCTCCCAGGTGAACCCCAGGTCGGGTAGAATGGCCTTGTCCACCTCGCTGAGACGGCCAAGGGAAAGTGGCAGGATTTCTGCCTGTTAAAGGAGATCCCTGATAGTTCCACAAATCTGTCACGTACATCCAGAATGATGCAGAGGTTGTGTTGTGGCTCACACAGATACAGCAGGGCATAGAGCTATATTAGGTGTTTGGAGCTACCTATCTGAATTCCTGCTTCCAGGTATTCCTGTCGTAGAAAGGTTGTTATGGGCTCCATGGCCAATATGTATAGCATGTGTGAGAGCGGGCAGCCTTGACGGGTGCCTCGGTGTATGTTCTAGATTCCGGATATTTGTTTCCCTAATTTCAGTCAGCCAACACGGAGGTGTATAGAAGTTTAACCCAGCAGATGAAGTCTCGGCCCAACCAAAAGTTCTGCAGCGATGTTAGTAACCATTCCCAATAGATCGAGTTGAAGGCTCTAGTGGCATCCAAGGATGCCACCACATACTGTTCTTTACCGGCATGTGTTTGGTCAATAATGTGTTGAAGTCTTCGAAGGTGCAGAGCCATGCTGCTCCCGGGTATGAATCCAGTCTGGCCTACATGCACCAGTGTTGAAATGACTTTGCGAGGCCATCTCACTAACACTGTTGTGAGTATCTTTATATCACAATTTAGCATGGCCAGGGGTCTGTATGAGTCACATCTTTCCATTGGTTTCCCGGGCTTGGGAATGGGTATAAACAAGGTCTCCCTCATACCCATTGGGAGTATGCTGGTGTTGTAGGCCTCTGCAAACACTTTCTGGAGTATTGGGGCCAGGGTAGTAGTATATGCCTTATAGAATTCTGAGGGGAGCCCATCCGTGCCTGGTGTTTTATAGGTGGGCAGGGAGGGCATGGCTACACCCAGTTCTTCAATAGTTATGGGCAGGCCCAGGGTATCTCGTTGGCTGTCAGAGAGCCTCGGGTGGTGGATTTGAGAGAATACCTCATCCAGGTCCTCTTGGGGGACTGGTTTGTCAGGTTTGTACAATTGCATGTAGAAGGCGGCAAAGGTCCCGTTAATCGCTACCTGAGATCTCCACGGTGCCCTGCACTTGTCGCAGAGCAGTAAGGTCTGAGCTCTTGGGTGTTCCTCTTTGCATAGCCATGCCAATAGTCCCCCAGGCCTGCCTCCGTCTATGTGAGCCTGACCAATCTAAGTGGTGTAGTCAAACTGAGATAGTCTCACCCAGGCTTTGCGGCACCTGGATCGTGCCTCAGTCAGTTTCAACTCTATTGACTGTTGACCTGGGTGTTGGGACTCTAGTGCTTTGATTTCCTCTTCTGTGGATTCTAGGGTTTTGCACAGTGACCGGCATATGCCCCCCGCTCTGGCTATAACCTCGCCTCTGGTCACCATTTTCATGGCCTCCCAGACTGTGCCCCAACTGTTTATGCTCCCTGTTAAGATGGATTTCTGAACTCTGTTCTGGAGGGGCAGAGGTTCAGAAGGCCAGCCTAGTTTCTTGGAATAGGGTAACCTCTAGACAAGCCAGACCAAGCAGGGTAGCCAACGGGCCAAGGGGAGTCTCTTCAAGGAAATCAGGCAGTCCCGTCCGTGACATACTTGCACAGTTCGTTATAAATGCATCGAGAGTTTCTAGGGCCTGTAGAATGACTAGAGACCCAAGAGCGCGGTAATGTAAGTTACGGTGCACTCTTGTGCCATGTTGCGCGAAAGCTGCAACATGAGAAAAGAACTACGGAAAACAGCGTTTCCCGGTACTGACTGTTTTAAGGGCATGTCAGTTTCCCCGTAAGAATGGAGCGAAAGCCCAGAGGAGTGCGGCGGAAGGCTGCGCTTCTCTGGCAAAATCTAGATCAGGGTGTAAAACAACAGCAAAAAGCAAAAAGTTTGGGGGTTGCCACATGGAAGGAAAATTACCTACAATATGAAATCTTTCCTAACACTCACCCCTTGGATCCATTTGCAACCTGAAGCTTGGCCAGTTCCAACTGGTGATCCCTGTCTTTCTGTTTTTCTGCCTGTTCGATTTTTAGTTTGGCCATACTGAAATCAAGCGCCTTCTGCCTAAACAGCAGCTCTTGCTTCTTGAATTCAAGCATGGCCTCCCCATCGACACTGGCAGAGGAAACATTGGACATTTCATCCTCCCTGTCCTCATGGTCGCGGTGGACCAGTGCAGCAGCAGAACTGTCAGTTCTACCAGTGAGAGCAGCCCCACCTCCTTCTGCACTGTCCTCGGAAGCTATAGCGTCAAGCTGAGCTTCTTGCCACGCCACGATTCTTTGGATTATATCCAATTTGGTGCCTTGAGAGGAGACACCTCTCTCAGCACACATATTTTTCAATGTTTCGGATTTAGAAGCATTTAAAGTTAACAAGGTATTTGTTTCCATACTGTTAGATAGGACTTTGGCCTTTTAAAAGTTATACTATGACAATTCACTACATGTCCTGGTAGGAATAACTTGAAATGCCTTCGCTCGTGCGCAACACTGGATACCTTCAGTCGTATCCCACCGCTGTACACCAATTTGTTAAGATGGATTTCTGAACTCTGTCCTGGAGGGGCAGAGGTTCAGAAGGCCAGCCTAGTTTATTAGAACAGGTTAACCTCTGGACACGCCAGACCAATCAGGGTAGCGATGGCGGCGGTCAAGACTAGGGGCCTCATTACGACCCAGGCGGTAAGTTACCGCCTGGGTCGTACCCTTACCACCATGGTGTAAACTACGTTTACACCATGGTGGATGGCGGATTTACCGCCACATTCCAAGGTGAGTGGGGCGGTAAATCCCCATTTCCCATTTTACCCTTCCCCGTTCCCATTTTTGCCCCATAGGGCATAATGGGAGTGGGGAAGGTGCTAATTACGCCACCGTAAATTACGGTGGCGTAATTAGCACCATGGTCCCTTAGCGCCATGGATTTTAACGCCTGCAAAAAGCAGGCGTTAAACTCACCATGGCGCAAAGGGACCTCGGAATCAGGCGTTAAGGGTCAGCACCGTTTACGGCGCCATTAACCCCTTAACGCCTGATTCGTAATGAGGCCCAAGGTCTCAAGAGGGGTGAGGGTGACTGAAAGCCTGCAATGAGCACACAAAGCAAGGACACTTACAAATTACTCCAAGCAGGTGTTATATTAAAAATATAGACACATTTATTAAAAGGCCTTTGTAACATTGACCATAGTAAAGAATCACAGTAAAACTCAAGTAAACCAACACATCACAATAAAATACAATATATATACAATTACCGAAGGGTCTAAAGAGTTAGAAGCACGAAATATGCAGACCACCTAGATGGGGAGGAAAACAGGCAGCGCAAGTAATCGTTGGACCCAGTTCGCCTTCAGAGGACACCTAACTAGAAGGAAGTCCGAGCCCTACGAAGAGTGGAGCCTTGTGCTCAAATGTACCTGCACACGCTGGTGCCAACGAGCCAAGGGGAGTCTCTTCAAGGAAATCAGGCAGTTCAGAGCGGTGAACAAATGAGGACGAACAGATCTCCGCTACTCAAGCGCGGCCTCCACTTGTGGGCAGAATCAGAGCGCAAGTGCGAAAAAGGCATGCTGTTTAACACAGCGAGGAAAAGCTACCGGCTACTGCAGGAGGGCGACCGGTTCCTAGTGTTGCTACTCACCGGTCCCCGATGCTGGCAGACCCAGGCTTCTCCGCGTCAGTTTCAGTGCTGGCAGGTTCAGATACGAGTAGGGGACGTGTCATCGTCGTATAGATTCTGCGGCAGCAGAAGTTAGAGTTCAGGATGTCCCAAACGCAGTGAACCCGCATAGATTGATACCACAGCAGGGCAACGCAGCGGCCGTGTGTATTTCAGCCTAATGCACACTTCTCACTTCAGACCTGGGAATGCCAAGTGTACGAATCGTGTGAGAGTGCCAAGGACTCGGAATACAACAGCAACCTGACGGCGGTGACAGAGCAGGGCTCCTGGGTAGGCTGGTCAGTCCACTGGATGAACCAGGGACGCTTCCGAAGGCTTACGTGCAGGAGATGATGAAGATGCCGAGAATAGTTGTTCCCACTATTCCAAAGGGTTGAAGTACCAGTACAGGCCTTCTCGTTCGATCAGAGGCAGAATGGTCCCACAGGGCGACAGCAGTGCAGAGGAGCAGCCCTTCAGCGGGTCACCAGCGATTCCTCGGTTCAGCCTCTTAGTTGCAGGATACTTGGCTCCTTTATCCGTCGTTCGTAAGAACTCAGGAGATCGACATGGTAGTGGTGTTTCCAGCCTCCTCTTATCCAGAGTTCCCTTTGCGCCAAAACGGAGAGGACCCAATGGGAGATCTGCTCACAAAACACTCGCACCATACGTGGACCTATCACGGACCACGGTGGTCCCAGGCATTCAAGACACACTAGACTCTCTGGCACCCAGCATGTGTATTGGGACCAGACATCCCAGCCCACATCCTGGAGGCACACACAAGGCATGCAGAAGCCCGCAAAAGCATCTGTGTTTCGTGGGAAAGTACATGCCCAAATAAGGATGGCCCCGGGTCGGCTCGACCTGGGGAAGGTGAAGGGGCAAGACGGTCAATGAACAGGACAAAGAACCTCGTGGCATGGCCATTTTGGAAGCCAGGCCACCCATTTTGGCCAAACGCGAGAAGCGCGGTTAACAGGGCAAAAGGGAGTTCAAAACACAAAGAAACGATTGCTGCCACCAGTCTCATCCGTGACATACTTGCACAGTTCGTTATAAATCCATCGAGAGTTTCTAGGGCCTGTAGAATGACTAGAGACCCAAGAGCGCGGTAATGTAAGTTACGGTGCACTCTTGTGCCATGTTGCGCGAAAGCTGCAACATGAGAAAAGAACTACGGAAAACAACGTTTCCCGGTACTGACTGTCTTAAGGGCATGTCAGTTTCCCCGTAAGAATGGAGCGAAAGCCCAGAGGAGTGCGGCCGAAGGCTGCACTTCTCTGGCAAAATCTAGATCAGGGTGTAAAACAACAGCAAAAAGTTTGGGGGTTGCCACATGGAAGGAAAATTACCTACAATATGAAATCTTTCCTAACACTCCCCACATTGTTCTCGAGGAATTCAACTAGGAAGTCTGATAGTGACCCTTTGAAGGCTGTGTCAGTTAGTGCCTTGGTAGGCAGGTGCCACATAGGGACAGGGATCTAGGGTATTCAAGAAACCACTCAATCTCCAGGGGAAAGTGGTCTGACACTGTGCGTCCTGTGTATTCAGCATTGGTGAGTGCTGCAAAGTGCATTGAATCCACAAACAAATAATCAATTTGTGTGTATAGCTTGTGGGGGGGGGGGTTGGTTGAGTAATAGGAATACCCTCTGGCATCTGGATGTATTTCCCTCCATATGTCTACTAGGTCTGGGTCCTTAACTGCTGTGTTCAAGGCAATAGAGGACGGGGAGGGAACACCTTGTGGAGGAGACGACCCGTCTAGCGTTGGGTTTCTTACACAATTAAAGTCCCCACCCTATAGGACAACGCACTCACTTCTAGCTGCTACGAGCTTACTTAGAGTGTGCAAGTATGCCGGGTTTTTGTGGTTTGGGAACTATGAGTTGACTATGCATACATCCCTGTGTTCAATGTACCCCTAACAATTAGGTATATCCCTTCCTTATCTCCGTCTACTTCCAGGAGCTGGAAGGGTATTGTGCCATCAATCCAGGTGAGCACTCCCCTGGCAAACTTAGAATAGTTGGCTCCGTATCATGTCCCACACCATCAGGTCATTAGTGGCTCTTGTCCATCGGGGAGCAGGTGTGTCCCTTGGAGCAGCACTATGGATATCCTCTCACGTTGTATGTAGGATTTCACCCTATTTATACAGAGGTAGGAACCTAGGCCCTTACATTCCAAGCCAGTATTCTTAAGGTGGTTATCAATTCAATGAGTATCGACTGGCCCTCCTGTGGCCCAAGTGTCTTTTCCCTAGGTGTGTCCCAGTCACCCCGCCTCGAGTGGTTTATTGCCTGCGTGATTTGGCATACGCTGTGATCCTGGCACAGTCATGAGTATTGTGGATACTCCAAGTCTGATCCTTCGGTCCCTTATGAGTCGCGTTGTATGGATTACAAATAAAATAAACAACAGTAGCAAAACTAGAACTTGATGCCCATCAACTCTAGGTTGTTCAGGCAGTCCTGTACCTTCAAGGCCCGGTCTGGCCATTGCGTATAGGGTGTGGGTCCAGCAACGGGCAGTGACCCTTCAACCACTTTGGGTGGGTGGAGAAGACCAACATTGAGTGGCTGGGTTCTGCCCCCACCAGTAGTGTGAGGACATTGAAGCAGCATTAGTTTGTGTTCCATATTTAGCTGGCGAAGCCCAGATAACCTAGGTATCAGCAGCTGGTTCCGTTTGGGGATGAGTTGTGTACTGCATGCAGGTTTGATGTTGTGGATCTCTGTCCAGGAATGGTGTTTTGATTTGTACAGGATTGCAGGGTATAGGAGCATATATTTGAGGCCGAGTTGTCTTAGCCTTGCTTTAATGGGAATGCTTTAATGGGAATGAACAAGTTACTGGTGCTTTGGACTGTTGGCATATATTCCAGGTACATTGCGATCTTTGAGCTTCCTCGTGTTTTCTCGCCCTCCTCCCTGGAGTGTTCAGGACGAACTCTCTGTCCTGGAAGTTAAGTATCCTGGCTATCATCGGACGGGTGTGCGGTCCTGTTGGGGGTCTATTTTGAAGATATCAGTGGGCCCTTTTAAAGGCAGACCCCTGTGAGAGTTTTCCTGCCCCAATCTCCTGGAGCAGAAGGTTTTCAATGACTGAGGTGGAGTCTGGCCCCTCAGTTCCCTCCAGTATACCAAGCACACGCACATTGTTCCTATGTGTCATGCCCTCTGCGTCCTGAGCATGTAACTCCAGCGTGGCATTTAATTTTTTGAGCTCCTTGACCCTCACTTCTAGGTCCTTTGTGGTGTCTGTTCTCTCCTTCAGGAGTACTTCAGCAGACGTGACCCTTTCAGCTAGCTGTCTGACGTCTTGCCGTAGGAGCTGAACATCAATTTTGACCTTGTCTATCTTTGTTTCTCCTTCGAGTCTTGTGAGGTTGAGGGGATCTGTTGCTGCTTCATGCTCTCTGCCTGCATGGTATTGCCACTTTTACCTAGGACCACAAATGCTTCCATTGTCATAGGCTTGTTTTTATTCTTGGTAGGCGGCATGCTGCATTTATAGTGTTGCACATCAGGAAAGTACACTGTATCTTGCCACGCTACCAGGGGGGTCCTGCTATGTCTGTGGTCTGTGTCTGGGGATATCATTGTGGTGGTCCACTCTGGGTCATTTCAAATTAATGGTGGTCATTTATGGCCAGTCTCCTGGTGGCCGTGATTCTAAATGTTAGCAGTGGGCCCACAAGCCGGTGCCTGCCCATTGAGAACAGCTTATGAAGGTTGCCAGAGCAGTGAATAGTTCCGTAGGGTCAGGGCTCTTGAAGCAGGAACGGTCCGCGGAGGATGCTCTTGTGAAACATGCAGCTGACCACACCCCTGGCCGTCTGCGTGGACAGGTAGTCATGCCAGTTATCTTCAGAGCAGGGATCAGGTTACTGCCCCAACATTCATTTCTTGGGCTATGGCCTCCAGGGCAGAGGGGCAAGGTGGCACAGCCCTGTGGGTGTGGGAAATTGTAGTCAGCTTGTGGTGACTGTTTTAAAGAGGGGGAGAGGTAAAGGGTCCATTTCCATGCCTCCCAAACCCCAGTTGGGCCACTTACTGTCATGTGCAATTTAAGGTCTGGGAGCTTCACGGCAGGCTACCTTGCACTGAGGAGCAGTGGGTTGCAGGTCCAATGTTATTCTGGTGGGGATTCAAGCTGCAGGCAGTGAGGATGGTTCTCAGGTCAATTCCCTGGTCCTGAATTATCTTGACAGCAGGTCTCGCTGCAGCTTTGCTTCCCTGCAGAGGGAACTCGTCGGGTGCTTTTGATGTGTGGGTCCCGGCCCACGTACCTCACTGCACGCATTGAGCAGCAGCAGATCTCTGCCGTGGTTTCCTAGGAGCCGTCAGGGCATTTAGCTGTAGTAGGAATCTTGCGGACCACAGGTGCTGGGTCTGTGTGACTACTGAGGACTGGTGATGATCAGAGGCTGGAATGTGTTCTGCTTCCCTTCGTATTGACTGCCATCTTCATGCGCAGGGGGGTGGGCTGGATAATCCCTTGTGTTTCTCTACCTCCCGGTTCCGATTCTCGTCAGGAACGGGCTTGTTGGTTTGGTGTTGCTTCCCCTGCCTGATAGAGTCCAGGGGTTACACGGCAGTCATGTGGCACCTGCGGCGCATTGAGGAGCAGTGGGCTACCAGTCACATGCTGTTCAGGTAGGATATCGGCTCACTAGCAGTGAGGATGGCACTCCGGCCAGTTCCCAGCTCTTGAGTAGTTTTAGCAGCGGATCTCACCACGGCATCATTTACATGTGTTAGAGAGCATCTCCGTCGGGCACCTTTAATGTTTGGTTCACAGACTGCGCACTGCGCTCCACACGAGGGCCAGAAGCGGGTGTTGGTCACAGTATTCTGGTGGCCGTCAGGGAGTTTGCAGTAATAGGTGTCCTGCAGCCCGCAGGTGCTGGATTCATGTACTGCTGGTGGGGCTTAGTGGTTACAGGGTTCTATTTCCCTTCACAGCGGCCCCCATATTGGCGTGCAGAGGGGCTAGATTAATTCTCAGCGTTCCACTGTTTCCCAGTTCTGATTTTCTTCAGGAGCAGGCTTGTTGGTCTGGTGTTGCTTTCCCCTGCCTGGTGATGTATTTTCAGCATGTGAGCAAAATATCTTGGTTGTCGCTTCGAAGATCAGGCCAGGATCTCGGTAGTAGCTCCTCTTTGTCACGTCCTACCGCATCGGCTCAGGCCATGCCCCTTAGCAATCCTCATAATGTACTGCTACCCCTCTACTCCTAACACAGTTCTAAAATCTAGCCTTAACTGTATAGTACAAGCAGTGGAACCGGAATGCTGGAAACCAGCTGTCTTCTCCAAGCTCACCGTTAAGGGCACCTGCTCGGTCATCTGACCAGGAATGTACCGTGATGACATCACACGGCTCTTGACAACATCCCGCATCGCTCGGTGGACCTTGCGGTTGCCATATTAGAGTGAATACTGTATGGTAAATCCCCATACTACAATCATATGAAAGATGTTTCCTTTAATATAACCGGAATGTATGATACATTCAATGTTACTACCAAACTAGTATCAGCAAATATGAATGAACATTGACCAAAGAAGGACTCATCAAAAGGACGACAGAACTTAACCAAATGTAATCACATGTCACTCACATGTCCATATTGAAATACTTCTAGACCCTTATGATGTTGTGGGTAATCAATTCAGCTGACATGAGTTATATTAAAGCTCTTACTGACATTTTTTTCTGAAATCTCATACTCAACGAAATACATGTCCTATTCAAAAGTACATAATGTACTCCCATAAAATATGTAATTTTATGAAAAATAAATCACATATTTTGTCAACAATTTCTTCACAACATTAACCAATCTCTGATGATATCATATATAAACTATGGAATATTATTTTGTTATATGCATATATTGAAGAAATCTGCCACATTAATAAGAACATATGTTTACTTGATCAGACTGCAAAATGTAGTGTTTTTCTGATGTATACATATACATAACAATGTGGTATAAATGCAAGTTCAGCGCGGTAAAAAGGTGCAAACTTATCAGTTGAGGGAGTAGCACTCTGAATGGGGAGGGAGCTTCCTTGATAGCCACACAGTAATTTGAAATAGGATGGAGAGTACCCTAAAATAACAGTATTTCACATTAAAGAAACATAGATAATAAAGATGGGTTACAGGTAAGCATATATGATTTATCATTAGGCTGAGGTGGGCAAATAGCAATCAAAGCATGCTTTTCAGCAACGTGTGCTCATTTCATTAATTTGCTTAGAAGCCGCAGTGGCTGGTAGCACATTCCAAATCCTACAAACCAAGGATCGCACGGTAGGAAGCAAACAATCTTTATTACTTTCGACGTCATAAAACAAAGCTCATGGGTGCCGTAGGAAAGGCAATTAATGCACAATCATTTTTTAATTTGGCATATTAATTTACAAAGCCTGATCTGCTGATGGTTTCAGAAAGCCCATTGTGGTTTCAAATTGCCCCTGAGTACATTTCTGCCTCGGAAGAAGGTCAGAGAGTTCCTAAAGTGCAACATTAACATAGTAACTTGTTCTTGGTTCAAGGCTCTGACAGTGTCACTGTGGAAGACTTTCTCATGAGAACGTAGATGAGATGACCGGGACATATGAAAAAAGATCAGATGGTCATCTCAACTGTTTTATTGAATTGGCACTATGATGTGGGAATTGGGGGTTGTATTGTGACTTCACAGCGGGCACCTAGGGGTAATGGCGTAAGGTTTGCAGGACCCAATCATAGAAGTTAATGTATGCCCTGTAGGGGTATAATATGATTTTACCAATCAGCTTCTTGTGGGGAGGCATTCAATGTTGCAAAGGGATTGATGTTTATTAGTTTAGTTGATTATAAAAGCTTTTGATTTAGGGGTGTTTCTTTGACAGTGCCTTGTCAGGCAGTTCTGTTCCACGTTCTGTTTGAATATTTCTGTCCCAGCTGCGTCTCGGGCCCTGAATAAAACTGCATTACCTTTTGCCTGGCATACGCTTCTCTTTTACTACTTTTTGAATGTTTTACTGGTGAGTTTCGATTCAACCCTCATGAACATTTTTGGAGGCCCCAGTGAGATCCATTAACTTTCCTGACCAGGCTTGGGATTTCCAGCCGTACTCCCGGTGGAGTGCGGGATAGAGCTTGTTGACCAGTCCTAAAAGCTCAAATATCTGCCTCGTCAGAGCGCTACTTTCGCTCTCAAGGGGTTCTAGCCTTTAAAGGGAGAATCTGAGGTCCAGAAAAGTGGAGAATCACCTAAAAGGATATGTGAGTATACCCGTGCATGAACATGCAGGGAGCAGGAAGGATTATTTATATGATGTATAGGACGCACCCTCAAGAGGTGGAGGGCGATTGGCCATAGTAGTCTTAGATTTTAGGTCCATTTATCCGGAGAGTAAGTGGGCGGTGGCACATCTGCACTAGAGCAGAGGGTTGCATAGTAAGTGGCGGACCTTGTTAGACAAGAGTTGCGCGTAGTGCAGGCAATTGGTCTAGTTGTCATTTTTATATTCTTTTGAGTTAAAGAGTTTGAACGAGAGAAGAAAAAAGGGGAAGACGCCTATGCGCTAGAATTTTTGTGAGTAGTAGCAGTTTATTGTGGTAAGGTGGAAGTGGTTGCAATTTTTGTTTATCGTGGCTGTGGAAATTACAGAAAGGCCAGAGCCGAACTAATGTGTAAATATCGAATATCGAAAGAGCTATGTATCGCGTGCAGGGGGCATGGTCGAACGAAGGGAGGAGCCACCGCACTTTCGGTGTACTAACATGGGGCATTGTTGTTAAGGTGGTTGGCCTGTGGAGAGGACCTTTTTATTTTTTTATTTTATTTTATTTGACATTTATATAGCGCACAAAACCCAGAGGTACCTAGACGCTTTTACTTTAAGAATACAGTTACAATAAATGCTTCAGGTTACAGAAAAGGAGGCGTAAGAGGTGAATTACATTGTGGAAAGTGCAAAAGGTAATACATCATATGCCAAGTGCAAAAGAAAAGTACATGTTGGTCACATCCATTGGGCCTGACCACATGCTGCCGGGCGGCAGCAGCACACAGATGCAAAGTCAAATCAGTGGGCAGATACATGGTACCTACCCCATGTTACAGGGCATCAGAAACAAGCAGATGCAAAGTCAAATCAGAGGGCAAACACATAGTGCCTTCCCCATGTTGCAGGGCGGCAGCAGCACACAGATGCAAAGTCAAGTCAGTGGACTAATACATGGTCCATACTCCATGTAAAAGGGCGGAAACAGCTCACAGATCCGAAAGTCAATCAATGGGCAAATACATGGTGCCTACCCCACATTGCAGGGCGGCGGCAGCAGCACACACATGTGAAAGTCAAACAATGTGCAAATACGCAAATACATGGTGCCTACTGCATGTTGCAGGGCGGCAGCAGCACACAGATGTGAAAGTCAATCAATGGGCAAATACATGGTGCCTACCCCATGTTGCAGGGCAGCAGCAGCACACAAATGCGAAAGTCATCAATGGGAAAATACATGGTGCCTAACCCATGTTGCGCGGCGGCAGCAGCACACAAATGCGAAGGTCAATCAATGGGAAAATGTATGGTGCCTACCCCATGTAGCGGGGCAGCAGCAGCACACAAATGTGAAGGTCCAGCAATGGGTAAATATATGGTGCCTACCCCATGTTGCAGGGTGGCAGCACACAGATGCTAAAGTCAATCAATGGGCAAATACATGGTGCCTACCCCATTGTTGCAGGGCAGCAGCACACAGATGCGAAAATCAATCAATGGGCAAATACACGGTGCCTACCCCATGTTGCAGGCCGGCAGCAGCACACAATTGTCAAAGTCAATCAATGGGCAAATACATGGTGCCTACCCCATGTTGCAGGGTGGCAGCAGCACACAAATGCGAAAGTCAATCAATGGGCAAATACAAGGTGCCTACCCCATGTTGCGGGGCGGCAGCAGGACACAAATGCGAAAGTCAATCAATGGGCAAATACATGGTGCCTACCCATGTTGCAGGGCGGCAGCAGCACACAAATGCGTACTATTTGTGTACTAATAAAAACTAACAGGACATGTCTGTGGAGAAGGCCATTGTATGTAAGAGTGGAACGAGATGTGTGAGAGGACGGAACTGTGGAGAAGGCCAGTGTGAATTAAATAGAGTGAGTGGAAATGAGTGAACAAGGATAAATTAGTTTAAGGTTTAAATAAGAAGGGATGAGAAGAAAAGGGCAAGGGAAGAGTACTCTAACAATCAGGAAGAAGCTGCGATAATGTTGTCCCACTGGATGGACGCACCCCTTGTCCACATGTGCAAAATGTTGCCCCAATATTGCTATAAAATACTAAAGTACCACTTTCAGTGGGCAAACAACACAGTCAGGAAATGTTACCATGAATGGCCCAGGGAGGGAACATTCTATAAGAGTATTATCAACAGTGTATACTCAAACCTGTTGGCTACTTATAAAGGAGCCAAGCTCAAAAAGAAGCAAGACATTTTAGGGCTGTGGAAGCTGTACAAACAAACTAAAAAAGAAACAGAGAAGGGAGAAGGGGAGTGTGCCACCCACTCCCTATGCGATGTACCCACTATTGAAACCAGCTGCAGGATGAACAATTCCTAGGCGAGTACCTCAAGATAAGGAGGGTACAAACCAATAGAAAGATAAGTACAAAACTAACTCTGGAAAAAAGATGAGAAGGGGAAAAATAAATATTTAGTGGACATTAACAAGAGCACCCAACAGCAACTTGACTCTGTGTTCAGGGAAGCAGAAACAGCAATAGAAAGGGAGTTAAAGAAAAAAGGGAAGGAACAAGGAAAGACAGCAGATGAGCAGGAATGGATAACAGGACACATGCAAATTAAATTTGATAAATGGGGGCAGGACTTGGACGACTCAAATTAGGTCTTACAAGGGGTGATCACACTGTATCAGATTGGGTGGACAGCAGTCATAGCGACCATAAGGATGACAAATTCGACACATGAGATCTAACAAATGTAAGCAGGGTAAGGAGAAGAGATGAAAAGGGAAGAAGAGGAAAGAGAGGAATCATTGGGGGACTGCAGAAAAAAGGCTTTAGAGTAGGAAGACAAGAAGAGCAGTAGCAAAAAGACCACAGAGAGGGAATAAACCCAGAGCAGATGCCCCTTTTGCAGAAAACAAACAGAGAGGTGGATTACGTACCATGGCAGACAATAGACAGGGATAATTTGGTCTACAGTTTACCTTCACTAATAGCGGGAGCAAGTAAGTGGATTTATGTTTTTGAGAAGGAGACAGCAGGCATTCCGCTGGCCATAGGAAACATGAAAAGTTTATTGGCAGTATTGGTGGGAAATGAAGTGACAACATTTGGCAATACGTGGGATATGCAGTGGTAAAATAAAGTTCTAACATACATTACTGTGCACCCTTTAATAATTATCGAGCACACATGTGGAAAGCTCTGGGAGAGCTGTATCAAGATACGTCAGATATGGGGTCGATATTAGCATGTAAAATGAAGCCAGATGAAGACCCTGCAGAGTATTTATGATCCATACAAGAGATGTGGACAGAGGAAAATTAACAGTCTCCTGGGATGACAAAATACCTTTGTTTTATCACATCTTAGTGATGCGGATGTGCAGGTTTCCCTAGAAAAGATAGTTGGGATAGAAGCAAAAGGATAGCCTGAGACACAGGCAACTATTGAGCACTATGGCAACCAAATCAGGAGAAAGGTATAGAGATAACAGACAACGCAGTAATAGCAGAAAATAAATAAGTGCATAAAAAACGGGCTAAAGTAAGCATGGAAGGAGCAGTGCTCATGGGGCCAGTTGTTGTCCCACCCGCCCAACAAGTGGGCTCCAGTAGCAGTGGTAACACAGCAAGGACGATACACACAAGCACCTTATAATCAGCAGTGCGGGACAGTGCAGGTTCAACCACAACTGGTATTTGCAAACACACAACAGCCTGGGGTTTCATAGGTGGGAGGAGTCAACAGATACACGGCACATTACAAGACAGGAAGAGGATATTATTCAAGAGGAAGTGGAGTGAGGTACAGGGGTATGGGGCCAAAGTTTGAAGGACAATGGTTTGCATGCAGAAACTTTAGTAATTTTGCCCGAACATGCACACTTATTTCTCAGACTTGGCAGCAAGGAGTGCAGCAAGAGCAGGCATATATGCAGACGCCACAGACACCTCAGTAAATGCAAGTTATACCACAGCAGCAAATACAATTACTGCTCACACAGACACGGGTTATACCAGCCCAGGGACAAGCACAAGTGCAAGGTAGGGAGATGGCAGGAACGCAAGTTACAGTGAGCATACTTCAAGCACCAGCACAGACACAGGTACAAGAAAACGTATCGATACTGGGACAAAATGCAGTGCCACAATACACAGGTGTGGCAGGGGGCAATCCATTCATGTCTTCTGCAAACACATTTTCCCCATAGGGGTGCCCACGGGAAGTGTGAGTGTGTCCTGTCCTAGCAATAAGGGAAGACCCTGAAGAGGAGCCTGAGATAGCAGTTCAAATCCTCATCTCGGGAGGATAGCTCAAGGGCAATGCGCTCACCTTGGAAGCAAGACGACGCTGAGCAAAACAGGTTCGATCCCAGGGTCCATGCTTAGAAACCTCTTGGTATTACGCATGTTATAAATAACCCATTACATTACAAAATAGGATATAGGGGATTTTCCTTTCTCATAGATACTGGGGAGACCAGATCATGTATAAAAGACGAGGGAATTTCCATTATCCAACAATAATTTGGACACACAAGGTTTTTCAGGGACAATTTTGAAGGTTCCTCTGACTAAAGATTTGCCACTAACAATAGGGACGCAGCATATTGTAGCGCCTTTATTGTATTCGAAAGACACACCTCTCAACATTCTAGGAAGAGACTTGCTAAGGAAACTGAATGTCACAATTTCATTTTCCGAGATGGGTTGGTGTGCACCACACCTGGGATGTACCCAGCCAGGGTGGCAGTGTAAATACAGGCATAATATGCAAGCAGCATGATGCGAGGGATACCCACACACACACAGGTGGTTTTGTATGGGGTGCAGGTGCTGCTGGGATGGATACCAGGAATTGAAGGGAAGGTGTTTCGATTGTCCAATGAGTTTCTGTTCAGACCACAGTGCCCCTCCACCATCACGTCAGGCACACATACACTGCTATACCTAGAGGAAGTAGTGGTGAGAAAATACATGATTTTATTGGTTGCTACAGATGACGACAACATGTAGTGGAGATCAATCCTATGCATCGACCCCACCCTGACACTGACAGGAGTAACAGACACAGGGCCTGATTCACAGAAGCCTTTTTATAATGGCAAAATCCCATAGGGAAATGCTCTGTGAATCAGGCCCACAACGTTGTTTACTACCAAAGATGATAAATAGGGAGAGGTAGTGTTTGAATTGAGCATACCATGTCCAGTGCACATAAAAGAAGAGCAGTGTCTCACGTGGCACAATTGGTGAAGAAAGAAACACAATACTTGCAGGAGGATTTGGAGAAAGTTCCAGAAGTCCTATCAACGAAGGACCCCATGATGTGGGCATACTAAGAGGGGCTGGGGCAGTGCACATTAAAATAACAGAAGGATCTCTGTTATCACGAGTGAAGAAGTACTCATCTACTGAGAAGCAGATGAGGGCATATAGGAGACATAGCATAGTCTCCTATAGGCAGCAAGGTATAATACAAGAATCCACATGACCTTGCAATATAGCTATCTATCTGATCAAAAAATCAAAGGGAGGGACGTGGCATTTCATGCATGATTTACTCCCCCTTAACAACATTATTGAAGGCAGAATACCTATTTGTTCCAAACCGAGCAACTATTTTGTATACTGTTCCAGCAAAAGCATACTACTTCACAGTTGTAGATTTGAAAAATTCCTTTTTCTCCATTGCCCTGCATCCAGACTCCAGGTATCTCACAGCGTTTACGTATTGCGGGCCAGATTCGAACATACAAGAATGCCTCAAGGGTACTGTGAGGGACCCAGCATATTGAACTGAGTAATGCAAATGGATTTGAGTGATTTACAGGTTGCGAGCACAGTGATACAATGTGTGGGTGACCCTTTAGTGTGTAGAACAATAGAGGAGGAATGCAGAAAGGACTTAGTGACACTACTGATATTGCTAGCCGACAAAGGGTACACAATAGACAAAGAAAAATTGCAGTATTGCCAAAAATGATTGCAGGGCATGGGTTTTCGATTACTCCACTTACACAAGGCCATTACCGCAAGCACTAAAAGAAGCTCAGAAAAACAAAAGCAACATTAAATGGACAGTTGAAATGGGTGCACATTTTGATGAACTCTAACATGAGCTAGCACATCCACACGTATTGGCCACACCCAATTACAAAGAGAGGTCTTCCCATTCAGACAGTAAGGTAATGGCAGCTGTACTAACACAAAAGAAAGGACAGGGACACACGCCACTGGCTTATTACAGTGGGCCACTAGATACAGTAATGCAGGGACATTTCCCATGTGAGCAAGCACTTGCAGCTGCAGCATTTGCAATTGTTTAAGTTTCCACAATTACAATGGGCGACCCCTAATTTTGTATGCAGAATAAGCACTGTTCACAATATTAGAAAACACTAAATCAGCATTGACAACTCGAAGATCTTCAGGATACAAAGTAATACTGACAAACCTTGCATAAACCCAGCAGAATTAATTGCAGAAGAAACTGAGGAGGGAGATTACATACATGATTGTGTTGCATGCATAGACAGGAGTGAAGGTAACCCCCTGGTGAAAGTGCAAGGGATTGAAGGGGGATTTGATCTTTATTGATGGAAGCTCAAGTATGGACCAAAGTACGGGACAAAGACCTTCTAGTTCAGCAGTAGTGAGACAAAAACATGGAATACACACGGAAGAGGAGTTGACACGATTACTGGCATACTACTCTGCACAAGCAGCCAAATTAGTGGCATTAATTGAGGTGCTAAATTCCTCAGAGGGCCAGGTGGTTTTCGGATTCTGCATACGTAACATCCACTGTGCATTCAGGGCTGACAAGGTGGCAAAGGAGAGGGTTCAAAAGAAGTGATAGCACTCCAGTACAGTATGCAGCACTGTTGAGTAACTTATTAGAAATGTTACCACTCCCAGTAGAGTTGCTTTAATAAAGTGCAAGGCCCATACAGGAGGGCAAGATTTCATTTAATTGGGTAACGAAAAAGCAGACAAAGCAGCAAAAGAAGCAGCATATCTGCCAGAAGGGACGCATGTGCTGTTCTCTAGCAAAGGAGAAAAAATACTTCTTATGGCACTGATAAAAATTAACAAGGAAAAAGATGCATTACCTGAAAATCTGAATGCATCCCCAATAGTACAAATAAAAGAATTGCAGGGAGCGGCACCAGATGATTAAAAGGAATTGTGGAAGAAAAGAGGATGTTCTTTGTCCCCAACAGATTTTATTTGGTGGCATGATAGCACAGGCAATGTGGTAATGCCAAAAAAGTTGCTCAAAGTGGTACTAGAACTGCTCCACTACCCTGCCAACCTATCAAAAGAGCATGTGGCTGCAGGAATCAGTGAAGACTGGTTTGTGCCAAACATATGCAAAATGTTTCTGAATTCACAAATAATTGTAAGATATGCCAAAAGTTTCTACCAGGTCACACTTTAAGAGTAGTATGGGTAATGCTGCCACACCCGGACGGGCGCTTCTAGCACTTGCATATCGACTACGTCGATATGCAAGAAAAATGTAGCTCTTACAGATACATGCTTGTAGTGGTGTGTCTATTTTCATGTTGGCTTGAGGCTGGTCTCTTTGCCCATAATGACACCGGTTCAGCGGCAAAATTATTGGTGAGGGAGGTGTACCCAAGTTGGGGGATCCCAAATGAAATTTGCTCTGACAATAGTCAGTATTTTGCAAACTATTTTATTAAGGAAATAACAACGCTCCTGGGGATCAGGCACACATTGTGCACGGTTTATCACCCACAAGCTAACGGTTTGATTGAGAAGATGAATGGCCTATTAAAAATGTGCCATGCAAAGCTAAATCACACGCTTGGAAAAACTTGGTTGCACTGCTTACCTCTTGCACTTTTCGATTTGCGCAATTCACCTGGAGGAGATCGTCATCTCACTCCACATGAGATTGTTACAGGTCGGAGAATGCATGCGACTACACCTCCATCACGTACAATCTCTGATGCCAATTCCTCTGCTAATATTCTGGGGGAGAGTTTCATACATATCTCACAGAACTAACAAAAGCACTTCAATATATAACCCTGCAGACAAGACCGAGAGCTGAGGCAGAGCAAATAAGTGATCAAGGAGGACAATTTCCACAAGCTGCACTTCTCTATCCAAGGAACAGTGTATATGTAAAAAACCATGTCAGGAAGTGGAAAGAGGAGCCCTTCACTGGTCCTCACACAGTGACTTACACAACACTGACTGCCGTAAAGATTGAGGGATGCCGAGGATGGCTCCACATCACTGACGTGCGCAAAGACGAGCGCACCCCCTCCTATTGAGAAGAGGGGCAGATCACAGCATAATGGGAAATGTGTGCAAACTTCCATTAACTTTCTTTTCAGCTGTTGGACTTTACAGACAACAAATGGAGAAGGAAGGGAGGTCTTCAGGACAATGCTTTTTTATGGCAAAACATTTCTATATTTTGGATTATTTTTATGATAGTGTGCATACGTATTGTATTAATATGGTTATTATGTTTTGTGTTTAACGACAAAGAATCTGCATTTTTCGATGACAGTGTGGAGAGAAACAAAAGAAGTATTTTAAATGGGGAGGAATTCGATCCTGACATTGAAAATTGGCAAGAACTTACATCTGGGAACGTCTGGTATGACACAAGTGAGAGGTGTGGGGGGCACAACTAGGTTCAGAATAAGGTTCGGTAATTAGGTGAGTATGTTAAGTCAATATGAATTTCATAAGATAAAACAAACATAAATGTGTACTTCAGGTGCAAAGGGGTGAGCAGTCTCAAGGCCACCCAAGACTGTAGGGGAAGAACAAAAACATGACCTGTTGTATGCCAGCAGGTAGCCCCACTATGCACTCCTAGGGGATAAAGTAATCCCAGAGAGGGCTTAATTGTGAACGTGTTATGGGGCAGACCAGGGAATCCGGGCTGCTTCAGAGCATGTTATCTGACTTGAGAGTTTAAATGATTTTCAGTATCTGTTGAAAAACAGACTGCAGATACCTGTATACATATTAATTTTTCAATGGAGGACCTTACATCAGCCCAGCTAATTCAATGTTCAAATCGCAAAACAAATAACAACTGTAGATTCAGTAAAAAATATTTTTTTCAGGTATAATTAGAATAACAAATGCCATAAAGAAAAACGGTGATTCACCACAATCAGTGGTATAGATATGAACACAAGTATACCCAGATTTTTCGTGTGTAGGTCACACAGTAAAAGTTGTGTTATATATGTCACACAACTGTACTTGCACAAAAACAGTTTTTTTACAACATGTATATGATCATTAACATCTAATAAGCTCCACTAATGATGAAGCAATTGCCAACACGTTTCCGATTTTTCTTAAATCCTTCTTCAGGGCACTGGAGCCTATTGTTCCTTTTTGATGTGATCAAACTTGAGTGACTTTATGTGTACCTGCAAAGTAAAACACAGAGGCTCAATTCAGAATAAATGATAATACTAATGTATCTTCAGAAATATGTACTGAATATGTAAGAAAACTGGCCTTAGTCTTCCTTATTTAATCGCATAAGCCCCGTCCACTGTATTCTTTTTGTTATACAGTTTGGAGTAGAGTGTATACTCACTACTGTATGTACACCAGCCACATTGCTGGAATTCGAATCTTCAACAGATTTGCTAGGTGGCTCGAGCCATCAAAGATGAAGGTCTTCTGGCGGATTGTCTGTCATCAAGACCATCGTGATCTGGGGATAAAAGACTAAATTTATGACTGTGTTTGTACAGTTCATCTATAATTAGTCTACGTGGGGCACTTCAAGAAAAGCGCGCCTCGTGGGTACAGATATATGTGGTGTTAATAGTGTTGATACGCAATGGGGAATGCACACATATCCATTACAGTCTATCGTTACAGACTAAACCGCTGGCCATGAGTAATGCACTCGGCTTTCTACACGGCTAAAGTACATGCATCGTTTCTGTGATTTTGAATGTTAATATGGGAACCTTCATCTCCCTACACATACTATCATAATGTTGATTATGTACAGATATTAAGTAGTCTCTAACAGGACTTACCTGTATGTTGTGATACAGCGTCCTTCTCTAGTCTCCTCTAAAGCGTGGTGCCGTCAATAGGAATGTTTATGTGGTTGCTATGCAACTAGAGGGCATGCGCATTTGGCCATCGAGTGGCCATCTTGGTGTGGGATCTCCCATGTCGCCATGGGGACCACTATATTGTCTATATGCTGTTCGCCTAAGCCTACTCTAGTGAGTGCTAAATGTAAGAGAATATAACAGAATGTAACCACCTGACAGTAAGCTGCCGTCCCTTACTAGGAATAGCAATGACAAATGCCGGGTGGGAATAAATTAGCATGACATAATCGTGATAGACAGGGGAGGGGCAGACTGCCACCAACAAACGGCTGGGTGCCCCATCCCTGTCAATATATTCAAAAGCAGGGTTCCACGGTGTGTAATCAGATAATAACTGGCTGTCAAATATTACTTATCGCAGTTGAAACTGGGAATCAGTGCGTTATACATATGTAATTCACCTAAACCCGCTGAACCGAATGCTCGATGTATGAAATCATAATCGGCAGACGGTCAGCTGCCATCCCCTGCCAGGGATGGGGGTGACGACCGTCAGGGGAAAAACTGGGTGGGCATAATTGCGGTAAACAGGGGAGGGGCAGACTGCCGACATAAATCAGCATGGTGCCCCATCCCTGTCAATGTATTCAAATTGTAGAGGTTTGTGAAGAAGAGGCAGTCTGGTAGATGACTGACTATCGGAACCTAATATAACTATGGGTGCAACTAGCATAATTGCGGTAGGCAGGGGGAGGGGAAGACTGCCGATGTAAATCGGCTGGGTGCCTCATACCTGTCGATGCATTCAAATTTTAAGGAATTGTAAAGTGGAGGCTGTCTGGTAATGGACTATCAGACTCTAATATAGCTGTGGGTGCAGCGAGTAAAAGAAGTTACTGTAGGGGTGTAAACAGTATTTGGGTAAGTAGGGTAGATAGTGTGTAACCATAATAATATGATTAATCGATGACCTATGTTATGTGAATGACATATTGTTCTATTCAGAGGTAAAACAATTTTGCACTGTAGATGACACATCCACCGAATCATTAATCAATCATGCATAAGGACTTGAAGTTTCAATGGCAGGCAAGAGTCATTATACATACAGTTGAATGACACCATCTGCAAAACAGCAGTTCTATCATGCCAAACATCATAAAATGTCAATGTCTGACTGCAGCCATTACATCATAAACCAAACAGTTGTGATACAGTGGTAATACATAGTTCAAAAACGTGAGGTTACAACGTCTAGCAGAGAAAAATTGCATAAAGTTTCACATTGTGGTTTAACAACTAAAGAAGCAATAATCCCATCGTTCACAAAGGCTTGAAGTTTCAATGTCAAACAGGAGCCATTTCATCATATGGTGATAGATATTTCAAAAACATGAGGTTACAGTGTCTGGCAGAGAGAAATTGCATGGTCTGGTATGATGAAATGTTACGGTTGGGAAGAGAAAGAGCAAACAGCACATGTTACATTTGCTCACTAATCCCACATATCATAGGAGCACCCACGCTCTTTCTGCCCCAAGCTGAATTATATGAGGAAGCAGGATGCTTGATGCACCTATGCTTCTGCAAAACTAGAGGTCTTTTCCAAGGTACAAGTGTGGCTGTCCAGTGGGCGGATGAAGAGGAGGAAGTTTATGCAGATAACTATATGCAACTAAATAGCATGGCCCAAAAGAGTAAAACAATTAAACTGGTGATAGCAAATATGACTGAAGGCCCTAAAAGGGGGGAAAAATGGATATGGAGCGCCAACGACTGCAGTGTATAGGTAAGGAATGATATAGCATTCCCTGGTGTCACACAAGACCATTGATGAGAATGAAGGGAGCAGTGTGGTCAGGTGGGCAATGGGACGGGGGAATAATGCAATGTCGTGCTGAAGGTCTGGTGGGGTTTCAAACAAAATGTGGTCTCCAAGGGTAATAACAGTTGCAAGGCAGTTTGGGGAAAACATGGACATGCATTAACTTGGTTAAGTGAAGTGCATCGAACAGTATACATAAGTAGCTTTTTACAGTTCCCTTTGTGTTTCAGGTCTAGTGGGTCCATCCATGTAGGCACTAACAATGGCTGTGCGAAGGTGATGAGGAGTGCGGCGCTGACACAGGGGACAGCGGCTATCATGGATGTCTATGTCTAGTGGGCCTGTGTCTCGAAGGTCTACACCCAGCTCCATCCTGATTGGGGTGGTCTTTGTGCGCTTGTCACACTGCACAGTCCTGCTCTGGTGGTGCCCCGAGGCAGCAACAACAATATGGAGCTTTCATTGAGAGAAGAATCATGTGAGTTATAGGAAAAGGTGTTACAGCATGACAAGGAACAAGCAATATGTAGCAGGAGGAAACGTGATAAAAATTATTGGTCGTAAAAGAGTGGAGAAAGCCTGGCAGCAATTCCAGCAGAGTACAGGCTATTCACAGGCTATTCTCAACACCGACCACACTCTTTATTTCCCTGTTGTTACCAGGAGTGCAGACTGCAGCCAATGCTAAATTGTTACAGTTAATGCAGTACAAATTACTGTGACCGGGAAACTCCACAGCAAAAGGCTTGAATATAGTAAAGGAAGAATTAAGAACACTGCATCTGCTGGAACTGCATAATCGCTATGGTTTGGATTTACTCACTGCCATGGAGGGAGGGGTGTGTTAAAGAATTGGTAGCAGTTGCTGCATGGTAGGACCTGATGTCAAATGAAGTGAATGGAGTGCAAACTAACACTTAGCTGCACACCCTTTTTGCCTGGGTGCCTACTTGGCTCTAAAAAATGTTCAAAGTGACTGTCCCCGCTTTGGTCTTCATGCTTGTGACCTTGTAAATTGGCAAACATTTTGAGACTTTATACTAATAAATGAAGAAGAAGATTTATGCTACCCCATAGTGTTGATAGAGTTAATAAAAAGAGAAGGGTACTAACGAACTAATTGGGGAAAATGTAGACAACGATATTGATGGTTGGGTTAGAACATAGGCTGAGGATTTAGAAAATTATGAGAAATGTTGAATATCATGTCTTAAGGATGGACATGTATGTATATGGGTGGGGGACTCATTGGATGGTTGGGAAGAAGCTGGGGGTGACATGACGAGATTCGAAAAGATATGTATTCATAAAAATAAAGTAGCAGAAAAGGAACTGGGTGAGGGAAAAATGTTTAATTCTTGGTAGATCAATAAAAGGAGGGAATCATTTGATAAAAAGGCAAGTTTAGCATGGTAAAAAGTCACAAAAATATCAGTTGCAGGAGTAGCACTCTGAACGGGGAGGGGCTTCATTGCTAGCCACACAGTAATTGAACTATGCTGGAGAATGCCCTAAAATAATAGCATTTCACGTTAAAGAAACATAGATAATAAATATGGGTTACAGGTAAGTATATACGATTTAGCATTAGGCTGGGGTGTGCAAATAGGCCTCACAGCATGCTTTTCAGCAACGTGTGCTTGTTTCACTAATTTGCTTAGAAGCTGCAGTGGCTGATAGCACATTGGAAAACCTGAGAACCCAGGATTGCAAAGTAAGAAGCAAACAATCTTTGTTACTTTCGAAGTCATAAAACACAGCTCATGGGTGTCGCAGAAAGGCAATGAATGCACAATCATTTTATAATTTGGCATATTAATTTTACGAGCCCTGTCTACTGACCATTTTAGAAAGCCTGTGGTGGTTTCAAATTGCCCCTGGGTACATTTCTGCCTGGGAAGAAGGTCAAAGAGTTCCTAATGTGCAACATTAACACAGTAACTTGTTCTTAGTTCAAGGCTCTGACAGTGTCACGGTGGAAGACTTTCTCATGAGAACTTAGATGAGATGACCAGAACATATGAATAAAGATCCGCTGGTCATCTCAAATGTTTCAATGAATTGGCACTATGATGTGGAAATTGGGGGTTGGATTGTGTCATCACAACAGGTAGTTAGGGGTGGTGTGGTAAGGTTTGTGGTATCCAATCAATAGAAGTTAATGTATGCCCTCCTATAGGGTTATGATATGATTTTACCAATCAGCTTCTTGTGGGAGACATTGAATGTTGCAAGTGGTTGATGTTAATTAGTTTAGATGATTATAAGAGCTTTTGATTTAGGGGTGTTTCTTTGACAGCAGCTTTTCATGCAGTTCTGTTCCGCGTTGTGGTTGAACATTGCTGTCCCAGCTGCTTTATTCAGTGCTGGAGCCATGAATAAAACTGAATTACTTCTTCCCTGGTGTACACTCCTTTTTGACTACTTTTGTAGTTTTCTACTGGCAACTTTCGAGGGAACCGCCTGAACAACAGCATACTATGTTAGCAACATCCCACACATTTATAAAAGCTTGTATCAACTTGGTCAGCATTGCTTCCCAATACTCCTCAATATGTAAATACATAAATCCCCATGATATATAACTTACAACAAACAAGTGAGGTCCCAATCCAAATTCATCCCCCTTGGTGACATGGCATCCTCCTTATCAATCGTGTAAATGTCTTTCTGCAAGAGTATTGTGTTAATATCTCCACCTCTTTTTGGCATTTTTATAAGCTCCAATATGACAAATGTCATCTGGGAGATTTTTTGTCCTATGTCAGGGGTCAGAAATGAAAGCCGGACACAAACTTGTCATGTTTTGGGTTAAAGTCTTTTATTTTAATGAAAGTGGGTTGATAAAATGTCTCTCCGGCCCTATTCTAAAGTTTACCTACCTACAAACCAAAAACGAAGGGTCTGTCTGTGTCAGGGTTTCAATAACTTAAAAACGGTCCTTGTGTCCAAAACGTCCTATCCAGATCCTCACACTACAAACAAAACAATAAAGTGTGAAGGGAAATATCTTCAACTTGATATTGGCAAAAAGCGTTTCACAACAAAAAAGTAGAATAGCGCCAACAAGAACTATTCTCTAAGGTAAAAGACCTTGGATCCAGAGGGTGGTTCCCTTCCCCTGGATTCTTAAATGGGATGGCAATGTCTCTCCTTAATTCAGAATGTTCCTCTTAGGCAACAAGCTCTGTAATAGTATTTCTTTAACACAAATGTCTCCTTTGTCGAGCAAAGACTGTCTTTCTTTAATATTGCTTGTATCTTTGCAAATCGCCTGGTATACTCCCCTGCAGAACTCTTTATGCAATTTCAATTGCCTGGTGTACTCTCCTCCCAAGACGTCTCTTGTGATTTAACTTGCCTGGTATCCTTCCCTTGCCAGGACTTCTTATGTGTTTTGCAGTACTACTGTATCACCAAAACTGCATTTCTGATGTTTGTTAATCTGCTTAGAATCACATGCTGTGCATAGGTCCGACATCCAGTGGTCACTCCGGAGTATTGCATTTTGTTTTTCGTAGTCGAAAAGGGGACGTCGACAAGGCGTGTCTGTAACACTATCCCTATAGTGACGTGCGTTGTACCCATAATCCCTCACGCGTCGAGGTCCCTCAGATTGTTTTTTTCCGCCCAGCTTCTGGTCGCCTTACGCGGAGCTCCTAGAGAGACATTGCAAATACTTACTATCGGACCTCGGTCCTTAATTATACTTATTATATTGTTAAAGATCCCTCCCCTCGACGTTAGCTGTGAAGCTGTTTCTCCGCCGAGCAAGTTTCCGACGGAGGGGAAGAGACGGAGGAGATCCTTCGGCGCTGCCGAACACGTGGCCTGGCCTCGCCGGCCAACATACAGTAGGGAGAGTGGGGGTTCGAACTTTTATCTTCTCTTTGAGAATGTCTTTCTTTCTCCCCTATCTTTCCCTTGGGGTTGTTATCACCAGATATTATTGCCTCAGCTATGGAGAGGACACCTTTTAAGTTTTGCCCACGCTGTAGGGGCAAATACACTTGGAAGGACAAACACAAGCTCTGTAATCGTTGCTTGCCCCTCGATCATAAGGAGAACAGCTGAGCGGCCTGTAAGCTCTTGAAACCAAGAACTCTTAAAGAACGCAAAGTTAAGAGGAGGGCGGACTACGCTATGTCGAAGTCAGTTTCCTCACCCGCCGCCGCTGTTACAGAAAGTGACGAGGAGGGTGATAACTCGACGTCTGTTACGGAAGTCATTAACCCCCAGAAGGCCTAAGCACACAACCCACGGCTCTTCTTCGTCGAAGACGAAGGATCCATCAGCGCCGAAGGGGACGCAGGGCACTCCGGCGTCTACCTCAGACCTTAAGGGTCTCAAGCCCCACCCGCAAACGCAGTCGCGACCAGCGATTGGGCTTTCATCAAACACGGGCGCTACCCCAAAATCATCCGACGTAACGCTCCATAGAGCGGCCGTCGAGGAACAACGCGTAACGCAGGCAACATCGACACCAGAGTCCTCTACTGACAAACTCGTTGTCGAGAGCCTGGCGAGAATTGTTTCCGAAGACACACGCAAGCGGACGACGAAACAAACGTCGAATACCGCACAAAAAGCTATAGAAACGCTGAAAAAGCATAAGAGTAGCCAGGAACTGCCCCTTTCATCTAAGGGCACTTCGGAACTACCAGAGGGCTTTTCAGATGGCGACGGAAACCTTTCTTCGACGTTGTGGGAGCGTTCTAAGCGTTTTGAAGGTGAAAACACTGATTTCCCCCCTCTAGACTATTCAGGGGTCCCCCATGAGACCCTTGAAAGACTCCATTCTTGTATGGAGAAAATGGAAAGGTTTTTGGGAAACCAAAACCCACCCACACCCAAAAGACTAAGAGAATGGCCCCAGGATGACCCTAGGGTCAAAATTTCCTAGGCTGTTTCCCCCTTCTACAGACGTATATGACCTCACAGAAGAGGAGCAATACCTCCAGGAAGATGATGAGTGTTTGGGTGGAGAGGAAGAACATGAGGAAGAGGGGTTTGAAGAAGATCCTTACACTAGTGCAGGAGCTTTCGAAGAAGATACAGCTACCTCGCAGCCTTGGCAATCCCCATCAGTGCACTCAGACCCTGATGTCTTTCACCCTTCTCCTCCCAAGGATTCACCTATTGGAAACACCTCTCCCATAGATGACCAACCTTCACTTAATGCACTATTGCGCAAGGCAGCAGCGCATTTTGAAATAGACACAGGGGAGACTCTTCCTGACATAGACTTTGTAGAGAAAGTTATTAAAGAAAAAGCCCCTGTTAGTCAGTCTATTCTGCTCCTGGCTTCTATAAAGAGAAGAATAACTCCTTCCCTTTCCAATCCTGCCTTAGTCAGAGGGGATAGAAAAGCTCTTCAGCCCTTCGCCCTCTGACCCGTTGTACATCAGAGGCCATTCTATTCCGGACTCCCTCGTAGTTACTAATACAAGGAAAAGAGCAGGGGTACCACTATCCACTAGTGAGGCACCACCTGACAAAGAGGGCAAAAAGCTCTACGCACTTGGGAAGAGAATCACGACGTCCGCCGCCTTTTCAACTAGGATTGCAAATAACAATTCCCTACTAGCTAGCTACGCAGATGCACAGTGGAGCAAGCTGTGCAGCGAAGCAGAGGACGCACCAGAATCCCTGCGTTCACGCCTGTTAGCTACAATCTCAGAGGGAACTCTTGTAAACCAGGGCATCGTAAAGAACTCCTTAGATGCCGCAGAGACGGCTGGCCGTTCCCTGGTTCAGGGAACACTTCTCAAACGCCATGTCTGGCTGCGCAATTCGGGATTTAAGCCGGAAACCCAGGCTTCCCTGATAAATAAGCCCATAGAAGAAACACATCTGTTTGGGAAAGCAGTTGATGAGGCCCTAGAACATGCGAAGAAAGAGTTTGATACCATCAAAACTCTTGACCAAATTTCTAGGCCCCCTAACAGACGCGGCTATGGCAATAGACGCTCCTTTCGTGGCCAACGCCAGCAGCAAAACCAACAGCAATTTTACTCTGCTACCAACTGGCCCTCCAACCAGGGTAACAACACCCAGTTCAGTCAAAGAGGCCAACGCCGTGGCAGGGGAAGAGGTCGCGGCTCCAGCCCCAAAGGTTCCACGCCCAATACCAACAAATGACCCGAAGATTCGGGTCCCCTCCCATGCATCACCGGTCGGGGGCCGGTTAACAACGTTCCTTTCAGCATGGGAGGGAATATTGTCAGACCGCTGGGTATTATCCACCATAGCCCACGGATACTGCATCGAATTCAACGGTTCCCCGAAGTACAGACCCCCACGGAACCGACGCATGACACCGGAACACCTCACCATTCTTCTACAAGAAGTAGAAGAGCTACTGAAAAAAGAAGCTATAGAGGCTGTCCCCCTATCTCAGGTAACAGAAGGTATTTATTCAGTGTACTTCCTTGTACCCAAAAAGGACTTAACCATGCGCCCTGTATTAGATCTGCGCCCAGCGAACAAGTTTGTCAAACCCCAAAAGTTTTGTATGGTGACCTTGCAGGAAGTAATCCCACTGTTATCACAGGGGGATTACATGACAACACTGGACATGAAAGATGCATACTTTCATATTTTAATGTTGCCAGCGCACAGAAAATACCTCAGGTTCAAGATAGAGAACAAACACTACCAGTTCAGAGTACTACCCTTCGGGATAGCATCTGCACCAAGGGTATTCACGAAAGTACTGGCAGTGGCAGCGGCCCACCTGCGCAGGTTATCCATCCCGGTATACCCTTACCTTGACGACTGGCTCATAACAGGGGATTCTTACGAAACATGCTTCCCCAATACCCAAAAGACTGTAGACCTTTTGTTCCAACTGGGCTTCTCCATCAACGAAAAGAAGTCCAGCTTAGACCCCAGCCAAATCAAACAATTCCTAGGGGCTCTAATTCGAACAAAGGACGGCCTCGTCTTCCCCTCCAACGAGAGGGTCCAAAACATACTGTTTCAGATCCCCCATTATGTGGCAGGTCGAGAGGTGACGGTACGCAAAGCAATGCGCTTGCTAGGAATGATGGCGTCATGTATTTATTTGGTACCTCACGCGCGCCTGCGCATGCACCCAATGCAAGAGTGGCTCAAAAGCCAGTGGTGTCAGGCCAGCTGACAATGGGACGATCTAGTGATGGTCTTGCAGGCCTTGGTTCTCTCGCTAAGGTGGTGGACAAAAGAAAACCTGTTATTAGGGAAAACTTTTGCCACACCCGCAGTGGAAGCCACTCTAACCACTGACGCATCCCTTACAGGATGGGGGGCTCACCTATCCCATCACACTGCTCATGGAGCGTGGACTCCGAGCTTAGCATCCAAGCATATAAACCTGCTGGAACTACTAGCGGTGTTCAAAGCACTGAAAGCCTTACAAGGAAAGACAGTGATAGTCCTCACAGACAGCACCACAGCCATGTACTATCTCAACAAGCAAGGGGGCACTCACTCTCCAGGACTGTCCAAGCTGTCCCAGAACATCTGGAAGTGGGCTCTCAAACACAACATGTTCCTACTATCACAACATGTACCAGGGGAACTCAATCTGCTAGCAGACGAACTCAGCAGAGACTTCCCGCTGCCCGTAGAGTACGAATGGCGGTTACAAGAAGACATCATCTTCAACGTCTTCACACAGTGGGGTTTCCCAGAAATAGACCTGTTCGCAACTCTGGAAAACTCTCAATGCCAAGATTACGCCTCCAGGTACCCCCAGAACCAGTCCAAGGGGAACGGTCTATCGATTCCATGGTCAGGGAAATTTGTTTACGCTTTTCCCCCGACTCCCCTTCTCAACAAGATAGTGCACAAGATGCACCAGGAACAAGTTACCATGATACTGGTGGCCCCTATGTGGGCCCGACAGCCATGGTTCGCTCACTTGTTGGAGATGTCTCTATCTCCTCCAGTGAAACTGCCCTGCCCGTATAACATGCAACTTCCACAGAGGTGCATGGACATCCTCAGAGAGGCCAGAAAGCCTAACACTCGTCACTGCTATTCTAGCAAATGGAAAAGATTTGTCATCTGGTGTAGAGGGAAGAGTATCAACCCCGTTGACTGCTCTCCCACACAAATTATTCTGTACCTGACCCATTTACTGGACTCGGGTCTAGTATTCAATTCTATTAAAGTACACCTGGCAGCGCTTTCTGCTTACACCACTTCACAACTCAAAGTATCGTGGTGGAAGAGCCCAGTAATCAAAGCCTTCATGGAAGGGGTAAAGAGAATACACTCTCCAATAGCAAACCCAGCTCACGACTGGGATCTAAATGTGGTACTCACCAGGCTCATGGGGTCACCCTTTGAACCCATGCACAAGGCAACTCTTAAAGATCTCACTCTAAGACTGCTTTCCTAATAGCTATTACCTCCATTAGGAGAGTAAGTGAACTACAGGCCCTTTCGGTTTTAGACCCCTTTGTAACAGTTCACAAGGATAAAGTGGTTCTATGCACATAGCCAAGGTTCGCACCGAAATTCATCTCCAAATTCCATGTCAACCAGTCTATAGAACTACCAACGTTCTTTCAAAATCCTTCAAATCTAGGAGAAAAAAGCCTGCATACACTTGATGTGCGCAGAGCTGTAATGTTTTACATGGAAAGAACTAGTCCACTGAGAAAGACTAATCAGTTCTTTGTGGCAGCAGGAAGAGAAGGAGATGCAGTTTCAAAATCCACTATATCTAGATGGATTGTACAATGCATCACTCTCTGTTACACTCTTGCTAAGAGAGAACTACCCTTCAAGCCAAGAGCACACTCTACTCGAGGCACTGGGGCATCCATAGCAGTCATTGCAAATGTTCCCCTTGAGTCCATCTGCAAAGCGGCAACCTGGAGTTCTGTACACACCTTTACAAAACACTACTGTCTAGATGCCCACTCTAGATCTGATTCCCAGGTGGGACAAGCAGTATTAAGACATCTTTTCTCTACTGTTCCTTCTCACAACCCACCTCCAACTCCGGGTACTGCTCGCTAGTCTATGCACAGCATGTGATTCTAAGCAGATTAACAAACATCAGAAGACAATGCATTACTTACCGTAAAAGCATTTCTGATGGTTGTATCTGCTTAGATTCACATGCGCCCACCCTTCCTCCCCGCTCGGATGGAAGGAACATAGACATCCTTTTCTATATCTCTCTTTTCTGTACTCACTCATGTCTAGAAGGCTCCCTCAGGGCAGAAAAATACAAACAGAGGGACCTCGACGCCTGAGGGATTATGGGTACAACGCACGTCACTATAAGTATAGTGTTACAGACACGCCTTGTCGACGTCCCCTTTTCGACTACGAAAAACAAAATGCAATACTCCGCAGTGACCACTGGATGTCGGACCTATGCACAGCATGTGAATCTAAGCAGATACAACCATCAGAAATGCTTTTACGGTAAGTAATGCATTGTCATACCGTTCTTTCTGGTCATATGTCTCTGCTTCAATGTTCATTCAAACTGTGCCCCACACTTGCATCTTGTGTATGGGTATCTTATTGGGGTCTGGATCAGTACTTTGTCTTTTCTACATTCAAACAATCTTCATGTAGTTTCTCTATTAGCAATCTCATATCATTCAAATTTTAATTGGCTCGGTTGCCGGAATGGCCCAGGGTTCCCACTTGCAGTGGTTGGACTCCCTGGTTTGTGGAGAAGGAGATGTACACGTCACTCATGAAGCCCTCCCCCTCCCCTGCATCATACTGGAAGAGCAGCAAGAAAGCACTGTGCATGATACCTAGTATCGTCCCAATACTACATCAAAAATATGAAAGACGATATGCGTTCAGACAACCCCACCAAATGTACCCTCGAACTGAAGTGGTAGAAGGAAGTCTGCAGACACCATCGGACATGGAAGAACTGTAAGCGAATTCTGACAGGCGTGAAGTGACATCAATGAAGAAAAGACATGAGGATGCACTGAAATGATATACGTATACTTAAGGAATGAAGATTTAACTGAAGCAACACAGTGAATATATATGCAAAAGCAAAGAAATCATATATACTAAAAAGATAAGTAAAAAGAGATGTAGTAGATGTATATATGCAGAAACGCAATGTAGATAAGAAATAAAAGAAGCTTGCTAAAGTAGAAAATATGACACGGTTAAAGCAGCCATGTTGAAAAGATGGACGACGGTTTTGTGTAATAGGTGAAAACCCCAAGGAGAAAGACTGAGGTAGAAGAGTTGACAAGCACTGGAATACAGATTTGTGCAAGAACAAAGAATATTTGGTTGTCTAAAGATTTAGGATACCACAGTGAGAAGCAACTGCAATGTACAAGGATAAGCCATGTACGTAAGACATATTTCTCTTACATTAAGCAAAGAAGTAAACATCTGTGAGGGCCAAGTATTGGACAATTAAAAGTGAAGAAAACATATGTAAGAGGGAGCAACCATGTCTCCAGATGCCAACGAGAGTAATAGCACCCAGTATAATTGAATAAAATAGCACTGAGTAAAAGGACAGAATGGCGAAATCATGGTCTCCTCACACATGGTGCAAGACCAAAAAACAAGGCCTATTCATAAACATTCTGGAGAAGAGAACAGTCAGCAAGGTCAATTACAAAGAAGGGGCCTTGGCTTAGGGCCTTACTGATGAGAGATGGTGAGGCTAATTGGCCAAAGGAGCAGTTGTCTGACATTGTTCCCCGCACCTGGGTTTTGTTTTGCTTACGTGCTGCTTCAAGCCGAATGTCCAAGGTTGGAAGAGGATGCCAACCAATCAGGATGGCCTATGCAATGATGGACCAAATATTGTTGCAGAAGCCAATCCGCTGCGGTTATTCTTCTATTATCTGTATTATACGTAGTTAGAGGTTTTGTTCCCTTAACCAATCCCACCACCCAATAGGTTTTTTCTATTTTCCATGTAGTATGACGTCACAGATGATGCATATTGGAGTATAAAGCCTTTTGCTAGAAACACATAGGTATTCTCCCATGTGGAGCCCAAGAATCCACTATTCCGTTGGCCAGGGCACGGCCATCGCCTTTGGATCCAGACCCTGGAGTTGGACCAATGCGGGAGGATCACCTGGGTAGGGGAATCTAGGGTTGCATCAAGGAGCGTACCCTGGGTGAGACGTGGTTTCCCCACGTCTCAATTAGCGAGGAAGGTGAAGTCACAGAGGCTTTTGTGGAGTATTGTCACCCAGACCCTGTCTTGCCCCTTGACTTCACATCAAATGGAAGAAAGATAAAGAAATCTATGGCTAAGAGTAAAACAAACCTTTCTTTTCCTTTTCAACTGTCTTTCCCAAATAATGTACTAAAACAGGAACAAATAGCCATTCATTTCCGTTACCCTGACACTCCCCATCAGAGAAAGCGAGGAACACCACTCCTTTTCTATTATACACAAAACTGTAGCCTTGATGTGAGAACAGCGCCTACTTATTATCAAAGACACAACTCCGCCTCCCCACTTCCATCTAACACTGAGACATGAAAGAGGCGACTAGGAATGATGATGATTTCCCATAAGAAAAACCTGATACAAGTAAGGGAAACTGACATTAGATAAAAACACTGACTTTAGAAAAAACAAATGTCCCACTAACGAGGGTCAGGCAAGGCAGGCCAGCTGAGCCCAGATCTCACACCTGCAGCCTGTTGAAAGAGCACAGGTGTACAAAAGGTGAAGTTCCTGGCAGAACAGCAAGCGTCATTTGGGAGAACTGAAGAGAGGCCTTGTGGCTGAGTCCAGAAGGGGATCGCTTCTCAATCACAGCTACCTGGGCCAAAGCAGAGCAGGACACCGGAACGCTGACCCAGTGTGACTGGAGACTTCTAGCGTGGCGAGGGAGCCAGAGCAAAGGAAGGCTGCTCCCAGCAGGCCAAGTCCTGGCCAGTGCTGCTTCCCCTGGAGCAGATGCCGGTCCCCATGGAGTGAGAGGGGCAGGCATTGAGACCCTGACCTCAATCCGTAGATCCTGAGGAGTTGCCTGCTAGTGCCGCGCCACCTGGGTGAGTGAAACGGAAAAGAAACCCAGTGGTGTGTGAGGGGCTGAAGCAGGACATAGATAAAAGTGCATATTATAAGTTGAAAGCGATAAGAAGAAAAGGAAACATTACATTCTGGGAGATGTAGTGAACTATAAATTGAAGTGGTCCTGCGGTGGTATTTGCAAGACCCTCGCACAGTCGAAATTCTTCGATAGGGAAAAATGAGAAGGGCAAGGTCTGAGCCCGACAGAGGGAGACCTGTGGTGAAGTCGAGAGAAGACTGATTTGAAGGTCTGAGCCCGACTGAGGGAGACCAGAAGTGTAATAAGCTTGGGGAAGGGAGCCCCTGCAATTAACGTGAACTTTTGTTTGAAGAGGTCTGAGCCCGACAGAGGGGGACCTGCGTGAACATTTTGGTGAACTATGAATCTTGAGTTTTGTGAACTGTGAATCCTAAAAGTGATGGTGAATTGTAAATCCTAAAGAAAAATGTATGTGGTTGGACGTTTAAAGGAACTTTGTTTTTGTACACATCCAATGCACCCTGCGAGAAAGAGACTTTATTGTGGAATGGCCTGGATTGTGTCCTGAGCTGCATCCTCGTGCCGAAGAAGTCCATGTGTTCTAAAGCCCGAGTGTTTTAACTTGTCCCATGCTGAAAACGTGGGTAAGGGACTATTGTTGTTTAGCTATCCTGATACATCATTTCTGAACACTATTTTCTTTACATGTACATTTTCCCCACACACATTTGTTATTATAGCGTACGGGCAGGCAATAGGTTTTGTTAGTATAGGCCATTTTGTGTTGACAGACACTACTAGGACTGCGTTATTTATTATTTTATGCTCCCACCCTTAGAGATAGGGCCAGATAGGTGTTTATGCAATCCTTATTATTCAATAAACACCCTTGAACATTGAATCTCTTTCTTCGCTTGTGATACTGTGCCTCCCTTACACTTTGTATAATGGAAATGTATCTTGAGAGTGAGTAAGCTGTGACTTGTTATGCTTGCTAGAGTTCCCTCCTTTATTGAACTGATAATAAAGTAGTACTTTGCCATATTCTTTGAGCCTGTCCGGTTATTTGGGCCCGTAATTATTGGTTATGGTAATCCCATCCAGCACTTTATACGCTCCAGGTGCTATCGCACATGTTCTCTCCAGCATCTCCTGTCTTGTTCATGATTCTGCGGTGTGGCTCTGGAGTTTGCTCTCCACTCGGGATTGTGCAGCCCTCCTTCCGGCTGACTTTGCGGCTCTGTGGTCACACACCTGCTTCCCTTCAGGTCCCGGTATGGAGATCGCTGCCTTGTACAGCTGATGAGTACTTCGGAAATCTCTTGCAGCTCCTGGTATCTCCACGGCACATCCTGCTCGGGTACTGCATTTCTCCTTCTGTCTCGGCGGTTTCGTCTCCACACCGGTACGTTTCTCCCGTGAACGTACGCCTCTGCATAGGAACCAACATCTTCTCCTGCACTGCCACACTCAGTAGCGCAGTTTCCATCTTTAAATGTCCCACGCACAGGTGATTCTGTAGAACAACTAGTCTGCACATTGAGTTTAGGGCTCCTGTGATCTTGTACCAACTCCTTCATCCTTCTCGTCTCAGTAGTTAGGAGATTATGGGAGTTGGAGTCCATGGGTGTCATTGGACATATAGGGCCTCATTACGAGTTTGGAGGTAGCCATGCCCTTAATTACCACCTCTCAATTACCACACAGTAATGTCCCGAAGTATGTGATGGGCTTAGGTATTCGAGTAATCTATCTAATCTGCTCAAACTAAATAGTTCCTCAATGCATAACTTTTGCAATTACTTTGGTAAATAACCGCCCCAGTATGGGATCCAATTTCTAAACAACCCATTGATGTTAAATTATGTTATTATTTTTGAGACCATGTGCAGAAAATGTCGTGACATAAACTAACATTGGAATGCCACTTTTAGTTTTTGATTCTAATAGTGAGTCACAAGGAGTTTGCTCCACTTTATGAATAGCCTTGTTAATCTGCTGCATGTCGTATTTTCTCTGTGCCCATTTTTTGTTTCAATTCATCGGATTTCTTCTGGTGTTCTGAAACTCGTATTCCCATTAGTGATTCCTCAAGAGTGTTGGCATTGAGCTTACGGTGGTTGAGGATCTCTGGTATGGAGACCCAGAGGAACTGATTTGTCTTCAACTGCAAGGATCCTCGTGTGCTTGGAACTCACATGTGCCCCCCCTTCATTTATTTTTGAGATATTCAAATGTTCACTCCCAATGTACCGATCATTTACCTCCTCTGTGTCCCTCTCCCAGAGGGAAGCTCTTTTTCTGATGGTGGAATGGCACCCTCGCAGGTTGCAGAGAAGTGCACCAGGACCTGCCTCGCCACATCTGTGATGTTGCACTTCCTATGGGCAGGATTTTGGGGAGCCTCTTCACTAACCATCATGAAATGTCTGAATCGTTCTGTACTGTGTCTTATCTTAAGTGCAGTGTTTGCACTTCATATTGATTATGATTGCTCATGATTCTTAGTGGTTACTGTTACAGCACATTTGTAGCAGTATCTGATGTTTATACTTGTGTAGCCCATTTGCTGTCTTGTGTATTTGCCTCATACAGGTGATTCAGGAGTTGGTTAGTTTGACAGAACTCGATTCAGCTGTGCCGATGGGCCAGCCCTTCTGTCAAAATGGGTGTGCCGTGAGGTGTGTAGTGGATTCCAGGTGTGTGTTGGAGAATAGTAACCAAAAATAGTAGGTGTGCACATAGAACTGAGGTTGCGCCTTGGTGAGTGTATGGTGAGTTCTGGGTGTGTCAAGGGGTGTGTCATGGGAAGCGTGTTTTCCCTTTCACAAGTACAGCACACTGGTGTCATGCCAGGCCCATTGGGGCTGCACACTGGGAAACTGCAGAGCCAATTGTGCACAGGAGGTGTTCCTGCCACTCCCCGCACATTCACAGGGTCCAGGGCAGTGAGATGATGGTGCTCTGGCTCAACTGCGCATGTACAGGAACCAGGAAGCTCTCCCTACTCCCTGTTTCCTATTTGCTTTGCGTGTATGAGCCATATGACCATCGTGGTAGTGTGAGGATGAGGCGACATATGTGGTTTAGGGCTCCAGGCAACAAGAAAAGTCTCCATATGTAGATATGGATGTATGTGTGAGTGTGCATGAGTTTGTTTGTTTGTGTGTGTGTGTATAAACTAGGTAATGCAAGGTAATGTTAGTGGTCTTGTAAAGCGATTTTTGCCAATAATGTTGGACTAACTGTGTGTGGCTCTGGCAAAATGATGGGTGGGAGGACTGTTGGGATACAGTGAGAGACAGATGTAAAGAACGACTGTGTTGATGTGTGACGGTCAGAAGCACCCATTCCCTGTATGGCAGTAGACATTTCCTTTTTCAGTTGGAGAAAGTGCACATGGCAAATTGTCTACAGTGTAGGCCTCAGGTTTGGGGGAGCTGTGATGGATCCAGTGTGAATGTTGATAGCAAGAGGGGAGGCTAGGACTCTGTAACTTGTTTTCTAGGCCTTTAATGGGAAGAAGTGTGGTGTAAAACGTCCAAGATGTTAGAATATTTGCATAATTCTTAGCACTGCCTTCTCTGCTCTATCTGTGATGAGGGGTCTTAGTTTTCCTCAAACCTCAGACAGTTGTGTGTAGAACCTGTTTGCACCATTGTGCTTGTACTGTCTGTAGGGTTATACCTTTGGACATAACTGCCGCATTTGTGTGTACTTTTATTAAACATAATTTTAATTGGTTAACTTGCTATACACTCCACACATTCCTCCCTAGCCACTGACAGATTGAGCTCTTTAAGCCATTGATTGCAGCATGATCTAATACTGTTATGAGTCTCTACCATTTTGTAAGTGGTAATGCATCCCAGAGTAGGCTTGATTCAGGATGAACAAAAATGTTTAGGCTTAAAATGGGGGTTCACTGTCCTGCAGCCATTTATTATGGACAACTCTTCAATGCGCATTCTCAGAGATCCAGTGGATCCATGAATGAATATATCAAGGACTGTGTTGGGATTGCCCTCTATGATAATGTAGCCGTCCTGGAAAAGAGCCGCCAAAGGTAATACATCTGTAAAGAATGTCTCCTGCACTTGGGGCACATGTCACAAATATAGTGGTCATTGTTTAATGTAATTTCCCCTTCAACAATGTGATTGTCACATAAGAATCATTGTATTCTGTGGCACAGTGACATTCAATTGGAACCCAAATCAGTATGTCCACTCCTCTCCACTTGCTTTCTAGGGTGCTTTTCTATGAAGGATACAATATTCTGCGTTAGGTGGTACAGTGCTGCCAAGTCTTTTCTTCTATTAACCATGGAGTTAAGTCCATTGATATTAACGCCATGAGATTTACTTGGAAGTGACAGTGCCTCTATAATTTCACTATAAGATAACAGAACAATATAAATTATACTTTTTACCATTTTAAATGAATATTTTTCTCATTATCTTTCTCTGTTTTGGTTCCTCCATTGTGTTAGCCCCTTTCCTGTGCTTCTCATCGCTATAGCTCATGTTTTCCATGCCTGTACTGAGTCCACCGTGGCGAATCCTGAGATGCCATCACTTCTCCCTGAGGGGGAGCCCATTCCCATGAGGCTAGGGAGGTGAGGCAGCTACCCAATAGTTCCCCTGGGGGTGGTGCTCAGCCGGAGGAGCTCATTGGGGAGGGATCCCCAATATGGGACTTGGGATGACTCTCCAGGGACAACATTGTAAACTCCACCACAAAAACTTCCCCCACCAAACCATACCTGGTTGTCCCGTGTATGTATGTCAATTTGAGCAAGTATATAGGAATTTTACGCACTTGAAGGACCTAGGGTTGGCAATGTATCACTCAAAGATTCACTGACATGGTGAGTATCTACATGTATTCAACTATCACACTTAGATGGCACGTGAGACAAAGCACTGCCCCCTGAACATGGATTAAATCCAGGGGATAGACATTGTTGTTTGTATAGCTAACCCATTTTTTCCACTTAAACTCCCCACCTTCAAATCAAATCAAATTGATTGTATTCAGATAAAATCCATAAAGCAATGCAAAGCAGTACAAATATTCAACGTTCAGTAATATAATGCAATATACACAATCACAATATCACAATGAAAGTCCTCATTGGTTAAGAACAATGATATCAAGTGAGAGCATGTTACAAATGAACATCCCCAGACGTGTTCATGTCCTCATAAAAGGGGCAGAACAAGATAAAGTGAAGCAGGTCCTCTTTTACGGCATTACAGCAGTTCCTTGTGTTTTCTCTCAGCCACAGGAGATTAAAGCGGGCCTTGGTCAGTGCCCAACAATCTGCAGATGTGTTGCTGTATAACAGATAAGGCTGAATTACTTCTAGTTGCGTGACTAGCACATGTTTTCTGCTCGAATCAAGGGAGAGACCAATCGATTCACGTTTTGTTGAGATTACAAAAAACAAAAGGCCCTCTTATACATGCGACACTCAGTTGAAGTTAACATTTCATCTGGACTCTGTAAACCAGGAGCATTCAGCTGGTTCAGGCATATCGATATAAAGTTCAGCCATGGTACTTTACGCCAAGAGGAACCTACTAGTAGGCTTTTGATAATATCATGTGACAGAGTGGCTCTTGGATTTGACCATACACCAAGCCAGTGCATAAGTGACGCCTCATACCAGTCGTCCCCTATGTGGGATATGCCTAATTCTATGTGTACAGCATAGGTAGGGGAAGAACTAGGGAGCCCCAATAATTATTTCTAAAACTGATTCTTCATTACCTTAATAGAGGCGACTTTTTCATTGCCTCATAATGCTGCCCAATAATTTGTTGCTGTTTTAGCTTGTACTTGGTACACTTCTAATATTAAATTAAGTAGTTGGCCATGACATATACTCCTAAAATGAGAAATGTCCCCCAATGTCTGTTTCTTTCTCATACTTTGTTTCTGCACATGGGCCAACCCCTGCAAGTTTTCAGAAAATCATATGCATAAATAATCACATTTTGACACCCGTGGAAAAATGGCACCTTTGCTTACCATATTGCGCATTTTGAGCTTTTTACCTCTCCCATGACTACATGCCATCACTGCTGATTTGCCAGTATTAATTGTTAACTTCAGGTTGGACAGGAAATCAGTGTAGACATCTATCAGCTGCTGAAGGGCTTTCGGAGTGCTGGCAACTAAAACTGTGTCATCGGTGTAAGGCAATACCGGGAGGGCTTTCCCACATACAAGGGATAATCTACCTTATAGCACACCAAGGCCCTGAACAGGCCATTTATGTACAAAGTAAACAATACTGGGGCCAGAACACAGCCCTGGCACATTCCCGATCTAACCTCCAAGTAGCCTGTGCACTTTCCCTGTTCCCCAAAACGTACACAGGCCCTGGTATCCACGTGGATCAATTGTAACACTTTTAAGAGCTCAGCCGGGCACACCGTGGTCCCGAGCATCTGCCATAACAGCGACCTATCCACCTTGTCAAATGCAATGCTCAGGTCCATGAAAGCCAAATAAATGGGTAGCCCTTTACAAAAATGGAGCAACCAGATAAAGATTAAGTGCTTGATCACTTCGCACCTTCATAACTTAGCCGAAGGCATGGCCCCACTCACCCATACAGCCACACTCACATACAACTCAAACACTATTGCACAACACCTCTGCCATAACAATGAAGCTACATTTCACAACAAACATTCGAACTGTAGCTACGCACATTATTCTCTGTATGCACATAAACATAACGGCCCAGCTTAGTTCATAGTATACCTTCTTAGGCCCATTCACATGCTATTCAGACATTGTTGACTAGCAGTGTCTTGGCCACCACTCATTTCTTTAATGGCTGAAATGCACACAGAATAATAGAACCTTCACATTTTCCCCATACTCTGGACTTTGGTTCCTCTGAGGGCGTACAACCAACAGTGCTTTGGGAACATAATTATGGTGAAAGGCACTATACAAATGACAAAAATGAATGAAGTAGAGAATTTGCAAAGCACTGGGATGAAGACGAACCTACTCCAGGGAGCTTACTAGGATAGGTACTGAAATGTGGAGGAGGTGGGGAGCCATAAAGAGCACTCCTCACAACTACACAACTACACTGAACAGTCTAGTGATTGCTGAAATGCTGATTGTCCCAAAAGGAATAGAATGGGAAGAAGCACTGGAGAACAGGGGAAGAAGTCCTCCCTGGTGGAACCGTAAGCCTGGAGAACGCTTGGCTGTACCACAGAAAGAGGAAATAGGTGAAAAGTTTACCAGGCAAGCGGAAAGGTTAATTAACGGTTTAATGTGGAACGACCGTAGGGCAGAGAGAAATCAAAGATGTCCAGGCAAGCACATCTGACATACAGCACGGTCGAGGGAAGATGCACATGCCAAAGAACTTTCAATGGATGCAGAGCCACAGCAGCATGTCAGAAGACCCAAGAGGCCCACAGAAGTCAAGACTGGAGCTTGAGGAAGCCTGTATTGAAAAGGACCTAAGCAACTGAAACCCTGGTGGTACCGGGGCTAACGGGGAGATTAGAAAGGTAGTTGAAGGTACTGCCACGTGCTGGAACTACCATATGAGGGCACAGGGGAGGACGCTGGGGGAAGAATCAAGTCCCCTAACCCCACACCAGAAAGACAATAGACATAGATCTGGGACCGTACCCTCATAGGAAGAACATCACAATCACTCTTCCTCGTTGCAGTACCTGGCCAGAAAGTACCCCAGATCTGCCAACATGGATCTGGGACACGCACTCTCATAGGAAGAGCATCACAATCACTCTTCCTCACTGCAGTATCTGGCAAGGAAGTCAACCAGGACTGCCAACACACGTCTGGGACCCGAACGCAAAATAAGAAGAGCATCACAATCATTCTTCATCTTGACAGGGCCTGGCAGGAGAGTGAACAAGGTCTGAAGAAAAAGGAGAATAAAAAGAAACACAGAACAGCTTCCTAAAGACTATACTTGGCAGGGAAGTGTAACAAGTTGGTCTGCGTGGGAAGAAGGGAAAACAAAGATCCATGACCTTCAATAGACTTTGCATTTGGGAGAATTTGTAAAGTCCCAAAAAGTCAGAGAAAGGGCAGGGGAATGGAGACATTCCCGCAGGTATTGCGAATTGTGATAAAGAGCCTGAGAAGGGCCTGGGGAAGAGAGACATTCCCCCGGACATTGTGAACTGTGCTAAAGAACCATGTAAAATGTTAGGGGAAGGGAGACATTCCCTCTGACATTGTGAACTGTGTTATAGAGCCTGAGAAAGGCCAGGGCAAATTAGACATTCCTCCTGGCATTTTTAACTGTGTTAAAGATCCTGAGAAAGGCCAGGGGAAGGGAGACATTCACCCTGGCATGGGGAACTGCGAAACTAAAGCCAAAAAGTGTGAGAATAAAAACCAAGAAAGGGCAGGGGAAGGGAGTCAATACCCCAGGCTGTGTGTGAAGGAATACTGAGAGTCAGACACCTGGACAAGGGAGTAATTCTCTGGGAAAAATAATTTACAAGACACCTTGCGAAGGGAGTAATTCTCCAGTACCACAATAGTGAAAAGTAACTATGTGCAATAAGGAGTGTTGATGTTTAAGGTGGAACTTAACCCTTTTGAGTTGAACTGAGAACTTTGCTGTTTATTTTACACTTTCTCGCTAGTCCGTCCATTTATGCAGATGTTTTATGATGATATCCCCAGCACTCTCAAGATCATAGGGAGAACCGGCCCAATGTGCCTGAAGTCCTTTGTGGACAGATTGTTAATTGCACCAAGAAGATGTATTAGGAGTGTTCTTCTATGCTTAAAGATCTGTCAGCATAGCTTGCCACAGCTCCAGGGCCTTTGTACTGGACCTGACAGTTTCTTGATATTAACCCTTGGTATTAGCTGATTATATGTTTATAATACCTGTAAGGACAGCAGTGGGGTTGTACCTAGATATGTGAGTAGCCTGGCATTGCAACAAAAAAAAAGCACATGCATGTTAACACATGTTACACTTAGAGCATTTACGCTTCATGATGTTTAGCTTGCCCATGAAGTTCAAAGATATAGGTTGGGAACCCTCCATTGCACTTGTAAATGCTTTAGTTCGCCATTGTAATGCACAGTGGTTATATGCAGGTATCCTTGATATCACACTTAGCATACCCCTTGGATAGCATTTGTATAACTTGTAAGATATGTAGTAAGACCCCGGGACCCGTAGTCCCTGCCAAAAACAGTACACCTCTACACAACCCGGGACCCCTAGTCCCTGCCAAATACAACACACTTCTACACACCCCGGGACCCCAAGTCCCTGCCAAATACAGCACACTACCTCCTAATGTCGGACCCCCAGCCCAGACCAGGCTACCACGGTGGTCACACTCACGACAAACGTCTAAAATGGCATACCAAAATGGCACACACCACCTTAAAATGTGGCCCCTAGAACCTACTAGGCTACCACAAGCGCTACTCCACACATGCACCACAGTCCTTGCCAAACCACAATGCAGCCATATAATCACAAAGCGTATGGCCTAAAGTCTCTGCCACTAGCATTTCACTCTTCTCACAACCCTCACTGCGTTCACATGGCAGACAGAGACAAATAAACAAATTCGAAATGATTTCATACACTGTCCGCTATACAACGCAAGCTTCTAATATTCTGTGGAAAAGTCATAGGCCCAATAGATGTGCGAAAAGTCATCAATGCAAAATAGCCTCCAACCCACCCGCGAGTCCTGTCAGAAAGTAAATTCGGCCTCCACCTGCAAATAAAAGAGGTTAACACACAATGCAAAATTGAACCCGCCACCCACGAGTCCAAGAACCCACATGCAAATAAAATATAACTTATAGCACGACAAAGTCAATGGAAAAATACAATTAACATTTCACATTTCAAATTATCACTGAATAGGGCCACAACACAAACCATACTGGCCCGTAACGTTGAACACTCCGGAGCACAACACACGTAGGCCACAACACATAAACGAGACACCACTCACACGGCCTTACGGGGACTTAAATCAGTTCTGCAACAACGCATCTTGTCCTGAATTGGCACACCTGCGTGAAACCAAATGCGCAATCATAAGTCCACTCCAAGTAGACTCCAAACCGGACATTGCACCCAAAGTTACACCCGCGAAAACTCACGTCTGCCAATCCAAGAACAAGTGAAACTTCTGATTCCTCCGGAGACATGCACTTAAAATGCAATCTTGGTTTCCATTCCATCAAAATGCACACAGATTCCCCACAAGACCTTTCCAGGGAAACCAAGGACTTCCACGTCCAGTCCTGCTCCCCCGCCTCGTAGATAAACACGAAAAGGAAACCGCGAAAACTCACACCTCTTTGTTCTTTATGCGCCCCGTTTCATGTCCTACACCAGGAGCGCACCATAACCTGCGTCGAATACACAGCGTTTAACAAGTTACTTCCGCGTTCGAGCGCCATCTGCCGGGACGTGCCACAAAGATCAACACACGTCATCACCCCGATATGGACGCCGCAGAAGTCACATTTAAAAAATGTCCCGCGTTCCAGCTCGACATGCTGGAACGCTCCATGATGATCTGGCAACGTCATCATTACAACGCCAACCCCGTGGCATGCACATCTCCGGCCGGGCATCAATAACCGCAGAGGCAACGGCTCCACGCAACCCACTACCGGGAATGCTGCTCCCGCAGCCCAGAACACACGGCCTCCAAGAGCGGCACCTCTCGACCGTGCTTACGGCGGCCACCTCCTCACCTCCAATCAATCCACTGGACCCTCTGTCTCTGGACCCAGGGGCTCCCGACACCCCCTACAGAGTGCCGGAAGGATCACTGCTCCGTCAGAAGCACTGGGCACTTATTTCCGACACTGGAACGCCAAACTGAGTGACTCTCACCAGGCCAAACTCTGGGTTTATCAGCACTTTCAGGCCTGGAAACCCTACCGGACCATGGATCTCGTTCACTCGCTGGCTCCAGAAGTCTTTAAATTGTCCTCCTGCACTCCAGACCAGCGCAAAACAGGGACCGCTTGTCCCAGCACACCCGGACTGCTGGGGATGGCACCCAGATCCCTGTTTCTGGGGCCTAGGCAGCTGGCTGTACTCTAGGATGTGTAGACTGGAGGGCGATGTTCCTGGATGCTGTTCCCTCCTCAACAGGATCCCATCCTCGTCGCCAGAGTAACAATGTCATATTGTCATCAACACATGTGAGCCAGCAGGTAAGTTATATGGGTTTATTAGTTAAGTACACAGCAGGAAACAGCGGCACATCCTTGCCAGCCAGCTCTCTATCTCCAACTGTCGCCCATGGAACACACATTCAGATGGCAACACTCTAAGCACAGTGACCTCGCCACATTCCACTGACATCACCACTGCAGGGAAGACACAGGAGCGAAGACACTCATTATAACATAAGACTTTAAAGGTATCCTGTCTATTGTGCTTAGATAATCCCATTATCCTAGTTTCTATGGTATCCTGTTTGTCCCACCTAGAAGATGTTCTAGGACAGCCAGTCCATTGCACTTGGTAGAATTTAAGGATAGCCTGTCCATAGTGCCTAGAAATCTCTACAAAGGTAGCTGGCTTTTTCCTCCCCCACAGAAGATCGGATGACACTGCGACATCAAAGATAAGCCCCTTCTGAGTTTAAGGTATGTTTAAATGTACAACTTTGGTGGACATCTGCTGCAGGCATGGCTATCCATACATGCACTTTAGAAAGTAGCTATGACTATGACAAATTCGGTCTAGCTGGTCACATACCCTCTTCGCACTGAAACACTGCACTTGCCGCAACATCTCTGCCATTAAAATACAACAACAACCTATGACAAATTTCAGTCTAGCTGGGTACATATTGAGTCTCCTGCACTAGCACTCTGTCGTGACGTCGCTTAGCAGCCATCCACATGCCTGACCTCTTGGGTTGCTTTCTGGAACCTAGCCAGCTCTCCTAAATCCTAATCCTGGCCAAATGCACACATGCATGTTAAGCCTCCTCTGAGAACTTTCCGATACCGGGACTTTGGACCCCAAGTGCTTTCCTAACACAAAGTGCTTTGAGGCCATACAAAAGGGAAAAGGCACTACATAAATGACTACTACAATACAATACAATTTCAATCTGTAACTTTGTTTTGTGCCCTGGAAAGGGATTAAGAACTGGGGAAGGGTGTCATTCCTTCAGGTAAAGATCCCACCTAACAATTGGAACTGTGATCTGCTATCCAGAAGAAGGGAGTCATTCTTCTGGACCAAGAAGGTCCACTACCTCTTTAGTTTAGTTACAAGTGTGAAGAACAGAAGTGGAGTTTTGACACAGGATGGTGGACTCTTAATTTACGTGGGAATTCTGACTGAATCCTTAGCACTTTTAGTTGAGGTAGGGAAACCGCCCTTAGAGTTACGAAAAGACAGGTTTTATTTTTAATTTCTGGTGTAATAAATGTTTATGCCAACAACCATGCCACCAGTGTGTCAATCTCCTCCTTCTTCACCCTTAGACCACCTATCTCCAGATACTTAGCAATCATTCATTTTATTTTGTGCTGTATAGTGATGATAAACGTTTCCCCCTGCCTTCTACCCAGCAAAAGCCCTACCTCTGTCCTCAAAAGAAACCAAAAAAAGAAAATGCAGACACATTAAAAAATCATCACACTGAAATGATTGTAACGTTCAAACCTCCTACCATCTGTTTATTAAGTCTAAATATTTGCTTGGGTTTATTCCTTTTTGGCCATCCCTTTTCTATTGAATTCATTAGGTTACTTAGATAATTGTAACTAGCTATTGGAGTTGTGTTCTAATGATATACCAATATTGTTCAGCATAAGTATACTTGTAATGTTCATCATCTAATTCCTGCATTGCTGGCATGTGTTCGTGGCCTGGGTCCTTCTCGGGCAATTGCTAGTGGCTTCTTGTCTGTGGAGAGAAGAGTCCCTGTCTCCCTTCCCTTAGATTTAAGTCAATTGCCTGCTCCTAGATTTCAGCAGTTCTGATTAACATTCCGTAACTGATTTTCCTTACGACATTTCACCCACTTACCTTCATTTGGGTCTTTACCAATCCTCTCTTAGGCCCATATGCTTCCATCAGCAATAAAGGCAGAGCAGATTCCCTTATGATTAGGAAATATCATTAAAGTACATATTTCTATGACATCATATAGCGATTCTCCTCTGAATTGTTGTCACTTAGAGGTCCTGGCACAGCTACAAATGCCAGACATTAAACAAAATCTCCCCTCTGCCCATACCACCTGCATGACTTACTCTTTGGTGCAAAAGTGCAACTCTGTTAAAATGTCTAGTTGGAGATCTTGACATTGGCCAAATGAGGCCACTCAGTGAGCATGGTTGAGTTAAATTGTGCATAGTATTTTGTTGATCCAGAATAGTTTGTAGGAGATTTTCAACACATTCTTGAAACTCCTCTCCTTTAGCAGTGCCACGGAGGCCTGTATGCAAACAAATTTGTTTGTTGTGTGCTGTGTTTTCTATGTGCTCCTGATTGTCCATGAGGGCCATGTATTGTTTTACCAGTTACTTCAATCAGGTGACTGTGTTTATTTTTGTGAAAGCATGATCCTCAAGGGTGTTTTTGGTTTTCATCCAATTTATAGGTTTGTTTGCTCATTTCCTAGCACCTTTAGTCCTCTTCTCAGCTCCCGATGTATTCATTTGAATTTTTCTTCAGGAAATGATCCATTCCTGCTGTTGCAATCAGTGGTTCTGCCATTTTGATACCAAGTCATGGTTTAACATACTGACAGTGAAGGGGATTTTATTTAGTCAGACAGTAGCTTTTCTAAGATATCAACAGATCTTTAAAGTTCTTGTCTTTTTGGCTCCGTGCCAGTCAGTAGCAGACCATTAATCCTCAAAAGGAAGTCTGATGGAGGCACGACCAAAAAAGGACCTAACATTTGCGTACTGAGCTTTGTGCTCCTGTGCCCAGTACAGACTTGTGTTCTCTGGAGTCAGGTTGGTTCTTAGGGCTGTAAGTGTGGTTGATTACCCCTTGCCCTGTATTCGGCACCATCTCACAACTCCCCTCTCATATACCTGACCCAAGTTTGACCACTTGCAGGCACCTAAGAGCTAACAATGGCTGACTTCCTCAGAACTCAGACACTTCCGGTGCCTTCCTGTGTGTCACATTCAGGAGCAGCTGTTAGAATAATATTCCTCCTCGTGTTCTCTCTTAGGTTGTTTCCTGCTCTACGGTATTCTGGGTGATTTCTTGTTTATGTCACATGTCTTACTCAGCATCCTGTATATCGATGTCCCTATATTCCAGTTCATAGGAGTCACGTAGCCATCAGAAGGGAAGTTCTAACTCTAGCTTTTCACCTTCCCATCTCCGTTTGTTGGAGAGTAAGCCAGCTCAGAAACACGTATCATGTTTCATAAATGTATCAAACCCTCTCAACAGTAAAAGATTTTTTGTAAACTCATCACTAATCTAAATTGGCTTTCGGGAGAATGCTCCACTGAGACAGATAAAATGGCCACCTTTGGCAGTCCTCTCGTGCCAGACTAAATTCAGTAAGAAGAATTGTCAGTTTATTTAAAAACAATACAGTAAGCATTATTCACAAGCAAATACTAATACACAACTGACAGAAGCAAATTAGAAATATGCTTAAAATAGAGAAATTAACATTCTGTTTTGGGGTGTTAGTTCTGTGTAACTCATCTGGGTGCAGCATGAAGGTCACTGGAGGATCATGAATGCTCAAAATGTCAGATTGCACTTGATGTAGGTGCTCTCTTGGGAGACACTAAATGCTGCTACAGCTTCTCCAACAGGTGAATATGATATGATAGTTTATTTATATAGCGCCTATGCACAATGTGTTTCAAAGCACTTCAAGGCAAGGGAGGGAACAAGGGAAAATACAATGACATTCTTACAGGCCATGAACAGTAAGGATGTGAAATTAACTATCAGTACTCGGCCTGATGACATTTCAGATAGTGCAAGAGGTAAAACATAGATAAGGAAGGGAGGGGCAGAGTGGGAAGGAAATGGAAACAGACAGATGACTACCGTACTAGGCCTGATGACATTTCTGGTAGAGCTGGAGAAAAACAAAAGGTGAGGGAGACGGAGGGAGGTGCAGAAAGGGAGGGAAGGAACAAAACAAGCGACTATCGTACTAGGCCTGACGACATTTCAGATAGTGCTGGAGGGGATGGGGGAGGAGACAGACGAGGTTGCTATCATACTAGGTCCAGAGACAATTCTGATAGAGTAAGTGCATAGAAGAAAGTAAGGGTAGGAGAAAACAGAGAGTAAGCAGTCAAAAAGAGTGGAGAAGCAAGAGGGGAGACTGAATACAATTGCAGAAGTCAGTAGTAACACATAATGTTGTAAGCCCGGATACAAGATGAAGATGGGAACAGCATGATTCAGGGCCACCATGAGTACAAGATGCAAAGGAAGTCGAGCATGAGTATGTGCTTTTTCTGGAGATGTTCTCTTCTTCCTGGGATGTGGTAGACGAGGGTCATATTCAGTATCCTTAGCACAGCCCCGTAGTGTACTCCTGGTAAACTCTTAACCTGTAGTCCTGCATGGCCAGAATAGTCCAACCCTGCTCAAGCGTTTGCTCACATTTTCTAAGCTGCACATGCAACATGGGGTGTGGTTGCCTATGTCACCCCCTGGTTACAACCCTGGTCTCATTTCTCGCCTACAAAAACTGCATTTGTGCTGGAACACAAATTGCACCTCCACAGGCATGCACACATTTTAGGGGACAGACTCATTGATGCAGCTGGTCTGAAAACAGGTACAGTGGCGACAGCGTAACTTGTGAAGGTGACAAGGGCCTTTCCTTACTAGAAAACAAGTCTGCACTTCAGAGATGTGACAATTCATGATACAAGTACAGCCTGGGCACAGTGCACTTAAACACTCATGCAACACACAGGAGGTTCTGCAGTTCCTAGTGAGTGAGTGGGGGTGTAATCTCTCATCTCCATGAAAGGAATCAGACTAGAAGTAATCATTATTTTTTCTGTTCTATTTCAGCCTGCAGTTCTTTACCAGCCTGTACCTACCGGAGATAAACCTGGCATCTCGCTTGGATCATCCCCTCCTCATACTGAGCTGAAGGAGGTGTGACCGGCACGTGCGGAGTTTGGTTGACAATATAGTCAAGAAATACCTCAGATCATCTCTGGTTCCGCAAGCAGCCCAAACCTGCCCATAGCCGGAAATGTTTATGGTGGGGGGGCCGCACTTCCTCTCGTTAATGAATATCTCTGGATGTACATGATGAACACACACTATGCACTAGGCCTGCAAGGCCCAGTTACAAAGAGCCAGAGGTTAGATCCCATCCTAGCAGGACTGCTCTGGAGCAGGATGCCGCCGGTGCCACATGCTAAGACCTCTCGGCCGCAGATCCCAGATCCGACAACAAAATTGGAAAATTGTGCAACTTTAATGAACATTGTAACTATTGCGAACCTACGAAATGAAAAGTGTTTAATAATACATAATTAAAGAGTTGAACTTGGCAAAAACTACAAAAAGTGAAATTATTAAATGCGTATGTTGTAGTTGCCATGTTTAGTAAGTATGTGACTGTTCAATAAAATTGTGCATACCGCCAAAAGATTACATGGCACAAATCAGGACGCTAGGTGCTACAATGTAAAATAATTTCTTGCGCGGGCCCTTCCCTGTGCATGTGATGGCAACCCTTAAAACCTCTGTGGGTCTCCCTTTCAGATGATGACCACACCTGCCTTCTGCAGCTTTATCTGCAGTGAGTTGACAGTACTTGGGCATATGTGGCTGCACTTGGCACATGATTGAACACATGGAAAGTTGAGGCTGAATCATGTGCATAGTCAGTATGCATGGCATATGATGCTTAATTGACGCAGCAAAATAATAGCATTGGCGTATTTGAGGTTGTACCTTGCATATGATGGCTATTCTGGCATCTGAAGCAATAACAAAAATAAGATGGCAGTACCTGGCCATATGAGGCTGTAATGGCATGTGAACAGTGGTTGTTATCAGCAATGTCTCTGCTAGGCATTCCTCTGACATCCTGTAGCGATATCCCTGGCATATCAAAGCAGCAGCATAGCTAATATGTGTTGGTAACTAAAAAAAGATGTTTTCCTCCTTTAGTTTCTCTGTTATTTAATTTATCTAAATTTAAATACGTTTTTTTAATTTTTCCATCATTGGTGTCATATTATGTGATGACATACTCTCAAAGGTAAAGTAGCACCACTTTCTTTGACACAATCAAAATGTCATATGTTGCCAATTACTCATTGGATATTTGATGCCACTTCCCCTACCACTGCCGTGTAGTTGAATTAACATCCCAGGGTAATACGTGATTAGTTTGGAAAATTACATTTGAAATTCCAAAGTTCAAAAATGCAAATATTTCTTGTTCATTTGCGTTTGCTAATGTTATGTGTGAAGTGTCGTTTTTACTGCTTCCCTCCTGATATGCCTCTCCAGCACCCCCAACCATCCCACCTTATAATCATGCATTTTTTAACACTGTAATGGATGAGACCACTGTTTTCCCCCTTTAATGTATTGGTGTTGTACAAGGTGCCTCCCACTTTCGTCAAATTGGTGTCTATCTACACTTTAAAAATATATATATTATTGTTAAATCGATCTAACATCTCTCTGTACCCTCACTCCTACACTCATTCAACGTGCCTTTTCTTGGTGAATATTCTCCCTGTTTCCTGATTTTTCCAACTTTTTCTCACTTTTGGTTTTCATCCTTTTATGTTTTTAAACTTTATTATAAACTTTTATCTTTTCAAAATTATATTATTTAATTTACCATGAGCTGTCTAAAATATATGTATTAATTTGTTTTAGCACACACAGTTGATTAGTATTATGGGACTGGCCGGTTGTACTGCCACAGAAATATTTTCTACTCAGATTTCTCAGACATATTTTCCAAAGTTTTGGAGTTACTAAAACAGGTGGTAGTAAAGCATAAAAAGTGACACTGCTGTACAAAAATGTTGAACACTCATGTCAGTATGTGAGCAAACAGTTAATGAATAGGCCAACAAAATCAGGAGCCGAGCAGCAGAAACGGAACTCAGCAGAGGCAACTCGTGCCTAAGGAACCAAGGTCGTATCCATCAAAATGAACAAGCATTAGCTACAATTAACTGAAGCAAGGACCAGAATATACTGCTTTGAAGGGGCAAGATAAGAAGGCGAAGGCAGGTGGTGGGTGAACATAAAATCAAATACACAAATTGTTGTGGAAAAGGCAAATCCACGGTGCCTGAATCACGTGACCAGCCAAATGAACAGAAGCAAGACCCTCACACCCACGCATGGCTGTGAGACAGGTGAATATATCGAGGCAGAAGATGCAATCTCGAGGCCAACCACTGTGAAATAATTGACACATAGTCACTAAAGTAATGATTGATTGGAGGAAGGCCGGGTGAGTTGAGGGGCACCCTGCACCTGGCCGACCATTCTGCGTGCTGCTAAGCAAAGTGAAAAAGTATGCATGGGGTTGGTGTCAACCCAATCACAGTGGACCAAGTAATCTAGGGTCCTATAGTTAGTCAAACCAATGCAACGTCGTACTTTTAGTGACGTCTGCAGTAGTCATTTTCGAAGGAAGGGCTTAAATGCCGACCTGACAGTGTTTTCCCAATCCCCTCACTCCGTTACCATATACAGAAATAATACCTATAGTAAAGTTACCTTTTCCTAACCAATAGAATTGCATGTTAACTTTTGAGTGTTGCACATCAATGATGATGGGTTTTGAGTAAAAAATGTTACAGTTTTTATGAAGTTCGTTGGAGTTGAAACTAAAAGGAAGATCGCACCATTGCTGATATTCATAACTCCCTGTTTTTTGTACTTGTCATTAAACGGACTCCCTTTCCCAAACCGTTTGACTTGTCCTTATTGATTGGTGTTGGAGTAATAAAATCTGCACCTCCATCCATCTCACGGGTGCTGCTATCTTGTCTTAAGGTGCTTCTGAGCAAACTCCGACTCTATGGGCCGGTCAGGGGTCTCGGAGTACACCCTAGTCAAGCCCCAACCTTTACTATTGGTTGTGATGTAACACAATCCCAATATGGTATTTGACACAGATTTACCACACTGGGCTCCACTGATCACAGGCCTAACACATAAACTGACTGCGTATCCCCTCTTTCAGAATTCTAAAGGCACAAGCCTGATATGTTGATGATTCTTCTTCAACTGATCTTGCAAAGGGACTGCCTGAAATACCCGCTTCAACTGGACTGCATGTACATAGGGTGGGCTGCTTTTGATCTCCCTGCTCATCAGTTCCCCTGACCCCTGCCCTACTTAACAATGTGTACCATTTAGACCTTGAAGATTGCAATGTTTAGGGGAGTTGAACATCCAATACATGCCTCTCTGAGCAACACCATCAATCATTTGCAGACAGGCACGGATAATGGCGTATTTGCAGGAGGGGCTATGTAATATGTAATGCTGTGATGTTTTTCAAATGTTGTATTCCATCTCTGCCTTAGGAAATGGAGGCATTCAACAAAAGCTTGCAAATAAGCAAAATAAATAACCTTTTTAGCATAATTAAGGTATTGACTTGTTTTGTTTCGGATCAACATTCTATCCAACCCTTGACTAACACGGTTGAATTGAACTAAACTAAAAATAATTTTAAAAACTTACATTTTTTATAAAAACAATACTGCATTTTTTTTAAAGCCAAAAGGAATGTGTCTTTTACATTCATGGGTAATGGTACTTTATACTTCCATATGATATGATCAGAGTTGCCAGATGGGTCACATGCGGATGCACCTGAAAATTAAATGAACTTTTGATAAAGTTGTAAGAATAGATAGAATTTTGTGAACTGAACGTTTGCACCCTTCCATTGATATGTGTAAGCAAAGGCAGAGTGAAATAAGGGTAAAATAGAGGTAGAAGAAAGAAGAGAAAAAGCTGTCCAGGTGACCAAGGGTTAGCAATTATATTGATAACTAGAACTGTGCATTTGAGTGAGCAGCATAGCCCTGTTAAAATGTGTAGGTGTGATCTGGAGGGTAGGGTCATGTTTTGGAAGGATAGCTTGGTTTAGCTTTGAGAAGGAATTGTTTAGGGTTGTAGAGGACCAATCAGTGTCTTGGGGGGAGTTGGACTTGGATATGTGGCTTTAGCAGGCAGACCCAATCATGCCTGCGCCAGTGATTGATACAGCCAATGACCTTTCAGTCCAATAGTCTTCCTTTCTAGCCAGCAAAACATGGATGGGTTAGACAGCTAGAACACCCAGTTCTGTGGGAGAGCCTTTGGTGTCCTGGTCGTTTGGCAGAGATACCTGCACAAGAGCTGTTTGAAATTTCAGACCCATGTACTCCAAAGGTGCAGCCCAACACCACCTTCTGCAATTCTAGGGCCATGGTGTCCACAAGGGTGAAAATGAACAGCTACAGAGGACACGGAAAGGTCTTTACACTAGGTAGCATTGGCCTGATGGAAGCAATGTTGGGTGTATGTACGGATAGGGAAAAGGCACTTTTATTTGAATTGAGTTTCATGCAAGATTTTGGGAGTTTTTGGAGCCTGTACGAGGGTCCAAAGGTGGGAAGATGAGCAGACAACTGTAAAACCATTACAATGTTTCCAGGATTGGTTTAGGTAAAGTTTGCCATGCAGGCAGCAGAAAGCAGGATAGAGGATTTCTTTATGGAGCCTTTATTGTAAGGTTCCACAGCCGACAGATCAACAGACGACTCAAAACCATGTATTAGTTCACTGGCACTTGTATTTAACACATATAAAACACGGATTAGGTTTTGGTTGCACACAAAGATTTTGTGAGGATTTGCAGCAACAATACTGTCAGTCAAATAACCTTTTTTTGGATAACAGTATCCATAAAAGTACAAAACAATTACAAATGTTGGTTCCTAGTGATTCCATCAACAGCCAAACCATTGACAACCATACCATTGACACAAAAAGCATTGAAAAAAAACATTGAATGCATTTTTTTTATTTAATGGGGGGTTCCCCCAAACCCCCTTTTTTAAAACGTTAAAACACATTTTTACTAAACTAAACCCTTTACAATTTAAAAAAATGCATTAGATGGTTTTTTTCAATGAATATTTTTCGTTGGTATGGTCTGTCGATGCTTTGGATTCGATGCAATGACCGGATACCACAAATGTTTTTATAAAATCCATACTTAAAACTTTAAAATTCAACCAACCCCTTCAAATTGAACAAGAAAATAAAAAAACACACAGACTCAACCTCCCTACTTAAATGGAAGGTATACTTGATGTGTTAGCACAAAGACCTCCTTATCCTGTATAATCTTCTGGCACATTTTCAGTGCCATGCTTACAAAAGTTGACAAGGCCCAAGCTGTCAAACGGGCTTCTGCTTGCAACAAAAAGAGGAGCGCTGGCCTGTACTGAATAAAATGTTTCCCTCTAAAGACCGGGACTAGCAACCACCTCCTTAATTCAGCAAAAATTGGGCAAGAAAACTGAAAGTGTGCCAAATCCTCCAAACTCGCATCACATACAGAACGAACTGCAATACTGTCGATTTCCTGAGCATCATGGTCCTCAATCCTTCCCTCTTTCTCCCTTGTTAACGGGGGAAAAGAGTCACACACAGTTTCTTGGAGATACAGTACCCCAAACACATCTTTCTTGAATCTGTGTCTATTGCAGTTGTGGCTGATGCTGCCAGGAATGTGTGGTGGTCCTCCTCGACTCCCTGACGAGGCGCCCCATCCTGGTACTTTTAGGTCTTCTGACAGGGGTCAGACATCACGCAATTCTGACATTAGAGTGAGTCGAGGGTAATATCAATGGTCCCTCCTTAGTGGCAATATAAACATCTCCCTGAAGTTGACTCAGGGCTATGCTCCTTGACTCTTATTTAACCCCTTACCCTGGGATTTCCTCCACGACCTCTAGGATATTTTTTTTTCTCCCAAGTGCAAATGTTTTCTCTCATTACTCCCGGACAGCCTTTCTCTCTCTTCACTTCCTTCTTTGCTCTCTGCATTCATTTGATGTTACCCCTACACTGCACTCTCATCTGTCTGTCTTATCCTCTGCATCTCTGGTCTTTCTCCCAATCTCACTGTATGTGGCCTTTACTCCTGATATAATTTTGCCCTCCTTTCCTCCCCACCTGGTCTCTCTCATCCCCCTCCATCTATCCTTCTCTCAACCTCCTCTGCTCCCCACTTTAACTTCACAACCTCTTCCACTATTCTCTCTCTCTCTCTCTCTCTCTGTCTCTCTGTCTGTCTCTCTGTCTCTCTCTCTCTCTCTCTCTCCTTTCCATTTCTGCCACTCCTGCCTCTCTGCAGTTCAACTTCTTGCCGATGTCCTATGATCTACTTTGCACCTACTACTCCACACTCTGACTCCTAAGGTGTGCATCATCCATCTCCTTTGTCCTTCTTATATAGGACTGCAGGGCTGTGACTGGGCTTAGAAACGTTGTGATCGGGGTAAGGTATGCAGATATTGCAAGCATATCTGTAAAACTTGGTAGAACCTATGTGAAAGACTAATTCCCCAGATGGTTCGGATAGCATAGCGGAATGCCCAGCAGTTCCACATGTCAAGATTACAACGTGTATGTCTGACATCTACATCTTAGAAGTAGTGTGGTTGCTACCTTCTCTATGATAATCCACCCCAAAAGCCGCCGGACCGTTCCCTTGAATTACTATCCAGGTTGATCTCTGATTCTCACCTGACTTCCACAGGCCCCTGCCAACAGGTAAGGCAGCGGGCCCAAGGCATTCACATTCTGCATAATTGAAAGTGTCACCTTGAGTTCAATATGGCCCAGAGCGCTCCATGGTGGCAGGTCAGTAAGTGACGCAAGTTCTGTTCATGTCACTTGTCATTTCATCATTGCATACATACTTTCCCGGCAATAAAAGTGTTCCCAGGGCAGCGGGATATATCCTATACTTTACCACCTCCAGGGCTTGCAAAACAGAGTGGGTGGTGGTCCCAGGACCTCAGGGTCATCCCACTCCCATACCCTAGCCTCTATCATGTGTCCTCGTCGCAAAGGGTTCATTATATCACCAGTGGGTGTGGTTCCAAAGAAGACCCCTGGGAAATATTGAATGCTACATTATTTATCACAGCCAGAAGGAGTGCCCATAAACAGCCACATTAATCGTGAAGACAGCAGTGTCATTTACTCAGATGTGGATAAGCCTGTCACTTTGTTTAGGCTATGTAGAAGGGTGGTGGACATGACAAAGTGCGACAATTAGGCTGCCTTTCCCTTCATCCCTGTGCACCAAGACCAATTCTATTTGCTGGGACTACAGTTTCAATTTCCGATATTGGTGGACAAGGCAATGCTGATGAGATTATTATTTAGCCTTGTTTGTGGCTTTTGGCCAGTTTGTAAAATGGGCCTTGACCAGGATTTCAGTTTCAGAGCAAGTGCACAGAGAATGCACATGGTTTACTGGTAGAATACAGCCAAGGTTTTTGGAAGGAATAAACACATGACTAACATTTCTGGGTAGAGAACCGAACTCAGTACAGTGGGAACTAGGCTGCCAAAGGACGATCTAAAGAGAAAGGGTACCCCTGGGTAGCTGTGCACACTGAGCATGACAAAGCATTAAGATTAATTGAGAATTCATTAGCAGCATTTACTAGTCAGACTTACAAGCAGGCTTGGTCTAACTTTCTGAGTGACAGAGCTTGCTATGGAATAGTACTCTATAAGGGATGAAATGAAGAAGGGATGATATGATGAACGGGTTGAGGTAGCTTAGTCTGTTATAGGGACGCTACTCGATAGGAGATAGAAAGCAGAAGGGATGATGTTGTTACTCACCGGTATGTGGAGTGTAAAAACAGACCGGTCCTCTTGTGCTGGAGATTTGGTTGATGGAGCTCGGGTTGGAGCCTCCACCCGAGACTCCTCTCTGTGAGGGAATTAATTCTTTGAACTGATATGACCACCTGCTGAACTATACAGACAAGGGGACCGATCAATCAAAAGAGCAGGGAGAACACACCGCCACGGACCCAGCTGTAAAGAAAGGACAAGAGATTAATATTCTATCGGATTCAACCCTGGCTTTCCACAAGACTATTACCCTTAATAGAGTACCTGAGTGAGTTGACCTTAATCCACAAAAAAGGACCTGGAGCAACATATAAAGCAGAAGAGACTTTAGATACTAGCTAAATTTGAAACTGCCCAATGATGGTAATCAAGGAAATATACTTTACCACTGGTGGAGGTAAGAGTAGTGCAAAGAATCCTGGGCAACTTCGGAAGTATAAAACAAAAAAAAGGAAGGTTAGTAGGGTAGCTATCCCCGGACGGAACGAGGGTCGCACTGGTTTCGGGATAGCGTCCCAAAATGCACTTTAGAAATGAAGCAATGTTATCCAAAGATGAGGTAACAGTTCGATGAAGACAGGATTCCAAAATGAAGAATTGTTCTTACCAGTGTTATTCCCCAGAAGAACAGAAACACTCTGAGGAATGGGTTCAAGAGTCCGTGGCCAAGTGAGAGATGGTATTCAAACAGGAAGTAGCAGTAGCAAAATCACAATCCAGGGAGCAGGCAAGGAGTCTGGTACACAGACGGTCAGCAAACAAAACCAAGACAGGATCAGGAATTAGAAGACTGTGTGCAGGCAAGGTCGGTACACGGAAAAAACAGGAGACTTCCGGAATTAAGGCACAGAAATAGCACTTCAGAAAATGCCGGTTGTAACTATAAACAGAAGCGGCGTTCTGAAAACCGCTGTGGTTTAAATACAACAAGGAGGTGTGACATAATCGAAAACGAGGCTCCCGTATTAATGCCGGGAACTACAACCCATGGCAGGTTTTCTGGGAAATGTAGTTTGTTGCAGCTATTCTCCATGGCAGCTGCCAGCGTGAGAAAAAAGGTGCATGAAGGCGCCGTAGCCCCTTATGAAGAGCAACCACTTTCTTGTCCCTCTTTCTGGCCTTACATAGAGTTCCCCAACTGTCCTTGTTAACGCGGGAGACTGAAGAGGCACGGCGCAGACACCGGGGAGTGTGATGCGGCGAAGGTCGGGTGTAACAGCATCCACCCCCCAAAGGCGACGCAGACCCCCTCTGAGCATGGAAACGGCGTGAGAGTGCTGGAGAATGTATGTTGCATAATGGCTCCCAGGATCTGTCTTCAGGACCGTGCCCTTTCCAATCGACCAGATAAAAGGGGCGCCATCTGCGGAGACGAAAGTCCAGAATCTCCGCCACTTCATACTCATCACCCCCGTCCACCTGAACCAGAGGAGGGCAATCGGGCAGCCGAATAGAGGGCAGACAAGGTTTCAAAAGACAGACATGAAACACAGGATGCTGTTTCCAAGAGGTAGGTAAGGAAAGGCGTACAGCCACCGGATTTATAATCTCTGTGATGGAAAAAGGACCCACGAATTTAGGCAGCAACAAGCGTTTGCCAGGTATTCGCAAATTGCGGGTGGACAACCAAACTTTCATGCCCACTTTATAGTCAGGTGCCGGTTTTCTGTGACGATCAGCATTCTTTTTAGCCCTTGCTTGGGCTTGAAGCAGATGTGAACGGACCGTTCTACGGATCGTCACCAGTTCCCTCACACAGTCCTGAGCCGCTGGGTTGTCGATGGGAAGAGTCGGGTCTAGTGACAATGACCGTGGATGACAGCCATATAGAGCAAAGAACGGTGAGACCCCTGAGGCGGTATGAAGAATTATTATAAGCGAATTCTGCAGAGGGAAGCATCGTCAACCATGAGGCTTGAAAGCGGAGGCAGAGGCACCGAAGGAGTTGCTCAAGGATGGCATTAACCCTCTCAGTTTGTCCGTCAGTCGGGGGTGATAAGCAGAACTAAACCGGTCGTCAATACCCAAGGAAGCAGTCAAGGCCCTCCAGAAACGTGATGTAAACTGAGAGCCACTGTCCGAAATCATAATAGCAGGCAACCCAAAGAATCGGAAAACGTTCCTAAGAAAAAGGGAAGCCAAGACAGGAGCAGAAGGCAGACCTGAACAGGGAATGAACAATGCCATCTTGGTGAAGTAGTCAATGGCCACCCATATGGTATTAAAGCCTTTCACAGGAGGTAAATCCACAACAAAGTCCATAGAAACCATGTACCATGGTTTGTGGGGCACAGGAAAAGGCCGTAACAGACCCACAGGTTTAGAACGGAGACTTTGCATTGAGAACATACTGAACAGGATGCCAAATAGTCAATCACATCCCTTGACACCAAGACCATCGGCGTAAGGCCTCCAGCGTCTTTTGTTGACCCGGATGAGCCACGAATAGAGAGTCATGTGACCAAGCCAGGGCACGTAAGCGTGCCTGTCCTGGAGGCACAAACAAGCGTCCCTGAATGTAGGACAGGGCTTGAACCACATCAAGATTAAGAGTGTCACATTCTTCTTTATGTGTGGAGACCCAATCTGAAATCAAGGTCCGCAGAGTAGGTTGAGGGGTGCAGGCACAGACAACGTTACAAGGTAACAAAGGAGGTTTGTCAGAGACATCGCTGCTAGAATGAAGGGCAATGCGTGACAAAGCATCTGCGCAAGAATTCAATCGGGCCGGCCGATATGTGATTGTGAAATAAAACTATAAAACTGGGGAAAAAAAGATGCCAATGAGCCTGTCGGGCAGTAAGGCATTTCATTGATTTAAATGCCAAAAGACTCTGATTATCTGAAAAGACTGTGACCTGATGACGAGCCCCCAAAAGATGATGCTGCCATTCGGAGAAAGCATCTTTTATGGCTAGGAGTTCCCGTTCCGTCATCGGATAGTTGCGCTCATAAGGTGTCAATTTCCTTGAAAAGAACGCGACTGGATGAACCTCTCCTGAATCTGGACATTTCTGGGAGAGAACTGCCCCGATAGCCGACCCAGAAGCTTCGGCCTCAACCAAAAATGGGAGTAAAGGATTAGGATGCTATAATACTGGAGTGGAAATGGATGCTGCCTTAAGGGCATCAAAAGCTCGCTGTGCCTCCTGGTTCCATTGATAGGATTTCTTAGAACTGGTCAATGCCGTCAAAGGCGCAGAGATAGAGGAAAAGGAACGGATGAAGCGCCTATAGAAGTTCGAGAACCCCAAAAATGATTGCAAGGCTTTAATCGATGTAGGAACGGGCCAATCCAAAATAGCTTTAACCTTGGAGCGAATCATTCGTATACCCCGACTGGTCAGATCATAACCAAGAAATTCCACCTCAGTGGAATTGAAAACACACTTTTCAGCCCTGACAAATAGATGGTTTTCTCTCAACCGTTGCAGGACAATTTGCACTTGTTTCATGTGTTCCTCTTTGGAGGACGAATATATGAAGATATCGTCCAAATATAACACCACAAACTGATCCAAACAGTCATGGAAAATGTCATTAAAGAACACCTGGAAAGTGGCCGGGGCGTTACACAGACCAAACCGCATAACCAGATATTCATACAATCCATAACGTGTTTTGAAGGCGGTCTTCCACTCGTCCCCTTCTCTAATTCGAACGAGGTTATATGCACCCCTAAGATCTAGCTTAGTAAAGATTACAGAGGAACCAAGTTGGTCTAAAAGTACTGAAATGAGCGGGAGGGGGTATTGGTTTTTTACCGTCACCGCGTTTAATGCCCTATAATCAATACAGGGGCGGAGGTCTCCCTCCTTCTTAGGGACAAAAAAGAGAGGAGAGGCCGCAGGGGACCTTGAAGGTCTGATGAAGCCAATAGCCAAAGCCTTGTCAATGTATTCCTTCAACACCTTATCTTCTGGTACAGTAAGAGAATAGACCCTACCAACAGGAATCTTAGCACCTGGCAATAGGTCGATGGGGCAGTCGTAGGGCCTATGAGGTGGCAACTGGTCTGCCCCTCCTTTGTCGAACACGTCTCGAAAAGACTTGTATTCAGGAGGGATTTCAGGTTCAGGAGACTTAGTGATGGCTCCAATTACAGACATGGACGCCACCAAATCCTGACAAGAAGATTCAGGGGACACACTAGTGTCTTGGAAACATTTCTCATTACACTCCGTCGAAGGAAACTGAACAGTTTTCTTTGCCCAATCAATGGCTGGATTATTATGTTGCAACCAAGGGATGCCCAAAATGACCTGGAATTGAGGGGCTTTAATTAGGTCAAAGGAAATCGACTCAGCATGTCCTTCCTCTGTTTGCATACGAACTAAGGAGGTATTTTGTGTAACCAGGCCAGAGATCAAAGATGTGCCACACACAGCGTGAACAGCCTCGGGTTGTGCTTTAGACACAATCGAAATATTATTACGTGTGGTGTAATCGTAATCCATGTAATTTCTGGTGGCCCCAGAATCAATGATCGCCAAGGAAGGAAAGGTATTAGCTTCAATGGTGGTAAACACCACAGGAAGGCTAACGGGAGCAGAAACAGCACAATGAGAGTCCAAAGAAAGTACCCCCGGCGTAGGGACTCTGTCTATCGCCGGGTTCTGCCGTTTCCCGACTTTTTGACAGGTTTCTTAGGGCAGTCCTTCAGTTGGTGTTCAGAAGACCCGCAATACATACATAGATTATGTGATCTGCGATATTCACGTTGTGCAGGAGTCAAAGGACCTCTTACTGCCCCGATTTGCATAGGTTCTGGAACAGAAGTAGAAGGAGAAGACTGGTCCACATGAGGAGTAACAGGGACTGGTGCCTTGCGTTCCCCCTTTCTTTCGGACCTTCTAGCATCTATTTGCAAAACCAGATCTAGCAATTCACCAAAAGTGGTAGGAACCACTGGTACTGTAGCCAAAATGTCTTTTCATTCTTTCGACAACCCTTTATTAAAAACGGCTGATTTTTTCTCTTCAGGCCAATCTGTTTCAGCTGCCAATTGGTTGAACTTGGTAAGGTACGAAAACAAAGAAGACGTGCCTTGACGCAGATTGAGAAACTCCAGGTCAGTAGCCTGAGATTTATAGCGGGTGTCAAAAACTCTGTTCATGGCAGTGATGAGTGCATCACAGTCGTAAAGGACATAGCTATTGGACTCAAGTAACGGATTAGCCCAAGCTGCTGCTGTACCCCCAAGATGGGAAAGGACAAAGGCTGCCTTTCTAGTGGAATTAGGAAAAGCAGTGGGCCGACACAGAAAATGTAATTTACACTGGTTGATAAATGTCCGGTATTGTTTGGGTTCCCCGGAGAAATGTTCTGGGGGGGCAGCGGGAACTCGGTAGCCATAAGCACCGGGTTTGCCGTAAAGCCAGAAGCAGAGGCCGTAGGAACACTCGAACCCGATGCAGTAGCAGCAGAAGTATCCACCCCCAGGGTTTGGGAAGTTGGAAAACTCCGTACACTGTCAATCCTATGATGGATAGCATCATGTGCAGCTGTCATGTCAGACCGAAGTTCGGACACCAAGCGAACCAAGGTGGCCAAAGGATCGACTTCATCAATGGCTTCTGTTTTTGTTACGCACTGGTATGGGGAGTGTAAAAACAGACCTGTCCTCTTGTGCTGGAGATTTGCTTGAAGGAGCTCGGGTTGGAGCCTCCACCCGAGCCTCCTCTCTGTGAGGGAATGAACTCTTTAAACTGATATGACCACCTGCTGAACTATACAGACAAGGGGACCGATCAATCAAAATAGCGGGGAGAACACACCGCCACGGACCCAGCTGTAAAGAAAAGACAAGAGATGAATATTCTATCGGATTCAACCCTGGCTTTCCCCAAGACTATTACCCTTAATAGAGTACCTGAGTGAGTTCCCCTTAAGCCACAAAAAAAGGACCTGGAGCAACCTTTAAAGCAGAAGAGACTTTAGATACTAGCTAAATGTGAAACTGCCCAATGATGGTATTCAAGGAAATATACTTTACCACTGGTGGAGGTAAGAGTAGTGCAAAGAATCCTGGGCAACAACGAAAGTATAAAACAAAAAAAAGGAAGGTTAGTAGGGTAGCTATCCCCGGACGGAACGAGGGTCGCACTGGTTTCGGGATAGCGTTCCAAAATGCACTTTAGAAATGAAGCAATGTTATCCAAAGATGAGGTAACAGTTCGATGAAGACAGGATGCCAAAGTTAAGAATTGTTCTTACCAGTGTTATTCCCCAGAAGAGCAGAAACACTCTGAGGAATGGGTTCAAGAGTCCATGGCCAAGTGAGAGATGGTATTCAAACAGGAAGTAGCAGTAGCAAAATCACAATCCAGGAGTCCAGGGAGCAGGCAAGGGGTCTGGTACAAAGACGGTCAGCAAACAAAACCAAGACAGGATCAGGAATTAGAAGACTGTGTGCAGACAAGGTCGGTACACGGGCGGACAGCAAACAATACCAAAGTAGTATCAAGATGTACGAGTCCGTGTGCAGGCAAGGTCGGTACATGGAAAAAACAGGAGACTTCCGGAATTAAGGCACAGAAATAGCACTTCAGAAAATGCCGGTTGTAACTATAAACAGAAGCGGCGTTCTGAAAACTGCTGTGGTTTAAATACAACAAGGAGGCGTGACATAATCGAAAACGAGGCTCCCGTATTAATGCCGGGAACTACAACCCATGGCAGGTTTTCTGGGAAATGTAGTTTGTTGCAGCTATTCTCCATGGCAGCTGCCAGCGTGAGAAAAAAGGTGCTTGACGGCGCCGAGGTAGGTAAGGAAAGGCGTACAGCCACCGGATTTATAATCTCTGTGATGGAAAAAGGACCCACGAATTTAGGCAGCAACAAGCGTTTGCCAGGTATTCGCAAATTGCGGGTGGACAACCAAACTTTCATGCCCACTTTATAGTCAGGTGCCGGTTTTCTGTGACGATCAGCATTCTTTTTAGCCCTTGCTTGGGCTTGAAGCAGATGTGAACGGACCATTCCTCGGATCGTCACCAGTTCCCTCACACAGTCCTGAGCCGCTGGGTTGTCGATGGGAAGAGTCGGGTCTAGTGGCAATGACCGTGGATGACAGCCATATAGAGCAAAAAACGGTGAGACCCCTGAGGCGGTATGCATAGAATTATTATAAGCGAATTCTGCAGAGGGAAGCATCGTCAACCATGAGGCTTGAAAGCGGAGGCAGAGGCACCGAAGGAATTGCTCAAGGGTGGCATTAACCCTCTCAGTTTGTCCGTCAGTCTGAGGATGATAAGCAGAACTGAACCGGTCGTCAATACCCAAGGAAGCAGTCAAGGCCCTCCAGAAACGTGATGTAAACTGAGAGCCACGGTCCGAAATCATAATAGCAGGCAACCCAAAGAATCAGAAAACGTTCCTAAGAAAAAGGGAAGCCAAGACAGGAGCAGAAGGCAGACCTGAACAAGGAATGAACAATGCCATCTTGGTGAAGTAGTCAATGACCACCCATATGGTATCAAAGCCTTTCACAGGAGGTAAGTCCACAACAAAGTCCATAGAAACCATGTACCATGGTTTGTGGGGCACAGGAAGAGGCCGTAACAGACCCACAGGTTTAGAACGGGAGACTTTGCATTGAGAACATACTGAACAGGATGCCAAATAGTCAATCACATCCCTTGACATAGTGGGCCACCAAGACCATTGGCGTAAGGCCTCCAGCGTCTTTTGTTGACCCGGATGAGCCGCGAATAGAGAGTCATGTGACCAAGCCAGGGCGCGTAAGCGTGCCTGTCCTGGAGGCACAAGCAAGCGTCCCTGAATGTAGGGCAGGCCTTGAACCACATCAAGATTAAGAGTGTCACATTCTTCTTTATGTGTGGAGACCCAATCTGAAATCAAGGTCCGCAAAGTAGGTTGAGGGGTGCAGGCACAGACAACGTTACAAGGTAACAAAAGAGGTTTGTCAGAGACATCGCTGCTAGAATGAAGGGCAATGCGTGACAAAGCATCTGCGCAAGAATTCAATCGGGCCGGCTGATATGTGATTGTGAAATGAAACTGGGGAAAAAAAAGATGCCAACAAGCCTGTCGGGCAGTAAGGCATTTCAATGATTTAAATGCCAAAAGACTCTGATTATCTGAAAAGACCGTGACCTGATGACGAGCCCCCAAAAGATGATGCCGCCATTCGGAGAAAGCATCTTTTATGGCTAGGAGTTCCCGTTCCGTGATCGGATAGTTGCACTCATAAGGTGTCAATTTCCTTGAAAAGAACACGACTGGATGAACCTCTCCTGAATCTGGACATTTCTGGGAGAGAACTGCCCCGATAGCCGACCGAGAAGCGTCGGCCTCAACCAAAAATCGGAGTAAAGGATTAGGATGCTGTAATACTGGAGCGGAAGTGAATGCTGCCTTAAGGGCATCAAAAGCTCGCTGGCCTCCTGGTTACATTGATAGGATTTCTTAGAACTGGTCAATGCCGTCAGAGGCGCAGAGATAGAGGAAAAGGAACAAATGAAGCGCCTATAGAAGTTCGAGAACCCCAAAAATGATTGCAAGGCTTTAATCGATGTAGGAACGGGCCAATCCAAAATAGCTTTAACCTTGGAGCGACTCATTCGTATACCCCGACTGGTCAGATCATAACCAAGAAATTCCACCTCAGTGGAATTGAAAACACACTTTTCAGCCTTGACAAATAGATGGTATTCTCTCAACCGTTGCAGGACAATTTGCACGTGTTTCATGTGTTCCTCTTTGGAGGACGAATATATGAGGATATCGTCCAAATATACCACCACAAACTGATCCAAACAGTCATGGAAAATGTCATTCATGAACGCCTGGAAAGTGGCTGGGGCGTTACACAGACCAAACGGCATAACCAGATACTCATACAATCCATAACGTGTTTTGAAGGCGGTCTTCCACTCGTCCCCTTTCTAATTCGAACGAGGTTATATGCACCCCTAAGATCTAGCTTAGTAAAGATTACAGAGGAACCAAGTTGGTCTAAAAGTACTGAAATGAGCGGGAGGGGGTATTGTTTTTTTACCGTCACCGCATTTAATGCCCTATAATCAATACAGGGGCGGAGGTCTCCCTCCTTCTTAGGGACGAAAAAGAGAGGAGAGGCCGCAGGGGACCTTGAAGGTCTGATGAAGCCAATAGCCAAAGCCTTGTCAATGTATTCCTTCAACACCTTATCTTCTGGTACAGTAAGAGAATAGACCCTACCAGCAGGAATCTTAGCACCTGGCAATAGGTCAATGGGGCAGTCGTAGGGCCTATGAGGTGGCAACTGGTCTGCCCCTCCTTTGTCGAACACGTCTCGAAAAGACTTGTATTCAGGAGGGATTTCAGGTTCAGGAGACTTAGTGATGGCTCCAATAACAGACATGGACGCCACCAAAGCCTGACAAGAAGACTCAGGGGACACACTAGTGTCTTGGAAACATTTCTCATTACACTCCGTCGAAGGAAACTGAACAGTTTTCTTTGCCCAATCAATGGCTGGATTATGATGTTGCAACCAAGGGATGCCCAAAATGACCTGGAATTGAGGGGCTTTAATTAGGTCAAAGGAAATCGACTCAGCATGTCCTTCCTCTGTTTGCATATGAACTAAGGAGGTATTTTGTGTAACCAGGCCAGAGATCAAAGATGTGCCATCCACAGCGTGAACAGCCTCGGGTTGGGCTTTAGACACAATCAAAATATTATTACGTGTGGTGTTATCGTAATCCATGTAATTTCTGGTGGCCCCAGAATCAATGATCGCCAAGGAAGGAAAGGTATTAGCTTCAATGGTGGTAAACACCACAGGAAGGCTAACGGGAGCAGAAACAGCACAATGAGAGTCCAAAGAAAGTACCCCCGGCGTAGGGACTCTGTCTATCGCCGGGTTCTGGTGTTTCCCGACTTTTTGACAGGTTTCTTAGGGCAGTCCTTCAGTTCGTGTTCAGAAGACCCGCAATACATACATAGATTATGTGATCTGCGATATTCACGTTGTGCAGGAGTCAAAGGACCTCTTACTGCCCCGATTTGCATAGGTTCTGGAAGAGAAGTAGAAGGAGAAGACTGGTCCACATGAGGAGTAACAGGGACTGGTGCCTTGCGTTCCCCCTTCTTTCAGACCTTCTAGCATCTATTTGCAAAACCAGATCTAGCAATTCACCAAAAGTGGTAGGAACCACTGGTACTGTAGCCAAAATGTCTTTTCATTCTTTCGACAACCCTTTATTAAAAACGGCTGATTTTTTCTCTTCAGGCCAATCTGTTTCAGCTGCCAATTGGTTGAACTTGGTAAGGTACGAAAACAAAGAAGACGTGCCTTGACGCAGATTGAGAAACTCCAGGTCAGTAGCCTGAGATTTATAGCGGGTGTCAAAAACTCTGTTCATGGCAGTGATGAGTGCATCACAGTCGTAAAGGACATAGCTATTGGACTCAAGTAACGGATTAGCCCAAGCTGCTGCTGTACCCCCAAGATGGGAAAGGACAAAGGCTGCCTTTCTAGTGGAATTAGGAAAAGCAGTGGGCCGACACAGAAAATGTAATTTACACTGGTTGATAAATGTCCGGTATTGTTTGGGTTCCCCGGAGAAATGTTCTGGGGGGGCAGCGGGAACTCGGTAGCCATAAGCACCGGGTTTGCCGTAAAGCCAGAAGCAGAGGCCGTAGGAACACTCGAACCCGATGCAGTAGCAGCAGAAGTATCCACCCCCAGGGTTTGGGAAGTTGGAAAACTCTGTACACTGTCAATCCTATGATGGATAGCATCATGTGCAGCTGTCATGTCAGACCGAAGTTCGGACACCAAGCGAACCAAGGTGGCCAAAGGATCGACTTCATCAATGGCTTCTGTTTTTGTTACTCACTGGTATGGGGAGTGTAAAAACAGACCTGTCCTCTTGTGCTGGAGATTTGCTTGAAGGAGCTCGGGTTGGAGCCTCCACCCGAGCCTCCTCTCTGTGAGGGAATGAACTCTTTAAACTGATATGACCACCTGCTGAACTATACAGACAAGGGGACCGATCAATCAAAATAGCGGGGAGAACACACCACCACGGACCCAGCTGTAAAGAAAAGACAAGAGATGAATATTCTATCGGATTCAACCCTGGCTTTCCCCAAGACTATTACCCTTAATAGAGTACCTGAGTGAGTTCCCCTTAAGCCACAAAAAAAGGACCTGGAGCAACCTATAAAGCAGAAGAGACTTAGGTACTAGCTAAATGTGAAACTGCCCAATGATGGTATTCAAGGAAATATACTTTACCACTGGTGGAGGTAAGAGTAGTGCAAAGAATCCTGGGCAACAACGAAAGTATAAAACAAAAAAAAGGAAGGTTAGTAGGGTAGCTATCCCCGGACGGAACGAGGGTCGCACTGGTTTCGGGATAGCGTTCCAAAATGCACTTTAGAAATGAAGCAATGTTATCCAAAGATGAGGTAACAGTTCGATGAAGACAGGATTCCAAAGTTAAGAATTGTACTTACCAGTGTTATTCCCCAGAAGAGCAGAAACACTCTGAGGAATGGGTTCAAGAGTCCATGGCCAAGTGAGAGATGGTATTCAAACAGGAAGTAGCAGTAGCAAAATCACAATCCAGGAGTCCAGGGAGCAGGCAAGGGGTCTGGTACACAGACGGTCAGCAAACAAAACCAAGACAGGATCAGGAATTAGAAGACTGTGTGCAGACAAGGTCGGTACACGGGCGGACAGCAAACAATAGCAAAGTAGAATCAAGATGTACGAGTCCGTGTGCAGGCAAGGTCGGTACATGGAAAAAACAGGAGACTTCCGGAATTAAGGCACAGAAATAGCACTTCAGAAAATGCCGGTTGTAACTATAAACAGAAGCGGCGTTCTGAAAACCGCTGTGGTTTAAATACAACAAGGAGGCGTGACATAATCGAAAACGAGGCTCCCGTATTAATGCCGGGAACTACAACCCATGGCAGGTTTTCTGGGAAATGTAGTTTGTTGCAGCTATTCTCCATGGCAGCTGCCATCGTGAGAAAAAAGGTGCATGACGGCGCCGAGGTAGGTAAGGAAAGGCGTACAGCCACCGGATTTATAATCTCTGTGATGGAAAAAGGACCCACGAATTTAGGCAGCAACAAGCGTTTGCCAGGTATTTGCAAATTGCGGGTGGACAACCAAACTTTCATGCCCACTTTATAGTCAGGTGCCGGTTTTCTGTGACGATCAGCATTCTTTTTAGCCCTTGCTTGGGCTTGAAGCAGATGTGAACGGACCATTCCTCGGATCGTCACCAGTTCCCTGACACAGTCCTGAGCCGCTGGGTTGTCGATGGGAAGAGTTGGGTCTAGTGGCAATGACCGTGGATGACAGCCATATAGAGCAAAAAACGGTGAGACCCCTGAGGCGGTATGCATAGAATTATTATAAGCGAATTCTGCAGAGGGAAGCATCGTCAACCATGAGGCTTGAAAGCGGAGGCAGAGGCACCGAAGGAATTGCTCAAGGGTGGCATTAACCCTCTCAGTTTGTCCGTCAGTCTGAGGATGATAAGCAGAACTGAACCGGTCGTCAATACCCAAGGAAGCAGTCAAGGCCCTCCAGAAACGTGATGTAAACTGAGAGCCACGGTCCGAAATCATAATAGCAGGCAACCCAAAGAATCAGAAAACGTTCCTAAGAAAAAGGGAAGCCAAAACAGGAGCAGAAGGCAGACCTGAACAGGGAATGAACAATGCCATCTTGGTGAAGTAGTCAATGACCACCCATATGGTATCAAAGCCTTTCACAGGAGGTAAGTCCACAACAAAGTCCATAGAAACCATGTACCATGGTTTGTGGGGCACAGGAAGAGGCCGTAACAGACCCACAGGTTTAGAACGGGAGACTTTGCATTGAGAACATACTGAACAGGATGCCAAATAGTCAAACACATCCCTTGACATAGTGGGCCACCAAGACCATCGGCGTAAGGCCTCCAGCGTCTTTTGTTGACCCTGATGAGCCACGAATAGAGAGTCATGTGACCAAGCCAGGGCGCGTAAGCGTGCCTGTCCTGGAGGCACAAGCAAGCGTCCCTGAATGTAGGGCAGGCCTTGAACCACATCAAGATTAAGAGTGTCACATTCTTCTTTATGTGTGGAGACCCAATCTGAAATCAAGGTCCGCAGAGTAGGTTGAGGGGTGCAGGCACAGACAACGTTACAAGGTAACAAAAGAGGTTTGTCAGAGACATCGCTGCTAGAATGAAGGGCAATGCGTCACAAAGCATCTGCGCAAGAATTCAATCGGGCCGGCTGATATGTGATTGTGAAATAAAACTGGGGAAAAAAAAGATGCCAACGAGCCTGTCGGGCAGTAAGGCATTTCATTGATTTAAATGCCAAAAGACTCTGATTATCTGAAAAGACCGTGACCTGATGACAAGCCCCCAAAAGATGATGCCGCCATTCGGAGAAAGCATCTTTTATGGCTAGGAGTTCCCGTTCCGTAATCGGATAGTTGCACTCATAAGGTGTCAATTTCCTTGAAAAGAACGCGACTGGATGAACCTCTCCTGAATCTGGACATTTCTGGGAGAGAACTGCCCCGATAGCCGACCCAGAAGCGTCGACCTCAACCAAAAATCGGAGTAAAGGATTAGGATGCTGTAATACTGGAGCGGAAGTGAATGCTGCCTTAAGGGCATCAAAAGCTCGCTGGCCTCCTGGTTACATTGATAGGATTTCTTAGAACTGGTCAATGCCGTCAGAGGCGCAGAGATAGAGGAAAAGGAACAAATGAAGCGCCTATAGAAGTTCAAGAACCCCAAAAATGATTGCAAGGCTTTAATCGATGTAGGAACGGGCCAATCCAAAATAGCTTTAACCTTGGAGCGACTCATTCGTATACCCCGACTGGTCAGATCATAACCAAGAAATTCCACCTCAGTGGAATTGAAAACACACTTTTCAGCCTTGACAAATAGATGGTATTCTCTCAACCATTGCAGGACAATTTGCACATGTTTCATGTGTTCCTCTTTGGAGGACGAATATATGAGGATATCGTCCAAATATACCACCACAAACTGATCCAAACAGTCATGGAAAATGTCATTCATGAACGCCTGGAAAGTGGCCGGGGCGTTACACAGACCAAACGGCATAACCAGATACTCATACAATCCATAACGTGTTTTGAAGGCGGTCTTCCACTCGTCCCCTTCTCTAATTCGAACGAGGTTATATGCACCCCTAAGATCTAGCTTAGTAAAGATTACAGAGGAACCAAGTTGGTCTAAAAGTACTGAAATGAGCGGGAGGGGGTATTGTTTTTTTACCGTCACCACGTTTAATGCCCTATAATCAATACAGGGGCGGAGGTCTCCCTCCTTCTTAGGGACGAAAAAGAGAGGAGAGGCCGCAGGGGACCTTGAAGGTCTGATGAAGCCAATAGCCAAAGCCTTGTCAATGTATTCCTTCAACACCTTATCTTCTGGTACAGTAAGAGAATAGACCCTACCAGCAGGAATCTTAGCACCTGGCAATAGGTCAATGGGGCAGTCGTAGGGCCTATGAGGTGGCAACTGGTCTGCCCCTCCTTTGTCGAACACGTCTCGAAAAAAGACTTGTATTCAGGAGGGATTTCAGGTTCAGGAGACTTAGTGATGGCTCCAATAACAGACATGGACGCCACCAAAGCCTGACAAGAAGACTCAGGGGACACACTAGTGTCTTGGAAACATTTCTCATTACACTCCGTCGAAGGAAACTGAACAGTTTTCTTTGCCCAATCAATGGCTGGATTATGATGTTGCAACCAAGGGATGCCTAAAATGACCTGGAATTGAGGGGCTTTAATTAGGTCAAAGGAAATCGACTCAGCATGTTCCTTCCTCTGTTTGCATATGAACTAAGGAGGTATTTTGTGTAACCAGGCCAGAGATCAAAGATGTGCCATCCACAGCGTGAACAGCCTCGGGTTGGGCTTTAGACACAATCAAAATATTATTACGTGTGGTGTTATCGTAATCCATGTAATTTCTGGTGGCCCCAGAATCAATGATCGCCAAGGAAGGAAAGGTATTAGCTTCAATGATGGTAAACACCACAGGAAGGCTAACGGGAGCAGAAACAGCACAATGAGAGTCCAAAGAAAGTACCCCCGGCGTAGGGACTCTGTCTATCGCCGGGTTCTGGCGTTTCCCGACTTTTTGACAGGTTTCTTAGGGCAGTCCTTCAGTTCGTGTTCAGAAGACCCGCAATACATACATAGATTATGTGATCTGTGATATTCACGTTTTGCAGGGGTCAAAGGACCTCTTACTGCCCCGATTTGCATAGGTTCTGGAACAGAAGTAGAAGGAGAAGACTGGTCCACATGAGGAGTAACAGGGACTGGTGCCTTGCGTTCCCCCTTTCTTTCAGACCTTCTAGCATCTATTTGCAAAACCAGATCTAGCAATTCACCAAAAGTGGTAGGAACCACTGGTACTGTAGCCAAAATGTCTTTTCATTCTTTCGACAACCCTTTATAGAAAACGGCTGATTTTTTCTCTTCAGGCCAGTCTGTTTCAGCTGCCAATTGGTTGAACTTGGTAAGGTACGAAAACAAAGAAGACGTGCCTTGACGCAGATTGAGAAACTCCAGGTCAGTAGCCTGCGATGTATAGCGATTGTCAAAAACTCTGTTCATGGCAGTGATGAGTGCATCACAGTCGTAAAGGACATAGCTATTCGACTCAAGTAACGGATTAGCCCAAGCTGCTGCTGTACCCCCAAGCTGGGAAAGGACAAAGGCTGCCTTTGTAGTGGAATTAGGAAAAGCAGTGGGCCGACACAGAAAATGTAATTTACACTGGTTGATAAATGTCCGGTATTTTTTGGGTTCCCCGGAGAAACGTTCTGGGGGGGCAGCCGGAACTGGGTAGCCATAAGCACCGGGTTTGCGGTAAAGCCAGAAGCAGAGGCCGTAGGAACACTCGAACCCGATGCAGTAGCAGCAGAAGTATCCACCCCCAGGGTTTGGGGAGTTGGAAAACTCCGTAAATTGTCCATCCTATGATGGATAGCATCATGTGCAGCTGTCATGTCAGACCGAAGTTCAGAAACACCAAGGGAACCAAGGTGGCCAAAGGATCGACTTCATCCATGGCTTCTGTTTTTGTTACTCACCGGTATTGGGAGTGTAAAAACAGACCGGTTCTCTTGTGCTGGAGATTTGCTTGAAGGAGCTCGGGTTGGAGCTTCCACCCGAGCCTCCTCTCTGTGAGGGAATGAACTCTTTAAACTGATATGACCACCTGCTGAACTATACAGACAAGGGGACCGATCAATCAAAAGAGCGGGGAGAACACACCGCCACGGACCAAGATGTAAAGAAAAGACAAGAGATGAATATTCTATCGGATTCAACCCTGGCTTTCCCCAAAACTATTACCCTTAATAGAGTACCTGAGTGAGTTCCCCTTAAGCCACAAAAAAAGGACCTGGAGCAACCTATAAAGCAGAAGAGACTTTAGATACTAACTAAATGTGAAACTGCCCAATGATGGTAATCAAGGAAATATACTTTAGCACTGGTGGAGGTAAGAGTAGTGCAAAGAATCCTGGGCAACAACGAAAGTATAAAACAAAAAAAAGGAAGGTTAGTAGGGTAGCTATCCCCGGACGGAACAAGGGTCGCACTGGTTTTGGGATAGCGTTCCAAAATGCACTTTAGAAATGAAGCAATGTTATCCAAAGATGAGGTAACAGTTCGATGAAGACAGGATTCCAAAATGAAGAATTGTTCTTACCAGTGTTATTCCCTGAAGAACAGAAACACTCTGAGGAATGGGTTCAAGAGTCCGTGGCCAAGTGAGAGATGGTATTCAAACAGGAAGTAGCAGTAGCAAAATCACAATCCAGGAGTCCAGGGAGCAGGCAAGGGGTCTGGTACACAGACGAGCAGCAAACAAAACCAAGACAGGATCAGGAATTAGAAGACCGTGTGCAGACAAGGTCGGTACACGGGCGGACAGCAAACAATACCAAAGTAGAATCAAGATGTAGGAATCCGTGTGCAGGCAAGGTCGGTACACGGAAAAAACAGGAGACTTCCGGAATTAAGGCACAGAAATAGCACTTCAGAAAATGCCGGTTGTAACTATAAACAGAAGCGGCGTTCTGAAAACCGCTGTGGTTTAAATACAACAAGGAGGCGTGACATAATCGAAAACGAGGCTCCCGTATTAATGCTGGGAACTACAACCCATGGCAGGTTTTCTGGGAAATGTAGTTTGTTGCAGCTATTCTCCATGGCAGCTGCCAGCGTGAGAAAAAAGGTGCATGACGGCGCCATAGCCCCTTATGAAGAGCAACCACTTTCTTGTCCCTCTTTCTGGCCTTACATAGAGTTCTCCAACTGTCCTTGTTAACGCGGGAGACTGAAGAGGCACGGGGCAGACACCGGGGAGTGTGATGCGGCGAAGGTCGGGGCGTAACAGATGTGATGAACTAGTAGATGTTTGGCACCAACAGAGAGTGGTTCCAAGTTGGTGGGAATTGCCTTTTATTATGGGAATTGTTAATGTAAGTTGGAGCTTTGTTGTGGTGCAACAGGGAGGTGAATACTCAAAGGATGAGCCAGGCAATGGGGTCTTAGGTAAGCAAGGAGGCAGGCAATGACTATGAACCTCTTCCGACCTGTGGTGCAATGCTTGCTTGGTGTTTATATTTCCTACTTTGAGGCAGCATTGTTTAAGGCTGTGATTTTAGTTATGTTTTGGGGGATCTGTGGGAGTGACTGAAGTAACTGGTGGTAGGAAGATTGATTTTGGGTGAGAGACGTGGCATTAGTAAGGGGGTCAGTGTGTGCCAGGTTAAAAATGGACTAGAGAGGTAGAGGAAAAATGAAGGTGGTGGTGGTGATGGGATTGACAGGAATGTCTCTGTTGTGACCTGTAGGGGCAAAGAGAAATTATTTGGATGCAAGGCAAGGGTCAAGGTTGGTGAACTGTATTCTACAGAATAGAAGGGCAGTGGAGAGTGCACAAGTGGAAGCTGAATTGAGCTAATGTCTATTGCGGGTAGGCAAGGAATCTAAACATCACTGAGTCCACTCTTTTAGGCAATGATATGATATGATAAGTCATTTATAACGCGCCTGTACACAAGGGCCAACAACCAGAGGTGAAATGGCTGGATCCAGGAAGATGGCTCTCGTGGAGCGGGATGGGCTATTTTAGGCCATTACGTTAATGAAAGTGAGGGTCTTTTATTGTCTCATAAATGATGTTGTTTAATGATTGCAATTTTTGTATGAGTTGATACGAGAATAGGGGCAGACTCCGGGCCGTGTAGGTCCGTGGATACTCCATTGTGAAGTGGGATGGAGTTCATGCAGAGACTGTCACACGGGCGTCATCCAGATTCGACAGAGAGGGGTGGAGACAGGATGCTCGCGGACAGGGGAGGGAGATGAGCTCAGGTTCTGCTGTTGCTGATTGAACTGTAAGCAATTGCAAAGTCAATAGCTCTGGCTTTGCAAACACGGAGGGTAAGGTTATATTTTTTCTCATGTGGGGAATGTAAAATCATAAATCCTACCCTCTGCATTTATAAAATAAGACCTATTGAATCTTCTAATGCTTTTTGTTGTTTTTTTTTTGTTTAAAATAGTTAAAATAGTTAATACTACTACTGGTCATTTACATTGCAGCACTGGAAAGGAAATTTAAGTGTTTTGAAAAATAGGCGTCATACAAACCTAGCCCCCTTGTACTCATTTATTGATCTGCATAGCTATATAGAGAGCACTGAATTCTGTGGTTGCAAAAGCCAATTAAGGTGTATACCGTCTCAGTAAGGTGACTCACAAAGGTACAATAAATGGGCAAGATATTTCAACGATGAGAATGCTCACTGTTTGTCGGGGTACGAGTTGCACCCATTCCCACGTCAGTATCTATGTCTTAAGTGGTATTTGTGGTTGTGCAGTAAATTTAATATATTTCCATAATATTTCTTGTTTCAAAATAAGGTGCCACATTCTCATACTGGGAAGGTTGTGTCTACAGAGCACCGACCAATGACCTGAGGAGCAAAGTCAGCGAGGGTGCTGTCAATGAACCTTCCTGTAGGCAGCAGTGAGATAATATGAATGCAAAGATATCTCTGCTCCAAAGGCTTATTCTAGACACAGTCGGTATACTGGGTCAACCTTTCTCGCTGTTAACGCACTTAGGTAAAAACAGAGGCAATCGCAAAGCCAATTGGCAATGTTCAGTAGGTGAAATTACCAAAATTGAAATGTCATTTTTCGATGTTACATTTTTTTTATTTTTTATTTGGTTGGATAATATAATTACCCTTTCAAATATATAAAAAAAATACAAAGAACAAATCTTCAATTTACATTACATACAATTAAGTTACATTTCATTTGACATCACATTGAAACATATTGTTAGATCAATTCATGTTAATTATGTACTTATTTCTTGATATATGTCTCAGGGCGATAGACAATATTTCATTACCCAAACTTGAGCTACTACATTCATGGTTACATATAGTATCTTTCCATTTCTTTACAAATCATTATTACTACTCTCACCTTTGGGGAAAATTAAGTCCAAAAAATTGACTATTGCCACTCGCATTCCTAATTTAGGGCTATTAAATATGAATTGCCAAATTTCAATCATTTCCATATTACCATAAATATTCACAAGATGTTTTTTAAAGTGAATTTTCCTTTGAGTGGACAACATGGGACAATACATTATGCAAAGCTCCAGTATCTCCTTTTCGGCCTTATTCAAACAGAATCGACAATAATTTAATTCTATTGGAATTCATTTTCTCCTGGCTAGAATTTCTCTTGTAGGCCTGAGGTTTAGCCTGAATCTTAGATATTGGTCACGAATAAATGGTGATGGGCATTTAATTAGATAATAGGCCGTCTCATGGAGGACTTTGTGTCCAAACAAGAGGGTGTCAAAGTCCCTGTATTTTAAACACAAACTTCGATTTTCAATCCAGTCATGCTGGTACAATTTTTGTTTTGCTCGTTGGGGATTAAGTAGTAGTAAATCAAGGGATATCGAGGCATCGGCTAACGCATCCAAAGTGAAATTATACCACACCTCACACCTTTGTGAAAACATGTTCATGGGCCAATAAGTGCTGAGCCATAATGTCCAGTATGCCAGAAGTGGAGATTCCCATTATAGATTTCCTGAGAAGGGCACACATTCTCCATTTAATTTGAGATTCTAACAAAAGTAAACCCAATTCATGCCGAATAAGGGTTAGTGGGATACACTTTGGGAAATGAAGCAATTGTTTCCAAAAGTGGCATTCAAGGATGTTCCACTACCTAGACACTTTAGGCCAGAGAGTTTCTACTCCATAGATTATACTGGGAATCACTTTCTCCTGGTAAAATTGGAAGATATGTTTCAATGTAAATTTCCCAAACTTTCCTCTAAGTATTCTTGCTTGAGAGATCAACATTTGAAGTTTACTGTGCATCTCAAGTTCAATTGTATGATTAGATGTGATCGCTGATATCATGATGCCCAAATACTTATACTGTTCAACTTTCAAGAGGATCTCGTTTTGTAGGTACCAATTACACATTTTTACCTTTGTTTTTGTGTGGGGTTTACACACCATGATTTGTGTTTTTTTTATATTGACAATCAAATTATAAACAGACACATACAGGGCTAATTTATCAAGTAGTTTTTGTAGACCCGTAGGTGTCTGTGAAATGAGTATCAAATCATCTGCTTAGAGCAAATGACAGATGGAATGCGGACCCAATTTTGGGGAATCACATTGAACTGATCGCAGAGATATTCCCAACTCAAACAAAAACAAATTGAACATTTATGAAGCCAAGATACAGCCCTGTTTGAGTCCTTGGTGTGTTTAAAAAAGGATGAAAGTATGCCTTCTAAAGTCAATCTCACTTGCATCGTCGTATTAGAATGAAGTAACATGATCAAAGATAGTACAGAGGATGGACAATTATATCGGTCTAATTTGTGATACATGATAGAGCAATCAATGGAATCAAAGGTGGCTTTGAAATCAATGAATACTACATATAGCAATTGATTTCTGGCCGCATACTTGCATTTTAACATATTCAAAACCATGAGATTAGGGTTGGTTCCAAGGCCAGCAACAAAACCTGTTTGAAAACGATCCCTTAGATTATATTGAAGAGTCCATTGATTTAGATTCCTCAAAATGATTCTGGAAAAAATATTACCAGGGGCGTCTAGTAACGCTATGGGTCTATAACTAGATGGCGAGTTGCGGTCACCCTTCTTATAAATGGGAACTATAATGGAATGTTTCCAAGTTGCTGGCAAAAGTTGTGTTGCTTAAATAAGTGTGAATATTTTAAACAGAATGTTTGCCCATAATTCTGGATGTTTTTTTAAGGTCCGATTTGAAAGGCCGTCAGGACCACAGGCACCTGACTGGCTAATTTTTTTAATAAAGTATCAAATATCATCCAAGTCAAAGTTAAGATGGAAACACTTGGATTCATCTCTAATGTTTGTGTTCATAGTATTCGTAGGAAGTGCGTAGAGATTGGAAATATGGGTGATCCAATTCTGTTCTGTTACATTGTTAGCCTGAGTGACAGATTGAGACTAGTGAGTAACTTTGTTCAACGGAGACCAGGAACCTGCAATGTTCTTATCTTGTAGCGACCGTAGCATGGCTTCTCCATCATTTTGATAGATTTAACTCGCATTGCCCTTAGCAAATTCTTATACTTGGTCTTTATATTTGTCAAAGTAGATGCTCTCATAGCCAATGGTTCTTTCAGAGCTTGCCATTTCAGATAGCGATAATGAGCTTTCAAGGTTTTAACTTCCCAATTGAACACATGGAGTTTAGGGCGAGACAATATGTCAAGATTGGAGGCCTTATCCCGTCCCTCCTCACCTGAATCTTCTGTGGCAGATTCTTTCGGATTCAACTCCATCTTCTTACGGTCCTTCCTCCTTAGAGGAGTCTTGTTCTTTGATGTCTTGGCTTTCTTTTCGTGCAAATAGGGTCTAGCCCCTCCGGAGGCCACCGCGGCAGAGATAGAACCCTGTCCGCAGGGAACCCCAGGGGGCCAGACCTAAATCAGGGAAAAAGCACGAAGGCAGAAAAAACCCTGTTTCCAGATGGGTTCTAATAAGGAGTGGAGAATTCCGTTCACAAGTAATTGAAGTCTGGCTGCTGCTGATAGCTGAAGTAGTTGACCTCCAACTCCGGTGGAGAGAGCCAGTTAAGCCCTGCAGTGACAGTAGGGCGAAGCACACAGAGGAAAGATACAGGAACTCAAATAAACCAATAAATAAATCTTAAAGGAAGACAGAACAGAGAGAAATGCCCGTAAATAACACTGCTAAATAAGGAAATGTGTGCAGGTAACCATAAGCAGAAAGTAGAAATATGCCTGCAGAGTGCAGTAAGTCTGCAAATGAAAAATTAGAGTGTAGAGAAGACAAAAGGCAGAAAACGCCGAACAAATAAACTGAAATGATTCGGCGGAGGTGTAGTACAGAAGCACAAGCGAGGCAGAGCTATAGAACAGATGAGGAGAGAAACGCTCGCAGAAGTAGCAAGAACCAAGAGACAGGGAACAAGGGAAGAAATTATGTAAAGCACAAAAGGTAGGCACAAGGAAGGCAAAAGGTAGCTGCAAGGATGGTCGGCAAGGAGGAAATATCCAACAACGAAGTTCCACACGAACCGGAGCGATGTGTACAGATACAACGCATCGGTTTGGGGGAGGAGTCAGAATTTGAAGGTACGGCCACCATCTTGAATGAGGACTAGAGCGCTCGCAAGTCAATGCTTCCAGCGCTTCCAAACCTCCCATTCTCCGTTCCTGACAGTATACCCCCGTCTTCTCGGGGGACCCCCTGGTTTGCCCGGATGAAGGCGATGGAACCTCTGCACAAGGCTTTTGGCATGTATATGGCTCACAGGTTCCCATGTCCTCTCTTCCACTGTATAACCCTTCCAATGAACCAAATAGTGCAACCGTCCCTTGTGGTATCTGGAATCGACAAGACGAGACACCTCATATTCTTCTGGCGTAGAGCTCACCTGAGCACGCGTCTTGAACACAGGTCTCTTAAAAGGGTCATCCTTATGTTCCTTGAGAAGGGAGACATGGAAGATGGGATGTACCCTTCTGAGATATTCAGGTAGCTTGATCTTATATGCAACAGGGTTGATCTGTTGAAGAATGGGAAATGGCCCAAGGAAACGAGAGGAGAACTTCCCCTTATGAACCCATCTGGGTAGAAATCTGGTGGACAACCAGACAAGCTGCCCTATCTTCCAGCTCGGGTTGGCAGTGCGACCCTTGTCTGCCCATTTCTTGTGTGTAAGTTGACTCGCTTGGTGTGCTTCCTTAGCGAGTCTGTGTACCTCCTGTAGGTCCTGTAGCACCCCATCCAACGCCGGAATCTTGGTAGAAGGAGGATTAAGCCAGGGTAAATGTTGAGGATGATATCAGTAGGTACAATAGAAAGGACTCATCTGGATCGAGGTATGGAGAGAGTTATTGTAGGCGAATTCTGCCTCCACTCTTCTTGTTGCGGACTGCAAAAACACCTGAGGTACTGTTCTAGGCTGGCATTTAATCTTTCCGTTTGGCCATTGCTCTGTGGGTGGTATCCAGAAGAGAGTGCCTTGTGAATCCCTAGAACTTGGCAGAGAGAAGCCCAGAACTTGGAGGTGAATTGGGGTCCTCTGTCCGACACTATGGTCCTGGGCAAACCATGTAGACGGACTATATCCTGAAGGAAGGTTGCGCCCATTTCGGAGGCTGAAGGAACCTGTTTAAAGGCCGAAAAATGGGCGAGTTTGCTAAATGAGTCAACTGTCACCATAATCGTAGTCATGCCATATGACGGAGGGAGGTCTACAATAAAATCAGTAGAGATGTGTTCCCAAGGATTGTCCGGTAAGGGTTCTTGCTGAAGTAGCCCCAGAGGTCTTCCCGTTCGGTGTTTGTTAGACGCACAGACCGAACAAGTGGAAACGTACAGGCTTACGTCTCTTCTTAAGGTCGGCCACCAGAAACCCCTCCGTATCAGATGCAATGTCTTCCTGATTCCGGGATGTCCAGATAAAGGAGTGTCATGACACCAGGAAAGAATCTGATCTTGTAGCTTCTTAGTGGGAACATAGAGAGCTCCTTCATGATAATACAATCCGTCCTTATCTTGAATGACAGTTGACGGAAGCTCGGCACCCATCTGATACTGTGGAATGAGGTCTTGAAGAAATGAAACAGTTGAAGCCAATACCTTGAGATTAGGGAAAACCAATTTGTGTCCCGTGTAGGAGCCAGAGGTATCCCCAAGGCTTTTTGACAAGGCATCAGCCTTCATGTTCTCGGTACTAGGTAAGTATGTAATTACAAAATCATATTGTAAAAAGAAATATGCCCATCTGGCATGCCTGGCGTTGGAACATTCCAACTGTTGTAAAACCCGAAGGTTACGATGGTCTGTTCTAATAGTAAACGGATGAGTAGCTCCCTGTAAAAGATGTCTCCACTCTTGACAGGCCAGTTTGATAGCCAATAGCTCCTTTTCAATCACAGAGTAGTTGCGTTCACTACAGGTAAGTGTCTTGGAGTAATAAGCTATCGGATGTTCATAGTCGTCATCTGACCTTTGAAGCAGAACTGCTCCCACCGCCCTTGTAGAAGCGTCTGTTTCCAGAATGTAAGGTCGATTCTGATCTGGTTGGACCAGAATGGGGGCTGTGGAAAAACATTCTTTTAGAAAAACAGAAGGATTTTTGGGGCCCTTCATTGAATACGAACTTGACTCCTTTCTTCAATAGAGAGGTCAGTGGAAGTACCTTGTTAGAAAAGTTGGGAATAAACCTTCGATAAAAATTGGCCAATCCTAGGAAGCTTTGGAGTTCTTTGATATTGCCAGGATTTCTCCATTCTCTGATAGCCTTTACCTTACTGGGGTCCATCTCGATACCTTCTTTGGATAAGATATATCCTAGATAGGACACGGACGTAGTTTCAAATGAGCATTTCTCCGGCTTTACCAGTAGTTGATGGAATTGCAGACGCTGTAAGACTAGTCTGACCAGTGACCTGTGCTCTGATAGAGTCTTGGAAAAAATGAGGATGTCGTCCAGGTACACTACCACCGATACAAACAGCATATCTGTGAATATCTTGTCCATATACCTTTGGAAAATAGCCGGTGCATTCACAAGACCAAATGGCATCACTCGGTATTCGAAGAGTCCAAAAGGGGTACGGAACGCTGTCTTCCACTCGTCCCCTTTCTTGATCCTCAAAAGGTGGTAAGCCCCTCTTAAGTCAAGCTTGGTAAAGAACACCGCTCCATGTACGGCCTCCAAGATGTCCCGGATCAAAGGCATAGGATACCTATCTCGAATGGTAACCTTGTTGAGCCCCCTGTAGTCTATACAAGGGCGTAGCTCTGCTGAGTCCTTTTTAGGAATGAAGAACAAGGAAGCCCCGCAGGAAGATCTGTACTCTTGGATGAGTCCGTTTTGAAGATTTGCGTCGAGGTATTCTCTCAGAGCCTTCCTCTCTGGTAGAGACAACGGGTACATCCTCCCAAAGGGCACCACCGCCTCAGGTATTAAGTCTATTCCACAATCCTCTGTTCTATGAGGCGGGAGTTGACGGGGAACTGCATCCAGGAACACCTCTGAGAATTCTTGATAATGGATGGGCACTGATGCCACTGTGATTGGAACTGGAGTACTGTTTCGGTCATATGCTAAAGTGTTGGATGTTGAGGACAAGCTCATGCAGTGTGATTTACAAAATGTAGAATTGAAGACTACCTTGTTAGCCATCCAATCAATTAGAGGGTTGTGCCTCCTTAACCAAGGAATGCCAATGACCAACGGAAAATGAGCTGCCCTGATCTGATCGAATACCAGGAACTCCTCATGATGGCCTAACCTCATTCTCAACGGAGTGGTCTCCTTGGTAATAGGTCCCGAAGATAAGGGTCTTCCGTCCACCCCTTCCACCGGAGCGGCTTTAGATCTTGTTGGAACAAAATGTTCTGCTGCCCACTTGGAGTCGATAAAATTCCCTGCTGCTCCACAGTCAAGCATGGCGAGTACCTCTGTGGGACCTGCATCAGACAGCCATAAGTCAACTCGAAACACCATTAGACTGTTGTCATCCGGAGTGGTTACTGCTCTTGTGTAGTTGCAAGGGTGCTTGTTACTCCCCCCGAAACCTCCCTTGCTGTAGATCGGGGGTTGAAGTTTCCCTGTCGTCGAGGTGGCACCTCAGGACAGTCTCTCAAAAAGTGCTTCGAGGAGCCACAATACATACACAGTCCAGCCTCTCTTCTTCTTCTCTTTTCTTCTTGAGTTAGAGGTCCCCGGGCCACCCCTATCTGCATAGGTTCTTCAGGAGGATGGGTAGCTCTGGTGGGAGGGACAGGAGAGGGGAGGCCAGTTGGCTGCGGAACGCCTCGGGTTCGTCTTCTTTCTAGTCGTCTCTCTTGTAGACGAAACTCAATCTGAAGAGATAATGTAACCAGATCTTGAAAGGATGCAGGTCTCGCCACTCGGGCCAGCTCATCCTTGATTTCATCACGAAGGCCACATCTGTAGATGGTTTGCTGAGCGGAATCAGGCCAATCTGCCTTGGCTGCCAGCCTCTGGAAACGAGTCAGATAGGTTTGTACGTCAGTGTTTCCCTGTCTGACATCTAGGATAGCTTCTAGAGAGGAATAGAAGACTTCTGGTCGGTCGAAACGTTCTTTAAACACCTCCGTAAAACGATCATAGTCTCCCAAAATCGGGTCGTTTCCGGTGACAAACGGTGTAGCCCATGAAAGCGCATTACCCATTAGGTTTGCAATTATAAACCCGACCTTAGATCTAGCAGTCTCATAAGCATGAGGTCGAAAGGCAAAATACACCTTACATGCGTCAATAAAGACCTTCAGCCCTCCCGGGTGACCATCATATTTGCCAAAGGAGAGTGGCATTGTAGGCAGGTCTCCCCTGTCATCACGATGCAACACAACCTGTTGTTGGAGGGCTATGTTCTCTGTTCTCAAAGCCTGGACCTCCATGGTAAGGTTCTGCATCGCTGCTACCAATTCTTGATATTGTTCTAACGATGCCATGGTAGATATTGGGCGTTGTATGCTGTCAAGATTGGAGGCCTTATCCCGTCCCTCCTCACCTGAATCTTCTGTGGCAGATTCCTTCGGATTCAACTCCGTCTTCTTACGGTCCTTCCTCCTTACAGGAGTCTTGTTCTTTGATGTCTTGGCTTTCTTTTCGTGCAAATAGGGTCTAGCCCCTCCGGAGGCCACCGCGGCAGAGATAGAACCCTGTCCGCAGGGAACCCAGAGGACCAGACCTAAATCAGGGAAAAAGCACGAAGGCAGAAAAAACCCTGTTTCCAGATGGGTTCTAATAAGGAGTGGATAATTCCGTTCACAAGTAATTGAAGTCTGGCTGCTGCTGATAGCTGAAGTAGTTGACCTCCAACTCCGGTGGAGAGAGCCAGTTAAGCCCTGCGGTGACAGTAGGGCGAAGCACACAGAGGAAAGATACAGGAACTCAAATAAACCAATAAATAAACCTTAAAGGAAGACAGAACAGAGAGAAATGCCCGTAAATAACAGTGCTAAATAAGGAAATGTGTGCAGGTAACCATAAGCAGAAAGTAGAAATATGCCTGCAGAGTGCAGTAAGTCTGCAAATGAAAAATTAGAGTGTAGAGAAGACGAAAGGCAGAAAACGCCGAACAAATAAACTGAAATGATTCGGCGGAGGTGTAGTACAGAAGCACAAGCGAGGCGGAGCTATAGAACAGATGAGGAGAGAAACGCTCGCAGAAGTAGCAAGAACCAAGAGACAGGGAACAAGGGAAGAAATTATGTAAAGCACAAAAGGTAGGCACAAGGAAGGCAAAAGGTAGCTGCAAGGATGGTCTTCAAGGAGGAAATATCCAACAACGAAGTTCCACACGAACCGGAGCGATGTGTACAGATACAACGCATCGGTTTGGGGGAGGAGTCAGAATTTAAATGTACGGCCACCATCTTGAATGAGGACTAGAGCGCCCGCAAGTCAATGCTTCCAGCGCTTCCAAACCTTCCATTCTCCGTTCCTGACACAATATGTGACCTGGAGTGTTCTTTAAAGAATTAGTGCTTTGAAAATGTTGCATCATATCAGAATAAACAGTAACATGATCAGTAGAGGTCATCCTCTGTTTATAAAGCTGGACACCCATATGTGCGTTAAACTCGCTCAATGACCTTGCTGACCATCAAAGTCGATTACCACCATTGTTCAAGGTTACACACTCTTGTGGGTATGCCTTATGGTCAGCTACAGTAGTTCTATAGGTCATCCATTGCACCACCAATTGATTGTGTTCACTATTAGCATTTTCAACTATAAAAAAATCGACAATTCATGGAAACAATTGGGTATTAACATAGACAAAATCAATAATGGAAGAGCAAGAGCCTCTTTTCCAAGTTGGAAGTGGGGTGATATCAGATGGAAAGGCTCCATTAAGCTTAATAAACCTGTAATACGAAACAAAGGCAAGCCATTTTGCCAACCTAGAATTACTGGTAGATGTATATTCAGATGTGCAATCAAGATTTAAATCACCTGCAATAATAATTTCAGAAATAGAGGTATCTTGGCCAATCAGCTTTAACAATTCACTCAGATCTTTCAAAAACACTTCCATCAGATATACCCACCGGTTTCCAGTATACATTTATTAAAGCATAAGCAATGTTGTGAATTTGCACTTTTAACCGTTGCATATATTTATTAGGACCCACCCATTCCTGTGCTACACTGCCTTGATCTACTTTAATGGCTATTAGCAGCCCAGAAGTTGGTCTACCAGAATTCACCTGTAAGGCCGGGTTTAGGAAGATGCCATAATTGTCCCACAAGGGAACCAACGTCATCCAAGTTTCCTGGAACATAAGGATGTTATGGTGTAATAGTGAATTTAGGTTGTTATTGATCAAATGAGTGAATCCTCTGGTATTCCAGCTAATAAGGGAAATGTTTTGGGCATTTGTGGCATGTGCTAGCTAATTCGATTGAGGTACTACTCGACACAGGCATTCTGTTTGTTTACAAGTTAATTTATTTTGCTGTGTTGAGAGAGATTGTGTGTTAATTGCTTGATATTGTCATTTCTGACCAGAATCATATCATTCATTTCCACAGCATCAGTAGTAACTACAAAGCCCAAGGATAGTAATTCACTTTTAGCCATCCATATAGTATTCTGGATGACTCTGGAATTCATCCATATCCTAATTGAATTTAAGTTTGTCTTAGATAAGAACTGTATTACTGCAATGTCAGCAGTGTTAATGTCCACAATCAAAGGGATGCTTGAAAAGATGGCCAAGAGTGGCCTCTGATTCAAGTCATATTGTACGGATGGACTAGGTTTGCAGGCCAACCTGAGTGAAAAATTAGCTGGAAATTTCTTCTTATAATTTTCGAGAGTACCGTTGTTCACTTTTTGTGAGTTTCAGGATTGCCCATGAGCAACTTTGATTTGATATTTATGACCGATTGAATCAGTTGAATGATTTCAGGAGCAACCTGGGCCAATAAGGCATGCGTATTCTTGTCTGACATTGTTGAGTTGCTAACAAACTGGTTGGAAGAATGCAGAAACTGTTGATTATAATTAAGCGATTGTGGGAGGTTTGCTGAATTGTTCAGTGGAGTCTGCTCTGGCTTAAATGCAAGCGTAGACTTGCTCTCTACAGAATTTTCAGATTGTGACTTCACTTGGGAATCTATAATCTTTGGATGGACCGTTGTGCCAGCATTATTAGTTTGTTCAATATTAATGGGAATAGGGTTAGGTGTTTGACTGCTCATGTAAGCATCAACTGCCTTCCTAATTTCTTGACGTGAAATTCTTTGATGCTCAATGTTGGACAAGATTTATCATCCATATTAAGTGGTTTAACTGTAGTAGAATCAGCTGGGATCGCATTGTTATTATCATGGTTCCGTTGTGCCAATGCTGCCTTGATCAAATCGTCGAGAGGAGCATAAGGCACTAGAGTATCGGCTACTTCAGACATTGGTCTCACAACTTTATCATGCATGATTTGCTGATATTTTTTCTCACTGTGCGTGCGGCCACTCGGAGTGGAGGTTTGACTAATGAAACACTTGCGTGTGTCAGCAACAACCGCCCTCGTGGCGGCTGATTGAATATCTGGTAACAAGCCCTTTGGCATGCCCGTTTTCAAAGTCGAGCACATTGTAGTGCTGACAACTCCGACGCACCAGAGGAGCCTGTGAAGGTCAGTCCCGCCGTGACGCCGTGTCACCGAGGCGAAGAAGCAAAGAGGGACTTCACGGGGCTTCTCTCGGTGCACGTGCGCTGGTGACAGCGTTGGTATAGTGGGCGTGGTTTACGCCTCGTGAGTAATTTTGAGCAAATTTGCCTTGATTATATCACTATATGAAAATAAAAGTGAAAGGCATACATTAGAAGGACTTATATATGCTATAAATGTCTTTTTGTAGGCTCTTCAAGACAAAGTAAGTACCAGTATTCACGTCCAAGAAGCGTCCAAGAAACAGCAGGCGAGGGAGCTCCAGGCAAAGAGGGACTTCACGGGGCTTCTCTTAGATGTTAAAAGTGAACGCGACTCTGAGACACGAGATCTTATCCGAAATGGGAGCACTTCTGCCACAGGTGCAGTTACCTTACAATGCAACCAAGAAGCTGGAATTGTTTTCTGAGGAGGATGACAACTATTCTGCCTTACCAGTCTTTCTTGAGTAGCTGGTTGGACTTCTGAATCTGTTTAATAGAGGCAGATTGCTTACGGCCACGGCCAGCTAATTTTTCTGGGGATCTCAGGGGCATTGGGAGCCTAGAGTTCTCTGCCTCCCATGGGGCTCTGTTCAGCTTCTATGGTGAATGTTGGGGCATAGCAGGGCCGCTAAGGACAGAAGATAGCTTTGATACTGTAGACAAGAAAAGGTCAAGGAAGGATGGTGTGTGCAAGAGCTGTGGATGCATGGTGCGCCCACAGTGCAACAGGAGGTTTATGAGCAGCATCAAAAGGGTCAGGGTGTGCTTGCAGTTTATTTTGGCCAAGAGAATTGTCAGGTCAAGCTCTTAGGAAAATCCAATTACACGCACCTCTATGTTTCTTTGCGAATGGATGTCATTTAGCCAGGGACCAGCAAACACTGTTGTGTGTTGTTCAGAGGGGAACTCGTAAGCACATCACACCAGACATCAGCATTGTTTGTGGAGACTTTGAGCCCAGGACTTACCCTAATTCTGCATTTCCTTGCTCAGCATAAGGATGACTTGCATTAACACATGTCAGCTACTTGCCATTGCTGCAATGCATACATGCCCAGGGCTGAGGCACCTCACTCCCTCACTTCTCGCCTGCCACCCCACCATTGTTTGTGACACCTACCCCCAATCAACTTGTAAGCCTTAATGCCCCTCTGTAGCATGTTCCTGTTAATTGTAACTTTCCAGTGCCGTCTCCTTCCAGGGTCTTACAGGTCACCTTCTCTGCCAATAGAAACTGCAATATTCCGAACGAATCACAAAAAGTCATGCACAGAAAGAGATATTCAACATCACCAATGAAATAAGAAATCCGTCATCATGCAATAACACCCCCACTCTCTTGCAGAAACGTTGTGATGACCTCACAAACCATTTTAAAAGCAAAATTATAAACATCTAGCAAGCCATCAGCTCTATGCCCAAGGACATATGTAATGATATCACCACATACACCTCCCAAGGAGCAACCACAATGCTGCTCCCCAGGGATTTTTACAGAGAATTTACTAAACTAGTGAAGCCAAGAAACAAAGTCGGCTCCCCAGAAGACTCTTGGCCACCAGACATCTACAAGATAATCCTCAATAAGGAAACACCTGCACGATATTCTGCAAGCACATGAACCATTCACTGGAAACCGGAGCAACCTCTAAGAGCCTTGAATCTTCATACATTAAACTCTTCTTAATGATCTCACAAGAAGCTCAAACAATACCCCCCCCCCCCCCCACAACTATTATTATCAAAAGGATAGAAGAAGCAGGGCTTAGCAACATCACACTACAATGGATAAATTCCTTGATGACAGAAAGAACAGAAAACACCTGGCTACCCCCTTCAGCTCAACCTCACTCATACGCATCCACAAGGCTCATCCCTCTGATCACTATTCTTCAATGTTTACACGGTTCCTCTCATGGAACTCATCTAATGGCACAGACTTACATGCTACAACTATGCAGCTAATACACAAATCATCTACAAAATCTCTGCCAATGAAGACATAGACCAAGCCCTTGTCAATTGCCTCCACAAATCAATGCTTGGATAAGCAACAGCAACCGTAACCTCAACCTACATTAAAAAGAAATGAAATTGCGATCACCCCCAGCAACCCCTCTATACAGCCACCTATAGCATGGCCTATGGAAATGGGTTCCAGACCAGAAGCTTTCAAAATGGTTACAAATCTCAAAATGCTGATGGAAAATGGGCTAACAGTGAATCCCCAAGGTAAGGCAGTAGTAAAGAAATGCTTTCTCCACCACTGATGTATGAGATGGCTTTTACCAGTTTTCGCTTTTTCCACACATACGCCTTGCCATTGTCCACCAGTTAGGACTAGAATTGCCTATGCAACCCGCATCAACCTTGCCATGCCTGACTACATCAGCAAAACCTACAAAGATTCCAATATGCAGCAGCAAAGCTCCTTCTAGAATTTAACAAGTGGGAACATATCATGCCAACACTAATATCACTACACTGGTTACCAGTCAAGAAAAGGGTCTTTTTTAGAATGCTCAGCATTGTTCCTAGAGCAATTCATAGCCAAATATCACAATCCCTATAAGGGGAAATCTCCATCATCTGTCAAAGTTATAGCGAGCACTGACCTGAATATTGATCCAGCAGATGAAGAAGACTCTGAGTGAATCCCAAAGGATACCTGACCTCCTGAAATGGAACAGGAAGGCCATGTAACCAGAGGGACACACTCAAGGGAAACCCTCCTCAGGCACAAAATCCTTGATGAGATGGTCCGGACAACAGTGGTGACAACTACTTGATGACAGACAAAGCAGGGCCACAGAAGAGGTAAGTACAGCAATGAAACAGCAGCAGGCTGAAGACTGCACATGGTGAGAACTAGAGGCAGGGACCAGGATGACAGGAAGCAAGGAAAAAGGGCAAGTCAGGAAAGGGGAGGGGGTGTGGGAAGGTGCAGGAGGAGACTTAGAAATCAGTTAACATGGGAAGCGTCAGGGCTCGAGGAATGTAGCGATGCACTATTCTTACCACTTCAGTTCCTTATGTCTGATGTGAATTGAAAGCTGCATTCCTGAACGCATTGCAGAAGGAGGGCACTATTTTGAAAAAGACTGCAATTTGCCAGGTATACAACGCAAAGGATATCATCTGCGCCTTGTTGGGGGTGGCGATATAGTGGGTAAAAGAGCTCTCCACCAATGGCTGATGCCATTTCCTGATATCTCCAGAACAAATAAAAGTCTGAGGTCTAGCTGTAAGATATTCCTTGAACCCAAACGTTATTCGAAAATTAAATACGGTGGATCCGCTTTATCCAACATCTCAATGAAACTCTGGAATTCAATATGCACATTAAAGGAGCTCCTGACTTTCAAAAAAGCAGTACAATCACGGCTCTTTAACATACCAATCTAACTCACCAAGCAATGGCTCATTTTTAAAGATAAGCCAAACCTCAATAGCCTCGTCACTTGCCTGCACTAACCCATACAAAAGCTCTTCATACTCCTGCAAACACACCGTAGGCTAGCAAACTATACCACTGAACCATGGCATCATAAAACCGCCACACTGCCACCAAACAGCAAAACCTCACACTTTTTCCAATAACTTATGCAATATCAACAGGACCAATGCATCTCTATGCCACGGGAACAGAAGGATTCCCATATGGACTCAAGCACCCACACGCCCACAAACCCATACCACCAAGAAACAAAACCACACAGTGACTATTTTTTCTGAACTGAAACTACCAACATGATATGAAAAGCACTTGTGCACTCTCGCTCTACTCCCACTAACAAGACCACCTCTTCTCTTAATTTCAAATTCACCAGAGTGCTTGCTGCCCATGCAATGGCAGCAGTGTGGAATAAATGCCATTAATATAACATAACTATCTAACACTGCCATCATCACTCTGCGGGGAGAGGCAGCCACCATTTAACAGTGTTCTATTCTTGTGCACTGCTGACATGAGCACCATGGAAAGCAATTCATGTGTGAAGTGTTCATTCAAAGTCATTCATTCTAGGCTGTGCCCATTTTGTAACATATGGCACCTGGAAACAGTTTTGCTGTATAGGCGCCTTACAAATGTTCAATAAATAAATAAATATAGATATTTAATTAATTTATTTATTTATATGTATGGGGAACAATGCTCTTTACATCACAAAAGAACGTACAATAGATAAGAAATCCGATTTAAAGGGAAGCAGTGAGCTTCTTACAATGGGGTGAATTTGAGGGGCATTCTGACCAGAATATGGAGGGGAGGAAATGGAACAGTCACCGGGGACAATATATACATGGATTTACATATATTAAGGACAATCAACATTGGACATTTTTAAGTGTAGGTAGGCGGTATGGCCAGCTGGCTCAGGACATGACCATGATGGGTGAAGTGCTAGAATGGAGGCAAAGGAAGTGAGAGACAGAGGCAGGTAAGAGGCGAGGGAAACATGTTAGCTAGCAGGCAGATGAGAGGTGCGTTAAGAGAGTAACTCAGAGGCAAGGATGTAGACTTTTAGTTTGGTTTTGAACAAGTTTGTGTGGGCTGTTTCTCGGATGTCCGAGAGAAGAGAATTCCATGGGAGTGGAGCAGTAAGAGAGAAAGAGCAAAAGTGAGAGGAAGCACAGGGAGGGCAAGGAGCCACAAGGGTAGTTGAGGGGGCAGAGCAGAGATTACGAGAAGGCTTATAGAGTTGGATAGAGGAGGATAGATGCAGTGGTGCCTTACTGTCGATATATTTGTGAACCAAGAGAAGACGTTTAAATCTGGCCCTGTTTTGCATTATCAGCCTTCCAGCCTGGTGACTTTATGAGGAAGTAGGGGGAAGTGAGGGTGTGCAAAGAGAGTCCTGGTAGCAAAGTTAATGATCTTGTCGAGAGGACAGAAAGCAAAGTTGGGGAGACCAAAGAGGATTCTGGCACAGTAGTCCAGTTTAGAGAAGACAAGAGTGGTTAAGAGATGCTTGGCAGTTTTGAAAGGAAGGAGGTGCCTGGTTTTCCTAATATTTAGGAGGTTGAGGTGAGCTGCTGTTCCAGTTTTGGAGATGAAAGTAGTTAAGGTGTGAGAAGGCTCTTAGATGATGCTGAGGTGTCTAGCTGAAGATGAGCAGGGTGAGAGTGTCAGGTGGGAACTGAATAGGCAGAGAATGAGATGAAAGAGAGCTTTTGGCAGGGAAGAAGAGTACCTTTGTTTTAGTAGACTTTAACATCAGAGAGTGCAAAGCCGTCCAATATTTAATGGCAGAGAGACAGTTGGAAAATTTGATAGAGATGTCAGAGGAGATTTCACGAAAAGAGAAGAAGATTTGGGTGTTATCCCCAAAGAGAGGGTACGAGAACCCAAGTGAGGAAATTAGTGCCCCAAGAGCAGAAGTGTAGAGTGTAAAGAGGAGCGGGCCCAAGACAGACCCTTGTGGAACACCAACAGTTAGAGGAGTGAGTTGAGAGCTGTTGTTGCACCAGGAGACAGAGAATCGGGAGGTGCAAGGTAGGATTCAATCCAGGCAAGGGGTTGCTCATGAATTCCAAGAATAAAGAGAGTATTAAGGATATCAGAGTGATCGACGGTGTCAAAGGCAGCAGACAGGTCAAGGAGAATTAGGATAGAGGGTAGGTTTCAGTGATTAGCAGAGGTGATGAAGTTGGACACATTCATGAAAGCAGTTTCCGTGGCGTGACAAGAGCGAAGACTTGCTTGCAGGGGGTCTTGAAGGTTGTGGATGTCTAAGAAATTGGTAAGACAGTTGGACACAACCCCCTTGAGCACTTTAGAGTAGTGTGGAAGGAGAGACAGGGCGAATGTTAGCCGGTAGGTTCATGTTAGCCCTTTGATCTATTAGGAGAGGGATGACTGTGGCTTTTTTGAAAACAGCAGGTAAGCATGCAGAATCGAAGGACAGGTTGAAGAGTTCAGGGAGGAGAGAGTCCACTATAAGGGAAATAGACTTGATTAGCTGAGGGGCAAGAGGGTCTGATGGGGCACAAAAGGGGAGCCCTTCATCAATATAAATATCACTTCTTCAGTATTAGTGTGATTAACATGGGTGATGGAGGCAGATGATGATGGTAGAATAGACAGTGGAAAATGGAGGATGGAGTGTGAGGAAGGTTAGGAGAGAGTATCTAATGTTGGTAAGTTGTGCAGCAATGTATTCAGCTGGGTCATTAGCTGTGCGAGTGCAGTTGATCGCCATAGACTTAGGAGGAGTGAGGAGTGAGTTTAGAGTGCCCTGTAGCCAGCAAGGATGGTTGGAGTGAGAGCCAATAGATGTATTTTAAAAATGTAGTCCAATCATTTTTTTTCATGCATATTTATTGTACCTTCTGATGATACTTGAATCCTGAAAAGTTGAGGTTTTATAGACTCTGTAAAGCATGTTATAATAGCATACCAACCTCGAAACAGAGTAGTCATATCATTGCAAGATGGTGGCCATGCACCGTCTGGTGAAAATAGTGAAAATAAAAGTAGAGCCGTAGTGGGATGGCTCAGCAATGGTTTAGTCTTGCTTTTTTTTCCGTACTTTGTCCATACTTTTTCCTTTGCCCATCTAAAAAGATAGTTGACTTTCTGACACGCTGTAAGAATGTATACTTACATACTGATGCTCAAAGGAATTCACACATCAGGACACAGAACTGACAAAATAATATTGTCAATGACCTGGAAAATGTAAAGGATAATATTGCCAGGGATGTACTGCTACTGAAAGATGGCCACCATGAAAATGCTGCTTTTAAGCAAGAAGCAAGGGCTCTGCCTCATGGAACAGCTGATGATGTGCATTTTCAAGAGCTCTGGAAGAGGGCTAAAGCTTTTTCTAGCTAGGTCTAAAAAGTATCTCAAAGAATATACTAAGATGTGATGAATTAGTACATTCAATATGTGTGACACCATCTTCCTTGGTTGTTTTTTATCCTGATTTTAAAAGTCTGTATACAATCTATTGATAAAATGTCCATCTCTGAATTCACTGCAAAGTTTGATATTTGAGAAATGTGTGCATAGCAGTGCTTGGCTAACCGCCGATGCATTTTGGTTCTGATTATCAGCGGGTCACACATTTTCTTTGAAAATTGCTGTAATTAGATTTTTACAAAAAAAAAAGTTTTGTGTTGTAAAATAGATTTTTAACTGTGCTATATAAGCGAACCAACAATTATGTTGTTTAATTCTATCTTTGCCATTGGTGCTGTCATATTGGTGATGTTATATTAGCAATTTTTATGTATACAATATTAATTATATGTTTTTTAATGTTTATAACAGTCTATGGTTTATTTTTAAAACCAATTCCTTTAAATCTAAAAAAGTGGCTCATGGCATGGTCTTGATAGATGTGGGGGCAAGGAACATGCGCAAGGAACATGCGCAAGGAACATGCCTGGTATTCATTAAAGCTATGACGAGGGACTTGCAGGATGTGAGTCGAAGATTACCAGAAGCAAAACTGGTGTGTTTGCTCCTGCTGCAAAAAAAAGCCATTGGGAGGAGGGAAAAAAACATTACCCGTGAACAGAGCATAGAATGTGGTCAACAGGGAACTGGATCATTGGGGCTTGTGGTTGGGTATAATATCTGTGGAGAATGAGGAGTTCAAAACGAATGTGGCTGATTATTAAAGGTGGGACTGAGTTAATCCTCAATAATAGGGACTTTGATTAGGAAAAAAGGATAAAGGTGCCAAAAGAACTGTCAGGGAGGTGGGGGTTACGGGGGTGGAGCCTGGTGGCCAATGCAGTTAGAGAAAGTGGGATGATTAGGGCATGGGAAAGAGTGTATAGAGTGTAAGGCTAAGGGGTTAAGAATGAGGAACCTTTCAAATTAAATGTCCCTTAATTAAATGCATACTTATTACAAAAATATGAACGTGTGTGGCAACTTCCTCGCGCCACCCACTCCTAATGTATTGTATTGTATTTAGTTATTTATATAGCGCTCTTTCCCCATTTGTATGGCCTCAATGCGCTTTGTGGTAGGAACGCCCATTGTGACCGTAGTCAATGTGCTGGAAGTTCTAAGAGTTTTAGATTGGAGATGCATGTGTGCATTTTCGCCGGTCTGGAACTTAGGTGGCTGGCTAGGCTCGACTAAGCAGCCCAAACGGTCTGCCTTGGGTGGGAGCTGTTGGTGGTTTGATAGATTGCTATTGTTGAGAGAGTCGATCTGTGGCCAGCTGTACCAAATTTCTTTTCATTGGCATTCGCTGTATGCCAGTGGCAGAGGTGTTGAGGTACGTCACGTGTTTCAGTGTAGATGGCTATATGCGCTGCTAGACGGGATGAGCATAGCCATAGATGCATTCTACGATGCATGGGTGTTTGGCCGTGCCTGCGGCCTGTGTTGTAGGAGAGGGTATGGAAGATGCTATAGAGGTAGGGATAATATATCCCTACCTCTACAGCATCTCTCCTACCCTCTCCTACAGTGTCCACAGACGTTGTGTGAGGTATACGTACGATAGGCTTCAAAGTTGTTCAGCTGGAGCAATCTTTGTCCAGTGCGGCCGGCCTGGTCTCAATATTCGTGTGCCACAGCGAAAACTGCTAGCTTCCCTGGTGTTTTTGTTAGCGAGGGATGTTGTTGTGCATGGGTCAACAGTATGTCAGGTGTGCCACAACGGGAGCTGCTGGCTTCCCTGGCGTATTTGTTAGGCAGGGATGTTGTTGTGCATGTGCAACAGCATGTCAGGTGAGCCACTGCGAATGCTGCCAGCCTCTGTGTTGTAATTGGTGTAAGGGAATATTGGCTTCGGAACTGTGGTTTAGACAGGAGAGGCTTCAGTGGGGTATTATGGGAAAATCCAGGATTTTTGCGCTTTTCTGAATTTTAGTTGGTTTTCAGTGTTGCGACTGTGTAGGGGTAGGGCATTCCAAATGTTTGGTGCTTGGACGGAGAAGGAAGATCCGCCCTGCCTGGAGGAGTTGTGAGGTGGGATCACTAGGCGAAAAGCTGTGTGAGATCTGAGATCCAGTGGTCATTATCAGAGAGGCATGACAACAGGTCCAGACTGATGTAGCCTTGAGATTTAGGGATTTTGAGGATGATCTGGGTGTCGTCTGCATAGTTGTAGCAGGTAACATTGCATGAGCGGATGATTGCGGGCAGGGGTTTTAGGTAGAAGTTGAAAATTAGGGGAGATATCGATGCTCCTTGTGTGACACCTTTCCTTAGGGTCATGATGTGGATGTGAACTGCTAGAGATGCATGATTTGTGATCGATTTGAGATAAAAGAGGAGATCCATGAGAGGGCTGTGTTTCTGATTCCTAGTGTATGTAGCCTGTCTAGCAGGATAGTGTGATCAATAGTATCAAAGGCAGCGAGAGGTCCAGCAGGATGAGTAGAGCGCAGCCTTCTGTATCAGCTGTTCTTTTTTGGTCGTCCCAGATGGAGACTAGGGAAGATTCTGTTCCCCTGAGTGGCCTGAAACCTGATTGTGCAGGGTCTAGGAGGTTGTTGGTTTTGGCAAAAAGGCTTGCGGTCCATGAGTTTGGCGATGAAGGGTGTTTTGAGGTAGCCAGTAGTTCTGGGGAAGGAGTGAGTCGGTGTCGGTTTTTTGAGGATGGGTTTGATGCAGGCGGTTTTTAAGGCTTTCGGGAAGCATCTTGATGTGAGTGAGTAGTTGAGGATTATGAGTGCGATTCTGCCTGCACAGGTGGAGGCTAAGAAGTTTTTGAGAAGTGAGGATGGGCAGGGATCCTCAGGGAATTCTGAGCGGTGGCTATCTGCTACGAGCGAGAGGAACTCTAGGTGTGTGATCGGAGAGAAAGAGTCGAGGATTTGTACCTGGGGGCGTTTTGAAGGTCTGTCAGTGGGCAAGTGGGTGGCAGGGTCATTTGTTTTAGTTTAGAGATGATGGCGGAGTGTCTGTCATTAGCAGCGTTGTGGAAGTGCAGCAATAAGGTGTCACATAGGGTTGGGATGTTGGTGGGGCTGGCTCAAGCATCTGGGGGATTTGAATTCGGCTATGATTCTGTGTAGTTCCTTGCTCGGATTTCGAGCATTTAGTATTCTGTTCCCATAGAATATTGTTTTGCTTTTCTTGATTTCCAATCTGTATGTTCTGGTTGGTCTTGCTAGGGTGGTTTTGTTCTGGGCTGGGGGATCAGCCCTCCAGGTCTGTTCCAGCCGGTGCTTGAGGGTTTTGAGTAATTTGAGATTGGTGTTGAACTACCTGGGTGTTGGTTCTGGTCTACGAGAGGTCTCTTTTATTGGAATGAGGGGTGTGAGGGCATTTGTAAGCCAGAGGTCGAAGGATTTGATCGCTGGAGGTCCTTCCTGGAGGAAAAGTGTATGGAGAGAGTTAAGTGAGTGTGTTAGATCTGGGGTGATTACAACTTTGTTCCTAGTGGAGTGGTGGAGGGGTGGTTGGCGGTGGTCGTGAGTGGCCTCTAATGCCAGCCGCTGTGCTCAGAGGTATGGAGAAATAGATTGCTGAGTGATCAGTCTATGAAAAGGGGTGGGGGGGCTGGGTGGATATATATGTGGTGCTGAAAATCACTTTGACAGTGTGACCTCTCGTGTGGGTGGGTGTGGAGATGTATTGTGTCAGTTTGAGTGATTCTAGATTGTCTGCGAGTGATCTGGTCATAGGGTCTGAAGGTGAGTCAAACCATATGTTGAAATCCAGGTGGGAAGCTCTTGTGCGCAATGGGCCCTTAGTCGTCGGAAAACCAGGTCTCAGTAATGAAAAGGATGTCTGGGTTTTTATCTGTGATGAGGTCATAGATGTGGAATTTATTTTTGGAAACTGACCTGGCATTGTTGAGGGTTCAGAATATTTGGTGGATTGCCTTTGTGGGTGCTGGACGGGTAGGGTTGTAGGGGATAGCGGGAGGCAAAGTGAGGGCGGGACACGAGGAAAGTGGGGTGTGGTTAGGGATGGTAGTGGAGTGTGGAGGGATTGGAACAGGGGGAGTGGCAGAAGAGGCAAAGAGAGGAGAGGGGAATAGGGCTAGGACTGGGTTGGGTGCAGGTGGGGAAGACTGGGTCCTATAGTTTGGTGGCAGTGTTTGCGAGCTGGGTTGGAGAATGGGTGATGCTAGGAGGAGCATAAGGTGCTTTTGGTCTCTGCCTTTCCTTGAGTTGTGGACAGTCCTGGGGTAGGGGTAAGAGTGGGCGGGGCTGTGGAGCTTGTGTTTTTGGCCAGAGCTGCTCTTGCAGCGCTAAGGCTGGGGAAGTGCGATTTGGAGGTGCTGAGTTGTTGTTTGGAGATGGTCCGAGTAGATGGTGGGGGTGAGTGGTTGGTGGCGGGTTGGTGCGTGAAGGGTGTGAGAGTATGCACTGAGTGTTCACTGTGCTTTTCACAACCAATGGAAAGTAAGTGGCCGTTACACTATCAAGGAGTTTTTGATACACCAGGTCAGTCTTGCCTTGCTCATGCACACAGTGTTGATTCTGATAGCTTTGCTCACTTGCAGACAGACTAATGAAAGAGCAGACAGAAAGGGCTCCGGATGTCAGTCGGTTGCCTCCTCAAGCATGACCAGTGCAACCTGCTGAACACCCTGTTCCATGAGTGGCCATTTTGAAAGAGCTAGAGTAGCTATTTAAGTTGTTGAGAGATTTGCTGAATGCTGCATTAACTTGCCCTCCTACTTTGTACAATGTGTTTTCCCTTTGTTTCCCATTTTTGCTGAATTACTTTATTTACCTACCATTCAACGCATTTACTGACTTCTAACCTGCCAGTTGCACGCATGAGTGTATGCACTTGCGCCAACAATTGCAGACAACGCCGACCTAGATTTGGGAACCTCTGGAACACACTCAGTGGGCGCCAGCAATGGAGATGTGTGATCTCAGGGTGTGTGACCAGTCTCAGCTCCTGGGAATGGCAGTAGTGTGCTGCGGGCAGGAGGAGTAGAACAGTGTGGTGACAGCGCCAACATGATGCCCTGGGGGACGCCATTGAAGACACGGGGATTGGTCACAGAAGGCGCAGGCCTGATCCTCCAGAACTGTGGCCAAATGCAGCAGGTATGGGTCTAGGGTAAACTCGAGGGAGGTATGATATGATATGATGATATGATATGGCATTTATAATGCGCCTATAGACACGTGTTTCAAGGCACGATGAGGCAAGGGTGGGGGAACAGAGGGAAGACAGAGACAACGATCTTACTAGGCCAGGTGACATTGAGATTGTGCAAGTGCAGGGGAGGGGGTAAGAGGGAAGGGGAAAAGTGCGGAGGGGAAGTGTTAGGGGGGCAGTGCATAGGATTAACAGTAAATAAATAAGGTAAATAAATAAAAAGTGCGGCCAGCTGGTGTCAAGTGGAAGAGTAAGAACATACATCAGGTGTCAAGTACAGGTAGGGGGCTGTAGGGATACAGAAACCGTCCCCGAGTGCAAGGGCTGCTAGGGGGGCAGTGCAGGTGTACAACTGGCGGGGAGGGGACTTGGGCAACTGGCGGGGAGATGGATGGGAAGCATGAGCTGAGTCTCGAATTTGTATGCAGGCAGTCACAGAGGGCCCTCGTTTGGAGTGACAATTGGCAGGCACTCATTTGTCTTGCAGTGGTCTTCACATGTCCTGTGCAAACATGCAAGCTCTCCATCTAGCTCACGGCATATCAAAGTTATGTTAAAGGCGCACCGTGGTTAAAACGAGAATGGCTATATGGGTGTCATGACTGGGAGGAACTTGCATCCTGATCCCATGGCATTGAACCTCTCTAAGAAGAAGCTGCTTCCCTTCTACAGGACACAAACATGCAGCGCTGCCCATGGTGCCCTGCCGGCCGGGCAAAGGCTGCAAACGTGATGTTAACAGAGTATGGCTACATTTGCACGTAAGAGGGCCTTGGGGCAGCCCTTGGTTTGACGTATTCACACCCAAGGTTTTCGGTTTATATTCGAATCAGGCCCAAAATGTCTAAAAAATAAAGTCGAAAAAAAAAATGTTGAATTTCTTTTTTTGGTTGCTTTTTGTTCAAAATGGGGGGGGTTCCCCCGAACCCTTTTTTGTAATTTTTTTTGTTTTACCCCTTTTTTTTACCCCCGGAACCCAAAAAAAACATAAATAAAAAAATAAAAAATTCGACATTTTTTTTTCGACATGTTTTAGACATTTTTGTAATTCGACGTTATTGTTTCGACATTATGACTGCACACCATGGTTTTCAGCATCGTACTCTGACTTAAAAATTAAAAAAAACATGGAACCACTTTCCCATATTTACGCTTGGTATTATATGAGTTCCTCTCCCAGAAAGTTGAATAAGGCACTCTGTGTATTTAAGTGCCATGTATGGCAAGCATTGCCACAGCTAATAAGTGTGGCCTTTGTCTAGGCAGCATGCAAGCATTTGTCAGGTGTTACCCTATGGCTTTGCAAATGCAGACGGTATGTCTGTTTTATCCTGTGTGTGCTTTATAAAAACATATTAGCTTCTATATTATACTTGGTTTGGCTTTGCTGTCTGCCATAGGCAGTCCTGTGTGTATAATGGGAAATTCAAAATGTCAGGTGCCAGAATGCACAGGGACCGAAAACAGAAGGTCTGATGAGCGAATCACGCCTCACCTGGAGGTCGCTGTATAGTCAGTAAAGTAAATGGATCATTGCAATAGCGCCGTGAGCACAGCGCCTAATGACAGCATGTGTGTGGGTCCCCGGTAGGTAACAGGTTTGATTTTCACATGGATAGTTTTACTTTTGATGTCACTTAAGTGAAAATTGTTGTGTGATAATGGCACGAATTGTGAAAGGACAAGGGGCGGCACAGCGTGCATCTGAATGCATGTGTGGTTAACAGTAAGTTCGTTTGATGGCATATGAAGTTGACAGTGTGCGCTCGTGATGTGTTCAAATGTCGACTGTTCGGAGCTGAAGGAGTTAAGTCTTCTTCTTAACCGTGCGCCCTTTCTCGAAGGGTATCAAGCGCAAGAGGTGCTGCCCAGTTGCTGTATGGAGCTGCATTAAAGTAGTCACCTAGAAAGAACAACAAGACATAACTCCTACCTGCTCTCTCACATAGCAACCTATGGCCGCTCTTCCTCTCCCCCACCTTCAGCACAGAGCCCTTGCTTGGCAGCCGCCCTTTAACTCTGCTTGCTCTGCCACTGAGCCCTTTACCTGAGCCCGTGTGCAATTCAAATGTGTCCTTGTGTTCAACGGATGTCTCAGTGCGCAGCATGTCCTTTAAATGTACCCCTCTGGAAGTGCTCCTTTTCCCTTTAATCGCAGAGCAGTTCCCATTGGTTTGCCCCTCTTAGGTAATTGGCCCTTTGGCTGTGCCTCATGCAGCATTGCCCCTTTAACTCTCCCCTCCTGCAGCATAGCCATTTGGCTGTCCCTCATGTAGCATTGCCCTTTTAACTCTTCCCTTAACCTGGCTTAGACTGCCCTCCTGGATGAAATACATTTGCATGTCGAGGCTAGATCAGTTCCACTGTAGCCTTGCCTCTAGAAGCAGTGTCCCATCTGCGTTCCCCCTGAGGTAGTGCCATTTCCATGTCTATCTTAGAGCATTGCCCTTTAACAGTCCCGCATTGGGCAATTCCCTTTTGAATGCCCCTCGAGGAGCAGTGGCATTTAACCACACCTCTGCCTAGGGCGTGGAATGTGGGTGTGTAGCCAGAGGGCACAGGAAATTATGGGGAGTGTGGAAGGGGCAGGACAGGTCTTGGGGGGGGGGGGCAGCGCCAGCAGGCGCTCAAAACAAAATCCCCTCCCCAGTTTTAGCAGCCCCCTGAGCTTTCCTCTCAGCAGGATCCAGTGCATTATGGCAGCTGAGATTTAAAGTACAAGGTGTCATGACACCTTGTACTTCAAAGAAAATGAGAATGGGGGAGTGGGGAGCAGGGAAAATTGAGAACACAGGGAGTGTGTGAAGGGAAGCAAAATTGCAATAGTGAAAGAGGTGGCAGCCGAAACCGGCCCCCTTTCACCAGGCTGCCTCACCAGGATATAGAATATGGCCGCAGGGAATGTTTGCCCCATAGGTGGAGGGGGCTGTGGCAGAAGGTTAGCCACTGTGGTCCCGCCCCGTACGGAGCAAGACCAAGTGGCGACTGGGAAAGATAACAACGGGGCGTTGTTGGCGAAGTCGTGGGCTTATGATGTGGCGGCAGAGGTCAGGGGGAGGCTGCCCTCAGTTCAAAAAGAGAGAACGCCAGCCAGAATGGCCACAGGGCCCACTTACACGGACCTGGGCCCTTGGACTACAAACAGTAACGCTGGCGCCAAGGGCATACCTCCCCCAGACCTTGTGGTGCTGACTTGTGGTCCCACCATGATGGGGGACATATGGGAACGGGTCCACCAAAGACCAGATACTGGTCCTCATAAATTGGGCTGGATACAGAAGTGTTGATCTGTAGTATGGTTATCAATCTGGCTGCCTGCACCCGTGGGGTAAACAGGTGCAAAGACACACCTATAATTCCGCACCTTGGACTGGAACATGTAAGGTGCATGTTAAACGTTTTATGTTCACATAGTATGATTTTGAAAATTCAGAACTCTAGTTATGGTTGATACGCTGTGATATTGCATGTGTGCAGGAAATGTAATGGTAACTGAGGCTGTCTCTACTTTATCAATAAACACATTTAAATAAAATTTAAAAAAGCATGCATCTGATTGTTTTATTTTTCTATATACTGTTGTAAATAATAAAGGCCTACAGCAAATAGTTTTTTGCATAACTATTGTCTCATGGTACTAATTTCAGGTGGTCACCAGTTGCCTTATGCTGCTACTCAGCCTATTAGGGCGCTCTTTCATCTATGCCCTTGCAGCACTACAGCTCCCTTCAGCTACCCCGCTCAGAGCAATGCTGCTGGACTGGTCCTCCTAAACCCTTGCCCCTTGGACTGCCCCCATGGCGCAGAGCTCTCTAACTCTTCCTTCTGGAGCAGTGTCGCCTTGAGCTGTTCCCCTCTGGCGGCCCCACCTCAGCAGTGCTCATTCCACTGTACCTCCTGGGTCATTCCACTGTACCTCCTGGGTCATTCTACTGTACCTCCCGGGTCATACCACTGTACCTCCTGGGTAAGCGCGCCTTCATACTGAAGTCTTTCAGAAGGTTATCCTTACATACAACAGAGCTTCTTCAAAAGTACAACAGCAGATCAATAAAGTAGCAAAACGATTTAATGAAATGGCCACCAGCACATGAAATCTCATTGAACAGACCCGAGCTCACAGTAGCCTCGGCTATCTCATGAAAAGTCTTCAAGTACAAATCATGATTGAAAACATTTGAAATGGATTTTGAAGAAAACGTTTTAAAACCTGTAAAAATGTACAAGATGACATAATGAATGTGTAAGAAATTGAAAAGTTGACCAATCAGCTAAATCAATAAAAAAAATGTTTTTAAAAAACAAGATGACATTAATGTTTGCTCCGGCAGCACATTTTCTAAACATTAGTGACAACTGCTCCAAAATCAGCAGAGCTGCCGTCCTACATAAAAGCAACTGTTGTGCCTGTCCTAAAATGGGGGGCCTGGCAACACGCTTTACAGAAAATCGTTTATATTGTAAAAAACAGAGCCATGATTTCAAAAGCAATGTCTTTCGTTTGGGTTCAGCAGTTCCCAGGATTGATCCGCCAGCTGGCTGTTCTGTTGGATAGTGGCTCTACGGCGTGGATGGGCCCTTTCACTGAGCCTCCTGGAAGTTCTGGAGCAGCGGGTGCCCTTTCACTATCCTTCCTGCAACAATGTGCTCTTAAGCGCTACCCTCTACACAAAGCAGTGTGTCCTTGAGCTAAAGCTTCTGGTGAAGTGTTGACAGTGTGCTTTTTCACTCTGCCTCTTGGATCAGCCCGAGCTTTCACTGTGCCTCCATGGCACTGAACTCTTTCACTGTGCCTCCTGGGGCATTGCGCTCTTTTGCTTTGCCTCCTGGGGCACTGTGCTCTTTCACTGTGCCTCCTGGGGCACTGCGCCCTTTCTCTGTGCCTCCTGGGGCATTGTGCTATTTCTCTGTGCCTCCTGGGGCACTGCGCCCTTTCTCTGTGCTTCCTGGGGCATTGTGCTATTTCTCTGTGCCTCCTGGGGCATTGTGCTATTTCTGTGCCTCCTGAGGCACTGGGCACTTTCGATGTGCCCATCGGGACACTGCACTCTTTCACTGTACCTCTAGGGGCACTTTTTCACTGTGTCTCCTAAATCAATGTTCCCTGCCAGTATCCATCTTCACTTCCTATGTGCCTCCTTGAGCAGTGTGCCCTTATCTTGGGGCTTTGCATCCTCTACCTGTACCTTCTCCACCAGTGCGCCCTGTCACGTCTGTGCAGCCCGGAAAAGCATATACCCCTTCAAATCTGGGCCTCTGTATAGTGAGCCATTTCTCACTGTCACTTGGCACATCATACCCTTTCACTGTGCCCCCTTGGAACAGGATTCCCTTTTATTCTGCCTCCTAATTTCACTATGCCTCCCATGGCAGCGTACACTTTCACTGTCTCCCCTCGAGAAGTGGCTCCTCGGCTGTATTGAGTGCACCCTTTAACTGTACCCCTGCACCAGTGTGCCCTTTAACTGTGCCACCTGAAGCAGGGTGCCCTTAACTGTGCCTCTTGAATCAGTGTGAGATGTATCTGTTCCCAGGGCCCCATTTAACTGTGTTTACCGGACCAATGCGCTCTTGAGCATTGCCTCCTGGTGCACAGGCCTTTCACTTTGCCTCCTGGATCACTGCGCTCGTGCGCTGCACCTGCTGCTGAAGTATACCCTTTGCATGTACCCAATGGACCCTTTGGCTGTCCCTTCTGGGTGATTGTGCTCTTGGGCAGGGCCTCCTGGAGTACTGTGCCCATTCTCGGTGACACCCAGACCACTGTTCCTTTGTGATGGCTGTGAACTGTTTCTGTTAGCTGTGCCAAGCACACCCCTAAGCTGTATGTCTGGGGCAGTGCACTGTGTAGTCCCCTTTGTCTGCACCTCGTTGAAGACCTTCTCCTTCAATGGTGAAGCCACTGCACCCCTGGCTGCTGTGCGCCTGGCCACTGCGCCCTTGTCCACTGCACCCCGGGCCACTCTGCCCCTAGCCACTGCACCCCTGACCACTGTGGCCCTGGCCACTATACCCCTGGCCCCTGCAGCTTCTTCATCATCGAGCGCCTTCTTTGGGGGTCCTCAAAGTTTATGCATTTCAAAAGATTTTAGAAAGCCTAATCGTTTGGCAAATAAGCTATTACATTACTCTAAATTGCCTTAAAAGGTATGGCATACGGTCGAAGCAATGCTAGGAAAACGCTATCGGGATTATAATGTATCATTTTGTTACAAATTAAAGGCTACACGTAACAATCAGGACAGGTGGCAGCCCCGTGGGCACTGGTGAGAACGAGCTGAGGCGTGAGAAGGGTGAGTGCACAAGACAGCCGAGAAGAAGTGCAGCAGGGAATTGCTGAATGTGCAGTCCGACCGTGTACTGGCATGGAGGCATGCAGTCTGTAAGGGATGAGAGAGAGAGAGAGAGCGAGACAGAGCGAGAGAGAGAGAGAGTGTGTGTGTGTGTGAGAGAGAGAGAGAGAGAGAGAGAGAGAGGGAGAGAGAGAGAGAGAGAGAGTGTGTGTGTGTGTGTGTGTGTGTGAGAGAGAGAGAGGGAGAGCGAGAGAGAGAGAGAGAGACAGAGTGAGAGAGAGAGAGAGAGAGAGAGAGAGAGAGAGAGAGAGCCTTGTGTTTGTCTACGGGTTGTGTGTGGTCTTTGTGGGTTTCGGCGTGTACTATGTGGTTTAAGCGTGTGGTCGAGTATTTGCACGGCAGTCAGTGCATGAGTGATATCTGTGTGGGAATGAGCGTTTGGGTGCAGAGTGTGGCAGAATGGGTGTGAGCACAGGCTGAGTGTCAAAGCGAGTACAGCGAGTTGTGTTCCTGTAAAATTGTGCATGGGACTATATCTGTGACACTAAATAGCTGATTAAGTCATCATCGCACTTAGGGTGTGTTCGTGTGCCCAGGTGGCAGAGAGTGTGTCCCCCTGCCTGCCCCTTGGCATCCACGTCTCTGCCATTCTCGGTTATTCCTCCTGCTATTTCCCCTTTTCTGCCCAGCCTCCCCAGGACCCGTTTCAAGTGCCATCAGTGTCCGATCGTCCTTGGGAAGTGAGCACTGTTTAAACATTCAGCAAAGCCTCACCTGCACAACATCTATATTTTGTATATAAAAGTCCAGAAAAACATGGGCATTCGCACTCCTTCGTTGCCCTCATCGGAGACACGAGTCCTGGTTCTTATGCAGTTGCAATAGTGACTGGGTCACCGCCTGCAGAGTTTTCTATGGCCCCGTAGCTCCCCTGATCTTCTATCAGACGTCTGGGCTGCACCTCCTTGAACCCCCTGCCCCGGAAGCGCCTGAAGCCATAGACCACTGCAATGATGGCCGCCGCCAGCACCACTGTCACTGCTATGGTGATCCCCGCCACAGCGCCGCCGCTGGGTCCGCTAGTGGAAGAGTTGGCGCTAAAGAGCAGCGACATCCTCTCTTCGTCCGTGGCATTAGCCAGCTTCCATGCCTTGGTGCCCTGCTGCCTCACCCAAGCCTTGTCCCCTCCTGCACGGATCAGGACTGTCTCGGTTACGTTAGAGTTGTAGGCTGGGGGGTCGATGAATGGGGGCAGTTTGACGGGAGGCAGGCGCTGGGCAAAGAGGGTGCCCGCCTTCAGGCAGTAGAGCACCTCGCACCCATCACTGATGTATGCTTTATGCTGGCTGTATCCTTTTGGGCACTTCATTGGGTAGTCTGTGGGGTTGTGGTAGAAAAAATCCTGCAGAACCCCTGGACTCTGCCCTGTCAGCAGGCCCGTCAATGGGTTTCCAGCCACACAACTGAAGAATCCCCCAAAGGGGACAGAAAACTCAAAGCCCATCTCATAGTCATCACTCACACACACCTTCAGGTTCTCGAACAGTGGCAGTGGGTAAAAATAGGAGGGACAGGCAGTGTTCCCCGTCAATGGGTTTGCCTCTCCTGCACTGTACACACCACCAAAAAGAAAGCCAGACCCCTGTGGCACTGGGGCCACAGCTGAGCACCAATAGGCATTGAACTCCACCTTACTGGTGTAGTAGTTGATGCTGCATTCAGTGTGGCAGCACTTCGCGACCAGCCAGCAACGGTGGCATTTATTGTAGCACTCGTTCTTTGGCTTGGTTACAGACCGCTGCTCACCATGCAGCAAAACCGGTGTGTAGTTTGGAGGGCAGGAAAAGTCCCCGCTCTTTGGGTTCTTGGTGCGGTATTGTTGGCAAAGCTCCTCTGTGTCCTCTCCAAATAATCCATGGCACTCCTGGTAAACACCCCCAAAGGTGAAGTTGGTGTTGGCACCCAGGCATGAGCCATCGTCTACATTGGCTTCAAAGTTGAAGTTGCGTGACTTTAGGTCCACGCAGCCAGGGTGGGTATTGACAGCATAATACAGGCGAATGGCATTCTCCACAGTGGCTGCCACCCTCTTCACTGTGGGCTCAGGCAGATCCGGCAGCATCTCGGCACTGATAAAGAATTGGAGAGGGAGGCCAAACTTGTCAATGGCCACTAGGCGGTTTGTGATACCATCTTGCCATTTTGGGAGGGTGATGCCTGGGTAGAAGGGAAGGCTTCCATGACTCTCAATCTTCGAAGACACCGTATTTTCCAGGTAGCTCTTGGCTACCTCGTCTTGGACTGTGGTACTTCCGCCGATGCCAGCGTTAATCTTGCCGAAGAAACTGGCAGAGGCCGAAGCAGTGATGGCCGCCTTTTGACTAGTATGCTCTTCCATGAAGACCTTGGATACCTGGTCCTCCTGCACCAAAGTGGCCCCAGCCTCCAGGCTAGTGAGCACATGCGTTCCGTAATTCAGCACCAGGAGCTCGGCCCTGTACTCTGCCTCGCGAGTCTGGTTGTTCTCCAAGTGGTTGCCAATGTCCACCAACTGGCTTTTGAAGTCTTGCTCAAATGCAAAATGGGGAGAAGTCTTCACAGAGTAAATGTGGTGGCGTATCTGCACCCGGCTAGTCATTGTCTGGTCAAAGACATTATGTATTTTGGTTTCCTGGTTGCTGGTGGAGAACTTGCCGTTGACCAGCGACAGGAAGGAAGCCTGGGCGTTGATGGAGCGCGAGGTGATGTCCGTGTAGTTAAGCCAGCTCTCGATCAGCTCCGAGTTGATCTCGATGTTGCTCTGTTTGCGCGGGATGACGTGAACGTCGTTGGGGATGAGGTACTCCCCGTCTTCAGTCGTGCGGCAGAACGAGTAGTTCATGCTCATGACGATTCCCATCTCCACGTTGCGCAGGTTGTCCCAGCCGCCGCCTGGCAGGACCTCCAGGACGTTCAAGCCGGTGGCTTTTTTGCACTCCAGGAAACCTACATTTTCTGAGATGGTAGGGACGACACTCAGAACGAGCACCGCCCACGTTAGAGCGGGCATTGTTGCCCAGTTATTGAACTGACACTGATTTGAGGGCTGCGAGCTGCACCGTGCCGAGTTGCCTTTGTTGTGACTGATGCTCTCGGTTCACAACCCTGGGCCTGAGTGGACGGGTCTCCTGCCTCTTATTATGCGCTCTCTCGGGATTCCTCTTCTGTAATCTTTCTCGCGCAACTCTGCTGCTCACTTGCACATTGAGGAAGTGCAAAGCCTTTAAAAGGGACAGAAGTGGGGGAATTACACAGGCAGAGCAGGCCGTGCCAATCAGATCGCTCGGGAGTCCAGGTGGAAATTCCAAAGGCTTGGGCGGGAGGGGCGGGCTGGGGCGCGAGGCGAGGCGGGTGACTGAGGGGGCAGATGACAAAAAACCGCACGGCCTGCCGTGTTTACAGCAGGCCCGGGAAAGCAAGTTCAGGCTCAGCCCTGGGAAACTCCGACACAAGAACGCAGATATGTTGCTTTCCACTCCAGGCTGCCTGGGACTGGGCCGAACTGTCAGCAGAGAAGAGGAACAAAGCCGCCGAGTGAGTCACTGCGGCTTGGACTGGAGGGGGAACCAAGTCTGTCCCGCCTAAGACTTCGCTGACTTGCGGAAAGGCCTTGGGCAACTGAAAGTCACCGCTCGTGACCCGCGTATTAAGCAATACAGAAATGAATCCGAAACTGCTAGGCAGGTGTGTTTTGCACGCAATGGCTGTTTATTTTATGTCTATTGGGCCTACTCCTAAGCGCTTTACAATCATCAATGAGTTGGTACAGTTTAACACCTGATGGCAAAAATACAACAGAAGACAGGAACGGCAGAAAAAGAACAAAGAAAAGCAAACAGAGGGGAAAATGCAGTTATGATCCAGCAAACCTGCACATTGCAGGAGAAAATAACCCCATCCCACCACACAATATGAAAAACACAGCATTGTGGGAGACAACGTCTAAAAATCTATAAAAAAAAAATAGGGCATAAGGTAAAAAGAGCGCATTGCTGGTTATGGAGTTTTAACATAGCAGCGACTGGTTAGGGCATGGCCTGCTGGGCCTAGAGACCCAAGCTACTCCTCACTGATGAGCCCCAACGAGGGTGAAACATGTTTGGGGATGCTTGTGGTCTCGTGCAGAAGGGATGTGACCTAGCAGTTCGGGCTGGACTTCCCCTTTTGGGGTGGGGCCAAGCCTGATTTGCATATGGTCTTTCCCCTTCTGTAATGGCTTGGCAGGAGAAGAACGATGGTCTGGAGGGTTGCCCCGAGCAATGCCAGTGGTTAAGATTCAGTCTAAACCTTCCAGCCATCACCTCTTTGTTTTTGCTTTGTCACCCCGAGTGGGACGGGTATGCCCAGACGTGGGTCCCGTGCCTGCTGGGCCTAGAGACCCAAGCTACTCCTCACTGATGAGCCCAACAAGGGTGAAACATGTTTGGGGATGCTTGTGGTCTTTTGCAGAAGGGATGTGACCTAGCAGTTTGGGCTGGACTTCCCCTTTTGGGGTGGGGCCAAGCCTGATTTGCATATGGTCTTTCCCCTTCTGTAATGGCTTGGCAGGCGAAGAACGATGGTCTGGAGGGTTGCCCCGAGCAATGCCAGTGGATAAGATTCAGTCTAAACCTTCCAGCCATCGCCTCTTTGTTTTTGCTTTGTCACCCCGAGTGGGATGGGTATGCCCAGACGTGGGTCCCGTGCCTGCTGGGCCTAGAGACCCAATCTACTCCTCACTGATGAGCCCCAACAAGGGTGAAACATGTTTGGGGATGCTTGTGGTCTCGTGCAGAAGGGATGTGACTTAGCAGTTCGGGCTGGACTTCCCCTTTTGGGGTGGGGCCAAGCCTGATTTGCATACGGTCTTTCCCCTTCTGTAATGGCTTGGCAGGCGAAGACCGATGGTCTGGAGGGTTGACCCGAGCAATGCCAGTGGTTAAGATTCAGTCTAAACCTTCCAGCCATCACCTCTTTGTTTATGCTTTGTCACCCCGAGTGGGACGGGTATGCCCAGACGTGGGTCCTGTGCCTGCTGGCCCTAGAGACCCAAGCTACTCCTCACTGATGAGCCCCAACAAGGGTGAAACATGTTTGGGGATGCTTGTGGTCTCGTGCAGAAGGGATGTGACCTAGCAGTTCAGGCTGGACTTCCCCTTTTGGGGTGGGGCCAAGCCTGATTTGCATATGGTCTTTCCCCTTCTGTAATGGCTTGGCAGGCGAAGAACGATGGTCTGGAGGGTTGCCCCGAGCAATGCCAGTGGTTAAGATTCAGTCTAAACCTTCCAGCCATCACCTCTTTGTATTGGCAAAGCCCGGATAACACCAGCGTCGGTTATGCCAGGTTTCCCAAACAAACAGCAGACGGGGAAGTTTTGAGGGAGGGACATATCACTTTGTCAAGGGAAACAAAACTTTGCTGTGCCCCTATGGATTGTCTCCCTGTCATTCAGGCAATGCGGTAGCTTTAACAACGGCTGGATTACATACACATTTTTAACCAGTAAACCTGTTTGGTTGGCAGTAATTTGGAGGGATAGCAAAGTATTCATTGGACACGCGGTTTCTATTCTTTTATGGATTGCTTGTTGTGTCACTGTCCTTTCTGGTTGGTTTTGGTGCATTTTAGTGATGCAAAGCACCACCATAAACCCAAAACCATTGCTACTCACAAAAGGGAAAGAGATGGGATTTTAGAAAAAACTACTTACAAGGACTGAAGTGGGCACCATTGTTAAGATGGCTTTCTGAACTCTGACCTGGTGGGCAGACGTTCAGATGGCCAATCTAGTTTCTTGGAACAGGGTAACCTTCTGGACAAGCCAGACCAATCAAGGTAGCATTGGCAGCAGTCAAGACTAGGTCTCAGGAGGGGAGAGGGTGACTGAAAGACCTTAATGAGCACACAGAGCAAGGACACTTACAAATCACTCCCAGTCAGGTGTATATATATTAAAAATACAAATACATTTATTCAAGGCCTTTGAAGTTCAACACACAGTAGTTATCAGCAGCAATACTTTTAAACCAACACAATCCGACTAAAATACATATATACAAGACCAAATGGCCTAAAGGGTTAATGCACAAAATGGGTCCACAACCTAGAAAGGGAAGGAAGCAGGTAGCGCAAGGAGTCTTTTGGCAATTCTGCAGTAATCACAAACGTGACTGAAAGGCAGTCCAATCCCTAAGAAGTGTGGACCCTATTGCTCAAATGTACTTGTAATGCTGGCGAACCCGGTAGTGCAGATGGGCGAAAACGGGGTCTCTTGGAGGGTCTGTAGCAGCTCAGGAAGGTGGGTGAGGTGATGCAGAATAAGTTCCCACTATTCGTGGAGGGTCTCCCCAAGAGGGCAGAACATGTTCCAGGAGTTGGGAATAACTCGATAGCTGAGGCTATCTGTGGAAAAGAGAGAGGGCCTTAGGGGCCACTCGTGCATAAAAACAGGTGGATGTGATAGGGGCCACCAGTAAGGGTTGCAAGTACTCACCGACCCCTGGCGCACTCCGGACCAAACTTCGGCAGTCGAGTCCAATTTGGTTGCTGTTTCAAATGCTGCAAATTTCTGTGGCTCTGCGGCTTTCAGCAACAAAGTTACAGTGTTGAGTCCCAAACGGGGCAGTGGCAATTTCTCCACTCCTGGTGGATGGATCAGCCCAGTTTCACTGTAGCAGGCTTCAGGGCACAGAGGAGCACAGCAGCAAGGCACCTGCAAAGTTCACCATGGCTGGGAGACACAGTAACTGTGTGCACTCCGGATCAGGCTCTCTCTCTTTACTCCAGACCTGGGAATGGCAAGTATACGAAATTTGGTGTGACAGTGGCGTGAACACATAGCTTGTGAAGTACCAAGTTTCGTGGGTCTCCTCAAAATGGCGGCAATGTCAGAGCAACGGTCCTGCGCAAGCTGGTCAGCCCACTGGTTGGCCCAGAGACACTTCCGAGAAGTCTTACTTGCAGAGTTTGATAATGGTGCCGAGAGTAGTTGGTCCCACTATTAAAATGGGATGAAGCATCTTCGCAGACCTTCTAGGTCGATCAGATGCAGAGTGGTCCAGCGGGAAGACGGAGGGCTCAGGGTGCCAAACCTTCCAGCGGGTCACCAGTGGTTCCTCGACTCAGCTTCTTAGTTTCAGGATACTTGTATCCTATCCTTCATTCGTGAGAACTCAAGAGAGTGACATGGTATGGTTGTTTGGAGCCATCTCTTACCCAGAATCTCCTTCACGCCAAAACAAAGAGGACCTAATGGGAGATCTGCTCACATACAGGCACACCATACGTGGACCAATCATGGACCACAGTGGTCCCAGGCATTCACAGCACACCAGACTCTCTGGCACCCAGGATGTGTATTGGAAACAGACAGTCCAGCCCAAATCCTGGAAGCACACACACAAGCCATGCAGAAGCCTGCAGAAGCTTGGCGTTTCGCGGGAGAATGCATGCTCAAATGAGGACTGACCCGGGTCAGCTCGACCTGGGGAAGGTGAAGGGGCAAGATGGGCAAAGGACAGGACGAAGAACCTCTTGGCATGGCCATTTTGGAGCCAGGCCACCTATTAGTTACAAATGCGGAAAAAACACAGTTTACCTGGCAGGAAAGGGTTAAAAATACATGAAAAGATAAGCTGCCACCAGCCCTGTCCAAGGCACATCTGCACTTCTCCTAAAAAATCCTTCGAGAGTATCTAGGGCCTTCGACATGAAGACCCAAGTGCACTGTACTGTAAGGTACATTGTGCACTTGCAACATCTTGCAGAAGAGTTGTAACATTGACAAGGACTAAGGGAAACAAAGTCTCCCAGTACCGACTGTCTTTAAGGCATGTCAGTATCCCCATAACAAAGTGAGCAAAAAGCCCAGGGGAGTGCAGATGAAGGCTGTGCTCCTCTGGCAAAGTCAGACTATGGTGTTAAACAGCAGCAAACAGTTGGGGGGTTACACAACTGGAGGGAAAACTTCACATAAATGCAAATCTTTCCTAACAACCACTATATAATTAAGAACGTATACATCAAAAAGTACAAACTGGCTATTTGCTGTGGACCATTTATACCAACTGTGGACATGGATGCATAACAATTATGGAAAAAAACAGGCCGAGAGAGGTCGCCAGTAATGGCGCTAGAGGGACAGCCTGCATAGCGGGCCACCCTTCTGGTCACCCCCCGGGGGGGCACTCCAACCTTGCCTCCTCCTAGGAGGAAGGGGCGTGTCTGAACCTGGCCACGTCCAGGTGGGATCCAGAGAGCAGATATAAGGCGGTGGGACTGGCAAGCCCAGTCTCTTTCCTCAGCACCCCGCCTGAACTCTGCTGTACTGTGCTACCCCGCCAGAAGTGCTGTGCCATGATCGCAACTGGAAATTTGTCCTTTTTTGTGGTAAGTATGGACACTGATCTTGACGTCCTGCATCGGGGTGCTGAGCACAAGGGGGAGGTAGGGGTTTATACGTGGTTGTGCAGTCGCTGCAACAGCGGGAATTTTGAAGATGTAGCGTAGAGTTTTATCCCCGGTCTGGCCACCATGCTGCTGGTCGTTGCATTGTTAATTCATTATATGTTGCTTGGTTGTGCCGCCCAGTCGTCGCATCGGCAGGGCTTGTTGATAATGTGCATGGTCAATTACAGTAATGCTTGGAAATGTAATGCTTGTGAGATTCTTCCTGTTTGGCCGCCGTGCACCCGGGCGTTGCGTTATTTGTACTGCACTGTGTCTGCCCAGTTATATTTTGCCCCGGTTTGGCCTCCATACGTGGCGGTATGTATATTACATGATTGCCCTGTTCTTTTGTCAGTCCAGTCGCCGCACCGGCTGGCTTATTGTGCTGTTACACATTGTATTCCCGGTGTGGGATGGAACTGTTCACTGTCGCGGGATGCAAAAAAATGTATGCTGAGCGGGTTTGTTTGTGGCCGCTGTGCCGAGTGGGAAATTTCAGGGCTGACATACTATTTGTGGTAGCATGGGCTTTCTTGATTGCATGATTGCACTTTCTGTCACCATCATTAGAGTCTTGTTTTTTTTCAACATGCCTCTGGGGGGGGGGGGGGGTTAGTTTGCAGATGCAGCCAATTTTGCAGTAAATTGGTATTGAAATATATGCAAGTGGGTTTATGTTTCCGGCCGCCGTGCCCCTTGTTTAATGTTCACAATGCAGGGATTTTTTGTGGTCTGTCCCCATCGGACATACGTGTCTATGTTAACTAAGCTTTATTTTAAAGTGTTTTGAATGAAGGCATAGGTTCGACGTGCCTCGTGTGTATTATATGGACCATACTTGTGCAGGTCCCTGGTCGTTTTGCCATGAATTGGTGGGCATACGTTTTGTCCTATATTATCAACGCGGCATGGTGTTACTTAAGCAAATCCATTGTACATTATGAATGGGCATCCCGCAGGGCAACTTTTGTCAGTCACCTTGTTGTGGGGTGGGGGGCGGGTTGGTGGGTTAGTGTTTTGGTCCATCCCTTGTGCGGATACAAGGGCGCATTATAAACCTGGCAAGGGTGCACAGGGTTGGGGTTGTGGCAGTTGTTATTCCGGATTGCCAGCTGCGCAAAGTGGTGTGCCTGTGCCTTCACAGTGCTGCAGCACTTTGTTCATTAGGGATTGTGATCCCAAGAAATTGGCGTGTAATTTAAAATTGGTAATGAAAGTGATTACAGACATTGGTAACGCGCAGGGAACCATTTACAATTTTGCCTGTAGCTGTTGTTAAATGTATGTGGTCAGCTGGTGCTGTTTGTAGTTTTAATCAGGCATTTGGGTTGCACACAGCCAATGCAACCCAGGATAATCATGCTTTGTGTGCTAGTATTTCTTCACTAAGGTAGCAGTGGTAACAGGCCCATTTTGGAAGCAGGATGACGCAGAGGAACACAGTTTCCATCAAGCAATGTGGAAGTCCGGGTTCAGTGGTATCACATTTATGCTGCTGAAAGTGGTAATTCCCCAAATCACAATTAAAACATCCAAAGAAATAGACACTACTGGACACATAAAAATAAGATGAGGCATGCAGAGGACTCTGCTGCTCTGAGAGCGCTCTGCCAATAATACAGAAGAATCACATTATATGTCCAAAACTCATCATCTATGACGTGTGCTATAAGGGTTACACGAGTACATTTCATTGGTTTAGTTGAACAAGACATTATACAAAGTATACTTGTGCTGCTGCTGGATTGGCTGAGGCTGAACTTGTTGCTTCTTGAGGCATGCAGGGCAGCTGGGCTCATCGGGTAGGGGCAAAGTGTCAAGCTGTGTCTACACAGTTATAATTCTAATTAAGCTAAGCTTCACAGTAATCATAGGCATGCAAGATTTAATATGATAGTTAAAGCTCATCATAACACATTGTCGCCTATAAATTGTAGCAAGAGGTGTGAATTCCTAACGTGGACCAGAGTGGGTCAGAGGTGCAGTGGTCTAGGTGCCTTATCTTGATGTGTAATTCTGGGGCACATTTATCAGGTGCCTCGAGGATCAAACAGGGGTGTCGGAACTTGTTAGTACATGGAGAATATATGTTTGCTCAGGATTAGTTATATGGGGGGCAATTGAGGGTGGCCCATAGGCAGGGATCCCACCACTGCTACATCAAAAGAATGAGGGTTTTAAGGATCATGCATACACTGGGCCTCATTACACGGTAGGAGGTAACCATGCTGCAATTAGCACCATGGCTACCCCCTACTGCCTTCTGGGTCCGGGTAGGCGGTATGGGGACTTATGGGTCATTCAGACCCTTGAGGACCCGGTAAGTCCCCATGCCAATTGCCAATCCCCATTCCCATTCGAGCCCCCATAGGGCTCAATGGGAATGGGGAAAGAGCTAATAACGGTACCGCTGTTAGCGATACCGTTATTTGCTCTGAAGTCCCTCAGCAGGTCCCTTCCTTAACGTGTGGTCTGACCACATGTTAAGAACGGGACCCGCTGAGGGACCTCGTAGTAGGGCGGTAGGGGATTGCCAGCACCGCTGCCCTTACCGGTGCCGGTAATCCCCTACCGCCTACCGTGTTATGAGGTCCAGTAACTTTCAGAGGTGGGGGTTGTCTGAGCAGGGGAAGGTTTGTGGAGACAAATGGTTTTCAAGAGCCAGGCTCCAGCCCGGTCACACACAGGGCAGTGGTCTCACATGAAGAGGAGAGATACAGTGTCAGTTTTCAACAATTCACGCCCAAGCTTCCGTGAGAACAGGACAGCCACAGCGCAGACAGTGGGGAGGAGGTGGGGGTTGTCAGGCTGGCTCTGGCTCTGCGCGGCGCTGGACAGGGGAGAAATGCAGGCTTGCCTCTGAGAGTTTCATGTGCAGCCTAGTTGAAGATGGAGTTGTGATTAATACAAAATGGAGTCTCTGGGGTTGCGCAAGGTGCATTGGATAGGTGTATTTCAATGACTTCCTCCCACTCATCACCAGGGGTCAGACAAGGGACAATCGCCAACCATTGTATGAACATAACGTACACCTCACCAGGAATGTAGGGGGGCCCAAACGACCCTTCCTCCCTTACATTCCCCCCTTTCGTTACTAAAGTAAAAAAGATGCTAAGGCTTTCAAATGTTTCTGTTCTTCTGCCTCAGCCACTGCTTCATCCCAGGCTGGGGTTCCCTTCATTGGCATCCAAGCCCTGCACACAGACTCTGACCTCTCTGTGCATATTAATCCAGAATACACCTCATGTAAGTGCACCACCCATCCCCAGCAAGATCCACCCATACCACCTTGTACCATTCTAATTCATAGGGTTCTTTGATTGTGGTGTGGTAGAGGTTATCTACCCTATCTCCAGTGTTCAACACTGCAGTCATTCGATATTTGGGTTTTGGGTTCTCTCCGGTTTGTACTTGGGCATCTTGTGCACCCTGAAGCACCTTTGTTGGGTTGCCCATTGTCACCATCATTATTGCACTGCTAAGAATGGAATTTGCACAGCATCTTATTCCTACCTGGCACACACAAAAAATCAGCAGCAAAAAGATGATGATGGGTATCAGCAGCTTCATGGCCATCCCTAGCCACGGTGGGACCCACTCGAACAGGTTGTCGAACCACGAGCTTGGTTGTATGCCATCCTCCTCCTTCATCCTTTCACCAAGACTGTGTACCGCTGCTATTACATGTGACAGTGTCCCATTGTCCACATCGGCAGAATGCACGAATGTGCAACATGCACTCCCGATTTTTCAGCAAACACCGCCGTCCATTGCTGTGAGCAGATCCAGCACATACCTATTCTGCACTGCATTGTCATCAACCGCAGGGCTCTAAGTTCCACTTTGATTACGTTGAACCCTTCTTCAGTGTCGTTGGCCAACTGGATTAGTTCCCAGCTGACAATCTGCAGCCATTTGGCGTTCGCTTGGGCCTAGATGATTGGTATGAGTGATGCAAAAAATTTCTCTGCTGAGTTGAACAGCTTAAACTTATCAGGGACTTGTGCCAAGAGTTCTGAAGAATCCAAGGAGATGTCATTTGATGCTCTCCATTTCCGCGACTTCCTGTCTTGCAGCTGCTCCTCTGACAGTACATCATATGTAGGGGGCTCTTCGGTTGTTGGCTGGGGTGCTTCGGACATCTCGACCGGCACCCTCCACCCTTGGACGTGACTTTCAGGTATTACCATTAGGGCAGAGTGCAGCGTGGCAAGGGCACAGGTACCTCTCCATGATGGCGGGAGGTGCAAGTACGCCTGTTTGCCGCACACCCAGTGTCCATTAAGTGTCCATTAAAGCTGCTGTTCCTTTCTTCATGTCGGGCAAAATTAGTGTCTTGTTGCAATTTTTGTACGCGCCCAGGGGCACCTTCCCTTCACCATGAAAGCAAAGTTCATATTGTATTTCACGTTGGATCTTGATTGGTTTTTCGAGAGCTGTTACCCATGTTAGTTTGGCGATGTGCTGAGACCAGATTGGAGTGCATGTTTCTTCGATCCACTGGAATTTTTCCTTCGATAATCCTCACAATGCTTCTGCTTTGCACATGACCTGCTCCTCTTGCCACCTATTGTCTGTGAACAGTGTCCCCTTGATGACAAAAAATTGCTCCCTTACACAGATTACTCCTTGCGGCTTGCTGTGGCAGCAATTGTAATGAAACAGTGTACGGTTGGTAGGTGCTTCTAATTCGACACAGTGCAAGATGACTAAGACACTGAGCCTCAGCAATGGGCGCTTCTTGTGGTACTAAAACTTTGGGCGTCCCCGAGGCATGGGGTATCAAAGAGCACACATAGCAACTTTCATTAGTTGCTTGTTTTGCCATGGTGCACATATCTGCATACCATTTGTTTGATTGATTTGGGTGGCGTGGGTCTTCTACTGCATCTAAACCCAGGCCATGGTATGCGTCTTACCTTTTCCGCCCCACCCCCCATTTCCATCTACTGCTCTACCCTAGGCCAGTCTGGGCTTTTAGTAACTTTTGGTAACAGATGGGGAATATCCCAGCACCCATCTGTGCACCTTTTTCATAGCTGGGCTGCCAATACATTATGTCAAGTAATATGGTGGGGTCTGAGTTTCATCATACATGTGACTGCCACTTGAGATAGGTTGTGAGGCTGTGTTATTAGCATGTGGCAACATTAATACATCGGGGTCAGGATTGCTCATATCATACCATTGAAATCATCATCAGAAGTGTCAATTACTGGATACTCAATCAGTGGGAGCCTGATAGTCTTATTCTTGTGTAGGGTGGTGAGATTTGTAGACACATTGGGCCTCATTACGAATATGGCGGTAGGGGGTTACCGGCACAGGTAAGGATGCCGGTGCCGTTAACCCCCTACCGCCGCATTCCGAGGTCCCTTAGCGGGTCCCACTAAGGCTGGCTAGTTTTACCAGCCAGCCTTTAAGGGAGCCGTTAAGGGACCAATGAGCTAATAACGGGCCTGCGGGCCAGCTATTTGCAGGCCCGTTATTAGCTCTTTCCCCATTCCCATTGAGCCCTATGGGGGCTCGAATGGGAATAGGGAATGGTTTTCAGATTGAGGACTTACTGGGTCCTCCAAGGTTGGAATGACCCGGTAAGTCCCCATTCCGACTACCCTGACCCGGACCCCAGTTTGGAGGCAGCCATGGCGCTAATAGCACCATGACTACCTCCAAACTCGTAATGAGGCCCATTGTGAGCCCAAATTAGTTTAAAACCATCCCACACTAGGTGGGTGCCTTCTTGTATCATTTTCACTCCCCCCTTCTTTTATGCCAAAAAAAGAAAAGAAATTGCCCAAAAAAGCCCAAGGCATAACAACATTGTTGAGAACAACACAGCGACAAAATATAAGCCACACTCATAGGAGTAGGCTCTAGTTGCACTAATATTTCCCCTATTGCTATCTACAGATGTGCCGCTGGCATTGAGGGCCCTCGTTTCAGCCATGTTTGCAGCTATAGTGTGAGATATAATGGGTTAAGTACACATTCATCTTATTATTCACTTTTTATTCTTTACTTAAAACATCTGAGTACCAAGTGAGTAGAGGGAGAAAACAGATAGATAGCAAAGAAGCTGAAGAGAGAGACAGTAGCAAAATTATTATTTTGTACACTTATATACATTACTACCTTGCAGCACTATTAATCATATTTATTATTTCTCTTTTTTGCCAATTCATATTCTTTTGTGCTCTGTTACGTTTAACCAGTATCACACCTATTTTGGGTGCACTTCAATGACCTCAGGGTGCAGCCATTTCCTGCTCATCCTGCTGCTCTCCTTGTGCTATTACGCTATCATGTGGTTTTCATATATCCAAGACATGTACCCAATATTTTAGGCCCTTTACTTTCACCGCAGTTGGAGTGCAATGTACTACTCCATATGGGCCATGAAATCTTGGATCATTCCATCGTCTTACGAAACTGCGCATGTACACCATTTCCCCAGGCATTAGTTGTGTCTTGGGGCTGTCTGCTGCAGCTGTGACAGTGTTAGTTTCATTTTCTCGTGCAAATGATAGTGCTATTTGTTTTGCTATGCTTCTTACTGCTCTTGTCAACTGTGTCAAATATTCCTGGAACTCCTCCCCTAATATTGTAGCTGTTTTGTGAGAATCTGATGCTCTCCTGATTGCAGATACTGAAGTGTGCATGCGTCTCCCTGTCACTATCTCGTGTGGAGACAAGTGGTGGTCTTTACTTGGCTGTCTTCTCAACTGGAATAATGCTAGAGGCAAACACTGCACCCAGTTTTGCTTTAGGGTGTGGCACAATTTTGAAAGTCTGCTTTTGAGAAGGACGTTTATTTTTTCTACAAACCCGTTCACTTGCAGATGATAAATTGAACTTAATTTGTGTTTGATACCCAATAGGGATGTTACGGTCTGATATAAGTCATTTACAAAGTGTGTTCCGTTGTGGGAACGTTTGATGTCACATATACCTCATTGTGGGAATACCTCTCTCACTAAAAATGTTGCTGCACATTTCGCATCTGGGTTGGTGCAGGGCCCTGCCTCCACCCAACATGAAAAAGGGCAGACCACCACAATGAGATATCTTGCTCCATTGCACCTTTCTCCCATTTTAGCATAATCAATATGCAATTTACAGAAGGGTCTGGTGGGGTGGGTATGGTCCCTCTCAATGTTCTTAGAGTCATACCTGAGTTATATGTTTGACATGTTGTCCATTCTATTGTTAATTTAGCCAAATGCTCCTGTTGTCCTGGAACTAACCAATCTTCCTGTATGTCTGCAGCTATGTGTTGCGTGGCAGTATGGGATGGGAAGAGGAGATCTGTAGCTGACTGTGTGCATCCTCTTTCTATCCATAATTTGTGTTCCTCAATCGGTGCTCTTTGTTGCAAGTCAATTATCTGTGATATTGGCATCCAGTTATACCCTGCTTCTCTTTCCTTTTCCACATTTGATTTTAGTATGAATTCTCCTTTTGAATGTTTATCAAAGTATGCTGCTTCTTTTGAGGCATCGTCCACTTCCACGTTTCCCAATGAGATGATGTCACTGTTATTAGTGTGTGCCTGGCACTTCACTAGGGCCACTACGGAGGATTCTGCTAATGCTTCTATTAGTTCTTTTAAAAGTTCTGCATGTTGCACTGGGGACTCATCTGCTCTTCTGAAACCTCTCCTCCTCCACCTCGACAATCTCCTATGTACTGTTGTGGTCATGTATACTGAATCCGAATAAATTGTTACAGTGTACCCTTTTGCTGCATGGAACACCTTAATTAATGCCACTAATTCCGCTGCCTGAGCTGAATAACGCATTAGTAACTTTTTCCGTACAATCGTCTCATATTCTCCGTCCTCCAACCACACCACTGCTTCTCCTACATGCTTTTCTACTGTCTCTGGACAAACGGATGCTGACCGTTTACAAAATACTCTTCCCCTTCCTCTAGGGCATTTTCATTTGCTTTGGGTATGTCCTTCCCTTCCCCTTCATATGTGGCACAATCATGGTTTTACATGTCCTCCACTGTGCATGCTGCTGGGTTTACTGTTTTGCATTGTACTATGTGTATGTTAGAGCTTGAAAATATTATTTCATAGGCTGTAGCCCTTTGCGTCGTCAGTGTAGATTTGGATCTTTCAAGGATTGCAAACAAGGAGTGATCAACAAATACTGAACACCCCATTGTAATGGTGGCACTCTTTTCAATTGCAAAGGCGGCGGATGCAAGAGCCTGTTCGCATGCAAAGTGTCCTTAAGTTACAGCATCGGGTGTGCCACTGTAGTATGCTAGGGGTTTGTGTCCTTGAAACGTTTTCTGTGTCAGTACGGCTGTCATGAGTGTTCCGTCACAATGTGAGAATAGGAAGAACTTGCGGTCATTATCAGGTGTTGCTAGGACTGGTGCTGTGGAGATGAGATCTTTCAGTATGTTAAATGCTGTATTCATTTCTGGGGTCCATGCGATACCTTAGCTCTCTTTCTGTGCCTCCATTAGTGCTTGTAGCAAGGGTCTGGTGTATGCTGCATAATCTAGTATCAATGCCGGCAATAATTACATATGCCGAGAAACTTCTGCATGTCCTTCACTGTGTGGGGCCTGATAGTTGTGCCTACTGCTACTGCCCTGTCTTGGAGTATTCGTTTACAATCTTTTGATATCAGCTGTCCCAAATACAGCACTTCTTTAGACAGTACTATCATTTTTGTCTGTCCACCTTGAATGCCTTGTAGGCCAGTAAATTTAACAATGTGATTGAGTCTGTTCTGCACTGTTGTTCATTTTCTAAACATACCAGAAGGTCATCTAGGTATTGTATTATTGTACTCTTGATGTCAATGTTGCCAAGGTCTTCGTGTAGTATTCTGTTGAAAATGCTTGGGCTTTCGCAATACCCCTGGGGCAATCTGCAATGCTCATATCTCTTTCCCCCCTGGGTGAATGCAGTCAAGTACTGTGATTCTGGGTCCAGTGGTACTGAGAAAAATGCATTTTTCAAGTCTATCACCGTGAAATAAGTTGCCGATTTTGGGATACTGCACAAAAATTACACGGGGTTTGGTACAAGTGGAAATCGGCGTAAGTCCTGTATCATCCTCCAAGCTCCACCCTTCACTTTTTTAATTGGGTAAATTGCTGTATTGCAAGGTGAATTTGATGGTACAATTATCCCTTGTTCAAGTGGGGCATGTATGGTCTCTTTTATCCCCTCCTCTGCTTCTCTTGACAAGGGGTATTGTTTTACTTGGGGTAACACTGTACCAGGCTTGAGCTTTATCTTAACAGGGGTTACTTCTTGCAGGAGCCCTACGTCATGGGGATTGGTCGTCCATAATGTGGGTGGCACCTGTTGCATGTCGTCATCGAAAATTGTTGGGGGTGCACTGACAATGGCCATGAGGGGGTTTGTCACTTGTCTATTTTGAATCATCATGTTGCAAGGAATACACATTTCCATTATTATTTCCCCATCAGTGTCACTGTCAGTGAATAGCTCCTCATCTGGTAGGTCATGTAGCGCTATATTGGGATCTATGCATAGCACAGTTCTCCACTCACACCCGTGCATGTCCAACCCTATCACCGCTATTCACTGTGCTGACACTTGCACACCATGCAAATCTAGGGACATTATAGACCATGGTACCACCTCGGGGGCAGCCACGGGGCGGAATACAAAGTCGGAAGATACCCTCCATTCATGTCATGTTATTTCGGGCACTGCTTTTGCCAGCACTTGTATCCCTTATACGAACGTGTCTGGGTCAATTGGCACTCCCTGAACAGTTATTTCATTGGCAATTGTATTAATTAGTAACATTGCTCTCATGGCACATATACCTGGTGTTAAGCACACTATTCCCCTCTCTGTAAAGGAGATGGTCATGTTAAGCTTACTGAGGAGGTCCCTCCCAGTAAATTTACCTGCGAGTCTTCATGATACAATAGGGGTGCTCGCATCGTCTTTCCCCCCACTCTTACGTCCAAATCCATAGTGTAAGGAACCGTGACCACCTCCCCAGAGAATCCTTGCATTTCCAACTTCCAGTCCGAAAGCGGAAACCGGCCTTCCTTTAGACACAATTTTTCTGTCCCTGAATCCACCATGAAGATGAACTGCTTGTTTCGTATCTCTGTCCCCACCAGTGGCTCCTCGTCTGGAGTTAGGGTTGTCGATAGGATTGGACACGCAAGTGCTCTCTGTGGGCTGTCCTATTCTGGATGCCTAGTCATCTAAGGGTGGGTAAAAACGTTGTCCCCCACCACTGCTGCTCCTCTGAATGGGCTGGTGCGCCATTTGCTGTGGTAACGAATGGGTTACTACGTGTGCTTACCATGGGGTTCTGTTGTGTTAATCGCTGCTGTGTGCCTTGTGGTGGTGCTCTCTGCTCTTGTGTGTACCGGGTTTCCCTTTGTTCTTCTTCTCTGTATCCACCCATATGTAGGCCATAGGGGCTGCCTGGGTAGGGATGACCGTTCTGTTGTTCATTCTGATAATATGCCATGGGACGGGTGCAACATTCCCTTGCAAAGTGGCCCCATCTACCGAATTAACAACACATTCCTTGTCCTCCCCCTCGGAGCACTTGTCCTCCATACCCTCCTCTTTGTCCCCAGTACCCGCCTCTTCCTTCTCTTCCGGCTGTTCCTTGCCATTGGGGCCCTCCATATTGCTCCTCTCCAGCCCATTGCTCGTGCCCGTTTGCTGCCCAGGTGGTTGCCATTCTTGCTTGTATTGCTATTGGCCCCTCCTCCCCATCTCCCTGCCGCTCTGTGGGGAGAGCGGCTGCTACTGCCGTGACCTTCATCAATTTAGTCTGCACAAGCTTTGCTTCGTCTGCCAAACTTGTCTGCGTGATTTCTTCCTCCCTTTCTTTGATCCTCTTATAGTAATGTACTATAATTCTCTGTATTTCTGGACAGCCCTTGGCTTCTATCCCAGCAATTTTATCAAGCGCCTTCTGCACTTCCTTCGGGAGTCCCCTCTTAATTATGAAGTAAAAAAGGGAGGTGGATTGGTGTTTAGCCGTGCCTGTCTCTGCCCTCCACATATCCTGCACCCGAAGAATGTAAGTCACAGCATCCTCGACCTCCCCCATAGTGCACTGCATCACCGATTGTAAATCGGGCGTGTCTGGGAAGGTGCTCCTCATTGCCTCCCACACCTGTGCCTTTACATTGTTAAATGACGCCCCATCATGGTGATCACAATCCATTGTCACACCTGGGAACCCTGCTTTCACACACACCCCGTTAGCCTGGTCACCCACTGCAGACACCAACAAACTTTTGACAACCCCAATCACCAATGGAACACCACCTGTATTTTTCTCAAATGTGTATATCCATTTGCTCGCTCCCCCCTAAAGTGGGGGTAATGTTTTCAGCTGGTTAGCCTTATCCATCTGTGCCCAGGGAACATAGTGAGGCCTCCCCACCTCATTGTGTATCAGTGGCATCTGTAAATTCGACTTCCCTTTCCCTTTACTCACCTCCGTCCCTTTTTTCTTTGCTAGGGCCATTCTCCCAATTCTACTTCTCAACCTCCCGGGGTGCCACCCTTCCTCTTCCCCTTCATCACTCAGTAACATCCTCCTTTGTAACAACACGCCACCTGCTCTGGCCCCTTCCTCATACTCATCTAAATCACTCCAGCATTCTTCTTCCCTATCTGATGTCACACTTCCTTGTCCAGTACTCACCTGCTCTTCTCCCCATACTACCCGTATTACCTTAACAGGGGTATTATCAATGCGGAACAGGAAGTCCCTCGACTTCCATTCGTCTTCCGCTGTGCCTGTGGGAGTATTTGGTGTTGGGGGTGGCAGAGTTTGCTCGCCCCTGAGCAAGAGTTGGTTTCTGTCACATATTGTTCTTAACTGAGTAAGTTCAGCCTGGGTCATTGTTATCTGAGTTTCCAAATCTTGTGTTAGGCACCCTAAATTCAATGGGGGTGCACACGTTGGCCCGTACGAGCATTTAGGTTCATAAGGGGGAGGAAGAGCTGCTGCCGGTGTGGGGGGAGCACTTGGCCTAGGCATATATATGGGTTCACTATATCCCTCGCCGGGCTTTGTTAGTAATGGGTACAGCTTTTTTGGTTCTTTCTCCTCCTCCTTCTCCTCTCCCCCCTCTTCTTCTGTCATAATTATTTGGGGCTGCTGTTCCCTGTCTTTGTTTTTAACTGTGGCCCTTCCTCAAACATTCTCCACAAATCTAGCACCTCTCTCCTATTTTGGAGCTGCTTACCCTTAAATTTGATTGATAAATATGTTGACACAAGGTCCAATACTGTCTTGTCAAAGGACCCTCCTTCTGGCCATATTTGGGATGTCCCGTCCCCTTTTATTTCCGTTAGCCATTGCTCATGATATTTTTTTATTTTCTCGCTATACAATGGGAGGTGTTGGCATATGTGTATGAATGATGTGTCTGCCCCATTATGTGTTTTCTCTTCGCTATTGGGTACGTGTGTGGAAGCGTGCGCAATCTAAAATCACCTTTTATAGCATCTTGTTACACTATGTTCACCACAAGAACCTTTTTCGCAACCATTCAACAAAACATTTTGGTCATACTTTTTCTCAAAACTTTAAACACTTTGCAATACCGAACATTTGTACCACCAATAAAATGACAAGACATTCGCCATGTAACATTAAACGCGACACATTGACATACTCTACTTACATCATATAACATAAAAAATAAACCCTTCCTGCCTATTCCCCTACTACCCCCTTGCCCGCAACCTAGAGTTTCCCCCTTGCTCATATTCCCCTCTTTCGCTCTTCCCTGGCCCCTTCTGGACCGACCACTAGAGACCTCCGATCAAAGATAGATAAGAAAAAGAAAGAGAACACCTAACGTTTTCCGAGCCTTTTCCTTACACAAGATTCCCAATTATTTATTTTTTCACTATTTTAACTTCTGTACTTCGCCTTCTACCCCTTTCAGAGCTAGGTTCCCATATCTCCTTTTACTTCATCGCCTCTTATGACATCCCAATGGCCATATGCAGGAAAGAATAGACAAGAAAGAAAGTCTCACAGGCCCAATTACTTCAATTACCCGTACTCCAAACCCAAAGAAAATATCCTTATTTCCTTTTTCAATCTGACTCCATTCCCTTTTCCTTTTACGCCTCTTTTAGATTCTCTCACAATCGATACTCACGTGTCTGTATTGATCCGAGAGCCTCCGTGCATGGTCTATCCACAATCAGGGGCCACCCCACAATCAAGAGCCAAACCCGGCTCTGGCGAGCGGTAGGGCTGGGTATTTGCAAAGCCGGGACGCGTGGAACCTTCTCAGAAGCGTATGCGTTTTTAAGGTTACCAGTTGACGTAGGTGGGCAGCATTGTTGAGGGCACACCAGATCTCGCCGCTGTGCCAGGGGCTTCTCGTATCAACTATCACGTCGGGGTCACCAAATAAAAGTTGTCATTCCCCAAAATCACAATTAAAACATCCAAAGAAATAGACATTAATGGACACACCCCAGTAGGGAATGAGACCAGGAGAGATTGCAAGTGAGTCAAGGATATCTTTATATAAAAATATGATGAGACATGCAGAGGACTATGCTGCTCTGAGAGTGCTCTGTCAATAATACAGAAGAATCACACTATAGGTCCAACACGTGTCATCTATGACGTGTGCTATAAGCGTTACAGGAGTATATTTCATTGGTTTAGTTCAACAAGACATTATACAATGTATAGTTGTGCTGCTGCTGGATTGGCTGAGGCTGAACTTGTTGCTTCTTGAGGCATGCGGGGCAGCTGGGCTCATCGGGGAGGGGTGAAGGGTCAAGCCATATCCACACAGTTATAACTCTAACTAAGCTAAGTTTCACAGTAATCATAAGCATGCACGATTTAATATGAAACATAAAGCTCATCATAACACATTGTCTATAAATTGTAGCAAGAGGTGTGCATTTTTAAACTGGACTAGAATGGGGAAGAGGTGCGGTGGTCCAGGTGCCTTATCTTTACGTGTAATTCTGGGGCACATTTATCAGGTGCCTCAAGGATCAAACAAAGGTGTTGTAACTTGTTAGTACATGGAGAATATATTTTTGCTCAGGATTAGTCACTGGGGAGCAAATGAGGGTGGCCCATGGGCAGGGGTCCCACCACTGCTACATCAAAGGAATGAGGGCTTTAAGGTTCATGCAGACCATAACTCTTAGAGGTGGGGATTGTCTGAGCAGGCTGGGGTTTGTGGTGACAAATGGTTTTCAAGAGCCAGGCTCCAGCCTGGTCACACACAGGGCAGTGATCTCAGAGGAAGAGGAGAGATACAGTGTCAGTTTGCAACAATTCGTGCCCAAGCTTCCCTGAGAACAGGACAGCCACACCGCAGACAGTGGGGAGGAGGTGTGGGGTTGCCAGGCTGGCTGTGAAGTATCCAAAGGCTCAAGGAAGCCATGGAATGGTAAATCTGAGCACAATCAAAAAAGTGACTGGCTGCCCTTTTAGCCAGCCCCCTCAACACAGAGGGGGAATGAGCAAGCACACAGGGTTTTTTCCGCTGGACGGGCCTGTAGATGTTTTAACAAAGGGCCGTGTACTTGGGGGGCCCAGGTGCAGATTCCAACACCAATGCTCCAAATGCAGGGGGAACCACCCAATTACAAGCTGTTTCAAGATGGAAGGGGGAGCTAGGGGCAGAGGGCAGCAGCACAGAGGTGCCCAATAGTGGAGAATGGGGTAAGGCCCTTCCCCGGTGGACAAGAAAGTTTTGCTGGAATTTTTTCTGGATTACCCAAAGGTGAGGGAGCAGGATTTGTTATGGGAAGGCTTTATCGAGGGATTCAGGATCCCTTATGGTGGACCACTGATGGATCGGGTGGCCAGGAACCTCCCTTCAGCACTCCAGCAAACCCAGATAGAGAAAGAAGTGGAGCTGAGCAGGGTGGCTAGTCCCTTCCCCCACACCCCGCTCCCTCATTGCATAGTTTCCCCCTTGAGTTTAGGGTTTTGTACGATCAGACCGAAAAAAAGTTCCGACCATACAAAATGACCGAAAAATGCTACCACCAAAGGTTTGAACACCAAAAGTTCGAACCTTTGGTGGTAGCATTGCAGGTAAGTACAAAATAATATAAAAGACTGTGGGGGGTCTGTGGGGTGTCCCCCACAGCACCCCGCTCACTATACTTTGGCATAGTGATCAGGGTGTTGCGGGGGACACACCCGCAGCACACATGCAAAAAAATGAAAAAAAAAACGGGGCTGCAGGGGTTCTCCCACAACACCCTGCTCACTATACTTTACAGTATAGTGAGCGAGGGTTGCGGGGGACACCCCTGCAGCCCCGTAGTATGTAAGTGTGTTCGCATGAGAAAGGTGCAGACTTTTTGTAGTTCGCACCTTTCTCATGTGAACATTCCAGCTGCATCAAAATCAGCCACGGTCGGATCACTTAGAATCGGGTTTAGTGCCTAAGAAGGAAAAGGACAAGTTTAGATTGATTCACCATCTTTCATACCCAAAAGGTGACTCGGTCAATGATTGGCTGGAATAGGACCCCTGCTCAGTGCATTATGCCTCATTTTACCAGGCCATGCTAATGGTGACCAACGTGGGAAAACGGGCACTCTTGGCCAAGGTGGACACAGAATCAGCATTTCGTCTTTTACACGTACACCCAGACAGTTTTCATCTTTTGGGATTTCAATGGGAGGGCGGTTTCTACATTGACAAATGTATGCCAATGGGTTGCTCTGTGTCCTGCGCTCTACTTGAGGCATTTATCATGTTCCTAGAATGGGCAGTGCACAGAATGGAGCAGCGGGGTAACATCATCCATTATCTTGATGAATTTATGTTCATGGGCGGGGAGGGTTCGATGGATTGTGGTCATACTCTGTCCTCTTTTAAAAACCTGATGGACAGGATGGGGATTCCACTGGCACCAGAAAAAATGACAGGGCGCACTGAGGTATTAACCTTTTTAGGGATTGAAATAGATACTGTAAAGGGCACTTGCAGGTTGCCATGGGAAAAGGTGTCTGAGTTGATTACAGAAATAGAGAGCACTTTGTCAAGAGATAGGACCACATTAAAGGGAGTGCAACAATCGTTGAGAAAATTGAATTTTGCGGCTAGGGTAATTCCCGCAGGCCGGGTGTTCGCACCCAGATTGGCAAGGGCGACAGCAGGGGTTTCACAGGGGCATCACCACATCCGGCTTGGGTAAGGCTTAAAGGATGATTTACGTATGTGGCAGTTAATGGAGTGCTATTGTGGAGAAGCCCATGGCAAACGAGTGGTGAGTTACAGATGTACTCAAATGCTTCAGATAATGAAGGATTTGGGGTAATATTGGGTCAAAAGTGGTGCACCACAAGTGGCCGACCCAGTGGCACAAGAAGGGGAGAACAAAGAATATCATGGCGCTCAAACCCTTCCCCATTGTCGTAGCACTCACATTGTGGGCCAGGGAATTGGAAAACAAGAGGGTGGGCTTCTGGTGTGATAACAAGGCAGTGGTTCAGGCCACAAATCTGCAGTCTGCATCGTGCCCGACAGTTTTGCGCCTTTTAAGGAAATTGGTAGTAGAGGTTTGCATAGAGGTTTGCTTACACAGGAATATCGAGTTCAGGGCTCCACAGGTACAGGGTGTGGTGAATATTGACGCTGACGCTCTTTCTCGTTTTCAGTGGCGCAAGTTTCGGGTGGTCCTTCCAACAGCAAGGAAGGAGGAGGTATTGTTCAGCAGCGAGTGGTGGCAGCTGATGTCATGGACAAGGCGCTCTGGAACTTGGAGGAGTGATTGCTCACACCAAGCGTCAGGTACCGGTAGGGCTACGGTAAGATTGTGAGTGTGTCAGAAGCATTGCAAAAATCAGACTGTTCACTAGAGGAGCAGGTACATGTATTTGTGGCATGGGCACATGGTGATGGTAAGAGCAGGAGCTGGGCCCTGGGGCACCTTGCCGCCATAGTGTTGTATTGCAAATTGGGGGGAAGGAAGGAACACACCAAAGAATTTTTAGTATGCATGGCAGTGAAGGGATGGGCCGGTCAGAAGGACGGAAACCCATCAACTTTGAGTTGTTGCAAAAGCGATTACGCACCTTGCCTGGGGTATGCTTTGATGATTTTGAAGTGGCTCTGTTCAGGGCAGCATTTTCACTTGCATATTTTGGGGCTTTTTCGGTCAGTGAATTAGTAGCAGCAGCGAAGGATGACCGATCCGGCAGGGCTCTAGCCTTGAAGGATGTGCAGTTTGGTTCAAGGGCTGACACGGAGGTGTTGAACATCAAGTTGTGACAGTGCAAGACTGACCAAGGGGGCAAGGGGAAGTGGGTTGTGCTGTACAAAATCACCCTCAGCAACAGCTGCCCAGTTGCGCTGTTGAAGGCTTTCTTGGCTAAGAGACCCCAGTGGCCAGGCCCCCTCCTTATGCATGCTAGTGGGGCTGGACTGACGAACTACAAATTTAAAAGAATTCTGTCAACCACACTGGATGCAGTGGGGGTTCATGGCAAGGGATAGTTCTCTCAGTTTCCGGATAGGTGCCTCCACGACTAACTTCCTGCAGACCATGCCAGCACCGGCAATTCAGAAAATAGGCAGATGGCAGTCAAACCGCATTCAGCTTTATATTAGGCCACAGGGTGTGCCGGAATCCAGTGCAGGCACTAATTTGAGGGAGATATCAGCATGTTAAATGACTGACTCGTTTGATTATGACTAAATATGCCTTTCCAAAATGTTTCTCAACTATGCAATTTGTATCAACAGATGATGTGATATGGATTATGGGGCATTCATTTATTACTCAGGCTGAGACCTCGGCCCGTCGATGGATGCTGACTCCAGATTTAGGATTACAAAAGAACAGGGTGGTTTGGCTCGAGGCACCAGGTATGAAGTGGCATTCTTTGTTGCCAGCAGTGCACAGGCAGCTGCAGTGGAGACCGGCACCCAGAGTTTTAGTGATACATTTAGGGGGTAACAACCTCCCTCGCCATCATGGGGAGGGGCCGACTATGGTCCCAGATAAAAGTGGGCCTGCGCACATTTGTGCAGGAATTGCCTGCCACTGACATAATCTGGTCATAGGTGGTACCCAGACTACAGTGGCGGGGACTGCATCTCATGAAAGTATGGAAAAGTCCAGACAGAGACTGAACAAAGGGATCGAGAAATGTGCAAAGGCAGAAGGCCTGGGATTTGTTAGACACACTTGCTTGAATTCGCTCCCTTCCCACTTTGTGGCTGATGGGGTACATTTATCTGACAAAGGGAATGACATCTTCCTCGAAGCTACACTGGGGGCATTTATGAAGGCTGGCTGCAGCTAGACCATTTGGTAAGTAGGAGTCTTGTGTGGGGGCATTGGGGTCAGCAGGGCGGCCACCCCCAAAACGTGGTGGAGTTTTGGAGCACTCCTAGCCGGCGAGGAGTTTGACGCTGCAGTTTCGGCCATGGGCGGTTTCCCGGTGGCCGTACTCAAGCCAAATTCGGAAGACGGGCATTGAGTCCCTCAGGGACAGTTGAGACTCCTCGTCAACGAGATTCAGTGGTCCTGAAGAATTACTGCTTGACAGTTATAATCATAGGCGGATGTCCACTACTCTGCTATCCGGAAGTGACACGTGCCCCCAGGAACATTAAGGCAATGACATTGCCCGGACTATGGGACACCCTAGAAGTCCAAGGAATTCAAATGTGAAGTTACTTAGGAATGGGACTGCTCCCATATTGTTGTATGCTCCAATAAATGTAATCTTGTATTTCCAAATATAAACAGTTGTCTGTAATTTATTAGCAGGTATAGCTAGTGCATGATGTCTTCCTTGCCCCCAGAAAAGGGGGTGGCCAATGGGGGATGACACCGCTATGCACAAAACACATGCTCTGTTTTTGAAAAGGTGAAAGATAAATACATGTGCAAAACCCATGATTGATGTTTTTTTTATAAATGTTCAGGCAGATACGTTTCAGACCAAACGGGTCCAACATCAGGGTGAAATCTGTCCTGAAGGCTAGCCAAGTCAAGCACTTGTGCCAGAATAAGTGTCTAAAAGAAATCTGGCATGAAGAATAGCCAAGTGAACATTCCTGAAAGAATTACTGTACACAACATGTTCTAATAAAAAGACTTGGCAAATGCATAAAATTGTGCATGCAAACAAGACCAAGGTGAATGAAACACATCAGAGCAACAATTTGTCAGGCTAAATTGTAAAGTGAACTGAGAAAGAACACAATGTCTATTTGGCATGACTATTCATAATTCTTGGATGCAAAGGCCAATGCACAATTTGTTACTTTGAAATGGCCTGACTGTGAGGATTTTAACCATCCACACGTTGGGTGTGCACTCACATGGGCTTTTCTGATATTTTTTAAGAAATAGAATGATGGGAGATAGACCTCAAAAATTGTGTGGGGCTGATCGGTACACATTTTCCTATGCTCACCGCACGAAAAACCCATATACCTGTGTACTCCGGTGAGGATACAGCCTAAATGGCAGTCCTCCCTGTCACATTTAGTTGTAATGTGACATCCAGGAGCACATGAAGGCATCTCAAAAGGGGGAAGGCAAAACCTTCCTCCTGCCATGGCCAACCTATTTAAATATCAATGGCTCCATGGTTCTGCCCAGCCAAATGTCAGCTGGTGGCAGTGCATACTGATGAGAGTTAATTGAAGCAGGCCTGCGAGAGGCCTGGTCACAGAGCTGAAAAAGGGAACAGGAAACACAACACCTTTTGGATTTGCATATGTGTCAACCTGAAGTCAGCTCCCGTCCCTTACTATCAAGGGCAGTGAAATGTCAGGTTTCGGACAACTCTTTACCGTAGGCAATCCCCACAGGGGAACTACCTTTCGGAGTGTAGAAGTATGTGATTTGATGGAGACAGAAAGTCTGTTCTCACCACAACTTCAAGGGAGACCTGCGCTTTGATCAGGAACCACAGAAAGCTCAATTAACTGTAGAGACCCTTTTCGCCAGAACAGACAGGAAGATGGCTGGGACTTAGTAGTTCATATTTTCACCCTTTTACCTTTCCTGTTGCAAAGCACTGTGGTTAGGACCTCACGCATAACAGAAGATTGTTGGTGGGGACCCAAGATTGGTCAATTAAGGTAGGCTTAGCCTGCACCAATCACCTGGGCCCATTGGGCTTTAAAAGAGGACTGAGCCCCTCTCTTAGCAGATCATCTGAAGACTTCACAAAGAGTAACAGGGAGAACTCATTTGGACCCTGGCTGAAGGTACAGTCTGCTTTACAGCTTCTGCCAGTGAAGGAAGGACAGGAAACCCAAGCAAGATCCCTCCCCTAAACATCTCCCAGGGAACAGAGGAGATATTGATTCCAGAGACCCTCCAAGCAGCTACAGAACCGTTACCCAGTCAGCACACAGCGTGCCCTGCTAGGCTCTGCCAGTAAGCTTCCTAGGTGGATACTGAGCATATAGCCCTTTGGATATTGTGCATGCAATGGATGGAGATGCAGAATAACTCTGCCACCAAATAATCTAACCAACTCAGGAAGATGGCAAAGGTTGCTGTTTTATTAACAATTATCTAAAACAGAGAGTTAAAATGGACATCAATGGACGTTCGCTCGAGCTCTCAGTGAATTTCGCATAAAAACAACCTTATATACAAAAAATACATCAGATGTGATGTAGTACTACGTGGCAAATGAGAAAAACCTATGGGAATATCTATGTATACTTTCTATAAGGGGTGGGATTGTGATTGGCTAGTTACTATCAGGTGGACAACTTATGCCTACCTCTTAAACATGTGATCTTCAACACTATTAAGTACACAGTATATCATTGGTCTTTAAACTATAAGTTCCTTCGTTATACGGCCCTCTATAATTGGTTGGCACGTTAGTGCCATGTCTGAAACATTCGGTTCACTTAGCAGCACGTAAACTCAGACTCAGTTGCCAGGAGGTGGACTTGACTTTACCTCCCCACCCAAATAGCCCAACATCTCAAATCACCCTTGCCTTCTGCCATGAAGATTGTCTTTGAACTTGGCCTTGCAAAGTATTCTTGTCTCTGGGAATATAAGTGAGTGCAAGCACGCACTATCGTTGTTCTAGAACTCCAAGCTCAAATCAATTTCCATCCTTGGCTCATGTGACAGGAGACCACGATTTGGTCAATTTTGCAGCATTTAAATGTCTTAAATGAATAAAACTTGGCACGCTTGGTGTTCTTACTTTGTACCTTAACAAGGGATGATTCAGCTTCCCACATTCACCGCCTTCAAGAATAGATAAACGGCCTTGGCTGCTTCAGCTTTGACACCAGGCTAGACAGCTTCGCCATGCTCAGCTACGATCTCCACTAATTCTTGCTGCAACACAGTTCTCGGCCTTTCATCCCCATGGGTCCGGGCTTACTAAAATTATTATTTTTTTAATTTAATTTTATCGGTTTATCACAAACCTTCAAAATATTTACAAACAAAACACAAAACACAACACATCGAAGAAACACAGTCCTTTAGAAAGACCCCTCCCATTTGCCCTTCCATGCAGTCTAATCACTATCCTCATTACTCATCAACCAACGATAAATTCAAGCGATTTTCAATTATCATTAAAAAACGAGTCAATGGCAATATCAATTTCATGTCCGATCCTTGAAACATGTTGGACCACCAATCGTCGGCACAAAGGGAGGGGTGATTTCGGCCCCAAGGGCCCAGATGGATTGTCCTTTGTGATCGAAGTGTCGTGCAAAATAGCACCAAATGCTTAAGGGTTTCCTTGTCTTTAGTACATAGTCTACACAATGGATTTGTGATTTTATTACATTTCCATAAGGCCAACCATTCATTGGTTTTAAATATGTTTAGACGCAGCATCATGAACACTTTTCGTGCCTGAGGATCTGGAAACAACTCAATGTAGCGTTGTGGAGAATTAAATGCCCGAGTTTCGAGCTGCGCCTCACTCATCATTTTTGCTGCAGCTCGTTGTGTACAAGTTCGATCCCAATCCGCACGCCAGATTTTTAGTTTGGCGGCGTTCGGGTTGTTATGAAGCATGTCTAAACTGATTCCATGTTCTCTCAGAATCTCTTTGCATCTCTTAGACCACAGTGACACCATGCTGTTATTCGTTTGTGTCAGATCGTGAAAGATGTCGAATTGCGGTATTTGCTCGCAATGACGAGTTTTGCAAAACAAGCTCACCAGGGTCCAGCATACCCTAGCATGGAGTGATATGAGCGACAGTTCATATCTCACACATGCTGTCAGAATTCCTCTTGGGAGAGCCAATACCTTAGACCAGAAACAGTTCTCCAGCGATGCCCATGTTTCATGGGTACAACCCAAAGCATTTTCAGCACCATATAATAAGACCGGGATTGACTTGGCAATTGCTTGCATTTCCTTTTGGTTTCAGTAATCCATGGCCCATCGTTGACTGATGAATTTATTAGCATGCCGAGGTATTTTACGCTCTGGGCTGTCTGAATGGAATCCTGACCTAGGAACCATCTCAGTTGTTTTGTTTTTTTCCCTCCTTGGCTATTCAGATTCTTTAACACCAGGATTTCACTTTTTTTTGTGTTTATCACCAATTGGTTAGTTGCAACATATTGGTCAACCGCGTTCAGTTTCCTCTGGAGGCCGACAGGTGTTAGGTCCATCAGGACCAGGTCATCGGCATATAAAAGCCAGCTTAGATGTGACTTAGCTACTTTTGGTGGAAAATAACTTACGGAATCAATCGATAAACCTATGTCCGATATAAATAAGCTGAATATAGCGGCAGCTAGGGGACAGCCCTGTTTTACCCCTTTATAGGTTTTGATTGGTGCTGTTAGTTTTCCAGAGCGATCCAGACGATTTTTATTGAAGTTTCAGAGTGGAGATCCCGGATTGCTGCTACTAAATCATCCGGGCATCCCCAACTTTGTAGTTTTAACCACAAAAGTGGCCTGTCGATGGTATCAAATGCACATGAAAAGTCAATGAAGGCCAAATAGACCTTTGTGTTCGACTTTATCGCCTCCATTTTCATCAGGTTCAAAAGTAGCAGATTTAGTGAGCAGCCTACTTGTTTTACAAACCCAGATTGCCTCTTGTCTACATGATTAGACTCGACTGCCCATGCCACCAGTTCTTGCTGCAACAATGTGGCATACATTTTCCCCAGAACGCCCAATAGTGCAACTGGGCGATCATTTTTTGGGCATGTTCTGTCTCCAGTCTTGAATATTGGGACAATGACAGCAGATCTCTAGGATTTTGGGGTCCTTCGGCACTTACTTATTCTGTCAAATAGGGCTACGCATATGGATGCCCATAGCTCAGGATGCTGTTTAATGGTAAAGTTGGTAAGGCCATCAGGGCCTGGTGCTTGGGAGTTTTTTGCATTCTTGATTATTGACACAATGTCTTCTCTCGGAAAAGTCAAGGCCCACGATTTCGAAGATGTTTCCAATGGGACAATTCCTTGAGCCTTTGTTTTATAAAGGGCTTCAAAATGGGCTATCCAAGAGGATTCTGAGACCATGCAAGACTGCAATGCAATTTGAGGAGCTTGAAAGTTGTTAATGAGACTCCAGAAGTCCCTCGAGTTTTTGTTCTTCAATGTAGCTAGCATCTGCTCCACATCTTCAACCAGTTCTTATATTTTTGTTTCACTGCCTTTTTTTTCCAGTTTTCGAGCGGCAACATCTAGGGACTGAGCTCTCCTAAGTGTAGCACGCATCCTTCATTTTTGAATAAGGATCTCGAGATCGAAGTGATGAGCCCGAACCATGTTAGAGTTTTTTAGGCCTACCTTTATTGTTTTGAATTGTGTCAATAATTGATCGTATTCAAGATCTGCACTCAATTGACAATACTGGATCATCACAGCGTTAACTTCACTCTCCTCCAATCTTAAATGAACTCTGTTTGATTCGACGTGAAGTCTATGTGACCACGTTGGCCTTTGAGTAGATTCAGATGTCACACATTTCATGAGTAGCATATCATGGTCACTATTTGCTGTTTTACAAATATTCAGCGAATGTATCCTAGGATGCAGAGCTTCAGACACGAACATGTAGTCTATGATTGATGATGAATCCGCACGATGCCATATGGGAACGGGCGGTATATCACCACAAGTGCTTCCATACAAAATCTGAAAATTTCGTAGACCCATTTCATTTAACAATGCTTGTGCCAGTATGCCTAGGTCTGGTTTTACTTGCTTAAATAGATTGATGTTTAAATCTCCACAAAGGATTATCTTCACCCAACCTAGGGATTCAACCCGAAGATCTATTAATGCTGTTATCTGGTCAATGAAATCCATCTTTCCTGCTCGTAGATGGTTCCAATACAAATTCAGTATTAAAATCCTGTCTTGAGTATGCTCATGTGCACCGGCTCTTTCAATGGAAGTCTCCTGAATATAAGGAGAGTGGATGACAGAATTTGTAATACGCCATCCCGAAGCTCTTCTCACCATCGTCAGCAACCCTGCCATAGGGCGCGCATGTTTTGATTTTATAGCCGGATTTATTGCAATGTCAAACTCCGAGGTTACCGGCAGCTCGCTTAACCATGTCTCCTGTAAACACACGATATGGAGATTATCTAGCCAGATTGTATTGGACAGATGTATAAACCCTTGTGTGTTCCAGGAAGCTAAACAGCACTCCATGGGGGGTTCAAGCTCCTGGCATTATTGGTTATTTTTTGTGTTTAAGGCCCCTGCCAACCATTGCCATTCGTGATTTACAGGGGCGAAGGTTGTAGTTTGAGCAACCTCTTTGATGTTATCATCGGAAAGTCCTTTTCTTTTAATTGTGATTCTTATTTGCACATTTTGACCATCAGAGGCCACTCCTCCATCACTCGTTGATATTTGAAGTATCCTTAACGGAAATGGTGAAGGCATACGTTTCTGATCAATAGCTTGCGACAAACTCGAATGCCCTTGTGAATCCTTCGTCGCTGTGTCTCTAATTGGAACCAGTGCTGTAGGTGGGCTCGAGGATGCTTCCCTTTGAACTTCCAAGGTTCCGTTGGAGGTTGGTCGAGACACCTCAGGCTCAATAAATTTGTAGACGTTGAAACCCAATGAAAGCAACGCAACATTTTCCTCCAATATAGATGTAACAAGTAAGTCCGAGGTTAGGTGGAGCACCACCTTGTCATTCGTGCCTTCATCTGTAAACTCCATGATTTTTAGATCATTTGAAGTTATGGCACATAGGCTTGGTACAAGATGAAGTAACTTAAGTACGGTTCCTTGATTCAAGATCAAGTTGTCAATCGATTCCAAGCTCTCAATTTTCACCTTGTGAATGGAGCTCTTATTTGGGACTGACTTTGAAAGACTTTCCTTGGATGTTTGCGGACGTCTGTCAGCCACAAGCCCTTGCACCTTTCTTTGATTGTTTTTCAGAGATTCTACGTCAGTGCATCTGGTCAAGTGCCCATGAGAACCATTTTCGTTAGCTGATTTATCGCTTCGTCCTGAATTCGACCATAACCTCCCCGATCTATCAGCTTGAAGATTAGCTAGACACTGTTTTCTCTTCTCGTCCATTGTGAGGAACACCAGACTGAGTAAGGGAGGAGGCAGTGAGTTATTGCCATCCCGTGCTTCAATGATTTCACAAGACCTTTCATATAACTCGCATTTTATAGCGGGATTTCTGCAATCGTCCTTATCGATGCGTGATTGATTTGTCACAGGCTTGTCCAAGATTATTATGGCTGTCGGCTGTACAGGTTTATCCTTACATTGAATAGGCGCCGCACTTGGTATGGCTCCCGTGTTGTGCAGCAAATCTTTGCCTAATGATGATGAAGCTTCCAGGTCCACGTATTCCGGCTTATCGTAAGTTGACTGGTCCAGTAGCTCCACCGCGATATCCATGGTTGGTGTGGTACTCTTCGTTTGTATCTGTTTTACAGGTATTAAGTTTAAACTTTTACCTTGAGTTTGAGTTAGATTTTTAGGTGGAGCAGGGCCCGTGGTTGAATTAACCAAGTCAGTAGACACTGTCTGGACCATTTTAATGTTCCGCAAGAACTTCCGAGCTCCATTTAAAGTATTATTTTTCCTCGCCTTTTGATTTTTTGGTTTCTTACTGGTTGTCTTAACAGCAAGTTGGGATTTTAGTGGCAATTTCTCAGGCTTTCCCAAGATCTGGGGCCTTCCAGTAAAAATTGAATATACAGTAGGCTGCCCCACTGTAGAAGGAGTTAATCGATCTTTTAAAGTTGATTCCGTTTGAATGCTGACTCCTGAGGTCAATGCGATTTGAGTGTCCTAGCAAGTTTTGTTAGCAGCGCATCTAGCCTGTTCAAATGCTGTGTGGAACGACAAGTCTGCGACGTTTGGTGTAGAAGAAATTACCGATGAGCAAGGACCAGTCTTTGCCAAAGATACTGAGACCTTATTACTTACATCTACTGGAACTGTAGCGCCCTTCATGACCTCTACTGTGGCCCGCTCACCCACCGGAGTGAGCTGCATTGGGATTGAAGACTGAAGACATTGCTGTTCCTGCAAAGTCAAAATGTCAGCTTGAAGATGGTGGTTTTGTAATAACCTGTTTTGCTCCTGCTCAACTTGGGTTCTGGGCTTAGCACTTGTATGCCCTCCGTCAAGATTAGAACACTCAGAAGACCTTTGCCGGAGTGAATGACTTGTATCGTATTTAAATAGTGTGAGTGCCTCCCGGGCGACTTCAGCGAACAGCCTTTTGTCGGTTGAATCGCTTTTTCTGCTCTCGCTTAATAGGTTAAAGGCTGCATCCAGTCTTTTGATGCCCTCGTGTTGTTCTACATGTGAGCGATCACAGGTTTTTTCTAGTTGAATCAGTTTGGAATTCATCATTGCCACAACAGTCGTTAAGTCTTTAGTTGCCTCAAGTATATTCTGATAAAGTTTCATAAAAGGGGCCAATGAAATCGATGAGGATGCCAATAGAAGTGCTTGCAATTCAGCCGGGGGCAACACAGACGATATTTCTGCTCCTGCAGTTTGTGCATGAATCTTCGGCATCCTACTGGAGTGGTGCTCCTTGTCACGCCGAATTTTAGGGAACGGACGTTCCATCAAAGATGAATCCATAGAGTCGTTGTGTGAAGAGTGCTCATTGCAATACGTTTCCTCAGCAGCCTCATTTGCATTCCTATTTGAAATGGAATGTCTTTTTTGGGAAGTCAAGTGAATGCCGGATATCTCATGCTGCAACTCCCCATTGGGCAGGTGTTCATATGTCTTCAGCCGTTTGTAACAAACCTCCGACCATATATCGCCTGTTGCCCCCAACAACTGGGTGTTATTTCGTTTTAGGACTGTTTTAGCCTTAGTATCTAGAGATGTCCTGTGTTCTTTAGGTTGCTTATTTGCACATGCTTTGTTCAAGAGCACTAGATTATGTAAGACGTTATTCACAACCCCCAGTGAGTCTCTTCTTGCAGCATTATTTTGGCTCGAATCCGACTCCATCAGGCTGCCAAGATTCAAACTCTGCTCTCAACATTCCCCCTCTGGATTTAAATTAAATTGCTGCTGAATAGGATTATTATCGTTAACTTCATGAGAGGATCCAGTGTCCAATTTTGTCCTGACACTCACTCGAGAGCTCGCAGTGAACGATGCTTCTGCCTCCTTTATGGTGTGCATAGAGTCCTCGCATCCCAGTCTAGAGAGTGAGAGGTCATTCAGATGAGAGGCTACTTTAAGTAACTGTGATGGGTTGCAATCTTGCAAGGATACAATTCCCTTTCCTTCTACACAATCTCCACCAGGGGGAGCCTCTCCCTCTCCATAGCAGCCAGTTTCAACCTCACGCATGGCGGTACTCAGACCGCGCTGCAACGAACTCTTCCTCCCAGCATACCTCGCCCCTTCTGAGACAGCGTCCACGGGACCAGGGTGCAGGTGATTGTTGGATACAACTGTTGTGGGGGTGGGAATATTACCGTTGTTATCGGGACACTCGTTTCCAGTAACGGCTGCATTGTCAAAGCGTGGCACTGCTGAGGAGTGACTGTGCTCGGCGCTTACACTACCAGCAAATTCAGCGCCACTACATGGGGCAGTACAGCTCTCCCCAGCAACACCGGGTGTCAGACGAATTCCCTCCTGCGAGTATGCAGGTTCAATCGAGGAAATAGATGCTTCGAATACTGTATCACAAAGGATATGTATATGTTTTGCAGCATCAAGTTCAGGATCATGTTCGAGATTAGGATCCGAATTACAGTCGACTACCTCAGAGTAGCAGGAATGATAGCGTCTTACTTTCGGCATGAATTGAGGGTGCTGTGCAGCTGTATCCTCCGTTAATCCGGCACACTCACGACGCTTCTGAGCTCGAGTCCTCAATATAGGGGACGGTGCAGCCGCCATTGCTCGCCCACTCGCCAAACAGCCAAACAGCTCCGCGTCCACAGCCCTTTGCACCTCAGGGCTTCACGCCGCAAGGGTTACAGAGGCGGCCTTAAGTAGTCAGCTGACCAGCTGGTTGTTAAAGGCACACACACCTCTACCCTGTTCTATGGGCTTGAATGAGTTGGGAGTCTCACTGCTTCCTTCCCACTCGCCACAGCCAAACAGCTCTGCGTCCACAGCCCTTTCCACCTCAGGGCTTCACTTACTAAAATTCATGATACTGATGTCCAGTTTCTATACAATGGCGGATTCGGCTGCAGTCTATTCACTACATATAGCCAGCTTCTAAGATCACTTAGTCTACTTGCGTTACAGCATCTGTACAGTTACTGAACGGCTTGCATTTTCTGCAGTGCTTTGTACACATGCAATCTTCTTTTCGCATATGAGAGTTTACTCAATTCTTAACCGGTCCCATGCCTCAGCACAGTCTCTAAGTGCCCCAGTAATTGTTCCGGCTGTTAATGAGGTAGTGGCCAGAAAGCTCCTGCTCGAGGAACAGAAAAAGCAGGACAATGTCACTATAGAGCTGCACAAGCTGGCACTTGAAGTGAAGAAGGAGGCCAATAGATCTACCTCTAGCGAAAGCAGCACTAGTGGCTCAAACCAGAGTGCCCGGTATAAGCCCTGGCAGCACATTCCCAAAGATTTAGTGCAGGCTTTGGAAGTGGGAGAGGATATTTTTGACTGGTTTGAAATGCTCAACCTTGCTTTTAAGCTACAAGAGGTGGACGAGGAACTGTGGATGCAGCCCTGATGAGTCGCTTACCGACACCAGTGACTGATGCAATTCTTCAGTTGACTCATGAGGAAAGGCCCATTTATGAAAACATGAAGGCAGCTATCCTCAGGAAGTTCTGTAAACCCCAAGAACAGTATCTCAAGAGTTTCAGAGAGTTTGGAAAGAAAAGTGGACAGCCATTTGAAGCGTTCACACACTTGTCGTTGAAATATCTGACGGAGTGGGTGGCTGGTAACAAAGCTGACATAATTAAAGGGATGTACAATTTGATTGCATGTCAGCATGTATTGAAGAATTGTGAGGTTGACCTACACGAGCATCTTGTGGACAACACTATCACAGACGTTAGTGAGCTTGCAAAGGCTACCGACAGGTTTGTAAGTACTTGAGTCCAGAAAACGGCTCAGGCGCGCACACCCAATCCAGAAGAGACATCTTCAGACATAAAAGTAAACAAGGATGGGTAGGACAAAGGTCCAACTCACTCCTCTTCAAAGTCAGGCCCCCAAAAGAATGAAGCGTAATCCCAAAACTTTAGTTCAGCTTAGTACACTAAAAAGAAGAACACTGGGACACCTGCGTTATCACCACCCAAAGGTTGTTTCATGTAAGGAGCTGGGCCATAGTAAAGGGGATCCTGCTTGCAAGGGCATACCCAAGCAAGCCATAGTGAATGTTGGACACATGGAAGAAGCCATCATTAGTGGGGTCTTCTTAGAGGAGGAATTCCCACTAGGACAAGGGGTGGTCAAATGTGAATTGGTTACACTGAGTGGGAACGGTACCGGGTCTCCAGAAGAGATCCCAGTTGCCAATAATACTCAACTCTATTTAGAGCATGTGTACATCAATGCACACAAAACACCTGCAGTCCGAGATACCGCGGCTAGCATCACTGCTGTCACCCGGCAGTGGGTACAGCCAGGCCATTATATTATTGGGCCTGATTGTAGTGTCAGTGGGTTTGACGGAAAGAGTAAGTGCCCCTTATAGAGTTCAGCTGGAGAGGTGAAACGACCCAGAGCCATGTTGCGGTGAAAGACTCCATCCCAGTCCCATGTCTGTTGGGTAATGATCTTGCTGATCCTGAGATAGTTGCAGTGGCTACCTGATCAAGGGCAAAAGAGACCACCAGATTGAACACTCTCAGAGCCTTAGTGCCTGGAGTGCTTCTGGAGGGCTAATTAGAAGGACTGGTGTGGCCGGTAACCCCTAGTCCAGTTCCACAGACGGCTATGTCACCTACTCCTGTGGGAGAGGGGCCAGTAGCCACTGAGGAGCTTAATTTTGTAGCAGGGGACTCAATGACTTCAGAGTTGGCTGGCACAGTGCAGGAACCTGGTGTGGAGGCACAGGTAGGCACAGATCTGATGGGTCTGCCCAAGCTGGATGAGTTTGCACCAGCTGGGGTCCCAGATCAGGCTGACTTCTTCACAGCTCAGTAAGAGTGTCCCACTCTGGCAGGTCTGTGGAAGCAGGCAGATGAGCAGGCTAAGGGCGAGGTCCCTGGACTGTTCAAAGTGTACTGGGAGGATGGACTCCTGTACAGTGAGCCAACGTACTCTGAGGGTGAGGGCACCAAAAGGTTGGTGATTCCCAGTGCCACAGAACGTTCCTTTTGGATTTGGCTCATCAAATTTCTTTAGCGGGTCACTTGAGAGTGACTAAGACATCAGACCGGTTGCCTGCATACTTTTACTAGTCGCAGTTTGGTGTAAAAGTTAAGGAATCTGTCCGGTCCTGCCCAACTTGTCAAGCTTTGGGCAAGTCAGGTGGTGCCACAAAGGCCCCCTTAATTGCACTACCTTTGGATGGGCAGCCTTTCGAGAGAATAGGCATGGATACTGTGGGTCCCTTGTCCCTCAAACCAGCTCAGGGTACAGGTACATCTTGGTGATGGTAGACCATGCCACAAGTTACCCTGAGCAGTCCCTCTGAGGAGTATCAAAGCCCCTGTGGTTACAAACGCTCTGATTGGGATGTTCTCCTGTGTTGGATTCCCCAAGGAAGTCATTTCTGACAGGGGATCAAACGATATCAGCGTATAAGCTGAGACCCAAAGATTTAGGGTGTCGGCTTCTTTACGGCCCACATGACCACATATGCCTCATTTTTTACGACAGCACAGTTCCTTCTTTTTTGTCACCTACATTAGCAGGAAGTTGACAAAAAGGGAAAGGAACTGAGCTGTCGTAGAAAAAGAGGCATATGCGGTTGTGTGGGCCGTAAAGAAGCTGAAACCCTACATCTTTGGGTCTCACTTTGCAATCCAGATGGACCTTAAGCCTCTGTGATGGTTAATGGCCATGCAGGGGGAGAACCCTAAACATTTGTGTTGGGCCATATCACTACAGGGATTAGATATGGACATCCAGCACAAGCCAGGCTCCCAGCATGGAAATGCAGATGCCCTCAGCTGGTACTTTCACCTTGATGACGAACCAGACCCTCAGTAGGGTGGTGGTTTTCATGCTGAGGCTGAGGGGAATGCGAGGGATTCAACCATCCGCACAGGAAGAGTGCGCTCGTCTGGGATTTTTTGTTTCTTTAAAAGAATGAATGGTAGGGCTATTCCCGCACATTTCCACACTCACTGAACAGCAGAAAAATAGTCATGTACTCTGGGAGGACACAGCTGTACTCCGGAGACCCCCGGCCAGCCCATAGAGCCGAGGTTTGCTCCGAAGTACTTTAAGACGAGATAGCTGCACCTTTGAGATGGATGGGGTGCAGATTTATTACTCCAACACCAATCAATAAGGACAACTCAATGGTTTGGCAAAGGGAGTCCGTTTAATGACAAGTACAAATAACGGGGAGTCATGGAAATCAGCAGTGATGCGATAATCCGTCTCGCTTCAACTCCAATGAACTTCATACAAGCAGTGACATTTATACTCAAAACTCATCATAATTTACATGTAACACTCAACCGTTAACATGCAATTCTATTGGTTAGGAAAAGGTAACTTTAATATAGGTACTATATCTGTATATGGTAATGGAGTGAGGGGATTGGGTAAACACTGTCAGGTGGGCGTCTAAGCCCTTCCTTCAAAAATGACTACTGTGGACCTCGCTAAAAGTACGACATCCCATTGGTTCTACTAACTATAGGAGCCTAGATTATTTGGTCCATTGTGATTGGGTTGGCTCCAACCCCATGCATAAATGTCCACTTTGCTTAGCAGCACACAGAATGGTCAGCCAGGTGCAGGGTGCCCCTCGATTCACCTGGCCTTCCTTCAATCAATCATCACTTTAGTGGCTATATGTCAATTAGTTCACTGTGGTTGGCCTTGAAACCGCATCTTCTGTCTGGAAAAGTTCTGATATCTCTGCCCGGGTGGATGCCAAGCATAGGTGTGAACCCGTGCTTCTTGTCGCTCGGCTGGGCATGTACTACCCACACCGTGAATTTGTCTAGTTTCTCGCAATTTGTGCATTTAATTCTTATTCAGCTTGCCACCTGCCTACGCCTCCCTATCTCGACTCTTCAAAGCCAGGATGTTCTGTTTTAAGTTTCAATTATAAGTGGCTACTGTTCATTCCTTCTTTTGGTATGACCTTGGCGCTCCTGGCACAAGTTGCATCTGCTGAGTTTCGATTCAGCCATCTCTTCTCATTTTGCTTAGAATATGAATCTTGTCTTGTTTGGCCTCTAGTAACCTGAGTTGATTCTGCTTTTTGTGCAAAGTGGAATCACACTTATAATACTGTGCTTAGTTTTGAGGTAGATTATGTATAATGGCGCTTGCCGCTCTATTCTTCTACTTAGCATAGCAAGCCGTACTGTTTTCTTAGCTTTCTTGCGGTTCCAAGCATATGTACAGGCGTTAGCTGCTTGAATATCTTCATCCTGCTTACAGCTTAAGCTTCTTTGTAGTTCAACATCAGTCTCTTCTTTTAGGTTCACAATATCTTTATTCATGGCGTTTCGTCTCTGTGTGTCATTCTAAGGTCGTCATTTCTTTTATCTGTGAGTCTGTTTGGGTCTTCATGACGTCACCATTCGTCTTCCCTTAAGGCCTTTTCGGGATGGTACTTAGGCAATCTTCATTTTGTCTCATTTGCCGGTAGGGTTTTCTTAATGGATACCTTACTGTCCACGGTTTTCTGGGTATTGGGACTTCAATGGGTGTTGCTCTTCTGATATGTACTAGGCAGAGCCCTACTGTGGCTCTCTGCTGGTTTATTTGCTCATCTTACGTCACATATTTTGGTGTGAACATTCCTGGTATTGGAGTGCAGGCTTTATTTGAGACCTCCTCTACACAGCTTACCAGCGCTGCCCTCCCCTGTCATCTGTAGCTGACAACTGACAGCCGTGGGTACATCAAAAGCCTTTGGCCATGGGCAGCCTGATTAGAATTTCAAAGCCCCATGAATTTGCATCTTCATTGTCAAACCTTGCTGGGGGCAGCTAATACTGAAGAATGTTAATTAGCAGGCAAGGCCTGGGAGCTGGAAGTGATAATGGAGACCAGACACCAACACCTCTTTGTAATGCAATGTGTCAACTTGGTACTAAAACCCCTCCATGGTATGAAAGGTCAGTGAATGTCCTGTCTGGAACAACTCCTTTCAGAGCAGAGAAGTATGTGAATTGTAGGAGACGAAAGTCTGCCTGCCACCCCCTACTTCAAAGCAGGCCCATGTTGTGATCAAGCGCTGAATAGGGCTCAGTTAATTAGGGAGACACTTTGTACAGCAGACAGGAAGATGGGTGGGGCTTAGAAGTATATGTTGTCATCCTTCAGCTGTCTGTTGCCAAGAGCCCTGGTTTCTGACCTGCAAGAAGGAGAAAAAACAAAAAAAATTAAATGTAATAATTGTTAAAAAAAAGTATTGAGCACATTTTGTGTGTGCTGTATTGTAATCTCTGTTTGAGATTAAGTTTGGCTGCTTTTTCATATTAATTTTCGAAAGGGTTTATTTCTTTTTTGAATACATTGCTTTTTATTCTCATGTTTCTCGATTTAAATTATGTAAAATAAAATTGCCATTTTTTTGAAAATATTGTTCTTCATGCTTACATTCAGATTTCTAAAGGGAAAACTTTGAGGTGATATCTGTTGTTTGGATACACGCAAAAGATAAAGGATGAATTAAGTTTCTTTTCAACAAATCTCTTCAGCAGCATGGGCACTATTTGTATTTTTCTGGTTCTGACCTGAAGCATCACTGAAGATTGTTGGTTGAGTCCCAGGATTGGCTCCCTTAATTTAAGCTTGGCCTACACCGATCCCTGGGACCCGCGTGGCTTTAAAAGATGGTTGAGACTCTCACTGATCAGATCAGCTGAAGAATGTATTTTCAAGCAGTACGAAGAAGGACTCATTTGGACCTGAACTGAAGGTATATTCTACCTTACATCTTCTGCCAGTGAAGCAAGGCATGGAATTCGAAGAGGGAAGCCAGATCCCGCCCCTAAACATCTCCCAGTGCACAGAAGGAGATATCAGACTCAGCGGACCTGTCCAGCAACTCCAGAGCCTGTACCCAGCCAGCACACAGCGTGCCCTGCTAGCTTCTGACTGCAAGCTTCCTACGTGGGAAGTGCTGGAGAGTCTCTGGACAAAGGACAAGGCCGTTGCCTGCTAACACCCTGCTGAACTTTGTGCCATCTTTCTGAAAGTACACAAGCCCTGCAAAGAAGCTAGGAGGATTGCCACACAAGCATCATCCAATGTTCATCTTTTTAAGGACAATTTTGAGACAGTCGAGGCCGTGAAACACAGCCGGTTGCACCGCTGACTGTTGTCACACCGCAGTCGCCAGAGCCATCTGAGACGCCTCGAACAGCATTCCAAATCCACCAACCAGCACAGAGACAACGATTCTTGGCCCCGAGCCGCCACACCGGAGAGCCTGCAGACATCCGTCCAGCCTCGCTTGCCAAACTGCCTGCCGCCTGGTACCTGCAGCTGTCTCCCACCGCTACCTCTGTCTCATTGGCTGCGAAGTGCGCTAGAACCGCCTCGATGCTGTCGAGCACCAAGAACTTCTTCAGCACCAGGTACATTGTGGTTCTGCCCCCCTGGTCCTTCTCCAAAGGCCCCTAGAGACAGTTGCGGCCCTTTGCCCCTTTGGTGCTGGAACCAAATAATCTTGAACTGTAAGAGTGATTACTTTACCAGCTACCCTCCTGTCAGTATCCAGAGTGCATCCCTTTCCTTTGTGAAACTGTCTGTCCACTGTGTTCCTTTACAGTGGGGTTGTAATTGTAGTGTGCTAAAACTGTCTGTTGTAGTGATAATAAAGAAGATATTTTCATACAACCTTGACTGGACAGTCCCTTTTTTCATTGGGTAATAATTGTATTTTCACTGTGTTGCAACTAACCAATGATCCACAACCTTACAGAGATAAGCCTGCCGTTCCGTCCACGTTACCAAAATTGGACAAGGAGGTCTTATAATTCTCTTGTATGCCAATCTGTCTGGATCCCTTCTGGTGTACTAGAGGTGTGGGGTTGATTGATGGTTTAGAAACCGATATTCAGCCCTGGACCACTGGTGCCCCGGAAGTTGATTTGTCACATTGGTGGCAGGGCAGGATTAGTTGGAGCCTTGCGCACAGCTTAGTCACCCAACAATAAAAGTAATGTTGCAGGCCATGTTTAGTCACTGCGAGGTAATTGTAATAGTCATGGAGCTTCACATAGAGACTATAAAAGACATGACCAAGGATGTCCTCTGCGTCTTATGTCAAGAGAGTGGACTTCCCCATAGCACTAAGTTAATAAACCTGAGCTGCTGACCAGCCTCCAAACTTGGGTAGAAGCGAGTGCATTTGGAGAGAAGACCCTAGGGACGGACTAGGCCCTGTGTACCCGAACGGAAAAGACCTGGAGGGGGTAAATGACGCGGACTACCGCATGAGCAGGGTTTTTCGACAATCATCCCGCCGGGTGCAAGTGTGGTTTCTCAACACTCAAGAGTGTCCGTGAGTACAGGGGCTAGGGCGGCATCCTGCACGTCCCAGGCCTCAGCACTGTCTCTAAGGGACCCAGTAACTGTTCCGACTGTTAATAAGGTAGCAGCTAGAAAGCTCCTGTTCAAGGAGAGGAGACTAGTGCTAGAGGAACTCAAGCAGCGGGACAAGGTCACCATTGAGCGGGACAGGGCCGCCATAGAACTGCGCAAGCTAGCGATTGAAGAGAAGAGGCCAACAGATCTTCCTCCAGTGAAAGCAGCAGTAGTGGCTCAAACCAGAGTGCCCGGGATAAGCCCCGACGGCACATCCCCAAAGACTTAGTACAGGCTTATGAAGTAGGGAAGAATATTTTTGACCTGTTTGAAGTGCTTCAGTTGGCATTCTAGCTGCAGGAGGTGGATGAGGTACTGTGGGGTACAGCCCTAATGAGTCGCATACTGACACTAGGGAGTGATGCAATTCTTCAGTTAACTCCTAAGGAAAGGCCTGTTTATGAGAGCATGAAGGCAGCCCTCCTCAGGAAGTTCTGTAAAACCCCACAGCAGTATCTAAAGAGCTTCAGAGAGCTCAGAAAGAAAAGTGGGCAGACATTTGAAGCGTTCACACATTTGTCGTTGAAATATCTGAGCGGGTGGGTGACTGGTAACAAAGTTGACACATTTAAAGGGATGTACAATTTTATTGCGTGTGAGCATGTGTTGAAAAGTTATGAGCTTGACCTACACCAGCATCTAGCGGACAAGACTACCACAGATCCTAGAGAGCTTCCAAAGGCTGCTGACAGGTTTATGCATACTCGAGTCCAGAAAAATGCTTAGGCGAGTACACCCAAACCGGAAGAGAAATCGGTGGACAAAAAAGTAAACAAGGATAGGAAGGACAAAGGTCCAACCCAATCCTCTTCAAAGTCAGGTCCCCAAAAGAGTGAAGGAAACCCCCAAACTCTAGTTCAACCGTGCACACCAAAAACAAGAGCGCAGGCGCCCCTAACACTGGGACACCTGTGTTCTCACCACCCAAAGGTTGTTTTGTGTGTAAGGAGCTGGGCCAAAGGAAAGGGGATCCTGCTTGCAAGGGCTTACCCAAGCAAGCCATAGTGAATGCTGGACTCATGGAGGAGGCCATCATTAGTGTGGGCCTCTCAGTGGAGGATTTCACACTAGGCCGGGGAGTGGTCGAATGTGGATTGGTTACACTGAGAAGGAACAGCAACGGACCTCAAGAAGAGACCCCATTTCCCCATAATACTCAACTCTATCGAGAGCATGTGTACCTCAATGGACAGAAAACTCTGGCGGTCCGAGACACCGCAGAGAGCGTCATCTCTGTCACCCAGCAGTGGGTACAGCCAGACCAGTATATTGATGGGCCTGAGTTGTGCATAAGTGGATTTGATGGTAAGAGTAAGTGCCCCTTGGCGATAGTAGAGTTCAGCTGGCGAGTATAACGACCCAGCGCTGTAAAGCAGTGTAAGACTCCATCGCTGTCCCATGTCTGTTGGGTAATGATCTTCCTGATCCCGAAATAGTCACAGTGGCTACACGATCGAGGGCCAAAGAGAACGTCAGATTGAATGCTCTGAAAGCCGTAGGGCCTGGAGTGCTTCCAGAGGGCTTGTTGGAAGGATCGGCAAGGCTGTTAGCCCCTAGTGCAGTTCCACAGACTACTGAGTTGCCTACTCCTGCGAAAGAGGGGCTAGTAGCCACAGAGGACCCAACTTTGGTAGCAGCGCACTCCGTGACTTCAGAGTTGCCTGGCGCAGCGCAGGAACCTGAGCTGGCGGACCAGGTGGGCACAGATCTGAAGGGTCTGCCCAAGCTGGATAAGTTTGCATCAGCTGGGGGCCCAGATCAGACTGACTTCTACACAGCCCAGAAAGAGTGTCCCACTCAGGCGGGTCTGCAGAAGCAGGCGGAGGAGAAGGCTAAGGACGAGGACCCGGGACTGTTCAAAGTGTACTGGGAGGATTGACTCCTGTACAGTGAGACAAAGGATTCTGAGGGCGAGGACACCAGAAGGTTGGTGGTTCCCCAATGCCACAGAAAGTTCCTTTTGGATTTGGCTCACCAAATTCCTTTATCAGGTCACTTGGCCGCAGCTCAGCGTAAAAGTTAAGGAATTTGTCTATTCCTGCCCGACCTGTCAAGCTTCTGGCAAGTCAGGTGATGCCACAAAGGCCCCCTTAATTCCACTACCCGTGGTTGGGCGGCCTTTTGAGAGAATAGGCATGGATATTGTGGGTCCTTTCAATCCTCAAACCAGCTCAGGGAACCTATATACCTTGGTGGTGTTGGACCATGCCATGACATACGCGGAGGCTGTGCCTCTGAGGAGCATCAAAGCCCCTGTGGTTGCGTAGACTCTGATTGGGATATTCTCCCATGTTGGATTACCCAAGAAAGTCGATTCTGATAGGGGATCAAACTTCATATCAGCATATATGAAGGCTGTGTCGGAAGAGTGTGGAGTCACCTACCGTTCTCTACCTCCTTTCATCCACAAACCAGCTGGCTGATTGAGCGGTTAAACAAGACCCTGAAAGGAATGATAGGTGGCTTGGAAGAGCACCTGAGGAGAAAATGGGATATTTTCCTGCCATGCCTTCTATTTGAGTGCAATTACTCAATTACTGTGGCTCCCCAGGAATCTACTTCCGTACTCCAGAAGTCTCAGTGACTGACAGCACCTGGAGGCGATGAAAATGTCAGCGGTGCATGGTACAATTCCCCATAAAATAACATAGCATTGTTGAAAGGAATTTCAGGAAACTAAATGTGACAAAAACATATATATGTTCTTCAATGGCTGACAAGGGGCTATTGGCTCTAGGGACAGATTCAGCTTAGAGAAAAAAGATTTGCAAACATGTATTACACAATTGCAATTAAGACTTTTGCAGTAGGAGAATGTATTTTAGACAAATGTGTACATGTGATAATGAAAGTGATTTTTTTGCAATATTGTTGTCCATTTTGCCATGTTTACTTACTACTTTTAAATACTTTTAATTACAAGATAGAAACAAGCTTTTGTTTATATTGCCATGATTGTCTAATGCTCGAGAGGGTTTCAGTGCAGAGTTCCGAGTAAGGGCTTCCCTCTATTGTTTTCCTATTGGCGCTAATATGTCTAGAAACTGCCCTTTGTAACCTTCTCCCAAAGGCCTGCCCCTATCTTCAGGCCCGGCTCCAGGAATTCTATTCTGCGTGGGCCAGGGTTGTGATCAGGGGGGCCCACATTCCATTGGGTGTGGGTCTAGGAGTACCCTAAACAAAGAGCTCCCTTGATCCAGATTTCCCAATTCTGTGATCAAGAAACAAATGTCTTCCCAGATCTGCAAAAATACATTTGCACCCCTCTACAAAAAAACTGTACATGGCAAAAGAGAAGCAAAGAAAATAGTTGCAACATCAATCTACCTATTTTCCCTTCCCATCTGCTCTCCCTTTTCTGTTATATCTGATCTTATCCTCATTCACCTTTCACCGTCCAGTCACCTTCCTTCAGCTGCTCTAACCACTGTTCCCATTTACCTCCCCTCCCACCTATTCACACCAGAACCCAGCATTCCTTTCCTGGCCTGGCTAAGGAGAATTTAGGATGATGCCTGTATTTTAATGATCAGATTGTTTTATCTTTCTTTATTATTCGCTGTCCTATTCTTACTACTTAATGCTTTGATGTATAGAAAGATGTTTTATTGTAGTAAGGTTTTTTTCTTTTTTCTTTTGTTGGCTTTCCTTTTAATTATCATCCAGGTTTTGACCATTCCTTCTTTCTTGCTTTAACCTTGTTGCAACTCTAAGAATGTATTTAATTTTGTTACTTAATATATGTGATAAATGAAATTGTAAAAGTTGAATAATTCAGCTAAAAAACATTTTCTTAAAAAAAGATGCCTCCTCTTCCTCCTCTGAGAGGGCTAAGCAGTGAAGCCCCCATTCTTTGTACCATCTCATATGGTGTCCGCCCAACAATACCTTCCTGAGCACTGTGGCTACTCCCAGCAGGCCCATGGGGGGATGCTTGTGGCCCTTCCATCGTGTTGTGAAAGATAGACTCCCCATCCAGAATACTGAAGCAAAAATTAGGAGATTTTGTTTCCTACAAAATGACATATTCTTCAAACTTCTTTAAATTTCAAGAACAGAACATACAATGTCCAATCAACACAGGTAGTCTTGTTGATCTTAACAATATTTCGAGCACAACAACATATCCTCCGATAACATACATCCTTTCCAACTGAACCCCTACAGTAGTCCCATTCTGAATGTCTTCCATCAATGGTTCATGTCCAAAATTGCATTTTAAACACAAAAAGTTATTTGTTGTGCATTTTTGCAGCACATTTTAATTGAGTTGAGAGCACTAGGGCTGGTTGAGGGGTTTGCGGCCTCGTGGTATCGCTCCTGGTGGGGCGTGCCCCTGTCCATCATTGTCTGGTACATACTGTTCACATACTGGGTATAATATGCAATTGTCCATGATGACTCTTTGTTTGATGTGTTTACTTTGATTTGCTATTGAATGATAAAATTGTGTAAAATAAATGTGGACTGGATATTTTCAAAGTTATATGTGTGTGTGTGTGTCCTAATCCCTGTGATGCCCATCTATTAAACCATGAGTGAGGCTTTTTGGAATAGCTTATAATACAAACTGAATCACTTCTAGGGGCACCACATTTTAACATGTAAGGCATAGTGAAATTAAAAAAATCTGCCCAGGATCACACACTTTGGTCAAGTGGTAAAGCCATAATTTGAGCCTAGCCTGAAATTTAAATACTTGACCACATATCTTCCAAGCTCAAGTTGGTACAAATATGTGTTGAAGTTTGGCTTTGAATACCTAAAATAAGACTACATTGTATAAAGATTTGATACACCAACCTGACAATGTATTTTCATCATTGAAGAAACATGTTGATGAATAGATTAAGGGGGGCATTTTGTTTTGAATAATAAATTGCATGGATCAGAATTCTCCTGTTTGCACTTTTTTACTAAAGGGGCCATTCATTAATTTTAATTGTTTCCACCAAGTATTAGAATTGTAAAGAGTAAAACACAGGCGAAAATCACCTTTGCTCTTTACTTTACCACTACGTGTCTGGAAAATTGTAAATCATTTCCACAATTAATGATTATGGGAGCCATCCACAATGAATTCCTTTGGACGCTGCCTGCTTTTTCCAGGTGTAAATGTCAGGCTGGTCCCATAGGAATCTATTGGTTTTCCGCCAACGTAAAACTACATAGTGGTGGAATACCAATCGGATTTGACAGGGGGACCTTGTTAAATCGATCTACTCTCCAACTACACCTGTCAAATCATACCACATCCTGAAGCTCAATGCATTTAGGGGCCACTTCTTCCACTCCGCTTGACCTGGAAAAATGATCCCCTATTATTGTAGCTTTATTTTCCCCCTCCTGAATGAAAGCCTACAAGCTCCAGCGTAGCATTTAATGAGAGCTTACAAACAATTTCATACAGACACAAAGTGAAATGAAATGCAAGACAAGGTTATTGTTTCACACAACTTTTTCTGTATTCCCTTACTTACTAATCACCCAACAATTGCACTCAAATAACTTCTTAAAACCCTATATATTTTTTTGTTAAAAGGGCCACAGCAATGGTCACTGCCTTTTTACCTTTTCTCATCTCTAATCACTTCCTGTTGTAAATAATCTGCCTCTGAGACACGTTAAAAAGATAAGATCTTATGGGTAGCGCCTGTGCAGTCCTGGCTGTTTATATTTGAGGGAAGAGACTAGATCGGGGGAGAGCATTGGCATTTGTCCCTTGTCTAAATGTTAAATCTACCTCTGATTGCACTCTTTAGAAAATATTTAAATGTGATACAATAAGTTATTCATAACGCGCTTATTACCCGGAGGTTTCTAAGCGCAGACCCGGGGATCGAACCTGTGTTGCTCCGTGTCATCTTGCTTCCAAGGCGTTGCCCCTGAGCTATCCTCCCGAGACTGCTTTTTAGTTATGAAAGAGTTACTCCTTTTATACTTTGTCCACAACATTATACAAAACGCTCTTCTTTTTTGATATTTTACAGGAGTCCATGTTTCTTTTCTGACGCTGCCCAAACACCCAGCACCCAGGATTTACATCATACTTTCCAAACAAATCCCACAAGACACATGACATATTCTGTTTGCATGCAATCTCTGTAAAAGTTACTCAAACAGGATGAGGCTATCAAGTCAGTAGTTTGTTTGAATCATGAAACGTTCTGTCAGAGTAGACTAGGCTTCCAAACAAAGATACATTCTATTTAGGTCAGAGCGCGACTGAAGTATGCATGAGAATATCTGAAACTGGTCAATACTTGCCAACCTAGCCTTATCGTTTTCAGGTAGGGCCTTGTTGGACCAGCTCATTGAGGTGCAGCTTAATTCCCTAGACGTAGCAAGCAAGACACCCGCATCTGGGCATATGAACATTCCCTTAGGGAGAGAAAAGGGAGACAACATGCATTGGCAAAGCCAACAGCCTGGCCTTTTGTTTAGGCATGATTAGGCATTTGCCAGGCATTGCCATAAGGGTACCACCTGGCCTTAAATTGGGAACAACTGACTGGAAAATGGTGCCAAAACTGGGCATATGATGGCATTGTCTGGCAAATGTCTGCTAATACCTATACGCAAGCCAAAACTGCTGGCTTTGTGACTGCTTGTTTAAGACAGGACTTAAGTGCAAGTCGCAGAGGCATTGACAAATATATTGCTTATAAAATCAACTGGCTAAAGACACACATTAAGAGAATTGTAGTACACAAGGAGCTCATTTACAGAGGCAATTAAGTAATTAAACACTCAAAAAAATGCTAATATCTAACAATGGCAGGGCCTATACAGCAACGCATTTGGTGTTACTTTGTGATAGAGCTCGCTCAAAGAGTTCTAGAAAGGTTAGGTTTTGGTGGTGAGGCATTGACATAGCCATGGCTAGTCGTTAGGTGGGTAAATGACCAGACACACCCATAGGATATGTGTTTCTCCTCACATTTTATTGCCATCCTATTTGTATTCCACAGCATGCGCTCTGGTTGTACCTAATAGGTAAAAAGTCTCTGAATCAATCAGAACCACTGCCATTGCTCTGGCCAGGCTTCCATACCATTGTTTGGATATCAGCCTTGGCCCTGTCACTAATGTCAGAAGCCCTTCCCAAACTGCTAGACCACAGGGCCTACAGATTCATATGGTTGCTTGTGTTCCAGTGCAGATGGAACCTGGCCTAGCAATTGAGATTGAACTGCACCTTTTGGTAGCAGAACCAAAAGTAATTTGCTAATGGCTTGTCGCCTTCTCTAATCGTACACACATACTACAGAATTGTGACAAGGAATGTTGCACAACCTTGCATTTATCACTTTTTTATTTTACTAAAGTCTCCCCTCCAGAATTACATTTTTGTTCCTACCAACCTTATATTTTCACTTATTCAAGTAGTTAATGCAGCAGAAAATAAACCTTGAATGTAATTTGTAAGGGCCTCCAGTCAGTTGATGCACCTTCTGAAGAAATATGGGTTCAAGCAACTTGACCTGTCATTTATTGTCTGATATAGTTAACCATTTTATTAAGCATGATGTGAAAAACCACTATATTCCCACAAAAAATAAACATACTTTAAATTACAGAAACCAAAATTGTGATTTTAGGTTTGAGAAAATAGTTGTAAGCAGCCTACTCGAGTAAGTGTGCTACCTCACAGGTGTGAATATTCCTCTGTCTCCCTGGTCATTTGTACTTTTATGGCTGTGGGGCATAAATCATTGTCTAGGGCAAGGAAACAAATCCTGGCTGGGCCTCCTGCAATTCAGCATATCAGAATGATGTCTCTGAGGTTGCTGCTGAATATTTAGAGTGACATCCACCCCCCCACTCCATTGGTTACCAGTGGTGTACAACACCACTGACATGGCCATAATTTCTAGGGGGGGAGCAGAGGCTGAATCTGGTGGGGCCTGGCCCTCCTGGCTCCCCTGCTGGAGCGGGGCCTGCCTATCTTTCCATGTTTTGGAACTATTGTGAAAAACAGCTAACTATAAAACTAGTTAAAAGATTCTCTACTGCAACACTTTCAGACAGTTATTGAATGAAACGTGACCGCATTGTTTCAAAATTCATTTAAGTACTCTGACACACAAACACGTATTCAATTGTTATCATTGAAAAATGAAAACACTGCCCTTTTTAGAGCGCAAATAGTCACGGCAGAGACAGGACTTCTTGTCAGTAGTACTTTCGGTATTGTGACAGCAGAGGCATTGACCAGCAGTGAGAAAAGCTGCTTGAAGACAGAAAATGGTGCAAACTCCGGTGAAACAGATCTCCATGTTTGCTGTCTGTGTTTGATACCATCCCTGCTCACATGCCAAGTACAAAAAGAAAACAGATATCCTGTTGCATAATTTTCGATATGTGATGTAAAGCAACCTGGTCTAGCGCAATGTATCCCATTATGGGGCCAGATTACAGAAACGTTGCACCAGTGCAAGTGCAAAGTTTGCACAGTATTAGCACTAGGGCAAAGTTTGCCCTATTTTTTAAAACACTGGGACACATTAAAAAAACCATTGCACCACAACAAGCGCAGTTTGCATATTAAAAGCACCAGGGCTAAAATTGCCCTAGTGCTAAAAAAAGATACATTTCTTATGCATGTTTGCATCAGGGCAAAGTTTGCCTTAGTGCTAATACCATTCCGTATTAGCACTAGGGCAAACTTTGCCCTGGTGCAAAAATGTAATGAAAATGCACATCTTTTGCAATAGGGCAATTTTTGCCCTGGTGCATTCAATATGCCAAACTACACTTGTCGAGGTGCAATGGTTTGTTAATGTGTCCCAGTGTTTTTAAAAATAGGGCAAATAGTGCCCTAGTGCTAATACAGTGCAAACGTTGTACTTGCACTGGTGCAAAGTTTCTGTAATCTGGCCCCATGGTGTCCTCTTTTCTCTTACACATAAAGCATCACAGTAAGAGAAAATACTAATTGTAGTTGAAGCAAAATTGCCAGAGCACTCGCAGTTGGGTCGCTTCATGAAAAGGTTTGTGCTTGACTCAACATGTTTTAAAAAGTGATACACGCATTGGCAGCTCCCACAAACAAAAGTTTATCTTTATGTCAAAGTTAGGAAATTCTTCCGCAGCAGGAGGGCCCTTTGTGATTAGGGGGGCCTGGTGCAGGTGACCCTTATAACCCATGTTTAATCCGGCCCTGCACCCTCGTGTCTACACAAACACACATCTTCACAGTCTCACTCTCACACCGCATTATTTCCTCACTATTGGTCCCCTGATAGCCCACAGAAACAGGAAACAGGAACAGATGCGTGACTCACCTGAGTCAAGATTCAGGCATGCATTGTTCTGTGCATGCATGTGGCTGTGCAACTCTGGCTTGTGACATTTGTCAAAACCTGATGAATTTAAAGAAGACTGTACAAGGGAAAGTTAGTCATATTAATGGGTCAGTCAGCAGTCGTTAGCACAGAATTTCCAATCATGCGTTTGGCTTGGAGCAGGCAGGAAAACCCGTTCATGATCTTTTTATTTTTGGCTATAAGGTGGCGCTAAAACGCCACCTATAGCCCGAAACTATTGCATTGGGTACGGCTAAGGGGAGATGGCATTTGAGGGAGGACAACGCTTGTAAGTGTTGTTTGGTTATCTACCCACCCATAGAATGCCCATGGCAATGTTTATCCCTATAGTCATTCCCATCCACTTCAAGCCTCTCTCTGCCCAAAACACATCCTACTGTGAGCTCCTTGAGCTAGCGTACCACGCTTTAAAAATAAAAATGTTTATTAGAACGAAGAGAAATACAAGGCATGAAATACATACAAGATTGTTTTAAACCATATTCTGATAGTACAATTCTTACAATCTAAAAGTTAGAATGAAGTTTTCTTAAAGCCCATTATTTGAATGGAATTGATCCAGAAAAATACCAACAGTTTTAAGCATAAGACATAACTAGACTGACAAAAACATAAAGAGAGGGATACACGAACACCCACAGAAGGTGGGGAGGGGAACAGGGGCTAAGGGGGTGATTGAACAGGCAAAATACAGATAAACTTGTACATCCCTGTTAATTAGAAGTAACATTAGATAGACATGTAATAAAGATTCACCATTTTAGTTCATGTTTAAGCAACATAAAAGGGGAGCAGGTATTACATCTTTCTAACCTCTGAATATTACATGTGGAGTTCCACCATTGTTTACAATGAATGTGATTAAGATTCTTTCAATTGGATGTTATGGTTTGAATGGCAACTAGGATAAGAAGATCAAATAAATAGAATTCATTCTTTTCCAACACATTGTGCAACAGTGCACTGCCTAATAAAATACATTTAAAACCAAAGTCTTGTTGTATATTAAAGATTAACCTAATAGTATTCCACACAATTTCCCAATATGGTTTGACATGTTCACAGTCTTTAAACATATGCCTGAATGATCCCTAAGCATGTAGACAACTTCAACATTTGTCTTTATGTGCAACATTTTATTTAAAGTGTTTTATGGGAGTAATAAAAACTCTGTGATGTGAATATAAGGTTTGAAGTAAGCTAGCAGGAGTCGTAGTAACCTTGGAGATACTGTTCTATAGGGGGGGGGGGGCAAACAAATTCATTATCCAATAAAAAACATTCTTGCTGCCATGCAATCTGCTATGTCCACCTGGATTCCGAAGAGGATACGTTGGAAAGGACCTTGTATGGAAGCACTGAAATTGAAATGATGCATATGTTGCAATCTCTCTATATTAGGAGAATTAAACATGTAGATAGATTAATAGTTTATCAAGCTTTTGAACATCAACCTTTGCACGCAAAGTTACTGACCGTATTATTTCAGAGCAGTCTTCTGGGAGCTAATTGCTTAATTGTCGCTGTAAACGTGTCACTGGCGTAATTAAAATGTCTTAAACAGGCATGCATTCAACCACTTCAATTATAAGCACTGTGTCTGTCGTTACTGATGTCCTGTAAAAAAACGAACACTGGGAAAGCCAACAGTTTTGGCTTGTGTACAGGCATGAAATAGGCATTTGACAGACACTGCTATCATGTGACCAGGTATTCACACCATTTTGCAGCTGCTACCATCCATATGACAGTTTCTGGAATAGGCCTTTCCCAGGCCTACACAAAAGCCAAAACTGTTGGCATTTCCAATGCTTGTTTTAACAGATGAGGCCTCCCCAGCTTTTAAGAATGGGACTTTGCACCCTTTGACATACAGCAGATGAAAAAGTGAAACAGGATTCGGTGCCCTGGATATATTATGTCTAAATAGTTTTCTGATACCAAATGCTACTGCAACAAAGTCGCACACCTGTGTGCTGGGGACAAGGGTGGAGAAACATTGTATCTTCTCCCGGTACAGAGAGGAGAAGATAGCCGAGGCATGCAACATATTGACGTCAGATGGGAAAGAAAAACTCTCCAACAGTCAGTGAATGAGAAAATAAAATCAAAATAGCCTAGGGTGACCAGACGTCGTGGTTTTGACGGGACAGCCCCAGAATTGAGCCCTCAATCCCGATATTTTTTTAAAATTAAAAATATGGTCCCATTTTTGTGGAAAGGAAGAGTTGGCAACAATTATAAGTATATATTAATAAAATACACACACAATGTTGCGGTGGCAGGCTGGGCTCGAACCCTCAGTTTTTTCTATACCATGAACACACATTAATTGATGGTGCCACAGAGACCACGGGGCAGATAAAGGAACAGCATGGCATGTAACAGGTATCAAGGCAAAAACTCTTTTTTTATGATTAATTAGCTTATACCCACAGTCAAAAGCACGCAATTTTCAGGAGCAGTGCTGGAAATACTTGGGTGGTGGGGTGGTGGGAGGGTTGGGATGTGAGGTGGTAGTCCTTTTATGTTGTTCGTCTTGAACATCTGGTCACCATAAGAAAACAGAGCAAATTGGTGTACAAAACTGGCACATTTAAGAAAATCATTTTTCAAACAAGAAATATATCAAAGCGGGCAAGAAGAACAGCCTGGAAGTATTGGCAAAAAAGACGTGATCGCAAGGATGGAAATACAAGCAGAGCAAAACTTTTCTGTGATTTAAACTTGAGCTATCTGAAATGCAAAGCTGTGCGAATAAACAGTTCTATTTTCTTAAATTAGAGGCATTAAAAGAAATATACCAGACTTTGAAGAGACTGTGGCACTAAACGAAAGTAAAGAAATAAAATAAAAAAAACTCAAGTAAGCAAATATCGAAATTCACGGAAAATCTGCTTTCTACCGCCCGCTAATGGGGTTCTTTGTCAAGATTGCACATTACACATTCTATTAGTCTTGTTTCTGAATGATGCATGACTTTAGGAAATGTCCCCAGATCTTATCAAACTCAAAGCAAAAGGTTGGCCAACCCACTCCGGTCTAATCACCTCTCCCTTTGCATATATGTACATGCCACTTTCAGCCTATGCTCCGCCCACTGTTGTCAAAAAAAGGCTAACTTGAATAAATGAAAGAAAGTGAAGAACCCTGTACCCACCAACAAATGGATGCGGTGTTTCCAGGGGTGGACTGGGAACTAAAAGAGGCCCTGGAAATAATTACTGGGGAGCAAAAGAGGCCCTGGAAATAATGGTCAAAGGTGCCTCATATGACACATTTTCAGCAAGCCCAATGCTTTTCCTATGAGACAATTTGAAAATAGCACACAAAAATGGCCCAGGGTGCAGATGCCCACCGGTAAATCTCCAGAGTTCCCTATAGGCCAGTCTACCCCTGGGTGTTTCTGTATTTTAACTATAAATGTAGATAATATGTTCATGTAAAATTATTTCACAAGGAAACTCGGAACTGGCTGTCCCATCGGAATCTTCCTGTCACTGCCGCCTCTGGCATGTCTGCTCATGTCTCTGGAATGGGAGATCTAGGGATCAAGTCCTAAAAAAAAAAACAAGTGGGGGTCTCATTAACGTAGGCAATGGGCTGTGACATCACTAGAAATTAGCATATCAAGGTGAAATATGCAAACTTCATTCAATTGGCTTTGCATAACCATACAAATTGTACAGGAGGAATGGCATTTGCCTTTCATAAAATCAAAACACACAAAAAACCAACAGAGGGTATTTTCTTCTAATAGTGTTTTGAAAATGTGTTAATGTGTGCATGTTTTTAAACTCCAAGAATCAATAACAATGTTTGCAATGCAGTCCCGAAATGGGACATTTCACATTTAGTTGTTTGCTATTTTTCATTGGCTTATCTGGTGCAGTGGTGAAGTACCCGGCCTGTGCACCTGGTGACTTCGGTTTGAGTTGGCCTAAGTTTAAAATAGACAGTAATTGTTTCTCATTTTACACATGGCTCTAAAATACCCAGGGGTGTGGCGTCTGCCCTCTGAAAAAAGTGGGTGGACCCCATCCTCCCGCGTGTACCCTCGACTTGAGTTCTGGGGAGCTCTCAGGGTAAGAAACTTTCTTTGTCACAAGATGGCTTTGTGTGAATTACCCGCTTGATTCATTTTAAAGAGGTAATATGCTTTTTTGGCTAGCGTGATACGAGTTGTAAAAATTTTTCTGGAGAAAGTGAGTGATCATGATTAGCGATCGACATATTTTTCCGCTACGTATGCCAAAGTTTCCTAAAATCAGACTGTAATTTGGGTGAAAACCAGGGTTGCTTAGTCATTTTAGAATTAAACGTTATCGTCATTAAAGGGGTAAGCATGTCGGTAGTATTGGACAATATTTTACTCAAGTTAATTACTTGTTGTTTGAGATTAGAATCAAGATAGATAGAGTTTAATGCCACATGGATTAAATGCAGGGAGAGTTTGGCAGATATATATATAATCTGACGTGATTATTTCACCATTCGTTTGCTAGAGATAAAAAATGGGCCAGTCTAGGGATTAACCGAAAACATTTTACAATGATGATCAGACCGCCCCCACAGATACCCACAAAATATTCACACAAGAGGTTCATAGCCCCAAATTGGCACCATTGGGGGAGGATCATATTCCAGACAGGGTATATTGGGTGGCAAAACCTAGTCCAAAAGGGGCTGTAGAGTGTGAAGACTGTAGAATTCAAGGGGTGTGGAAAGTGGGCTGGGAATAATTCAGAGAGGGTGTTGACAGAGAGGTCGAGCATTTCACAATGGATTCAGACAGCTGTTACAATGAGCAGGATCCTGGTTACCAGTGGTCAGGCAGCAGCAGGAATTAGCCAAACAGCAGATCCCACCAAATTGTCCTCTGCATGGGTGATATGATGATCGTTCTCCCTCCCATGGAAGTGTTTATCTTCACCTCTATGGCAGTGGACTCTTGGCAGACTTTACCAAAATAAAGTTTCAGGTGATATCCAAAGATAATTTAACTTAAGGCGCAGTCTCACTCCCTTATAAGGTAATTTTTCTACAGTGGATTGGCCCATTCCAAGCCTTCTTAAGGATCTAATTCTGGCTGCTGTGATAAGAGCCTTTTCCTGGTGATATCAGTTCCAGAAAGCTTTGTCTGCAGGAAGTGGGACGAGGGCACAGGAAGTGTGAGTGGCTTAAATATTCAAAGATTGTGGGATCCTTCTCTTGATGGTAACTTTCCTCCTGTGCTGCTCTAACTCCTCCATCTCCTCTGTATGCATTACACCAAAGGTACTCCAGTAATTACCACCTGGGTGTGAACTCTCCATTGTCCTTGAAGGGCTTGCCTTTGAAAGCGCTGCTTCCCAATTATCCCACAGCGAGTATATCCTGTCCTCTCGGGAAGGTGGCAGCCTTCCCAGTGAGAAGAAATGGGAGCTTTGAGGGCTGTACCCAAATTGTTTTGGCTGAAATGCTCCCAGAGATGAATGCGGCACTAGAAACTAGGCTGACAATTAATTAACATCAAAATGATTTTGGCCAATATAATTGTATATTCTCCTTTCCTCCATTTTAGGGATAGCCATACATTGTATTGCTCTTTTGAGGATCACCATATTTCTTATGAAGCCTCGCCTTGACAAAGGGCAGATGTGTGTAATAACCTACTCACTGTGAAATTTCAATGGGTAGAAATCACAATCTTATGTCAGCAAGAAATTCCTTGTTCTTGTTCCTGGAGTTGTGATTCATAACATTGACATACTATTCTCCATCACAAATCTCTTTTTGTTAGTTTGTTCAATCAATGTGAAATCTCATCACTGCACACGTTATTTCAAGTTCAGTAATACATTTCTGATTACTCATTCAGCCTCTGTCTAATTCATCGAATCTCAGGGCCCTTCAGCATTGCCTAATGCAATACCAGTTCTGACACTGCTTAGAAGCATTATACTTGGCAGGTATCTAGCCATTCCATAGAATGTAATTTCATCTAAAACCATACCATCGAATTATATGCAACGAAAAGCCTTACCATCGACGTACCCTTTTGTTGACTATAATTCGATGGTAGTATTGAAATGAATAATATTTGTTTTTTGCAGTAGCGTTACATTAGGGTTCGGGTTCAGGTTCGGGTTAGGGTTGGGGCTAGGGTTAGATTAAGGGTTACATTAGGGTTAGGCTTAGGGGATAGGGTTGGGGGGTGGGCCTAGGGTTTGGGGGAGATGGAGGGGCAAACCCCCCTCAATATACAAAATAAACATTAAAACGTTACAAGGAGCTGACCAGTGCCGAAATTTCAGGCCTGGACAGCTCCATATGAGGTTTTAACATTACAAAAAAATGCATTGAAATGCTATCTTTTACATGTAAAAGTGTGTTTACATTGAAACTAGTCCATTTATATTTTCGATGGACTGGTTTAGATGGAAAAGCACTTTTACATGTAATAGATAGCCGGTCGATGTACTGGTAAACGATGCTTTGGTTTCAATGCTGTGGCATTTCGATGCTAGTTTCGATGAAATGACTAGGAATCTACTTGGCGCAATAGTAGGTAACTAAAGACACTATTATTATTCTTTGCAAGCTAAACTAAAACCTACTCGTGCACACTATCTTCCTTTACTCTGAGGCAGACAACACCCCACCCACCATCACTGCAAATAGCAGGAAAAAAGAGGGCTGGGACTGGGGGGGCATGAGATGCCTGGATAGTGTGACCTACAGGCTGTGTAGGAGTGAATCGAGGGTCTTGAACATTGGACAAACCTGACACTGTTTAACTCAGACACTCCTACATCCTCCCCTAAATACGCATTATTTGTACATTTGCCACTCATCTACCTACTGTTGGGTTTTGGCCAGATGGGCATTCTCCCTCGCGTAGGGTCCAGGGTGTGGATTCCCAATTGAATTTTGCTACCGTTTTGCACTGCCATACTGGTATTTTCTCCCCTTAGGGCCCAGGCTGTGGGTTTCCCAATTGCATTTTTGCTTCTGTTTCACACAGACATACTTGCATTTTCATCTCTTAGGGTCTATGGTGTGGGTTTCCCAATAGAATTTTGCTGCTGTTTTGCACTGCCATACTTGCCTTTTCCTCCCTTAAGGAAGAGGGTGTGGGCACACAAGTTGAATCTTCCTGTTCTTCTGCACGGACATACTTGCATTTTGTTCCTTTAAGGTAAAAGAGCGTGGGCTTCCCAATTGCATTTTCCTGCTGTTTTGCACTGCCATACTTGCATTTTCTTCATGGTGTTCACAGTGTGGGTTTCCCAATTGAATTTGATGAGGTATTGCACTGCCATACTTGCATTTTCTTCCCTTAGGGAACAGAGGGTGGGTCTCCCAATTGAATCTTGCTGCTGTTTTACACTCCGCACTAGCATTTCTCCTGCCTAGAGCATAACAGGTGTGGGTTTCCCGCTCTGACTAGCATGTCAACCTGAAAGCTACCTTTCTGGTTGACATGCATACCTTTTCTTATTCTGGCCTTGGGTTTTTGGCTTGAGTCTCGCCACTGTTCTGTTTGCTGTGCCTGCTCTGTTTTCTCCTCGGGCTATTCCAGGTGGAGCCTTGCTGCTGAGGCGTGCCACTGCCACACTGTGCCCATTCCCACTATGGCCATCAGCTCCAAAATCAGAGGCACCTACTGGCACACCAGAAATACCTCCACACCCCAGGTCAGACCCCACCCTTAAATGCCACCTGCACCCACCCAACCTGGCACAGCTGAGAGGACATGAGCTAACCCCATATCCACCTGAGACCATCCCTCCTGCAGCACCCATTTGACAATCTCTCCTCTCTCCCCCAGGTTGGCTTCCCAGCATTCTCCTCTACACCAAGCCCTCCCCCTTTGGACCTCTCCACTGTCACCACACTCACCCTCCAACACTGCAATCACACTACGACAATCCATGCTTTGCATCTCTTAACACTCTACATGCAATCCTTGCTGCCACCCCAAATCAGCCACCCCTTCAACCCCTACACACACACACCCAGCTCCCATTTAACACCTAAAGAAGAGACACTGTGCCTCCTGTGTGATTTCTATCAAACATACCTCCCCCACCTCACACGACAACCCAACATACTTACACCCTTGCTACCTAGCCCAAGCAATCTAACCCAGTGAAATCACTTGTCAACCAGCTAAATAGACTACAAGGCAAACACACCATGCACCTCTCCTCACACACATACACCTCTAGAAGTTCATCTCCAGACTCCCTAGCACCCATAGAAGACTGTCACCAGATCCCACCTCCCGCCTGGAAACAAGACTAGTAAACCTATCCGGAGCCCTGCAAACCCTCTCCACCCCCTTTAGACCACAGAATCCAGCTCCATCTTCCTAACTCCCCGTCACACGAGGGACACCACTCTGCAACCCACACATACACTCTCATTCCTGGTAACCACTACACCCACCTTTACACACAGGTATTCCACCTCCCGAGCCCCCTTCACATGCCCACCAACAAAGCATAAGGCCACCTTCTCCTCTCCCACCATCGGAAACCCTCAGCCTTCCTCCAGAGACACCTCACCTTCAAATGCATCTCAGACCCAGAACCAAATCTCTCCTTCCAATTCTACGACACTACAGACACTATTCATTCACCTGGCCACCCCAGCATCTTCCCCCCACCTTCACTGCAGCTATTACAGCATCAGCCTTCACACTCTCCCACATCTATATCATCCCAACCTCATCCTCACCTCCAGCTTCACCCCGAATGTACACCCCCTACCTCAAACACACAACTAATGAACAGTCTAAAGTACATTCTGATCAAAGCCAGAACTGTTGCAAAAAATGGTTACAACATTTACGACCTTCTCTCTTCTGAGGGCCCCAATATCCTCTTCATCACCGAAACCTGTTTCTCCCAAGACTTCTAGCCCATTGCCCATGAAGCCTTCCCATCAGGATAATTGTGCATAACAGGATCAGCAGGGCAGGAGGCATTTCCATCCTTGGACAATCCTTCCTCTCCATCTCGCACTCGGAGGAACAGGTCTGTGACTCAGACTGTGAATCCGTTCTGGTAAAATGTTTGCTGAAACTCTTGCACACTCACAGCTTCCTGCTCATATATAGACTCCCAGAATGCTATAGATGCTTTGCAGAACCCCCTAATGACTCCTTAGCAGCCATCCTGGTCTCCCACCCCTCCTCGCAATATTAGGGGATTTCAATTTCTGGTTTGATATCTCAAATAACCCCATGACACGATCCCTACTGGGCAACCTGGAAATCCCACCTCTAACACAACTGAAATCAGACCAAACCCAGTCTGCAATTCACACCCTAAACACAATATTCTGCTCACAAGACCTCATCACCAAACTGCCACCTCACCAACTCATCTGGACTGACCACTCTGTCATCCTCTTCACTTTTTCCGCTGTAGACCATCCCTCCCCTCTGGCAGCCCCGAGGCCACTTACCCACTCCTGCCTTTGGAAGAAAGTCATAGTAACTCCTGACCTGGCAGATTCTCTACTTGCCTCTCTGACCACCACACCCCTCTACTCAGGTCAGATTTCCATGCCCCACTTTCATCTCTGCCCCTTAGAAGCACTGAACCCTCTAAACCCAATCTGATCCTTCTCAAGTAGACAATTCACCTCCGCCCTCAACATTCTTAAATCCCAGAACCGAATCTTAGAAAGCAGATGGTGTGCAGACCCATTTCTGTTGAATAAATCAGCCTACAGCTCCGAACTCAAAGCTCACAGTGCAGAAATATGCAAGGCCAAAAAATCATATTACAGGAAGAGAATCACCAATTCCCCGAATCCCTCAAGGGAACACCACAAGCTTCTCTCCGAATTCAATTTCCCAGCATGCACTGCCTCCACTCCCACCCACACCCAATCCCTGTGTGACTCACTTGCAGCCCACTTCCACAACATAGCCCTAGAAAGAAACAACTCCATCATCACTAAAATAGCATCACTCACTCCTCCCTCCCCCACAATCTCGATCGGGACATCTAAACCGCCTTCCATCCTCCCGGTCTTCTCATCTTTCTCTCCACTCTCCCACCATGTATTTCTCAATCTACTAACTAATGGCTGCACCTCAGGATCCCCTGGAGATCCCTGCCCCCCTACTCTACTAAAAGAAATCCTGACATCTACCTGCGCTGGCGACATCACAATATCTACCATCAAAACATCTCTCATTTCTGGTCCCTTCCCAGCAGAATTGAAAATCTCCTACATCCAGCCCCTGCTCAAAAAGCCCACACTCGACCCCCTTGTCCTATCCAATTACAGATCCATCTCAACCAACCAATTCATAGCTACACTAACCAACTGAGCAGCATACTCACAACTATGCCTGCCACTTCAGAAAATCCAACCCGATCTTCGACTCCACCCAATCCATTTTCAGACCCTTACAAGGAACTGAATCGTGCCTAATCTCCATCTGGGATGATTTTAAAAGACACTCAGATTCAGAAGGCTTTAGGCATAACCCTACTTGACCTCTCCGCAGCCTTTGACACCCTTGACCACTTCACCCTCATGGACAGACTCCACTCTCTCGGCATCAGGGTCGCAGCGTTTTATGCCAGGAACAATATTTGGGTCATATACCACCTACTGAGCTCACCAAAATATAGGACCAGAACATCTGCAGCACCAATATACATGCTACAAGCCCAGCAGAAACCTCAGATCAGGCACAGCACTCATCATTCCAGTGAAAAAGTCAACCACAATAGAGGGATCCTCTTTCTCAAGCTCCCACCATCTGCAACTCGATTCAATTAACCATCCAATGCATAGACAATGAATGTGCCTACAGGAAGGCTCTCAAAAGCTGGCTCTTCCCCTCAGCAGGCTCAGAGGCTTGGTCCATTTCGTGGGTGAACTACTACCCACCCCTGACAGGAATGCAGAGGCACCTGAGAAGTCAACAAGGTGGGACATAGCCCTCCCCATGGACTGCATCTCAGTCAGGCTTTAAGGTAAGCTCTGCACGACCACATCTAAGTCTTTCTTCACTGCAACGTCAAGCACTCCTCACAACGCAACACAGCTGTATCCCGCCCAGGGCATGGCCCACCCACATGCATACATCTGCAGTAAATACTTCTCGACTACACCCACACAAACATGCATCACCACCTTCAAGAGAATACAGCTGAGTCACAAATGCAATTACAAACCTCAGGTAGTATCCTGGAAAATAAACCGACTTTTATTGCCTTTCTAATCATCTGCTTGTTGTCATTCCCCTCCCATATCGCTCCAACATTCTGTCCCATTCATACCACCTGTGGCTCCCAACACCCAAATCACTTTCCATAAAGCATAAACCCTGCCAATGTTCCAGCTGTAATCATAGACGGCAAGCGCCTCTTAATTGCATTAGAAATTCAGTAACTTTAACCTTTCATTGTTCAACACATCAGTGACCCCTCACCCCACTGTTTATTGGCCTTGCAGCACAGAGATGTGCCCACACCATCCTATATTCTTTTCAGGTGGTAAGTGATAATGAGCCTTCTACACACTCTGGGGGTCTCAGTCTGCATCCCGCCTAAAATCATCCAGCATCACTGTTGTGTATTAATCCATTGGTGGGCCAACACACAAAACAGCTCCCATCGGGGGCAAGACAGAGCAACTCCAATGTTATTGTTGAGAGGCAGATCAGTACGTCATCCATAGATTCTGTCCTGCCCCAATCCAATACCGCACAGCTGAGCAGCGTTACTCACTCAGATAACCGCACCACCCTTATCCCAGGCAGGTACAACAAGACACAGAGACAATCTAAGCTGAAGATGACAAAATTGATTGCGCTGACGTTGCAACATTAATAGGCGCACACACTAGACACTAAGTAGATATGCACTCCACATGAAGAACACATACACTAGGTCAAATATGCATTTATACATAGGAAATATTAACATAGCAACCACAAGACATGGAGAACACTAACATAACCAATGTATAAGCTGAATGTAACACAAACGACATGCGGGTATAGCTCTCTAATATAGAAATAAGAGTGTAACAGGGCTGCCATCGTCTTTAAATTGGACACTGCAGCTTGCTTTTAAATAGACAAAACCTCAAGGAATTCAAAGAACTTAAAAGGCTGAATCCACAGAAATACAGAGCTGGGCATAGCTCAGGGAGTTGCTGACAGTTAGTGCCAAGGTCAAACAAAGATAGGTTGGATGGGAACAGTGGATCAAAGGCATGAGATAGTGATTCCCAGGACACAGGCAGGATACACCCCAATTAATTCAAGCTTATAAGAGCACAGCCAACCTTTATTAGCCAAAAGCAATAGCACAGCGAGCCAAAAGGACCCCATGGTGGATAACTAGAGTGCCCCTAGAGGCAACAGAAAAAAAGGCACACGCGTTAATAGTAGCTACAATCTTCTAGCACATGACTCATAATTGGAAAACACTGGCTATTCATTAGGTGCCAGCAGAAGATAGGACACATGCGGTACTCCCTAAAAGCACGCACAGACCCAAGGTCAAGCACATAGAGATTGCCCGAGCTGATTGTCTAAGAAATGAGGGATGGTCATTTCTTTAACCAATAGAAGACAGTCCATGGTCCTCTCTGGTACATATCTTGACAACCCCTATGTGATCTATATGTAGCCACATCCCTTAAACAATCCCCATTCCTCATATGTTTAGTAAAATTGTGATGATGTATGATGCCATAAACAATGCGTCAAAGGTACTTAAAGTGTTGCTTTGTATGTATTCGGAGAGAGACTCAAGATTTGTATGCTTGTATGCTTGTATAATAATAAAGCTGAACTTTGCCTTGCACTTTGTCTACTTCGTCATTGAGTTTGGTTTAGAGTAATTCCAGTACCTCTGGCATACCAGGGAATTTTCGCCCCGCTCAACATTATTGTCTACCCTTTCTCTGAAAAGGCTGTTTTAAAGAGTACATTGCAAAAAAAAATGAGGAGCCTCAGCTCCCTTTATCATGATTTATTAGGCAGTCACTCTCAACTCAGGGAGTTCCTTTGCCCCCAAAGCAAGGTAGCGCACACTCAAAGCGCTTATACAGATTCAACTTTAGTGAGGCTTCCAACCTATTTCACACCACCTCAGCAAATACCCTCTGTACCACCAATGAGCTAGGAACAAGACTGGTGTACAGTAAGAATATATATATATTCGTTTAAGGTTAGACAAAAAACAATCAAACAACCAAACATTAGCCACGGATGCCATGGCACAACACAATATCACAATTTCAAATTACTTGCATTAATTGACTGACTTGTATTTCTAATGAACTTTCAGATACTACAACACACAAGTTGAATTTAAAGTTTTGACATAAAAATACACAGAGGATTTTGTACACATTAATAGATAGATTTAATAAAATGTGCCAAGGGTCTCACCAGTTCCACCCCCCCTACCCACTATGCCAGATGGAGATTAAGGCTGGCAGATTCCCCCCACACTTTTGTTGGCATTTGCATTAATCTACTTAGATGGGAGGCCTTGGTTATAGGGCATTCAGAGAAACAGCAGGGTTCCCCTGAGGGCAGCACAGATATGGTCAAAGGCTTCGGTCTAGGGTAGTCCCCAGCACCCAGAATTCCTCTGGCTCCTCAAATGGCAGGCCAAACTAGCATCTAGTTTTCCCAGTCTCTGTCTCCCATTCAATGTTTAAGGCCTTCGTAGCTTCTCCCTGTCTCACTGCTGGTTGTTCCTTGCAAAAGTCCAGAAGTATACTACACCAGCAATAGAGTGGGAAAGTCAAGGGAAAAATCAAAAGTCCAAAGAAAGGTCCCAAGAGTCAAAACGTCAAAGAAAGATCCAACCAAACCCCTCTCAGATTGAAAACTGATCTCTTATAGGGCTGGTGACACTGCATTATTATAATAATTCCCATGCTACAGATTGGCCAGCTCTCTCCCTCCCCTCCACCAATATGCCCACTGCCTGTTGATTGGACAAGGAGTTGGGAGGTGTGGATGATGGAGGCTGGGGGAGGAGAAAGATTCATCATCCCAGAATTACATGTGGGTTTAACTTTTAGTGTTCCTAAAAATCTAACAACATGGCAGCAACTAAAATTTTTCAGATAACTGCAGGCACAAATATATTTTTGAGATCTAAATTTCATGGCAAGTCAGAAAATACTAATAATATATTGGCACACCCTTCATGAGAGGAGCTACTGTTTTTATCAATTTACTCCTGAGCCGAGATAGTCACAGCTCTGACCCTTCATGATTCAATCCTTACTTCCACCACACCAAATTTCCAGTCCCTCGGAATTATGAGAAGGACGGAATCATAACTGTCTTCATAACCCAAATTGCATACATCACACATGATTCATATTTACATGATACCAAGTGGCTTCTTATCCTCTTTAACAGGAGTTTGGGATGAGCTCACTGCGACACACAATTCTATTTTTATTCAGGAAAAAGGAGTCCAATGTTAACCCATGGCAAGGCATCACATGGCTCCCTCAGTTTCACATAGCCCCCACCTATTCCTAAGTTTCATTTCTCCATCGTCACGTGACACGAACATCTGCATAACTGTAATCTGTTTCATACACATTGTTTATCATCCATTAGTGACTCTGAAGCCATTTCTTAAGGTCGAGTCAGCCCTGAAAATGTCATTTCTGTTGCCCACTAATGCACAGTTAATGGGGAGACCTGACCCTAAAGGTCATTTTTGCTGGCTGTATTATCTACAACTACCACAATTTGGATCAAATTCTCTATTATTTCTTTGTATTTCTAACTGAACCAGGCCTGCTTTTCCTGGGGGCCCAGCCCAGGTCTTGAGTTAAAATTTTCAAAGGCACAGACCTTTCAGTTCAGCAGGGAAAACACCAACTGCATTCATACTTCAGAAAATACAGCTTTAAATTGACAAGATGTGCTTACATGTACCGTTTTAGCATTATATCTGGACATGTTGTTTAAACTACAATCTTTCTGTTTCGGCTTTGACAGATACAAGTTCACTTTAGGTATTATTCACACATAGGCAACAGTTACATAGAAAGTCCAACAAGTGGGCCTTTCCATTTGAATGTCAATTTATTTGGGAAAAGTAAGTGGGCCTCATTACGAGTCTGGCAGTAACCGAGGCGGTAAAACCGCCTGGTTACCGCCGGACTCGTATTAACATTCCGCCTCCGTGATTCCCGGAATTACTGGGGCATTACAACCCCGGTTTTCCGGGAATCACGGAGGCGGAATGGTGTTAATCCCCATTCCCATTGAGTCCTATAGGACTCAATGGGAATGGGGATCATGGAAACACCGGCAGCATCTCGTAATGCTGCCGGTGTTTCCTCGTCCATCTGCAGGCGGGCGGTGTTAAACCCGCCAGGTCAGACCTGGCGGGAACATCACCTCCCGCCTGCAGGAGTCGGGATCAGGGGGTCCGGAAACAATGGTGGCGGCGGGTTTACCGCCACCGTTATTTCCGGACCGCCTGATTTGTAATGAGGCCCAGTGTCTTTCTCCGAAATATGTCACTTGGCTTCACTTTTTAAATGTAAGGCACAACTCCTCCTAGGTATTTGTCACATGCCTATCATTTCAATGTATATTTTTCCATGTGTACTGCTGCAGTTTTCAATCTGTCAAAACGTCCCTTTTCTCAGTTTACACAAAGCCAGCATCTTCAGCCCCACATGCTATTTCCCAATCATTGGGCATACCAGCAGTTTTTAAGCTCCCAGGTAGATTTCCTTTCACTTGCGCACCTGTCCATTTTAGTTGCTCATGTCGTAAATCACTGTTTTGTACTGGCTTTTACATTTAAATGGAACTCCACATTAGTCAGCTTCACTCTCACAATACGGATTTAACATGGCTTCTCCATCTCTGTCACTCTGGAGCTGTATTCATCCCACACCTTTTATCACTTGGCAACTACCTGTTGACCAGGGAGGTCACTGGCTGATTATGAACACTGCGGTTCCTCTTTATGTTTACTTTTCCTGGGCCCCATAAGGCAAGTGCTGATACCAAGGGGAAGAATTCCAAGACTGTAATGCTCATTACATTTGTGTTCCACAGTAGCATCCACTCCTCTACATATCATTGCCTCTCCCAAAACATTGCCATACTTCCTTTGAAAATAGTTGAAACCTCCACTCTGCCACATCCCGCTCCAGCAACATTGATAACCTTCTGAGTGTCTTAAAAATTCCAGCTGTTCCCTTGAGTCTGCCCACACGACTGAAAACTTGGATACTTTGTGATGGGGTTTCTCTGACCTTGCATGGTACGAGCCAAGAGCATACCCAATGACTTTCCGGGTGCTGCTACTTTGTGTGTGATGTTCAAGTGGCCCAGCAGTAGCTGCACCTTCCCAAGTTCCATCTCTTCTTCCAATTAGTCCGGCAGTACCTCAATCTTTTTCACCATCGGGCTTGACTGCTTTGCTACAAAGTTCCATTAAATGCCCAGGTGGGTGTTTTGGAATGCTAGCCACTGAGGTGCTGCTGATGCTAGCATCACCCTCAGTGCATCAGCTAAACAACACCTCAATTGTGTTCAGCAGCCTCTCACACATTCTCTGCCTCTTTTAGTAGCCCAGGAAATTGCCAACATAATCTAATAGAAGCCTACGAGCACTCACTCCAAAATGCATTAAGCATCACAAGCATCACTAAAAGTGCAAAAGACACCGAGCACCCCACTGTCAGAGTGTTTCCTTGTAGATTGCCCTTTCAAATTGCATTCCCAGTAAGGTAAAGTCCAGCAGGCAATAAGCTGGGAGTGTATATTCTCATCACACCCTCCCTATGTCACAAGGTCAATATAATTACAGAAATCACTGTTAAAGCACATTTTCAACTTAGTTATTCACCAACTTTCCTTCCTGCCACGAGAGCATATCACACACCACCCCCTTGGTCACCGCTTCAATAGAGATATATTCAAATTGTATAGGTGTTCACTGAAGGAATGGACTAGCCATTCCATCCTTCACCTTTGCATTCCCCAATTTCTTTGTACTTGTCTGGGTTCCTTCTTGACCAACCTCAAATTATCTCGCCACCTCCATTTTCTGGGGCCCTTGTATTGTACTTGGAATCCCCCTCTTCTGGATTCCAGCCCAGGCTGTTAATGTACCAGAGTTCTCCTGTGAGCACTGGTCGATTCTGTCCTCTCCCTCCTTCTATTGGTGTAAAACATCTGACTCCCATTTGTGTGAAACACATGACACCTGGGTGTCTCCCTGCACAATTGATCACTTTAGATGTAAACAACACACGCTGCCCTCATGCCCACTTCTTGATTGTACCACAGGCATTCATTGTTCTGTCCTGTTATCCCTCCAAACCTATCTCTTCCTGGTTGAGGCTCCATGGAAAGGTACTAGTGACGGGAAGGAAGGGAAAACCACTCAATGTATGGCCGCCACTGGCATGGTGGGCTTCAGCCATTGGAAGCACAGGTTCATAGTCAGTTTCCCCCATACCAATGTCTTGCTGTCCTGTCCCCCTTTCTGGCTTGAAACACTTCATCAAAGCACACCCATGCCAGACACCCGACGTTCGCTTGCACCTTCCATATCATATCCATGCACTTCAATAGAGTGAAGTAACACACCACGCAAGGTTTTGCCTCAACTACCTACTTTTATACATTATAAAAGAAGACGTCCAAATTTGTCACAAGGTTGACATCTTCGACCTTCCATCCAGTTCTTACGCCTCTTTCTTCAAACCCTTCTTTCACCGTGTCTTGCAGTCAACTGTTTATATATATCTACATACTACTACGTCCATGTGTTATCCTGGTTAAGATTAGATAGAATCTTAGCTACTTGGTAACGTCCATGAAGGGTATTCTTTTATTTCATTTCCCAAGAACTGTCCTGGCTAAATTGCCCCGCAACCGGTCCGTTTGTCCTGTACCCAAAATAATACCACTTCTGAACCAACTGCCTACTCCACAATTTGTCTCTCCTATCTGTTACATTTCCCCAGATTCTGAACCACTCAGTTAATACCCATAACCAACTTCTGGATATCCACCTGTGTTGGTCTATTCACCGACGCAGCATTGCTCACTGTTTTAGGCCATCTTTGGTCCCTCAGCAGCAGACTGGTTCCTGCAGGACAACCTCCTCTTATAGCCAGCTATCCTAATCCTGATGTATCCAGGCAGGCGCATGTGCACAACTCGAGGGGCAGCAGATGAGGGAGTACAGCCCTAGATTTGCACGAAGAGGGAGAAGAGAGAACACTGGCAGGTGCATAGTCTCGCCCCCTGGTGGTGGCTTCAAGTTAGGCAAGTTAGTGCGAACATCACACACCACCCTCTCAATATCAGGTGGCACAGAAGGTGTTTGTGTGCCATACACATTGCCCCTAGCACTCATAAAAATGAGGGTACTGCAATAACCCCCTCTCCCCTCCATGCCCCCACCAATCCACTCAGGGACGCCTGAAGATGTGTTATCAATAGTGGGGGCCCATTTCAACATTTTTGGGTGCTCTCTTGCCTACAGAGGGGAAAACCAGTCTGTGGCACCCGTGGGCTGCAACCATTATAATGGAGACAATGAAATACATCCGGGGGCGGGGGGGTCATAGCGGCAGATTTTCACGGGATGGGCATCCATTTGGGAACTGAAATACTATATGTCTACTGAAAAGCTATTGGACTTTTTCAGCAAGGGGCTAATATAGGTGAAATGGAGTAAAAAAGGCAACGAGGGGTGTGACAGCTTGGCGAGCTCCAGCAAATGTAGCGCGTAATATGCACACTTCAAAGCGCACCTTAAAGTCCCAAAACGATCAAGCTGAAAATGTATAGGCCTTCCAATATGGGAGCAGCTGCTGGGGGCCTCACCGAGTCTTGTGGCCTTCTTCGTCTGCCCCCCGCCTCCTCCACACCCCCATGGATTCAAACTCCAGCTCAGGCAACACTAGGAATCCAAGTGTTGACATCATTGGCCCAACCCACATCTCCTTAGGATAAGGGAAGATTGGGACTGAGGAAACCCAGAGGATAGTGACAGACAATGGCTTTTCTTTTTCACAGAATACCTTGTTGGGGGAAAAGGGTGCCTCAAGAGGGGGTTTCTCCTCTCTCTGTACATATATTCCCATGAACCGAGACACTGATTCACCCTTTTGGCAAGTGTGTAACTGTGTATGGAATGTATTGTCCAAAGGGTGGTGTGTCCAGCCCGGATTGTTTACACCTTTCATCCACAGTCAATGTAATTCTCAAATCTCAGCTCTGCAGTCCAGTCATGTCACAGCTCTGCAGTCCAGTCATGCTGCTAAAGTGAGAGTAACATTCCCAAAAGGAGCACCAAAAGGTCCAGCGTTTGGAAATGCGGGTGCACTCTCCTGTGAGGAAAATTAAGGTTTGTTAAGCAGAATCACATGCAGTACCCTTTGGGAACACTACATGCAATTAAGACTACAAGTGTCAGTACAAATTCACCTTTGGTACAGGCCTGTACTACACAGTAAAGTGGTAGTGATGGCTGAGCAGTCAGACTTATCTCAAGAGTTGAGTGAGCAGTAGAACAAGTTACACATAGGACCAACCAATACAGTGATTCAAACAAACACTTACTCAAGGTTTCTTGGTAAAAGAATATACATTTATTTACACAGTCAGTTTGAAAACATTACACTAGCAAGAGCCGCTTAATATCACACCCTAATAAACCACAAATACACAACCGCTAAGTAAATGAACAAGTTTAGCTCCCCTTAAGTGGGAGCAAAATGGCACTTCAGATACTTTAGAAAGGGGTAAAAAGACAAGGTTATAAGAATAGACAGCACACATACTTTCATAGACAGGGCAAAGGGTTTCAGTAAACTACAACCAGCAATTCAGTTCACAGGCCTGGCCAAAGACAATGGTTCAGAGTCTTTGTATAGGATAGCACAGTTCTGGTAGTAAACGGTTAAGTCTTTGCCACAGAGTTTAGAAGAATTTGGTTAGGTGAAAAGTTTGACGAATGTTTAGGGAAGGACGAGCCTTCGAAGTTGGGAAAGTTCCACGAATTTTCGCAATGGCGAAAAGATTTCCAGACCGCGTTTGCACAGTACCTTTAAATTGAAGAAGAGCTGTAGCTGAAGCAGTTGTTTCTGGCAGTTCGAGCAGATCTCGCTGTCCCTGAGCTTCAGTCGTGGGGACAAGAAGGAGGACGTTGTGAGGATCCTGCACTGCCCTTGGATGAGGCCACAAGCTTGGCTAAATGTTGTTTTAAGATGTGAGTACCTTAAAGGCTACAAGCTGGTTCCCTTCCCTCTGGCTCTCCGGTTTTCAACAGCACTCTGAAGAAAATTTGACCAGATGGGGACGGTATCCAGGTGGCTTGCGAGTTGGTTCTTCCCACCAAACTCAAGGGTAGAAGTTAACCTTGAAGGGCTTCTCTGTCGATGGAGTTTCAGGCAATTCGGACCTGCAGCAGGGCTTCACCTGTTGTCCAGGAGTTGCAGCAGTCCTCTTCCTTCAACTCGTCTTCGGTTCTTTCATTCCGGTGGTGACTCTGCTTTCCCCAGAGACCTGCTTTTAAACAGTTTTCCCCCATTCATTTCAGCCTGGCTGTCACTCACACAGCAGGGTTGCTGTCCTTGCCGGACAGCCAACCAGCCAATCACGCCAGAATGCATTCAGGTCTCCTAGGAGACTAAGCACAGGGAGTTTCGGGCACCTCCCTCACATCCTGTCCATCTCAGACACTCAGGCGCCAGAGGAGGGCTTCAGCACTGAAGCCCGCCAAAGGTCAACAAGCAAACAGACCAAACCTGGTTTGGCGCGCAGAGACAAACACAAGAAGGACCTTTCCTAAAAGAAATGTCAAAAAAAGATGACTTGAGTCTGTTTTTACAGATAGGTCTTGGGCGCCATATTGAAAAACATGGCTGACCCGATTTTTAGCTATCGTTGTTAGCGGTCGTGAACAATCACAGTACTTTTATCTAAACCGCTGCCACCAGCCATTTAAAGTAGGAAAGGGTAACATTTGACTGTTACATGAGTGTTTGACTCACGGGAAGCTAGGCAACCCCTCCAGCACTATAGGAAGATAGTGTGTGCTGGGTCTGTAAATTTAAAGAGACTAGTAAAGTCAATTTAACTTTACGTGCACTGGGAGACAGTAGTTAGTCCCAGAGAAGGTATTTAAACATTGGACAGTCAGAAAGACATCCCTGTGCCACTGCACTGAAGGTGCTGTGCGACGCACAGAAAAATATGATGCCTATGGAGTTCTTTTAAAACTCCATAACCAAAGAACACAAAAGTAAAACACACATCAAAATGAAAAGTTCAAAGCCCCAAAATATAGCAAAAGAGCTGGAGGGCTCCAAGGTAGAGGGAATTTAGCACTTGTGTGAGAATTCTCCCTAACAAGATTCAATACTGATCCTGACGGACAGCCATGAACTTTACGCAGACTCTTCTCATGGTTTGCTGGCACACAGCTCCAGTTACCTACCAAATTTCTTAACAGGCAATGAAAGCAAGCAATAATAAACTCCCCTTGTAAAGCTTACTTTACAGCTATGAGTGTTAATTTGACACGCAAAAAAATGAAAGTCTCATTTAATGTAGATTTTCAAAGTTTCTTAACACAATCCATAATGACAAACTGGAAGTTTGTGTGAAAGGATCTTGGATACACTGCTTTACAAAAAGTGTTCTCCTTGGCACATCATTTAATCTCACTCGCATTTGCCTGCAAACATGGTGTGCCTAAAAAGGACCTGTGCCCAAGGTGCCGCGCTGAAATGGGTGGAGCAGAAAGCGCTGAGCTGGAATACATATCTAGCCTTGTAGCTTGGTGAGTACCTGCATTTCTTTTTTCCATTTAAAGCACTGACCTTTTTGTACTTCTTTTGCACCGGGGTGGGGTGATAGGCAGTGCCTCCTGTCTTCCCAGTCACCTCCCTATACACAGACTTCCCCAGCCCTCATCTTTCCATCTGTATAATCACCCTCGCCCCGATAACACCTTTTCTTCTGCAAAATCCTGCTACATCACTTGGAACTCGCCCCAGGTGCTGCATGCAAGGTTTCATTAGCCACGTGGTGTTTTTCAGTTTTGGCCTCTTAGAGCCCATCGCTAAGTAATCGCCCGTTGACCTCTTTCTGCCAGCCATGGGGCCGTCGTACCCTCTCTCCTCTCTGCCAACCTTGCCAATATCTCACACTGATGTCAATTCACCTTTCCCTATCAGCACCAACCTGTGCCACTATTAAACCCACAACACGAGGTGGTGGCGAGGCATTGCTCTCTGACATAACGTGACCTCCGTCAGTCTCCAACACCCCACCCTCCCTAGTTGGTAGTCTGCCTCATGGCCTGCAATGGCCCACTCAAAGCGCTAGGCTTTTACATAGAGCATCATATTGAATTCCTTCCACTTCTAAGCACTGTCATTCTAGTTATTGTTACCTAATTAAACTGAATTCAATGTATCAAACTCTGAAGGATGGAGAGCTCAGTCAGGGATTCAAACTTACAAAGTGCAGGCTTCTTCCATGTTAAAAGCTAACGCTAAACATATGGCCTCTCCACGCAGTGATAGACGCACCTTGCTCTTCCCTGCAGTCCTAGAGGAGGACTTGATAGGTGAGAGGGACCTCCCCAGTCGCTCAGCCTCATCTTTATCGTGGGATGCCTGTGTGTATTTGCAAGTAAGGTGAAGCTCAAGGCCGTTAAAAAAAAGAGGACGTTGTCCTTACCACATGACTGTCACAGTCAGTAAAAAATATTCAGATGAAAAGTCTGTAACACAGGATCACGTACTGGAGACGTCTTCACTAACAAGGTGAGACATGAGAAGTGCAGTTATTTCGCTCTGTAGATGAGCAGCAGCATGCCTCTGCAGGAAATCCCACCTGCTGCCTCCAAGATGTTCGGAGACTGTGGCATGTTTGACACCAGCAGTTGTGCCAATTCTGCAGCGAATGTTTGAGAAAAGGTATCCTCTGAGAAAATCCTATCGAATGTATCCGCAAAGAGACGAAAATGTGAGGGAGGAACTCCCAGAAGGAAAATGAAAAGAGTGAAAGAGAAGCCAGTAACATCATAAGAGATGAGCGTGAGGCACTGAGAATACTGGTTGAAGAGAATGTGCGGATCTTGTGGAAACTGATGTCGAAGTTGAGAATCGAGTAAACTTTAATGTGCAGAAAAGAAGATTGCACGCATGCAAAGTGCTATAGAAATGCAACTGATCAATGATTTTACAGATGCTGAAATGCAAGTAGACTAAGTGATCATAGAAGATGGCTATACGTAGTGAATAGACTGAGGACGAAGCCGCCATTGTATAGAAGCTGGACATCAGTGTCATGAATTTTAGTAAGCTGAAACCCATGAAGAAGAAAGGCTGAGAATTGTGTTGCAGCGCAAATAAGCTGAAATCCTGGAAGAGCCTGGCAGGGCTGATAGGCTTGGCATCAAAATAGAAGTAGCCAAGGTTGGTTATCTCTTCTTAAATGCAATAAGCGTTAGAGGGATGAATCATCCCTTATCAGAGGGGAAAGAAAGAACACCAAGAGTGCCAAGTTATATTCATTTAAGACAGTTAAACTCTGCAGAATAGACCAGAATCATGGTCTCTTGTCACTTGAGCTGAGGATGGAAATAGAGTTGAACTTGGAGTCCTAGAACAATGATAATGAAAGTCTGTACTCCCATATATTCCCACAGACAAGGATACTTTGCAAGGCCAAGTTCAAATACAATCTGCATGGCAGAGGGCATGGGTGATGAGAGATGTTTGGCTAATTGGGTGGGGAGGTAAAATCAAGTCCACCTCCTGGTATGATCGTACGTGCTGCTAAGTGAACCAAATGTTGCAGGCATGGCACGAGCATGCCAACCAATTGTAGAAGGCTGTATAACGAAGGACCTTATAGTTTGAAGGCCAATGATATACAGTGTACTTAACAGTGTTAAAGATTACATGTTTTAGAGATAGGCATAGGTTGTCCATCTGACAGTTGATAGCCAATCACAATCCCAGCGCTTATAGAAAGTATACTTAGATGTTCCCCTTGAACGTATCACAATCCCTCGTTGGCTTTTCTTATTTTCCACGTAGTTTGAGGTCACTGCTTACATATTCTTTGCGTATAAGGATGTTTTTATGTGAAATTTGTCGAGAACCAAACAAATGTCCATTGATGTCCGTTGTAACCTCCCTGTTTTAGATAATTGTTCATAAAACAGCAACCTTTGCCATCTTCCTGAGTTGGTTTGATTATTTGGACTCAGAGTTATTCTGCTAACCCCATCCATTGCATGCACGGTACTAAAGAACCATAAGTTCAGCTTAGCTGCTTTGTAGTAATCATGTGACTTCAAAGAACCACTCTATTTTTGATTATGGCTAACTTTTTGAGCCACTTATATGTAAGCCAAGGGTTAATAGGCAAGGGTGACTGAAGATGTGTCAGGGCTCGTGGGGGCCCATTTCAACATGATGTTTGGGGGATCCCTTGCCTACTGTTCAGAAAAGCAGTCTAAGGTACCCCCAGAGTACTTAAATCATAATGGAGACAAAGGAATGCAGCAAGGATGTAATAACTGAAGATTATCATGGGACAGGCAGCCAGCAGGGAGCTGAAACCCTAAATGTCCATTGGAAAGCTTCCAGTTGCTCTTTGTCAGCAAGGGGGTAATTTAGACAAAACTGGAGTACAAGGCAACAAGGTTATAAGAACGCTGCTGTATGCTGCAAGAGTCCTGAGGGAGGTGAAAGCACGCAAAGACAACCTGTAATGTGCCTGGGGTAAAATGCACACCTAATGCCCTCATTTAAAAATATTGCTATGTTGTAAAAGTGTCAACATGGTTCAGCTACTCTAGGGGGTCCTTGAAGATTGGGGCTCCCCAAGCCTAGAGCCCATTTCAACTGTACTGGCTGAAAAACCGTGGCACGGTCACTGGCTACAGATAAACAGGGTTGCCATGCTGGCGACAGGTGTAGATCTTGAGTGTTGTTTCACTGCCCTGTCATATTTTGTTGAGCAGATATATTACTGTCAAGCACATCCCTATTATTATTACTGTTTGCCTGCCTTGTAACACTAGAGCATGAGCAGCACGGTTAAGCAGGACAATGTTCTCACCTACACTGGTTGTAGAGCCACCACACCGCAAAACCTCAACCCAAGCACCTAACCTCGCACCACCCAGTTTGACCCAGCACCTCACCCAGCACATCCATTCACCCACACAACCTCACCCAGAACCCAACATGCACAATCTCACCCAGCAGCTCACCTCACCTAACCAACCTTACCACATATTCTAACCTCACCCACCTAACCTTACCCGAGCAGATCACCATGCCAGCCTCACCCCAGGTGCTCATCTGAACAGCTAAATGACCCTACCTCAGCCCAGCACCCTCACCTACCCCAGCACCTCACCTCACCAAACTAGCCTCTCTGAAACAACTTCACTCAGCATTCCACATACCCAGCTCACTGCCAGTACCTCACCTCCCCACCTCAACCACCCAGACATTTCCCAGCACCTTACCCATGATCCGACCTCACACCACTAAAACCAACTTCACCCAAGCACTTAAACGCAACTCCTATACCCTGCTATTCTCACTGCAGCAGCACACCACAATATCTCACCCCAACACTTCAGCCCATCATCCCACCTCACCCAGCGTTTGAACTCATAACACCATCCATCTACCCTCAACGCAGCCCTATAGAACACTAACTACAACTTCCCACCCACTCTCATGCAGCACCTTAGTTCACCCACCCAACTTTATCCCTGAGCCTCATTCACCCAACTTCACCCTACCTCCTCACAGTGCCCCTTGCAAATCAAACACCAATCCAACCACAGCCACATCATAAACCGCACTCCATGACCACACCTCAACGCACCCACAACAAACAACTAACAGAACATGCAACCTCAAGCAACTAGCTCAACCCACCAACCTAACATCATCCAACCACTTCAACCAAACCACGCCTCACCAGATCCCCTCAACCCACACCAGATCCCATCACATTATCACACTTCCCCCACCCACACCACCAATCCACAAACTCTCACTGCACTTTATCACCCAATCCACACCACCCATCCAACTGATTTTATCCCACAACAAAATCTCACCTCTCCACCTCACAGAAACTGCCCAACCACTGTAGGCCCACCCCCGCACCTCACACCAATATCTCACCTCAACATGCAACAACACCCAATAGCACCCCAGCACTTCGACCCATCACCTCAACCACCCAACCTCTCCCCATCGCCTCTCTGCTGAAGGGCTATGTTGGCCCTGCAGGGGAATCAACATTGCTAATTACAGGATTGCCCTGTTAGGCAGAATTGCATGCAGTACCCTCTGGGACCACCACACACAATTAGGACTACAGTTGTAAGCAAGACCAACCGTTGGTATGAGTCTGCACCACACAGTTTGTTGGTAGTGAGCTGAGCAGCCAGGCTTATCTCAAGAGTGAATGTGAGCAGTACAAGTAATTACACAAAGGACTTTCAATCACAGTGGTTCAAGTAGACACTTATGCTCAAGGTTTCTTGGTAAAACACTTATTAATTTATTTACACAATCATGTATAAAACATTTCACTAGAAGAAGACAACTTAATATTATAGACCAATACACTTCAATACAAAACTCTACATTTTTGAGACAGTTTGAGCTCCATCGAAAAAAGCTGCCAAATGGCAGTTCAGTTACTTAGCAGTGAGCAAAAAGGACAAACGTAAGTAGAATAGATTATATATACTTTCTAGGCAATGCAAGTAGTTTCAGTTCACCAGAATAATTCAATTCAAATCAATAGGCCAGGCCAAAGTCAATGGGCTAGTGTTCTGGATAGGAAAGAGCAGTTCTGGTATCAAACGTTAAAGTCTTTGCAAAAGTTCTCAGAAGTAGTTTAGGTGAAAATGAATCATTTGTGGGGTCACAAGCGGATTAGGCCTGCAAGTTGGGGAAGTTTCACAAACTTTCTCCGCGAGAGTGGCGTTCTCTCAATCGGGTTGGCACAGTACCTTTGTATGAAGAAAACAAATGTTCCTGAAGTCGTGGTTCCTGGCAGTTCCTGCAGATCTCTCTGTTCCTCAGCCTCAGTCGTGGGGACAAGAGGGTGGACTTTGGCGGGACTCCTGCACTGCATGGGATCATTGAAGAAAGCAAACAAATTGGAGTCACTTCAGTTCCAATAGCTGTAGATTCTAGAACACAAACTGGTTTCCCTCTCCCTGGTTAAACCTAACCAGCCTTGAGTATGGTATCCAGGTGTCTTATGAGTTGATTGGTCCCACCAACTCAAAGGAAGAAGCCGTCCTTGAAGGAGCTTCTCTGTCGAATGGAGTTTGGCAATTCGGAGCTGCAGCAGGGCTTAACCAGGAAAACCAACGGTCCACTGGTTGCAGCAGCCGTCCTCTTCCAGCTCGTCTTTGGTTCTTTCATTCCAGTGGTCAACTCTGCCTTCCAGTCCACAAGACTCGCCTTTTAAACAGTTTTCTCCCTTTCATTCCAGCCTAGCTGTCACACACCCAGCATGCTGGCTGTCCTTGCCGGACAGTCAGCCAGCCAATCACGCCAGAGTGCTTTTGGGTCTCCTAGGAGAGTAAGCACAGGGAGTTTCGGGCACCTCCCTAACTTCCTGCCCACCCCAGACACTCAGACGCCAAAGGCGGACTTCAGTCCTGAGGCCTGTCAAAGGCACACAAACAAATGGACCAAATCTGGTTTGGCGCGCAGAGACAAACACTAGAAAAACTTTTCCAAAAAGAAATGGCGAAAAAAGAAGACCGGGACCCGTTTAAACAAAGGGGCTTAAGGCGCCATCTTGAAAAACATGGCTCCCGTGATTTTAAACTACCGGTGTTCGCGGTCGGGAAAAATCATGGTAGTTTATTGTAAAACCACTGCCACCAGCCTTTTCAATAGGAAAGGGTAGCATTTGACTGCTACGTGAGTGTTTAGACACAGGGGATACTATGTAACCCCTCCAGCACTCCATTGTAAGATGGTGTGTGCTGGGTCCATACATTTGGAAAAGACTAGTAAAGTCAATTTCACTTTACATTCTCTGGGAAATAGTAGTTTATCCCAGCCTTTGGGGGCCAGGGGCCTCAATACCTTCAACTCTCTCTTCCTAAATATCTTCCTTCTCGAGCTCTTTGCTCATCCACCTCCAACTCCCCCAGGGCAACAGACTCCCTGCCCCCCTGAAACCTGAGGAGAACCATCTCCGGTTCCAGAAGCACCTCAAAACCTTTCTCTTTGCTTCTGTTTTTTCTCCTCCTCTCCCCTGCTGATTTCCTGGTTTATACTGAAACTGCACTGGTTTACCTTGCCACTCTCTGATCTTGGGCCCAAGGCCCCCTCTCCTGCCGTCGCACACCTGCAATGCCCTCCTGGAAATCCCCGCACTTGGGGACTGTTCTCTATATCCGTACAGTCCTACCACGAGCACTTGACACCTGATGCCTGCACTTACCCTTCTCCCTTGCACTTGCCACCTGCTGGCTGTAATTTATTTTATTTATTCTATTATCTCATATATTGCACTGTCCCCTTCCCTTTCCCACCTGCACTTTCCCTTTCCCCCTTCCCATACACTTGCGCAAACTGAATGACACCTGGCCTAGTAGGATCTTTGTGTGTTTTCCCTCTGTCGCCCCTCCCTTGCCTCGTCGCGCCTTGAAACACTTGTGTATAGGCACATCATAAATGCCTTATCATATCATATCAGAGAAGGTATTTTAACCTTTGGGAAGTTTAAAAAACATCCCTGTGTCACTGCAGTGAGGTTGCTGTGTAACACACATGAAAAGATGATGCCTATGGAGTTATCTAAAACTCCATAATCAGAGAACACAAATGTAAAACACACATCAAAACACATGAAAGAGTGGGAAAAAAGGATCACACTTTTCAGGTTAAAAAAAAATCAAGTCCTCAAAATCCAGCAAAGTTGCTGGGGGTCTCTAAGGTGAAGGGAATTAGGACATTTCTGAGAATTCTCCCTACCATTCCCCATGTCACAAATGAGCCCTTAACTTTGATCTATCCATGTGGTGGTAAACTCCATCCTGCTCTGACCTGCAGCCAACAGGTCGGGTCAGAGGGTCTCCCAGGTCCCTCCACAACCTCTCTCTCTCTGGGGTCCCTGTATGCCTTTCGAAAGGAGAGAAAGAGCAAGGCTGACTTAAAAATCACATTGCTCTAGACCAGACAGAACCTTTGAAAACGTGGCCTGCCATGACGCTCCCTGATTAAACATGGGCAAATAAGTGGCAGGGTCGCCTGAAAAGAGAAGGAGTGCAAATATTTCTTTTTTTGAGAACGTGGACGAAGTAAAACTAAAAAAAGACTTAGTGTACCCATCACACCGTGGCAAGGCCTCATACTGCTTTGCTGACATAAGGCAAACACGTGTCCTTGCCAAGCGATCATCACACTCAGCAAATATGTCCCAGGCGCATGGTTACTAACAGGAAAAACCTTCACTAACACGGGAGGGAACGAGCCTTATTGCCAAACGCTGTTTTCTAGAAATCATGTGACTTTTACGAACCTGTTTTTTTTCTTATCAGGCACGGGGCATGGTGCACGCAGATAAAACAAAGGAACTTGAAATACAGGCTCGACAAGCCCACGCAAAGTACCAGACTGTCTTCACGTGCCAGGGCCAGTAACTCGAGCTCTGTATTTTGTTTGCAGTATTCAGATTTAACTGGAAAGCATTTAGAAGTAGCGTCCCTCCCACATAAAGCTTTTCGTATAATGAAACGCCTTAGCAAATGCACGAACAAATTTCGGCCTGCTGCTTTTCTCTCGCGTGATCAAACCACACATGCAGATTATTAAACGAATATACCCTATTAAAAAAAAAAAAAATGTGCCTCACAGTGCGATTGTGTAAAGAGGTTTACGTGCGCGCGAGCGTGCGTGTCATTGCGAGTTTGCTATTCACAAAGAAAGGTGCATCCAAATTGTCCGATTTGAAATGTGCAGATGACATCACATCTGACGCGAGGCTTGGAAAAAATCAGGCCAAATGTCATTGTAATTGGTTATTTATAAAGTGCTTAATACACTGAGGTTTCTAAGCGAAGCCGGGGATCGTGAAAACAGTGTCACCCCCAGACATTTTTTATAGGAGTGGCCTGATGAGGCCACAGGAAATCTTGGGGTGGCACACCAACAAACACACATAATTGAATTTCAGGAAATCTATTATGCCGATGTAGTATATATTCCAGTTGAAAACTTTGTACATATGAGAGTTAAGGAATTGCACATTGATATAGTTCCATTTATTATTTAACATTTAACTAATTAATGTATCTGATGTGCATAGACTAATACCAGTACTATAAGCATTTTGAGTTCCACAATCCTGTTTGTGCTATGCATGAGCTTAGCTTGTGTATTCATCACCTCGGGCCGAAAGTCTAGGGTGGTGCGTCTTTGCGCGAGTGACGCTGTCGTGGGAATGAAAGGACCATGTGGCATACATAAGTGCACGTGTATTGGCAGAGGTACTGCAGGACATGTGAGTGAAGGTCAGGACTGCTGCTGATGCCAGCTGGGGTGCTGGGGTATTGAATAGAAGGGTTTGTTATATGTCTGCGGGGTGTGTGTAAATAAATCGGGGAGAAGGCTGGGCAGTGCTGCTTATGAGGGGCACTGCATGTGTTGGCACTGGAGGCGCTGGTAGTGTTGGTGCGAGCTGTTAGGGAAGAAGCAGGCCAGGGCACAGGGTTGTGTTTTTGTACCGAGGCTGCATGGCTGGTGGATGGAGGCTGTGTGGCCGCTGGAAGAGATGTGCATTCGCACTGATGAAGAGGCCGATCCTGGACACGATGAGTACTGAAGGTGCAGCGCCAGGTGGGGGCACTGACAGTCATGCAGGGTGTGAGGGCAGTGAAAGGCTGGAGTGGCAGGTACTGAAGGTGCTCGCCTGGATAGGGACCCCGAGGGTGCTGCACATGGAAGGTGTACTGAGTAGCAGGAGAACACTTCTACGGGATGTACCAAGCAAGAGGAGCGGCCGGAGAAGCAGTGGGCAAAGGTGTCCCCTCCGCGGCTCCCTTTCCTGAGTGGGGCTCGAATCTGAGGTGTCTAATCAAAGCAACACCAGGTCAGGGTGCCAGCCACGGTGAGTCACATGCACACACACTGCTTACCTCAGCTCTGAAGTGTGGTGGAATCTCAGTCTCAGCGCCGAAGCCCAGGTCTCCTTTGCTTTGAAGTTAGTGCCACCAATCCAAAAATATTGGCGCTTTTTCCAAAATCCGTGCCTGTTATTTTTCCCATAGTGCTTTGTGACGGGGCGTGTAGCAGCTGCCATCCAGCATGAGCTTTCAGTAAAAACAAGAAACATATATAACAAAGCACAGTTTCTGGAACTAGACCAACTCCCAAAGTGTTAAAGGCCAGTTTTAAAAGTCAAGAACTTTATCTCATCAAGTACCCCGCCCCCTCTGAAGCAGAGAGCATATGAACACTTTTCAAGCAGAGTCCACTGTTTAGATACTAAAGACAGGCAAAAAACATGTGTGGGGGGATGGGGAGGTTTACCACAGCTCTCTGTTACGATTATCTCCAGCACTTATAGCCATATATAGTCAGGATCCTGTCACAGCAATGTATGTCATGGATAAATCCTTCCTTTTTGAGTATTCATACATCTTTACGTTGGATGAACAGGCGTGAGCAGGTTTACAGGCAAACGAATGCCAGTTGAGGATAGAACTACGATGGCTCCCACTTAAAACCCCTGCAATTGATATTCAGATGCCTGCTGTGTCCATCGAAGTAACAGTAGCATGGGTTTATTCTATTCTCAGACAGGCATGTTCAGCAATACGTCTGTAGGGATTACGAAGCAAGATCATAGCTTTCCTCTAGATGAACATATGCATGTGGAGCCAACATCCCTAGAGAAACATGCCTTTAAACTTTAAGTGCTTCCTGCAACCCGGGCTCTGTGACATGACTGGATGCTCTCTAAAATGAGAGTTGTACAATCTTGTTCCCATTAAAGGGGGAGTCCCTGATCTTCCACACGAGGTCTTCAAGGTATTAAACTGCTCTCTGTAGCGTGTATAGTGTGGACAATGCTATCCCATGTCTCATATTTAATGGGGGATCAGAATAGGCCCTGCAGCAAAACTGCCAAGCTGTTCCATGCAATCTACATTACTTAATATAAATAGGTTCTACTGCAGACTTGAGGTTGGTAAATATTGTGCGTACAGGAAGTGCAAAATGAAATTCGTTTTTTAAAAAAAACTGCTAGAAAATGTTTTTATACACTGTATTCTATACATATGTTAATAATTATGAAATGTACTTGAGTTGGACAACATTGAAGGGAGTTCTATCTTTATTTATTTTATTTTATTTATTTATAAAGTGCTCCAGGCCCAAGGGCAACCGGGCGCATTACTTAGTTACAGGCACAAAGAAAACAAGGCCACGGCATTATATATACAAACAAATATATAAACATATGAGCATATGACTTAAATATACAGATATATACAGGTAATGCAGTGAATATACAGGTGTGGGATAGGCAAGTTTAAAGGCAGTGGGCAGTAAATGCAGTAGCTACTGACTCGAGGGTAGGGTCAAGGTAAGTCGTGGGTGGACAGCCAGTCTTTGGCTTTGCGTTTGAAGAGTGGGAAGAAAGGTTCAGCTCTCAGGGGGTTAGGTAGCGAGTTCCATAGCTTAGCTGCTAGGACTTCGAAGCTACGTCCACCGGATCTTTGTAGGTTGAAACGTGGGATATCAAGGCAGTTAGTTTGGGCACTTCTGAGTCGTCTAGAGGTGGTGTGTTGGGAAAATCTGCAGGCTAGGTAGCTGGGGGCTTGGTTAGCGAGTCTTTTGTGTGTAAGCGCCAATGCTTTAAGAGAGACTCTTTGAGAGACTGAAAGCCAGTGGAGGTTCCGTCTGGAGTCTGAGATGTGCAAATTCCTCGGGAGGTTGAGGGCCGCTCGAATTGCATTGTTTTGGATGATTTGTAGTTTCTTTAGATTGCATTGGTTGGTACCCAGATAAAGGGCATTACAGTAATCCATTTTGGAGAGCACCAGAGCCCTGGCAAGTGTGGTGCAGTTGGCTGGTGAGAGGAAGGGGCGGCATGCTGTGATGAGCTTACATGTGTAAGTTGCTGCAGAGGATACTGCATTAGTTTGTCTCGATAGAGAAAGTGTGGAGTCAATGTAGATGCCAAGTTTTTTAGTGTCTTTGGCAACTTTAATAGTGTTGCCATCAATAGTGAAGGATTTACACACTGGGTCAAGTTTACTTAGTCTTTGGTGAGAGCCAAGGATGAGAAGCTCGGTCTTTTCGTCGTTTAAGCACAATTCATGCTGAGCCATCCAGGCCTGAATGACTTGGTAAATGGCATTGATGGCTAGAGAGTCAATTTTGTGGTCTCCTGTGATAGGAATGAGTATTTGGGTAGCGTCAACGTAGTTAGTATACGTGACGCCCAATAGATGCAAGATGTCAAAGAGGGGTTTTGTGAAAACATTGTAGAGTGTTGGGGAAACACATGATCCTTGGGGGACTCCACAAGTGACAGGAGAGGGTGCAGCGTTGGCAGTTGGAGAGAAAACCCTCATAGATCTATTGTCTAGGAATGAGGTAATCCAGGCAGTAGCTTTGTCCGAGAAGTGGGCAGCAGTTTTCAGATGACGGCATAGGATTTGGTGGTTAGCTAAATCAAATGCCGCAGAGAGATCTAGAAGGAGTAATAAGGCGAGTTTACCCTTGTCCTTTAAATCCTCAATCTGGGTTTTGAGGTCCAGGAGGGCAGTTTTGGTGCCATAGCGTGGTTGGAAGCCAGATTGCCTTAGTCCTAAGAGATTGTTAGTTTCCAAGTACTCTTGGATCTGCAGGTATGCTGCACGATCAAGGATTTTGAGAAGAAAAGGGACCGTGGTGATCGGCCGGTAGTTAGTGGGAATGTAGGCATCCAAGGTGTTTTTTTTTAGGAGTGGAATGACCCAAGCATCCTTGACATTGTTAGGGACAATCCCAGAACTGAAAGAGGAGTTTATGAGGGTGGTGTTGAAGCGGGCTAAGTTATGTGAGACCTCCTTAATGATAGTGGCAGGGCAGAGGTCCCCCTGACAGTTGGAAGGTTTGAGGGTGTTGATGATGTGTTCAACTTCCAAGACGGAGAGAGGTGAGAAGCAAAATGGTTGCAAAGATTCAGTGTTAGTTTTGGGGTTCTCCTTGGTAATGTTATATGAACGATTAGACCGCAAGCAGTTTTTTTTCTCATTAACTTAAGTTTGGAGGGTAGCAATCTTGCCCAGGAGGGCCTTTTGAGTGTTGGCACACCAGATACTGTCTTTGGGACAGGTGTCTGGTGGGGTGACTGGAGATTCTAGTTCCTTAAGGATTTTGAAAAGCTCCTTGGTGTTGGATTGGGCTAGTTCAGTATGTTTATTAAAATCCTTTTTTTTAGCAGAGAGTATAGCTTCTTTGTAATTTAGAGACACTAGAGCAACACTTGCTTTGTTAGCTTCCGTGGGGTGACTCTTCCAGCGTGATTCGAGGATCCTTTTTTCCTTGCGAAGGCCTCTCAGCTGAGGGGTGAACCAAGAATTGAGGTGGGCCCGACGTTTAGGTTTCCGTAACTATCCCCTCACAATATGAACTGGAGGCACTGTATATGTTACATCAGAGGTGGAGCTGGATCGGATTGATAGAGAAATGCATATACCTGGTGCATAGGAACCTGGATTCTGACCAAACATCATGCTATGAAAGTTTGTTGCTATGTATATCCCTATACTTTGAACCAGTTCCTTATTTCCCCCACTATCTTGCCCCTTCCACTCCCACCTATCCTCTTGGTGACCTAAAGCAGAGAAAGGCTGCATGTGATGTGCCCTGCAGGGGTGAACTGGCCTATATGGAACTCTGGAGATTTCCTGGTAGGCCTCTGCACCTGCTATGAATCAGAAACAGATAAATATGTTTCTAAATGCTATTTCTGTTTTAAATGGATTGGGCCATGATTGCCATATAGCTACCCTATGATAATTGCAGATAATTGATTTACAGATGTGCATTTCAGTGCAATTTTGCTTTATATGGAGGGTATTTTTTCTGTACACAAAGGCCCTCATTCCGAGTTTGGAGGTAAGGGAAAGACGATGCCGGTAAAGGATTACCGGCATTGCTTACCGCTACGGGCTATTCTGACCAACCAGACCGCTATTTACTGCACCGTAAAGTACAATGCCGTAAATAGCGGTCAGGGCGCGCGCACGCGACACACCATGCCGGCATTAGCGGCATTCTGTAAACCGGAGAAGATCACAAGTGATGCGGACATGCAAATAACAGCCTCCTGAAGGCTGAAAAAGTGCATACCGGCATGGTGTAAATACCGGCATCGCTGACCAGGCGTTAAGAACTCTGAGCAGTGTTTCCAAGAGCCACAGGTGCACACAATCAGCACAGGTGGAGGCAATGGAGTCAGGGCCAGTACAAAAGGAGCACACCCACACACCACACCCCCTCCCAGACCAAGATGATACCAATAGTAGTAGCATTACTGGAGCTGGAGGCCCTCCTTGCAATACTTCAACAACAACAACAACAGTCACCAACACAGAGGAGACGCAGGAGGAGAAGGAGTGTGAGACAGGCCCAGCATGCTCCACCAGTGCAGCCACCGTTACCACGCCGTCAACCCCCAATCCCTCGCATCAGAGACACCCCCTTCAACCTAACACCTGATCAGATCCACACCCTGTACCGGCTTGACCGTGACACCATCACCACCATAGCGGACCTGATACACAAAGACATAGTGAACCTCATAGAAATACGAACCGCCATCCCCCCTCTACTGAAGGTAATGTCGGTGCTCCACTTCCTTGCCACAGGCACCTACCAGCACACAGTGGGGCACATGCATGGCATATCGCAACCCTTATTTTCCCGGATACTGAACCAAGTTCTGGATGCCCTCCTCAAGCACACAAGGGACTACATATCCCTACCACGGACTCCCCGGAGATATTCGATACAAAAGTTGCCTTCCATGCACTGGCAGGCATGCCAATTTTTTTTTATTTTTTTTTATTTGTAATATCTAGTTTCTTACAAACTTTTATTACAACTTTGTTATCAACTTTCCTCATCAGTCTCTTCATTTCACATTTGTGAATTGTCAAAGTTCGAAGATCCATAGACCATTCAGTTTACCGTTTTCTCCAAAAAGTTTATTACTGCACAAGTCAGGTGAACTGAATTCCTGCTTAAAATTTGCAACCACATTTCATCCATATTGTCAGTAAGTGGAGCGAACTTAAATAGGTGTAGAGTTCTTAGATCTTTAAGCAAATGACATTCTGTCAGTATATGTTTTGTCGTTTCCAGATGATTCGCGCAGAACCTACAGAGAGGATCCTTTACATTATCAATGTGCCGAACAAAACATGAATGCCTCGTCTTGTAAATGTTTGTTCTTAGGCGCAGAAAACCATCTCTGTGATAACGAGACGGGAATTTACTCAAATATTTCGGCAGTTGGTCCAGCTTGTTCGAAGCCAGCCCCAAATTCAAAGCGGTCTTTAATTCATGATATTTTTCCAAGTTGTCAATCCATAGCCATTGCCTCAGTTTTTTTTTTGGCATTTTGAGGACGTTCTAGTAGCATCTCCATTGTGACATTTGCGGCTTGCATATTTGTTTTTACTTTTTCAGACCACAGTTCCTGTAAGGTTTCCATATTTGTTTTTTTTTGTGAGGTAAACAGTTTAAATGCCGTTTCTGGCTTTTCAATTGACATCTTTCACAACAAAGCCATCGATTTCCAAATGACTGCTCCATACATAGGCTCCAATCCCAATTCATGACGGATTACTGTCACTGATAAGTATTTAGGCAGTCTTAGTGCACGTCGCCAAAACAGACCTTCAAATTTTGACCAGATCTTAAAGTCAATGTTCCAGCCAGGTTCGTACTGGAATCAAGGAAAAATTCCCATATTGTGAGTGAATTCTAGCTCCTTGTAGAGCTAGTGTTTTGATTCTTTTTTCAAGTTCAGTCACCCAACTCCGTTCTCTTATTGACGTGCTGAAGGATATACCTAGATAACAGATCACATTCACTACCTCAATCGGGACGTTGTTTATTGTCCACTTGAAGTTCTTATTTCTGTGACCCTCGATGGGGCCGAGCTTCAGTATCTTTGTTTTTTCCACGTTGATCTTCAGGTCATTTTCCACCAAATATATGTTCAGCGTATTTAATAACCTCTGTAAGCCAATTTGCGTTTTGTCGATCAATACAAAATCGTCTGCATAGATCAGACAGCTTACAGGGTTGCCGTTGACTTTGGGAGGGAAGCAATGAGTTTTTTGTAGCGTTCCAGACACATCCGCGATGTATAGTTTGAAAAGAACCGCTGCCAGTGGGCAGCCTTGCTTCACTCCCTTGTTTGTTGCTATCGGTTCAGAGAGGTCGCCATTTTCATTTAGCCTAATTCTTATAGAGGTTAAATCATGCAGGGCCTTTATGGGATTTAGTATGGTATCTGGGCAGTTCCATTTCTTCAGCTTTCCCCAGAGCTTTGCCCGATTTATTCCATCAAAAGCTTGTTGCATGTCTATAAATGCGAGAAACAGTTTTTCTTTTCTTCGCAGGATTTCTAGTTTCAGGAGGTTTAGTATGGAAAGATTGTTTTCAGTTCCTACTCCCTTGGTGAAACTGGTTTGCCTTATATCGTTTAGCTCAAATTGAAGGGCCCAAGCTGAGATTTTTTTCTGTAAGAAGGCTGCAAATACTTTTCCAATGATGTCTAGTAAGGCAATTTGTCGGTAATTGGCAGGGACGTCCCTCTTGCCTTTCTTATAAATTGGGACGATTATTGCCTCGGACCAGGATGATGGAATTTTCTTAGATTTTGCTATTATCACAGACAATTCGGCTATGAACTTGGCCCATTCATGAGGATGTTGTTTTAGCATTATGTTTGTAATGCCATCTGGGCCAGCCGAGTTAGAGTTTTTTAGTTTTGCTTTGGCACAGATTATGTTATCCACCGTCTCTGTTGTATCCCAGCCCAAGTCAACAGAGTTGTTTTCTTCCTCCGTCGAACAGCCATGGGATGAGAATACTTTCTGGAAGTGACTCACCCATGCCGCCTCGGGTACTCCATTCGCCATGGTTGCGGCTTGGTTTAGGTGGTCTTGATTTAGAATTTTCCAAATATCTCTGGTGTTGTGTGTTCTTATCAAGGAAAGCATCGCCTCGCCGCGTTCTTGATCTCGCTGGGTTGCGAAAGCTATTAACCAGTTTTGGTATCTTTGTTTACGTTGTTTGATTATGCTTGCATTGTTGGTGCCAAATCTGGATGGCAGGTCTTTTAGGTCTTTTCTCAATTTCTTCTTTTCATTATTCAAGCTGGTGCTCCACGTGTGTTTGTGATTAGATACTGGACGAGGATTTCTTGAGGTGTGCGTATTCAAATTTAGAAGGATTGCTGGATAATTCATGAACTCTGAGCTTTCTTTGTTTTCTGACTGAAAAACAGAAGTTAGTTGCCGGATCTGATTTGTATTCATCCTAAGCCTGTTACGGCCAGAGTTCACTTCTAATTGAGTGCAGGACGTGCCACTCAAGCGCTTACACCGAGGTTGCCAGGACATTTTCAAGGGGTAGTGATCACTGTTATTCGTCGGTGTTATCTGCAGGTTGGTGATTTTGAGCATCACGTTGTTCGAAACCCAAAATTAGTCTAGTGTTTTCTTTAATCCCATATTTATCCACGTGATTTGTGGCGGAGAATCGCCAGACACGTTTCCGTTGACTATGGTGCAATCTCTGGATTCCATTGCCTCAGTCCATCGGGCTCTTCTAGAGGTAGCCCTGAAGTCTTCGTGGCAGCGAAGAATGCTTTTCTGATGGTTTCCATTGAACCAAGTTGTATTTAAGTCGCCACACACGATTATCCAGAGGTTTTGAAGGCTCGTCAAATTTTTGTCGATTATTGTTGTTATTGGAAGAATGAATGCCCCTGTCGAGATCTTTACAGGGTTCCAGTATACGTTGAGTTGTAATAAATGTTGAGATGTGTGATGCTTATTTTCAGCTCCACTTGTTTTTCTTTCAAGTAGGGTTGACTGGACATATCCGTTTGGGTTTGTTGAATCGACCACTTCCCAGCTTGTTCCTATTTTTATCAGCGTCAATAGCCCCAAGAATGGGCGACCTCTTTTGTTCTTACTTGCAGGGTTTATCAATATTTGATATCCGTCATTTACAGGAGGTTGACGCATCCAAGTTTCCTGCAGGCATATTACGAAATTATCTGAAAGGTCCACTGGGAAGTTGTTGTATAAGTAGCTGGAGCCTCTGGTGTTCCACGAAATCAGAGTGTTGATGGCTTCCAATCCATCATTGTCTAGTTAATGTTTTTTTCCAGATTGTTGTGTAGTCCTTTTGCTCATGGCAGAAGTCGAGTTTGAGTTCAAGTGCTTACGAATCTAGTCGCGCCGGTGACTCAGAGAGCTCTTTGACTCTCGCCTATCAATACCTTCTGCTCCATTCAGTCTCGTCGGCTCGAGATATTCCAAGATCTCGAAACCAAGGCGTAAAATTTCATCTTTTGCACCCATCAGTGACCGTTTTACTGCTTGGGAGTTGACGTGTAACTGTACGCAGTCAACCCGTTCTTCTGAGATATATTCAACAATTTGAATGTCATCAGAGGTGATTGTCCTTAGTAGAGGCACTGAGTGCAACAGGCGCATTAGGTTGCCACGATTCAGATTTACATCGATGTCGTCAGCCAACACATTTGTCAGTTTGATTTTTTTTGATGATGTATGATATTGTCCAGAAGTGTAGGTCTTCTGTGTTGAATCTCCAATTCTTTGTTTTTGAGCAGCGGTACGCTTTGGATTTAATACAGTAACTAGCTTTCTCTTGCTGTTGCAGGGATTAACCATTTTTCTGCCATCTGTTTGTTTATCGAACTTCGCAAAGGCTGGGGCACGATTCGACCCCATTTTTGCGGGGTGGCGTAATTGAATCGGTTTTGTTTGGAATCTGTTTTGATGGCTTAGAGTGTGTGGTTCCTGAGAATTCATTCTATCAGTGGAGAGGTTGTCGTAGGAAGCGCTACTGCATTCTTCACTTACATCATGTGAGTAAGTGGACAGGTTGCAGAGTTCTTCGAGACCCTCGATCGTCGAGTCGCTGCTGGAGTCTGAAACGATTCTCCTCCGCTTGTTTGGATTCGTTCTTGTTGGTTTAGGCGCTTGTGTTGTCGGAGATGAGTCATTGAGTATTTTTAACTTTTCTTTTCCGTTGTCATTCTCTTTTGTTGGCTCCAAGACGGGAAATAACAGTTGTTTGTTTGTCGATTTCCCTAAAGGTTTTTCTCGGGCGAATACCTTCGAGATGGAGGGAGTTGTTAGGTTTCTGATAAATGTCCTTGAATTTGGAGTTTGCTTCGTGATAACTGTATTTTTTGTCTTTTCTTTCTTTTTTTGTGTTGGGCACTGCTTGCTACCCTTCCTTGCCCTTCATCTTGGGTGCAACTTGGATTCTTTCCAATTTGGAGGATTTTTGCACCTCCATAAAAGATTCCGAACAACGCCTTTGAAGTTGAGCAGCTTGGTGCTGCTGCTGGCAACTCCCAGATACTGGGGGGGACTGATCTTTTTAGGCCATCACTTGCTTGCTTCTCCTCTTTCGATTGTGTGGCCTCTAGTAGATGTGATTGAGGTTTCTCATGTTTAACAGTTTTTATTTCACTTTCTTTTGTTTTTGTGGTCTTTGTTGCGCCTTCGTCACAGTGTGCCTGATGGAATATACTGACTTGTGCGCTAACTGGGCCATTGTTTCTGGTTAGTGTTGATTGTGGTGCAGCCGGGTCGCCGAGACTTTTGTTTAGACGACTGCCATTTCCTGGGTTAGCCAGGTTTGAAGACGCTGGGCTTGGATTCAGGAAGGACTTTTTCATAAAGTTCGTCAGCTCATCCATTTGGATCCTGGCTTCATTTGAATTTTTTTCAATTAGCCGAAGTATTTTTTTGAATCCATCTTCCATCTCAGTGTATTCGTTTGTTCTTTTTTGTTGCTGATAATTCAGATTGAGTTCCATCAATGATATCTTTTCAACTAAATGTGCGACTATCGCTCCATTGTTGTGTATCGTTTCATTCACACTTTCATATAATTTTATGAAAGGTATTAGGGCCTGCGAAGTCGCCGCCAAAACGTTATTATGAATCTGTATTGCCGCGGCAATAGATAGATTAGATTTGGCTTCCCTAGGACTTGCCGCCTTGTCCTTGCAATGGCAGTTGGTATCACAGTGTTCAGCTTGTCGGGGCAAAAGTTGCTTCCCACGACATGTCTCTACAGATTCAACTGTGTGTACATTTGGTGGAGTGGAGCAATTTGGGGTATTGTCTCTGCCTTTATTTATCGAGGACTTTGTTCGGGATGACACTCCTCTCGCTTTTTCGGCTCGCCCATCTCCAAAATCGTGACACCGATGCGATCCGGGGACTCCGGGACTCCCCTCTCCCATCTCGGCGAGCTAACAGCTTCGTTCTCATTTTGCTCCTGATGGGTTCTTTTTTGTTGGAGGTTCTCGTTTCCTGATTCCGGAGCGCTGAATTGCTCTGAGGTCGACATTATTCTATTTTTGTGACTATTTCCGTATTTATCTTTGGAATAACTTTCTGCTAGCTCCGCCTTCAGAGATTCGAAGTCGGCTTGCAGCCTCAGAGTAAGTCTGGCCTCCCGTCCGGGTAAGTCGGTTTCATTGTTGTTCAATCTCAACAAGGGAGTAGATTGTGCAATGCCTGTTCGCATATTCTCATTGTTGAAGGCCACTAATTTGTCAATATTTGTTGGGTCCAAATTCGACGTTATATCGCTCACCAGTTGATTAATGATTGGATGGCTCCTCTGGGTCAGAGGAAGTGATTCTGCATAGTCAACAGATTGATCTAGAGCCGGTTTCCGAAAATGAAATCTTAACGTTTTGGTGTTTTTTTGAGTGCGCACGGAGTCCGAGTTCAGAAGCTCAGCATCCGTCACCTCAAATGGGGAATAGAAGGAATCCTCTCCTTCCTCATTGTTCTCATCAGGTGGACCACATGATTGTAAGTTTTTTCTTGAAGCGTCAAAATTCATTTTGCATACTGGCAGAACGGCTGTTTCTCCCTTTAAGCAAGCCTTGTGTTGTGTATTTTAATGAATATATTCATGCTTGTTCAGAGTGTTTTCGGTGGTTTCCGCACTGCGCAGATCGCATGGGACATCTAGACGAGCAAACCGCTCTCGCTCATTTGCTTCATTGCCGGGAAGTTTTTTCTCTGCTTTTCCCGTTATTCCAGCAACATCTAGAGCTGGGCTAGCCTCGTCATTAGGCACTGCTGGCTGGATGCTATCATCAGCAGGGACCCGTCCATTCGGTTCGTTTTCGGAGGATAACAGTGAGACTGGAGGCACTATTGAGAGCGGAGGGGGAATGAGGGGGGACTCAAGCGTGTCAGATGTCAATGGAACTTTGGACGCTGGACCTTGTGAATAAGGGCTCGGCGAGCCGGGCTCATTCTCCACATTCCCCACTCCCAAGTCACGGATCTTGTGATCAACCCCTGGGTCGACCGTCGGAAAGGTTTTGTATACTTCGGCGTTCGTCGAATTCAGAGGCATTTCGCTCCCAGTACAACACAGTGTTTGTTTCACTTTAAGGCGAGTTAGGGACCGAGTGTCCATGATCAGAAGTCTTACCTGCAGCTGACTGCGACTCAGCGCGAAGTACCGCTACGAAAATGTTTGGATGTCGCTGATGCTTTCTCCCGGTCCGTCGAGCTGCACGGAGAAGCTGTCCCAGCTAGCTGTGGTCGTGATCCGAATCTGTACAGCCTTTTGGTCTGTAGGCTTCAGTTGTCCTAGATGTATTGCGAGGTTTGTGGCACTCCCACCGAGCACCAAAGCCGCCAAACAGCCTAACAGTCTCAATCCAGCCCTTCTGCCTCAGGGCTTACGCCGCAAGGGCACGGGGGGTGTGTCTTTGAAGGCTGAAAAAAATGTCACGTGAGCACCGTGGCAGAATCCAAGCACAATGTATTTTAGTGTTTAAAGCCCCAGGCGTCCTTTTCACCTGTTCACTTTAAAACACTGTTCGAGTATGTAGAAAAAGTAATGCTGCTGCCCTTTATCAGCTGGAGCTGCTGCTGTGAAGTTTCTCCTCTCCTTCTCTCCTTTTGCAGAATGCAGGATGCGAGTGTTAAAAAGATTAGCACACTGGAAATGCTGCCACAGCCTAACAGTCTCAATCCAGCCCTTCTGCCTCAGGGCTTACGCCGCAAGGCCACGGGGGGTGTGTCTTTGAAGGCTGAAAAAAATGTCACGTGAGCACCGTGGCAGAATCCAAACACGATGTATTTTAGTGTTTAAAGCCCCAGGTGTCCTTTTCATCTGTTCGCTTTAAAACACTGTTTCGAGTATGTAGAAAAAGTAATGCTGCTGCCCTCTATCAGCTGGAGCTGCTGCTGTGAAGTCTCTCCTCTCCTTCTCTCCTTTTGCAGAATGCAGGATGCAAGTGTTAAAAAGATTAGCACACTCGAAATGCCGCCACAGCCTAACAGTCTCAATCCAGCCCTTCTGCCTCAGGGCTTATGTGTAAATTGTGTAGGTGCCCTCGACTGCACCCACGTGGAGTTGGTGGTCCCGCATGCCATGGAGGTGGTGTATCGCAACCGCAAGCAATACCACTCCATCAATGTGCAGATGGTATGCGACGCCAGCAAGATCATCACACATTGCTGTGCCCGATATCCAGGATCAACTCATGACTCTTTGGTACTGCGGAACTCCACGCTACCACGCTGCATGGAGCGACATGCTGGACGACGTGCCTGGCTGCTTGGTGAGTTGCCTGACTGGGCCATGGCAGTGCATCGGGGTTCTGAGGTGGGTGGCTGCATACTCCACCTGGCTGGGAAGGGGGGGATGCATACTCCACCTGTCTGGAAAGGTGGGGTTTGCATACTCCACCTGGCTGGGAAGGGGAGGGGGATGCATACTCCATCTGGCTGGGAAGGGGGGGATGCATACTCCACCTGGCTGGGAAGGGGGGATGCATATTCCACCTGGCTGGGAAGGGGGGGGATGCATACTCCACCTGGCTGGGAAGGGGGGGATGCATACTCCACCTGGGTGGGAATGTTGACGTCAGTGCACGATGTGCACATCACCGAACAATGTGCCCCAAAGCAACTGAAATGGTACATGACAACCAAATCCCATAGTGATGAAGTAAGGCTGACACCTATCACTACATGACTAACAGGTAACCAGCCCACATCCCACAACACATGCACCACTGATCAGCGGCCCTCACACACCGTAAGGTCATCCTGCACTATGCACTGCATATGCACTATGTTGCTGTCTCCAGCATATCACCACACAGGACAGTCATCCCTGGGAGTGAATTGAACTGAGTCAACCAGGGATACTACAGTGTGTCACTGGTTCGGCACACCCATAGGAGTGCTGCATGTCACCATGGAACTGATCAGTACAGAATGCCCAATATAGAACTGACTACAGCCAACACTCCCTACTACCAAATCCCATAGAACACAACTCATCATTGATTTTACACCAACACTGCTGCATACATATATGATGCACGTGCAACAAGATGTCAGTGCACACCATGACCCATCTTGAAGATGCAACCCACACCATTAGTCCATTGCACAGGACACATAGCGGGGCCAGAAATGGGGTCAATGCATCCAGGGACATGTGCGTGTGGGCACAAATTACCTGCTGCCATGTGAGACTAGTACAGTTGTCCAACATGAATGTGCAGACACTTATCTTCATTCCCCTCTCATGCAGGTGATGGTGGCTATCCCTTGAAGCTGTGGCTCTTGACCCCTGTCCGAAACCCACAGAACAGGCACGAGGAGGACTACAATTGTTCCCATACCCGTACACTTGTGGTGATTGAGCAGACCTTTGGCCTGTTGAAGGCACGATTTTGCTGCCTCAGCCGGTCAGGTGGGGCATTCCTCTACAGCCATGAGAAGGTGGCCAAGATCACCATGGCATGTGTAATGCTGCACAATATGTGCATCCGTCGGAACATGCCCCTGCCCCCTGACATGGAACTTCTACCACCTGATGATGATGAAGGGGAGGAGGAAGATGTGGCAGGACATCATGCAGAGGAGGGACGTGCTGTGCGGCAGTCATTGATTGCACAATATTTCTGACACTCAAGTCAGCAGAGGGTGACATAATGTTAGGACATAGGGCACGTGTGGGGATACATGTACACTATGCAATATGCAAGATTAAATGACACATGCGCAATGATGAATTTCCACTCTGGTTATTCTTTTGTAACACAACCGGTGTATTAAAAGTGAAAATATGAATGTGAAAAACAAACCCTCCACCAACCTCACCCCCTCCCTCTCCCCCACACACCCTCACTCCCCTCCCCCTCCCCCCACAACAACCCCACACACCCTCCCTCCTCCCCCTCCCCCCACAACTCCCCCACACACCCTCACCCCACTCCCCCTCCCACCACAACAACCCCACACTAGTCCCATAGGGTCCACGTAGGGTCCACATAGCCCACATGAAGCTGCCAGTATAGTCACTCTGCGCTCCCGGAGCCAGGGGGGGCATGCATGGGAGCGCACGGAGCGACCGACAGAGTGGGCTGGTCTGGGTGGATTTGCTCATGGACAGTGTGTCCTCATGCTGAGGCTGTTGGCCGGGATGAGCAGCCTCCAAAGCATCGGCTATGCGGCCAAGCACCTCGCAGAGGCGGTTAGTGTTTTCGGTTATGGACTGACCCAGTGCCCTCAAATCAGCACGCCACTCCTCCCTGGTCTGGCAATTGTCCTGCACGAATTCCAATATCAGGGCAGAGAGCTGGTCAGCCCGCTGTGCACCGGCGGATGAAGCAGTGGCCCTGCTGGGGATCAGGCTGACATGTCCTGTCGGCGCTTCCTCAACGGGACTGTACACAGGACTGCCATGTCCCTGTGTCTGTTCTTGGCCAGACTGCTCCAGTGTGTCATTCTCACCAGAGTCACTGAAGGATACCTGGGGGTTTGAGAAATCTTCAGGGGTGTGCACGACTTCCAAGGTGTTGTCCCCAGTTGTTCCCAAGATGTCATTGGGACTGTCCTCAACTTCGAGGGGGGCCATGGCTGCTACCTCCCCAGCCACACTGGACTCTTCGGACCGTGGCGTTGGGCAGGTGTCTGCAGGCAGTGCAGGGAGGGGTAGTGGGGTGGTGCACCTTCCACGGGCCTTGCTGGTGCTGGTGGTGTACGTCCCAGTGGTGTCTTTGTCGCTAGGACACAGCGGCCCCTGCCTTGGCCCCTGGATGTGCTGGGACGATTGCTGTCCTGCTCCTCACTGTCATGCTCACTGCCTGTGGGGGTGGAAGAGAGGGATGGCATGAGTGATGTTTGGATAGCCAGCAATCATACATGGCTACGATTGCACATTCAGACAATTGTGGGTAATCGGCATTTGTGTAGGGAACAGCACAACATTCCATACATGGGTGTTAAATGCGTGCATTTGTCGGTGTCACTCACGTTGGCCAGGTACTGTGCTGTCTAACATGCACACTGTTTACATCAACTACCCTGTGTGCCTCATGGAATTAGCAACTTTGTGTGGTATGTGTCATGTACGTTACGGCCTTGTGCCTGGCACTGGCTTGGGTCTCACTTGCTTCGTCATAATTTGCAGGGGGGTGTGTGTGGCCGACCATGGCGTCACTCTTTGGCCAGACGTCAGCGGATGACGTGGCGCCACACTCCATTCTCCGACCCCTTCAATGGATTCGGCCCCTATCATGCCCGCACATGTCTCCTCCCAAGGCATGAGCTTTATTGGTGAACTTGGTCCTCCTCCTGTCTCCAAGGCCTGGTTTCAGTTCACAGAAAGGATACTCCGCACCCTCAGCCCCAAATCATCCCACCTTTTGCAGCAATCCTTTACGGTGTGGGGGGTGTTGCCCACTGCGCTCACCTTCTGGCATACTAGTGCCCAGATTTCTTTTTTTCTGCACCTCCTCCCTCCGCATGTTGCTGCTAAACACAGTCGTAGCATGCTCGTGTAGGGTATGTACAAGCATTTGTAGCTCATCTGGCCTGACCGCTCCTTTTGGAGGCGGGCAGCTCCCTTCTTTGGTGCTTTGGGCATTCCTGGGTGGTTGTAGGAACTTTCCGGTCGGTCACCAGTGTGCCAGGGGTCCTGTGTGGTGAGGATGGCAATGGATTGTGTTTTTAAAGATGGCCGCTGTGCTCCTTCCCGTTCCTGTGCGATTACGCTATTTCCGGTTCAGCAATTTAACGGTCACCCTAATGTCGCGTTGGTCTATGGTGGTAGTGTTGTCTACGGTGCGATTCATGCCGGTAGGGGGTTTTTCGGATCCTTTTGTGGCATGGCGCTAGGTCCTTACCAGCATGGCGCAAAGCTTGTGCCCGCAAACTCGTAATAGTGTGCTTTTAGCCGGCTACTGCCAGCTCGGACACGCTATTTGCGCCATGCCGGTAAGGGATGGTACTTACCTCCAAATTCGGAATGAGGGCCAAAATGTTTGGTCACAGAATTCACAGTAGCACGCTGTCATCTCATGGCATGTGAATCACATCTAGGTCAATGCAACCTAAAAAGTGTGTAACAAAAAGCTTGATGCAGTAATGTCTATATGAAGAAATCCAGAGCTTTACAGACAAGACGTTACGGGATAATAAGAAAACACTCACCACCATCTAACTCGGGCAAAACAACTGAGGTGGACATCGGTGGGGGTCGCAGGTGAATTCATTGTGTGCTGGTTTCGATCAGAGTCAGTTTAGACTTGTATTAATTCTCAGGTTGTCACAGCAGGATGACAGCGCACGACCATGGAAACAGCAGGGTGCCAGGACAACCATGAAGTACAAGCACAAGGCACAACCTACATGCAGACTCCAGTAAGAAGGACGAAACCTGGAAATAAACACAGCCTGGAAGGAAGCACAAGCCAATTGCCAAAGCAGAAATGCGCGCCTCCAGGCACAGGATGTATTTATTTCTGGGTCTGCGTCCGGTCCCCACTTCAGTTCCGCACTGAACTGGGCATGTTATTTTCCATGCACAGTTCAGTGCGGGGGCAACAAAGTGTTATCTTTTTTGCTTTTTCGCACTTGGGGTGGCCGATGGGGGGGCCAGCATTTTTTTAAGGGTGGCCGTGGCCCCTCTTGACCACCCCTTGGTGGCGCCCCTGCCTGAAAATGACGAATGTGCATGTTTTAGTGAAAAGTTCATCTCGCGTATCACATAAAAGATGCACATCTAGGGACAGATTACAGAAATGATGCACTGGTTCAAGTGCAAAATTGCATGGTATTGGCACTAGGGCAAAGTTTAATCTATTTTTTTAAACACTGGGACATATTAGAAAACTATTGCACCATAACAAGTGCAGTTTGGCATGGTATAAGTGCTAATACCGTACAATTTTTCTGTGACCCTTTTGAGTCACATGCGCTGTTTAGTGAAGCTGCTCTAGCATTTCCCTCAATAATGCTAGAGGCATAACTGGCTTTCCAGTGATATCCTGTCTCCAAATTGCCTCAGTAGGGGTCAGAGAACATCCCTGTTTTTTCCATAACTCTTTTTCTTCCAGCGATGCTCGTCCTTGTATTTCAATTAACTGTACAATGGACGTCATATTGGATCCTTCCTTAACCAGCATGCATCGCCCTGTTGGCTGCCTTATAGTTTTTACCTCACTCTTCAATATAGCAGAATAATAGGCTGCTTTTTTGGTCTCTAAATCTGCTGATTCGTTTCCGCAAGAGATTAAATCTGTTCTCTTTGAATGGGTAGCGCACTTCACGATCGCTATGGTCGCTGGAAAACTCAGTGCTTCAATAAGCTTTTCTAATAATCTTGCCTGTTGCACTGGAGTGTCGTCTGCACAGACGAAACCCCTCTTTTTCCAACATGACAAGCCTGAGTTTACAGTTGACGTCACCTAGGCGGAGTCAGAGTACACCATCACTTCCTCATCCTCAAAGCTACAAAGTGCATTGATAAGCGCAGCTAATTCTGCAGCCTTTGCTGAATAATTTGGGGACAATCTTCTACTGATCATTACCTCAAATGTACCCTCTCAGTTCAGTTTTACCACTGCTGATCCAGTATTCCTCACCCCACTCTTTTGGTCAATTCTCGATGACACCTCAATGAAACCCACTTCCCCACTCCCTAGAGCATTCTCTCTAACTTGGGGAATATCATCATAACACTCGGTATACGTTGTACAATCACGCATATCATCATCGTCTCCCACTGAATCAGCTATATACATGCTGGATTCACTGTGCTACACCTAACAATTTTAATTGCAGGGTTTGATATAATTACCTCATATCCTGGTGCTCTTTGTGTGGTCAACGTACTTTTACGTTTTTCCAAAATTGCAAATAATGCATGTTTTATGAACAACGTCACTGAACATCCTGTGGTCACACTTGAGGATGACAGGGGTTTCAAATGCTAGTGGTGTTTCAAACCATTGTTGCACTGCATTACACAAATTACACTGATGATACTCAGATTTTAATACCACTAATACCACTAACAGGGGTGTATGACATGGAGTCAGAAAAAGTTAATGTGAATTTTAACCTTGTTCGAAATTGGATGGCCCATAACTCATTTGCCCTTAATAGTGGTAAGACAATCTATATCAAAAGTGTCAAATTGTACCATCCAAGTTCTTCCTAAATTCAAAACTCTAGGAGTCATTTTTGACTCCTCTCTTTCTATGAAGGACCATGTCAATTATATTATCTCCTCATCAGCATTTTATTTAAAATCTTTATACCGGATCAAATGTTTTCTTTCCCAGCACAGCTGCATTACAATAGCTAGAGTTGTCTTGGGTTCTAAAATTGAGTATTGTGTAAGCCTACTTGTTGGCTCTGCACTGAAACTTATAAACAAACTGCAAATTCTTGAGAATACTGCAGAATTGTTGCTAACATTCGACGCAGGGATCATGTTTCAGAATCCAGAAAAGCCTTACATTGGCTGTCAGTAATGAAGCGTTTCTCATTCCGCATTCTTATTATTGCACACAAATGTCTTTTTTGAAAAAAGGTCCAGCGTATTTGTCAAAAAGACTCTGGGCCTCATTACAAGTGTGCCGGTCTGGAAAAAATGCCAGAAAAAATGCAGATAATTCTGGCTCTGGCATTATTTCCAGACTGGCAACCTTCATGTTTGCCAGTGGTGCCCACGGATCTCCCGGCAGGCCTGACCTGCCGGTAGGTCAGGCCCCTACTGGCAACCGGTGGCAGTGATTCAGGCATTCCCATCCCATGGAGAATTTACCGGCTCTCCATCGCCTGTAATATCCCGGTAATACCAGTATATAAGATAGAAAATAAGGGCAGTTTACCGGTATCCTGCCAATAATACCAGCGAGATACCGGCAAACTCTTAATGTCTGTGTCCCCAATGGTCAAACTGGTGAGGACTGGTAAATGTGCATTTGAATTTTTAATTCCAGGCCTTGGAATAAGTTGCCAACTAAGCTTAGGCTTCAGACCTCACTCACAGTCTTCAATAAAACTTTATTGTCCCTGCTCTCTTTTACTGGTTTTTAATGTTTGCACTGATTGGTGATTGAGCCCCGGCCTGTCTTTCCTTGCCGCATCCCGCACTGCATCTGTATCTGACACAGCTGCTTGCGATAATTACAGTAGTTCAAGGGAACTACATTTCCAGGCAACGCCAGTCCTCTTTTTCACGTCAGCGGTGCGTTAGCGCTAGCACGTTTGTAGAGGCCAGTTGCCACCCGTTTGCGTCCGGCTTGCCTCCAGTGACTTCTTCCCTCTTCTTTGCTGGCTGGCTCTCAGGTACTGCATTACCCTTCACTAAGCCATTATGAGAGATATACATGCCTTAATTGCCGAGCTACGCTCAGGCTTGTCTGCATCCGTGAGTCACAACTCTGACAGTTCGCAGCATAAACACGTCAATCTTGGCTAAAAACAATCATCTTGATGACATGCACACTATTGCTCCTGTCTGTCCCAGGCTTAACACCATGCCCTTATGCTCTGCTAATAAGGGTGCTACCGATAACACCACTCTGTTGCCTTCGCCCATCACCAGCATGGCCGGAAGACATGAGAGGGGAGTTGGGCGGGCTTCTGATCATACTCTCCCAGCTCCTGCCACTCCAACATCAACCCAGTGCTTTCCAACACCAGCTCGGCTACGATTGCCAACCACGACACATCAGTTGACAACTTTGACAAGCAGAAAGGTGCCCAGAAAATGATATCAATTTCCTCCCCATTAAGCTTTTCCCTTCTTAACACTCACTCCCTCTGTCAGCACAGGGTTGAATTTGAGGATCTACTTACTAACACTAATCCTGACTTTCTTGCCATAACCGAGTCATGGCTTAATCATATCCCCCATCAGAGGCCACATTAGCGATCCCTCCCAATGATCAGATTCTTCTGGCTGACCGTGCGAACAAAAGAGGTGGGGGGATTGCCTTACTGTATAAAGCCCTGCTGCACTGCCACTTTTTGCCTCATGAGTCTCCTGATCACTGTGAGAGCCTGGTGGAAAAACTGTGAATTAATCATAATGTCTCTCTTACTATTGTGAAACCAGAAACTAGAAATGCATTACCCCTTGCAAGTTGTCCTGAATTATTGACTGCAGACTTGGGCGCCTCGAGGATTACAACAGTGCCTCTGATCTAGCCTCACACCTCATGGACACTCTGAACATGGCTATTAATACCCTTTCCCCTGTTATAAGCAGATCTGTGAAACCCTAAACCCACGACCATAGTTGGTTCAATGAGGTCATCTTTTGATCTTAGACACATCAAGAGGTTAGCTGAACAAGAGTGCCGGAAAGGTCCCTCATCAGCCACCCTGGCCTCCTATAAACAATAGAACGTCAAGGCCACTATTGTCTAGGCCAAAACCTGCTACTATAACTGCAGGATTATACAGACCAAATCAATCTCGAAGGAGCTATTCACAATCCTGAGAGACATTGACGGCAAATCTTCCATCAATGCTGCCCCTTCTAAAGCCTCCACCTGGTGCCAAGGAATCCCTGATACCTTTGTCTACAAAGTAGCTGAACATCTTCAATCTGTTAACAATGATAGGGAGTCTCTTGGGGCTAGAATGGGAACCCTAGAGCTGGTTGCACTTCCCCTTCGTCCCCTTTCAAGGTGTGACCAACCTTCCATTTCTCCCACAGTACCAAGCTTTAAGTCACACAGATGATTGCCTGCATGAATCCCACCTCATGCAAAGGTGACATCTGCTTGTCCAGGTGGCTGATTGGCTGCTTGGATGTTTTATGCCCATGGGTGACCAAACTGGTCAACCTCTCCTTCTCTGGAGAGTGCCCTCTGCTTCTTCTTAAAGAGGCATGAATTATCCCTCTATTAAAAAAGGACAATCTTGACCCCATGCTTGCTAATAATTATCGCCCTGAACCCTTAGGGGGCCCTTTAAATTAGTAACACGTCATACTCAGGATGGGATGCAGAATAACCCTTACACTAAATAATAAGACTGACTCAGGAAGTTGGCAAAATGTCTCCTCCAACAGTTTTATCATCAGTTGTCTAAAACAGGGAGTTACAACGGACATCAACAGACGTTCGATCGTGCTCTCAGAGCAAATCCCATAAAAATACATTTATATAGCAAATGTTCATCATACGTGACATCATACTACGTGGCAAACTAAGCAAACGTACAGGGAGTTGTGGTTGGACTAAAGGGAACATCTAAGTATACTTTCTATATAGGGATGGGTTGTAATAGGGCATCTACTGTCAGGTGGACAAGTTAAGCCTGCCTCTAGTGCAAGTCATCCTCAACACTTAGTACACAGAATACTATTGGCTCCTAAACTATAAGGCACTCCATTATATGGCCCTCTACAATTGGTTGGCATACTCGTGCCATGTCTGGAACTTTCGGCTCACTAGCAGCACATAAGCTGGTACCCCAGGTGTCAGTGGCCGTGTCTCCCCACCCAATTAGCCGCACATCTCTCATTGCTCATGCCGTCTTCCATTCAGATTGCCTTCTGGACTTGTCCTTGTAAAGTATTACTGCTCCTGAGAATAAAACGGAGTACAGGCACACTTTTATCGCAGTTCAGGTCTGCATGCCCCAACTCCTATTTCCATCCTTGAATCACATGACAGGAGACCGTATTTCAGCCTGTTTTGCAGTATTTAATTGTCTTGAATTAATAATCTTGGCACTCATGGTGTTCTTTTTCGCACCTTAACAAGGGAGGATTCAGTTTCTCACGTTCACTGTTCTTCAAGAATAGATAACCGGTTCTAGGCTACTTCATCCTTTGACACCAGGCCAGACAGCTATTTCAGGCCATTTCTTGATCTTTAGCTGTTTTTCTTACTGGGTGACAGCTTTTCTCGATCCTTCCTTGCTCACGGGTCTGAGTTTACTAAACGTGTGACACTGATGTCCAGATACTATATAGTGGCGGCACTGTCTATTCACTACGTATAGCTACCCTTTAAGATCACTTAGTCTACTTGCTTTGCTGCATCTGTTCAGTTATGAAATGGCTTTCATTTTCTACAGTGCTCTTCAGGCATGCAATCTTCATTCCGCATACGAACGTTTTCTTGATCCTTTACTTTGTCATCAGATTCTATAAGATCCATACATCATCTTCTTCAACCACTCTTCTCAGTGCATCACCCTCACTTCACGTGACGTCACCAGCTTCTCTTTCTCTCAACTTCATATTCCTTCAGGGATTTCCTCCAAGAGATTGTCATCTGTACGGGGGTGCATCATATAGGGTCTTCTTAACGGGATACCTTTTTTCAAAGACTCTCTGTGGAATTGGCACCATCACTGGTGTCGTGCATGTCTCGACTTCTGGTTTCCAGAATATAGGAAGAATAGGGGAGGGACTTCCTGCAGAAGCATTCGGCTGCTCCTCTACAGTCCCATCGCTAATGTGGTCTTCCTCCTTAAGATCATGGATTGGGTGGCATTTCTCCAATTTCAGAAATTCGTTGAAAACAATAACATCCCAGGACCACGGCAATCGGTTTTTCAGGCCAGACATGATACTGAGACCACCATGCTTGATTTAAAATCTAGTCTCACTGGCATTGTGGACCAGGGAAACCCTGCCCTCCTTATGCTGCTTGACCTTTCCGCTGCCTTTGACCTGGTCGATCACACTTTATTGGTGACCAGGTGAGGGTCTTTGGCGGGATGCTCTGGGTTGGCAGCACAGTGGGTGCCCTCCTTTCTAGGCCCCCGCAATGCTAGAGTTGCCATCAATAATACCAGCCCTTTGCTGGCACCTGCAGGGTCCTACAGGGCTCTTGTCTCTCATCTACCCTCGTCAACATCTACATCTTGCAACTCCTGGGGCTTCTCACCGATCTGGGCGTTCTTTATACCAACTATGCAGACAATACCCAGGTTGTCTTGAAGCTTTCAGGCATCTACTCAGAAGACAAATTGACCATTAACACCATTTATTACACCATCCAGGCCTGGATGGCAACCAACTCAGTGGCCCTTAACTCCAATAAGACAGAGCTCCTTCTTGTCACCTCTGGCCATATGCTCAAAAAACTCACCCCGACTACAAAAGCTTTAACATCGCAAACAACACAATTCTGGTGGCCAAGAGTGTGAAGACCCTGGGCGTCGCTCTAGTAGCCAAATAACAATGAAACAGCTCGTCGCCAAGATTCGGTCCTCATGCGGTGTCATTAATACCCTTTTCTTTCTCACAAAAATATCTCTCTCTTAGCCTCAGCCCTTGTTAATTATATGCTAGATTACTGAAGCAGTTTATTGATTGGTACCTCCCAATCCAACCTTTCATCATTGCAAGTGACTCATAAAGGGGCCATGCGAGCAACCCTGGCTCTATCCAGATGGGACCATACCAGCAATGCAAGGAGGGAGCTGCACTGGCTGCCTGTGAAACAATGTGTCACCCACACGATTTTGACTTTGACCCACAGAACTTTGTTGTTCGTCCCTTGTTTTGTTTTGTGTGCACCCTGAGGCCTTCAGGCGAGTGGGACGTTATAAAAGTTTAAATAAATAAATACATAAAATAGCATTAGGCTCCCTGAGTCAGTTGTTTTGCAGTTTCTATACTCTATACTGCAAATCCGGGGAAATGTTGTTTTCCTCGCCATGAGTAAACACCGATGGGATTAGAATGCATGGTCCTAAATGGCCGGTAGTTGGCAAGTGCACAGGTGAGGTCTGTGGTTGAGGGGCAGCTACAGAAAAGCTTCATCCCCCTGCTATCAGCGAGTTCTTGCAACAATGAAAAATGCAAAGTTCAAACATTTTCATTTAGATATTCCACACATATACAGAGAGACATTTACCCTCAAAAGAACGTTGTTTAATGGGAGGTTGACATACCGAGAGTTCCATTAGTTTTACCACTTATTGACAGGACCTACAATTAGTTTTCAGTCTTCGTCAGGAAGAAAATGGTACCACCTCATATGACAATTACAAGAGTTGACTACGTGATCAATCTGTTAACTCATAAAGCGTAACTCCATAATAGATTCAGGAATCTTATTGACTTTAGTGATGCATATCAATATTTATGCACATTCTATTGCCTTTACAGCGAATGAGATTGTGAATATCCTGTGAGTGTTTAGTAAAAGCAAAAACCGATGTATGACAATTATTCTGCTAACCACAGGAAACACCACCTGCCATCATTCTATTCCATATTTATTTAATCTTGTTGAACGTGACTAGATTAACGAGTCTTCTGAATGCCTTATTAATGTTTGTCGTTGCTAGAACACCGTCTTTTCTTATGGCCCCACGCATTATAAGCAATGCGTTCACTGGCAACCAGTAAATAACCTGCTGATTATAAATGCTTGCTTGCACAGCGCATTGTTAATTATACCTGTTAAAGTACCTGGAACCCCCTCAACAAAGGCGCGGCCACACTCGTGATTTCATGCATAGGCTGCAGGAGAGAATACCGTATAATGTAAAACAGGTGACTTCACAAGATAGAATATGGAGGGTTTTTTCTCTGAACTGCCTAACTCCTCCCTTCGGCCCCTTCAACTAATCTAGAACAGGACTGCAAGACTTATCCTTGGCCTCAAGCCCAGGGACCGCAGCTCTCCAGCCCTAAAACCTCTCCACTGACTCTCAGTTGCTGCAAGGATCAAATTCAAGGCCCTCTGCATTACCCACATGGCTTTCTGGGGCCTGGGACACTGCTACATCCAACTCTCGCTCAAAATACCTCCCTGCTATAGCCCATCGGTCGTCTCGCTCTAACTCTCTGCAGATCAGATGCATTTCCACTCTCTTTTTGTGTCTGCATTTTTCTCTGTATGTGTATGTGTTTGTGTTCTTCATTCTTAGTTTTCTATGCTGCCCGCTTATTTGGTTTTGCTTGTGCTCTCTGTCTGCCTGTCAACAATGTGGACTAGTGAATTGTGTGTTATTGGCTTTTTTATAATGTTCCTCAGAGTATATGATCTGTCTTCGTATGTGTTGGACAGACGGAAGACGGTGCAGCTTGTGCATGTTTAATGTATTCTTTGTTGACTTTATACACACATTATCTGAGCTTAGTGTTGTGTGTTAAATGTCAGTTAACAAAAGTGTGTGTGTGTGTGTTGCATGTTTGTCACCTGTCTGTCTTTTTGTGGTATCTGTGCACAAATAATCTGTGTTTCTAGAGCAGTGGTCTTCAAACTGTGGTGCTTTCCCCCCTTAGGGGGGCCCAGAAGGATGTACAGTGGAAGGGGTGGGGGGTACGAGGCTCTTCAAAAACGTATTACTGTGACTGCTTATACAATAGTGTTAAGTACCCCTTCCATCGGCTATGTCAGGGGGAAACGTCCCCGGGATGTTACCCCCGGTATAGCCTATGGAACAAGTACCTAATGCTATTAGCAATCCGGGTTGCCAATCCGGTAACCCAGGGTGCTGATAGCGGTTTCTTTTCTATGAATGAACAGGACGCCTTATGGCGTCCTGTTCATTCATTGAAAAGGCTGTCTAGTGATGGCTGCCACTGAGATGGAAAACTAGGAGCCCCTCTTCCATTTCCATGATGGCAGTAAGAAGGAAAACAGAGCAGCAGCAGCAGCGGGCTGCTGCCGCCACAGCCATAAGTTAGGTGCTGGTGGGAGGGTCATGGAAAGTGAAGTTAAGGGAAGGGAAGGGAGTGTGGGGGAAGATGGCCAGGTTGCTTGGAATTCAGGCTTGGATTGTGGGATTCAGCCCACGATTCGATTGGTTTCTTGCTCCCCCCAGGTGCCAATAGAAAATATAGCAGATATGGCATCTGGGTGGGCCCAGCAAAAATATTTTTTACTCAAGGGGAACTTGGCAACAATATTTTCACTGAAAGGGGGGGCTCAGCATAACAATGTTTGAATACCACTGTTCTAGAGTAATTTCAAATGTCTGCCTGATTCTGTGTGTGAGTAATGTTACCAGCTCATCCCATATCACTGGGGACACCATATTCAAGATCAGGCTTTACTATTACGTTAGTTTTACCTTAGTCCATTTTATTCAATGGAAGTGGCACAAGACTGCAAGTACCATAATCTAATTGATGGAGAATTGAAAGCCCGGGACTGGGCATGGCATCCCTAATGACATGGAGCCATCTGGTATCCTTAGGAGTGACTTCCCTTGTTTTGAGACAGCTAGCTGCTTCTCGTTTCCTGAGCTATTTGTCTGATTTTGAGTGTCCAGTTGAAGTTAACACCCCATACAAATGGCAGTATAGCATGGTGTAGACCCAAAAAAAACATGTATGGTAATCCTCGAGGAAAATCTCACCCATTCTTGAACCCCTCCACTGGTACATAGTAGAACCGCAGATCACCTTTAGGGTTCTTTGCCTTGCAAACACAGCTTTACTTGGCCTCGCCCCAGAGTAAATAAGGAAACTATTCAAACTGTATACAGCCTCAAGATACTCAAAATCAGCAAGAAATCCGGTGGCTGAAGTGTTTTAAAAGAAATAGTGGATTTATGTTCCCCGTTGGCCTGCCCCCGCTCCTCTCAAACCCCATCACCACACACCCGCCCACGCACAATACAAACCCCCAAACAAATGCGCCTTCCAAATAAGGGAACATTCACTGCAATGCACTGAAGTAAATGTTTTAACGACTTCCTACACTTGTATTTTAAAACGAAACCATTCTGGAACGGTTTCTTTTTTTAAATAAAAGTATAGGAACAGTAAAACTTAAATTAAAAAAAGCAGAGGAGCACTGCTCCCAACCCCTCCCACCCACTTCGACCTCTGAACAAAACAGTTTTTTATCACTTCAGGGGTCAAGTAATCTGTAACAGTCCGGAAAAAGCCTGCATTTGGGATCAATAGCTCTGAATGCCTAAGAAACCCACAGAACGATAGGAAATTCTGATGTAGGTACAATTGAACAAGGCAAGTGCAAGGCCTCAGCACCTAATCATGAGAGACTCACAATCTCACCTAACCTTTTAACTCATCACTTGCATGTAAGGATGGGCTGAGGGCATATAATCCTGAGCACTTATGCAACTGCCAGCCATTGGCTGCTTCTATTATGGATATATATATGGATATATAAATATATTACACTGCCTGCGGTAGCAGCTGTGTGTTATGGTTAAGTTGCTCAACTCATAGAAAGAACACTTTTTTGTGTGGCTTATAACTTTGATGCCTGTTGACGAATCCTCCACAGTCTTTGCAAGAAAAGTATATGGCCACCTCAGAAAGATTTTGCAAAGTTTGGTGTGGTTTCGTTCAGGGGGGGAGGGGCAAAGTTATAAGGGGGTCCCAACATTTTTGAAATCCTTATAAGCATAATGGAAAAAAATGTTACTTGTGCCTACAGCCCAAACCGCTGTAGTTAGTGATATCTGGGTTCGGTCCACGGACTCAATTCCTGATTCGGAGTCCGTGAACACCTGTGGACCAAACAAAGAGCTGCTTGTTGTCTGTGGACATCAAAGATGCACGCTGATTTGATCATCAAAAATGTGAGGTGTGTCATCATTTTTGAAACAGTCATCATATTGGATCCACGGACCACTGCTATTGTCCGTGGACAGCGCAGTGGGAAAAAAGTATGGAAAATACATTGGAGGTTATTTTGTGACTGAAAGAGGGCCTGGAAAGGGTGGAGAGCTCTTTTTATAGGCAAAAAGAAGTTGTGCATGTGCCGCCAAGTCCACGATCAGTTTTACAGCCCACGGACATCATTGGGTTTGGGGGCGTCTGGATGAGTCTTGTTATTTTAAGGTGTATTGTACATACTTGTTGAACAAGGCACAAGACGTGCCGAAACACGTGTCTCACAAAAGGCTGTCCTACAGAAGTCTTGAAGCTATTTTGAAACAAATAAAAACTATGAATAATCATTCCACTTAGTAGTGCGCAAATTGTGTGAAAGTCTTGCACATGCTCAATTACCACAGAGTTGGGAAATTGATTTTCTGTTACCTTTCACATGCATGCAACACACACAAACCTATTGATTAAAAGAGGGTGCAGAGCACACCAAATTGATATCCATTAACCCCACCCAATTAAAAATGTGTACATACTTGTTATATGGTTTAATTCTATTGTGGTGGTTGTGGCCAGTGGCCACTGACTACACACTATTGTACTATGTGTGTAGTAATTATCAGTACTATGGGAGAGAACAGAGTATTTGTGATATGGTGTTAAACAAGATAGTTTAAAACCTTTAATTGTATTTGATTGTATATATCTATATTTACCTTTTTGATCTTTATAAATAGTACGTTCTCTGTACTATGTTTGGTGCTACATTAGTGTGTGTTAAACTGTTGTATTAACATGAAATAATCATTGGGTCATTGGTAAAAGAAAATCCATAGTGGCTTTAAAAGACTACTGTATTAACATACCGTTGTTGGCATTTACATAGTTTTAAAGAATATACATGTTACAGAATACATGTGTGTGGTAGCATGGATATATTATGTGAGTTTAAGTGTGATAGGATGTTTGTTTGAAGTGTATTGTAATTAAGGGTATGCTTAAAGTAATTAGATACCTGTTGGTGTATTCTAACTATATTGGATTTTGCAAGAAGTGTTGCAGTCACCATTATTGTGATGTATAAAATAAGTATATTTATGTGAGCAGGAAATGATAATAAACTATTGATAGTAGAATGTGTCCAGTACTACTGGTGTAAGTCAGTAAGGGAGTGGTGGTGTGATGGAATATGTGCATTTACAGCAGCAGCACTGTGTGTAGTTTGTTTGTAGTTTGTTTGTAAAAGTAAGGGAAATGCAGATTCAAAAGATGTGTAAAAGTGGCAGTTAGTGTGTGGAAGTTTAATATGTTGTTTACAATTCCATGCACAGTATTTAAATGACTGAATGGTTGAATCTGCAAATAGAAATCTTGGAAAGTTTCATAGTAGTTTATGACGCAGGTGGCTGTGATTAACAGGAGGCATGTAGTCTGAGAGTTCAAGAGTGAATGTGAAGTGTTGAAAGGTGATGCCAGGGTTACATGTAGAGGTTCTGGATGTGATTGGTGGATGGATGTGTGACGGTTTGAAAGGAGCGAATGAGGGAGTGTTTCAAACATAAAAGTAAAAAGGGTAGAAGAGCTGCCCTGTGTGATGCTATTCACATACCATCCGGGTCTTTTATGGAGGCCTGGCATGGAACAGGCACTGTGGAGACCGTGGCAAGTCATGAAGGTCCACATATTATGGTCCTTATTGTATGCTAGAGAAAAGTGTTTGGGACAGAACATTGTTTCTGTCCTTTTTTTCTTTTTATCTAGTATACATTTGTCCATTATTTCTATTAGCATAGTACAAAATGCTAATGGAAATGTTGGAGAATCTTATTGAGACTAACTATTCTACTGAAAAATGAAAAGCAGATGGGTGTTTTTTCATTTTGTATTTTTGGGGGTTTATTTTCTTTTTTCCAGGAGAGGCAAGTAAGTAAGGTGGGGGAGGGAAGTGAGGGAAGAGGCACCAACCACAGATACGGAGTGCAGGTGGATAGGGTAAGATGTTGGGCATGCCTTAAATCTAAGGTAGGGGGCAGTGTTTCTCATGCTCCTTGACTGCAGCCTCTAAAGCACTTTGAAACTGGGCCCCACTGCAGAGTGGTGTGTTGCAGTGTATACAGAATATTGTTGTCCTGGCAAGATATGCATCAACTACCTCTTTTATCGCCTGTGAGGCACCTGGCGGAATCCTCTGTCCCACAGGAGTAGCCTGTGTGGTGGCAGGAGTGGTTGAGGTAGCTGAGGTAGAGGAAGAAAGCCTACTACTCTCTGAAAAAAGGAACAGCCTTTCTCGGAGCACCTGGGTGGTTTGAGCAGGTGTGGGTCGCATGGTGCTGGTACCAAAAGAGTACTACCCATGTTGTCCATGACTGAGTATGATTCCACACTCAATGCATTCAACATGGGCAACCCAACCTTTTGGTACCCCTCGTATGGTTTTAAAGAACTGTCACATCCATGATTCTCTTTGCGTGCTGGAGGTAGGCATTTCCTCTATCTCATCTTTGTGGCCCTCTTGATCCTCCTGCGCATCACTGCACCTGATCTCCTGTCCAGGCCCTCCACCTGGTGGTGGTGGTGGTGGTGGTGTTGGTGGTGTGGGCCCCTTGGGAGGAGGGATGGCTATGACTGATGCCATTTTTGAAGCTAAATAGTAGATGTGCCAATAGTCTTCCAATAGTCTTCCAAGTTGTGGAAGGGTAAACTTTTAACTTGAAATGTCCTAAATTGGCCAAAATAAAGTTTCAAAATGTCCATGAAGCACAGATTTGTTTGCGGACACATCATAACACTGCACATGTTCACTTTACACTGTCAGGGGAAGTCTGCGATGCCGTCAGATGTCCACGAACGTTAGCGAACAAGAAACAGCGTACAAAGTTGTAGAAAGTTGATAGAAGTGTTAAAAATGTTGCTAGGTGGTGGGGAATGGCACAGTTTTACTTGAAACTTCAAAGATCAGCCAAAAATACAGTTTAAAATGTCTGCGAAGCAAAGACACAAGACACGTCATTACGCCAGACGGGTACGGTCAGATGTGATGTCCGCGATGGCATGATGACGTCCACGGACCATGGCAGGAGCTACAGGGTGCATGCGCAGTGGTGTCTGCAATCGGAGGAGATGTTTGCAGATGTATTAAAAGTGCATCATATGAGACCGGACATGTCCAGACATGGCACAAAATCCGCAAACATCCATTGCAGGACTGGTTTCCGGAAATTCATATAGTTCGTGAACTACCAATTGAGTTTAAAAAAAGAAAAGAAATTATGGAAGAATGATATACAAGATGTTTATAGTATCAGAATGGGAAACATAAATGGGAGAATTAGGAATTTCTATATAGTCATCATTGGGGGAGGGAGGTAGAGAAGTTTCATGAAACTGTCTTTGATTTATATTTTGTGAATTTCATTGGGGTTATTGTTGAGGAAAGTGGACAGGTACAAGTAGGACAGCGATAATCAACATTTCTAATAATATGATTTTTAACAATATATAGAAGTTCTTTAATGTGTACTGGTAAAAACCTCAGAAATTCAGTGAAAATTCTTTGTTAAAGGGATGTTATGGCTAAGTAGCACTAATAAAAACTAATGAAATTCAGCAAAAACTAATTGTTAAAGGGACGTTAAGGTTACAAGTAAAATCGAACAACCCTAGAAATTCCCCAGTTATGGTAAGCTAATCAACCACTAACACCCAGGACATCAAAAATGACCTTATGGTGACATCACATATCTAGGCCACTTGTCTTTGTTCACTGACAGTCAGAATAAGTAAATTCAAACAATGCTATATATCGAGACATAAACCTTCTCATATGTTTTTTAAGAACTTTCCTTAGGGTTGATTCACTGAATTTATTACACGGCCTGCGGTTTGGGTGGCTTATAACTTCACCCATGCCCGGGCCCCCGGATTAACCCTGACCCAATTTTTCAAAAAAGTTTATGGCCCCTGGAATTGATTCTGTGAAGTTTGGTGATGTTTCGTTGAGAGGGGGCAAAGTTATAGGGGGGTCCCAAAATGAGTGGTTTTCTTCATAGACGCAATGGAAAAAAATATTTGCTCACGGGTACAGCCCAAACTGCGGGATGGACTTTCACCACATTTGTGCTAGGAGCGGCAGTGTGGTCCCAAAAGCGAGCCTTTGTAAGTTTGGTGTAAATCTGTCCAGCAGTCTTTTTAAAAATTGACAAAAAGTAGGTACAAATAAATTAGTGATATCTGGGTGTGGTCTGCGCACTCACTTCCCTGTTTGGTATGCGGACAGGTCTCTGATTGGTGCAGGGGCTGTCATGACATCTGCGGATATCTGTAATGCTCACCTGACTCCCACGGAGGCGCTGGCCTGGTTTGGATTGCTGTGGCCTCTTCTAGGGTGATGCGCAGAACTCAGAAGATGGAATGGACCGGACCCCCAAATCTGGCTTGTCTGGCTCGTAGAAATATCCTTCTGTGTGTAAAAAGGGAGTATTAACAATCTGCGGGATAATGCGTAAGCCTCCCACTCCCCTTCTCACCCTCCACGAAACCCTTCTGCGATTCCCCGTGAAGTCTCACCTTAGGGTCTGAAAGGACGAGCTCTCCATCCTGCTTCTGATGCAGGGGCGCGTTGTTATCCAGTTACTTCACTGGATCTCGGATTGGTGAGAGTTCAAGTTCGCTTGACTTTTCCGGTGAGGTACCGTAAGAATTCTGTTGCAAGTTCAAGCTTTAAATAACCATTGTCTGTTTTCTCTATTTCAGATGCTGAATGAAGATTGCGAGTTAGGGAATGGAACCGTCGAAGGAAAATTCTGGTGAGTTTTTGATGAGTGGTTCCTCTAGTGTTCTTGCATTAATGCACTAATGCTTGTGTCTTTTTCCCCTTAGGGGCCGGGGTTCGGAAATGCCAAAGATACGGCGCCGACCCGAAGTGAGAAGAGATGTCCCAATAAATATCAGGTAAGTCTTTGATGAGCGTTCCGCTAATGTCCTTGCATTCGCTCACTAATGCTAATGTCTTTTTCCCCTTAGGGGCCGGGGTTCGGAAATGCCGAAGAAACGGCGCCGACCCGAAGTGAAGAGGGATTGACCCAACAGGTAAGTCTTATGGTGCAAATGAAGCCTTTCTTATTCTCTTCCCTAGCTCACCTTTGTTCTTGTCTTTTTCTCCTTTAGGCGCTGAAATGCGGCGGAAGATCCAGATGGTCGCCGATGGGCAAGAAGCCGCCTAGTAAAGGTGAGTGGAATGCTGCGCTGCAGCGAGCTATGCGATGTGCTTTTAAAAAGGAATGTCTTCCCTTTAGGATCGTCGGCGAGATGACTCTGGAATGCGGATTAAGCAGGTAATGTCTATTCCTTCTCCTGTTCTCCTCTCTTCTCCCTTTACAGGTGTTCCAGGATGCTGTCGGGCGTGGCTGGAGTCCGGATGCAGGAGCAGACACGGTGAGCGTCCAGCTGCTAGGTGCAGAACAACGCGAAGCGTGAGTTGCTGCTTGGGCGTGGCTTAAATAGCCTTCAAAGTAGTTCCAGGTATGTATTCTTCCTCTAAGGTATGTATTCTTCCTCCGGCCACACCCGTTTGGTAAAGTAGTCCCATAGGTAAAATAGTCCCATTCAGGCCTCTAGGTGGCCTGGATGTTGCAGCACGGTCTGCATCAGGTTAGTTCACACCAAGCACTTCTTAACACAAAGTCATCCTTTATGAGCCTGGCGCCTATGGCGCCTGGACTGTTGTCCAACATGAGCCTGGCGCCAAAGGTGCCAGGACTGAGTCCAAAGGGCCCCTACCTGGGGTTGCTGGGACTTTGATGTCTGCCTCTGGGGTTGCTGGGCCCGGTCGGGCTCCTTGGGGGTAGGCATCATGACAGTACCCCCTCCCAAGGCCCCTCCCAAGGTTGTTCTCTCCGGAGGTTTCGGTTTGTTTGGGAATTTCCGGTGGAATTTCTGTATTAACCGAGGTGCATGTACCTGGTCGCTTGGTTCCCAAGACCTTTCCTGAGGCCCATATCCTTTCCAATCAATTAAATAGAAGAGTTTTGACTTTGACACCTTGGAATCTAATATGTCTTTAACTTCGAATTCCAGCTCCCCATCTACTTGAATTGGTTCTGGTGGTTTAATTAGTCTGGTTCCAGGTTGTACTGGTTTCAACAGTGATACGTGAAAAACGGGATGGATTCGCATGTTAGCTGGTAGATCGAGTTTGAAGGCCACCGGGTGGATTATAGCTTTGATTGGGTAGGGCCCTACATATCTTGGATTGAAAGTTTGCGGTCCTTTGAGTGGTAAATGTCTAGTCGCTAGCCACACTTGGTCCCCTATTTGGTACGGAGGTGCTTCACTTCGATGTAAATCAGCTTTTTCTTTGTACTTTTTCTTGGCTTGCTGTAAATGAGTCGCTGCTTCTTTGAAGGCTCGAGTTATTGTGGAATGCAAATGATCTACAGTGGGCATTTCAAGACTTTGAGGGGAGTCAAGGTCAGAGGTTCGGGGGTGATGGCCATATAAGGTATAAAAAGGGGTTTGTCCCGTTCCAGAATGTACAGAATTGTTATATGCATATTCTGCGATCCAAAGAATGTCTTTCCAATTACATTCAGATTGGTGCAACATACACCGAAGATACTGTTCAAGGGTCTGGTTTGTTCTCTCGGTTTGACCATCGGTCTGAGGGTGGTGACTAGTGGATAGTCATACATCGATTTGTGCCAGTTGACAACACTTTCTACAAAAATGGGAAATAAATTGGCTTCCTTTATCAGAGACCAGTATGGATGGAAAACCATGTAAACGAACGACATTCTCAAGAAATTCCTTGAACAGGATGGAGGCTGAAGGTAACCCCTTTAATGGGATACAATGGGCCATTTTGGAGAAGAGGTCCACAATCACCAGGATAGTGTTGTATCCATAGCAAGGAGGCAGGTCTGTAATAAAGTCCAGCGACAAGGTGTGCCAAGGTGCCGGTGGGATGTCCAAGGGTTGTAAAAGGCCGGCTGGTCTTTTCTTTTGACCTTTATTTTGGGCACAAACCCCGCAGGACATCACAAAGGATTTTACATCCTTTCGCCAGGAGGGCCACCAGAATTGCCTTTTGATCTTTTCTTCAGTTTTAGCAATACCAGGATGTCCTTCCATTAATGTATCATGAAAATGGGCAATAACAAGTTTTTGCAATTCCTTATGAGGCAGAAATAATCGCCCCTGGAAGTAGGGTAGATCATTATTAACGGAAAAGTGTGAACCCTTTTGACTCCATTCTTGCAAGGCTGTAGGGTCTAAAAGTTGTTTAACTGTAGTTTGAATGTCCTCAATAGTTTGTAAAGAGGTCAACCCCAAAATTCTCTGTTCAGGTATAATCGGTACTGGTTCTAAGCTTGAATTTGTTTCTCCCATCCCAATCCGGGATAAAGCGTCCGCTTTGCCATTCTTGCAGCCAGGGCGGTATGTGATTACAAAATCAAACTCTGCAAAGAATAAAGCCCATCGGAGTTGACGTGATGATTGAGCTTTGGCCGTTTTTAAATATTGCAAATTTCTGTGATCTGTAATCACTGTGATGGTGTGTCTTGCGCCGAGAAGGTAATGACGCTTAGCCTTGAAGGCAGACTTAATAGCTAATAACTCCTTGTCGGTGATTGCATAATTAACTTCAGTAGCCAAGAATTTTCTGGACCAAAAGGCTACAGGGTGCAATTGGTTAGTTACAGGATCCCTTTGAGACAGGACAGCTCCCATGGCTAAGCTGGATGCGTCGGTTTCAACAATGTAAGGGAGATCTGGGCACGGATGTTTCAGTACAGGTGCGGAGGTGAATTTAGTTTTTAGTTCTTGAAAGGCCTGTTCTGCCTCATTAGTCCATTCGAAGCATTTATTTTTCCGTAAGAGTGCAGTGATGGGTTGAACCACCCGAGAAAATTCCGGGATAAATCTTCGATAAAAATTGGCAAAACCAAGCATGCTCCGAACACCCTTCACAGAGCTAGGAGATGGCCATTTGAGGATGGCGTCCACTTTTCGTGAGTCCATTCGGACTCCCTTTGGTGTAAGGATGAATCCAGGAAACTCGACTTCTGTGGCATGAAAAACACATTTTTTCGAGTTTTGCAAACAGTTTGTGCTGGCGCAATTTCTCAAGAACTGCCTTGACATGTTTTCTGTGATTGGATTCCGAAGAGGAGTACACCAGAATGTCATCGATATATACGATGACACAAACATCGATAAGTTCCCGAAGAACATCATTCATAAAGTATTGAAAGGCAGCAGGTGCGTTGCACAGTCCGAAAGGCATCACCTGGTATTCGAAGAGTCCATATTTGGTGCGGAAAGCAGTCTTCCATTCGTCGCCTTCTTTTACACGCACGAGGTGATAAGCTCCCCAAAGATCTAACTTGGTGTATATACAAGCATCTTTTACCTGGTCGAGAAGTTCAGGGATCAGGGGCAGAGGATAACGATTCTTAATCGTTATTTGATTTAGGGTGTGGTAGTCAATACAAGTTCTAAGGTCGCCTTCTTTTTTCGGCACGAAGAACAGAGCTGAGGAAACAGGAGACTTTGACGGGCGAATAAAACCATTGGCAAGGTACTGATCTAAATACTGTCGCAAATGAAGATTCTCAGGTTCAGTAAGGGCATAGATCCTACTACAAGGCAGTTGAGCATTGGGTACCAGATCGATTTGACAATCGTACGACCGGTGGGGAGGTAACGTGTTGGCCTGTTCTTTTTGGAAAACGTCTTGGAATTCTTGGTACTCAGGCGGTAGTTGTATTGTGGCAGAGGTTACTGTGGCCAGGCCCATGTTTGGATTTCTTGGATAGCAAGTTTGTGTACAATGAGGAAAGGTTATTCTCTTTGCTCGCCAGTCAATTCGAGGATTATGTGTTTTTAACCAAGGAATTCCTAGAATTACTTGAAACTGTGGGGCCTTGATTACGTCAAACACAATAGCTTCTCGATGTCCATCCTGACCCACTAGTGTCATTTCTGTAGTAGAATGTGTTACCGGCCCTGAGGCAATTTCTGTTCCATCAACTGTGGTAATGACATCCTTGTTGGTTTTCGGACGGAGAGGGAGATTAATCCTGGAGGCCAATTCACGATCAACATAGTTTCCGATAGCTCCACTGTCGATGTATGCCTTTATAGCATGCAACCGCCGAGGCTGTCTCGGATCCACGAGGACCATTGGCATGATGAAATGCGAGGTCAAAGAGTTTGTTTTCAAGCTCGGCAAGCGGACCTCTACGCTTGTCGGGCTTGGTCGTTTCCCGAATCAGGTTCCGTTAGATTGTTGTCAGTGGCTCCAACCACCTTCTTGGGTGGTTTTACCGGACAATCTCGTAGAAAGTGGCCAGAAGCCCCGCCATAAAGACATAATTGCTTCTGCCGCCTTCTTTCTCGTTCCTTCAGAGTTAATGGTCCTTTAACTCCACCGATTTGTATAGGTTCTGAAACGTCGGTACCCTTGGGGTTAGCGTGAGTTTTGATCAACACTCGGGTTTCAAACTTAGACCGATCTGCTTTGTTATTCTGAAGTCTGTGATCAAGATGGACCACTAAGTCTATGTATTCCGCGCAGGCTTGGGGCGGATTTACAATTTGAGCTAGAACGTCTTTAAGTTCTCCGCGCAGGCCTCGATGAAATAATGTGATCCTTTTATTTTCTGGCCACCCTGTTTCCACAATCAACCTATTAAAGGTGGCGATGTAGGATAAGAGATCCTGGTTACCTTGTCGTAAGGATAGCAGTTCGTTGTCCAGGGCCTGTCCCTGGGAGTGTCGAGCGAACAATCTTTCCATGCTTGCCTGGAAGCCTTGAAAATCCTGGAGAATTGGGTCATCTTGACTTACCAAAGGAACTGACCAATCGGCAGCACAGCCGCTGAGATAAGATAATACAAAAGCTACCTTGGTTTGGTCATTAGGGAAGGCCCCAGGTCTGCATAGAAAGTGTAAGTGACATTGGTTCATGAAGACGGCATATTTCTTGGGGTCCCCAGCGAAACTTTCAGGCGGGGCCAGTGGCATATTTCCAGGTATATTGATTTGTACCGGGTTATTCGAAACCACAGGAGTGGGATTACCCCCGGAACCAGGTAACAGAGTTTGTCCTGCCTGACCTTGCAACAGCTGTTTGGCCAGGTCATCAATTCGTTCCTTGGATAGGATCAGTTCTCTCCTGAGAGCGTTAGTCTCCTGGCGGGCGGAATGTACTTCTGCCCGTAATTCCCCCAAAAGTTGGGCCAGCTGGTCTGTCTCGGAAGTACCCATAGCGCCCGGGTAGGAAATTGTAGGTAGGCTTCGCTTTCTGTAACGCTCACCTGACTCCCACGGAGGCGCTGGCCTGGTTTGGATTGCTGTGGCCTCTTCTAGGGTGATGCGCAGGACTCGGAAGATGGAATGGACCGGACCCCCAAATCTGGCTTGTCTGGCACGTAGAAATATCCTTCTGTGTGTGAAAAGGGAGTATTAACAATCTGCGGGATAATGCGTAGGCCTCCCACTCCCCTTCTCACCCTCCATGAAACCCTTCTGCGATTCCCCGTGAAGTCTCACCTTAGGGTCTGAAAGGACGAGCTCTCCATCCTGCTTCTGATGCAGGGGCGCGTTGTTATCCAGTTACTTCACTTGATCTCGGATTGGTGAGAGTTCAAGTTCGCTTGACTTTTCCGGTAAGGTACCGTGAGAATTCTGTTGCAAGTTCAAGCTTTAAATAACCATTGTCTGTTTTCTCTATTTCAGGTGCTGAATGAAGATTCCGAGTTAGGGAATGGAACCGTCGAAGGAAAATTCTGGTGAGTTTTTGATGAGTGGTTCCTCTAGTGTTCTTGCATTAATGCACTAATGCTTGTGTCTTTTTCCCCTTAGGGGCCGGGTTTCGGAAATGCCGAAGATACGGCGCCGACCCGAAGTGAGAAGAGATGTCCCAATAAATATCAGGTAAGTCTTTGATGAGCGTTCCGCTAATGTCCTTGCATTCGCTCACTAATGCTAATGTCTTTTTCCCCTTAGGGGCCGGGGTTCGGAAATGCAGAAGAAACGGCGCCGACCCGAAGTGAAGAGGGATTGACCCAACAGGTAAGTCTTATGGTGCAAATTAAGCCTTTCTTATTCTCTTCCCTAGCTCACCTTTGTTCTTGTCTTTTTCTCCTTTAGGCGCTGAAATGCGGCGGAAGATCCAGATGGTCGCCGATGGGCAAGAAGGTGCCTAGTAAAGGTGAGTGGAATGCTGCGCTGCAGCGAGCTATGCGATGTGCTTTTAAAAATGAATGTCTTCCCTTTAGGATCGTCGGCGAGATGACTCTGGAATGCGGATTAAGCAGGTAATGTCTCTTCCTTCTCCTGTTCTCCTCTCTTCTCCCTTTACAGGTGTTCCAGGATGCTGTTGGGCGTGGCTGGAGTCCGGATGCAGGAGCAGACACAGTGAGCGTCCAGCTGCTAGGTGCAGAACAAAGCGAAGCGTGAGTTGCTGCTTGGGCGTGGCTTAAATAGCCTTCAAACTAGTTCCAGGTATGTATTCTTACTCTAAGGTATGTATTCTTCCTCCGGCCACACCCGTGTGGTAAAGTAGTCCCATAGGTAAAATAGTCCCATTCAGGCCTCTAGGTGGCCTGGATGTTGCAGCACGGTCTGCATCAGGTAAGTTCACACCAAGCACTTCTTAACACAAAGTCATCCTTTATGAGCCTGGCGCCTATGGCGCCTGGACTGTTGTCCAACATGAGCCTGGCGCCAACTGGGGCTGCTGGGACTTCCCTCGGGAACATGATGTCTGCCTCTGGGGTTGCTGGGCCCGGTCTGGCTCCTTGGGGGTAGGCATCATGACAATATCAGGCGCAACTACTGAATGGATGGTGAAAAGCTTGAGGAGCTTCATATTATTGAAAATGGCCATCATGTTGGATCCATGGACGCCGGCCGATATCTGCGGAAAGGGCACTGGGGGAAAAGTCTGGAAAACACATTTTGGGTTATTTGATGGCCGAAATAGGGAGTGGAAATGATATGTGAAACCTGGTTGCAGAGAGTGCATGTATATTTCCACATGTGTGAAATCTGGAAGATTTCATTTATAGGGATGCTTTTGGTTTCCAATACATTTAGTACAGGAATTCTTGGGGATCTCCTTGTGTGCTTATGGCAAATGTTACCGTTCCTGCACAGTAGGCCAATTCTTGCCTTATACCTGCAACACTCTGAGTGCTGTGAGGATTATTTGTGGCATTTCTATGAAGGCTAAGCATTTGCAAACACAACTGGTCTGAGCCGTTTAAGTAAATGTTGTGAACAATTGATGGCAATGGAACAGAAGATAGATTGTTACATTTGAATAGCAATGTACTCCAGTTCTGTTGCTGAATTTAAATGAACCATAGAGTTATGTGTTTGCATCATTTGATGGGTGTGCAGATTTTTTGGGAGAACACATATTTGTCTCTTTCTTTTCTGATGGATGTGCAGTTGAATCCGTAATAGACAGTTCTGTGGTTGTATTATTTGATGGAGAAGGAGATGGTCATTGTTTAGCAGTATTGTTGGGAGATCTGTTGCAGATTATGTTTGCATTACTTTTCTTTTTAAAGCTTTTAATTGTTGAGGTACATATCTAGATGGAGGCGTACAGTGCACGTAGCCTGTTGTATTCTAGGTTGCAAGGAATGTCAGCGTTGACTTTTCTTGCATTGTAATTGTTTATTTGGAAAGTGCTTATACACAAGTGAAGTGCTCCAAAGTGCTTCAAGGCAGGAAGGCAACAAGGGAATACAGACATCATTCTTAGGCCTTGATGATTCTGAATGATTTAACAACCGTAGCTAGCATACTAGGCCAGAGGTATATATAGTAGAGAAGTTCTTGACAAAGAGTCAGGGGGGGACGAGGTAGGAGATGAGCGTACAGGTAATAACCTACAGTACTGGCATGGCGACATTTCAGGTTATTTGGTATTTGGTCATCCAATGTGCCTATGCAAGAGTATCTCAAGCACAACCAGCAAGGGAAGGGAAACCGAAGGAGGACCGGACGGATAGACAGACTTGCAAGACCTAGAACATTCAGGTCAAGGACATGCAGGTGCGCAAACAGGAAATGTGAGGGAGGGGGACAAGTGCACCCAGCCCAGCAGGGGGCCTGTGTTAAGTGTAGAGTGTGTGCCCCTCTCATGGAGCATATTGCAGTAGTGCTGGCAAAGTGTGGAGGTCCAAAGGCAAGTGCACAAATGGCGGGGGAGCCTGGGACCTGTGTGGCTCTGGAGGTGCGCCAGGCAGCCAGTCAGCTAACTGAGCAAGTAGGGGAAGAGAGGAAGGAGGGAGTTTCTGGAACTTAAGGAGGTCCGGCTCAAGACAGAGAGAGGTAGGTATGCTGTTCCAGAGGGAGGTGCCTGCAGAGGATAAGGAACTGCCCCCAAATCTCTGTTTGGATAAACGGCTCACCTGCAGAGAGTTGGAGGAGGCTGAGGGGAGGGCTCTAGAAGGAGAGTATTTGGGAAGAGAGCATTGTAGATAGTAAGGGCCCCGGCCCCAGAAAGACTTGTGGACTATGCAGGGGGACTTGAACTTTATCCGTGCAGCCACAGGGAGCCAATGGAGTGATTTCAGTGCTGGAGAGATGTGGTCCCTGGGCTTGAGGTTCTGTTCTGAATAAATTGCAGAGGTTGGAAAGTAGAAGTAGAACAATTGAGAAATAGACTGTTGCAGTAGTCCAGTCTGTTTTAGTCCAGTCAAAGTTAACTAGGAATATACCATTGAGTTTATGCAGACATGAAAGTGCTACATAACTTAGACCTTCCATAAAGACTGTGCTGCTAATATCAATTTATGCATGATCTAGGGTTAGACCTTGTGATTTGTGAATAGTGACAGCATATGCAAGAGATAGAGAAAATTGTTCTCTGCGTACGTACTTGTCTTTGAAAAGAAGGAAATGTGCTATTTGGTGAGATAGGCTGTGACATATCTTGTAACTGCAGTGGAATTGTCTGCAATGTATTGTATGTCTATGTTTGCATTCCAGCAGAGGGCAATGTTTGTATTGTAATCATTGATGTACTTCAATGCTTCATCCCTTTAATGTTGTATGTATTTTAAGGGGACTTGCCTTTTACGCTGTGTCTAACAGAAGACATGAAACTATTTATTTGTTTTTTTTTGCAAACCGGTCCAGGGAAGGTTAAGCGACATTTGGTCTAGTGTTTACCTTTGTTTTTATATCTACGTCAGCAGTATTTGCCACACTTATGTTTTTGGAAGCGTAAGACTTGAGTACGTAGGTCAATATCTGTGGTTCCTGAAGGTATGTTGCAGGTAATGTATTTTTCAAAAAAACTGTAAAAAATTGGTGTAACTGTCATGGCCAAATTTGGGAGCATCTTTTATCCGCAAAAGCATGTGAATGTGTGGTGCTCCTCTGGATTGATATTCTTTTCTCCAAAAAGAAGTGTTATACTTCTCCGAGGTGTGGTTTTATTGAAGATGAACTGCAGCATGGCGTGAAGTGATGGCAAATGTACCTTGATACATTGACAGGGTCAGATAACACAGTATCCTGGTGTTTATATATCAATTCCATCTTTATTTTGGTTTGCAATGTGTAAGAAGTTGTGCAAGTCATCCCATATGTATTCTGCACAGCTTAAAGTAACAAATCATGTGGGTGGGCCTAGGTTCCTTAGCATACAGCGTACATCTGCATGACATCAGAACCAGTATTCTTTTGTACCACGCATGTTTGCCAAAACATTTGTGATACTTGACTGACAAACATCATCTGTGTCTTTTATTTTTTGAAGCAGTTGGGTAGCAGACATGTTCAAAAAATTAGAGCCTGTTTTTAATGTGTGTGCTACTCCATACCATAAAGGTGCTAGTTCACCTCAAACAGGAGGTGGAAAATGTATTCTACATTTCTTCTGAATCTGGGGTCTTTAGAATACATTTGTAAAGAGCGATACTCTGATGTAATCATTTGTGTGTCTCTTTCATCGGTATCATGTAATATTATCCCCAACAAAAATATCACTGAATATATGGTTGTCAGGAACGGCCATATGCAATATTTTTATTGGGGATAATATTTGGGGTTTTTGGGAGTGGGGTTTGCAAGGTTGTCCCCCGCTCCCTTTAAAATAATACAGAGGTTGAGGGGGTGTCCCCCGCAGGTTCCATGCCTTAATATTGCCGCAGAAATATGGTGATATTTTTGTATGGCGATATTTTTGTGGGGATATTTACACATGGAACCCTTTCATCATATCTTCCTCCTTTCCTGACGGAAAGAGTTGAGGAAAAGAACGTGCTTCTATACTTTTTTCCCATATGCTGATTGGCGATGCTTTGGCTTAATGCATTTGATATGTTTTTAATGCATCTTTGAAGGTGTCTTTGGAGTGTAGTGGGTGAATTGTATACTGGTCTAAAATGTTGGCTTCAGTGACAGAATCTACATGTTCAAATTGGCCAGTTGCTGGTGAATCTTGAATTATTTGGGTAGTTTCTTTTAGGTTTTCCTCTATGTTTATATCTTTGTAGTATTCATTGTTTTCTTTTAGATTTTGTAGGGCTTTTCTAACTTTGTTCAAGTCAACTAGTTGTTGCCAATTTATTTTCAGGCCGATTCATGGAATTAATGTGCGGCGAAAAATTCCGGCGCAGAGGTGCCAAAACGTGCGATTCGCAGTAAAAGTGCGAAAATTGCAGTGCAACTGCGAAAATCGCAGGGAAACCAGCGCACATCGATTCATGGAAGTCCGTGCGCGAGAAATATATTGGATGTGCTCTGAAAAAGTGTGCGGCGCACGCCGGTGCACAAGCCATCCAACTGCGTGCGCCGCGGCCGCTGCGAAATCGCACATAGCGCGGCGCACATTACAAAAGTAGGTGAACACGGGGCGTAACACTCGGAATGAGGAACAACGCGTGAAAATATGGGCGTCACGGGGGAAGTACAGGAGGCAAGTGCGCAGAACGCCCACACGCTCGTCTACAACTCGTATTCATGGAATCGAATAGGGCAAACCAGCGCACGGTCAAACACGCGCACAGGGCCAAACAAGTACGCCACAAGAAAGCAGGCGGTAGCGTCCCTGCGCCTGAAATAAATGTGCGCCAAAATGTGCGCTAACAAAAAGCACCCATATACAGCTATGATGAATGATCCATACTGTGGCCCTCTAGGACAAATGAGATGCAAAGGGGTACCAACAAACACGGACACCCGCTGTGTGAAAAATATCGTGTGCGTGTATTACGGGGTTCGCGGGAAGTTCCATACGCGATTGGCCTGGGCACGTGTATTCCGGGGTGCGCGGGAACTTCCACGTGCGAATTTGCAGGGTACGTATATTTCGGTGTGCGCGTGAAGTTCCACACGCAATTTCAGCAGGGTACGTGTACTCCGGGTGCGCGGGAAATTCCACACGCGAATCCAGCAGCCTACGTGTATTTTGGGGGTGCCGGGGAGTCCCACACGTGAATTGGCCATGTGGGTCCTCCCAGCTGTTCCCTCTACACCCTCCACGGCCCCTGCAGGCGGCCCACACCACAGGGGACTACCCTGCACCCCTGCACATGTCCCGCAGGCAGCCCATCCACCATGGCCATGCCCCCCAGCCAACCCACATGTCACCTTGCACTACTGCCCACCAAAGCATGTCTCCCAGCACCCCCATCCCCCAGCAGTGCAGGGCACCCTCCACCAGGCCCCCACTCCTGTCCCCCTGCACCCCCACCCACCAGCAGTCAGGGGCACCCTCCAACAGGCCCCCATTCATGTCCAACTCATGTCCCCCTGCACCCCCACCCCCCAGCACTGTGTGTGGCACCCTCCACCAGGCCCCCACTCATGTCTCCCACCCTCCCCCACCCCCCAGCAGTGCGATTTGCCTGGGTATGTCTATTCCAGGGGTGCGCGGGTAGACTTACACGCAATTTCATCAGGGTACGTGTATTATGGGTCCGCGTGAACTTCCACACGCGATATCAGCAGGGTACGTGTATTACGGGGTTCGTGGGAAGTTCCACACGCGATTGCCCTGGGTACGTATATTTTGGGGTGCGCGGGAAGTTTCACATGCAAATTTGCAGGGTACGTGTATTTCGGTGTGCGCGTGAAGTTCCACATGCAATTTCAGCAGGGTACGTGTACTCCGGGTGCGCGGGAAATTCCACACGCGAATCCAGCAGCCTACGTGTATTTCGGGGGTGCCGGGGAGACCCACATGTGAATTGGCCGTGTGGGTCCTCCCAGCTGTTCCCTCTACACCCTCTACACCCTCCACGGCCCCTGCAGGCGGCCCACACCACAGGGGACTACCCTGCACCCCTGCACATGTCCTGCAGGCAGCCCATCCACCATGGCCATGCCCTGCAGCCAACCCACATGTCACCTTGCACTACTGCCCACCAACGCATGTCTACCAGCACCCCAACCCCCCAGCAGTGCAGGGCACCCTCCACCAGGCCCCCACTCCTGTCCCCCTGCACCCCCACCCCCAGCACTGTAGGGCACCCTCCACCAGGCCCCCACTCCTGTCTCCCTGCACCCCCACCCCCAGCACTGTGTGTGGCACCCTCCACTAGGCCCCCACTCATGTCACCCACCCTCCCCAACCCCCCAGCAGTGCGATTTGGCTGGGTATGTCTGTTCCAGGGGTGCGCGGGTAGTCTTACACGCGATTTCATCAGAGTACGTGTATTATGGGTCCGCGTGAACTTCCACACGCGATATCAGCAGGGTACGTGTATTACGGGGTTCGCGGGAAGTTCCACACGCGATTGCCCTGGGTACGTGTATTTTGGGGTGCGCGGGAAGTTTCACACACGAATTTGCAGGGTACAAGTATTTCGGTGTGCGCGTGAAGTTCCACGCGCAATTTCAGCAGGGTACGTGTACTCCGGATGCGCGGGAAATTCCACACACGATTCCAGCAGCCTACGTGTATTTCGGGATGCCGGGGAGTCCCACATGTGTATTGGCCGTGTGGGTCCTCCCAGCTGTTCCCGCTACACCCTCCACGGCCCCTGCAGGCGGCCCACACCACAGGGGACTACCCTGCACCCCTGCACATGTCCCGCAGGCAGCCCATCCACCATGGGCATGCCCCCCAGCCAACCCACATGTCACCTTGCACCACTGCCCACCAACGCAAGTCTCCCAGCACCCCCACCCCCCAGCATCCAGGGGCACCCTCCACCAGGCCCCCACTCATGTCCCCCTGCACCCCCACCCCCCTGCATCCAAGGGCACCCTCCACCATGCTCCCACTCCTGCCTCCCTGCACCCCCACCCCCAGCAGTGCAGGGCACCCTCCGCCAGGACCCCACTCCTGTCCCCCTGCACCCCCACCCCCCTGCATCCAGGGGCACCCTCCACCTGGCCCCCACTCCTGTCTCCCAGCACCCACACCCCCCAGCACTGTAGGGCACCCTCCACCAGGCCCCCACTCCTCTCTCCCTGCACCCCCACCCCCCAGCAGTGCAGGGCACCCTCCACCAGGTCCCCACCCCTGTCCCCCTACACCCCCAACCCCCGGCAGTGCAGGGCACCCTCCACCAGGCTCCCACTCCTGTCCCCCTGCACCCCCACCCCCCAGCACTGTAGGACACCCTCCACCAGGCCCCCACTCCTGTCTCCCTGCACCCCACCCCCCAGCACTGTAGGACACCCTCCACCAGGCCCCACTCACGTCTCTCTGCACCCCTACCCCCCAGCAGTGCAGGGCACCCTCCACTAGGCCCCCACTCCTGTCCCCCTGCACCCTCACCCCCCAGCACTGTAGGGCACCCTCCACCAGGCCCCCACTCCTGTCCCCCTGCACCCCCACCCCCCAGCACTGTAGGGCACCCTCCACCAGGCCCCCACTCCTGTCTCCCAGCACCCCCCAGCACTGTAGGGCACCCTCCACCAGGCCCCCACTGCTGTCCCCCTACACCCCCACCCCCCAGCAGTGCTGGGCACCCTCCACCATGCCCCCACTCCTATCTCCCTGCACCCCCACACCCCAGCAGTGCAGGGCACCCTCCACCAGGCCCCCACTCCTGTCCCCCTGCACCCCCACCCCCTGCATCCAGGGGCACCCTCCACCAGGCCCCCACTCCTATCTCCCAGCACCCACACCCCCCAGCACTGTAGGGCACCCTCCACCAGGCCCCCACTCCTGTCTCCCAGCACCCACACCCCCCAGCACTGTAGGGCACCCTCCACCAGGCCCCCACTCCTGTCTCCCAGCACCCACACCCCCCAGCAGTGTAGGGCACCCTCCACCAGGCCCCCACTCCTGTCTCCCTGCACCCCCACCCCCCCAGCAGTGCAGGGCACCCTCCACCAGGCCCCCACTCCTGTCCCCCTGCACCCCCACCCCCCAGCAGTGCAGGGCACCCTCCACCAGGCCCCCACTCCTGTCCCCCTGCACCCCCACCCCCCAGCACTGTAGGGCACCCTCCACCAGGCCCCCACTCCTGTCTCCCTGCACCCCCACACCCCAGCAGTGCAGGGCACCCTCCACCAGGCCCCCACTCCTGTCCCCCTGCACCCCCACCCCCCAGCACTGTAGGGCACCCTCCACCAGTCCCCCACTCCTGTCTCCCAGCACCAACACCCCCCAGCACTGTAGGGCACCCTCCACCAGGCCCCCACTCCTGTCTCCCAGCACACACACCCCCCAGCACTGTAGGGCACCCTCCACCAGGCCCCCACTCCTGTCCCCCTGCACTCCCACCCCCCTGCATCCAGGGGCACCCTCCACCATGCCCCCACTCCTGTCTCCCTGCACCCCCACCCCCCAGCAGTGCAGGGCACCCTCCACCAGGCCCCCACTCCTGTCCCCCTGCACCCCACCCCCCTGCATCCAGGGGCACCCTCCACCAGGCCCCCACTCCTGTCTCCCAGCACCCACGCCCCCCAGCACTGTAGGGCACCCTCCACCAGGCCCCCACTCCTGTCTCCCAGCACCCACACCCCCCAGCACTGTAGGGCACCCTCCACCAGGCCCCCACTCCTGTACCCCTGCACCCCCACCCCCCAGCAGTGTAGGGCACCCTCCACCAGGCCCCCACTCCTGTCTCCCTGCACCCCCAGCACTGTGTGTGGCACCCTCCACCAGGCCCCCACTCATGTCTCCCACCCCCCAGCAGTGCGATTTGCCTGGGTATGTCTATTCCAGGGGTGCGCGGGTAGACTTACACGCAATTTCATCAGGGTACGTGTATTATGGGTCCGCGTGAACTTCCACACGCGATATCAGCAGGGTACGTGTATTACGGGGTTCGTGGGAAGTTCCACACGCGATTGCCCTGGGTACGTGTATTTTGGGGTGCGCGGGAAGTTTCACACGCAAATTTGCAGGGTACGTGTATTTCGGTGTGCGTGTGAAGTTCCACATGTAATTTCAGCAGGGTACGTGTACTCCGGGTACGCGGGAAATTTCACACGCGAATCCAGCAGCCTACGTGTATTTCGGGGGTGCCGGGGAGACCCACATGTGAATTGGCCGTGTGGGTCCTCCCAGCTGTTCCCTCTACAACCACTACACCCTCCACAGCCCCTGCAGGCGGCCCACACCACAGGGGACTACCCTGCACCCCTGCACATGTCCTGCAGGCAGCCCATCCACCATGGCCATGCCCTGCAGCCAACCCACATGTCACCTTGCACTACTGCCCACCAACGCATGTCTACCAGCACCCCAACCCCCCAGCAGTGCAGGGCACCCTCCACCAGGCCCCCACTCCTGTCCCCCTGCACCCCCACCCCCCAGCACTGTAGGGCACCCTCCACCAGGCCCAAACTCCTGTCTCCCTGCACCCCCACCCCCAGCACTGTGTGTGGCACCCTCCACCAGGCCCCCACTCATGTCTCCCACCCTCCCCAACCCCCCAGCAGTGCGATTTGGCTGGGTATGTCTATTCCAGGGGTGCGCGGGTAGTCTTACACGCGATTTCATCAGGGTACGTGTATTATGGGTCCGCGTCAACTTCCACACGCGATATCAGCAGGGTACCTGTATTACGGGGTTCGCGGGAAGTTCCACACGCGATTGCCCTGGGTACGTGTATTTTGGGGTGCGCGGGAAGTTTCACACACGAATTTGCAGGGTACGTGTATTTCGGTGTGCGCGTGAAGTTCCACACGCAATTTCATCAGGGTACGTGTACTCCGGATGCGCGGGAAATTCCACACACGATTCCAGCAGCCTACGTGTATTTCGGGATGCCGGGGAGTCCCACATGTGAATTGGCCGTGTGGGTCCTCCCAGCTGTTCCCTCTACACCCTACACGGCCCATGCAGGTGGCCCACACCACAGGGGACTACCCTGCACCCCTGCACATGTCCCGCAGGCAGCCCATCCACCATGGGCATGCCCCCCAGCCAACCCACATGTCACCTTGCACCACTGCCCACCAACGCAAGTCTCCCAGCACCCCCAGCTCCCAACATCCAGGGGCACCCTCCACCAGGCCCCCACTCATGTCCCCCTGCACCCCCACCCCCCTGCATCCAGGGGCATCCTCCACCATGCTCCCACTCCTGCCTCCCTGCACCCCCACCCCCCAGCTGTGCAGGGCACCCTCCGCCAGGCCCCCACTCCTGTCCCTCTGCACCCCCACCCCCCTGCATCCAGGGGCACCCTCCACCAGGCCCCCACTCCTGTCTCCCAGCACCCACACCCCCCAGCACTGTAGGGCACCCTCCACCAGGTCCCCACTCCTGTCCCCCTACACCCCCAACCCCCAGCAGTGCAGGGCACCCTCCACCAGGCCCCCACTCCTGTCCCCCTGCACCCCCACCCCCCAGCACTGTAGGACACCCTCCACCAGGCCCCCACTCCTGTCTCCCTGAACCCCCACCCCCCAGCACTGTAGGACACCCTCCACCAGGCCCCACTCATGTCGCTCTGCACCCCCACCCCCCAGCAGTGCAGGGCACCCTCCACCAGGCCCCCACTCCTGTCCCCCTGCACCCTCACCCCCCAGCACTGTAGGGCACCCTCCACCAGGCCCCCACTCCTGTCCCCCTGCACCCCCACCCCCCAGCACTGTAGGGCACCCTCCACCAGGCCCCCACTCCTGTCTCCCAGCACCCACACCCCCAGCACTGTAGGGCACCCTCCACCAGGCCCCCACTGCTGTCCCCCTACACCCCCACCCCCCAGCAGTGCTGGGCACACTCCACCATGCCCCCACTCCTATCTCCCTGCACCCCCACACCCCAGCAGTGCAGGGCACCCTCCACCAGGCCCCCACTCCTGTCCCCCTGCACCCCCACCCCCCTGCATCCAGGGGCACCCTCCACCAGGCCCCCACTCCTGTCTCCCAGCACCCACACCCCCCAGCACTGTAGGGCACCCTCCACCAGGCCCCCACTCCTGTCTCCCATCACCCACACCCCCCAGCACTGTAGGGCACCCTCCACCAGGCCCCCACTCCTGTCCCCTGCACCTCCACCCCCCTGCATCCAGGGGCACCCTCCACCAGGCCCCCACTCCTGTCTCCCAGCACCCACACCCCCCAGCACTGTAGGGCACCCTCCACCAGGCCACCACTCCTGTCTCCTTGCACCTCCACCCCCCAGCAGTGCAGGGCACCCTCCACCAGGCCCCCACTCCTGTCCCCCTGCACCCCCACCCCCCAGCAGTGCAGGGCACCCTCCACCAGGCCCCCACTCCTGTCCCCCTGCACCCCCACCCCCCAGCACTGTAGGGCACCCTCCACCAGGCCCCCACGCCTGTCTCCCTGCACCCCCACACTCCAGCTGTGCAGGGCACCCTCCACCAGTCCCCCACTCCTGTCTCCCAGCACCCACACCCCCCAGCACTGTAGGGCACCCTCCACCAGTCCCCCACTCCTGTCTCCCAGCACCAACACCCCCCAGCACTGTAGGGCACCCTCCACCAGGCCCCCACTCATGTCCCCCTGCACCCCCACCCCCCTGCATCAAGGGGCACCCTCCACCATGCTCCCACTCCTGCCTCCCTGCACCCCCACCCCCCAGCTGTGCAGGGCACCCTCCGCCAGGCCCCCACTCCTGTCCCTCTGCACCCCCACCCCCCTGCATCCAGGGGCACCCTCCACCAGGCCCCCACTCCTGTCTCCCAGCACCCACACCCCCCAGCACTGTAGTGCACCCTCCACCAGGTCCCCACTCCTGTCCCCCTAAACCCCCAACCCCCAGCAGTGCAGGGCACCCTCCACCAGGCCCCCACTCCTGTCCCCCTGCACTCCCACCCCCCAGCACTGTAGGACACCCTCCACCAGGCCCCCACTCCTGTCTCCCTGAACCCCCACCCCCCAGCACTGTAGGACACCCTCCACCAGGCCCCACTCATGTCGCTCTGCACCCCCACCCCCCAGCAGTGCAGGGCACCCTCCACCAGGCCCCCACTCCTGTCCCCCTGCACCCTCACCCCCCAGCACTGTAGGGCACCCTCCACCAGGCCCCCACTCCTGTCCCCCTGCACCCCCACCCCCAGCACTGTAGGGCACTCTCCACCAGGCCCCCACTCCTGTCTCCCAGCACCCACACCCCCCAGCACTGTAGGGCACCCTCCACCAGGCCCCCACTGCTGTCCCCCTACACCCCCACCCCCCAGCAGTGCTGGGCACCCTCCACCATGCCCCCACTCCTATCTCCCTGCACCCCCACACCCCAGCAGTGCAGGGCACCCTCCACCAGGCCCCCACTCCTGTCCCCCTGCACCCCCACCCCCCTGCATCCAGGGGCACCCTCCACCAGGCCCCCACTCCTGTCTCCCAGCACCCACACCCCCCAGCACTGTAGGGCACCCTCCACCAGGCCCCCACTCCTGTCTCCCATCACCCACACCCCCCAGCACTGTAGGGCACCCTCCACCAGGCCCCCACTCCTGTCCCCTGCACCTCCACCCCCCTGCATCCAGGGGCACCCTCCACCAGGCCCCCACTCCTGTCTCCCAGCACCCACACCCCCCAGCACTGTAGGGCACCCTCCACCAGGCCACCACTCCTGTCTCCCTGCACCTCCACCCCCCAGCAGTGCAGGGCACCCTCCACCAGGCCCCCACTCCTGTCCCCCTGCACCCCCACCCCCCGGCAGTGCAGGGCACCCTCCACCAGGCCCCCACTCCTGTCCCCCTGCACCCCCACCCCCCAGCACTGTAGGGCACCCTCCACCAGGCCCCCACTCCTGTCTCCCTGCACCCCCACACCCCAGCAGTGCAGGGCACCCTCCACCAGTCCCCCACTCCTGTCTCCCAGCACCCACACCCCCCAGCACTGTAGGGCACCCTCCACCAGTCCCCCACTCCTGTCTCCCAGCACCAACACCCCCCAGCACTGTAGGGCACCCTCCACCAGGCCCCCACTCCTGTCCCCCTGCACCCCTACCCTGCTGCATCCAGGGGCACCCTCCACCATGCCCCCACTCCTGTCTCCCTGCACCCCCACCCCCCAGCAGTGCAGGGCACCCTCCACCAGGCCCCCACTCCTGTCCCCCTGCACCCCACCCCCCTGCATCCAGGGGCACCATCCACCAGGCCCCCACTCCTGTCTCCCAGCACCCACACCCCCCAGCACTGTAGGACACCCTCCACCAGGCCCCCACTCCTGTCTCCCAGCACCCACACCCCCCAGCACTGTAGGGCACCCTCCACCAGGCCCCCACTCCTGTACCCCTGCACCACTACCCCCCAGCAGTGCAGGGCACCCTCCACCATGCCCCCACTCCTGTCTCCCTGCACCCCCACCCCCCAGCAGTACAGGGCACCTCCACCAGGCCCCCACTCCTGTCTCCCTGCACCCCACCCCCCTGCATCCAGGGGCACCCTCCACCAGGCCCCCACTCCTGTCTCCCAGCACCCACACCCCCCAGCACTGTAGGGCACCCTCCACCAGACCCCCACTCCTGTCTCCCTGCACCCCCACCCCCCAGCAGTCAGGGCACCCTCCACCAGGCCCCCACTCCTGTCCCCCTGCACCCCCACCCCCCAGCAGTGCAGGGCACCCTCCACCAGGCCCCCACTCCTGTCCCCCTGCACCCCCACCCCCCAGCACTGTAGTGCACCCTCCATCAGGCCCCCACTCATGTCCAACTCATGTCCCCCTGCACCCCCACCCCGCAGCACTGTAGGGCACCCTCCACCAGGCCCCCACTCATGTCCAACTCATGTCTCCCACACCCCCACCCCCCAGCAGTGCGATTTGCCAGGGTACGTGTATTCCAGGGGTGTGCGGGTAGTCTTACACACGATTTCATCAGGGTACGTGTATTATGGCTCCGCGTGAACTTCCACGTGCGATATCAGCAGGGTACGTGTATTACGGGGTTCGTGGGAAGTTCCACACGCGATTGCCCTGGGTACGTGTATTTCGGGGTGCGCGGGAAGTTTCACATGCAAATTGGCAGGGTACGTGTATTTCAGGGGTGGGCGGGAATATGTACTCGCGACTGGACCTGGGAGAGCGTGTTACGTGTATTCCTGGGGTGGGTGGGAAGATTTACAAAGTCGCCTACAACGCGCAAAAAAAAAAGGTCCAATCCGGAAACACGTACGCCAGCATGAAGCAGGCGCATGTCCCGCACAGCATAAAATAGTGCACAAACAACAAACAAGCTCAGACGCCAGGATGAATATACCGTTCCTAGCAGCAGTGGCCGTGGGATACCACAGGAGGAGGAGAAGGATAGTCAGGGCCAGAATCTTCACACCCAGAACCAGCCTATTTGGTATGCCTGATGACCAGGTGTATGGGAGGTACAGGTTTTCACCACACATAATACTCAACCTGGTCAGTGAGTGGGAGGATGACCTCACATCACCCACCCTGTGCTCCCAAGCACTCAGCCCCCTGGAGAAGGTCCTCAATGTACTGCACTTCTTGGCTACCGGATCATTTCAGCAGACAAGTGCCATAGTGGGGGGGGGTGTCACAGGCCACGCAGTCACAGGGCTTACACCAGGTGTTGGCCATAATCACTGCACGCCCATCAGTCCTCAGGCACATATACCTGCCCAGAACACCTGCAAAAAGGCAGGCTGTCAGCCAAGATTTCTACAGGGTGGCACAATTCCCCAAAGTGCTAGGTGCCATTGATTGCACCCATGTGGCTCTACGTCCCCCCAGGGCATCTGAGCACATCTACAGAAACCGCAAGCACTGGCATTCCATCAACGTCCAGGTAGTATGTGATTCCAAGGGAATCATCACCTCAGTATATGCCAACTATCCAGGGTCCACCCACGACAGCTTCATTTACAGGATGTCAACCCTAATCCGGGACATGAAAGCTGGGCGGCATGGCGATGCATGGCTGCTTGGTGAGTATAAATGCCACAGCACACGCATGCATGACAGATACAGAATAATGTCAATACCCCACTAATGATCCCCATCACCACCTCCCCAGGGGACAGTGCCTACCCTCTGAGCACCATCATGATGACACCAATTCGGAACCCCATCACGCCTCCAGAGGTAAGATACAACACAGCCCATATTGCAACACGGGGCATAGTGGAGCGCACATTCGGAGTGCTCAAGTCACGCTTTCGCTCCCTTGACCGTTCTGGCAGGCAGCTGTTATACGCTCCCCCAGTAGTGTGCAGGATCATAGTGGCAGCATGTGTCCTGCACAATGTTGCAACATGCCGGGGCCTGGCTGTGGACATGGTGGTGCCCCCACATCCCCAACCACATGCACGCCCTCTGTGCATGGGAGGGGAAAGGGCACGGGGTGAGGCAGCCCGTACGCAGCTGGTGGATAATTACTTTGCATAGAAATCACACCCCTGTGGAGTGCACACAGCCCTGGCACATACCATCTGACAATCAATGATGACTCAATCTGACAATTATGATGAATAAGGGACATTAAACTGTCAGAACCATAGCAGCCTGAGATTGTTCATCTGGAAGTGTCACAATGTGTGCATCCCCACCTACACAAACACCACCAATGCAGTGTCATCAAAAGACGCACTTCCATGCATCAAAAATGAATACCCACTTGCAAAATACAACATGAGAACAGTGCCATGTCACCCAACCCCTCCCCGGCACGGCCACACAACACACCATGGCATGTCATGCTATGTGAGAGCAAACATATTAATCCCCACAACATGACCCAAGTTTCACAAACTACAGTGTCCCTAATGGAGACTGGACACACATGAAATGCTCACAGTAATGCAGGACCAACAACACACATTACCAAATACTTACCAATAATACTAATCACCTACACAACCTCCAACCTACCATAAACATGGCAGTACGGACTTAAAAAAATGGTAGCCTCACTACCTGATAATGCCAGCACTTCCAACACTTCCAACTGTACAGTGTTAGTGGCACGCAAAAGTCTAGGTGCACTGCTTACAACATGGACTCCATTTCCAAAGTAGACCGCCTTGTGAAGACGTGACAAATGGACCTGCAAATTAGGAGGATGAGATGGATGCAGAGGCACATATCAATACACCATGCAGTGTACAATACAACAACAATATGCACTAGGAATGTATACACAGTATTGACTACAGACTGCCCACACATCAAATGGGAGTCCAACGTCACCGTGTAAGTCAATGTCACTTGGGCACACCCTTTGCAAGCCCATGGAAACGGGAAGCAGGAGGGGTGTGTGTCACACAAACCCAAGCATCTGACCCAAATTCAGGACAAGCCTGCATGTGCCCAGCCACAATACAGTGTATGCCCACAGGAGCCACACAAGGCAACACACTGTCCAAAAAATCAAAAATCAAAAATCAAAAATCAAAAAACAAAAAACAAAAAACAAAAATCAAAAATCAAAAATGGCCATGAATGGGCCCGGGGGGTGGGAGAGGCCACCCAGTAGGTCCGAGGACAGGGTGCACACTAAAACCCATCTGTGTGGATCTTGCGGAAAAAAAACACCTCCATGGGCTCATGGCCTCCACGGCTACCCTATTGTGGGAGAATCGCTGCTGTCGCTCTCCTCACCCTCTGCAGCTGCATAAGGAGGTGGTGGCACTATGGGAGGCAGCCCACGCAAAGCCCTAGTCTGGTCCTCCATGGCTGCAAGCATGCGGGTGTGGAAGGTCTGGTTCTGGAGGATAATTGTGCAGAGGTCCCCATGCAACAACTCACGGGATGCCCGGACCTCCTCCCTAGTTGCCTGCATCTCAGCTGAGAGCGTACATGTGAGCCGCTCCAGCTGCTGTTCTGTCCTCGTGTTAGCTGAAGCCTCAAGCTCAACCAGAGTTACCCTGAGCTGACGGAGTTCCACCCTCAGGGCTTCCCTGTGGCCCTGGGACTCAATAGAAATGGCTTCCCGCAGAGTCTCCAGTGCCGCCCGCCTGTCCCTGTTGGACGCCAATATGTCCGCCCTGTGTGACTGGCTAATGGAGTCTGTTGCCTGCTGTAGTTGTTCAATCAGCCTTTCTTGGGGCACAATGGAAGTGGACACCCTATCCATGGCCTGAGCCATCATCTCAGTTGATGCTGCCTGTTGGTTTGCCACACCGTATATGGATTGCTCCCATGCAGTATTGCCAGGTGGCGTACGGCCACCGCGTCGGCGGGCACCACACCTGTCTGGGGCAAGGCGAACTGCGCCTTGCTGTGCCGGCACTGCCTGAGGCTGCAGGACAGCATTCCCCCTCTGATCTTCTGGCCCAGGAACAGGATCAGATGTAGCGGAGTGTGACCCTGCATCCGTAGCCACCAAAGGCGGACCTACCAACACTGACATCCCCATTGAGGGTTCTACCCCTGGTGCAGGTGGGTTGGACAGTACAGAATCCCTCCCAGAAACACTTACCTGCGACGGCACGTAGGTCTCATCATCCGAATCGACACCTGAATAGAGCTCGGGGGAGGTGCACCCAGAGACACCCCTAGAGATGATGGTCTGCACCCACCACCACACCACGTCCCTCACTGGTGCCCGGTCGGGCCTGAGACCCCTCCTGGGTCTGCACCATCTCCACAACCCCAGCAGTATCAAGTGCATCATCCCCTGCAAAGACATGAAAGAAAATAAATGGGAACAGGCATTAGCACCATGGCACACAATTAGGGCTGAGAAGCAACAGAAACAGTACTTCATTGACACATGTCCCACATAACTATAACCCTCCCATGCATGCACTGTCACTGCGTGTGAAGGGGAGGCAAATGGCACACATTGATGACACCAAGATGGGAGACCAACACATTTGCTGCATGCTGGCTAGCATTGCCATCACACATTGGCCTGTGGTTGGCATGTCCAATACACATACATGACACATGCCATCACACAGATGGCATGTACCCTAGCCATGTCACACATGTGACAATAGGACTGAGAAATGCCTAGTGAAAGTGGTGGAATGCAGACAATCAGCCTGAATGAACACAGAATAATATGCAACTATGTTGTGGCATGATGACACTTCAAGGGCAACCGGCGTGAGGTTGGGCTGAATGTCTACTGTTGCCAGAAGGGATACTGCAACACCCAACTCCTGGTGCGCAGAATGTATTGGATGAAGCACATGGGTGACCCAAACCACTCAGGCACACACCCCCTCACCTGGCACTCAATCAGAAGCACTCACACACACACCATGCACATGGATGACACACACATGCATGTGCACTCACCGGACAATGCCTCGTAATCTGGCAGGTCTCCCACGCCTTGGATCTGTTCCTCCGTGACGTAGGTCCCAGCAACATACTCATGTGGAGTGAGTTCTATGTCCTCGGCTGGAGACCCACCTCCAGTCACTAGTGTTGTGGCATGACTTGAGGCCAGCTTTTTCTTTGCCCTGCGCTTCAGGTCATTCCAGCGCTTTTAGCAATCATTAGCTGTGCGCCTCACGAATCCAAGGGCACTTATGAGTTCCGCGATGGTCTGCCAGTGTGCCTGACATTGTGCAGGTGTGGTCTTGCATCCTGCAGTAATCACCATTTCGCTGTCATGTGCGGACACATACTCCACAAGTGCATCAAGTTCAGCCTGGTTGAAGCTGGGCTTCCTTGGTGGGCTGGACTGTGTAGCTGTGTCTGGGGCATCAGCCTGTACTGGACGAGCACTCTCCCTCTTCAACTTGGAAGGTGGTGGTGATACTGAGTGTCCTACACCGCTCTGGACACTAGGGGCAGGAGCCCCGGTGGACTGTGGACCAGGAGTGTGGGAATGAACACTCACCATGGGACTTGGTGCAGGCATTAGCTGAAGTGTGATGTAGTCAGGGGGAACGTCAGCAGGATGGACTAGGACCGACACTGTCCTGGCTGGGAGACTCAGAGCTGGGGTGGATGGAGCCGCAGCTGCCCCTGCAGCCTCCCCACCCTGCCTACTCAGGGCAGCAGATGACATAGCTGCCCCTGATCCACGTGGGCTGGTGACACCAACGTGCACCGCCACATGTGGCCTAGACCTGCTGACCTGGAAGTCAGCCATGGAGTCACCCTGTGCCAGGTCTGGTGCCACAATGGGCTGGTCCAACAAGGGCTGAGCAGGGATGGTGTCAGCCACGTTACCCTCAACCAGGGGGGGGGCATGAGTGTCCCTGACTGGTCACCCACACATGGGGGGCTAGGGGCACCCTGCAAGTCCCGGCCACGTCCCCTACCGTATCCACCACGGCCACCTCTTCTGGCTCTTCCACCTTTGCCACCCTTACCGCGTGCTCACCTCCCAACCATGGCACTGATGTAGTTGTGCGTATGGGAGTTGCAGTAAACTATTGTCCTGGGCAATTGGGGGTCAAAGGGGTAGGGTACTAGATGGAATCCGTACCCTAGTGTTCTAGCAAGGCTGTATGTGACCCCCTGGGGGAAGATGACAGGTCACGCAACGCACAGGCACCCCGAAAAAGGGAGATAATGTGCACGCAACCCCTCCTAGACCACGTGCGTGGAAAAATAAACCTGCACTACGCTGTGGCACCCAGAAATACAAAAATGAACGTATGCGTGTCACACGCAGCCTAGACTGACCTCTGAAGGGGTAGGCAACACACGGGGCAAGCACAGATGTCAAATACGTGCGCGACTCACCGTCTGCCAGGAAATAACGCGTGAAAAATATGCACGTGTGCGCGTTGGCAACACTCCCGCCAAAAGAAGAATTGTATGCTGTCTGAGGAGACAGAACAACAGGAGAAGTGAACGCTGTTTGAGGAAACAGGCCCAGGAAAAAGACAAAAAGAGAAAAAGCTGTCAGAGGTAACAGGGAGTACGAACTTGGAATGCCGTGAAGTAAATCGCGTGTGAACCGACAAGAAGTACAGATTTCACCCACTCACTCTCCACGAAAAGCACGTACAAGGAAATGGCGTTCTACACGTACCTTTTAAACATGCCCACACTTCCAGCGTCACTTCCGCGTGTACGCGCTAAGGCCCCATCCTCCAATTACACGAGCTGACACTCTGAGGTGCAGTCATTGGACGTGTAACATGCACCCGTGTACAGGTGCGCATACGCGCTGGTGGCCTTTGGGCCAGTGAATTCACGTACGTGTGCTGACGCGCTTACGCGCTAAGGCCCTTTCCTCAAATTACACGCAGATGTGCTGGATTTTCATGTGCCAAATCACTCCATATCAAGCTGGCCACACGTAAGCACATGGAAGACCACGCTCCTGCCCAGAAGGCTGAATTACTGCCCCCCAGAGCCCCGAGCACGCTCCCACCTGCCATCTGCTGCTGCCTGATTGCCTGCTGCCCACGTGTCCTGACATTTGCTGCCTGCACATCAGCCAGGGGTGCTGTTGCTGTGACCACGCCTGCTGGAACCGAAGACTCCCGACTGGGATTCCATCGCTCCACAGACCAGCCCCAGGACCCAGTTGCCCACCCACTCCTGCCTCTGGGGTTGTCATGTCGGGCACTGCAACATCTGGCACCACTGACAACCCCCGGCCAGAGAGGCAGAGGGGCACCAGCTTCACTGCCACCGAAGATGGTGTCCTGGTGGAGCAAGTCCTGGGGCAGTATGATGCCCTCTTCGGAAGTTTGCGCGCCGACAAGGAAGGACGGACTCGGATCTGGACGGACATCGTGACTGCCATCAACGCGGAGGGGGTGGCAGTCCGACTATTCCATCATGTCAAGAAGCGCTGGGAGGACTTCAGGTCCAGGACCTTCAACAAGGCCCGGCGCCTCTTGAAGGCAGCGGATGCTAAGGGGCGCCGGGGCCACTTGTCGGACGATCAGATGAGGGTCCTGGAACGCATATCCCCAGCGCTCCACGTCCAAGTCCTTGAGAGGCAGACCCGTCTGGAGTCGAGCGGTAAGTGTACATGCATCATGATTGTGAGCTGTGCGTGTGGTGATGTGCCAGTAGTGTGCAGGTTGCACATGTGTTTTTATGGGGCCAAGTATGGGGGGTGGTGTACAGGGCCGTGAGGCTAACACATGCAAGGACTGTCATGTGTGAGACATGGATGGTGCTTGTGTGTGTAGGCTTACATGCCAAATGCAGTTGTGTGGGCACACATGTTTGGATGAATGTGTATTTAAGTAGGCATGTTCGTGATGTCACACATGGATGTTGTTTTCAGCTGCATGAATCAGCACTGTGTACATGTGAATGTGTGTGTATTTGACAAGGATGCAACAGTGATGCAACATGGATGCATGTGACAGCGGGATGTGGAAGCCTGATTGGCAGATGTGACATGGATGCCAATCTGAACACTGCGACAGTTGGCAGAGGTGTACACATGCATGCAAGTGTGGTGGTGTGTGTGCATGTGTAGTGCACTCCCTGTGTTGCATGTGATGTCTGGCTCACCTTTGCCTGCTCATGCTGTTGTATGTGTATGGATGGTGCTGGCTGTTGCGATATGGCTGTGGTATGGCTCATGTGTGCGAGTTGAAATGACATGTGTGTTGGCGATTGTGATGCCATGTTGAGGTTTGCCAATGCCACTCATGTACAACTGTCATGTGTGTATGTGTCCATTGTACAGTGCCCTGATGCCTGTGTTTCATTTCTCCCTGTCTGCAGCGTCAACTGATGAAGAGGGCGGAGAAGGTGCTGTGGAGCACAGCGGCAGGGAACGCACCGCCAGCCGGAGACGCAAGGCCCGGCTCCCCTCCCAGGTTGTGATCTCGTCGGGGAGTGAGGAGTCCGGTGCCGCGTCCCAGGCCGCAACTGCCGGGGGGAGGTCCAAGAGGCGGAGGTCGAGTTGGACTCCTCGGCAGCAGAAGGGGCAGCTGGGACCCCACAGGGCCCAACGGGGAAGATGGCACAGAGTCATCCAGGTTGGTGGGGGGTTTGGTGGAGGAGGAGGCCATGCAAGCGACAGAGACAGGGTCTGGAGGTGGGGATTCCACTGGTGCTAGTGGTGCAGTGCAGGACCAGGGACAGGAGGCAGCACAGGCCGCCACAGAGGTGCCTGTGTGCAATCCTGTCCCTGATCCTGTCACTGCATCATCTTGCACCAGCAGGGATGCCTACGTCCAGACCCGTTTTCAGGCAAGGGATGAGATCACAACTGGCCTTCCTCTGCCTGCGGACGTGGCTATCCAGGTACGGGTTGAGCCTGTCCTGACTGGTGTGGCATTGCGTCAACGGGCCATGCGATGTGACCTGCAGTCTTTTCATGAGGAGACTGCACGTCATCTCGAATGGCTTGTTGACCGCGTCGGCCTACTGGGACAGGTCACCCAGGCCAGATTCCTCTGTTTGCTGCAGCTTGCTCCGACCCCCTCCTCAACTGAACACCCTATGCGCCAGTCGTCCTCCGTGCCATCTTCCCACCCATTTGTCACCTGGGTTCCCTGTGGAGCTGTCTCGGACGGTGCGGCCAGGCTGGTGGAGGAGGCATCCCTGCCACAGTCGGGAGTCGGACGTCCAGCAGGGGTGGCCACATCAACGACTGCACCCCAGCCGGTGGAGGATGTGCAGGCAGGAGGATCCAGGGCACGGGCACAGGCAGAGCAGCAGCAGCAACGAGGTGGGAGCCATGATGGCTCGGGGCCTTCGACATCGGAGGGGCAGGCATCGGCCAGAGGGCAGGAGGACCCAGGACGGGAAGTGTCTTCCGTGTGGCAGCGGTTGGGCCACGCCATAGATGCGGAGCGGCAGCGGGTGGAAGAGGCACGGCTCACGAGGGTCAGGGCGGAGAACTCCATGCAGAGGGCCCTGAGGCGGGCCGAGTGCCTCGAGGCAATCCGCAGGGAGTTGGAGGTGAACATGTCGTCGGCCCTGCAGACCCTCGGGGCCATGGAGGAGGACCGCCTCCGGGACATTGAGCAGGAGTTCGATGATGCCCTGGCCCGGAACATCCTGAAGTGAGCCGTCGGACTGGCCCGCTGCCCTTGTAAATAGTTCTGTAGTTAGTGTTAGGTTTCTTTGCTTTTTTATATTTTTTGGACCTTTGGACAATGGACCACATTTTTGTATATAGTTTTTTTTATTAGCTAGTGTTATTAGATAGGTTTCATTTCTTCTGTTGGGATCATGGACCCTGGATTGTTTATCTGTATATAGTTGACTGTTGGGAATTTTTTTTTTAATTTTGATTTTACCAATGGAGCAATGGTTTTTGGTTTTAATTTTCAATTGGATTTACTTTTGTGAACTGTGACTTTGGACACCTTTCCTTTGGGTTATGATTTGTGGTTTTACATTATTTTACAGACATGCTGCTTTTTGTTTTAAATTGCCATTTTCGTTTGTTTATTTTTGATTCAATTTATGTTGCTTTTAATACATATTTTTTCATCATACTTCAGTGTGTAGTATCATCTCATTGGTTTCATGCATGTCATGATATGGGTTTCGACATTCACTGACACCCATTGTGTGTATGTGAGGGACATGTGTTCATTTACATACTTGCCATTGGGGTTGCATCATGTAATTGGCATTTCTAAGTGGGTGGATGCAATACTTGGGTGGGTGTTTGGCATGTGGAGGCTGCCCATAAGGGCCAGGGATCTCGATTGTGATGACATGTTGGCTGGGGGACATGTGTGGGGGCATGCTGGCAGGTGCCCCTGACTGGTGGGGGGTGGTGGTGCTTGGAGACAGGAGTGGGGGCCTGGTGGAGGGTGCCCCTAGATGCAGGGGGTTGGTGGTGCAGGGAGACAGGAGTGGGGGCCTGGTGGAGGGTGCCCTACAGTGCTGTGGGGTGTGGGTGCTGGGAGACAGGAGTGGGGGCCTGGTGGAGGGTGCCCCTGGATGCAGGGGGGTGGGGGTGCAGGGAGACAGGAGTGGGGGCCTGGTGGAGGGTGCCCCACAGTGCTGGGGGGTGGGGGTGCAGGGGGACATGAGTTGGACATGAGTAGGGGCCTGGTGGAGGGTGCCCCACAGTGCTGGGGGGTGAGGGTGCAGGGGGACATGAGTTGGACATGAGTGGGGCCAGGTGGAGGATGCCCCTGGATGCAGGGGGGTGGGGGTGCAGGGGGACATGAGTGGGGGCCTGGTGGAGGGTGCCCTACAGTGCTGGGGGGTGGGGGTGCAGGGGGACATGAGTTGGACATGAGTGGGGCCTGGTGGAGGGTGCCCCTGGATGCAGGGGGGTGGGGGTGCAGGGGGACATGAGTGGGGGTCTGGTGGAGGGTGCCCTACAGTGCTGGGGGTGGGGGTGCAAAGGGACATGAGTTGGACATGAGTGGGGGCCTGGTGGAGGGTGCCCCACAGTGCTGGGGGGTGGAGTGCAGGGGGACATGAGTGGGGGCCTGGTGGAGGGTGTCCCACAGTGCTGTGGGATGGGGGTGCAGGGGGACATGAGTTGGACATGAGTGGGGGCCTGGTGGAGGGTGCACCACAGTGCTGGGAGGTGGGGGTGTAGGGGGACAGGAGTGGGGCATGGTGGAGGGTGCCCTACAGTGCTGGGGGGTGGGGGTGCAGGGGGACATGAGTTGGACATGAGTGGGGGCCTGGTGGAGGGTGCCCCACAGTGCTGGGGGTGGGGGTGCAGGGGGACATGAGTTGGACATGAGTGGGGCCTGATGGAGGGTGCCCCTGGATGCCGGGGGGTGGGGGTGCAGGGGGACATGAGTTGGACATGAGTGGGGGCCGGGTGGAGGGTGCCCCACAGTGCTGGGGGGTGGGGGTGCAGGGGGGCAGGAGTGGGGGCCTGGTGGAGGGTGCCCTACAGTGCTGGGGGGTGTGGGTGCTGGGAGACAGGAGTGGGGGCCTGGTGGAGGGTGCCCCACAGTCCTGGGGGGTGGGGGTGCAGGGCGACATGAGATGGACATGAGTGGGGGCCTGGTGGAGGGTGCCCCACAGTGCTGGGGGGTGGGGGTGCAGGGGAACATGAGTTGGACATGAGTGGGGCCTGGTGGAGGGTGCCCCTGGATGCAGGGTGGGTGGGGGTGCAGGGGGACATGCGTTGGACATGAGTGGGGGCCTGGTGGAGGGTGCCCCACAGTGCTGGGGGGTGGGAGTGCAGGGGGACAGGAGTGGGGGCCTGGTGGAGGGTGCCCTAAAGTGCTGGGGGGTGTGGGTGCTGGGAGACAGGAGTGGGGGCCTGGTAGAGGGTCCCCTGGATGCAGGGGGTTGGGGTGCAGGGGGACAAGAGTGGGGGCCTGGTGGAGGGTGCCCCTGGATGCAGGGGGTTGGGGGTGCAGGGGGACATGAGTTGGACATGGGTGGGGGCCTGGTGGAGGGTGCCCCACAGTGCTGGGGGGTGGGGGTGCAGGGGGACATAAGTTGGACATGAGTGGGGGCCTGGTGGAGGGTGCCCCAGAGTGCTGGGGGGTGGGGGTGCTGGGAGACATGTGTTGGTGGGCAGTGGTGCAAGGTGACATGTGGGTTGGCTGGGGGGCATGGCCATGGTGGATGGGCTGCCTGCGGGACATGTGCAGGGTAGTCCCCTGTGGTGTATGCCGCCTGCAGGGGCCGTGGAGGGTGTAGAGTGAACAGCTGGGAGGACCCACACGGCCGATTCACGTGTAGGACTCCACGGCACCCCCGGAATACACGTAGGCTGCTGGATTCGTGTGTGGAATTTCCCGCGCACCTTGGAATACATGTACCCTGCTGAAATCGCGTGTGAAACTTCAAGCAACCAGAAATACACGCACCACGGACAATCGCATGTGGAACTTCCTGCGCAACTTGGAATACACGTACCCTGCTGAAATCGCGTGTGAAACTTCACGCGCAACCAGAAATACACGCACCACGGACAATCGTGTGTGGAATTTCCCGCGCACCTTGGAATACATGTACCCTGCTGAAATTGCGTGTGGAACTTCCCGCACACCCCGAAATACACGTACACAGGGCAATCGCGTGTGGAACTTCCCACGCACCCCGAAATACACGTACCCAGGGCAATCGCGTGTGGAACTTCCCAAGCAACCCGAAATACACGTACCCAGGGCAATCGAGTGTGGAACTTCCCAAGCAACCCCGGAATACACGTACCCAGGGCAATCGCGTGTGGAACTTCCCGCGAACCCCGTAATACACGTACCCTGCTGATATTGCGTGTGGAAGTTCACGTGGACCCATAATACACATACCCTGATGAATTTGCGTGTCAGACTTCACGCGCACCCCTGAAATACACCTACCCAGGCGAATCGCACTGCTGGGGGGTGGGGGAGTGGTAGACAGGAGTGGGGGCCTGGTGGAGGGTGCACCTGGATGCTGGGGGGTGGGGGTGCAGGGAGACAGGAGTGGGGGCCTGGTGGAGGGTGCCCCTGGATGCTGGGGGGGTGGGGTTGCAGGGGGACATGAGTTGGACATGTGTGGGGGCCTGGTGGAGGGTGGCCCTGGATGCAGGGGGGTGGGGGTGCAGGGGGACATGAGTTGGACATGAGTGGGGCCTGGTGGAGGGTGCCCTGCACTGCGGGGGAGGTGGGGGTGCTGGGAGACATGAGTGGGGGCCTGGTGGAGGGTGCACCACAGTGCTGGGGGGTGGGGGTGCTGGGGGACATGAGTTGGACATGTGTGGGGGCCTGCTGGCAGGTGCCCCACAGTGCTGGGGGGTGAGGGTGCTGGGAGACATGCGTTGTTGATCAGTGGTGCAAGGTGACATGTGGGTTGGCTGGGGGGCATGCCCATGGTGGATGGGCTGCCTGCGGGACATGAGCAGGGGTGCAGGGTAGTCCCCTGTGGTGTGGGCTGCCTGCTGGGGCCGTGGAGGGTGTAGAGGGAACACCTGGGAGGACCCACACGCCCAATTCACGTGTAGTACTCCCCGCGCACCCCTGAAATACACGTGCCCTGATGGAATTCCGTGTGATACTTCCCCCGCACCCTGGAAATAAACGTACCCTGCTGAATTTGCGTGTGATACTTCCCGCGCACCCCTGGAATACACGTGCCCTGATGGATTTGCATTTATTACTTCACGCGCACCCCTGATGTACACGTACCCAGGACATTTGCGTGTGAAACTTCCCGCGAACCACTGAAATACACGTTCCCCGCTTGAGGTTTGCTGTTTGGCAGCCCTGTGAACTGGTCCAGGGTTAGCGCAGACATTTGCGATGAATTGGGAATTTTGATGGCTTTTCCTTGCGCAAGGGCGTTCTTGGGGGCGTAACTGGCGCTGCTGCAGGGTCGCTGCGCCACTCTGCGCCACGGCTGGTTTTGGAGGCTAAAATCCATGAATACCCTGTGCAATGAAATGGATTTTTTTGCACGCGGCTGGCGCAGTGTATCGCACGGGGACACTGTGCGCCAGCCGCGTGCGCCACATTTGTGCGAAATTCTATGAATTACCCTGTTTGTCTATTGTTGGTACACCATTAACTAGTATAATCAAGGAATGACCTATTGGTCGATGTACTCCTAGAGTTTCTACATTTTCTTTAAGATTTAATGGCAAATATACTACTTTGCCCCGGATGCCCTTTAGTAACTCAGATGGAGGTAATTTGGCTGTTTTCAGCTGAAGGTGTATTATAACTTAAAATGGGTTTACTGTTTGGAAATATAATGCTTCCATACAAGTTAAGTGGGTGGAGAGCCATTGGAAGTGGGATATTTCTAAGTTATTAATGATAGCACATGACAGCATTTGGTTGTCGTCAAGCTTTGTGTTGCAGTACATGCAAAGTATTGAGGGGGTGAGCTATTTTGTATTTATTTTCTGCTGTTAGATATAAAGCTAATTGGAACCAGTGTGATTCTTCATTATCTTCTATTTTGTAGGCCATATCTACTGTTTTTGTGCTCTTTATGAAATGTCTCCGACAACAGACACATACTTGGTCTGGTATTTCAGCAGATGTGTTTTGAAACTTAATTATTTATTTTTTTGTATGTGTTTGTTAGGAGGTTAGCATGTGTGAGGTTTTTGGTAATGTTTTCTGAAGTTACTGAATTGTCTAAGTCAACTTCAATTCCAAAGTAGTATGTGTTCTATTTTTTTAAGGAGTTCTTTGGCTGTTCCATGTAGGAGAATGTTATATACATTTTGTAGTTCTAGAGCAGAGATTCTGCATAGTACACTTGATGCACAAGATTTTGTATAGTGCAATGGTGTGTTTCTAACATTTTGATGTGATGGAAGGTGCTTTTACAAGCAGTTGCCGAAATGCAGTCTAATGAATGTGCTCGCAGACCAGTGTGAATGCGCACTGGACAGGAGTCCATGGTTTGTAAAGTTTTCATTCTACTTTAGTCGTTCAGTTTCATATAGTGATTGAGGAATTGTCATAAACATTTGAAGGATTGTTGCCTTAAACATTGATCTGCATGTCCATTTGCACACTGGATGGTTTGTTTGGGCTAAAGGAATATTTGTTTGAAAGTTTGTTGGAAATGTTTTTTCTATAAAGGTTTCTTTTGCAATAATGGTGCCTCCTAACATTTCATACCCTCTGCCATCACTGTCAATGGCAATTGTTTTATTTGTTCTGGTTTATAAGCCTCTTCATTGAAATATGGTTCTGTGCTGCTTGTGTGAATCCATTCACCTTAACAGAAGTTTTAAAACGTATCTATAGTGACATTGTGCATGTTTAGAAGTACTTATTGTAATTTATTAATTAATTTAGTTAGTGGCTTCATTCTGTTTAAAATCAATATAAACAATTTTCTCTTTAGTAGAAATGAACTGTCAATTAGAGCTTGAGGGATTAGTCTAAGGGTAAATGGTGACTTTTCAGCTTTTGTGATACGATTGTGAAAAACTCTACGGTGGAACATTTTTTGTAACATAATTTTTTTAAATTGCTTTACAGTGGCTACGTTAACACTGGTAGATATAATGTTAGGTTCATTAGTAGGTCTGTTGTTTTAAAGTTTTCTATAAACTGTTTTAGAGGTGGATGAGTATATGGCTTGCTTTCCTTTTTATCTGCTCTATTTTTTCATTCTACAGAGTTGCTTTTTAGTAGGCATTGTGTTGTGTCTGCTGGAAAATAGAAAAGTTGGGTTTGAAAGTTGTGGAATGTATATGGAAGTATTGTGCATGGGTGTGTGGGTTTGATTATAGAGATGAATAGCTAGCGTGTTGTGTGATTGTGTAGTAGGATGATAGTTGTGCTTGGGAAGGTTGTAAGAGTGAGAGTGTGTACATGTGTGATGGGTTTGAATTAGTGAGTGAGTGGTGGTGCAAAAGAATAAGTAGGGACATTGTGATGTTTTGAGGAAAACAGTGGGTTTTATCAGTCAGTCAACAAGTTTATTCGGATTGAAAAAAAATCCATCAAACACAAAGCAAAATATCACACAAAAAGCATTTACAATCAATAGACCATATACTCGAACCATACAGCAAAGAGTCTCTTAGGGAAAGGAAAGGGTGAAACAAAGGCCCCCCATCACCCTCTGGATAGCTCCCCCTGCCTGTGCTTGATCCCCAAAAAACCTGTCCGGTCACGGCCCAGGGGAGTGAGGTTTGCCCCAGACAGGGGGTAGGACCTCCTGACTGGCCTCATGGGCGATATAGAGCCTAAGTAAGAGTGTGGGCTGATTAGAATTCCGCTCCCTGGTGTCCCTCCCGTTCCCCCCCATTGACCCAGGACCCTGCTCGCCAGTCTCCAGTCCCAAAAGGCCAATTCCACTATGTCCTTCGGGCTCTTGCCCACACTGGCCAATCTCCGACAGCCTACCAAGGATTCCCTGGACACAAAGGAACATCCCCTCACGGAACGTAACCAGTGTACACTTTTGTTTACAAGAGATTCCCTGGACTCCAACATGTTCTTTTCCATTTTTGGTACACTGTGAAGATACACTGTAGCTCGACCATTCTGGTCATGAACAGGAAGCTGAGATGGACCGACTCTGTGCCGTGAACCAAGGACAATCTTACCCTCATGATTAGGGCTTTTTAAGACTACTAGACTTGGGGCTAATTCCACCACCCCACCAAGCTCACTGTGCTTGGTGCCGCCTGCCCTGGGATCTTTTCCAATGTCTGAATGTGCAAACTCAGACAACAGGCTGGGGCAAGTAGATGTTGGAGCTATAGTCTCGGGACACAGGGGCGTTTGATCCTTGGGGTGTGCCAGAGAGAAGTCAGAGGGACCCTTACAGACAATCGGAATAGGAGAGGGCTCCCCCTCCCTTTGCTCCCTCCCCTTAATGGCTATTAGAGTTGTGAGCAAATTTCTAATGGCCGCCAACTCAGCCAAAACTTGGTTGCACTTACACCCCCCGAGTGACAGAACCACCTCAGTTGGGGGGTTAATAACCGGCCCTACAGCCGGGTAGGTTTCACATTTTGGTTGCATGGACACCCTGAGTGGAGGTAGGTAGAGAGAAATGCTGACCAACGGGCACTCTGTGGGCATAGGTACACTCCCGAGACTTCTATTGTCCAGGGAAAGATTGTACACAGGGTCGTCATCAATAAATGTACTGCCCCCCGCAATTGGGCTAGCCAGAGCGGAGCTAGAAAGTGACTTTCCCGGGCTGGCACGAATGACAGAACATGGTGACGGGTTAGAAGCCACGATGTTGCAAGCAGGAGTTGAGCTTACTGAGGGATAGCTGCTGGCTAGTACTCTGATTCCTACAGTATCTCCCTCATTGGACTCCGGCATCTCTGATCCAGGGCCAAGATTACCGGAGACAGATAACACCTTGGGGGGACTGAGGCTCAAGATGGAGACAAGGGGAGAGAGCACATCTGCAGTAGCTGGACGGGACATCGGGCCTGGATGTCTTCCTCCGTTGGGGCCTATGATGGCCTGGTCCTCCTGATGCTTAGAGGTGTGGTCCCCTCCTGCGCAAGGGTCAGACATACTGCCATGGTTAGTAGGTGTTGGACCTTCCCTGGTCCCTTGTCCGGCGGCTATACTATCCCCCTGTGGCAGCCGACAGCCCCCATCTTTCATCACTAATGGGGGTTCGGGGGAACATGGGAGGGACTCACCCCCATGAATTAGGACAGAGTTTTGCACATCCGGGATTGGAGCTTTGGCTGGCGCTCCCTTTTGCCCCTTGGAGCAAAACCTCTTCACAGCAAGGACCTTTCGCTTGGGTTTGGGACCACTCGTTTGGCGAGTGAGAAGAACCTCTGAACAAAAAGAGGGGAGGGGGAAGGGTGAGAGAGCTGGCAATGGAGGGAGGGGTTTCCTTGGTGGTCCCTGGGCTTTCAAAGTTCTTAGGGACTTGAGGAGAGACATTGCGAATTTAGTAGGTCCACCCCAATGTTTCTACCCTCTTGTCCAAGACACACAGGCAAACAGCTCCTCATACAGTCCCTCGCCTGCACTTACTTCACCCTCTTCTCCCAGGTGTATCCAAGCCGAGTCTCCCTCTTCACCGCCAAAACACTGTGTCCGTGTACCGCCTCAGGGTCAAAGGGACAAAGTCCAGAAGATGCACCACCACGGGTCCGAAAACACCCTCCACGGGACGCCAACACCCGCGCCCTTGTCCCCGCGGGCTTCACCCTGGCGGGCCTGGAGTCCTGGGAAAAGTAGTGGAGGGGGCGTGGCTTACACGCAAGTATGGAGGCCCTCCTGGGCCAAAACACCCTCCGCGGGACGCCAACACCCGCGCCCTTGTCCCCGCGGGCTTCACCCTGGCGGGCCTGGAGTCCTGGGAAAAGTAGTGGAGGGGGCGTGGCTTACGCGCAAGTATGGAGGCCCTCCTGGGCCAAAACACCCTCCGCGGGACGCCAACACCCGCGCCCTTGTCCCCGCGGGCTTCACCCTGGCGGGCCTGGAGTCCTGGGAAAAGTAGTGGAGGGGGCGTGGCTTACACAGTGGGTTTTATACCCGTGATGTTCCAATGGAATTAGAAAGAGTGTGCATGTTACAATATCATGAATAAGAGTAAAATAAATGTTGTTTATTTGAAAAGAATATTCTATGTTAATATATAGTGACACTACATTGTTACACTAGTACAGAGATGAATACTGTATTAATGTACTTTTTTTCGGTAGGTGTGTTCAAAAAGGTTCATCTTTCCTGTAATTGTAAAAGAAAGTTAGTAGGTATATATAGTAATGGTGAAGTACTTTTAGTAAGAGAGGTTGTTGTTTATGAAGGTGAGAGGAGTTGTTGGGAAATAGAGTTAATTAAGTTGTGCTATGGATGGTTTACTAAAGCATGTTAAGTATGTTCTTACAACAATTGGAGTATGAGTAGTGGTGTTTGGGGGATTAGAAAGAGTAGGGCAGAAATGGGTGTAAGAAAAAGGTGTATGTGTAGGTTACTTTAGTGCTGCTGATTTCAATGAAAGAAGTGCTGTGTTTGGGGGAATGCATGTGTATGTGGTAATGCAGTGGTGGATGGTTGTTGCACCATTGTTTGGTGTATTGTAGTAGAAATAGGAAAATAAGAGTAATTTATATGTAAGGTGAAGTGGTGTATATAGATATGTTGGTGGTATACACATATGTATGAGCAATTGGAGAGTGGTAGTAGTGTAAGGGATGTAATGAGTGTGGCTGGAAAGTGCGTTATTTATATTGAATGAAAAATGCCGAGCATTTACATTTTTCTTTTCAGGAACATTTTCATGAATGGTAAAAAATGCATATGTGCACTTACAGGAGCACTGTGTGCAACTGTTTTTTAAAAGAAAAGCAAATGGAAAAAATAAGTAGCACTTGGTGTGTGCAAGTTTAATATGTTGGCAGCACATGCATATTACCAACATAATCCATTCCATTATGTAGGTGGCTATGTAGTCATAGTTATTTTGTTTGCTTTGTGGGACTTGCAGTTCCACTTTTCCAATTATAAAACATGTACTAGAAGTTCCAGATTGTACAGGACTGGATTAGCATCTGTAGATGGCAATGGGTTTTGTTAGCAAGTATTCATGTACTGCCAACATATTATACCTCCACAAACCAATTGCCAGTTAAAAATGTTGTACACATGTGTTGCATCTGCGTTTCCTTTGTTTTAGGAAAAGGTTACACACAGTGCTTCTATGGATGCACATATGCATTTTTTTACTTTCATGAAAATGCTCATAAAAAGAAACATTTTTAAACACACAGCACATTCGATATAAATGTCACACTTTCAGATATTCCCGTCCAGTCCTGTTTTTCTGTTAGAGTTGTGGAAGTTGCTATCTGAGTTTCATAATGGGAGGAGTGGAATTACAAGTCACAGAATGCAAAGAAAAAAATGAAGACTTGATAAGCACCTACAGATTGGAATGGGTTACGTTGGCAGTTAGGCATGAACAGCCAACATATTAAACTTGCAGAGACCTAGTACCACTTAAAAATGTTATGAAAATGTGTTGTATCTTCTTTTTCTTTCTGTTAGAAAAAAGTTACACACAGTGGGTGTTATATATGGACATATGCATTTGTTTTAACTTTCATGAATTTGCTCCTAAAAAGAAACATTTTTAAATGCACAGCATTGTAAGTATTTGTTGCTTCATGTGAGCAGGTGCTGAATGCTGCAATGCATGAATTTTGTGGGAGTAGTTAAAAAGAGAATATGCTTGTACAGGGTAAGTTGCAGGAAATGTATATATATATATATATATATATATATATATATATATATATATATATATATATATATATATATGTTCCATATATATTTGTAAAAGAGTTGCAGAAAATACTATACAAAATATAAGCATACCTGTACTATGTACTGTTAGATGCAGATGTTGATTCTGGAAATAGAAATGGAGAGTTTCACAGTAGTTTGTGATGCAGATGGCTGTGATTAACAGTCTATATGTACTCCCAGAGTTGTTGAACTGAGATAACAGGATTAGGTGCACAGTTTTTGAATGTGATTGATAGAAGGATGTGTGACTCTTTGAAAGCAGCCAACAAAGGAGGGTTGAGAACCTAAAAGTGGAAAGGGTAGAAGGGCTGCCCCTGTGTTACAAGGTCTGCAGACACCACAGAAGTCCGCAGATGGCATGTGCCACATCAGCGTCTTTTAAGGATGCCTGGCATGGAAAGAGGACTGCGGGGATTAACCAATCAGGTTTACTGGTTGTGGTGTAAAGGAAGAGAGGGTAGCAGGAGTTTTGTTGCAGGAGTTTTGAGAGCACAGAAAATGGCTATGGCTATGACTTTGATGAGGCAGAGTCTATGGATGCTGGGGGACTCTTGGATCCATTGGCTGAAGGTGTTTGTTGAACACTGTGGATTGGTGAAAATCTTGGATTCCATGAATTTGAAATGTCATGGTATGGAGTGCGAGAAATTAAGTGGGTGGATGTGTCTCCATTTTGTGAGAATATGCTTCACTTGAAACATCCGGACATCATTGTTCTTCATTGTGGAGGGAACAGTTTGGGGGTACATCACTGGTATTTCATTGCAGTTTGCAATGAAGGAGACATTTGGATGGTTTTTTTAAAATTTATTTTATTAATTTTTCAAACTAAACAAAATAGCATACAGGCTTTGTGAAGCATTTCCAATGGTACATCAAATTGTTCGCCTGTTCAAAACTCTCCCACCCTCTTCCCTCCCTCCTAACAGCCTATTCCACTTGGTATGTCTGCCTATGGTATGTATTAAATTACTTGAACTTCACCCCGTATCTCTATCCCACAGATTGTGATGTTGTCTGTGTCTAAGCCTGGGTATCATCACGTGTAGGGGGAGTCAGTTCCTGTATCAACTGTTTCCAGGCCACTAAATCTATGTTTTGCTCCTCTTGGCCCCGACGGGATGCTTCCTGCCACACAGCAGTTTCGGCTAGTGCCCATTTCTGGAGGTCTCTCAACCACACGCCTTTCCACTGGGCCATGAAGAGCTTTCCACCCCATTGCCACCCTGAGCTTCGCTAGGATGTATGCTAGATCTCTCAGTTTACTCAAATGTCTGACTTGCTTCCGACTCAGAAAAATTCCTAGCAAGCATGCTTTAAGGGAGACTGAGTCTGACGCCAATCCAACCTTAGTTAGATTCCGGGCCACTCCCTCCCAATATTGGCATATTTCCGCAGAGGTCCAGAACCGATGTATCAGGTTGGCGTTGATCAGGCCACATTTTGGACAAGCTTGTTCTGTTGCATTACCAAATTTAGCAATTTTCTTTGGAGTTAAGTGTGCTCTATGAGTGACATATAACTGGATGAACTATAGTTTCGCATTTCTGGACACTTTCTTGTGGTACACCATAGTCCTACTCCAGGCAGCGTCCGACAGCTGCTCTTGCAAATCTAATTACCAACGTTGCTGAGTCTGTATTAGATTGCTATCTGGACTTGCCAACAGTATCTCATGTAATGTCGAAACTGTGTGTGTCCACCTTCAGAGATATCATAGAGTGTTTGGATAGTTTCATCTTCTACCCATATTCCCTCCACTCTTGGCCATTTCAATTTTATTTTATGGAAAAGTGAAGCATAGGTTAGATGTTGCCCTTCCCGCACTCCTGATTCCAAAATCAGTTCGCTAAAGGTCACCCGTCGTCCCTCTTTCAGTATATCTCCCAGTGTCGCCACCGCTCTAGTCTCCCAGGATTTCTAGACACTCAGCTTAATTTGCTCATCTTCTCTATTCAGCATCACCACTGGGATCTGGGGTGAGTAGTGTGTTAATTTACCCATATAACGGCAGGCTCTTTGCCAGATCGTCATGCCTATCTTCAGCAACAGGGGAGGCTTGGGCTCAGGTGGTATTGTGGCCCACACCATCTATTTTAAAAAGAATGGGGTGCATGCTTGTTGTAGTAACCCTGTGACTTGGGTCTGTTCATCTGACAGTCAGTACTTGATAAACTGTAGTTGGAACACTACAAAGAACTCTTCAAAGTCTGGCACTTTTATCCCTCCCTGTTCGTATGGTCTCTGTAATTTCTCCAGCGACATCCTAGACATCATGTTGTGCCACAGGAAGCTCCGGCAGATAGTGTTCAGTGTCTTAAAGAAGGCTTTGGGAATATTGAATGGAATGTTTATATAGAATGAAGGAAAATGGAATGAATAGCATGGTTTTCGTCATTCCTGGCTGACCGTGCTCAGGTGCTCTCTCTCCCTCCCTATCTCTCCCGTGCTTTCCACCTTGCTTGTGGTGCCCCTCAAGGCTCTGCCTTGTTGCCCATTCTCTTCAACATATACATCTGGCCCCTAATTTGTCTCATCCACTCCCTCGGCATCAGGTGCTATTCCTATGCCAAAGACACCCAGTTTCTGATTCGTCTCGATCTAGATCCTACTGAGGTGTCGTTGTGCCTCGATCAGTGCCTGACTGCTGTAGGTGAGTGGATGGGCCAAAGTTGGCTGAAGTTGAATGGGGATAAGACAGAGGTGATGGTGGTGGGTGCTCCACCTGATCCCTCACTCTGGGTGTCCACTTTTTGGCCCTCCTTTCTGGGTCCTTTAGCTGTTCCAGTGACAAAGGTTAAGAATCTCGGTATCACCCTTTCTGCTTCCCTGTCAATGAATGACCAAGTCTCAGCCGTTTGCAAAGTAGGTCATTTCCATCTTAAGATACTGAAGAAGGTTCTCACGCTTTTGCCAGTCTCTCTCCATCCTCCGGTTGTCACTGCCATGGTGCTCAGCCGACTGGACTAGTGTAATTCGCTATATCTGGTGCAGCATAAAGGCTTAATCCAGCGGCTTCAGCGCATTGAAAATCGGGCTGCACGTACTGTGACCGGCTCCCCCTATGGTTCTCATATCATCCCAGTACTGTGTGCTTTACACTGGCTCTCTGTTAGTCAGAGAGTTGTGATTAGGTCTCTATGCATTGTTCACTGAGCACTTCATGGACTGGGGGCAGAATATCTTCAATCCAAGTTTGTTCGCTATCTCCCCTCCTATTCGCTGTGCTCTTCATCAGCCAATCTGTTGGTGGTCCCCCCATACCGTCGTGATGGATTGGAGGTCATGCTTTTTCTGTGGCCGCGGCTCAAATGTGGAACAACCTACCACCAAAGATTAGGGCTATACCTTAGCTTTTAGAAAATCTGTGAAGACCTTGCTATTCTAACTCTGCTTTGGCCTTTATTGGTATTCCTCCCTCTCTCCTTCTTAGCGCCAAGATACCTCTGGTGACAGTGCGCTTTAAAAGTTTACATAACATAATAATGTTTGTAAAATAATGAAGCAGACTCGGAAGCAGTACCATTTTCAACAATGCAGCCCTTGCCATTAATGAAAGAGGCAGATTGGCCCAAAATGTCACGGAGTTCTCTATTTTATTCACTGGCTTTAACATGTTCTGCGCATGTTCTATCTTAGGGTCTTGGAAAATGTCGACTCCGAGGTATCTGAATGTATCCATTTCCCATTTAATCGGTAACTTTGGGAACCAGCATCAGTCCTCCCCCTGTACCCTGCAAGGGGAACAAGCTTGACTTTTGTGCCTTTATTGTAATCCCAGAAAGGTCTGCATAGTGCTCAAATACTTCTAATATGTATTATAAATTGGTCTCCGGCTGTTGTTGGTAAAAAAGCATATAATCTGCATCAAGTGCATGCTGTCCATTATTCTTATGCCAGCATCCTGGCATTCTTTACGTAGATATAACGCCAGTGGCTCCAAGGCCAATATAAATAACATAGGAGACCAAGGGCAGCCCTGCCTCGTGCCTTTGCTCAATCTCCATTGCTCTGATATAGTGGAGCCTGTCTTGACTCTCGCCATTGGGTTGCTGTATGGTAGCTTTACCCATTTGATATATGTGGGGCCTATATCAAAACCTTTCAATACCGCTAGCAGCCAAGGCCAGCTGACCGAGTCAAATGCCTTGACTGCATCTAGCGAGGCCACTGCCAGAAGCTGGGCGCTGTCCTGGGTCTGGTCTATGACATGGCGCAGACTTCTTAGATTAAAAGTGATATTCCTATTTGGGACGTAACCTGATTGATCTGGATGTACGAGTTTATGAATTACTGGTTTCAACCTGTTAGCCAACAGATTGTCAGAATCGTTCTGTCTTGGTTGAGCAGCGAGAGGGGTCTGTAAGAGCTGCAATCGGTATCGGGTTTGTTGGGCTTCAATAATGGAACTATAATTGATTCTCTTAATGACAGTGGCAAAAGGCCTTTATCTAGTGCTTCATTCAGCATTGCCAACAATGAGGGTGTTATCTCTGCCATGAACTCTTGATAGAACTCACATGGCTAACCATCCACCCCTGAAGACTTCCCTGATGGCAACCCTCTTATGGTGTGTTCCAACTCTTATTTGGTTATGGTGACTTCGAGCCGGTCTGCCTCTTATGCATCTAACTGTGGAAGATCTATCAACGCTAAGGCTTCTTCTATTTCTGACTTCTGGGTTTCCGATGTATCTTTGTATAGTGTCTTATAGAAATAATAAAACATGTGTTAATGTCCTGTTGCGTCATAACAGATCTCTCCATTCTTAGCTGTAACTGCACGAATCGTGCTCCGTTTCATTTTTATACAACCAGGCTAGCAAGCATCCCAGTTTGTCACCTTTGGCGTGCTGCCTTTCCACATATTTTCTATAACTCAGTTTACTCAATCTGTCCCAGTGTGCTAAGCACTCATTCTGGAGGGCAACCGTTTCTTGGGCACTCCCGCTGGATAAATCTCGCTGACCATCCATGGCTTCTAATTTCATCTCTGCCTCACGTAAATCATTCTCTATTTTGGCTTGGACCACGTTCGCTTTAGCAATTGCAGTCCCCCTGATCACTACCTTGAAAGCTTCCCATCATGTGCCCGCTGATTCTACACTTCCAGTGTTAAGCGTAAAATACTCCTGCACCACGACCCTTAAATGTTCACGGAATGGTTCGTCCCTAAGGGCCTCACTTCTATGTCTCCATGTCAGGATGCATGCTCTCGTGGGTGAAACTGCCATGTAACCATCAATGGGGCGTGATCTGATAGCACTCGTGCTTTATGTTCTGCCTTCTTGAATTCCCTCTTAGAGTATTCGCCCGTAAAAATAGAATCCAACCTAGTGTGCAAGTCCTGGGGTGTGGTGTAATATGAGTAACCCTGGGCTTGCGGGTGAAGAGACCGCCATTCATCCGTGAGTTTAAATGCTTGCAACAATGTGGACATGGCTTTAGCAGAGGGGACAGGGTGCATACAAGTCTCTGTCTCATATCAACGTGCCATCTATTTGTGGACTTATTAGTAGGTATGCAGAAATAAGCTGCTATATATTGGTTTGGTGTGTACGAATTGATAATACAAATTTCTCTGTGTTCAACCCGACCTCGTAATACAACCATCCTGCCCTCTTTGTCTCGGAAGATCTCAAGCACCCTCAAAGGTACCGACAGTGCCACCCATACAACCACGCCCCTAGCATAAGCAGAGTATGTGAAGCCCTGCATCGTTCCTGGGCATTTTTTAGCAAGTGTGCTTTGTTTCTCCTTTGTAAGGTGAGTTTCTTGCAGGAGCACAATGTCAATTTTCTGACGTCTTAAGTTATAACTCTATTATGCTTAATATAACTGTTGAGACCCCTGACATTCCAGGATATTATTCTAAGTCCCCCAATTGCTCTTAACCCTTCTACTATGCATCAACGATCAACGGTATTATGTTCAAATACAGCATGTACAGTGTTGACTCATAGGCTAACTCCCAACTACCGACCCCAACTCTGCAAAATTTCCCAGCTCAATTACTTGTGCTCAGGCATCCCCACTTCTTGTCCTCTCTCCAGGATCTTTTCCTGGTACATGGGCGCAGTAGGCAGATACAGAACTGTCAGTGTCCGAACAAACAAATCCACTCTTAGATGTAGGACGCTCCTGCGTGGTATGATCTTAAAGAAGCACCACGTTGTTGACTCCTGCATTTCGGTAACTCTCGTTTTCCTGAGGCTTCCATCTAGTGGGTCTTGTTGCCTCTGTGTCATGTACTTATAGACCTTTGCTGCCTCGCAGTGGACCTGGTCTCCGAAGTGCATCTAGTCGGCTCCACTCAGACCAGCTTCTGCTCCAGTTGGCAAATTCGGTGTGTCCATCCATTCACTCATGTCTTCCGGATTATCAAAGAAAATTGCACAACCTTTGTGAATCACTTTCAGCCTATCCGGATATAACAACAAATTCTCCAGATGGGCCACACATAGCCTCTTTTTGACCGATATGTAGTTCATCCGCTGCTTCTGCACCTGTAGGGTATAGTTCGGGTATGAAGTTATTGTGGCAGATGCTTGTTGAATTGTCCCTCCTTTGCAGAAGTATTCAAGGATCTTTTCCCTATCTCGGTAATTCAATATCCAGGCTATTACGGGCCTCGGCGGGGCTCCTGGCGGTGGTTTTCTCATCAACGACCTATGCACCCTTTCAACCATGAAGCCTTGAGTGAGGGCGCCTGAACTGATTTTTTGCTGCAGCAGGGTCTCTATATAGTTAGTCAGGTTAATTCCTTCTCCTCCTTCCGGGAGTCCATAAATTCTTACATTATTACGTCTTGCTCTGCCTTCCGCATCCTCGGCACTGTCTTCCAGGTTACGCACTTGTTTTGTCAGTACCCTGATTTATTCCGATGTGTCCTTTAGGCCACTTGTATTCTCCGTCACTGTCATTTCAAGTGTTCCTGTGCATTCTGCAAGCACCCTCACATCTTGTCATAACAAGTTTTTTTTTTTTGCATTTTTAAAGCACTCACACAGCTCAGGGGCATCAAGGCGCTGTTACAGGAATATGTCTCTTAGTTCCATATTTATAGCATGCTTAATACCCAGAGGTTTCTAAGCGCAGACCCGAGGATCAAACCTGTGTTGCTTCGTTTCGGCTTGTTTCCAAAGTGCATCCGTTGCCGCTGAGCTATCCTCCCGGGACAGTTCACATCTATACTGATGGCGGCTATTTTGGCTTCGGCTTTCAGTGATGCTATGGCTTCTAGGGTCTGTTGATTTCCTTTGTCGGGCATCTGTTCCTTTGAAGATGGTGAAGTTGCTTGGGCGGGGCCTTCCGCTGGAAGTGCAGGTTTTGTGCATGCTTCTAAAGTTAGCTGTTTCCCTTTGCTTCTTTACATTTTAGACACCATGATCCGTTGCCATCTCGTTCCTCAGCACCCCTGCCAATGGTTGCGTCCGCAGGGCGTGTTGATTTCTGTGCTTGCCAATACATTCTAGCCGGCAGTTGCTGCCGTTATCCTATCGATTGCGTACTGGAGTGTGACAGCGTAACTGATAGATATGGTTACTGCTCCCGTGCCGGTGCAAATTTCTTTAACTAGCCACCCTCCTGCACTTTGTCTTCGCTGGAGGAGCCTGTATCTTGCTAGGTGGGTCTTCACCGTATTGCTCTGTCTCGCTGTAGCTTAGCAGGCGGCTGACAGGGAATACTGCTGTTCTCCAGAGATTTACTGCAGGCTTTCAGTGGTCCATTCAGCCCTCTGATGATGGGCTTAACGCCTGGTGACTCTATCAGTACCGGCCCCTGCAGGTGTGCCATAGGATTGTTCTTGTTTTTATTCAGCGTCTCTCGTCGCTTCCACAGCCCCCCCATACATCTCTTGCCGTGTGTATCAGCAGTATCTATGGTTGCTCTTCTCTATGTGCACGATAGCACGGCCTGAGTTATGTTTTAACTCATCTAATCGATTTCCCTATTGCTGAGGCACTTATTTTGTCTCCTGGGCCTGCACTCTTATGCTACTGATCAACCTGTTATCCCATCTGGCTATTGATATTGTACGCCTGCTACTGGTGTAATATTCTGGGAAACGGGTTGCTATTTTCCCAGCTCATCATTGTGACCTTCCTCGTGCATATTCGCAAACAGTGATTCCCTAGCTGTGTCAATGCAAAATGTGCATTGTATTGTTGCAGTGGAGTCCTAGGTGTTGCTCATGGTACACACGTAGTGTTTCTGGTATATTCCCCCAGGCTTGTTTCCTTTGCAGGCCTCTCCAACCTGTGTGCTCTCTATGCCAGCCTCCATCCTGGTCCGCCTCCTGGTTGTAGCCGAGGCCAACCTCCTGTCTTGCAGTCTGCCTGTGCTTCTAATGCACTTTGTGGGCCTGCTTCCACTGTAGTCTACCTCCTTGTAATAGCCTGGGCCAGCTCCCTCTCCAGTCCGCCTCCTTGCAGCAGCCAGAGTCTGCTTCCACTGTGGTCCACCCTCGCTATTAATATTAATTTAAATTGTGCATTCTCCTACTGCACAGTAAAATGTTTCATTGGGGAGGGCGGGTTCCTTATCACAATCGTGCCCGTAATCGCGCTTCTCATTAACCAGCCCACTGCCTGCTCCACATTCTCCATACCGTGGACCCTCAGTGGTCTGACACACAGCAGCACGACAGTCGGCCGGAGGCAGCAGCTGTAGCAAAGTCCCACAGCCATTGGCAGCAGCTTGGGTCTTCTTCTGGGTGGCAGTCCAACTCCGATACGACTTGGGAATCCAACCTCGCCAACCTCCTCCGCCGGCCACATTAGTTGCCGCCCTCTCAGTGGCTCATATCTGCTCTGGAGCTCTCATTGCATGCACTCATGTGCAACTGCTACTGTTGCAGCCGCACAGGAGGACTTTCCTGTTGTACCCTCAACTGGGTTTGTTACTAAGCAGCTATTGTTGCTTCATCTGCAAGTCAATAGGACATGCCAATCTGTGCTCTGCTGGATCTCTGGATCCCCTGTCCACAGTCCACAGTTGTTATGCTCCTCCTGCTTCTAGCCCCTTATCGTCCCTCACTATCTATATCCAGCTTCATGTTGTTATCAGCTGAGCAATCACGGATCTGCTTTGTCCCTCACAGCAGCCGCATCTCGTCTCAGCTTAACTCACTCACACAGTCCTTTGTTCTCAGGATGCCACCATCTTGCATCCACGCTAGCCTTTAGGTCTGAAACTTTGATCAACTCAATCTTTGCAGCAGTTAACTCCACAATGTTGAAATTAGCGCCTGGCTGTGCGCTGCACTCTCATAATGTCATCCCAGCCGGCGGATTGTTCTTGTTTTTATTCGGTGTATCTGGCTGCTTCCACAGCCCCCCATATGTCTCTTGCCGCATGCATCAGCTTTATCTATGGTTGCTCTTCTCTATGTGCATGATAGCATGGGCTGAGTTATGTTTTAACTCGTCTCATCGATTTCCCTATTGCTCAGGCACTTATTTTGTCTCCTGCGCCTGCAATCTTATGCTGCTGATCAACCTGTTATCCCATCTGGCTATTGATATTGCACGCCCTGCTACTGGCGTAATATTCTGGGAAAGGGGTTGCTATTGTCCCAGCTCATCATTGTGCATATTCGCAAACAGTGATTCCCTAGCCCTGTCAATGAAACATTTGCATTGTATTGTTGCAGTGGAGTCCTAGGTGTTGCTCACGGTACACACCTAGTGTTTCCGGTATATTCCCCCAGGCTTGTTTCCTTCGCAGGCCTCTCCAACCTGTGTGCTCTCTAGGCCAGCCTCCACTCTGGTTCGCCTCTGGTTGTAGCCGAGGTCAACCTGCTGTCTTTTAGTCTGCCTGTGCTTCTAGCGCACTTCTTGGGCCTGCTTCCACTGTGGTCTGCCTCCTTGTAATAGCCAGTGCCAGCTCCCTCTCCGGTCCGCCTCCTTTCAGCGGCCTGAGTCTGCTTCCACTGTGGTCCACCCCCGCTATGAATATTAATTGAAATTGCACATGCTCGTACGGCACAGTAAAATGTTTCATTGGGGAGGGCGGTTTCCTTATCACAATCGCTCCCGTAATCATGCTTCTCAGTTAACCGGCCCACTGCCTGCTCTACGTTCTCCTTACCGTGGACCCTCAGTGGTCTGACACACAGCAGCACGACAGTCGACCGGAGGCAGCAGCTGTAGCAAAGTCCCACAGCCATCAGCAGCAGCCTGGGTCTTCTTCTTGGGGGCAGTCCAACTCCGGTACGGCATGGGAATCCAACCTCGCCAACCTCCTCCGCCGGCCACATTAGTTGCCGCCCTCTCAGTGGCTCATATCTGCTCTGGAGCTCTCATTGCATGCACTCATGTGCAACTGCTACTGTTGCAGCCGCACAGGAGGACTTTCCTGTTGTACCCTCAACTGGGTTTGTTACTAAGCAGCAATTGTTGCTTCATCTGCAAGTCAATAGGACATGCCAATCTGTGCTCTGCTGGATCTCTGGATCCCCTGTCCACAGTCCACAGTTGTTATGCTCCTCTTGCTTCTTGCTCCTTATCGTCCCTCACTATCCATACCCAATTTCTGGTTGTTATCAGCTGAGCAATCACGGATCTGTGTCATCCCTCAGAGCAGCTGCATCTCGTCTCAGCTTAACTCACTCACACAGTCCTTTGTTCCCTTGATGCCACTATCTTGCATCCACGCTAGCGGTCTGAAAATTTGGTCAACTCAATCTTTGCAGCAGTCAACTCCACAATGTTGAAATTAACGCCTGGCTGTGCGCTGCACTCTCATAATGATTATGAAATCCCGGCTGACGTCTGCACTCGGTGTAGCCTCCATAATATCCAGGATCAATGACGGATCAGCAGGAGCTACCAGGGATGTAACACACTGCATTGCTGCCTATCCACGCCCCTGAGACATTTGGAAAGTTGATGTAAATGTTTCCAAATTCTAAAATATATTTTTCTCTGATTGCATTCTCAAATGTGGATGCGTTCAAATTTAGTTTGTCTGCAAATGGAAAAAACAAGGCGCAACATGAATACAGCTGTGTGTGACTTTTTGTGAGATGTTGGCATGACATCTTTTCATAATGGGAACATTAAGTTTGATATTGTGAACATTTTTCAGACAGATGGAGTGCATGTAACTGATGTGGGCAACCACATTTTTCTGGAAAATGTTAAAAATGCATTGAAGCAGTTTTTTCTAACACAATAATTCTGCTGGGTAGAATCAGACCAACAGTGCCTGATTCTACCCAGTGCTTGATACTGCCTGGCGACCAACAGAGTTGGTCACCAGGCACTGTGGCAGGACTGCAAACGAGAAGGCGGGGTGGGTTAGTAGTGTGAAGAGGGAGTAGGATAGTGAGAGGAGTGGTGTTCTGTTGGCAGCTTCATCTCAGTATACACCGTGCGTTGAACTTAGGTGCGAGTATTGTAGTGATGTCAGACCTCGTGATCTGTTGGTGCGGCTTATGTGTTGTTGCAGTGTGATGAAGTGCATGCAACTTGCAGTGTGAGAGGTGATTGTGTGAGTTTTTTTAGTGATTTAGGTGTGCAGAAAGTTTGAGCTTTTTTGTTAGTGGGTCATATGTTTTGCAGCTAATCTTCACAGTGTGGCTGAATGCCTAGATTTCGGGAATCCTGCATGGTGTGACAACAGCTAGATTTGAGAGTCTTGCATAGTGGAGTGAGAAGGCCACGCCTAACAGAACAATTGAGTATAGTACCATATGCAGCTGGATTTGAGAAACAATTGAATAATTCAGTACAATCCTAAAACCCAGCTAGATTTGAGAGTCCTGCATAATAGAAGAGAGACCTATGCCTAACAGAACAATTGAGGTCTTAGCGTGGCGCAGTCCCTGTTGTATTCTAATGAACTATGTATAGTGTTGTATTCTAATGAATTATGTGTAGTGAGGTTGGAGTGTCTATTTCCCTCTATTGGGTGTCAGAGCAGGAGTTGTGGTGTCCTCTTCCCTACTATCTATGTGAATTTGTCTGCTGGAACTTCGGGTGTGGTACAGGCCAGGATGCTATGGGTGAGTTGTCTAAGTGCTTCCGTCTTGGTCTGTCAATGTGTTCAGTCTAAAGTGTCATAAGTGCCCTTACGTATATAAAACTTAATAATTAAAACAATATTTAAAAGTCAAAAAGACAAAAAAGGTTCTTTTAAGAGCCACCATTTTTGCGTGAAAAACAATTAAAAAGATTTGAGTGTGAAGAAAGGAGTCTACTATGTCTTTCCTCAGCATGCAGCACAGGGCTACACGAGAAATGCCCATGCTTCGACACACCACTGCACTGAGTGAAATGACTAACTCACTCATACACCTCATTTTATTGTTACTCCCATAGAGAAAGGGACATACAGGCCTACTTTCTGCTGCTCTCTCAAGGGGAAGGGGTGCAACACAGAATTTAGGGGGAGAAAACATAATTTCTGCTGCACTCCTGCAGGGTAAGGGCAAACAGACCTAATGCTTGCTGTACTCCCAGAGTGGAAGGAGGCACATAACCCTTTTTGTGTTGCAATCCTATAGAGAAAGGGGTATATAGACCTCATTTTTGCTGAATTCCTGCATGGAACGGGTGTGCATATTTAATATTTGCTGTACTCTGGCAGAGATGGGGCGCCCATGCAGTTTTTGCCACTCTTGCACAGGAAAAGGGTTGTTCACAAAATGTATGTTGTACTTCTGCAGGGAACGCCACGCACAGTTGTTCTCACACTCCCAGATGCTATGTGGTACTGTGACAGAATTCCATCAGGTGAGTATAAGGAAGCTCTGCCTTTTTATAAATTATTTTATTAATCAAATGATGTGGGTGGGAATTTCAGTTTCTGAAAGGGGAATCTGTGATCAGAAAACTCCTTTCACAAAGGTCCATGCCAAAAGCATAGTGCACACATTTGACCTTGCTGCACCAATCTCCTTAAAACTGCAGCACCTGCTCTCTAGTGGCACATGGCAGATTCAAAGGTCACATGTGCATTCCTGACAGTGTATAATCATTGTTGCTGAATCTATCTGGTGGCAGAATAAACTCAAATAATAAGCTTTACATGGTTATGGTATAGTGAATGATAACAGCACACAATTATTAAAGCCACGCCAATGTGATATCATACAAGTCTCAACCATGTGAGCCCAAACCAGCTATGTGAGGGCAATTTGTATTCATAGCAGCCTGGATGTCGGTACTAATCATAGTCAGGCAATAGCCAGGATGATGCCCTCATTTGATCCGCTGGAGAGTAAGGGCAAAGCCTCTCCATAGGCTTAGTAGCTCTAACCATGAGATCTCCTGGGAACCTTGGTTTCAGAGAGGGACTCATGTAACAAAGGCCAGCCTTATACTAGGGTGCTGCACACCAAAGTATCCTGTATTGTATTAGTGGCTTGGGAAAGGGCAGAGTTACGGCAGCAAGAGAGAATACTGTGGACCTGAGAAAGGATTCCATCATCTTGCTTTTCTATGCAGCTCTCTAAGCTTCCTGTCCCCTATCTATTCTGTGAAACAAGGGACTCTGGTTGTGATGCAAGGAGGCAGGGTCACTTGCTAGAACAACAGGGAGTGCACCCATCACAGCTGGTTTCCTTCTGTACAATACTCTGTGGTTTTTTATATTCATAATAAAGGGGTGTTCCACTCCTTCCCTGATTCTTTCCTTGACACCAAGAAGAAGACATCTCTGGAGCCCTATTGGGAATACAGTTGATTCCAATGTTCTCTGCCATAGAGGTTAAGACAGGTGCATCCAAGACGAAGGCGCGCTCTATCCCCCAACCATCCCAGGGAACATTGGGGGTAAACTGCTGTGGATCACGGTGTGCATTAGGATAGCTGCACTGGAAGTAGGCACCTTCCTGGAGGGGAAGGCACTCCTGTAGGTACCAGCCGAGCTGCCTGCACTGGGAGTGAAGAATAATAATAAGGACTCACCTTGTCCTAGAGCCCCTGGAGTGCATTTTACAGCAGACATGACTCATTTTGCACTGCTTTGAACCATCATTGAACATATTTGACTGTGTTTGAAGCTTTTGAACCACATAAGACCTGCAGTGCTGTACTTGGAACTCTTGATGCAGGTTTGAACCACTGCTTGGATCCATTGAACTGACTTGACGCCCCATTGCACCAGAAGATCCCATCGTCACTTCAGTTCGAACACCAGCTCACTTGTGTGAATACCTGTTTATCACTGCATCTGTGAACTACACATTGCTCCATCTGTACCTCATATCGGCATGCATCAAACCTTGACTCGAACCACTGGAAGCCATTGAGGGTTAACGCTGGCTCAACCCAGCAGTAAGCTCATACTGGCTTGACTGTCGAACCAGCCCTGAACTGGCTGAACTCTATGAATGGCGCTGCTCAACAGCTGCAGCAAACCACACAGAGCGCCACTTCAAACCCAACTTGACTCCGACTTGAGGCCCAGAGCAACGCAACTTGCCATATTCAAACCCTGTTTATGTGCAAGGGTAGCACAGAGCCTGGATTGATGCAGTGGAACCATTCAAGAACAAAAACAAGGGACTTTTGAGAAGCCCACATCCTAGACCACTTTTAGGACAGACCATCATGACTAATACGCCCACATGTGGCAGCTGTTTCTACAAAACCATATCCATTTCCAATTATATTATTGCAATTACTGACCTGTTCACTCCTGCTCAAGTACCCAGAGTGGTATTGCACATAGATTCAGCATACACATTCAGCATTTTCGCTGTGGTCTTTCCATGGGGGTGGGGTTTTGTTGGGGATTTTGAGTTTAGTTATTTTCATTTCTTGAGTGTTTAATAGAAGAATATATATTTGTATAGACCCTTCAGTGAACATTCTCTTATTTTGCAGTCTTTGTACTATTGGTTGTTGGGTTGCTAAGGAAGTATATTCATTGGGCTGTGTCTGGGTCACCTTTATAATTTGGACCACTGCTGTTTTAGTAGTAGTGTGGGACTGGATGGCAGTTTAGCCAGTTCTCAAAACTGTACTCCTGCAGAGCAAGAATACAGAGACAATTGTTTCCACGCTCTCAGAGGGAAGGGGGCAAACACACATAGATTGTGCAACACTACTCAATGAGGGGGGCATACACACATGTGTTTTGTCACATTATTGAAGGGAAGATTTTACACCCACAGTTGTTGCTGCACTCAGGGGAGTTGCTAGGTCTGGAAAAGACCCGGGGCTAAGCTGATGTCGGAACTGTTGGGACTGGGGGCTAGCTAGTCTTTTGGCTGTAGCTCCTGAGATTCTATCCGGGGCTACACCAAAAAGATCAGGGGCTATAGCCCCCTTAGCCCCCCCCTAGCAACGCCCCTGGCTGCACTCACACTGGGAAAGGTTTACACAGACCTTATTTATGCTGCACACCCAGAAGGGAAGGGGGCACAGGCCTAATGTTTGCTGCACTCCGGCTGGGATGGGAGCTCATAGACCTCATTTATGCTATACTCTCAGAAGGGAGGGGGCACGGACCTTATGTTTTCTGCTCACCTGCTGCGAAGGGGGTGCACAGACTTAATTTTTACTGCATCATTCTTGCATGGAAATGGGGGTATAAAACAGTTTTTGTTGCACTTCCAAAGGAAAGGGGGTGCTCACACAATTTGTGCTGCACTCATGCAGGGAAGAGGGTATCATTTTCTCACACTCGCGCAGAGAATGGTTTACACACACAGTTTTTTACACACTTCCTTCCATAGGGAAGGATGAACAATATTTGCCAGACTACCCCAGGGAAAGGAGCGCACTCACATTTTATTAAGAACTCCCCCAGGAAGAGGGTGCATGCACCTAATTTATGCAGCACAACCACAGGGAAGGGGGCATGCACGCATGTTTTTCTACACTACTACAGGGAAGGGGGCACAAACACACACACAAATGTTTGTGCACTCTCACAGGGAAGGTGAGTAAACACACAGAAACACACAATTTATATATCTCTCGTATGATTAGCAAAAAGTACCCATTCTCTGACAGACATGACAACACGCTCACCAATTGTTGAAAATCAATGATCCTGTAGGTCGCTGTGCCGATTCGCTTATCTCATGTCGAGACTGGTCCTTCTATGACCACATTGATGTTTTGCTGATTTCAGTCAACCACCTCATGTGTGAAGGGGCGGGAATTCGGGGGAAAGGGGTGGGGTATCCAAATGTAATTTAGCGAGTAATATCCTGAGGTTCCTAACAGGTAACTATGCAAAATGTGGTGCAAGTTGTTGAAACAGTGTGGAACTGTATAAGGGACAACGCTTCGCCAAGCCACAAACCCACACATTTTGGCCCTCATTACGACCCTGGCGGAAAGCGACTGACCGGAGCGCCACAGCGTAAATAGCGTTTCCGCCATTGCACGAAGGAGCAAAGTGCGGCCCATTCCGACCCATCGGGCACGAGCACCACGGCATGGCGGAAGTGCAAAGTCCGCGATGGCGGAAATGACCCCAAAACGGCCCACACCGCCGCCGTACGGCGCCCTAGGTGCAATACCGCCACCCCTCTTAGCGGTCACCGCAGTGTGCGCCTACCGGAAAGTACGGTGGCCGGAAATATACGGAAACGGAAGTTAAAACATGGGCCCGGAACGGGAAACATCCCGGCGTACACCTATAAATACACTAAAACCACACAACCACTAAAATCACTACCCTGAAACACACCCCAACCCGTCAACCACCCTAGCGAAACCAAGAAAAATGGGAAAAGTAGCGAAGAAAGCGTGCGACCGCAAGCGGCAGGTCCACTTCTCCCGTGAGGAACTCACCGTGCTAACAGAGACCCTCCAGGAGAATGCTGCCGTCGTCTTCTGCACGCAAATGACCAGGACGGCACTTGCACACAAGAAGGCCATATGGGCTCTGGTGGCACAGCGGGTAAGTGCGGTGGGGACCGCACCCCGCACCCCACAGCAATGCCGCAAGCGATGGGACGACCTGCGGATACGCGTCCGCAGCATACTCTCTGCCAACCGCAACATTGCCACAGCCACCGGGGGAGGTCCTGAATCACCCATCAAGTTGACCCCCTGGGAAGAAATCTGTGCCTCCACCATCGGAATGGAGAGCATAGAGGGAGTCGGAGGGATGGAGAAAGGAGTGCAGACATCCGAAGATTCAGGTAGGTGGGCCAGATAAAACAATGCCAAATCCACACAGTCCATCCATGTGAAGTACCATGCGTCCACATAGTGCAACAGAAACACATGTCCAGGAGAACATCCACACACATCGGCCTGCAAGCGCACGTTAAAACCCACAATAAATACATAAATAATTAAAAACCCCTAATACACGCACTACACGTGCAGCAGGCACACCCTAACTGCAGGCTGCCAGACAACTGCACCCTCACTCCACACACAAATCAAAGCACCTCCAAGGCCCCGACCCAAATCACCCTCAGGTACCACCCCAATGCATGTGATACAATGCCATTCCAATTCCCACAGACCCATCAATAACCCTCGCCCTCCTTTACTCCACCACAGGGTCCGATCCAAACGACGAGCTACAGGACACCCCTACCAGCACACCTGCAAAGAGGGCCAAGACCAACGGCCAGAGACCCTCCACCTCAGCTGCACGCATCAAGACACGGCAGCAGCACAAATCAGGTGGCAGCACAGAGGAGGGAACATCAACAGGCACCCCAGCAGCCAGCATGCCCACAACACCACCACCACAGGTCCCCCCAATGGATGCCACAGAAGGCACTGCCTCTGGTGGCAGCAGCACCATAGGTGACACCCCATTGATGGCAGCATGCTCGGACACAGAAAACGGGGATGCCGAAGTCAGATCCATCCATGACCTGTCCCAATCCCCCTGTCTGTTCCATCCCGTACAACATGAGGATACCACGCAGGGGCACCCACCAGACGACGACTGGCCATCCCCCACAAGCCCTGTGGCAAGGCAACATGAGGACAACAGCCCCTCTGTGACACCCCCGCAAATGGCCATGGCCCAGCAGAGGCAACAGTCCCTCGACCAGTTGATCGAACAACAGCAGCAACTGGCCACACTCCTCAAGGACCATGCCGATGAATGTGGGGGCACTAAGGCAGACATAGAAACATCAACAGAGACACTTAGGGCAGAAATGGAGAGAGGTACAGAGACGCTAAGGGCACAAATTGAGAGAAGCACCGAGAGCCTGAGGGGGGAACTGCATGCGACGTCCAAAGACGTATGTGCCGAACTTGCCGCAGTGCGCCGTGTGCTCACTGAGCTCTCGCAAACCCTTAGGGACATGCATGGACGTGAGCAGGCAGACACATCATCCGTTGCAAGTTCCGTCCAGGGCAGCCCCCAACGTAGATCTGGGAGGAACCTGCGCTCCACAGGCAGGGGTGCCCCTGATACCCGCAGAGGGGGCATGCAATAGCGACAGCCCACTTACAATGAGCATCTTTGGACACTGGTGTTCGGGGGGAGGTAGGAGGGTGGAGGGGGTGTGTTGGGCTCACTTGGGTGGCGGGTCGATAGGGTGTTCAACATGATATCACATATGCCATAAAAAGTGCACGATCAACCAATGAGAAGTGTGGACATTGATCTTTGTGTACTAGGCCATCATAGGCGTACAGTCCATATTGTGCATGTCCCAGACACACGCAGTGCCACGAGTCCCGTGTCCATGTATCAGCCACCAGGCGTGAGTGCTAGAAGCATACATCAATGAGATGCTGACGAATGTCACGGGCCTCCGGTGCCTCGCAGACTCCATGAGGTGCTGCCACATCCCCACCCTCATCATGACCATCATCAGGTGCTTGCAGTTCTGCGTCAGGGGGCATGGGCACATTTCTACGTACGCACATGTTGTGGAGCATGACACATGCCATCACCATCTTTGCAACCTTCTCATGGCGGTACAGGAGTGCCCCGCCAGACCTGCTGAGGCAGCGGAAACGGGTCTTCAGTAGGCCGAATGCCTGTTCAATGACTACACGGGTACGTGAGTGGGCATGGTTGTAGTCCTCCTCATGCTGGTCCCGTGGGTTCCGGACTGGTGTGAGGAGCCATCTCTTCAGTGGATATCCAGCATCACCTGTATGTGGACGAGAAACGTATGATGTGGAATGCCATTGATACGTACGCACACCCCCCCCCCCTTCCTGGCAGGTCAATGCCAATTCACATACCCCACATCATCATGCATGTAATGAGACTCACCGAGTAGCCAGGATCTGTTCCCTGCGTGTCGCTCCATGTAGCGTGGTATTGTAGAGTTCCTCAAGACCATCGAATCATGGGTTGATCCAGGGAATCGGGCACAACAATGTGTAATGATCCTGTTGGAGTCACACACCATCTGTACATTCAGGGAATGAAATTGTTTTCGGTTGCGGTACTGGGCCTCCATGGCATGTGGGACGACCAATTCAACATGGGTGCAGTCGATGGCACCAATGCAACCCGGTATGCCGGCAAGTGCATGGAATCCCACTTTTGTGTTGGTTATTTCCTGCTCCGAGCGTGGTAGAGAGATGTAGTCGTCTGCGTGCTTCAGGAGGGCATCGAGCACTTGCAATAGTGTCCGTGAGAACAGTGGCTGAGAAATGCCATGCAACTGTCCGACTGTGTGCTGGTAGGTGCCTGTGGCCAGGAAGTGGAGTACAGACACCACCTTCAGTAGGGGTGGGATGGCGGTTGGGCTATCTATCATGCTGACAAGGTCAGCCTGTGTCATGTCCACAATGGCGGTTATGGTGTCCCGGTCCAGACGGTAGAGGGTGTGGATCTGCTCATCAGTGAGGTTGAACGGATGTGCTCGGAGGCGTGGGATTGCGGGCTGTCTGCGTGGTGGTAGTGGCTGTGCTGGCAGCCCTTGCTGGCCCTGCCTTGGCCTCCTCCTCCTCCTGCCTCTCCTCCGTGCGGCTGGTTGTAGTTGGTGTTCGTCTTCTTCTTGGAGTCGGAGCGCTTGCAGTGCTATCAGGTCCCCCAGGGCCAACATCGCGAGTCCTGCCGGTAGCATTTCGGTGTGGTTGTGGGAGGAGACTGGCTGTGCAATTTATGTGTTTTCAGGCTGTATGGCCTCCACCTGTGGTGATTGATTCCACCTGTGCAAACTGCTCTCCCCTTTGGCCGAGCACGTCCCGCGCACAACGCTGCAATTCGGGGAATTGTATCTTGCTATTGCAATCATGTATTTGTACCCGATGGCCGTGTAAGATTGGTTGATATGTTCATTCTGCTGTGGTCCCATTGTTTCACATACTATCTGTGCAGTCGCGAACTGACTTGTGAGGGGTCAGTGGAACGTAGTACTCGAGTAACGGTGGACCCTCATGCATCACTGCACCGAGGTTCAACGACGGGCGGGGCGTCCCATTCGTGGGTGAAGGCAGTTGCCATTTTCACACACAGCCGCACTCGATGGAATAATTAGTGATTTCAAACGGCCACAGATGCCTTTTCGACGTGATGTTGCAAATGAGGAATTCGAGGGGCGGCGCTTTCGGTTTCCAGCTAGCGGCGAGGAGATGCCCACAGGTCTGACTGCAAATGTAACGTTCTATTGTTCTATGTCCTTGAGACAGGGCCCATGGCGAGGGAGCAATGATTGATATGAATAGTTTGGGATGCGCAATAGCTACGTGGGCGATGAGGCCGTCCGTTCCCAAAAACATGTTACTTCACAACACTGGAATTACGGGCTGGGGCACTGTGGATTTAGCAGGCTGCATAACGCACGGACTCAATGGATGTTTCTAATGTTATGTGAGTAATTATTCAGGCATTTTGATCCCGGGATGAGGGAATGATGGATGGATGCATGGGCAGGTGATTTGATACAGAGTTTGCCATGTACAGGGCTTCTTGGGATCTATCCGCCTCCCCTACGCTATGTGATGCAGGGCTGCCATTGTGGGACCATCGTCCATCTGGCCTTGTTGAGCCCTCCCTGTCTCGAGGCGCCCTCAGACACTTGTGTCCATGCACGTTAACATTCCCATCTGATGGAATCTGTTTTGACAGACGCATGCACAGGTACACTCGTTTGTGATGGTGTTTGCACCTCGATATAGATGGTTATGAGTCGCAAGTGGTTTTGGGGTGGTGATGTCTTTTTGGTTGGGCTAGCATGCATATGGCTGTGGATTTCGTGTGATCATTGAAGTGAGTAGTTGGAATGTAGTTCTGATGGCCATTCTGTTCTTTTTCTTTTCTTTTGGTTGACAGGTATCTCCTCCCCTTTTGCCACTGCCATCTGTATGCCACTCCTGCAGATGGATTTTACTCCCGACACCTGCTGCTTCGTGTTAATCAGTGGAGCAGCATTATGATCTTATGGGACGATCGCCAATGGGCCACATGCCCTTACGCAGTACTGGTGGCTCGGAGCAACATTTCGGCCTTTCAGCTGGACTAGTGCCTCCCCATTGGGACGGGCCTGCGGTTCTGTGCGCTTCCATGTTGCCTTTTCGTACGTGATTATGGCTCTGTGTACCATGGGGGAACAGGGCGACACACAGGTAGTGGCTGGTCATTTCTTGCGGAAGCAGCCCACAATGGTGATTGGTGTTTTGGAGTTCATGGCCTGATGGCTGTATGGGCTTGGTGATTTTGATGTGCATTAAATTTCTATTCGGATTTGGCCCGTGTAGCGTTTTTCTTTGCAAGTGATGTGGCATATGCCAATTTGGGGGGCGATGTATTGTGAGGAGATCTGCATCGGGTTCCGGCTTCGGGGTTTAGTTGCGTGGTACTGTACTGGGCGCGTTTGCCTACGAAGCCCAGTGAGGTCAGGGATGGGGGCTGCCAATATGACAGTTTGAATGTTGTCATGCTCAGGGGCGGGGGATTGGGTTTTGTGTGACAGATGCCGGTCAGCCAGGTGGACTGGTGGAATGATGTGATTTTCGGAATATTGCTGGTCACAGGTGCCTGTGTTTGCGTGCGTTTCTTGGTGGGGGACTGTGGTCATGTCCATTGGGATGGCTTCTGTATTCGTGCCATCTGTGCCCTGCAGCTCCCATTGGCCCCTGTTGTGTTTCTTTTGTTCGTTGGCATGCATGGGTGACTTGTACATTTCAATGGTTGCATTGTGGCTTCATTGCACCTACGGGGAGTTGTACTTTGTGGGCAGGGAGCGGTGTACAGGCACTCAGTGGGGCCGTTTACGGTTGATTCGCGATGCCGTACTTCTCGCCATGGCGGAATGGTACATTACGCCATGCCTGATGGCGTTAGGTACATGTCCGCTAGGGTCGGAATTGGCGTACCGTTGCACCATGGTGGTGTTTGCGGTTTGGCATGGCGCGCGCGCGCGTGCTTGGTGCAGTTAGCGTTGGCGTTCACTACGGTGTCGCTAATGGCTTCGTACTTTGCGGTGACGGGTCATAGTCGCACCGAGCGCTATTCGATGGCGGTATTGCATTTCCGCCATCGTTTTTCGATTTCCGCCAGGGTCGTAATGAGGGCCTTTGTCTTTTATAAATATAGATAGATAAGCCCAAATGGAGAGAGATGTTGCATGGTGGATATACTCTTAAGTCTAAACTGATTACTGTTGTCAAAAAATCTCTACCAAATCTTCTACCCCTCTGGCAGCCAGCATAATCACCCTGATATAGAGGGGACCATTTAAAACATTGTCAGTCTTTAGGAATTATCTATTTTAAAAGGAGGAGTTCTTCATATAAATACATCTATGCATTCATCCAGTAGGATTGTTATACACATTTATAGATCCCCTTTGGGGCTTGGGAGGTGAGGCCACTAAGCTTAACACCTCCTAGAGGACAGAGCAAGTGGGATCCCACTGGGGGGGATCCCACTGGGGGTGATCCCCCTTAGATGATGAAGTTCCTAGGAGGGGAAAACAAGGAGACTTCCTGATGTGGACTTAGTAACCTGGGGGTTCCCAATGATAGAAGAATATTATAGACTGGGTGCTTGAGAAAAAGACATTTTTTTCTTCTGTTTTGAACTGTGCTACATGGCAAGGACCCCATTTGTTTTGATCTAAGACCGACACACAAACTCAAGAATGGGCAGCTTGAAGAGACATTTGCTCTTCTGATTGGAACTGCATTACAGGGCAAGGGGCCCCTTTGTTTTGATAAAGAAGCTGGGGGCAGAACGCAGTCAGAAATCTTTCCTTTTAGACATATGTCCTTATTCTATTTTTGTTAGGCTTTTTGTGTTCACAGTGGTAAGGACAGTAATAAGTTTAGAATAAATTTGCAGGACGGTGGACTGTATTTACTTAGCAGGATATTCTGACAAGCACTCCTTTAGACTCCTTTCTTTTCTTTAGAAATAGGGCAAAGAAACTGAGCGACAGCATAGGTTTGAGGTGTTCTAATAAAGAACCTTGTGACTCAAAATGGCACCTTGTCCATCTTCTGGTTTTGACTTACCACACATTGCACACTTAAAAAACACTAGTGGGACTCATTCCAAGTTTGGCGGTGCAGGAAAAAAGTGGCAGTAATTCCGTTACTGCCACTTTTTTGGCAGTAAAGGAATTACTGCTATTCTTCCTGTACCCCCAAATTATAATTCTTGCCAGATTTATCACCGGTGCAATCACCGCACAGTAAATCCACTGATTTTTGAAGAAAAAGTGGCAGATTCGCCTGCAGGTAAATCCTCCACTTTGACTCTAGAAAATGGTTAGATTCACTGCAGGGTAATTCCAAAAATCCCCATCGAGTCCTGTGGACTACAGAAATGGGGAATAACACTGCCCTAAAACTACTTGTAATTCCACGGTCAACCCATGAGGCCAAGTGACGGTAATGGTACTTGATTTTGGTGGTAATTCTGTGAATTTACTGCCAAATTACAGCTAAACTCGGAATTAGGCCTGCTGGCTCTTATTATGATTTCAGCGGTAAAAACGGCAGTGGAATTGACATTACCACAAATGAGGTCAGCAGAATTACCACAATATTAAATGCCCATCTGCATGCCCCATTCAGCCAGATGGTAACGTTAATTCTGCCTGGAAAAATTACCATGAAAACAGTTTACCGAAAAACTAATTCTGTCAACATTTGGATGAATTATCATTAGTGCTAGCATTATTTAGAGGAATTACAAAACTGTAATTCTGAAAGAAATTGGCAGCATTAGCACTAGGTGAAATAGCATCAAAACCAAAATGGGAAGCTGAGCAGTGGTCAACTTAAAATATAGAATCCATTGAAAGTATTCATTTACTGGTGCCATCCAAGTGAGGAGTAGGCAGAACTCATGTCAGGAGAAAAACAAAGAGCAAAGTGCCAAAAATTCACTGAGTCAAAGCTGACTGTCATAGATGCAGCACATGCAGATGAGCTTTTCAGCTCACAAAGCAAGAACATTACACACCAGGAAGACTGAAATCTGGAAGGATGTACGGGATAAGGTGGTGGCCCTGGAACACACATAATATTAAAAAGCATTGAAATTAACTTGAGACCAGAGCCTGCTCACTCCTGGCACTCATGCATTTCAGCAGTCACAGGAGAAGGCACATTCAAGATTCCCAAGTTGACCCCAGGACATAAGACCATCCAGAGAATAGAATATGCAGTTAAATAGCATGGATGAAATACAATTGACCTGTGATTGACATGGAGGATCATTTCCCTGAAGTGTCCACCAAATCCCTGGTTCCTCCCCTACCACTATAGAATATCATCCTCACAAAAATGCATGCCCAAAACATAATGGATCTTGAGACCCGCACTTCAGACCAAAAATGTGTGCAGAAAAATATATGCCATTGTCATCATCCCATGCCACAAATACATACATGTCAGACCTACAGAATTCAGGTACCAATACAGAGTTGCAACCATGCTTGTTCAAGATGGATCACCAATCAATAGGAGACACAACATGATGAATACCTCCACACCTCATAGGCCAGAACATCACCCATACCCACCTAAGACGTGCAGGTTAAGGACATTCACAGGGTACACCATGCGCACACAATGCATGCCAAGTAATTGCATCACACAGCAGGATTATGCACATCATTGGGCGCATGTAGGCCAGGATGAAAGTCACAGTTTAACGGATAAGCCCTTCCTCAGATGATTTGTCTCGAGTCATACACAATAAGAGTGACTGCAATGTATAATGCTATCATTAATAACATTGCACATAAAATGATGTCACATCCATCCTAGCAGGCATTCAAGGAGGGGATGAAAGTGGCAGCAGGTCTTCCACATAAGCGACTGCTATCTGTGACGACCCAGGAATGAGACGTGGACACTTGACTTTGCCTGGTATGCTCTCCTGCTAGGGCATTCTAATTTAATTCAGTTCACAATCCCAAGGGTATTGATCTTCCCCAGGATTCTCTTTACACACTTGACTTTGCCTGGCACACTGTCCTGCCAGGATTTCCTTATATAAGTCAGTTTGCAATCCCAAGGGCATGGATGTTCCGCAGGATTCTATTTACACACTTGACTTTCCCCAGTATACTCTCTTGCCAGGGCTTTTTCATATAAATCAGTTCACAATCCCAAGGGTATGGATCTTCCCCAGGATTCTCTTTACACACTTGACTTTGCCTGGTTTACTCTCCTGCCAGGGCTTTCTCATATAAATCAGTTCACAATCCCAAAGGTATGAATCTTCTCCAGGATTCTCTTCACTTGACTATGCCTGGAATACTCTCCTGCCAGGACTTTGTCATATAACTCAATCCTCTCGCAATATGTTTGCAGGTCCCAAACTCACACACTTTCTCAGGCTGCAAGCTTTTCCATGCGTTCAGCAGTTTCTCTCTTCCAGGGCTTCTCACCCTTCCCAAACAGCCTTTCAGCTTTTCTGCCGGTGTGTGGCAGTAATCTTGAAGCACCCAGGCATCCCACCTTCCACAGCTGGGCTCACCGGCTGTGTTTGGCTGCTTTGCTCTTCCTCGCACCAGACCGTGAATGCTGCCGTTCATTGGTTGATCGGGAGAACGATCAGCTTCTTCTCCGCTGCCTATCTGGTCACAGTGGTCGAAGGGAAGCCTCTTGCTCTCAACCCTGCCATGGCAGAGCAGCAGCTCTTCAGTTACTTCTGCTCTGGAATGCCAGCAGTCCATTAGCATTGAATAGTGGTACGGTTGCTCCTCACTCTTCACCAGACTTCGCCTGCCGCCACAGCAGGGGTGTTGCTAGGTCTAGAAAGGATCAGGGGCTAAGCTAATGTTGGGACTGGTGGGACTCGGGCTAGCTAGCATTTTGTTTGTAGCCCCTGAGCTTCTATCCGGGGCTACAACCAAGAGACCCGGGGCTATAGCCCCCTCAGCACCCCCTAGCAGCGCCTCTGTGCCACAGTCTCCTCAAGTTTCTTCCAACATGAGCCGCCTGCTCATGTCGGGTATCTCTCTCTCTCCTGCATCAGCTATGGGGAATTTAAATGTCCCAGCATAGCATGTCTCCTTCCAACAACTAGAGCATGGTGTGGGCTTCCGCGCTATAGTGATCTTCATATCTCCATTCCTCCTCCTCAACCCAATATTTCCAAAGGACTCCTATACATGGGATTCATGGTTAATTTCTGTCATTCTATTTTCAGGATATTGTAGAATTCTATCAGCAAGTCATGTTTGTAACTTGTTGCTGGGGAATATTACAATATGCCATCAGGGCATGGGGAATGGAAGGGGTATCCCTAAAAGGAAGAAGGGGATACCTTGTCTCATCTGACACCTGACTCCCCTCCTGAGGATTTCCTCCCCCCATGTGGTCCTCCATCATATATATGCCCCCAGTGTGAGGATCAGGTAGTGGCTGCCGTCCCCTGGCCACATGGGAAGAGGCTCCCTCTGGAAAAGGTGTGATGATATCATCAGATTCATCACATACCTCAACCCCAGTGCTATACTTCTGCCAATTCTGCAGGGACACAAGGGGCAGTACCGACAGTAGCCAGAAAAAAGGCAAGTAAACACCTATCACCTCATTGCCCATGGTCACCACATTCATTTCCATGTAGCCGTGGGCACACTGAACACCAACACCAGCCCCACCTCATGCATCAGAGATGTGGAGGCTCCAACCACCACCACTACTAGTTTTTATTTGGAAGCAGGTCTGTCCACTACCATCACCACCAATGCTGCCAGTCATGTGAAAGCAGATTTGACCCCCATCAAGGCCACAGCCACCTCATCCTCATGTTTGCCTATGCCTGCCACCATCTTCATTGTAGGCATTCCACTAGTTCAAAATGCGGACATTCGCCTCCTGGACTCTACCTTTCTATCATTTAGCCTATGCTAATCATTCGCCCAATCTTAACCACTGGCCATGCACTGCAGTGGCACTAATTTCAGGTAACTGACTTCACCACTTACAATGATGACACAGCAGTACTTTTCACACGTGCATCAGGGAGGGATCAACCCCAATGATAATGATCAAAAACCACTAGTGGCACAACCAGACCTGGATGCCATTCAGGAAAAGCTCATGTGATTGAGGAGAACCAAGAGGGCATGGAAAGGATTTCTCATGATCAATTGGGCTATTCTCAGGCAGTGAAAATGAGGCCTGCTGTGCAGGGGGCATCACAGTCGTCAGGCAGAGCAAGCAGATTGCTGATGGAAATACGTCAATCACTCAAGTGAGGCAGAGGGTGGGTAAGCTAGCAGAGGCCATGTAAGCATAAAATGAAACCGTGATGACCGTCATAACACTCACACTCCTGCACATCTGGGGATGACTTAGCCAGCTTCATATCAGCCACTCCAGGTGAGGGATCTGTCTCCAGCAATATTGTACGGCTCTCTCACCAGGGACTATCGCATTCCCCACGAGCTGCACTTGGGTGTGACAAGCACTGTGAGAAGTAACCACAAAAGAGAGTTGGAAGGCAATTCCCTCCTGTTCATGCCCAAATATTGTAACACTTAGAAAACAGAAGGCTAAGTAGTTATAAAGTTATTCCTATGACTGAGTCCCTAGCCAAAAAGTTAAATGACCCTATCTGTGAATGATCTTGTTCCAAGTGAATGTGGGCCCTAGTTGGTGTTGCTGGGCCGACTACAAATGGTGTCGAGATCCTGTCCCTATTCTCTCTAAAACACTTTCCTGGTGTCTAATATGTGCACACAGCATGGAGGTCGATATTTTTATGTTTAATGTGTCGCCCCCATGGCGTGTGTCTTATCATTAAAACAAAACACAAAAACAGATTCTATGGACGGTGGTCAATAGAATTGGTTTAAAAGGAATATTTCTCCACCATAATACAATGGTGATAGAATACGTGTGGATAACAATTTCAATTTCTTTTTAGCAAGCCCTCTATTTTCTTTATAAGGGAATTGACATCTGGGTAATCAACCAGAACATTTAAGTGGTCAACCGGTTTCAGCGGGATTCTCAAGTAGCCGCTTTCTTCAGGACGAATACTATTTTCCAAATCTTGTATTCTCAACAATATCTTCAACACTGTGAAGTATTAGAGGGTGTCTTCTAGGGTCCAAAACTGGATAGGGTGAAACAATTCCTGATCCTATATGGACAAAGACAAGAGAGACAAGTGGGGCTGTCGTCAGTCTCAAGTACTATTGAAACCTATTAAGAACAAGTATTAATTACTGGTAGTTCTGCCTGCTAGGGATAAAGATCTCCTTACCTCTGTGGCAGGATCCCAAAGCCTGTAGTATGCTGTATGTTGCGATTGGTTTCTAGAAGTCTTAGTTAGTTAGGTCTTGTGTGGGGAGGCTCTGTTCTGTCTTCTCTCCTCACTTATACACCCTGTAGTGGAAATAGGAATGGACATGTATGCCGTGCTAAAACTCTGAGTTTTCTTAAGTGTCCACATCTAACTATTCACACTGTTATAATCTAATGCTCCTATTTTGATTGTCTATGGAGTTTTTCTAAAGCATCTCCTCATTAGGAGAGTATCCTGTATTCCATTTTTATCTTTATCTTGCAATCATATGGAGTTAACTATCCGTATTCAGGGGGCGTGGCTTGGACGCCATGTGAAAGGACGTGCCTGAACGGGAGCTCCCGCTGATCCGAACATTATCCGGCTGAATCCGCGCAACGGCCGCTACGATGTGGCATAGATGGTGATGACTGTAAATGCGAAGCTCGGCTGCACATGTGGATGCATTTTCATACGGGATTGTGCAGCGCTTGTGTCCTCAGGAGCCGCGTGAAGTTTTTGGGCCGGAGCTTCGCCGGCAGACAAAATGGCTGCCGCCGCTTGATGTTGGGACAAAGGATCGGGGACCGGATTCTGGAGGCGATTCCCTCAGTTCACGTTCAGCGCGATCCAGCGAAAGCAAGCTTGACTGGAGGTAGCCGAAACTGTGTGGCGACGGGGGGACATAGTGCCCCCAGGCCTGGGGCCTAAGCGAGATCGAAGGGACGCTCCTGATCGAAGATATGACGAGCAAGCTCCTGAGGGCGAAGAATAAACAGCCCACGCTCGACGAATTTGCCAAGACATCGCCTGGCACCGAGGGGACCAGGAGCAAAGAAAAGGCCCAGCCCAAGGAGATGGCCGCAGGAGGAACGAACCAGGAGGTTCTGGCAGCGATCGCAGATCTGAAGGCGACATGGGAGACCAAACTCCAACTTGCGGTGGCCGAACTGAAAACTGCGATGGAACTTCAGGTCGGGGCGGTACAGGAGGACGTGAACCTCCTGAGGCAAGATGTGCGAACCCTGGCCGAGCGCACAGAGACCCTGGAGAAGGAGATGGGCCCGACTGTGGCGGAATGCACCGCGCACAAACGAGAGATCCATGCCCTGGTGCAGAGGGTGGGCAACCTGGAAAGCAGGGCTGAAGAGGCAGAAGGTCGGGCCCGCAGAAACAACATCCGGATTGTGGGCCTACCGGAGGGAGCTGAGGGCCAGAATCCCACAGATTTTATTGAGACTTTGCTGCTGCAGGAGATCACCGGAGGTGCCCTAACGCAGGGATTTGCAGTGGAGAGGGCACACAGGGCCCTGATCAGAAGGCCACCGCCGGGTAATCCGCCCAGGCCCGTGATCGCCAAGATCCTCAACTACAAAGACCGGGAGAAGATTCTGGAACATTTTCGCAAAGGGGGCACCATACGGCGAGGGGAGGCAACCATCTCTGCTTACCCCGACTACACTCTACAAGTGCAGCGCAGTCGGATGAACTTTGGGGCGGTCAAAAGGCGCCTGCGGACGGCCGGTTTCAAGTATATGTTACTCTACCCAGCCAAACTTAAGGTCTTCTTCAAGGCTAAGACGCTGTTTTTCGACACCCCTGAGGAGGCCATGGAATGGCTCGATGCGCAGAACTGCCCTCAGGAGCCTGATGAGCAGATGGCGGACGGAGCAGGGAGAGTTAAGTGAAACAGTGGGCCTGGCGGACTTTGAACATTTGGACTGGAATATAGTCTTTGCCACTTTGTGATGGGGATGCATTTTTTAACTGTTTCGAACATGGTCCGCGAGCGCGGATATAAATGTGTAGGGGGCATCCGTGGGCCGTTTTATTCGTACCCCAGTGTGTGGTTAGGTTAGTCACTGTGTGAGGTGTGACACCCTGTCGGGTTCTCTACGGGGGCTTCCGTGGAGAACCGAACACGGGGATGCCTGAGATCCAGGGATGGAGCTGGGCGGTTGGTTGGGTTAGGGGGGTGGAGGGTGTTAGTTGTTATGTGAGCCTGGGGAAGAAACTGAGAAGGGATGTAGTCGGGACTGGGGGGAGGCGATCAGACCAGAGGGGGAAGTGGGAGCTACGGATAAATCATGGGAGACCTTAAGGTATTGACATGGAATGTTAGAGGGTTGAATAGCTACCTGAAGCGTAATAAGGTCATGTTGTATTTGAAGAGGCAGAGGATTGACGTGGCCTTGTTACAGGAGACGCATTTGACACGGGATAAACTTGAAATGGTGCGGAGAAAATGGAGGGGGACAGTGGTTGGATCCACATTCTCTGCGTATGCCAGGGGTGTGCTGGTTTGGGTTGCACCACATGTCCCGTTCAAGCTCTTGGGGGAGGTTGTGGAGTCGGACGGGCGGCTGGCCATGGTTCGGGGGATTGTGGAAGGTAGAGTTGTCTGTATCATAAACACTTATGCGCCCAACCAGGACACAGCGACTTACTTCAAGACACTGTGCGCGAGACTCGGTGAAGGGATGGGGAGCACAGTAATCTGGGGTGGAGACTTTAATTGTGTGCTTAACCCCAGGGAGGACAGGTCGGATGACAAAATGGTTAGGCCCAGCCCAGCGGCCAAGGTGTTGCAGTCGCTGCTAGCGGATCTAGGCCTGGTAGACGTGTGGAGAGCGAGACACCCGGGCGGGAGGCAGTATTCGCACTATTCGGCTCCGCACCAACTGCACACGAGGCTCGACTACTTTTTTGCCACTCCAGACATTCTTACGGAGTGTGAACAGATTGACTACAGGGCGAGGGTCCTCTCGGACCACTCGCCCCTAATCATGCATTGGCGGCTGCGCCCCCCACGTGCACGGATTCCAACATGGCGCCTTCGGGCGGAAGCGCTACGGGATCCGGTATTCAAGGAGGACATGAGGGAGGAGATAGTCGCGTACTTTGAGTCGAACACAGGGAGTGTCAAATCGGCTGGTACTTTGTGGGAGGCTTTTAAGGTGGTGATGAGGGGAGTTGCTATCGCGAAGTCCAAGGGATTAATGGGCGGAATCCTGACCGACCTGCGAGAGGCCGAGATCGAGCTGGAAAAAGAATTGGAGAAGGGTGGGACCGATGTGGAAGTAGTTACTGAGCTGCAGCAGCGGTGCTCTGGGCATTGGGACAGACTTTGTAACCTGAATTATACGAAGTACATTGAGAGGTTGCATGCGGGTGGGGACAAGACAGGCAGGCTCCTCGCTTGGCTATATAAGAGCGAAACCCCTAGGGCTCCGATCCGATCGGTCATCACTGAAGGGGGTGCGGAGATCGATACGCAAGAAGGGGTAAATGGGGCATTCGCAGAATACTACCAAACATTGTATGAAGATCGGGAAGGGGGGAGCCGGGAGGAGATAGATGAAGTACTCGGGGATATAGGCCTGCCCAGAATCAGCGATGAAGAGCGAGAGGAGATGGATGCTCCGATCACTTTGGAAGAGCTCAGAGAAATAGTGCGACAGCTGCCCACTTGCAAGGCCCCGGGGGCGGACGGGTTCCCCAGCGAGTTTTATAAGGCGTATGGGGAGGAGGTACTCCCACCCATGCTGGACATGTTTAATGAGGCGTTTGAGCTGGGACAGCTACCAGAATCACTCAGGGAAGCGGTCATAGTGCCACTCCCCAAGCACAATACACCGGGACACGGTTGCGGCTCCTATCGACCCTTGTCAATGCTGAACCAGGACAGCAAGATCCTAACAGCTGTCTTGGCGGCTAGAATGAGGAGAGTTATAGGCAAGCTGATTCACCCTGACCAGACGGGCGATGTCCCGGACAGGAACATTACCCACAACCATAGACGCCTACACAGAGTGGTCGAATGGGGATGTAGCAAAGACGGCGAAATGGCGATAGTGGCGCTGGATGCGGTCAAGGCGTTCGACTCTGTTCGTTGGCCGTGGCTGTTGGCGGCACTGGATCACTTCGGAATGGGGCCAGGGTACAGGAGGTGGGCCGAATTATTATATAGCGCGCCTCTAGCCAGAGTCCGTACGGGGGCAGTAGTGTCGGATAGGTGGCAGTTAGGTAGAGGCACCAGGCAGGGATGTCCTTGGTCCCCAATGTTGTACATCCTGGCCCTTGAGCCCTTGGCAATTTACCTCCGGCAACAGTATGACCCGGTGGGCATAGAGGTGGGGGGGGAGAGCCATCTGATATCCCTGTATGCCGACGATATGCTGTTGTACCTCCAATACCCTGAAGAGAACTTGCAATATGTCTTGGAGGTGATGGAGAGGTTTGCTTGGCTTTCTGGTATAGCGGTCAACCCTCGGAAATCCACCCTGTTCCCGCTGGGCGGCTATGTGGGGATACCGGCTGAGAGGTTGCCAGTATTGCGAATCCCATGGGCGACAAGCACCTTTCGGTACCTTGGCATAGACGTATATCACACGACCGGGGAGGAACACAGGCACAATACTGAATTGGCAGTGGGGAGGATCGAGAAGTGCATGAGGTTTTGGGAGAAACTACCCTTGGCGATGATGGGCCGGGGTGCTATGCTTAAGATGGTCGTGCTACCTAGGCTGCTACACTATTTCAATAACATTCCATACATGATACCCAAGGGGTTTTTTGCTAGACTACATGGGGTATGTAGAGATTTCTTATGGCAGGGCACGCGTAACAGGGTCGCATTGTGGAAATTGCAGAAGGCTTATGAGAAAGGCGGCGTGAGGCTGCCGAACTTTGAGGCCTACTACGTGGCAGCGCAGCTGCAGTACGTGGCCAAGTGGCTTTCGGACGACGAAACCCTGGAACATAGACTGTTGGGAAAGGACTGCTCCCCCTTCTACCTGCGAGAGATTATTTGGGTATCCAGCACATGGATGAGGGGGCGTCCTAAGATGCTAGCGTTGGGCAGGAACATGTGGCGAAGAGCCTGCCGGATGATGGGGGATCCCCTGCCGTGCATGCCGCAGCTGCCGCTGGTGGCCTTGGCAGGGGAAGACGGACAGCTTAGGGCCATCCTGCGAACATACTGGGAGTCAGTGGGGCTGGTCACTTTGGGGGACATTTGGCAGGATGGGGCCTTGGCGGAGTTCGCAGATCTGGAGGCGGGGGCGGGGCTGCATGCGGGGCAATACATGACGTTCCACAGAGTGGTCAGGGAGGTCCGGAGCACTTGGCCCGAGACCATATTGGCTGACGAGCCGGATGCGACGCTGGAGATCATGTATGACGCATCCGAGGGCGGGCATGAGGTCTCCAGGCTGTACGAGATGCTGATGGCAAAGGTTGGGAAGGATTTGGGGTACCTGAGGTTGGAATGGGAAACAGAGATGGGGGCCCCGATGGCGGATGGGCAATGGGAGCGCGCCCTGGTGTACCACAAAAAAGTATCGAGGAATGCCAGGTTCAAACAGATACAACTATATATCACGCATAGGGCATACATGACCCCCCTGAGAATTTCCAGATTTCGAGACGCTGGGCGCCAGGCGTGTCCCAAGTGTAACACAGAGAACGCTGATATGATTCACATGTTCTGGGCCTGCCCTGTGATTGCAACCTACTGGGGTGAAGTGGCGCAGAAGCTGGCGGGGAGGGGCATTGTACTTAAGATAGATTCGGCCTGGGCCTGTTTGCTTGGAGGGTACCCCAGGGCGCGCAAGCTTCGGCACGTGGAGAAGCTTAAGGATTTGGCTTATACACTTGCCAAACGCAGAATAGCCATGGGATGGAAGAATTGTCAGAGGCCACGGGTGGAGGTATGGTGGCGTGACCTCCAGAAATGGGCTGCCGCCGAGACGACAGCATGGTGGGAGGCCAGCAGGGCGGGATGGGAGGAAGAGGTGAGCTCCCTCACGGCATGGAAGGTGCTATTGGCTGAACTGTTTAGTGCGGGGTCGACCTCGGCTGGATCTGAGAGCGACGGAACCCCACCACACGGAACGGACAATGATGGTGGACACCCTACAGGCTCATAGGGGGGAGGGAAGGGGATTGTTAAGTTAATTTTGTTCTGTTTTTTCTTTCTTTTCTTTTTTATATCTGTTGTTTGGCCTTTGTTGTGGCTTGATGTGTTCTATTTATGTTCTGTTGCACTGTGTGGTCGTTATAAAATAAAATACATTTAAAAAAAAAAAAAAACTATCCGTATTCAAAAGTATTAAATGTCCCCCATTCGGTATTGAGGTCTGTGTAAATTACATAACAGACTAGGCACATTAGATTTATGCAACGTCTCTCAAAAATACAGGAAACCCACGTTGGTATAGTCAAACGCTAGGATTGGAGTTTCATTTCAAATAAATGCACCAGAGATTGGATCATACTAATCATTAACACAGCGAAAACAGTGTCTGAGAGACTAATGAATGAAATCATTGCAAAACAAGACGCGATAGCAACAAAAATGATTGTAGGTGATTACCTGAAAAGTATGGCAGTTTTGGATGCAACGATAAAAGAGTTCAAAGATCTCAACCTAAATAAAAAGGTCACAAAACTCAAGAAGGATATTGCAGCCTTTACCCACGAGAAAAAGTACCCATACACAACGGATGCGTACTATGAGGAACAAGAAAAGAACACCAATGCTCCCAGTATGGGATCCACAAGAGGCAGACAACAAAGAAATAGACCGAGACCTGGAGACTGGAATTTTTCCAGTGGCAGCTCCGATGAGGACTCAGGCAGAACCGGTGGTAATGTCAGATTTGACAATCAACAAAACAGAGGCGGAAATGCTTGGGGTTTTCAGACCCCAAGAGGACGTGGCAGAGCCAGAGGATGGTGGCCGAATCAATCACCCAGGGTCACCAGGAACAGAGGGAAAGGGTGGTACCAACAGAACACCATCCCACAATACAACCCCTAATACCTGAGAAAAAATCTCTGGTGGTCAATTTATCCACTTGCATCCTCTCAAGCACTCAACTGAGTGTATTACAGAAAGGCCTTTCTATTGTTCCTACATCCCTCCATGATCCATTCCAGACAAGAATTGAGATTACCCAGTTGATGAGAAAGATTCGGCTTAAACAGTTTTTCCCTAAAAACACACATAGCGGATCTACAGATGTGACGGGGCTACACAATAAATCTACGTATTATCCTCCACCACACAGTATAAGTATTTTGAAAAGTTGATTCTTAAAAAACTCGACGAGATTGAGGCAGAAGACAACTTGGGAACATTCCACAATTTGACCAAAATGGAAGACCTAGCTTTGAAGGAAATAAAAACAAACATAGGCATAATTATAAAACCCGCCGACAAAGGGGGAGCCATTGTCATCATGGACAGAATAGATTATGACAGAATGGTGAACACCTTAATAGATGACCGGACCACATACAGAAAACTTGGAAGTGATCCGACAGAGCGGCTCAGGAATCTGATTAATCCGATTATCGAAGAAGCGGAGGCAGAAGGACACATAAGTACTAAAGAATCAGCTTTTTTGACTCCAAAGTATCCCAGGCATCCCGCCTTTTACGCACTACCCAAAATACATAAGGGCGTCCTCCCAACACCAGGACGTCCTATTGTATCTGGAATTGGCTCCATCCTAGAGCCCCTCTCGCAGTTCACTGACTTCTTTTTGAGAGAAGAAGTTAGCAAAATGCGCTCCTATGTTAAAGATACCACAGCTATCCTGGTATATTTAGATAATCTTGTCCTTGAGAGCGAAGACATCTATATAGTAACGATGGACATAGAGTCATTATACTCTAAAATCCCTCAAGGAGAAACATTGAGGGTCATCGAAAGTGTATTACGAACCAAGACACTGGACATGCCATTGGCATTGATTATGCAATTGGCAGAAATAGCCCTAGCAAAGAACTACTTTATGAATGGAGAGAGCTATTACGAACAGATAGCCGGAACAGCCAGGGGTGCAACATTCGCACTGACTTTAGCAAATTTATATGTTGCCAATTTTGAAGAAAATCACATATACCCAGAGACTAATCCTTTTGCAACCAACATAGTGAGCTGGCTTCAATACATCGACGATGTCTTTCTACTGTTCGATAGAGACAATTCCACTTTAAACAACTTTATGGAGTGGATCAATGGACTGAATCCTTTCCTCAAATTCAGCTACGAGGCAAGTAAAACTTCAGCCACGTTCCTTGATCTGAAAATCACCAAGATAGGCCAGACATTCGAGACCACGGTTTTTCAAAAACCCACTGATAGAAACTCCCTATTGGATTATAACAGTTTCCACCAAAGGTCTTTGAAAGAAAACTTACCCTTTGGGCAGTTTCTCCGTTTTAGGAGGAACTGCACCACGAGAGTAGAGTATGATACACAAGCAACAAGGCTCTCTAACAACCTATTGGAGAGAAATTATCCGTACAAAATTATTAAACAAGCAAAGAAGAGGGCAAGAAGTATACCAAGAGAGATAACCCTCAACCAACATGGAAGAAGGAAAAGAGATGACAATATCATCACAGCGGTATTCAGTCATTCGCCCATAATTAACCGCTTGAAGAAAGAAAAATTCGGAAGGCTTGGCACATACTCAATATTGAAGAAAAACAACTACCGGAACCACAGTTTGCCATAAGGAGAAGGAAGAATTTTAGAGACTCACTGGTGCAAACTTATAAAGAAACACCCCCTACCGCCGGCACAAGTACTCTCTGGAACACACCGAGACCCTAGGGCCACACACCATGTGGAACCTGCACTGTGTGTAAATACACACAACGTACTACAGCCATAGATATAGACTGGAAGTACCCTTGGGAACAGAGGAGTCTGACCAACTGTAATACTACTAATGTAGTGTACCTCATACAATGCCCCTGTAATAAGAAATACATTAGCATGACAATAAGGGCTATAAAAACACGCATAGGGGAACACCGTTCCAACATCAGGACAAAAAAAAGAACGGCCCCTTTGGTGGAACATTACATTGAGAAACACCATACTGAAGATGATCTAACGTGGACTATAATAGAAAAAGTGAGAGTACCTAAAAGAGGTGGTATTATCGCAGCCCTCTTACTAAAAAGAGAACAACAGTGGATATATAAGGCCTCATTACACGGATGGCGGAGAACCATGGCGCTATTAGCGCCATGGTTCATGCCGGTAAAATACCGGCACCGCCTTGGCGGAAAGGGGAATTACCGCCCAATTCCAAGGTTGGCGGGGCGGTAATTTCCCCTTCCACCATTGCCCTTCCCCATTCCCATTTTTGCCCCATAGGGCTCAATGGGAATGGGGAAGGCGCTAATTACGGTACCGCAAATTGCGGTACCGTAATTAGTTCCCTGGGTCCCTTTGCGGGTTGGTTTTTAATGCCTGCAAAAAGCAGGCGTTAAATCCCCCGACCCGCAAAGGGACATCGTAGTAAGGCGGTAAGGATTTACCGGTACCGGTATTTTACCGGTACCGGTAAATCCTTACCGCCATCCGTGTAATGAGGCCCATAGAGCCCACAGCCACTTGATAGGCCTTAATGAGGAGATTTGCTGGCAAACTCTGGCGGTCCTACAATAGTGGGCCCATCGTAATTAAACTATCAACTTCATAAGATATACCCTAGCACGTGGACGTCACTCCTGGAATCTCGCAGAATGGGCTAACCATCCCCTAATGGGTTAAAACCTCTTTCTCAATGAAGACCGCTCCAACATTTATGGTTCTTAATATCTCACAGACCACGATCTATGCGAGACAAAAGAGCCCTTGGGAAACTATTGGGCAGTCATACATGACCAGGCAAGCAAGGTGAGGTCGCCTAGTTCAAATCTGTAACTCTGCGTAAGCACGACATGGCTATAATTGTAGAAAAATAGTCCTTTAATTAGAACCATATTGGCCTCTCCCTGCTGTAATTGCAGCCCGTGCACAAAAACGAACTACAATTCCCAAGCAACCGCCGGCCACTTCTGCAGTATATTTTTACATACACAGACGTGGCCACAGCGGCACAATACAGTTCTGCATCTTGAACTAAATCGGCACCTGCAGGCCGCTATTGTAGTCTTTTGACTTATATGAACTACAACGTTTTAGTTACAATGGCGGTCTGCCCATGTATACACACACATGACATGGACGATGTGATTGTGAGATCAGGTGACACGGCATCTACGATCACGTGCCTATGACGTAAAGATAAAAATAAACATTAAACAAGATGGCACGGTACCGGACGACACGAACATAGGCGGCCAGAACATCACATGGAGGTAAGCGCTAACAATAGCGTTTGACTTTACCAACGTAGCAATAGCAATAGCGTTTGACTATACCAACGTGGGTTTCCTGTATTTTTGAGAGACGTTGCATAAATCTAATGTGCCTAGTCTGTTATGTAATTTACACAGACCTCAATACCGAATGGGTGACATTTAATACTTTTGAATACGGATATTTAACTCCATATGATTGCAAGATAAAGATAAAAACGGAATACAGGATACTCTCCTAATGAGGAGATGCTTTAGAAAAACTACATAGACAATCAAAATAGGAGCATTAGATTATAACAGTGTGAATAGTTAGATGTGGACACTTAAGAAAACTCAGAGTTTTAGCACGGCATACATGTCCATTCCTATTTCCACTACAGGGTGTATAAGTGAGGAGAGAAGACAGAACAGAGCCTCCCCACACAAGACCTAACTAACTAAGACTTCTAGAAACCAATCGCAACATACAGCATACTACAGGCTTTGGGATCCTGCCACAGATGTAAGGAGATATTTATCTCTAGCAGGCAGAACTACCAGTAATTAATACTTGTTCTTAATAGGTTTCAATAGTACTTGAGACTGACGACAGCCCCACTTGTCTCTCTTGTCTTTGTCCATATAGGATCAGGAATTGTTTCACCCTATCCAGTTTTGGACCCTAGAAGACACCCTCTAATACTTCACAGTGTTGAAGATATTGTTGAGAATACAAGATTTGGAACATAGTATTCGTCCTGAAGAAAGCGGCTACTTGAGAATCCCGCTGAAACCGGTTGACCATTTAAATGTTCTGGTTGATAACCCAGACGTCAGTTCCCTTATAAAGAAAATAGAGGGCTTGCTAAAAAGAAATTGAAATTGTTATCCACACATATTCTATCACCATTGCATTATGGTGGAGAAATAGTGTTTTTAAACCGATTTTATTGACCACCGTCTATAGAATCAGTTTTTGAGTTTTGTTTTAATGATAAGACACACACCATGGGGGCGACAAATTAAACATAAAAATATCGACCTCCATGCTGTGTGCACTTATTAGACACCAGGAAAGTGTTTTAGAGAGAATAGGGACAGGATCTCGACACCATTTGTAGTCGGCCCAGCAGCACCAACTAGGGCCCACATTCACTTGGAACGAGATCATTCACAGATAGGGTCATTTAACTTTTTGGCTAGGGACTCAGTCATAGGAATAACTTTATAACTACTTAGCCTTTTGTTTTCTAAGTGTTACAAGCACTGTGAGAAACCTGAGTGTATTCTCACTCCTAAATCCCCGGGATCCTCTTCTCAGGTGGCCAGGGAAAGGCCATCGCTCTTGGATCCTGAACCTGGAGGTCGAGAAGCGAGGGAGGATCACATGGCTGAAGTGACCTCAGAGTTTGGGAGTTGGGTACCCTCAGGCGAGATATGGTATCCCCCATTCCCTAATTATGACCAACCAACCCTTTCCCAATCTTTATGGGTTTTTGTGAGACCTCTTCCCTCTCTTTTCCCCATTCAACCTGTAAAGGTATTGGGACGAAGAAGAGGAGACTAAGAAGAATGAACACTACACTGGCAATTCACCACTCTGGTACTGGGACGATGAAGATGCCTGCAGAGTATGGTGAGAGTCAGGCATGTCACCTTTACTGTAGTCAGGCATAACCTAATTAAGGATTCACAACTGCAACCTGGTAGAAGGTTGCAGGTGTATATCTAGAGAGTGTTAGAGCACACTGCAGGGAGGAGAAACAGGGAGGCCTTTGGGGAGAAGACCAGCAGGGGACCCATTTTTGTAGGAAGCAGCCATGGTGGTACCTGTGGAGGAGCCAGGACGCCGCCCAGCAGCGCAGAGAGGGAGCCTCCGTAACGTGGAAGCAGCAGCAAGAGCTGCTGTGTCACAGAGGGAAGCGGGATGGCATCTGTGTCTGTTTGGAGGTGGCAGAGCCATCAAAGTGTGCACAGCAACCTCTGATATGCGAGCAGGACTTGCAGATGCTGGCTCATTGACCGCCGAGGAAGACAGAAGCAGCATGAGCCGCTCATGAGCAACGCTGCAGACCGGTGAGTGTCAAGGGAGGCACTGGCTGGCCCGGGGTATTATTGGCAGGCTGCAAGTGAAGTAACAGTTACCGAACTGAGTAAAAGGGTTACTTTGCATTGAGTGAATGTATATGAAGTGCTGAACTGAATGGAATCCTAAAACTGAACGTACTGAATATATCCTGAATTCTAAACCGAATGGAACGTTAGAATTAAATATACCAAATGCATATTGAATACCGAACTGAAGGAAAACCTGAAATTGAGCACAATGAATATTCAGTGAGTACTGAACTGAATGAAACCTTGTAATTCAACTTATGGTGACGTGGAATGGAGTACAATTACTATGGGCAATGCAAAACACAGCTAAAGAGCAAATGTCCATATGAAAGTGACACATAAGAAAGAGTGCAAGTGTGAAAGAGTGACATAGAAAGGTGCAATATGGGCACAACCACTACAAAGTGAACTTTAAGAGGGAATGCACTACGGAAAGGCCAAAGACTTGCAAGAGGTGTGTGACACATTTTGGCAGAGCCAAGAGCTAACCAGGAGAACCTAGTAAAGTGTGAACCTGCATGGGAAGCCAAGAGGCCAACAAAAGGGTAGTGGAGTGAAGATAACTCTACACATTGGAGCAGGTATAGAAGGACATGTGTGGGCTGAAGAGCCTGGGAATCCTGCTTGCGTGACCAGTGTTGGGTGGACCGTGTGGTCTGACAACTGCGCCTAGACCAGTTGAACCTGAACTATGAAAACCTAAAGACATTGTAAAATACATTTAGGAAATCCACTGCAAATGAACTTTGAAATAAACCAGACGAAAGGTCAAGTGAACATAGATTTGTGTTGAGCTTTTGAAAGACTGAACCTGTGAGACAAGTTGCTAATCTTGAGGAAGGGAACTCTGAGAGTTGATGAAGTACAAATTCTGTTGTTAGGACGGAGCTTCAAGACATTTGTGCTTGGGAACCTCGAAGATTATATGGAACTGTATTACCTTGCACTTTTGTTGAACTTTCTTGAACTTGTGGAAGGGAGCTAAAAGAGAGCTGTGAGCTGGAAGAAGTTCAGAACTTTGAGTTAAACGTTTCTTTTTTTGTTAACATCCCTACACATTGTTTAGCTTTAGGTGTGAGTGCAAGTATAGTTTTTGGAGTCAGACAGACTTTTAAGTTGAACTCTTTGGACTCAGACATTCCTTAGTTTCATTCAGGTAGGGAAATCCCACCTTAGCATAGGGCAAGTTAGGCCGTCTGCCATCCTGACATTTGAGTTAATAAATTACTTTGTTTTGAATCTCGAAACTGCTGTCTGTGTCATACACCATGAATAGTTCACAGCACCCATGAAAACAGGGACTGACATTGGTCATGGGGACAGGGATTGTGGGAGAGTGCGGATGTTGGGATGGAGGGTAGTGAGAGGGCATGGGTGTTGTGGTGAAGGGTAGTTGGTGGACATGGGTTTTGGGTGGTGAGGGTGGTGGAAGGGCATGGGGTTGTCACAATAAATTAAACATTTGGGCATTACAGCAAGGGAATGCAGTGGTCATGCAATGTTTGTCATAAATGTGATTTTAGTGAAGAGAAATGGTACATTGAAAAGTGCATATGTTTGTGGTTAAAAATAGTTTTCAATGATTTGCTGATGAATGATGGGTCTTTCTCTTCCATCCTCATTGTCACCACAAGGGAGTGTGGCATCACTGGCACACCATCTGTGGGGTCCAGGGTGCATTTTACTCCTCTGGATGCAAGAGGACAGTCCTCCAAATGCACATGGTGTTCAGCATTGCATAAAACACAGCAATCCTGTCCGTGTACTCAGAGCTGTATATGAGGGCCCACCAGTCTGGTGGAGGAAACTATATCTTCCCTTGAGCAGTCCAAATGTTTGTGCAATACACATCTGGTCCAGATGTGTACCTCACTGCAAGCTACCTCTGGTGGTTTCCCAAGGTTCCTGATGGATGTCATGAGCTACAGTAGCTACGGATATCAAAAGTCACGTGCAACAGAAAGAAATCATATTAGATGGTGGGAGTGTGGATTGTAAAGGTGCTCCTCAATGTAAGAACTGTGCTTGTGGGCTTAGTGTTTTGTCATGCTGCTATAGATGTTCTGACCCTACAATACCATTTGTGTCTGTGGCTTGAAATGGGTAATGGCAAAATAGTACCCATAATTGGTTGTTTGGATGTGTTGAATCCTTGGGTGACAAAAACTGGTCAACCTTTCATTTGCTGAGGGATCTGTATCTCCTACCCTCAAGGAGGCGTGGATAATCCCACTCCTGAAAGAAGATAACCTTGATCCGATGTCCATAGACAACAATCATCCTATAATGAATGTACTGTTTCTTCTTAAGATCCTGGAAAAGGTTGCATATCTTCAATTTCAGAGGTTCATTGAAAAGAACAACATTCTCAGAGCACATCAATCATGCTTTAGAGCCAGACAAGGTACAGCGACTGCCATGCTGGATCTTAAATCAAGCCTGTCTAATATTGTTGATCACAGTCAGCCGGCGCTCTTGATGTTTCTTGACCTGTCCCCCGCATTTGATCTGGTGGATCATGCCTTATTGGTGGACAGGTTGCAATCCATAATGGGCTGTTCAAGTTTAGCAACACAGTGGGTTGCCTGTTTTATTGGCACTCATAATTTCAGAGTTGCCACTGACAATGCTTGTTCCACATCAGCACCTATTACATGTGGAGTCCCGTAGGGATCATGCATCTCGCCCTCACTGTTTAATGTTTATATTATTCCCTTCCTGAGATGTCTAGACGACCTGGGTATTCTTTATACCAACTATGCTGATGACACCCAGGTCGTCATGAAGTTCTCAGGCCTGTATTCACAGGACTCATTGAATTTCAATACAATTTATTCTGCCATCCATGACTGGATGGCAGCCAATTATTTGGCTCTTAACACCAAAAAAAACGAACTATTGATTGTGGCCTTTGGCCCTAAACTCAAAACCTTCCCCTCTGAGTACAACATCTCTAGCATCTCCAACATAATCAGCCCAGTGGCTAAGAAGGTGAAGACCCTTGGTGTTAAATTGGACGCAGAATTGACAATGAATGAGCACGTCTCTCAGATTCATTCTTCTTGTGGCCTAATTAAAAACTGCTCCATCACATCCGGTCATTCGTGTCGCATAACAATGCTTCCATTCTGGACTCCGTCCTCGTAAACTCCCATCTGGACTATTGCAAAAGCCTCTTGAGCGGCTCCTACTAGTCTAATTTAGCTGCATTGCAGGTCGTACAGAACAGAGCAGTTTGTGCTTTCTCTGGCTTATCCAAATACATCCATATAACAGCTTTGAGGCGCGATCTGCACTGACTGCCCGTGAAGCATCACATTACGTATAAGATTATCATGCTTACCCATACGTGCGTGAGCAATACAGCTCCAAAGTACCTTAGGGACCGCCTAATGGCATATGTACCTCTTTGCAGTCTTAGATCCAAGGATCAATCCAGACTTGTGCAGCCCAGGTTTAGGCTGATGAATGATGGTGAATCCTGTTTTGGTGTGCAAGGGCCGATGGCCTGGAATGATCTCCCTACTGCTCTCAGAACCGTTGAAACGGTAATTGAGTTCAACAAGAAGTTGAAGACTCACCTCTTCAACCTCCCTCTCGCCTGAGACCCCATTATGGACTCCTCCGGCCAACCTGTCCTTTTTACGTGTTCGTCTTTCTTTGTTCTGTATGTGCCCTGAGGCCCCTTGGGCATTTGGCACGTTGTAAAAGTTTAAATAAATACATTATTCTGCTCCATGGAACATGGGTTTTCCACAATTTTCCCCACAACTGCAACATCGCCCATACTCATTGCGTAATTGCTCACCTGTCACAGATATTTGATGGTATTTGTGCTGTTCATCATTGGGGGGTCTTGCAATTTTAATGGCCTTCAGGATGTCACAGAGACCTTCCTAAATGTTAGGTATGGGGCGTCAACTGTTTTTCAAACCTGGCTGACCAATTATGGCCATGCCCTACTTAAGGCATATTGTACTAGGCATTATGAGCCAGTAGTTCTAAAGTGCCAAGGACGAGTATGCTCGCCCTTTGTACATAGACTTGCACAATAGCCTGGCAATTAAGGGGTATAAGCATTTTTGGGGGAGTTGGCCTATGAAGCACTTCAGCTATGCCAACACTCGGGAAGGTGAACAGGTATGGGTCTTGTAATGTGGAGTTTTTGCGGGCATGAGCGGCTTGCAGATGGAAGGGTGTTGGTATGCATGTATGACATGTATTGTGGTGCTCCGTTCCCACACCTTCCCTTCTCAACACCTTATTTCATGCTCCCTGCACACATTGCACTGTCACTTGGGCTACTTAACAAAATTCCAAGTGCACTTTCCTCTGTGCGAGTCTATATATCCTGACAGGGTGCTGTTATGTAGGATCACGGTGTCATGTGTGGAACCCTGAAAATGGTCCCAGCAGTGGCTCACAACTGGATGAGTACCACACATCATCTGCATGTTCATGGGATGGAATTGCTTGCCTTTGAGGTAGCCCTGATGCACTGCTGGGACACTGATGCCACTTGCATGCAGTGCAAGACAGCAATCATGTCGGTGAAGTGGGCTGTCACACAGAAACGTGCTTTTGTGACAAACACCTGAGCGAGAGTAGTGAGCCGGGAAATGTGATTTTGCACAGGTCCCATTAGTGTACCCATCACCTGGGTCAGCCCTTGGGAGAAAGCTGGCTGGGACAAGCCATGCAGCATTCCAATGCTGTGCTTAAATGTACTTGTGGCACAGAGGTGAAAGAATGATGGCCAACAGCTTAAGTAGGAGCGGGACTACAGTCCTGATGCTGTGCTGCATTGGCGGGCTGCCTGATTCAGGGTCAGCAAGTGTGCAATGGTGTTACGGTTCAGGCAATAGAGGGGATTATTTCTTCATCCGCCAGTGCCCTAGAGTAGGTTCTGACATGAGTTATGGTCTTCTTTACCCATTGCTTGCCAGCATCCTTAATGGCTGCTGTGCCTCAGGCCTCTGTAGATTGATTTACAGCAGAAGGTTATGGATGTCATACTTAATGTCTGCTAGTGACCGCATGTTGCTTAGAAGTGTATTCTGGGAATGTGTGGGGCTTTAGATACTCCTCTGGTACCAACTGGATGCACCTGTGGCTTAATTTCCATCTCCAGGATTAATTTGCCTCCACCTCTTGGGCAGACGATACTGCTCTGTTTTTTTGAAGGAATTATTGCAGTATTTTGGTGGTATTTCATCTTGTGATCCTGTGGGTTTAACATTTGTCTCACATTAATTCCTACAGAGGAATTAGAGCCAGATACATTGGTGATATATTTTGGTGCTAATTCATCCAGAACTAATTCCTGTGGCGAAGTTAGCACTTGAGAATATATTGATTTCCTTGGAATTTGCCAGAATGGTAAAAGTGGCAGTAATTTCATTATTTATAACTCCTCACCTTTTCAATGTAACCTGCCAGCTGCATACTAGCCATAGGCTGGATCTTACACATTAGTCGACTATTTTATGTAGGTGCATCTAAAGCATCACATCAGCTCAGTTTGTACTGGCAGAACATTGCCCAGACAGGGATGTTTTTTTTTTATTCTTACTAATTCGCTACGTCATTACACCTAGATCCACATCTAGACTAATGACAGCCATGCAGAAAAGAAGGTCGTTTCCCGGGGGCACTACTGATCGATCAAATGGTAGGGAAAGCTGCAGACTACACCTGGTATGCAATTTCCACAACAAGGTAGAACAGAAGCTTGGGACAAAAGTTGACAATATTTCAGAATGTAGTTGAAGGGCCCATCTTCTAGGCTTCAATAATTGACCAGTTCCTCGTAATTTGAGACTCGACATGCTTCTCTATTTATGTATTGAAGAAGAATCTAGATGGAGCCCAATGATAGAGTGCTCTCTGTTGATTTTGAGCCTCTAGGGTCGAACTCGGGATGGATGTTCCCAGGGAGGCTAGGATTCTTGACTATGACGTACTGACTGGACTAGATACTAACTCCAATCTGACTAGCTAGGACAGAGCACTATAGGTAGGGTCAGCACTCAGCATTGTTTTAAGGTGCTTCTATAGGCATTGGAATGAGCTTTAGGTGCTCTCTTAGAGTTCAGTATGAGCTTGTTATTACACAGGAACCTACATTTGTCCATGGTTTTACATCAACGCATGTGCATGTTTACATTAGTTCAACAAGAGTGTAGGATTCCCTCTAATGAGAACGAACATGGTTAAATTCTTCTGATCAAGAGGGTCTACAACCATGTTTTAGCTCACTGACCCTTCACAGAGGAGAAATATCCATTTGCATGTCAGTATGGTCCCACTCACAAGGGCAGTCCAGCACCAAAATGCTAGACAATTTTCTTCTTCACAAGGGTACCATGAGAAGCCCCAGACACGTTTTTCAGCATTGTTGAGCCTCCTCAGTGAGGTGAAGCTTAGCCTTGCTGAGGCACAGTGAGCAAGGGCTCCACATCTGGATTACCCTTGGTTATTCTGGGTGAAACCCCAAGTTTTACAAAATTGAAAAGGAGTGTGGGAGCCCCCCTACTGAGAACAAACATGGGTCAAATAACCTGTTCTATGGAATTTCTTCAGATCAGGAGGGTCTGCAACCATGTTTTAGCTCACTGCACCCTTCACAGAGGAGAAATCCCATTTGCATATCAGTCTTTGGGGGTCATTCCGACCCTGGCGGTAAGGGGTTAACGGCGCCGGTAAAGGTGCCAGAGCCGTCAACCCCTTGCCGCCTCATTACGAGTTCTGATTGCGGGACCCGCTAAAGACACCTGGTTTTACCAGGCGGCCTTAGCGGGTCCCACGAGCAGCCCAGCATGCTAACAATGGGCCTGTTATTAACAGGCCCGTTGTTAGCATGCTCCCCATTTCCATTAAGCCCTATTGGGGCTCGAATGGGAATGGGGATGTACCAGGTTCCTTGAATGAGGAATTACCTGGCCCTCCAAGGTCGAAATGGCCTGGTAATTCCTCATTCAAGGAACCTGGACCCGGTACCCGGTAAGGGGGTATCCATGCCTCTAATAGCGGCATTGTTACCTCCTACCTCGTAATGACCCCCTTTGTCCCACCCACAAGAGCAGTCCAGCACCAAAATACTAGTCACTTCTCCTCTGAAGAAGAGTACCATAAGCAACCCCCGACATGTTTTTCGCCCTTGTTGAGCCTCCTCAGTGAGGTGAAGCATTGTCTCTCTAAGGCACAATGAGCAAGGGCTCCATGTCTGGATTACCGCAGGTAACTTATGGTGAAACCCCAAGTTTTACAAATTCAACAAGAGTGTGGTAGCAGCACCTCTACTGAGAACGAACATGGGTCAAATACCATGTTCTATGGAATTTCTTCAACTCAGGACTGTGGTATCTCATGAAAGCTTGTTGTAAAAACGTTGATGTGGGTGGAGGCAGAGAACTGTAGGGCTGTGGTTGTTCATATACGTCTATGTATGTTATGTTATTTCACATTTATATAGCGCTCTATATATCATTGGTATGACCTCAAAGCGCTGGTAGGTTGAACGCCTTCGGGGACCGTAGTCCAGTTCAGTTGAGAGAGTAGGGTGTCAAAGGTTGCTTGGGTGCACCAGTTAGTGCGCAGCTGATGTAATTGCCTGATAGCAGCTGCATCCTAGCATTAGGTGTGGTGGTATTGATATTGGTTCAATGTGTGCAGTCTGGCGGGTGGACAGCAAGACTGGGTTCTGATTGCGTTAGGCCCGTGGGGCGCTTATGTGTTCAGCTAGGCCGGTTTGTCATGGGATATAGCTGTGTTTTATTAGAATGATGAGGTGTTGATTGGATAGTGTCCGTATGTGAGCAACTAGGCAGAATTGATCGAGGTGTGTAGCTGCACTCTAATTGTGTGATGGTGTAGAGTAGAGAGTAAGCATGGTAATATGATATGATAGTTTATTTATAAAGTGCTCCACGACAAGGGAGGGAACAAGGGAAAACACAAAAACACTCCTACAGGTCATGAACAACAAGAATGTGAAGATTAGCCATTGCACTCGGCCTAGCGAAACCCCAGACAGTGCAAGTGGCAAGACCCAGACAGGAGGGAGACGGGAACAGACAGGCGGTTACCACACAAGGCCTGACGACAAATCCAGAGAATCACAGTCACACGAAGTGAGGCAGAGGGGGGGGGGCGGAAAGGAGGAAGAGGAACAAAACAGGCGACCATCACATAAGGCCCTATGACACCTTAGGCAGTGCCAGAGCAGCGGGAGGGGGGGTCTATGGGGAAATAACAAGTAAGCTGGGGGAGGAGACAAACAATTTTAGCCATCATACTAGGTCCAGGACAATTCTGATAGAGCAAGAGGGTGGTGGTTGGGGCAGATATTAAGTAATGGGGGGAGGATACACATCTTTTTAACCATCATACTAGGTTCAGGGACAATACCGATAGAGCAAGTGTAGAGAAAAGGTAAGGGAGGGGGAAGGAGAGAGAAGGGGAAAGGAGGGGAGAAGAGAGGAGAACAGAGAATAAAACAATGGAAATAGCAGAGGGGTAGAGTGAGAGCGAATACAGTTGCAGAGGTCAGTAAAAGACATAGGCCCTCATTACAAGTCAGGCGTGATTCACACTTTAACGCCTGCTTTTTGCAGGCGTTAAAGTCCAAGGCGCTAAGCGACCTTGTTGCTAATTACGGCACCGTAATTTACGGTGCCGTAATTAGCGCCTTCCCCATCCCCATTACGCCCTATGGGGCAAAAATGGGAATGGGGAAGGGAAAATGGTGAATGGGGAATTACCGCCCCACTCACCTTGGAATGGGGCTGTAATTCCGCCATCCACCATGGCGGAATCCGGCATGGACCATGGTGCTAATAGCACCATGGTCCACCGCCTGACTTCTAATAAGGGCCATAATGTTGTAAGGGAACAGAGAATGTAGAAGAGGATTTACGGTGACGAGGGGTACAGCATAATTCAGGGCCAACATGAGTGCGGGATCCAGGGGAGGTCCTTCATGAGAGTAGAGCGGGTGAAGCACCACGAGTCAATGGGCCTCATTACGACCCAGGCGGTAAGTTACCGCCTGGGTCGTACCTTTACCACCATGGCGTAAACTACGTTTACGCCATGGTGGTTGGCGGACTTACCGCCCCATTCCGAGGTGAGTGGGGCGGTAAGTCCCCATTAACCCATTTACCCTTCCCCATTCCCATTTTTGCCCAATAGGGCATAATGGGAGTGGGGAAGGCGTTAATTACGCCACCGTAAATTACGGTGGCGTAATTAACAACAAGGTCCCTTTGCGCCAGGGATTTTAACACCTGCTAAAAGCAGGTGTTAAAACCTCCATGGCGCTAAGGGACCTCGGAATCAGGCGGTAAGGGTCGGCGCTGTTTACGCCGCCGTAAACCCCTTTCCGCCTGGGTCCTAATGAGGCCCAATGAATGTGTCCAAAAGTTAAATCCAATTATTGCCAAAAGGTTATTGATGGAGAACCCTTCGTGACTCAAGACAACTCCTGCAATTAGTGGGACAGGGGGAATGGAAGAAAGGGATAAGGGGGGATTATGTAGTAGGGATCTATGTAATGTTAATAGGATTAGGAAATCCAAGGGTGCAAGGGTCTAGGTTTTCTAAGTTTGCACATGGGGAGACACCAGACCTCTGTTTTGCACTACAGGTAGTGGAAAGCTATTTTGTGCCATGAGGGTTGCTATCCATGTTGCGCCTGCAAGTGTTTTCCATCTCCATGCACTGCAAAGTTCACATTGTTAATCAGGCTGTAATCACATGAACTGGTTCTATGAATAGAGCAGGGTTGGGCCAGCTTATTTTCTTTTCCTGACCTTGAGACACCCGAAAGGGAGGGCACCTCCATGCTTTCTTCACTGCCCACAACTTGTCTTCATGGCTCCTTGGCGTAGACAAACATGATGCCACGTAGCCTTCGGAGAACTGTGTCCCGTGTGACTCTGATGACTTTGAGCCAGATTCTGAGTACAGAAAGATATAAGGTGCCTCTAACATCGAGGCTCCGGTGCCCTTGAAAGCATAGATGCACATGGGGCTGTAGTGGAACCCTCTCAGTGCTTTCTCTGAACCACAGTGTTGCTTCTTTTCACTAAAGCAGTGACATAAATGACCAAACTATTTCCATGAAAACCTGTGAGGGGTGTGTGTGCACACACACACACACACACACACTGCATTTGTATTGGTCTATTACAGTGTTTAGAAGTGGGAGGAATCCAGCATGAAGTGCTAGATACAAAAACAGGTAGTATCTTCTTTAGTAGTCTGTAGTGTGTTTGTAGGGAAGGGTAGAGCCCATATATCTGGCAGAGGTTTGTGTTTTTGGGGTCTTCTCGTTTTTTAGTTTTTTTTATCCATTCGCCTCCTTTGCTCCCAGCAGCAAGACCAGACCAGGTCCTGGAGCTTCTCTGTACCCCTCCAAATAGTAGCACAGAGGCTGCCGTGTGTGTGCTAGTCCTATCACACCAGCAGTACTCCAGTGTCCATGTGGGCTCTCCTTGTGTGCATTATTTACAGTGTCAGCCCATGCCCTGTTATAATTAGAGTTCAGCTAAAAACCTTAAAATTGTACGTTTAAATATATTGAACGTTCGACCATTCAGGGTCTAATTCTGATTCAGTGATGAAAGAGGCGTAGAATTCCGACATTGTCCATGCCAAAAATCACCACCCACATTCTAAAGTTGGTGCAACAATTGGCGTGGGGCACCACGTCACCACTGTGCAGTAAAACAAGCGCTGTAGGCCCTGATTCTGAGGTTGTGACGAATGCCACATTGAAACACATTTCATCCTCCAAATACTCCCACCGTAATTCTGAGGGTGACGGGGGGAGTGGAGGAGAGATGTCGTGGCAGCAGCCAAGAAAATCAATGTAAAATGCACGCAGATGTTGCGCTGCAGGCTTACCGTGTGCAAAGCACTTCTGACCCAAATGCAAAATTGAGAGACACATTTCTACAGTACAGAAAATATCAGCGAGCTTGCAAATCCTCAGCAGCACTTTCTGTAATGTACAAAACATATTTTAAACAACAGCCTCTGCATTCAGACTGCTAAAAACTTGCACAGTCTGTCCTCTTGTGGTCCTTTCGTGTAATGTCTTTTTAGCATATTCTCATACAAACTTCGTTTTTTATGTAAAGCCTAATACTATGTAAGGAATGCTACCTCTTTTCATCATTAACGACACCTCAAGGGTGCCATTAATTAACACCTCTTTAGGCGGGTGTAGAAAGGGTGCTCTGGCTTTAGAATACAGTCCCTGCCAGCCCCGGGTGTGTGTGGCCAGTTTGTGTGTGGAAAGCATGCGCACGCAGTGTGGGGTTTGCAGGTACTATGTGGTGGGCAGTGAGTGTGGGGTTGTCATTGTTTGTCTAGGGGGCTGTGTGCGGTGGGTATTTTGAATGTGTGGGTGTGTGCGGGGAGTGGCAGTGTGTGTGGCTAGCAGTGTGTGGGTGGTATTGTTTGGTGTATGGTGGTAGTGTGTGCTAGTGTATGGTGACAGTGTGCGTGAGTGTATGTGTGTGTGCGTGCGCGCACGCAGTGTATTGGGGAAGCCAGTGTGGCTGGATTCAGCGTTTGAGGAGGCAGTGTGTGCATGGGGGATGTGGCTGTGTGGAGGGAACTGTGTGCATGTGTGCATGCATGTGTGTGCTTCTGTTTGTTTGTATGTGAGCGAGCAGTGTGTATATGTATGTGATGGAAATCCAATCAGCTCATCACTCAATAGCTCCTTGATCTTCTACACAGATTACCACTGCTCACAGGGTTTCAGTTACTCAACAAGCAACCTGCGCGACTGTTACTTGACTGGATGACATGAGGAGCGAGGACTTCTGAATCAGTGTGACACCAAATCCACGGTCACCGGCTCTGCCCAGATTCAGGTTATCGTATCCACCAGGAAATGTGAGGTGGGATGATAATCTAGATTACTCATGTAGCCACCTTTCAGTATTTGCAAGAATAGCAATGTCCTAAGAGTCAAAGAGATTGCATATTTCGAAATCATCAGATGCCAATGAGCAGGCATCTATCTGTCAGTGCACTCTGAAGTGAATGAGTACATATCATTCAAGATGCATGTTCTGTGCCATGGCTGCTTTAGAACCATTATTCAGACCGACTGATGGAACGGAATCACGGCTTGAGGTGTTTGGCTGGTCGGGATATTAGAGATTTTAGGCACGTCTTGGTTCTGGTAAATGGGTAATTAAGTTCCCCTTGGATGCAGAAAGTAAGGGGTAGTCACATGTGCTTGCAGAATAGATACATGTTTGTATGCACATGTGCATGTATAGGCAACAGTACCGTTAAAAATTGCCCCTGGTGATACATTATAAACTCCAACTAATCCACAGATGACTTCCCCTAGCGGTCAAGTGGCAGAGTTGAGACCTTTATCTACACGTGGTTTCCTCATTTAGACTAGCATCCGCTTTAAGCACTGCTGCAAAGTCAGGGAAAGTAGGAGTGGATTGTTCATTAATCTAAGACTCCAGCAAATGAAATGCCCGAGGCAGAATTCTCATAGGACTCAAAATAAGTATTGTGCAGGAGGCAAAACGTTTGGGATTTGGCAGAATGCACTTAGACATTTCCAGTGTTTCTACTGATGCCTCGTCAGATGACCCCAGTTTGCACTGAGATAGTCCTTATGTGGCTAGTGGGTCTTCAGTTTTGACGAGTTTTCGACATAGCTTGCACATTGTCAAAGATATCCTTGGTTCAGCCAGCAAATAGTCCCAGGGTGCACAATATAGAGTAGCCTATTGTCCGTCTAAGGGCCAATTCTGAGGACGTAGTAAATGCCACATAGAAATATGACATTCCCCGCTTCAAATCTTTCCACCCAGGGCTGATTGAGAGTTCTTGTAAACATAGAAATGTGGTGTTCCAAACAGGAACAACACATTTCTTAAAAACACCACATTCTTTCAAAGTTAAAATGTGTTTTACTAACATGAAAGCCTCTGATTTACGGCCTGGCAATTACCCTGGTAACCATTAGGTATACAAGGCAGAGATTGTGAGTGGATTCTCCTGGCAGAGCGCTGCTTTTGCATGTCAGAAAAAGAAACAGAAGTTAACAAACGGCACCTGCGAGGTGCCATTAACATCTACTGCACACGATTCCCGTTGTTAATTAAGGCATTTCCCAGACTACACCAAGTGTTCTAATTTACTGAAAGCTTAAGAACACTTTCCTAAATTAGAAAAGTGGCAGTCTTTTAAGGAATGCTTGTAGTGATATTGCTGCAGACGCGGGCCCCCCAACGAGGGATTTCATCAGCTTTTACAGCTCGAAAGCAGGACATCTCCCATCTGGTATTTCCAGAGACCTTAGAATAGTGGTGCTGAAAGCTGGAGGGAAGGGTGTGAAGTTTCTACATTGCTTTAACCGGAGCTCAGTTTCGGTTCCTTAGATTCTGAGGGTTATGGGAGGAGAGATGTGGTGGCAGCAAGCAAGAAAATTAATGTAAACTGTGGGAAGGTGAAGAGCTGCAAGTTTACCATGCACAGAGCACATTTGGTCCAAATGCAAGTGTCAGATAGTGTCGGCCAGCTTGCAGATCAGGGCAGCAGTTTCTGTAAAGTAGAAATGTGTCCAAGCCATGTGGAAAAGAAAGCATATTGGCCTAGACACTCTTCCTTAATGGACTACTGTGCCATCTTGTGGCGTAATTCTGTATCAGCATTTAAAGGGCATATCTATTTAGTTTGGGCTTTTAGCTGGCAGAGACACCTATAATCCAAACTATGGCATTAGAGTACGGATAGGGGTAAATGGAATATGGAAAGGGACACAAAGCTTGTAGGTGTCATTTGGTATTAACCCGCCTATTGACTGTCCATGGCCATGCTAATCCCTATGGCCACTCCCACCCAGTTCCTGTTCCTCCCTGCCGAAAACACCTCTTCATGTGAACTCTTTGAAATTGATTTAATCAAGCCTTACCATCAAACTTTCCGATTGAAGCACCTCCCGGTGTTTTCTCAAAGCAGCCTTCTTAGAGTTAATTACTTCATTGGAGCAATAAACTCACTACCGGTGTAATAAATATGTCTAAACTAGGTCTGCATTCAACCACACGATTTATAGGCAGCATGCATGTCCTTCACTGAAGCCCTGTTAAAAATAAGAATTGGCAAAGACAACCCTTTTGGCTTGTATATAAGTATTAAGCATTTGCAAGGCACTGCTATTAGATGCCCAGGTACTTGCACCATGTTGCGCCTGCTACCATCAATGGCCCGTTAACACCACCTCAGCAGTGCCTGGCAAGTGCCTTTTCCATGCCTATGCAAAAGCCCAAACTGTTGGCATTGCCAATGCTTATTTTAAATTAGCAAACCCTAACCCTTTGGAAGGCACTCTGCCTCCTTTTTCAAGAACAACACTTCAAGGGTGCAGTATTTGAGCACCTTTTTTCAGGGGCAAAAGTGACACTGGTCAAGCAAAAATAGCATGCACTAGCTGATCACTTATTGTGATCTGTAGGGCTGTTGTCGGGCCTTGAGGGTCTGAAATGAAGTTTAGTCGAAAGTGCGTGATTTCTTGTGAGCCCACCACTTTCATACTGCAGCAGAATATGGCACTATTTACAAAAGGGTCGTTGTGCCACAGAAAGTCACTTATCGAAATGTTCACCGACTTCAGAAGGGGGCTCTCTGATATCGTCTTCCACATTACCTTGCATGTCATGCATGTCAAATCTAACTTTAAATTTTTAATACTGTGCACCGAGCATGTTCTGGGGGAGTGGGACATGGATACTGCTTCATCCTTTTTCTCCAGGGCCAACACTCATCACTGTTGTTGTTGTCAGTACACACAGAGGGCGAGTACCCCACAATGAATGAGCCACTGGCTCAAAGCCCATCCTTTTTCCTGCTAGTGGCCGAACTTGACCACTTGCTGCAAGACTGCTAGTGCTTTTTCTTGGAACAATAGCTTTCTTTCTTCTCAGCTTCACTCTTCTTCTGAGAAAGTGAAGTCCTCATTATGAGTTTGGCTGGCGGATTTCTGATTGGAAAAACTGCATGTGGTAATTACCGTTACAGCACGTGGTATTTCAGAAAAATATTTTAGGGTGGGATAATTGATGCTGATTTCATAAAATAATGCATTTGGTATTTTTGTAAATATGCATGCATTATAAACCTTGAGAAACACTATGATCGAGAGAAAAAGATGGAGATGTGTTGCCACCCCAGGAGACAGCAAAAGTATGGTTGGATAGATAAGATTAAAACCAGGATAGAACACACCCACACAAACCAAAGGAGGAGAGAGAATCCAGAAGCAAAGAGTGATCCACAATGTCAAAAGCAGCAGGCAGGTCAAGAAGAATGAAACAGAGGAGTGTTTAGAATAAAAAGCTCTGAGAAGAGAGTTAAGCATGCAAGTTAAGGCTGTTTCAGTGGAATGACAGGGATGAAAGCCAGACTGCGTAGGGGGAAGAAGAGATAGACCAGACACAAATGTTGAAATTTGTGAATAAACAAGACGCTCAAGGAGCTTAGACAGAAAAGGTAAGAGAGATATGGGACGAAAATTTGAAACAAGAAGGGGATTAGCTGTAGGTTTCTTTAGGATAGGAATGGTATGTGCTTTTTTGAAAGCAGAAGGAAAAGTAGAAGTGGTGAGACAGATGTTGAAAAAAGAGGCAAGAAAGGGTACCAAAAGTGGGTAGATTTTAGGAATCAGTACAGAAGGAGCAGGGTCAGTGGGGGCAGCAGTGGGGCTGCGCGAGTGCCTGAATAATTGTGTAGCAGCACCATAAACACTTACAAAACCCTCTACGCACATTTTCAATGTATTCCCAAGTGCTGTATTCAAAATCTCAAAAACAGTTCTCGAACATATGCTCCACGTATAGAAATTGATCCAGGCATAACCCATATCTATCCTGGCCTGCATGCAAAAGCACAGAGCATTGTAAGCAAACTATACATTTTCAAACACATCATTAAAATCACATAGCTGTTTAGGATAAAAATGCACAGCCTTTCTCAAAAACTGCCTGCTTCATGGCCTGCCTTATGGTCTGTCTCAAAAAGGGCCTGCCTCATGGCCTGCCTCAAAAAGGGCCTGCCTATTGATAAATACAGTAATACAAAGCCTTATCAAGCTTGAATAAAACCACATAAATTGTGCAAACCACAAAAACAATACATTAAAGTATTGAAATACCCAACAAACTCACCTTTTTGCTGTTGTTGAAATAAACTCTGAATAAACAGCAGGACCAGTTTCCAATCAGCAGGCTTTGCAGGGGGTTCTTCCAGTGTTCACAGGCCCACAATCAAATCCAGCCAAAAAGCAAGGCCTCCCCGGGCAGAGCTGCAATCAAGTGTCTCAGGTAAATACGTTGACACTCCAGGGGATCATCAGGCAGGCGTTCTGACACTGGGGTTGACAGCACCCCTCCTGGAGTCAAAGAACCCCTTTTAAAGGGTGAAAGCTCAATGTTGTTTCATTATCAACACACACAGATTTCCTGAACCCATGTACAGGGTTTTTAACAAATCTAATTTAGCTGTTTCCTGGGTCCAAGCTGTTTCCTTGGGCCTGACACCACTTTTTCTTATCAACACACACATTTCCTGAACTCAAGTATGTAGTTTGTAACAAATCTAATTTGAGCTGTTTCCTGGGTCCAAGCTGTTTTCATGGCCCAGTGCCACTTTTATTTATCAACACACACAGGAATTACAGAGTGGCACTGTATGTTGTGAATAGTTAGCTTCCTGTCCTCTTATTGCAACATTTAAAATGAAACAATGCCTATGTGTATTTTCATGGGTGGTGTGTTTATACAGTTGGCACAGAACATCTGTATTCTGGTGAGCTAACTATTAAGACATCTGTGTTTTCTGCTGATGCGGCTAGAAGAACTCTCTATAAGTCACCACATTCCTGGGATTCCCCAGGCCTTGTTGTAGAGAAATACCCCCTCCAGTGTTGCTTCAAAGCTATTTTTTGGGTCACATAGCGGAAGAGGGCCACATGTTGGTTGTCGCATTGTCAAGGCAATATTTTGACTTTAGCACAGTGTCTGTGGAACACATTTTACTTATAATGTAAAGTGCTTTAGTTATTTCAAAGCCAATAGTTTGAACTTTTTTACAAGCTCTGGTAAGTACATTTTACTTATAAAGCAAAATGCTTTTCATTATTTATACTCTGTATCAAAGCCAGTTCATATAAGAATGATATATATTTTTTATATCAAAATGTATATCAACATTTTTCTTTAATCACAATTTTAGGGGAAGGACATATAAAACATACAAAATATTTTATATCAAAATATAAATTTTCATATAAAATTCTATATACAATAATATGATTTTAATACTATTTTTTAAATAAATTGTTATATCAGGAAATATTTTTTTTATATGTTATGTAAAATTCCATATAAAAATATGATGTTAAAGATTTTTATATACATTTGTTTATCACTAAATATTGTTTACATTTTTATATACATTTTTTATATCAAGAAATATACATTTTTGCATACATTATTGCTTGATATCATTTTCTGCTTCCTATCACAGCGGGGCGTAGCTCTGCTGTGATGTCATCACTGCGTCACTCTGCTAAACCCTAGATTCACAGTCCCTGTCTTCAGAGCTCACTTCGTCGAGCACTGCTCCCAGTCACTCCCATTTATATACAGATTTGATATAAAATGTATATCAAAACTTGTATAAATTAGAAAACACTTTGTATCCAATATACATTTGATATACAATCGATATCAAACATTTTTTATATGCATTTTATATCAAATTTATATTAAATGTATATCAATACACATCAAAAGGGTGCAGGACTAAGACCGGAAGCAGGGGTCGTGACCACCGGTCAAAATGTGTGAGCTCAAAGGAGAAAAAGAAACCCTGAAACATCTCACTCTCCATTGCATAGGACTACGAGAAGCTCGTGAGCAATGTTTGGGCAATTTACTTAGAAACTATGTTACAAAGAGTGCGGAAGACTGGTGGAAGATCCTTATAGAAGGAGAAATAATGAAGATCAATTTAGCGCTTGTAAGAATGGTGATCTTAATACTTAAAAAATTGGTAGGACTTCGGAGTGACACAGACAACGGAACGAATAGCAAAGTTGGATGAACTACAGAAAGGTGGTAGACAAAAAAAAATGGAAACTTTGTCTACAACAGATTAAAGGTTTAAAATAAGGAATACCATGTAAATCTGCGAAACAAATAAAAAAAATGTTTCCTTGTCCAATAGGGCACCCCTTCAAATACCAATATTCAGCATGATATCATTCACACTTTCATCCGACAGCTCAGACACCTGATGGTTCTGGGGAGTTGTTTTCCCTTTTTCCTCATTCTCATTAATTTGATCATCTGTATATATTTCAGGCTGTTGATCATTGTTTGCATTCAGGATAATTGTAATATTCAAGTTTATTAGAAATGTATGAGAATCTTTGTTTTAGCCTCAAAACAGTCTGTTTTGTTGATGTTTTTGTATTTATAAGCAATTCTATTTGTTGTTGCATTGTAAGTCCTGAGGTGCTCGTTTTCTTTTTTGAAAATATTGGATAATGTTTTACTTCAGTTCTGTGATTACATGGGACTACAGAAGATGCAGGAAGCACCTGCCTTGTCTCCCTGGCCAGCTCTGAGTCCAGGTCAATAACTTCCAGTGGTAAGGCTTCCGTAACAATTTCAGGTGGAGATTCGAGTATGTCTGTTTGACTCCCTTTATGAAAAGTTAATTTGGCATCACCCTTAAAAACCTGAACAGCTGATTCTCCTGTATTCTTAACACTGATTTCCAAAGGGGCCCATGCAGGAGATGTTCCCATTCTGAAAAAGAGAAACTAGGGGTCGTTATGTTTGATTGTGCGCTAGTTTGTTCCGCCAAAAATTAATCCAATTAGGGTATTTAGCCACTGATAGGATCTGCTGCATCAGTAACCTTCCTCTGGTACCCCCTAGAAGGTACCAGGACACAGAAACTGAGAAAAGAATTGGAGGTAAACCCACCGCGTGGATCCTACGTATTGTGAATTGTATGAGTCCAATAATTCCTGAAGAAATATTCATTCAAATAAGGCCTGATGCTTGTGCTTTTTATTTATTGCAGATTATTATGTTCTACAATTCATACAAAAAATAGTTTGGCAACCTGACTTTCATTTGGCAACTTTAGATGTCAGGCATTGTATTCTAATATCAAACATGATCTAGCCATCCAGGTCGTTGAATATACTTTTCGCAATTCGTCCATCTCTCATTATCACCATATCCACATGATTAAGTCCTTTCTTAGATTTGATCTATCCAACAATGCATGTCTCTTTAACAATGTTTACTATTTACAACAATAAGGTGTGTCTATGGCTGCAAAATGTGCACCGTCTTTGGCAAATCTTTTCATGTCTTATTATGAAGAAATACATGTACTCAATAACGGAAAATTCCAAACCAAACTCATCTGCTGGAAGAGGTACATCAACGATATTTTGATTATATGGCAAGGAACAAGCTCTTCCTTTGAAGAATTTGTGTTATATGCCAACAATAACGAATTTGGCATTACTCTGTCTGGACACTCCAGTACTATCACAATTTCTTTCCAGGATTTGGAAATTTTTGTAGAAAACAATTTATTCCAAACTAGGACATTCAAAAAACCGACCGCAGTCAATGCCATCTTGCACGCCAGGAGCTCTCATCAAAAAGCAACCATTGTCAATATCCCAGGTGGCGAATTTTATAGGGCACAGGCACAAAGAAATTGTTCTAAAGATGCAGACTATGAAGCAGAATGCACCCAATTGATCGACCTTTTCGAACGGGGAGGGTATCCAGAAGCTACAGTTCTCAAAGCATCTAAAAAATATTTGACAATAAATCATGCAGAACTATTGATTCGGAAATCTACACACCAATCTTTGGTACATAATAAGATCAGACCTCTTTCAATCATTACGCAGTTTTCAAGAGACTCATCAACCTACCTTGTACAAACTAGCATCCAAACATTGGCATCTCCTACATTTGGACCAAGATCTCGCACCCTACATTACAGAGAAGCCCAAGTTCACCTTCACTAAAGCCAATACTTTAAGGAATAAACTCAGCCCCTCCTTTTTTGACCCGATGAACACCAGCACTTCTTCTACATGGCTCAAACAACCTGTTGGTTTCTACAAATGTGGCAGCTGTAATCAATGTCAATATGCTCATCAGAACTGTCATGAATTTGTCGACAGAAATGGGACACACATCAAAATCAATGAATTCATCAATTGTAAATCCAAATTCGTTGTGTATGCTATCATATGTGTCTGCAATAAGCTATATATAGGAAGCATGATTAGACAATTGAGAGTTCGTATTATAGAACATCTCTCCAGTCTCAACAAAACAGATACCAACTTACCCCTGGCGATGCACTGGCAAACTCAAAATCAACTGGACAATAAAGCAGATATCCGCTTTATAGGTCTGATTAGAGTGAAGAGTGGTAAACGTGGTGGTAACATGTGCCTTAAACTCAGACAATTGGAATCTAAATTTATTTGCTATTTTCGTTGTATCACCATTGGCCTTAAATACAGACCATGAAATGCATGTATTCTTATAAACCATATGGTACTAGTCCACCAATTTTAAATTCAGTTGATGTATCTATTATCTCAGCCACAGTTCTCTTTGACCTCTATCCATATCTCATGGTATTGCTCAATCTCTTGCCTAAAACTGAGACTCATAACCAAGAGAGCGTCCCCTCCCTGTCATATGTATGTGCATATATATACATATCCTTTTTACTATGACCCAGTAACAATGCAATTCTCAATACTAACTAGCTGTTATATATATGTCATATATCTTATGACTCCACTCCCAGATGCACTATGCGAACATCTTATTTGCCTTGGACCTATCCATATATATATATATATATATATATATATATATATATATATATATATATATATATATATATACATTTTCTCTATTATGAACTTAGTAATAATGCAATACCCAATATCAATAAGCTGTTATATTTGCACTCTTAGGTGCACTAAGGGAACATCCCATTTGCCCCTGTCTCAGATATTTTTTATGGATTTTTTACCTGAATTTGTCACCAAAATATTGGCGTGACATTCATTATTTACATTTGCTGCTTTTATATAATGTTTCGAGTTACCACTCATTCAATACATTTGTACCATCAACATCAATAGATATATATACACGTTTCTTACATTAGTTTATATCTGGCATTCAGTTTCATTATTTTATTTCCTCCGTTCAACTCTGTATGACACCAGGCATCTTATGCACTTCAAAATGTTATACTTGTTTACAAATTTTAGCCGCGTTTGTGCTTGATGCATATGATGTCATATGCGCTAACGTGCACGTGACTTCATACACACGGCACATGTCCCATTGTGTGACGACACAACGCATCCAGCATATTGATGCTGAATGCTGCCGCATCCTTGTACTGGACGAACTTGGCACGCTCACTGCAACTAGATGGGGATTGGCCCCCTGGAAATTTAACAACAGTATTTTCTGTTATAAAGGTACGTCTCTGCCTAATCACTTTGCTTTATGTTTCCTAGTACTTCTAACATCACATTACTGCATTAATAGACCTACTATTGGCTAACATTGCATATTTGTTCCTGTTCCTTTTAAAATTTCAGATTTTCGTACTGACCATTTGACCGCACCTAATAATACATTTACCTTAATCTGTTTATTGATATTGCTTACTTCCAAAGGTGGAAATATATCTATTCTGACCCAAGCCTTCTTCTACAATTGTGTTATTTACTTGGATACACAGTATGAGACAACTATATTTCAACAATATTCAACCTTTGGCTATTGTTTAACATTTCCCTCACCTAATCACTCCCTAGACAGTGGTTACACTTCTCAAATCTTCCACCCAACTGGTGAAGTGTTTTTCACAAAACTATTGGTTATGGGCTCTGGTTATATACTCTAATTCTGCGCTTCATGGGCTTATGAGATGTTCCCACATGCCATGCATGTCACCCTTAAAATATTGAAATTAGTTTTGAATTGAATATGACACTTACTATTATTTTGCATCCTGCTTTCTCATTGGATGTCTCCTTATTATTATTACTCTTCCAAATTGACATCTTCCTTCGCCCTACTGAATCATGGTATGGACTTTTATTTTATTTTATGGCATGTTATCGTCATTGAACCTCAATTCATTTGTTAATGATGTCATGAATGTATTTTTCAATGAATCTGGCCAATTTTCCACGATGTGATAACCCTACTTTATAATGTCTTACACTTTACTGGTATCCATGCCACTTTCTTGTTTTTGCTTTTAATGAATTTTGTTTATATATCCATGGATTCATGTACAGCCTTGATAACGACCCAGAGGGTCGAAACACGTGTCGGCTGGTGCATCATAATAATCTGCAATACATAAAAAGCACAAGCATCAGGCCTTACGTGAATGAATAATTCTTCAGGAATTATTGGACTCATACAATTCACAATACGTAGGATCCGCGCGCTGGCTTTACCTCCAATTCTTTTCGATGTTCCCATTCGGCTTTGCTCTTCCACCTCCCTTCTTATTCTTGATTGTCTCCTACGCTTCCTCTCTTCCATTAATAGAGCGAGGATACTACGGAATATGTTAGCCGTTTTCTCTGAGCTTTTGACCAGGTTACCCTGGACTGCTGCCATTCAACCTTCCTTGAAAAGCATTTTTGAGTGCAACATCGCTAAGAGTGTTGTTTGGTCTGTTAAACAGTCGCTAGTGCTTTCGTATAATTTTGTGAACGGTGCCATATACAGTGTTAACACAGCCAGAGTGCCATTATCAATCCCTGTTGTTACAGACTCCTTCTCTGACTATTTTCGAGTCTCTTTACAATTGATGGTGTTATTGCTTGTATTTGCTGACTCTGTGTATAATAATTCACATACAGAAGAGGAAACTGCGGTATTTGAAGTGATTCTCCTTCGTTTTGTACTGCAAAAACCTTCTTTTCTTTGTGGAGGCTCAGGGTGGTCTGGTTTCAGACTCGTTGCCCATTATTACTTCAGAATGACAGTTCTTATGAATAATGTCATCTATTATTATTTTGCATGACGTTAGGTCATTCGCCAAATTCCTCTCTCTTACATGCTGAGCTAGTTTAAGGCTTAAGGAAGTGATAGAACGGACTGCTGCCATCCTAATTCTCTCTTCACAGACTGTCCGCTACTCAATGGTCTCCCCACAAAATCTATTCTACTTTTGGCACAAAAGTGTTGGTTGTGCTGGAACCACAAACCTCGACCTGTTGAATACCATCGTCAAACCCAAATGTGTCTTGTCTACAAGGAAATAGAGACTGTGTTTGTCAGTGCCTCAATTCCGGGCATTGGATTGCACAAACCTCATGTTAAGCCTCGTAACATGGAGTCACTTCATCATGTAGGATAAGCCAGAATCTTAATAGGTAGAGCCAGAAGGTGTGAATTATATCTAAGAGGCAAAGCACAAGATGAGCCAATGACAACTTCTCAGTTGAATCACACAATTGAAGCCCTTAAAAATGCAAAATCGTGTATGGGGCCAAACAGTAAATGATGGCTGCAAGACATTTAGGTTTTCATATTAGGATAGGAAATTGTATTATTTATTTGACTTAATAATGTGTATGCTATACAAGCAGCCTTATTTCTTACATGACTTAACTAATGCACCATGCATAGGAAGCTTTACATTATAAATCGGCATTAGTCAAGGCGGTCATTTGAAGGTTCCTTCAAGATTCTGGTCTATCCTCACTGCTCTTCCACATCTTCATGCAACTTTTAGTGTAGCTGATGAAGCCTGATTTGCATATGGTCTTTCCCCTTCTCTAATGGCTTGGCAGGCGAAGAACGATGGTCTGGAGGGTTGTCCAGAGCAATGCCAGAGGTTAAGATTAATTGTAAACCTCCCAGCCATCACCTCTTTGTTTTTGATGATCTCCCAGTATAAATGTAGGATTTTCAGAATACCTTTAAGTCATCTACTGCTGGATGAGGGAGATCTGTTTATAGCTGAATGAAATTAAAGCAAACGTATTGAAAATGGTGACATAGATAAGGCAACTATTTTATTTGATTGGCATTAATTCCAGGGTGCAGTGGCATAATGAAGCCATAAAGTAAAGAAATTGGGGGTTTGTTTTGACATAGATGTCTCATTCACACTAGTTGAACCTGATTGTTAAAAGATCTAGTTTCCATCTCACATTATGAGGCCATTCCAGCCACTCGTGCAAGTCAATGAAATTATTGAGCGCACCGTAGCTTAGGTCTATGTCAATGGGAATACCCCATATTATCCAGAATCAAAACACCAGGACCTGCTAGAAGCTTACAAAAGCAGACTCAATCCATACCACTCTGGAAGCCTTCCATTAGCTCAAGTGTGAGATCTTGTCCACTGAGTTTAAGACTTCTCAGTGAACAGACCCCAAATACTGCTAGACATTGGTTGAATATTACATGCCCGCCTGCAACCTCAGATTTTGTGAATGGAAATCATGTGTCAGCGCTGAGCCATGCAGATCCAGAGTCACACAGCTTGACCAGAAGGACCAGACACTGAGCCAGAGCATCTGCTTCTGCAAACTTTGGATCCCAGCCTAAGGTATTGTCTAAACCTCCAGGCATTGGAAACATCTCTACGCAGGCAGGCCTTCCTCACCAATCCACTCTGACATTTGGTCAAGATCACCCCTCTCTCCCCATTAGGGCTTCTGTTTGTGATTCTTGGGATTGGTTATAATTCAACTGGGGCATGGTTTCTTTATGAAAACTATGTGCTGTAAGAGAAATAGAAATTATTATTTTAGTAGGATGTGTACAAAATACATTATTTGCTTACATTAAAATATCTATTGTATACTATTGGAGATGTTAATGTCACTCATTTCTTCTTTTGGGAAGTTCTCTTCTAACCATTAAAGTGTGCTTGCCATTTCTGTGAGAAAAAAAGGGCTGAGGTCTTGTAACACATGTTTATGTAATGCAAGCTAATAAAAGAGAAATACATACAATGTCCTTACTATTTAGTGAGAATGTGGTGTACAATAAGCACCTCGTGTTTCTCAATCTGTATGCAGAGTTGTAGTTAGGAGATTATATGAAGTGTACAGTTATGGTTTATGATTGGTGCATTCCATTGTAATGTGTGTTACATGAAAAAATCATTCGTATTTTTTAACGTGTTTGTACAAAAAGGTACATTTCCATGTCATAAACATTAGTTGTGATTTTAGGTGCATCTGTTTGTTGGTTGATGGGTACATCTTTTCTGGGTCTCCCCTATGAGTCAGAGCCTTGTAAATGCCACCTGACGTCCGTGGACTAGCACGCTGTCTGCAGACTCCATATCTTCCATATTGGGGCAGGGGAGTATAATATAAGAGACTTGTAGCAGATTAAAGGTGCACTAGTAAAAACCTATGAAATGTACTGAAAATACTTTGTTAACGGGATGTTATGGTTAAGTTGCACTAAAAAAAATCCCATGTAATTCACTGAAAAACTTTGCGTGGGCATCGTCTTGGGCACGAAAGCATGCTTTTGTAAATTCAGTGTAAATCCGTCCAGTAGTTTTTTTTTTAAATGGCCAAAAAGTAGGTACAAAAATGAGTGATATCTGGGTTTGGTCCATGGACTCACTTCCCTATTCGGTCCACGAACAGGCCCCCGATTCGTCCAGTGGCTGTCATGATGCCACGGACATTGGACTGCCATCTGATTGGTCAATAAAATAAATGAGGTGCATCAAAACTTTTGAAACGGATGCCATGTTGGATTCACGAGCTGCGCCCGTAGTCCGCGGACATCACGGTAATAACATATTAAAAAAACAACATTGTACTTGTCAAATTAATGAAACAATCTCTGGGGAGGGGAGGGGTGATGAGGATGGGATGGGATATTGCCATTAAAAGCCAAAAACTCCAAAGTCCACAAACAGTTTGGGTCAGCCCTGTGATGTTCACCAACATCTCAGATGTTTGGGTGCATCCATACATACTTTTGCATTACAGGATTGGGGAAAAGCAGTTTTTGGATGGCGTATAACTTTGGCGCGACTCAATGAAATTGTATGATATTATTCTAGACGTGACCTTGAATGGTTCTACAAAGTTTCGTGCTGCTTTGCCAAGAGGGAACAAAATTAGAGGGGGATCCTGAAAGGCGTATGCATTTGGTATCGTTTCATCAATGTGCACAAAATTTTGCAAAAAGATTTAAGACCCAAATTTGAATGTTTTTGCAAAGATTGGTGAGATTTTGTGAGGAGGGAGCAAAATTCGAGTTAGGGTTTCAACATTTTTAGATGGGTTATCATTTTGTTGCCGTTTGGCGAATGTGCTCAAAAGATTTTAGAAAGATTGTAGACCAAACCTTGAATTTTTCTGCAAAGCCTGAATGTATTTTGTCAACTGCGAGCTAAGTTACGACTATTTTATGTACGTACATTTTGACACTTTTCAAAAAATAAAATATGGATGAATTTGCAGGAAAGTTATGTAAGAAGCATTGGGAAGGATTTGAAAGCATTGTTTTGCAAATGTGTCTGTGTTTAATTTTTTGAAAAGTGTCATAATGTAGGTACCAAAAATAGCGCTATACCTTTGGTGACTGAGGTATAGTCGGTGGCCATGGGTAGTGGACAGATTGTCCGAGTCAAGGTCAGTGGCCAGATTGTCTGAGTCATGGCAAAAAGGCCATGTCTCAGATAATCGGGCTACTGGCCATGACCACAAGGGACTGGCAATGAAGTGAAGATTTCCAAAATCGGGATAGGCTTGAATGGGAAAAGAATCCAGCCCATGGCTAAAATTTTGGGCAGTAGTCAGATTGTCTGAGTCATGGCCATGACCCCCATGTTGTAGCCCCTCACTTCATAATTTTTGCTTCTAGGCGCAGATGAGTGGTGCTGTACAGCCTCAAGCCCCTTCTTTGAGATCTTCTGTGCAGGACGCTTGACCCGACCCCCACCTCCCCTCTCCCGAGCCTTGTTTCCATTTCCAAACCCTTTTCCACCTCCCATCCCTCCCCCAGGCCCTGATTGGCTGCTCCAGGGTCCACCAACACTGAGGGTTAGAGACCCATGTTGTAGCCCCTCACCTCGCCATTGTAGCTTCCTTGCACAGGTGAGTGGTGCTATAGAGCCCCCAGCCCCTTCCTTGTGGTCTTCTGTGCAGGACACTTGCCCTGACCCTGCCCCCACCCCTCTCCCGAGCCTTTCGTTGGTTGCCAAGGCATAATCTCAAACCCCAAGCTTGATTGGTCCAGATCCCTGACAACAATCATCGTGCTAGGGCAGCCCACTGCCCATTGCAGCCCCTGCGGCGAAGGACCCAAGGCAAAGGACGGCACCAGCAGAGATCGCTCCAGACCATTTTGGCTCATGTTAGCCTGTGGCACCAACAAGCACAGGCTGGCTGCTTTTATTGAAATCACTGTCATCTGTACTCATTTTGCTGGCTGCTTTTAAAATTACTGCCATAGATTCTAACATATACCCTCCTTTTCTGACTGCTGCGACTGCCTGCAATGTCATGGCGGGAGGAACAACAATCCATCAACTAAAATGTATGTGTTACAGGATATCTCTCCTTTTCCATCAACCATCAGAAAAACAATGGCTGAAAATAATCTCACAGTAATGAAATAAACAAACAAAATGTGTATATCAGTCCACACGCATGTGTATGTAACAGAATAAACATTTTTTACACTCCCGACTGAAGTGTTCACATCCCAAGGATCACATGTCCATGGAAAGTTCATACTCCATAATACCATTGTTTTTGTATTTTATGGAGTAAGCATTTCTTTTTTTTCCTTTGAAACATAATGCAATATCAGCGTGTGTGCACAAAAAAAAGAAAAAGAAAAATAACCAACTTCCATTGTCCCCAGTTCAAGTCCAAACTGGCAGAACACCGCACAATAATATGCCCCATTAGCAATAAATGAAAAACAAAACGAATTGAACCAGGTAAAACTGAATGTTAATTATGTTCCATTCCTGGTACCCAGAATCCTCAGGAACACACCTCTGGCATGTCCTGTCCATCAGTCTTCACACCAATTTCGCACGACAGCATCCTCCTCAGTGGAATTTCTCCGGTCTGGTACTCCATGGAGTCTCCTTCACAGGAATCATCTCTTTTGGCACCTCGGACTCTTTATCTTCACCCCCATCCTCGTCTTCCTCCCATGGTCTCCGATCGCGTGGCCTCCAATCCCATGGCCTCCAATACCATCGACTCCAGGAACCGGCCCTGCCGGGGTAATAGATTAGTAGAATCTAAAGCAAATAGAAAAGAAACAGATTAAGTACATAGCATAAAACAATGTTCTATCCCTTTTTTAGTACAAGGCCTGGAAAAAGATTCTGGATGCTCAAAACAGCATAGTTCCTTGGATTTTCCATTTTGAATACCTGCAATTATACACATATTTTAGAAAAACAAGACAATATTTACACCTTGCATCACAATAATTCCCAACCAAATACACGCCCCTCTATAATATTTTACATCTCCATTTAATCTGAGAACTTTGGGTGTCCCAGATGCATGGGGTATCAAGGAGCAAACGTAACAACATTCGTTGGTAGCCTGCTCTAGCCATGGCACTCATATCTGAATACCATTTATTAGACTGATCAGGGTGGCAGAGGTCATCTACAGCATCTAATCCTAGGCCATGGTACGCATTGTACCTTTTGTGCTCCGTCCCCCTTTTCCATCATCTATTCCCCCCTAAACCATAATATAGCTTTTTCCCCCCCTAAACCATTATATAGCTTTTTCACCCTTTGATATCGTAGAGGAAAAATGTCTGTCCATGTTTCATCATAGTGTTCACTATCACTCTGCCAAGACTGTGAGATTGAATACATGTGTGGGGTTGAGGTACGGGGCTTAAAGTGCATATTCTCACCATCTGTGGTAGGTTCCTTGGTTGTGTGCGTATGTACATATGGTGATACTGGTACATCAGAGGTTGGATTGTCAACATTATAATCATTTGATACTTCATCAACATCATAATTCATAGCAGCATATGTGAAGGTTGGGGCTTTGACAGTTCGGTTCTTATGCAGAGTGGTGAGATTAAGATTTGCAGAGGCATTGTGGGCCCATATTACTTTAATCCCATTCCAAATAAGGCTTGTTCCATCTTGTATTCATTTTTCCCCGTCCGTCCCCCTCTTTTATATCACCCATGATAAAAGTAATGCTCCAGTATTTTCCCAAACAAAACAACATTATAGAGAAAATCATAGCAACACAATACAACACATAATCATACCTCTAAGCTCTAGTAGCACTAACATTTCCCCTACTGCTATCTATATTTGTAGTGTTGTCAGTCAGGGCCCTCCTTTCCGACATATTTGAACCTGAAGGGGTGATATGAATTGGTTAAGTACACACTCATAAACAATAGACCAGTTAAGAAAAGAGAATTGAGGACCAGTAGTATTAGAAATGAGAAAAGCTAGAGAGAGAGAGATGGGGTGGGGGAGAGAGAGAGATAGAAAGAGAGAGACAGTGAAGAGACGTTACATTTATTTATACACATTTTTCCACTTCCATATACACTTAATAATACTGTATACTGTATTTAAATTTTCGTTCACTTTTCTACTTTTTACCCTTCATTACTCAATGGTTTGTCTGTACTTTTACTTATGGCACTGCACTTTCTTGTTTTTGTGGCTTTTCCCCATGGGGTGCTGTGCTATCATGTGCTTTTCTTAGGTCGGAGAGGTGAATCCAGTATTTCAGGCCCTTAACCTTCACAGCAGAAGGTGTGCAATACACTACTTCATAAGGGCCGTGGAATCTTGGAGAATTCCATCTCCGCACAAAACCTTGCATGTACACACTCTCTCCGGGCATTAACTGAACTGTGACATTGCACTGTCTGCTGCTGGGGTGTTTGTATCTGTTTCACCTTCTCGTGTGAATGAGGGCGCTATCTGTTTAGCTATACTTCGCACAGCTGTTGTTAGTTGTGTAAGGTATTCCTTAAACTAGTCCCCCAGCACTGTGGCAGCTCTATGAGTGTCTGATGCCCGTCTCACTGGAGATAGTAGAGTTTGAATGCATCTCCCTGTGACTATCTCATGCAGGGACAAATGATGGGCCTTACTAGGCTGAGTTCTGAGTTGGAACAGTGCTAGGGGCAGGCAATACACACAGTAATTCTTTTTAGGGTGTGACACAATTTGAAGAGTCTGCTTTTAAGTAGACCGTTGATCTTCTCGACCACTCCATTTGCCTGGGGTGGTAAATCGAACATAGTTTGTGCTTTATACCTAGCAATGATGTCACTTCTTTGAAAAGGTCATTTACAAAATGAGTTCCATTATCTGACCCTATGACGTCACAAATTCCCCACCTGGGGAATACCTCCCTTACTAGGAATTTCTTGGTGTTCTTGGAGGTTTGGAACAAACGATTCCTCCTAGATGTCTGCTGCTATGTGCTGCTTGGTAAAGTGTGCAGGGAAATTAAGCTATTGGAAGGCTATGCGCAATAATTCTACTGGCATTCCCAATATTCCGTCATTTCTTGACACCAGAGGAGGTCCGTGGGCAATTGCTTGCAAACCCTTTTTATCCAACCTTCCTGTTCTTCTATTGGGGCATGCCTCTGTAACTCAATTATCTGCGTAATTGGCGTGGAGTTGTACCCTTCTTCTTTATCGTCCTGTGTGTTCTTTTTTACTACACATTCTACTGCTTGGGGTGTGTTAAAGTATGCTGCTTCTTTTCGCAGCCGCATCCGCCGCTGTGTTCCCAAGTGAGATGATGTCAGTGTTATTGGTGTGAGCCTGGCATTTCACCAAAGCAACCACTGACGGCTCAGCCAATGCTTCAATGAGATGATTCAACAACTGTGGTGTTGTACTGGGGATCCGTCTGCTCTTCTGAATCCTGTTCTTAGCCATTGTGACAGACCAGAGTGTACCGTGGTTCTCACGTATGCCGAGTCAGAGTATATTGTCACTGCGCATCCCTTGGCTGTGTGTAATGCTTCAATTATTGCTATTAACTCTGCCGCTTGTGCAGAGTAATGGGAAGGGAGATGTTGTTGCACTATCACCTCATATTACTTTCCTTCTACTCTCACTACTGCTGCCCCTACATGTTTTTCCCATGTTTCTGGATCAATGGACGCTGATCCGTCCATGAAGTACACCTCACCTCCTTCTAAGGCATTTTCACTGGCTTTAGGAATATCATCACCTTCCCCCACATAGGTGGCGCAATCGTGAGATTGCATGCCTTTTACTGTACATGGTTCTGTGATGAAAGTGGCTGGGTTTACAGTCTTACAGTGCACAATGTGTATGTTTGGGCTCAAGATGATGATTTCATATGCTGTGGCACGCTGCGTGGTGAGTGTGGATTTTGATCTTCCAAGTATGTCAAACAAAGAGTGCTCGACAAATAGCGTCACTGAGCATCACATCACCATGGTGGAGCTTTTCTCAATTGCGAAGGCCCCTGCTGCAAGTGCCTGTTCACACACAAAGTGCCCCTGCATCACAGAATCTAATGTGCCACTGTAATAGGCCAATGGCTTGTGTTTTTTGCATGAGCACTGCCGACATTAGGGTGCCGTTGCAGTGAGAGAATAGGTAAAACTCTCGATCATAATCTGGTGTTGCTAGAACCGGTGCTGCTGAAATAATGTCTTTTAATTTATGGCATTCCGTGATCATTTCCTGTGTCAATTTTATTGGTGCACCTTCTTTTTGGGCTTCTTTCAGTGCCTGGAGAAGGGGACACGTGCATGCTGCATAATCCAGTATCCATGCACGGCAGTAATTGCATATGCCGAGGAATTTCTGCATATCCTTTACAGTCTTGTGCATCAGTGTTGTACGTATGGCTGCTGCTCTGTCTGGGATTATTCGCTTACCATCCTTTGATATTAGCTGCCCCAGATACCATACTTCTGCTAGGCAGTACTGCAACTTTCCTTTGTCTACCTTGTACCCCTTTGTAGCTAGTAAATTCAACAGGGTTATTGAGTCTGCTCTACATTGCTCTTCACTTTCACTGCAAAGTAAATGGTTGTCTACGTATTGAATTATTGTGCTATTTACATCAATGTTACCGAGGTCTTCATGCAAAATTCTGTTGAAAATACTGGGGCTCTCACAATAACCCTGGGGCAATCTGCAATGCTCATACCTTTTCCCCCTTTTCCCCACTAGCGTGAATGCCGTTAGGTATTGGGAACTGGGGTCAAGTGGCATTGAGAAAAAGCATTTTTCAAGGCCACTACTGTGAAGCACGTAGCTTCCTTTGGTAGGCTGCATAGGATGGACACGGGATTTGGGACCAGAGGGAACTCCTTCTGAATGACGTCATTAAGTGGGCGTAGGTCCTGTTTCATCTCCAGGCCCCACCCTTTGCTTTTTGTGATCGGATACATAGCCGTAGTACAAGGTGAATTTGATGGCACGATAATGCCGTTTTGCAATAATGCATTTATCGTCTCATTTATACCTTCCTCTGTTTCCCTGGACAGGGGATATTGCTTTACTCTGGGTGGCATGCACCTGGCTTTAATTTAATTTTTATGGGCATTACTTCTTGTAGAAGCCCTACATTGTGTGGCCCAGTAGTCCATACATTTGGTGGTACCTGTTTCATGTCTTCATCAAAAATTGAAGGTGCTGCACTGACACTGGCCATTAGGGGGTTATTCACTTCTCTATTTTGAATCATTATGTCACAAAGCATACAAATTTCCATGATTATCTCCCCATCAGTGTCACTGTCAGTGAACAGTTCTTCATCAGTAAGATCATGTAGCGCTATGTTAGGGTCAATACACAACACTGTTCTCCACTCACATCCATGTGTGTCCGGTCCTATTGCCACAGTACGTTTAGTTGATACTTGCACCCCTTGTAGGTCTAGTGGGTCTAGTGGGAGGATGGTACCTGCCACAATTGCTGGGTTACCACTGGGCAGGTTATTTCGGGCACCACTCTAGCTAGTACCTGTATCCCATAAATGAACATGTCAACATTTGTGGACACCCCCCTCACTGCTACTTAATTTGTCATAGTACTGATCATTAGCATGGCTCTAAGTGGGCATACTTCTTGAGTTGAGCACACTATCCCTCATTCTGTAAACGAGATGGTCATATTAAGTTTACTGAGGAGATCCCTCCCTAGCAAATTTATGGGCGAGTCTTCGTGGTATAACAGGGGTGCCCGCAACGTTTTTCCTCCCACCGTTATATCCAAATCTTTTGTGTAAGGAACCTTTAAAAATTGCCCCAGAGAATCCTAGTGTTTCCAAATTTTGGCCCGACAGCGGAAACCGGCCTTCCATGAGGCATGATTTTTCTGCTCCTGAGTCCACCATATAGATGAACTGCTTGTTTCCTATCTCCGCCCCCACCAGTGACTCCTTGTCTGGACGTAGGATAGTCGATGGACTGGACATGCAAGTGCTGTCTGTGGACTGCCCTAATCTGAGTAGGTATTTGTTCCCAGGACGGAGAAAACATTTTACCCGACCACTACTGTTCCACGCAACGGCGCAGGCGTGCCGTTTGCCGTAGTAGCGAAGTGATTTCTGTGGGTGTTTCCCATGGTGTTTTAACATACCAATTGTGGTTGCACTCCCTGTTGTGGTGCTTGTGGCCCTTGCTGAATTGGTTGGGTCCCTTGTGAAAAATTATTATAATATTGCTATTGTAGCCCATGACCACCCATCGGTAATCCATAAGGGCTGCCCGGGTGAGGGTGGCCGAATTGCTGCTCATTTCCAGGTCGTTGGGGCCCTTGGTAATATCCCTTGGGTCGGCGTAGCATTCCCTTGAGAAATGTCCCCACCTTCCACAGTTCCAGCATGTCACTTGGCCCCCTCCCTGGGGCCCTTGTCCTCCAAACCCACCTCTCTGTCCCCTATACCCACTTTGTCCTCTTGCAGGCCTTCCCTGCCATTGTGGTCCCTCATACTGCTCCTCACCGGCCCATTGTCCCTCTCTGTTTGCCGACCATGTTGCTGCCTTCCTTGCAGTGAAACACCTGACCCCTCCTCCCCGTCTCCCTGTCTCTCAGTAGGCAGGGCCGCTGTTAGCATGACGACTTTCACCAGCTTAATTTGTACAAGTTTGGCCTCGTCTCCAACCTCCTCTGTTCAATTTCCTTTTCTCTTTCTTTGATCCTCCTACAATGGTGTACTATGATGCTCTGTTTTTCAGGCCATCCTTTGGCTTCTATCCCCGCAATTTTATCTAGGGCCGTCTTCTGTACCTCCTTCGGGAGGCCTCTCTTGTTTATAAATTAGAAAAGGGAGGTCGATTGGTCACAAGCCGTGCCCCTCTCTTGAACTCCACAGGTCCTGCAACCGAAGAATGTACTGTGCAGCCTCTTCCTCTTCCCCCATGGTGCATTGCATCACCAAATGTAAATCTGGGGTGTCAGGGAAGGTCCTCCGCAGTGCATCCCACACTTGAGCCTGTACATTATTAAACGCTGATCCATCATGGCGGTCATAATCTATTGTCACTCCCGGGAAACCAGCCTTCACCCACACTCCGTCTGCCTGGTCTCCCACAGCAGACACCAGCAAGCTCTTGACATCCCCTATGGCCGGCGGCACCCCTACGGTATGCTTCTCAAAGGCATATATCAATTTTTCCGCCCCTCCGGAAAGTGGAGGCAACACCTTCAACAAATTATTCTTATCCATCATTTCCCATGGTATGTAATGGGGCCTCCCTGCTCCCTTGTGAATGAGGGGCATTTGCAATTATGTTTGCTCCCTGTCTTACTTACCTTTACTCCTTTCTTCTTACTCAATGACATATTTCCCAACCTGCTTCGGAGCCTCCCTGCCACCTCTCTCGCACTACTCCATCCTCTGACTCTTCTCTTAGTGGTAGTGGCATTCCTGCCGCCACCACTATGTCCTCATACTCATCCAGATCACTCCAAACCTCATCTATCTCTCTGTCAGATGCTGCACTTCCTTGTTCTTCACTTGCTTGGCTACCTTCTTGTCCTACTCGTACTATCTTTTTGGGGGTATTGTTAAGGTGGAAGAAAAATTCCCCTGATTTCCACTCATCCTCTGTCTGGCTAGATGGATTCCTGGACGAGAGTGGTGATGGTGTTGGCCCGCCTGCCGAGATGGACGGCGACTCCCCTCCCCCGGGCAACATTTGGTTCCTGTCACACAGAGCTCTCAATCGTATCAATTCCATTTGTGTGGTAGCGAGTTGTCTTTCTAAGTCATTAGTTAGGGGTGCGATATTTACTGGTGGGGCACGTGTGGGACCGTATAACCCGCTAGGGCAGCATTATTCAAACTTTGGGGCGCGGGCCCGTGGGGGGCCGCAGCCACATCCCTGGGGGGCCACGAGGGCCCAGCATGAAATGGAAAAAAAAATATTTTTTTCTTTTTTTTTTTAGATTGGAAGAAATGGGAAGGGGCGGCTCACATGGTCGGGTTGAAGCATGACACTGTCTTAGGCACCAATGAAAAAGTGGCCCGCAGTTGTAAAATGGATATTCATTAACAGACTGTTTGAATAGTACGCAAGGGCGTGCTTTGTGTTAAAATGTAAGTACATTGTGATATTTATAGAATATTTATTGTGCAACAATGGTCAAAATTACTAACTGCAAAGGTCTGTGGAGGTGGAGATTGCCGGAGGACGTAATCCAGGACAAGGTCACGGGGGACACCATAAAGGGAATGATAGAAGAATACTTCACGGACAATGACACAGGGGAGGTTTCTATCTCCACTCTTTGGGAGGCGTTCAAAGCAGTGATCAGAGGGAAACTAATGGCACTGAAAATAGCGAAGGAGAAACAGAGGGCGATGTGGGAAAAAGAACTGGAAAGGTCAATTACTGAGATACAAGGGAAAATACTGTCACAACCCTCCAGGGAACTCCAGAGGACTCTTAGACACACGCAGGGCCAGCTAGAAATGCTGCGCACAAAAGGAGCGGAAAGGAGCCTTCTATACCTAAGACAAAGGTACTACGTTAAAGCGAATAGAGCAGATACGATGCTAGCGAGACAACTACGGGCCAAACAGAAAGACACAACAATCAAAAATATCACAAACATGAAAGGGGAACACTTTACACGCACACAAGACATAGGGCAAGTCTTCAGAGAATACTATCAAAAACTATATACCACAGACCAACCGAAGGCAGACGCACAAGACACATATCTGAATTCCCTCACTTTCCAACAAATCTCACCGGCAGACAAACAGGCCCTAGAAGCCCCCATAAGGGAGGAAGAAGTTAGAAAAGCAATAAATGAACTACCGAAAAATAAAGCCCCAGGCCCGGATGGCTATACAGCCCCATTCTATAAAAAATATGCGAACCAATTGACCCCAATCCTAACCAAGTTAATGAACTCCTTTAAAGAAAGTGGCAATGTGACCCCCACCATGAACGAAGCGAAGGTCCTGGTTTTCCACAAACAAGGGAAGGACCCATCCTGCCCGGCCTCATACAGGCCAATTTCACTGATAAACATAGACGCCAAAATATACACCAAGGTATTAGCAGCTAGGCTCTCCCCGCTTCTCCCAAAATTAATTCACCAAGATCAATCAGGTTTTATCCCAGGGAGACAAACACACGACAATCTCAGAAGGGTCATCCATCTGGTGGAAAAGATTGGTATAAAGAGAACCCCAGCAATTCTCCTGGCACTGGATGCAGAAAAAGCATTCGACCGGGTGGAATGGTCCATACTATTTAAGACACTCCAAGGTATGGGATTTGGGGAACATTTCATAGCCAGAATTAAAGCAAACTACAACGCCCCAACTTGCAGAGTGGCCATCAATGGGGAGGTATCAGAAAAGGTGTACATATCCCGGGGAACAAAACAAGGGTGTCCACTCTCTCCCCTATTATATGCTATATTCCTAGAACCCCTACTGATTAAAATTAGGGAAGCAGCGAATGTCAAGGGGATAGAGATGGCAGGCATGCAACACAAGATAACCGCCTATGCGGACGATATGCTGCTGGCATTAGAGGAGCCGGACAGATCGCTGGCCGCAGCAATGGGAGAGCTAGAAACCTTCGGGGCCATCTCGGGGTTAAAAATCAACAAAAACAAATCAGAACTTCTAATACTGGCAGGTGACGGGGATAGAATCAAGAGAGCAGCAAGGGCACACAATCTCAAAATAGCGGAGGAGGGTATCAAATACCTGGGAATCACTCTCACACATAAGGTAGACCTACTGTACAAAAAAAATTACCCGCAGCTACTCACAAACGCTCGTAGAGACATGGAGAGATGGAACCCATTGCTGATATCATGGTGGGGTAGAATTCAGGCGGTAAAAATGACCATTCTCCCAAAGCTCCTATACCACTTCCAAGCCCTACCGGTGGGGATCCCCCGCTCCTTCTTCAAGTCACTCCTGAGGGTAGTCTCAACTTTTGTGTGGAAGGGGAAAACTCCGAGGCTCTCTAGGACGGTCCTAACATCGTCAACTAGGGAAGGAGGGATGGCACTGCCCCACTTTCAAAAATACTACCAAGCGGCCCAACTTAAGGTGCTTCGGGAATGGCTGGGAGAAGACCCACAACAGGTATGGGCTGCACAAGATAGGGCGGTGGCTAGAACCCCACTAGTGGAACTACTTTGGAAGCAGAAACAGCACAGAGACCCCAACATAGGGTTCAGCGCAATATTGAGCACGACCCTGGAGGCATGGGACACCCAAACAAGAAAGGGCGCAATGACCAGCACATTAGGCCCATTCACACCCATATGGAGGAACCAGCAGTTTCCGCCAGGGTTGGAGCAGGGTGCATCAGACAGCTGGGAAGAGGAGGGGATAACGAAAATAGGGGAGATGTTTCACAACAATGAAATTATTCAATACGAATCATGCCTCACACTCCCAAAAAGAACCACACGGAATAGATACAGATATGAACAACTTAAACACTGGCTAAAAACTCCCGAAATAGCGAGGGCGGCTACGAGAACCCTAACCCCATTTGAGAAATACATCACAACCAACTCAGGGGCAAAGAAATGGATATCGACACTATACTACTTTATAAACAAACAAGGCGAAGAGATCAAATGGGCATATATGCGCAAATGGGATAAAACGCTGGGAAGGGAACTAACTAGAAAACAGTGGGAGGACACTTGGGCCCTAATCCCCAAACTGACAAGAGCGGTGCAGATGAGAGAAATGTGGATCAAAATAGTGACTCAGTGGCACTACACGCCCGAGAGACTGCATACCATGTTCCCAGGAACATCTAATCTCTGCTGGAGGGAGTGCGGAGAAGTGGGGACGTGGAGACACATCTGGTGGGACTGCAAAGAAATAGTGCCGTTCTGGGAAGAGGTTAAGGGAGAAATGGGCAAGATATTTCCAGATGTGGGACAACTAGATGAAAGCGTATGGATGTGCGGCATGAGAGATGACACTACAAAGAAATACACGAAAGCACAACGGAGAAGCTTTATGGGCCTTCTCATCGCGGCCTGGACAACAATTGCCCATAACTGGAAAAAGAAGGATACACCACTAATATTTATGTGGCTTCAAAAAGTATGGGCGCAGCTAGCAATGGAAAAAGTCACACACATAATCCAAGGCACTAAGGACAAGTTCACCAAAGAGTGGGGTGAGGTCCAGGAACATCTGCAGACAGACTTTATGGAACAGTGGTGCCCACACAACATAAAGGTCACGGACATTTTCAACGCATAAAGAAAACCACGAAGCAGATCACACGGTCCCGGGGTGGGAGGGGGGAGGGAGAGCGGGGGGTGAAATGTTGGTACAAAGTTCCCATTTATTGTTATGTTATGTCCAATGAAAATAATAAAGATATGTTTTAAAAAAAAAAAAAAATTACTAACTGCATAGTGAAGTAACTCATCAAACTGGCCCACATTGGCCAAAAAGGTGTCCCATTTTGACTGGCCCACACTAGCATTTTGTATTTTTGGTACAGGTATAGATGTCCAGTAAAACATGTCATGCCTGCCCCCTACCACCCCCCAGCAGAAATTGCAAACTGTTTGGATATTTACCTTTTTTTCTTTTTAAAGAATGCTCTACAGTGCAACTTTTTAACCCATTATTTTATAAAAGAAATTGATGAGGGGAACCCCCGAACACCACTTGAATGGTTCAGACTCCCTCACTGCGCGCGGTCGCTATGGCATTTTTGGGGGAAATAGTTATGCCTCTCCACTTAAAAAATTCACAAACCCCCACTGGCTCTCGGACTGTGTTGGGAACTGGATGGGGGAGCCCAGGGACTGTGGTGGGAGCAGGATGGGCGGGAACCATGGCAAAGTGGTGGGAGCAGGGTGGGGAGAACCCAGGGTGTGTGATGGTGTGTGGAGAGCCCAGGGACTGGGTAGGAGTGGGATGAGGGAGCCCAGCCACTGTGATGGGAGCAGGTGGGGGAGCACAGGGACTATACTGGGAGTAGGGTGCAGTGACCTTGCGCAATACATACTGTCCATTTAGCATTTTTTGGGGGGCACGGCCTGCCCAAATTTTGCTCAGGGGGGGGCCCAGGCCACACATTTTTGAAGACCACTGGCCTAGTGGATTTACAATGTGAGGCAACTTCTTTGATTGGCATGCTCGTCAGAGTCTCATATACAAAACAATCCAGTGTGCTTGTGTATGGAAATCACACATTTCACAGCTATCTCTATAAAAAAAATAACACCAACACAGAGGGGCGGGGCAGGGGGGTCCCAAACAATTTATTGTTTGCTCAGAGGGGCTTTGGCATAAAAAGTTTGAAGACCACTGCTCTAGGGTTATAGGGAGGTGGGGCTGTCGCTGCGGGTGCAGAGAGTGTGTTTGGCGAGGGCAAGTATGATGGGTCACTGTACCCCTCAGTGGGTCTAGTTAGCAGTGGGTAAAGTCTGGTGAGCTCTTCGTCCCCTGTTTCCATTGGTTCCCCTCTATCTGCTTTTCCTCCCCTCACTTCTGGGCCCGGCGCCGTCTCGGATGGCGCTTCCTTGTCTGCGCTACTCACAGGGGGAGTTTCCTCAAACATCCTCCAAAGATCTAACACTTCCCGTCTATTTTGAAGTTGCCTTCGCCGGTATTTGGCCAAAAAGTGTGTTGTCACAAGATCTAATATTCTTTTATCAAATGATCCCCCTTCTGGCCACACTTGGGATGCTCCCTCCCCCTTTATCTCAGTGAGCCACTGGTCATGGTACTTCTGGATTTTCTTGCTGTACAGGGGGAGGTGCTGGCAAATATCGGCTAGGGTTTTATCTCCCCCCATAGTTCCTTGCTTGACTCTCGTGTGCGTCTGTATGTGTATGTGTTCACCTTATTTCACTTAATAGGCCATTTATAGCATCACAGTTTAAAATCCTTTCACTTACACCTTTTCGACTCCAGCTTATTTCAAAACATAATTTGAACACATTCAACAGAAAAAAATGTTATGTATACTCATAGACGTACTGACACGTTTGACTTTAACGACAATTAACATAGAACACAGATCTATTACCCTTTTTGTTACACCCCCCTCCCTTCCATTGATCACACTATCATATTCTCTTCCCACACTCACTCTCCTTGTTCCCCTTCCCTGGGCCCCTTTTGGGCTGACCTCTAAAAGATTTATGCAAACAAGAAAAAGAATTTGCTAATATCTCCTGGGTCTATTCATTACACAAGACTCCTACGTTTTTTCTATTTTATCTCCACTTATTTCCTGCACTGGTCGCGACAATGCTATGTGGCGCCGCCTTCCACCCCCTTTCGAAGCTAGGTTCCCATACTCTTCCCGTATTCCGTTACCTCTATATTCACAACCTAATGGCCATATAAAGAAAAGAAAAGACAAAGCCTAGCAGTCAACAATCATACAAGCCCTATATCCTTCATTTGACTCTCCCACTATTCCCTCACTGTTAAACTTATACTCATCCCTTCCTTTTCAAATCCCCCTCCATTGAGGTTCCCACAACCAATACTCATGTGTCCGGTGTGATCGAGAGCCTCCATTCACGGTCTATCCACAATCGGGGCCGCATCCCAACCAAGCCGTGAGCGGCCCCGGCGAGCATTTGGGTATTTGCAATAGCCTGGACCCTTGGAACCTCTCTGATGCGTACACTCACTGGTCAGCCACAGGTGGCAATGGTTTTGCTGGGGGCGTCCCGGATCTCGCTGCATGACACGGGCGTGTCTTTCGGTGCCCCCTCGATCACGTCGCGGTCACCAACTGAAGGTGGTCACTCCCCACATTGCAATTAGAAACTCAGAATAAAGGACGCATCGCAGGTGACCCCAGGCAGTCTGTGTATAAGGAAATCACAAATGCTTAACATAGAGAATGGGACCATCAATTATTTTGGAAAACAAGAAATGGTGCCTCAGAAACTCGCCGAGACACAAATATGTGCACTGCTAACACAGTAAAATACTGCAAAAGTATTGTTTTTTATAAATAAATGTAATTAGATGTCAAACACATAAATCAAAAACATATAATATTACGCTTCATAAATCAAAATCATTCATAAAATCTATATAAACTCTTTCAAAGAGTGAACATTCACATAAAGAAACAATAGACTTTGGCAAAATCCGGACATTATTATTAAGCCAGCGGATAAAGGTGGTGCCTTGGTGATTCTTGATACCAGCAAATACAAGGAGGAAGTGGAAAGGCAATTGGATGATACAGATACCTATTTAGAGGTTCCGAACAACCCAACTGAACAGGTGAGGGCTATTATTAAGAAAACTCTTGATGAGGCAGAGATTGAAGAATATATCTCCGATAAGACTAAAGCTTTTTTGACCAATTCACATCTGATTATGCCAGTGATATATGTACTTCCTAAAATTCATAAGAACTTACAGAACCCTCCAGGGCCTCCCATAATTGCAGCCTCAAACAGCCTATTGGAATCACTGGCACAATATCTGGACAAGATCATCCAACCGTTAGCTCAAAAAGCAATCTCATATGTTAAAGATACTAATCACTTTTTAGTGAAACTTCAGTCAGTGGACTTTGCACCAAATACAGATATACTTTTCTCAATGGACGTGACCAGTCTGTATACTAATATTACACACCAATCAGGGATTGAAGCTATGGAATGGGCACTATTGAACAGCCATGATGAAATACACAGCGATGAGCTATTTGTAATACAGTTACTCACAATTGTATTGAATAATAACTTTTTCATGTTTGACGATTGATACTTTGTTCAAAAATCTGGCACGTCTATGGGTGCAGCAATGGCCCCGAGTTATGCTAATGTATAGATGAGACATCTGGAAGAGACAAGGGTACTCAATAACCAATTGTGGAAGAAACATTTGAAATTCTATGTCAGATACATTGATGACCTTTTTGGTATCTGGTCTGGAACTGAACTGGAATTACAGAATTTTTTTGAATACATGAATAACCTGACATCAAGGATTCAGTTCACCCATAAGACCAGTACTACAGCTCTAGAGTTTCTGGATGTTTTAGTTTACCTTAAGGGTAACAAATTGGCGACAACCGTTTACACAAAACAAACAGATAGAAATAGTTTACTCTTGGGATCAGGTTTCCATCCAAAGAACATAGTTGAGAGCATACCACTGAGCCAACTTTTGAGGTATAGGCGGATAGTTTCTGAAGAAGATGAATTTGACAAGAAAGCCAATGACGTCACAAAAAAGTTCCTTCTGAGGGGATATGACCCTATGCGTATTCAACAGGACCTGACAAGAGTAAAGGGGATGTCCAGATCGGACACATTACAGACGAACAGAAGAGTAGAGGAGGAGAAGCTGGTATATGTAACCACATATTCACAACAAAGCCACCAAATCAAGAGAATTATCCAAAAAAACTGGGAGACTTTAACTATGGATCCAAAATTGCAGGAAGTTTTTCCGACTACGCCTATGTTTGCATACAGCAAAAGTAAATCAATTAAAGATCATTTAACAAAATTGGACTTTGGATATCAAAAAGTTAAACCAATGACATTCAGAGGTACCTTACCCTGCAACAACTGCAGTTGTTGCCACAACATCATTAAAAGCAACTATATACATCACCCACACAATGGTAATAAGATCCCCCTTAGGCATACTACAACGTGTGACACAATGAGTGTCATATATGGGATAAGATGCCCCTGTGGACTATATTATGTGGGCCTCACTGGTAGAAAAGCTAAACTAAGATGGGTCGAGCATAAATCCAATGTGAGGACAGGTTCAGTCAAATCCCCAGTTGCACAACACTTTAAAGACTTGAAACATACTGTGGCTCAATTGCAAATTGTCATTCTTGAACATGTGGTATTACCCAGATGAGGTGGGAAACTCCAAAAACTCCTACAGCAGAGAGAGTCACACTGGATCGAACGTTTAGACTCAATGTACCCTAGGGAATGAATCTTGAATGGGATCTATATTGTTTTTTGTAAATCCTGATACTGCCGGTTATGATCTGATGTACACCCTTTTGGTTTGATTTATTGTGTAATATGTTGTAGTAGGATTATGAAATTCATGAGAAAACCAAGGGAATGTCCAACAACAAATAAGAACTGTTGAAAAGTGGTAGTGACACCTTGCCACTATGATATAATGTTAAAGAATTGGCTTGTGAACAGTATGTCAACATATGTATCAAAGAAAAACTATGACAGACGAAGAATATCTAGAGACTTGTTAGTTAGATATGATGATGTAAATGGTATATGGATCATTGAGTTATGGAGTATTTATTTAACCAACAATACATGCAGAGGCTCCCACTGCCACGTAATTGAATTTAATGAGATAAGGGATTCCTTATGAGAGGACTTTTAATTTTAATTGTAATTCTTGTTATTATTTTTTGAATATCGTCATCTTTTGATGGAACAAAGGGGTATTTCAATAGTAATCCTTGGTAATACGACTGATAATCGTTCTTGAAGCACACGGGTAAACAGTGACAGGTTTACAAGTACTTGTGAACGTTTCCCGTGAGAGGGCGGCCACCATTTTTCTTCTCAAGATGGCGTTTATTTAGGACCATAACGGAAGCATGGAGACATTTCTAGTCTCTGGTAACCAATTTGGAACAAGTGTGTTTCTCCCGGTAGCAATAAGAGAAGCGGTACTGCTTACCGTTACATGGCTACCGGGGGACTGCAGTAATTTTTTGTAATAAAATCGCGGAAACGCAGAGGAATAGAAATATCAGGTAAAGTTTAACTGCAAATTATTTTCTGCAGCAACTTCTGTAGAAGCGCACCGCTCTTAGTAGATTAACTATACGTTACTTGCACTCTAAAATAGGGATTGAAAACGTTTGGCAAGATCTGGACAGAACATTACTTTCTACATGCAGACAATCCCACAAATAAAGCCAGGGATCCGATTTGAATTCCGTGCAGGCATGTTTACTGTACGACTTCTTAAATAATCTCTCCTTTCTTGAATGATTGACCCAGATTCATTGAACCCAGGAAGGTGACTCCTTTAAATATATCTCTTCCACAGTTGGACTTTCCGTAAACTCACAGAAATACCTGGCCAAGCTAACATATCCCTTTGAGGGCTCGACAAACAACAAGAGGTGAGCCCCGGTTTGAAAGCATTATATTATAAATAATTCACTGTGAGCTTGCACCGTGGTGGGATCTGTTTACTGTGTGGGACACCGCGCTCTCTTGCGTAATGTCCCGCCTCATATCCCCTACAGTGTGCAGAAAATTCACTTCATTTGTTAAAATATGGAGCCTTGGGGTTAATCTCTGAACTAAATCCTAAAACTTTGATTTGTTTTTTAGGGTGGCTAGTGGCCACCTACAGCCAACAGCGTCTTGATCTGGTTGAAGAGTGTAGAAGACACAGGTTAGTGTATGGAAGTTTAGTAAAATTCACATTTCTTTAGATTTTAAATTTAATCACTAATATAGTCCGCTTTACTAAATATTGACAAGTTTTATTTTTTATTTAATCATAGGAAGAAACGATATCTAATACCTGAAGAAGGGCATTTAGCCCGAAACGCGTAGTAACAAGACTAGGGGAGCATGTGCAAATAAGACATCTATAGCAAAACTCCTGGTCCAGATATCGTGACAGTTATAAGGAATCTAAAGAGGAATTGGAGTATCATTTTGCTATTGCAATTACCTTATACATAGACTTGTTTTATGTTGTATATCACTGTGACTTCGAACAGTGTTTACTATTCAAAATAGGTTGAATTTAATTGTTTCTTTATGTGAATGTTCACTCTTTGAAAGAGTTTACATAGAGTTTTATGAATGATTTTGATTTATGAAGCGTAATATTATATGTTTTTGATTTATGTGTTTGACATCTGATTACATTTATTTATAAAAACCAATACTTATGCATGTTTTTTACTGTGTTAGCAGTGCACCTATTTGTGTCTCGGCAAGTTTCTGAGGCACCATTTCTTGTTTTCCAATTGTTTGTCAGATCTGGTAGCACAGGTCTAATAGGTCAGCACCAAGAATTATTTGGTTACTTACTCAAATTGTTTAAGTTATCCTTGAAGTGGAATATACGAGTGCACCTCTACAACCAATCCATACCATCAATTCTTTTGTCATGTTCCAACGGAACTTTGTGTTTACCAACATCAAAAAACTGGATGGGAGAGAGACTAGAGAAACCCTGAGTAATAAGGTCCTCGCCTGGTTACGACAAAGGACAGGCCCTGGCGTAGTCAGAATGTCTGACTTTAAGATCCTTCGTAGGATAGACTTGAGTGATTGGTGCTCTGAACTCACTTGCGACTGTGTATTAGTGGGTTGTGGGTCTAATACTTTACCTCTCTATCTTCGAGCATATAATCCCCCTCCCATTACAGGCACAAACTGTAAGCTTGTATTATGATGTGCTCCGGTAGAACGGTTCTCCTTTATGAACCCTTCCTTGGTAACCTATTTAGTAGCGAGTTAGACTCCTTTTTTTTATCTCTTTTTGGCTATTGTGCTGTTGTTGTATATCAGCTAGCTTGCCCTGTTGATTATGTTTTATGTTATATATTGTTTGTGTTTGTTGGTTATGTTGCGCCATCATGCCTACGGGTCTATTGAGCGCAGTATAAATGTAATAAATGTAAATGTAAATGTAAATCCCAGTAGGGAAGGAGACCAGGACATTGGTTGTAAAACACAACAAAGGCTTTATATAAAATTCAGCATCCAGAGGACTCTGCTGCCTGAGAGCGCTCTAGCAAACAATACAGGTACAATACATTTTAAAGAGTTACAGCGTCATAGATGACGTTTTTCATACAGTCTACAAGTTACTTTTGGATTGGTGAGGGAATGGGTCCTAGTATAGTACTATAGGAGCAGACTGACAAGATTGGCTGGCAGCTTGGCGGGTTGGTAGGCATCACGTGGTTCAGCTGGGCCAGTCCGTGCGAGGTGAAGGTCAGGTTGGTTCCAGGAGAGGCGGCTTGTACTGTGTAACTAATCTCCATGCTATCACAGGACATGCAGTAAATAATAACCCATAAACTATACCTTTGGTATTAAGAGAGGCCTATAAATTGTACACACTTATTTACATTATCCCGCCTCAGATCATTGGAGAGGTAAAGGGTGTGGGGGTCTTGCCCTCCAGGTGACTTGCTGTGGGGTGAGATTAACAGTTGTTGGGTCTGGCACTTCAGAGCGAGAGGGGATGGATTGATATGTGTTGGTTTAGGGAAGAATATATAACTACAGAAGATCAGTTTTATTGGGGGCACTCTAGGGTGGTCAGCAGCAAGGAAGGGTCACGCTTCTGCTACATCAAAAGAAGATTGAAGGGGCACTTGGTTGAACAGGCAGTACCTTTCCGACAGTGGGGGTGAGAGGTGCAGGAGCGGGTTTGTGGAGACAGATGGGCCACAAGTCCTGATTCGGTCATACAGTGATTCAGAGGAAGGATGAAAAGAATACATTGTTTGCTTGTAACAATTTGCGCCAGAGCATCCGTGAGAAATGGGCTTGGGTGGCACAGGCGCAGGAGGAAAAGGATGGGGCTGTCAGTGCTCACTGTGCACGTCGCTGCTGAGGGGAGAGAAGGCTTCACAGTTACCAGAATGTGGCCTAGTCCAAATATGGAGTCTGGGGTACACAAAATGGAGTGCAAATGTATCTTGCAGTAGCCCCACTTCTGTATGTGCCAGGGACTCATCCACTGAGGCAACAGAAGGGAAAGGAAGGCGTCCCTCCACTATTGCAAGAGCAGGTGGTCCCTTTCATGTCGAATGTACGGGTGGGCAAACCAACCCCCTCCTTCCTTACAATAGACTGTGTCAAGCTAGCCATATCTTGCATTTAGGTAGACTGTGCCCCTCAGCCATATCTTGCATCTAGGTAGATTGTGCCCGTTAGCCATATCTTGCATCTAGGTAGATAGTGTTAGGCAAGCCATATCTGGCATCTAGATAGATTGTGTTAAGCTAGCCATATATCGCATCTAGTTAGACTATGTTAAGCTACCCATATCTTGCATCTAGATAGACTGTGTTAAGCTAGGTATATCTTGCATCTAGATTCAAATAGAAACATTTTTCTTTGCTTTTTTTCTTTTTCTCTAGTATACAATTATTCATTATGTCCATTAGCATAGTAGAACATGCTAATGGGAATGTTGGAGAATTGTATTGAATCTATCTACTTAACTGAAAAATGTAAAGTAGATGCAGTCTATAAGCATATTTTTTTTATTCTATTTTTAACTGTTAAAGGTGGTTCCTAGAGGAACCTTTTTTAATGTTGTTTTCTTTTTTTTTGCAGGAGAGGCCAGAAAGTAAGGTGGGGAGGGAAATGAGGGAAGGGGCACCAACTTCAAATATGGAGGGGTAGGTTGACAGGGGAAGATGTTGCGCGTGTGTTAAATCTAAGGAACAGGGCAGTGTTTTTCATGCTCCTTGATTACAGCTTTAAAAGCACTTAGAAATGTCTCCCCCCTGCAGAGTGGTGTGTTGCAGCATATATAGAGTACTGTTGTTTTTGAAAGATATGGATCAACAGCCTCTTTTATCACTTGCAAGGTAGCTGGTGGGATTTTGTGTCCCACAGAAGTACGCTGTGTGGTTACAGCATTGCCTTCGGAAAATGAGGTAGAGGAAGACAGCCTACCACTTCCTAAGAAAGGAATAGCCTTTCTGAGAGCATTACACTACGGTGGTTGAATTTGGTGTGGCGCCGCATGGAGGTGGTCCCGCAGGAGTACTGCCCAAGTTGTCCGCGACAGCGTACATACTCAGTGCATTTTACTTTGGTAGCTTTAACCTTTGGTACATTTCCAACAGTGGTAAGGAACTGCCACACCCATGACTCTCTCTGGGTGCTGGAGGTAGGCAATTCTTCTACCTCATCTTCCTGTTCTTCTTGATTGTCTTTTGAAGTATTGCGCTTCTTTCGTTGTGTAGATCCTCCAGCTGGTGGTGGTGGTGGTGGCTCTTGGGGAGAAGGGATGTCAATAGCTGATGCCATTTTTAAGATAAATAGCAGTTTTCCTAATATTCATCCAAGTATGTGCTATGTGGTAAATTGTTAATTGATAATGAGTAAGAATAAGTGTACATTTTAAGCTTCAAAGTTCCTAAATAAGCTAAAAATGCATTTCCGAACTGTTCGCGAAGCATGGACCCAGCTGCGAAGTGCGGACATGTTTGCAAACAGGACATCATGCTGCACATGCATGGTCACGTGGCACTGCCCGGAGAGTCTACGACTATGTCAGACGTTCACGAACGCTGACGAACACAAAAAACAGTGGAAAAACAGTGGAAGTTGCAAAACCTGTATAGAAGTGTAAAAAATGATGCTAGAAGGTGGGGATTGGCAGAGTTCTAAGGTGAAACTTTCTAAACTGGACAAAAATGTTGCTATATTGTGGTAAGTATTATATTAGTAAGTTGAAGGAAATTAGGGTGCACTAATAAAAACCCATGCAATTCAATGAAAAAACGTAGTAAAAAGGGATGTTATGGTTAAATTGCACGAGTAAAAACCTATGAAATTCAATGAAAAAACTTAGTTAACGGGAATTTAAGGTTACAAGTAAAACTGAAAACCCCCAAAAATGTGCCAGTTATGGTAAGTTTAGCAACCATAATTTGTGCCACCACCGTGCACTGCTAAGACTAACAATGAGTACTTGCAAGATGACATCACAAATGTATTTGATGTAGTGCAGGTGGTAATCAGGCAGCGGTATGCAGGAACATGCCACAGGTGCACAAAATTGACTCACCTACACACAATGAGCACAGGGACTGCTGAAAAGCACTACACCCACACCACACACACTTTCCAACACAACCATGCTAACACAACCATGCTGCCACTCGTAGCAGCAGTCATAGACATGGAGGTGCTGCATGAAGGAATGCAGCTCTATGAGCAGGCGTTGCAACGGTGGCAACAGGCCGACAGGCAGTGGAGGAGCAGGAGGAAGATGCAGAGGAACAATGGGCAGCAAGTCGTGCCCTGGAGATGTGCACACATACCCAGCACACCCTGGTCCCTAACTGACAGGCAGATCCACACACTCTACCGCCTGAACAGAGAGATCATCCTTGCAATAGTAGACCTCATTGAGGACGACATCCAAAGTTTCATTGCCATCCGGACTGCCATTCCCCTCCCCATGTTAAAGGTGGTGTCTCTGCTGCATTTGCTTGCTACAGGCACATTCCAGCACACAGTCGATGAGCTGCATGTCATCTACCAGGTAGCATTTTCAAAAGGTCCTGGATGCCCTCCTGTGTCATGTGTACCAGCACATCGCCCTATCAATGACACAGGCACAGGTGAACGCCACCAAGGTCTGCTTCCATGCCTAATGTTTTGGGAGCAGTGGTCTGCACACATAGAGTTAATGTCTGGCCACGCCACAGAGGAGGTGTATCGGAAAAGTAAGCTGTACCACTCTATAAATGTCCAGGTCATCTGTGATGCAGACCTGACAATTACACACTGCTATGCATGCTTCCTGGGATAAACACATGACTCCATGGTCCTCCGCAATAGCACGCTGCTGGATACATGGCGTGTTACGGTGGACAGCAGTCCTGGCTATTGGGTAAGTCAAAGGATCAACACACACACACCACATTGAATGAGTACCGGGGCATGGGGGGATGTTCAATGTCACCAGTGTATGGCCCACAGGCACCATGCTAATGCAGGAACACAATCTGCACGCAAGAGTGAGTGACCATGACTGGCATGTAGCACATGAGTACACGGAAGGACACACCAGCAAAATCTGGGCACGGATGGACAGGCACATCTAATACACCAGAGGTACCAGAATGCATCACTCCCGTGTCACAAAGCACAGCATATCCCCACAATGTCCCACCCACCACCACCAACCCATCTTCAGGAGTCTGATCCTACACATGTCCTGACCAGCATTACCTGTCAGAGGGTGCAGCAAGGTGATTGGTGGCACGCAAGCAAACAGACATAGATGCATGTGTCACACATCCACATCCCATCATGCATGCACTTTCCAGTCACTTCAGTGACATGGCCCTCCCTGTGTCCCTTCCCATGCAGGTTATTCCGGCTACCCCTTACTATCATGGCTGATGACCCCTGTGAGACATCCACAGACCCACCAGGAAACAGTGTTCAATTGTGCTCACATCAGAACAAGGGTGACAATTGAGCAGACCTTAGGACTGTTAAAGGCGCAGTTTTGTTGCCTTCCCTGCTCCGGTGGGGCACTGATGTACAGGCCAGTAAAATTGGGAAGATTGTCCAGGCCTGTGCCATGTTGCATCTGGCAGAACATTCCGCTGCCCCCCGACATGGACATGTCTCCGGCAGATGATGATGATGACAGCAAAGTGGATGCAGCTGCATACATGCGACTATGTCATATCATACAGAAATACTTCTGAGCACACAACACCTGCACATGACCCATGGCATGACTGCATGTGAATCAATGCAATAATAAAGCACTCCACTACACAAATTGAATGTCCATGTGTGAATTCATGTGCAGAAACATCTGTATTTTGCATGAACAAACAATAAGAAACATGTGGCATACCACCCCCCTCAAATAACCCCCCAACTATCCCCACCAACTATCTCCCCCATTTACCGCTGCCAAAAATCTCCCTTAACTATCCCCCCAACTAACCCCCAACTGACCCTCCCTGACTGAGCCTCCCAAACACACATTCAAAAACACCCCCTAGGTAGCATCAGTGTTACTTGATGTCTAGGACTGGCTCACATCTGTGTCTTTTTAGCACCTGACCTGCCCTTTTGTGGAGAGCCTGACAGGAGCAGGGATCGGTGCCTCAAGCTGCTCTGTGTTTTGGCGGGTGTGGTGATGGTTGAGGGGGGTTGGAACCTGCCATGTCCCTGCACACTAGTGCCATCTACAGGGAAAGGGTGAGGGTGTCAGCCAGTGCAGCAATGGCCTAGTTACCCTCCCGGATCCTCTGTGCGAGCAGGACCATTGTTATGTTATGTTATGTTACTTTGCATTTATATAGCGCCTTATGTACCATTGGTATAGTCTCAAGGCGCTGGTAGGTTGAACGCCCTTGGGAACTGAAGTTCAAGTCAGTAGAGAGAGTATAGAGCGTCAAAGGTGCGTGTGAGCACCGTATATGTGTGCAGCTGGTGTGGCATTCGTATTTGTGTAATAGCTGCTTCTTAGCATTAGGTGTGGTGGTTGGGAGATCAGGAGTATGTGTTCGTTCTGGCAGGTTTATCCAGATCGATTTTGGACGCGTTGGCCTGAGGAGAACGCCTGGCTGGGGGGTGGGGGGGAGGGTTGTAACCAGCAGTGTTTAGTTAGAGTGATGTGGAGTGTGAGGAGGATGTTGGTATGAGAACAGCTATACCAAATGGTGTCATAGTATCTCTGTGTTCTAGTTGAGTGGTGGTGTAAAGAAGAGAGTTAGCGTGGTGATGTGATTGTTTACATGCTCTTTCAAATGTTCCATGCACTCTTACCCATTCCATGTATGTCGTGTACTTCTATGCGCTCCAATCTGCTCCACGCGCTCCAATCCATTCCAGGCATTCCAGTCCGTTCCACGCACTCCAATCTGTTCCAGGTATTCCAATCCGTTCCAGGCACTCCAATCCGTTCCAGGCACTCCAATCCGTTCCAGGCACTCCAATCTGTTCCAGGCACTCCAATCCGTTCCAGGCACTCTAATCTGTTCCATGCACTCTAATCTGATCCATGCACTCTAATCTGTTCCATGTACTCTGATCCGGTCGGTGTATTCCAAGTTGATTTATGTACTCCATCCATATATTTCACACATACCTTTCACATATTATACCAGTACCTTCCATATTCACATACGTCATTCGTTCCATCCCCATACTTCACCCGTTCTATCTACATATGTCATCCGTTCCGTCCCCATACATCACCAATCCACCCACATACTTCCCTGTTCTATCATACAAGCATTCATCCGCTCTAGGCACTCGTCCGCTCTAGGCACTCGTCCGCTCTAGGCGCTCATCCGCTCGAGGCGCTCCTCTGCTCGACGCATTCATCCGCTCTAAGCACTTGTTCTTTCTATGCACTCACCTGCTCTACGCACTCACCTGCTCCACGCACGCACTCACTCACTCTACGCACTCACCCGCTCAACACACCTACCCGCTCTGCGCACCCATCTGCTCTGCGCACCCATCAGCTCTGCACACCCATCCGCTCTGTGCACCCATCCGCTCTATGCACCCATCCACTCTGTGCACCCATCCGCTCTACGCACTCATCTGCTCTTATGCGCTACTCTGCTCTTATGCACTCATCTGCTCTAAGCATTCCTCCGTTCTTACACATTCCTTCATTCTTACACACTCGACTGCTCTACACATTCGTCTGCTCTGCCCGCACGTCCGCAATGTACACTCGTCTGCTCTAAATATTTGTCTGTTCTGCACACAGTCTGCCATGCACACCAATCCGTTCCGTGCACCTATCAGCTCCACACACCCATCCTCTTTTACCCACCCATCCGCTATTACGTGCTCATCCGCTCTTACGTGCTCATCCGCTCTTACGCACTCATCTGCTCTAACACACTCATCCGCTATTATGCACTCGTCCACTCTTACGCACTCGTCTGCTCTTACACACGCGTCCGCTCTTACACACTCGTCCACTCCTACACACTCGTCGGCCCTTACACACTCGTCCGCTCTGAGCACCCTTCCGATCTAGGCACTCATCCGCTCTACCCATCTGCTCAACGCATTAATCCGCTCAGCGCACTCATCCGCTCTACTCACACATTCGCTCTACGCATCCATCTGCTCCATGCACCCATCTGCTCTATGCACCCATCCGCTCTACGCAACCATCCGCTCCACTCAATCATCCACTCCACACACTCATCCGCTCCACACACTCATCCGCTCCACACACTCGTCGCTCCACGCACTCATCCGCTCCACGTACTCATCTGCTATTTGCACTCATCTGCTCTACACAGTTCTTCTCTCTTATGCACTCATCTGCTCTATACAGTTTTTGCTCTTACGCACTCATCTGCTCTATACAGTCATCTGATCTATACACTCATCCATTCCATACGCTCATCCGCTCTATACAATCATCTGCTCTATACACTCATCCGCTCTACACATTATTCTGCTTTATGCACTCCTGCCGGTCCCGCACTCCTCCTCTCTTACGCGTTCATCCGCTCTACACATTCATCCGCTCTATACAGTCATCTGCTCTACGCAATCGTCCGCTCAATGCAATCATCCGCTCTAAGCACCCTTCCGCTCTACGCATTCGTCCGCTCTCCAGACTTATCTGCTTTATACACTCATCCACTCTATACATTCCTTTGCTCTATGCACGCCTGCAGGGTTACACACTCCTCCGCTCATACGCACTCATCTGTTCTACACGCTCATCCGCTCTATACAGTCATCCGCTCTACACACTCTTCCGCTATACGCAATCGTCCACTCAATGCATTCATCTGCTCTAAGTACCCTTCTGCACAATGCATTTGTCCGCTCTACACACTCATCCGCTCTACACACCCATCCATTCTACACACTCCTCCGCTCTACATACTCATCCAATCTACACACTCATCCGATCTACACACTCATCTGAACTACACACTCATCCGATCAGCGCATTCATCTGTTCCACCCGCTTCAACCATTCTACCAATTTCGTCCGCTCTACTCTCATTAGTTGTTCATCATGCATCATCGGTTCGGGCCATGTCACTTGCCACATACACTGGATCCGTTCCGTGCTCTCTATCTGTTTCATGCACAGCACCTGTCTTATGTACTTGAATCGTCTATTCTGTACTTTCCATTTATGCCATGCACTCATACATTCATTGTCATCTGCCTGTATACTCATTAGTCTCCTGTATTCATCTTTCCATCGTCTTCTCTTTATTCATTTTGATCAATTCATTCATTTGTCCATTCCAATCATTACACCTATTTCAATAATTTAAACCGCAATTACTGTTTTCGTACGATCTATTCTTTTATCCCTTTCACTGCATTGATCTAATTTCTTCATTCTATTTTGTTTGTCCTTTTAGTTTACATTAGCGGTTATTAGTTGTCGATTCCTCACTTGGATCTTGCTGTTTTATTATTATTTGTCTTATTGGTATTCAGGATCTAGTAGCTTGTTGGGTTGGTGTCATTGCAATGCTGTTATTCATTTGGAGTTAGTTTCAGTACAAGGTTGGTTTTTAGGGGAAGAGCCAAGTTTTCAGTAATTTGCGGAAAGACATTAGGTCTTCAGTTAGGCAGATGTGGGGCGGGACTGCGTTCCACAGCGTGGGGGCCATGGCTGAGAATGATGATCCGCCTAACCTGACTGAGTTTGTTTTAGGTATGACTAGGAGGCCGGCTGAGCTAGATCTTAGAGTATGTGGAGGTTGATAGGGTTTTAACTTGTCTTGAAGAAATTGAAGCCCGGTTTTATGCAGTGCTCGTGAGAAATACATACGATTTTAAAGGTCACCCTTCGGGCCACCGGAAGCCAATGCAGAGTTTTGAGGGCTGGGGAGATGTGGTCTCTCGGACGAGCGCTAGTAGCAGTTTGGCTGCCGCATTTTGTGATCTTTGTAATTTATTCAGTTGGTAAGCGTGGATTCCGATGTAGAGTGGATTTGCGTAGTCCAGTCTTGATGTAACAATTGATTGGACTGCGGAGAGCCTGTTGGGAAAGGATAGATATGGAAAGATGCGCCTAAGAGTTTTAAGGTGGTAGTGGCAGGACTTTGAGACGTTGTTGACTTGGCGCGAGAGTGTTAGGTCAGAGTCAAGGGTGCAACCTAGGTTTTTTACTGACTTAGAGGCGGTCGGTGCATTGCCCATGGCAGATGGCCAGGGTAGTGGGTGTGGAAGAAGTTCAGAGTTGCCACATACCATGATTTCGGTTTTGGAGGGTTTTAGCAAGAGGTGGTTTCTGGTCACCCAGAGCTCTATGTTGCGGAGGCAAGAAGCAAGGTCAGGTTGGCAGTTGGGTTTTGTGTTCATGAGTTTAAGAATGAGTTGGGTGTCATCAGCGTAGTTGTAACACAGGATGTTATGTGTGCGAATTATTGGTGGGAGGGTGATTAAGTAGAGATTGAACAGGAGGGCAGATAGGCATGCTCCTTGTGGAACTCCTGTGTCGACTGGTCGGGCTTGGAAGGAAAAGGTGGAGAGTAGCGTTATTTGGTACCTATCTTTGAGGAACGAAGCTATCCACTTTAGAGCAGTTCCACAAATTCCTAGGGAATGGAGGCGGTCAAGGATTGACTGATTAATTGTGTCAAAGGCAGCTGATAGGTCGAGAAGGATTAATGCAGCGCATCCCGCTGCATCTGCCGTGATTTTAAGGTCATCTCAGATTGAGGTTAGGGTGGTTTCAGTTCCATGTCGGGCTCTGAAACCTGATTGGGCAGGGTCTAGGAGATTATTGGCTTCGACAAAGGCATTTAGTTGGGCGTAGGCGTTCAGTCTATGAGTTTGGCAAGGAACCTTGTGTTTGAGATGGGGCTGTAGTTTTTGGGCTCGAAAGGATTGAGGAAAGGTTTTTTTAATAGAGGTTTGACGTGAACCGTTTTGAAGGCGTCGGGAAAAATTCTGGAGGCACGTGAATCATTTATGATGGTTCTTGCGTATTCTCCTGCACTGGTAGATGCAAAAATTTCTTTAAGGATTGTGGCCGGGCAGGGGTGGAGGGGGGGAGCCGGATGTTTTGCGGGCGGATAGGATTTTGAGAAATTGGTCAGCTGATATTGGACTAAAGGAGTCAAACATTGGTTGGCTAGTAGTCACTGGCGGAGGGATGGCTGGTATGGACGGTGGGTTGCCTGGTGGGTATAAGAGAGCGATTTTCTTGGTTAGAGCATTCGCTGTGGTGTAAAAATGGAGAGAGAGTGAGTCGCACAGCGATTGAGAGGGGATCTGCGCGGTGGTGGTGCATGATGGATTGGTAAATTTAGCGATGATTTTGTGAAGTTTTTTGCTGGGGTTTTCACAGTTTATAATTCGGAAGTTGTAATGAGCTTTTTTTGCTTTCCGGAATTTCGGCTTTGTACTGATGGAGGTGCCGGGCTAAGGTGGATCTGGTCATGAGAGATTTGTCTTTCCGCCATTTGCATTCTAGGTTTTTGTATAGTTGTTTACTGGTCTTCAACTCGGGTGTGAACCATATAGGAAAGTGGACACGGCGGGCTGATGGTTTGTAAATTGGTGTGAGTCGTGTTAGAGAGGTATTGAGCCAGGAGTCAAAGGCGTCGGGGTTCAGTTGATTATTGAGTAGGCAGGTAGGCGGGGGAGACTGGAGGAGTGTGTCGGCTAGGTCAGGAAGGATTATTAGTTTCTTCCAGCATTTGCGTATAGTCAGAGGTACAGGTTTGGGTACGGGAGGGAGGTTAGGAGAGTGAATGGTGAAAGGAAGAATGAAATGATCGGACCAGATGATAGGGGTTGGGGGGTTTAGGTGTATCTGGTTGTGGGAGCTGAAGATGGCATCAAGAGTGTGTACTTTATGGTGGGTTGGGCCGTTGATGTGGGGTTGGAGGTTAATTGTGTCTAAGCCGTCAACAAGAGAGTGTGTGATAGGGTTGGTGGGAATGTCGAGCCATATGTTGAAATCTCCCAGAAGGGTGAGGTTGGGATGGTTTAGTTGGAGTGTGGCAATAGCGTCGCAGAGGTTGTTTGAGAATTGTCTGTCATAGCCAGGGGGTCTGTAAATTATTAGGAAGCTGTGGGAGAAAGAAGGGGAAAGTGATAGTTTTACTAGGAGCGATTTGCAGGAGGGGATGGAAGGTTGGTTGACGATGATTGAGGCGTGGAAGTGAGATTTGAATGCGAATGCTATTCCTCATCCTCTAGAAAGATGGTTCAGTGTGTTGAGGGAGTAATCGGGGGGGAAGGCTTCATTGGCGATAGGGCCGAAGTCGTCAGAGAACCAGTTTTTCGGTGACGAAGACCAGGTCTGGTTTGTCAGAGGCGAGGAGGTCAAAGATGCTGTGTCTGTTTTTTGCTACAGATCAGGCATTAAATAGGATGCAGTTCACTTTGGTGGAATGGGTTGATGTCTGAGCAGCAGAGATGGGTGCAGGGGGGGGAGAGGGTGGAGAGAGGAGTGCTAGAGGGGTGGGGTGGTTGATGGTCGATGGGAAGAGTGGGCGGGCGGAGGAGTTGGCGGGTTTTGGGTGGGAGTGGATGGATGTGTTTTGGGATATTGCTGTTTGGTACGGGGGACTTGAAGGTGGGGTGTGTTGGGTTAAGAGTTACAGCAGGGGTTGGTGAGAAATCAAGGGAGATGGGTTTCAAGCTGGGCGAGGTGTAGGGTGAGGGTGGTGATGGGGGGGGTGAGGAGGTGGGTCGAGGCAGGGGAGGCGATGAGTGCTGAGAGATTGAGGGGGACCAGGTACGTTTTCTCTTTAGTGTCTTAGTTGCGATTGGTGTGTGGGAGAGGGTAAGGGGGTCGGAGGGGGAGAGGGATGAGGCTTCCGTTCTTGCTAGGGCTAGGCGTGCAGTTTTTAGGGAGGGGAAGGAGTGTGGTTGTGGCGTGATGGAGGTGGGAGTTGACAGGAGAAATGCGGGGTGCATGATTGTTGAGCGGGGAGTACTTGGGAGGCTTGTGAGGCGAGCGTGTATGATCTCGGTAGGCTGATCGGTGGGGTTTGTAAGAGTAGTGGTTTTAGGGTGGATGGCACGCCATTGTGCACCTCTGGCTTGGTGTTTGGTAAGGGGAAGGGAGAGGAATGGGGGAGGGTGGGATGAATTGGGGAGGGGGGAACAGGAGGTAGGGTTGGCTGGAAGGGGGGGCGGTGCCCGGCAGTCATTTCCGGGAGACCTTAGTGGAATGGGTGCACTCATGGGTAGGATGAGTGGTACCACTGAGTGAGATTATTCAAGGTTTATAGGTTCAACTAGGCAGGGTGAAGTTATTCACGTATACTAAGTTTTAATGTACTAAACTGCAAAGCTGGGATACAGGAATGCTCTTAGGCAGAGTTTCGGGAGTAACAGCACCACAAATATTGTTTTTAGGTACTTCTTATAAGTCGAATTTAGGAGCACTTCTGAAAGCAAATATGATATAAATACGCTATCGGCTACATTTTCTAATTTAGGTTAAATCTTCTAATTTAGGAGGACTTCTGAGTGCAGTTATGATATAAATATGCTATCGGCTAAGTTTACTAAATCCAATTTCCAAGTGCTATTTGACACAGAAAATGCAATAGGGCAGAGTTTGATTGAAGTTATGGTATAGCTAGGCTATGGCGCAGACTTTGTAAATTAGGCTATAAATCGGTCAACCAATTACGCTATTGCATTAGGCTAGCTTTTCTAAATCCAGTTTTCAAATGCAATTATGACACAGCATGCTATAGGCAGGCAGAGATTAAGAATGTACTTATGCCACTGATAAGCTATAGGTGGATATTCTAAGTGCAGTTATGATACACATATGCTATAGAACAGGTTTTCAAGACTTTGGTACAGTGACGCTCTTAGGGACACTGTCTACTTCCGCTATGCCAAAGTGATGTTGTTATATACACTTCTATAGTCAGCTTTGCACCGAGATTAGGCACAATTCTAAATTCAACTTTGCACAGAGAGGATATTGGGCACACTTCTAAATGTAACTTTGCACAGAGAGGATATTGGGGACACTTCTAGATTCAACTTTGCACAGAGAGGATATTAGGCACACTTCTAAGTTGAACTTTCCACAGACAGGAATATATGCACACTTTTAAAGACAACCAGGGGATGCAACTAGACACTTTCTAAATTTAGCTTTCCACAGAGCGGATATTAGTATATAACTTTCTACAGACGGGATATTAGGCGCACTTCAAAGACAACCGGGGGACGCAACTATGCACCTTCTAAATTCAACTTTCCACAGAGCGGATATTGAGCACATTTCTAAATTCAACTTTCCATAGACAGGATATTAGGCACAGTTCTAATTTCAAATTTCAATTGACAGGATATTAGGCGCACTTCTAAATTTAACTTTGCACGGAGAGGATATTGGGCACACCTCTAAATTCAACTTTGCACAGAGAGTATATTGGGCACACTTCTAAATTCAACTTTCCATAGACAGGATATTAGGCACACTTCTATATTCAACTTTGCACAGAGAGGACAATGGGCACACTTCTAAATGTAACTTTGCACAGAGAGGATATTGGCCACACTTCTAAATGCAAGTTTGCACAGAGAAGATATTGGACACACTTCTAAATCAACTTTCCACAGACAGGATATCGGGCGTATTCTAAAGACAGCCAGGGGATGCAACTAGGCACCTTCTAAATTTAACTTTGCACAGAGCGGATATTGGGCACCTTCTAAGTTCAACTTTACACAGAGCTGATATTGGACGCACTTCTAAATTCAACTCTCCACAGACAGGATATTAGGCGCACTTCTAAAGACAACCAGGGGACGCAACTATGCACCTTCCAAATTTAACTTTCCACAGAGCGGATATTGGGCACCTTCTAAGTTCAACTTTACACAGAGCTGATATTGGACGCACTTCTAAATTCAACTTTCCACAGACAGGATATTAGGTGCACTTCTAAAGACAACCAGGGGATGCAAATAGGCACCTCCTAAATTTAACTTTGCACAGAGTGGATATTGGACACACTTCTAAATTCAACTTTGCACAGAGAGGATATTGGACACACTTATAAATTCAACTTTGCACAGAGAAGGTATTGGATACACTTCTAAATCAACTTTCCACAGACAGGATATCGGGCGTATTCTAAAGACAGCCAGGGGATGCAACTAGGCACCTTCTAAATTTAACTTTGCACAGAGCGGATATTGGGCACCTTCTAAGTTCAACTTTACACAGAGCTGATATTGGACGCACTTCTAAATTCAACTCTCCACAGACAGGATATTAGGCGCACTTCTAAAGACAACCAGGGGACGCAACTATGCACCTTCCAAATTTAACTTTCCACAGAGCGGATATTGGGCACCTTCTAAGTTCAACTTTACACAGAGCTGATATTGGACGCACTTCTAAATTCAACTTTCCACAGACAGGATATTAGGTGCACTTCTAAAGACAACCAGGGGATGCAAATAGGCACCTCCTAAATTTAACTTTGCACAGAGTGGATATTGGACACACTTCTAAATTCAACTTTGCACAGAGAGGATATTGGACACACTTATAAATTCAACTTTGCACAGAGAAGGTATTGAATACACTTCTAAAGACAACCAGGGGATGCAACTAGGCACCTTCTAAATTCAACTTTGCACAGAGAGGTTATTGGGCACACTTCTAAAGACAACCAGGGGATGCAAATAGGCACCTTCTAAATTTAACTTTGCACAGAGCGGATATTGGACACACTTCTAAATTCAACTTTGCACAGAGAGGGTATTGGATGCACTTCTAAAGACAACCAGGGGATGCAACTAGGCACCTTCTAAATTTAACTTTGCACAGAGCGGATATTGGACACACTTCTAAATGTAACTTTGCACATAGAGGATATTGGGCACACTTCTAAATTCAACTTTGCATAGAGAGGATATTGGACACACTTCTAAATGTAACTTTGCACTGAGAGGATATTGGGCACACTTCTAAATTCAACTTTGCACAGAGAGGATATTGGACACACTTCTAAATGTAACTTTGCACTGAGAGGATATTGGGCACACTTCTAAATTCAACTTTGCACAGAGAGGATATTGGGCACACTTCTAAATGTAACTTTGCACAGAGAGGATATTGGGCACACTTCTAAATTCAACTTTGCACAGAGAGGATATTGGACACACTGCTAAATTCAACTTTGCACAGAGAGGGTATTGGATGTACTTCTAAAGACAACCAGGGGATGCAACTAGGCACCTTCTAAATTTAACGTTGCACAGAGCGGATATTGGACACACTTCTAAATGTAACTTTGCACATAGAGGATATTGGGCACACTTCTAAATTCAACTTTGCACAGAGAGGATATTGGACACACTTCTAAATGTAACTTTGCACTGAGAGGATATTGGGCACTTTTCTAAATTCAACTTTGCACAGAGAGGATATTGGACACACTTCTAAATTCAACTTTGCACAGGGAGGATAATGGACACACTTCTAAATTCATCTTTGCACAAAGGGGGTATTGGGCACACTTCTAAATGTAACTTTGCACAGAGAGGATATTAGGAACACTTCTAAATTCAACTTTCCATAGACAGGATATTAGGCACACTTCTAAAGACATCTAAACGAGAGAATGTACCCTTACTGATATTATTTCAAAGCATAAACATTTTGGGTGAACAGATATTTAATTCTTTGAATCTGTCCACTAACTTTAATTTATTTACAAAGAAAATTAGGTTTCCATATTTTGGGAATCCTAGGACTAAATCATCTGCTGTTTATATATTTCCACTCGCTTAGTGAAATTACTATGTGTTTAAAAACAGATGTTTAAGTAATTATTGCAATGGTTAACAGAAAAAGGAGACATTTGTAGAAAGGAAAACAAAAGTTCAATTCCTGGTTCCAAAAAAGTATTGATCATATAATTTTTAGCAAGAAGCATGACAGAAAATCAACATGGTTATAATCTCAACCAGGGGAATAAAGAAAATAAGTACATCCACATGGTACAAATAGTTAAAAGTTCAAAAGTACAAAAAAATATATATTATATTATCAGACATGCATATAGCAGAAACAGAAACAAAAAAATAAAAAAACAATGTTATTTAGTAAAATCACTAGAAAAACATGTGTTGAGAGATGAAATGCAGAGAAATCAAATGCATGATAATAGTTCAGTATATACATTGCATCATAGATCCCATGTGGGAGCTTTTAATTGTCCCTCCATCAATAATTTATATAGAGCAGTTAATGCTGCAGGGTCATTAGATACAAGATATCTTTTCCTTGCCAACATGAGGGTTGTTATTTGGATCAAAAATGTTCCAGAGGACAGGGGTATTTGTGTTTAATTCAGTTCCCTGTATTCTTCACGTTTCAGCGGTAGTCTATTGAAATAGGTCCGCCTTCATCAGGGCTCCTATTCAGGGACCCTGTAAGGAATATATGGATATCGAGTGAGTGGAGTTGTACTGCGGGTGCCCATAGTATTGGGGCACTAGTGTAATCATTTATACTCTCAACACCGGTCGGGAGGCTTACCTGCCGGTGCTTCAGATCCCAAGTGCCCGCGTTCAGGTCACACAGGGGTAAATGCCAGGCAACAGGACCAATCGCGTAGGCAAGCAGGAGATGTGAGGATTGGCACTCTAAATCACATCTCGGTGTCTCTATAGAGTTTTAAAGAAAGTGGAACTATATGAGTGAGGTGCCAGTGTCTCATATACTAGTGTTAATAAATTGGAGCTGTACATCCATTTGTTCAGGTTTTGAAAGTAACATTGGAAGACATTCTGTTGTACCTGATTTTAATGCAGTATCGTAACTTTTTTGTGTTCCAATCCTGTCGGCATCAGGTACAGATGTGGATCGGTACTGACTTGCGGATGGCTCCTACGGGAAGGGAGCAAAGGCAGGTGCAACTTGGGCACACTTCTAAAGACAACCAGGGGATGCAACTAGGCACCTTCTAAATTTGACTTTGCACAGAGCGGATATTGGACACAATTCTAAATGTAACTTTACACAGAGAGGATATTGGGCACACTTCAAAATTCAACCTTGCGCAGGGAGGATATTAGGCACACTTCTAAATTCAACTTTGCACAGAGAGGATATTGGGCACACTTCTGAAGACAACCAGGGGATGCAACTAGGCACCTTCTAAATTTAACTTTGCACAGAGCGGATAATGGACACACTTCTAAATGTAACTTTGCACAGAGAAGATATTGGGCACACTTCTAAATTCAACTTTGCACAGAGAGGATATTGGGCACACTTCTAAAGACAACCAGGGGCTGCAACTAGGCACCTTCTAAATTCAACTTTGCACAGGGAGGATATTGGACACACTTCTAAATTCAACTTTGCACAGAGAGGGTATTGGGCACACTTCTAAATGTAACTTTGCACAGAGAGGATATTAGGCACACTTCTAAATTAAATTTTGTACAGAGAGGATATTGGACACACTTCAAAATTCAACTTTGCACAGGGAGGATATTGGACACACTTCTAAATTCAATTTTGCACAGGGAGGATATTGGACACACTTCTAAATTCAACTTTCCATAGACAGGATATTAGGCACACTTCTAATTTCAACTTTCCATAGACAGGATATTAGGCACACTTCTAAATTGAACTTTGCACAGAGAGGATAATGGGCACACTTCTAAATGCAACTTTGCACAGACAGGATATTGGACACACTTCTAAATCAACTTTCCACAGACAGGATATCGGGCGTATTCTAAAGACAGCCAGGGGATGCAACTAGGCACCTTCTAAATTTAACTTTGCACAGAGCGGATATTGGGCACCTTCTAAGTTCAACTTTACACAGAGCTGATATTGGACGCACTTCTAAATTCAACTCTCCACAGACAGGATATTAGGTGCACTTCTAAAGACAACCAGGGGACGCAACTATGCACCTTCTAAATTTAACTTTGCACAGAGCAGATATTGGGCACCTTCTAAGTTCAACTTTACACAGAGCTGATATTGGACGCACTTCTAAATTCAACTTTCCACAGACAGGATATTAGGTGCACTTCTAAAGACAACCAGGGGATGCAAATAGGCACCTTCTAAATTTAACTTTGCACAGAGTGGATATTGGACACACTTCTAAATTCAACTTTGCACAGAGAGGATATTGGACACACTTCTAAATCCAACTTTGCACAGAGAATGTATTGGATACACTTCTAAAGACAACCAGGGGATGCAACTAGGCACCTTCTAAATTCAACTTTGCACAGAGAGGTTATTGGGCACACTTCTAAAGACAATCAGGGGATGCAAATAGGCACCTTCTAAATTTAACTTTGCACAGAGCGGATATTGGACACACTTTTAAATTCAACTTTGCACTGAGAGGATATTGGGCACACTTCTAAATGTAACTTTGCACAGAGAGGATATTGGGCACACTTCTAAAGTCAACTTTGCACAGAGAGGATATTGGACACACTTCTAAATGTAACTTTGCACTGAGAGGATATTGGGCACACGTCTAAATTCAACTTTGCACAGAGAGGATATTGGACACACTTCTAAATTCAACTTTGCACAGGGAGGATATTGGACACACTTCTAAATTCATCTTTGCACAGAGAGGGTATTGGGCACACTTCTAAATGTAACTTTGCACAGAGAGGATATTAGGAACACTTCTAAATTCAACCTTCCATAGACAGGATATTAGGCACACTTCTAAAGACATCTAAACGAGAGAATGTACCCTTACTGATATTGTTTCAAAGCACAAACATTTTGGGTGAACAGATATTTAATTCTTTGAATCTGTCCACTAACTTTAATTTATTTACAAAGAAAATTAGGTTTTCATATTTTGGGAATCCTAGGACTAAATCATCCGCTGTTTATATATTTCCACTCGCTTAGTGAAATTACTATGTGTTTAAAAACAGATGTTTAAGTAATTATTGCAATGGTTAACAGAAAAAGGAGACATTTGTAGAAAGGAAAACAAAAGTTCAATTCCTGGTTCCAAAAAAGTATTGATCATATAATTTTTAGCAAGAAGCATGACAGAAAATCAACATGGTTATAATCTCAACCAGGGGAATAAAGAAAATAAGTACATCCACATGGTACAAATAGTTGAAAGTTCAAAAGTACAAAAACATATATATATTATATCATCAGACATGCATATAGCAGAAACAGAAACAAAAAAATAAAAAAACAATGTTATTTAGTAAAATCACTAGAAAAACATGTGTTGAGAGATGGAATGCAGAGAAAACAAATGCATGATAATAGTTCAGTAAATACATTGCATCATAGATCCCATGTGGGAGCTTTTAATTGTCCCTCCTTCAATAATTTATATAGAGCAGTTAATGCTGCAGGGTCATTAGATACAAGATATCTTTTCCTTGCCAACATGAGGGTTGTTATTTGGATCAAAAATGTTCCAGAGGACAGGGGTATTTGTGTTTAATTCAGTTCCCTGTATTCTTCACGTTTCGGCGGTAGTCTATTGAAATAGGTCCGCCTTCATCAGGGCTCCTATTCAGGGACCCTGTAAGGAATATATAGATATCGAGTGAGTGGAGTTGTACTGCGGGTGCCCATAGTATTGGGGCACTAGTGTAATCATTTATACTCTCAACACCGGTCGGGAGGCTTACCTGCCGGTGCTTCAGATCCCAAGTGCCCGCGTTCAGGTCACACAGGGGTAAATGCCAGGCAACAGGACCAATCGCGTAGGCAAGCAGGAGATGTGAGGATTGGCACTCTAAATCACATCTCGGTGTCTCTATAGAGATTTAAAGAAAGTGGAACTATATGAGTGAGGTGCCAGTGTCTCATATACTAGTGTTAATAAATTGGAGCTGTACATCCATTTGTTCAGGTTTTGAAAGTAACATTGGAAGACATTCTGTTGTACCTGATTTTAATGCAGTATCGTAACTTTTTTGTGTTCCAATCCTGTCGGCATCAGGTACAGTTGTGGATCGGTACTGACTTGCGGATGGCTCCTACGGGAAGGGAGCAAAGGCAGGTGCAACTTGGGCACACTTGGGCACACTTCTAAAGACAACCAGGGGATGCAACTAGGCACCTTCTAAATTTGACTTTGCACAGAGCGGATATTGGACACAATTCTAAATGTAACTTTGCACAGAGAGGATATTGGGCACACTTCAAAATTCAACTTTGCACAGGGAGGATATTAGGCACACTTCTAAATTCAACTTTGCCCAGAGAGGATATTGGGCACACTTCTAAAGACAACCAGGGGATGCAACTAGGCACCTTCTAAATTTAACTTTGCACAGAGCGGATAATGGACACACTTCTAAATGTAACTTTGCACAGAGAAGATATTGGGCACACTTCTAAATTCAACTTTGCACAGAGAGGATATTTGGCACACTTCTAAAGACAACCAGGGGATGCAACTAGGCACCTTCTAAATTCAACTTTGCACAGGGAGGATATTGGACACACTTCTAAATTCAACTTTGCACAGGGAGGATATTGGACACACTTCTAAATTCAACTTTGCACAGAGAGGGTATTGGGCACACTTCTAAATGTAACTTTGCACAGAGAGGATATTAGGCACAGTTCTAAATTTAATTTTGTACAGAGAGGATATTGGACACACTTCAAAATTCAACTTTGCACAGGGAGGATATTGGACACACTTCTAAATTCAACTTTGCAAAGGGAGGATATTGGACACACTTCTAAATTCAACTTTCCATAGACAGAATATTAGGCGCACCCCTAAAATCAATGATTAATTTCATGCTGTGTGAGTGTAACTATTCCACAGACATGTTGGCAAATGTGAACTTCCAACTGCAATGCTAACACAGTATGAAGATTTTACAATGGTTTACTTTCTAGGTTGAGTGGTAGGGTAGTATAGCGAGAAGTAATTGCCTCTGTCCCTGCCCTTGCCACACTTACTTATTTGTCGGCTTTATGCTTCTCCTGCGGATACTTGCAGATACGATCTGGAGCCACCCCTGTAGGAGCCACCCTTTGCCTCAGGACCTTAGCCACATGGCTGCACGGGCAGAGGGCTGCCCTGGGAAGTACAGTAATGGCCTAAGAAAGAAGGCTGGATGGCCAATCAGGGGATGGTGGGCGGGTCGGGAGGCGAGCTGCAGGGATTCAGGAAGCAGGGATCGAATTAGGAACGCGGGCCGAGGAAGGAGGGATGGAATCCGGGGTTAAAGCAGCCTGGGCACTCAAATAGCTGCGCAAGTTAAACAGATGGCGGATCACTCACTAGATGGAGATCTAGTGGCAAATGAGGCTCAGAAAAGGCTGTGGGTCGGTAGACCCAGCACACTAAGCCAGATGGCCAATAAGGGGATGGTGGGCGGGTTGGGAGGCGGGCTGCAGGGATTCAGGAAGCGGGGATCGAACTAGGGACGCGGGCCGAGGAAGGAGGGATCGAATCCAGGGTTAAAACAGTCTGGGCACTCAAATAGCTGCGCAAGCTAAACAGATGGCGGATCACTCACCAGATGGAGATCGAGTGGCAAATGAGGCTCAGAAAAGGCAGTGGGTCGGTAGACCCAGCACACTAAGCCGGATGGCCAATCAGGGGATGGTGGGCAGGTCGGGAGGCGGGCTGCGGGGATTCAGGAAGCGGGGATCGAACTAGGGACGCGGGCCGAGGAAGGAGGGATGGAATCCGGGGTTAAAGCAGTCTCGGTACTCAAATAGCTGCGCAAGCTAAAAAGATGGCAGATCACTCACCAGATGGAGATGGATGGCAAATGAGGCTCAGAAAAGTCCGTGGGTCGGTAGACCCAGCACACTAAGCCGGATGGCCAATCAGGGGATTGTGGGTGGGTCAAGATGCGGGCTGCAGGGATTCAGGAAGCGGGGATCGAACTAGGGACGTGGGCCGAGGAAGGAGGGATGGAATCTGGGGTTAAAGCTGTCTGGGCACTCAAATAGCTGCGCAAGCTAAACAGATGGCGGATCACTCACCAGGTGGAGCTCAAGTGGCAAATGAGGCTCAGAAAAGGCCGTGGGTCGGTAGACCCAGCACACTAAGCCGGATGGCCAATCAGCGGATGTGGGGTGGTCGGGAGGCGGGATGCGGGGATTCAGGAAGCTGGGATCGAACTAGGGACGCAGGCCGAGGAAGGAGGGATGGAATCCGGGGTTAAAGCAGTCTAGGCAGTCAAATAGCTGCGCAAGCTAAACAGATGGTGATTCACTCACCAGGTGGAGATCAAGTGGCAAATGAGGCTCAGAAAAGGCAGTGGATCGGTAGACGCAGCACACTAAGCCGGATGGCCAATCAGGGGATGGTGGGCGGGTCGGGAGGCGAGCTGCAGGGATTCAGGGAGCGGGGATCGAATTAGGGAAGCGGGCCGAGGAAGGAGGGATGGAATCCAGGGTTAAAGCAGCCTGGGCACTCAAATAAATGCGCAAGCTAAGCAGATGGCGGATCACTCACCATATAGAGATCGAGTGGCAAATGAGGCTCAGAAAAGCCTGTGGGTCGGTAGACCCAGCACACTAAGCCGGATGGCCAATCAGGGGATGGTGGCCTGGTCGGGAGGCGGGATGCGGGGATTCAGGAAGCTGGGATCGAACTAGGGACGCAGGCCGAGGAAGGAGGGATGGAATCTGGGGTTAAAGCAGTCTAGGCAGTCAAATATCTGTGCAAGCTAAACAGATGGTGGATCACTCACCAGATGGAGCTCAAGTGGCAAATGAGGCTCAGAAAAGGCAGTGGGTCGGTAGACCCAGCACACTAAGCCGGATGGCCAATCAGGGGATGGTGGGCGGGTCGGAAGTCGGGCTGCAGGGATTCAGGAAGCAGGATCGAACTAGGGACGCGGGCCGAGGAAGGAGGGATGGAATCCGGGGTTAAAGCAGCCTGGGCACTCAAATAGCTGCGCAAGCTAAGCAGATGGCAGATCACTCACCATATGGAGATCGAGTGGCAAATGAGGCTCAAAAAAGGCTGTGGGTCGGTAGACCCAGCACACTAAGCCGGATGGCCAATCAGGGGATGGTGGGTGGGTCGGGTGGCGGGCTGCAGGGATTCAGGAAGCGGGGATCGAATTAGGGACGCGGGCCAAGGAAGGAGGGATGGAATCCGAGGTTAAAGCAGCCTGGGCACTCAAATAGCTGCACAAGCTAAGCAGATGGCAGATCACTCACCATATGGAGATCGAGTGGCAAATGAGGCTCAGAAAAGGCTGTGGGTCGGTAGACCCAGCACACTAAGCTGGATGGCCAATCAGGGGATGGTGGGCTGGTCGGGAGGTGGGATGCGGGGATTCAGGAAGCTGGGATCGAACTAGGGACGCAGGCCGAGGAAGGAGGGATGGAATCCGGGGTTAAAGCAGTCTAGGCAGTCAAATAGCTGCGCAAGCTAAACAGATGGTGGATCACTCACCAGATGGAGATCAAGTGGCAAATGAGGCTCAGAAAAGGCAGTGGGTCGGTAGACCCAGCACACTAAGCCGGATGGCAAATCAGGGGATGGTGGGCGGGTCAGGAGGCGGGCTGCAGGGATTCAGGGAGCGGGGATCGAATTAGGGACGCGGCCAAGGAAGGAGGGATGGAATCCGAGGTTAAAGCAGCCTGGGCACTCAAATAGCTGCGCAAGCTAAGCAGATGGCAGATCACTCACCATATGGAGATCGAGTGGCAAATGAGGCTCAAAAAACGCTGTGGGTCGGTAGACCCAGCACACTAAGCCGGATGGCTAATCAGGGGATGGTGCGGGGGTCGGGTGGCGGGCTCCAGGGATTCAGGAAGCGGGGATCGAATTAGGGACGCGGGCCGAGGAAGGAGGGATGGAATCCGGGGGTTAAAGCAGCCTGGGCACTCAAATAGCTGCGCAAGTTAAACAGATGGCGGATCACTCACTAGATGGAGATCTAGTGGCAAATGAGGCTCAGAAAAGGCTGTGGGTCGGTAGACCCAGCACACTAAGCCAGATGGCCAATAAGGGGATGGTGGGTGGGTCGGGAGGCGGGCTGCAGGGATTCAGGAAGCGGGGATCGAACTAGGGACGCGGGCTGAGGAAGGAGGGATGGAATCCAGGGTTAAAACAGTCTGAGCACTCAAATAGCTGTGCAAGCTAAAAAGATGGTGGATCACTCACCAGATGGAGATCAAGTGACAAATGAGGCTCAGAAAAGGTAGTGGGTCGGTAGACCCAGCACACTAAGCCGGATGGCCAATCAGGGGATGGTGGGCAGGTCGGGAGGCGGGCTGCGGGGATTCAGGAAGCGGGGATCGAATTAGGGACGCGGGCCGAGGAAGGAGGGATGGAATCCAGGGTTAAAGCAGCCTGGGTACATAAATAGCTGCTCAAGCTAAGCAGATGGCGGATCACTCACCATATGGAGATCGAGTGGCAAATGAGGCTCAGAAAAGGCCGTGGGTCGGTAGACCCAGCACACTAAGCCGGATGGCCAATCAGGGGATGGTGGGCAGGTCGGGAGGCGGGCTGCAGGGATTCAGGAAGCGGGGATCGAACTAGGGATGCGGGCCGAGGAAGGAGGGATGGAATCCGGGGTTAAAGCAGTCTGGGTACTCAAATAGCTGCGCAAGCCGAACAGATGGCAGATCACTCACAAGATGGAGATCGAGTGGCAAATGAGGCTCATAAAAAGCTGTGGGTCGGTAGAACCAGCACACTAAGCCGGATGGCCAATCAGGGGATTGTGGGCGGGTCAAGATGCGGGCTGCAGGGATTCTGGAAGCGGGGATCGAACTAGGGACATGGGCCAAGGAAGGAGGGATGGAATCTGGGTTAAAGCACTCTGGGCACTCAAATAGCTGCACAAGCTAAACAGATGGCGGATCACTCACCAGATGGAGCTCAAGTGGCAAATGAGGCTCAGAAAAGGCCGTGGGTCGGTAGACCCAGCACACTAAGCCGGATGGCCAATCAGGGGATGGTGGGCGGGTCGGGAGGCGGGCTGCAGGGATTCAGGAAGCGGGGATCGAACTAGGGACGCGGGCCGAGGAAGGAGGGATCGAATCCAGGGTTAAAACAGTGTGGGCACTCAAATAGCTGCGCAAGCTAAACAGATGGCGGATCACTCACCAGATGGAGATCGAGTGGCAAATGAGGCTCAGAAAAGGCTGTGGGTCCGTAGAGCCAGCACACTAAGCCGGATGGCCAATCAGGGGATGGTGGGCGGGTCGGGAGTTGGGCTGCAGGGATTCAGGAAGCGGGGATCGAACTAGGGACGCGGGCCGAGGAAGGAGGGATGGAATCCGGGGTTAAAGTAGTCTGGGCAATCAAATAGCTACGCAAGCTAAACAGATGGCGGATCACTCACTAGATGGAGATAGAGTGGCAAATGAGGCTCAGAAAAGGATGTGGGTCGGTAGACCCAGCACACTAAGCCGGATGGCCAATCAGGGGATGGTGGGCGGGTCGGGAGGCAGGCTTCAGGGATTCAGGAAGCGGGGATCGAACTAGGGATGCGGGCCGAGGAAGGAGGGATCGAATCCAGGGTTAAAACAGTCTGGGCACTCAAATAGCTGCGCAAGCTAAACAGATGGCGGATCACTCACCAGATGGAGATCAAGTGGCAAATGAGGCTCAGAAAAGGCTGTGGGTCGGTAGACCCAGCACACTAAGCCGGATGGCCAATCAGGGGATGGTGGGCAGGTCGGGAGGCGGGCTGCAGGGATTCAGGAAGCGGGGATCGAACTAGGGACGTGGGCCGAGGAAGGAGGGATGGATTCTGGGGTTAAAGCAGTCTGGGCACTCAAATAGCTGCACAAGCTAAACAGATGGCAGATCACTCACCAGATGGAGCTCAAGTGGCAAATGAGGCTCAGAAAAGGCCGTGGGTCGGTAGACCCAGCACACTAAGCCGGATGGCCAATCAGGGGATGGTGGGGTGGTCGGGAGGCGGGATGCGGGGATTCAGGAAGCTGGGATCGAACTAGGGACGCAGGCCGAGGAAGGAGGGATGGAATCCGTGGTTAAAGCAGTCTAGGCCGTCAAATATCTGCGCAAGCTAAACAGATGGTGGATCACTCACCAGATGGAGATCAAGTGGCAAATGAGGCTCAGAAAAGGCAGTGGGTCGGTAGACCCAGCACACTAAGCCGGATGGCCAATCAGGGGATGGTGGGCGGGTCGGGAGGCGGGCTGCAGGGATTCAGGGAGCGGGGATCGAATTAGGGACGCGGGCCGAGGAAGGAGGGATGGAATCCGGGGTTAAAGCAGCCTGGGCACTCAAATAGCTGTGCAAGCTAAACAGATGGCAGATCACTCACTAGATGGAGATCGAGTGGCAAATGAGGCTCAGAAAAGGCTGTGGGTCGGTAGACCCAGCACACTAAGCCGGATGGCCAATCAGGGGATGGTGGGCGGGTCGGGAGGTGGGCTGCAGGGATTCAGGAAGCGGGGATCGAACTAGGGACGCGGGCCGAGGAAGGAGGGATCGAATCCAGGGTTAAAACAGTCTGGGCACTCAAATAGCTGCGCAAGCTAAACAGATGGCGGATCACTCACCAGATGGAGATCGAGTGGCAAATGAGGCTCAGAAAAAGCAGTGGGTCGGTAGACCCAGCACACTAAGCCGGATGGCCAATCAGGGGATGGTGGGCAGGTCGGGAGGCGGGCTGCGGGGATTCAGGAAGCGGGGATCGAACTAGGGACACGGGCCGAGGAAGGAGGGATGGCATCCGGGGTTAAAGCAGTCTCGGTACTCAAATAGCTGCGCAAGCTAAACAGATGGCAGATCACTCACCAGATGGAGATGGATGGCAAATGAGGCTCAGAAAAGGCCGTGGGTCGGTAGACCCAGCACACTAAGCCGGATGGCCAATCGGGGGATTGTGGGTGGGTCAAGATGCGGGCTGCAGGGATTCAGGAAGCGGGGTTCGAACTAGGGACGTGGGCCGAGGAAGGAGGGATGGAATCTGGGGTTAAAGCTGTCTGGGCACTCAAATAGCTGCGCAAGCTAAACAGATGGCGGATCACTCACCAGGTGGAGCTCAAGTGGCAAATGAGGCTCAAAAAAGGCTGTGGGTCGGTAGACCCAGCACACTAAGCCGGATGGCTAATCAGGGGATGGTGCGGGGGTCGGGTGGCGGGCTCCAGGGATTCAGGAAGCGGGGATCGAATTAGGGACGCGGGCCGAGGAAGGAGGGATGGAATCCGGGGGTTAAAGCAGCCTGGGCACTCAAATAGCTGCGCAAGTTAAACAGATGGCGGATCACTCACTAGATGGAGATCTAGTGGCAAATGAGGCTCAGAAAAGGCTGTGGGTCGGTAGACCCAGCACACTAAGCCAGATGGCCAATAAGGGGATGGTGGGTGGGTCGGGAGGCGGGCTGCAGGGATTCAGGAAGCGGGGATCGAACTAGGGACGCGGGCTGAGGAAGGAGGGATGGAATCCAGGGTTAAAACAGTCTGAGCACTCAAATAGCTGTGCAAGCTAAAAAGATGGTGGATCACTCACCAGATGGAGATCAAGTGACAAATGAGGCTCAGAAAAGGTAGTGGGTCGGTAGACCCAGCACACTAAGCCGGATGGCCAATCAGGGGATGGTGGGCAGGTCGGGAGGCGGGCTGCGGGGATTCAGGAAGCGGGGATCGAATTAGGGACGCGGGCCGAGGAAGGAGGGATGGAATCCAGGGTTAAAGCAGCCTGGGTACATAAATAGCTGCTCAAGCTAAGCAGATGGCGGATCACTCACCATATGGAGATCGAGTGGCAAATGAGGCTCAGAAAAGGCCGTGGGTCGGTAGACCCAGCACACTAAGCCGGATGGCCAATCAGGGGATGGTGGGCAGGTCGGGAGGCGGGCTGCAGGGATTCAGGAAGCGGGGATCGAACTAGGGATGCGGGCCGAGGAAGGAGGGATGGAATCCGGGGTTAAAGCAGTCTGGGTACTCAAATAGCTGCGCAAGCCGAACAGATGGCAGATCACTCACAAGATGGAGATCGAGTGGCAAATGAGGCTCATAAAAAGCTGTGGGTCGGTAGAACCAGCACACTAAGCCGGATGGCCAATCAGGGGATTGTGGGCGGGTCAAGATGCGGGCTGCAGGGATTCTGGAAGCGGGGATCGAACTAGGGACATGGGCCAAGGAAGGAGGGATGGAATCTGGGTTAAAGCACTCTGGGCACTCAAATAGCTGCACAAGCTAAACAGATGGCGGATCACTCACCAGATGGAGCTCAAGTGGCAAATGAGGCTCAGAAAAGGCCGTGGGTCGGTAGACCCAGCACACTAAGCCGGATGGCCAATCAGGGGATGGTGGGCGGGTCGGGAGGCGGGCTGCAGGGATTCAGGAAGCGGGGATCGAACTAGGGACGCGGGCCGAGGAAGGAGGGATCGAATCCAGGGTTAAAACAGTGTGGGCACTCAAATAGCTGCGCAAGCTAAACAGATGGCGGATCACTCACCAGATGGAGATCGAGTGGCAAATGAGGCTCAGAAAAGGCTGTGGGTCCGTAGAGCCAGCACACTAAGCCGGATGGCCAATCAGGGGATGGTGGGCGGGTCGGGAGTTGGGCTGCAGGGATTCAGGAAGCGGGGATCGAACTAGGGACGCGGGCCGAGGAAGGAGGGATGGAATCCGGGGTTAAAGTAGTCTGGGCAATCAAATAGCTACGCAAGCTAAACAGATGGCGGATCACTCACTAGATGGAGATAGAGTGGCAAATGAGGCTCAGAAAAGGATGTGGGTCGGTAGACCCAGCACACTAAGCCGGATGGCCAATCAGGGGATGGTGGGCGGGTCGGGAGGCAGGCTGCAGGGATTCAGGAAGCGGGGATCGAACTAGGGATGCGGGCCGAGGAAGGAGGGATCGAATCCAGGGTTAAAACAGTCTGGGCACTCAAATAGCTGCGCAAGCTAAACAGATGGCGGATCACTCACCAGATGGAGATCAAGTGGCAAATGAGGCTCAGAAAAGGCTGTGGGTCGGTAGACCCAGCACACTAAGCCGGATGGCCAATCAGGGGATGGTGGGCAGGTCGGGAGGCGGGCTGCAGGGATTCAGGAAGCGGGAATCGAACTAGGGACGTGGGCCGAGGAAGGAGGGATGGATTCTGGGGTTAAAGCAGTCTGGGCACTCAAATAGCTGCACAAGCTAAACAGATGGCAGATCACTCACCAGATGGAGCTCAAGTGGCAAATGAGGCTCAGAAAAGGCCGTGGGTCGGTAGACCCAGCACACTAAGCCGGATGGCCAATCAGGGGATGGTGGGGTGGTCGGGAGGCGGGATGCGGGGATTCAGGAAGCTGGGATCGAACTAGGGACGCAGGCCGAGGAAGGAGGGATGGAATCCGTGGTTAAAGCAGTCTAGGCCGTCAAATATCTGCGCAAGCTAAACAGATGGTGGATCACTCACCAGATGGAGATCAAGTGGCAAATGAGGCTCAGAAAAGGCAGTGGGTCGGTAGACCCAGCACACTAAGCCGGATGGCCAATCAGGGGATGGTGGGCGGGTCGGGAGGCGGGCTGCAGGGATTCAGGGAGCGGGGATCGAATTAGGGACGCGGGCCGAGGAAGGAGGGATGGAATCCGGGGTTAAAGCAGCCTGGGCACTCAAATAGCTGTGCAAGCTAAACAGATGGCAGATCACTCACTAGATGGAGATCGAGTGGCAAATGAGGCTCAGAAAAGGCTGTGGGTCGGTAGACCCAGCACACTAAGCCGGATGGCCAATCAGGGGATGGTGGGCGGGTCGGGAGGTGGGCTGCAGGGATTCAGGAAGCGGGGATCGAACTAGGGACGCGGGCCGAGGAAGGAGGGATCGAATCCAGGGTTAAAACAGTCTGGGCACTCAAATAGCTGCGCAAGCTAAACAGATGGCGGATCACTCACCAGATGGAGATCGAGTGGCAAATGAGGCTCAGAAAAAGCAGTGGGTCGGTAGACCCAGCACACTAAGCCGGATGGCCAATCAGGGGATGGTGGGCAGGTCGGGAGGCGGGCTGCGGGGATTCAGGAAGCGGGGATCGAACTAGGGACACGGGCCGAGGAAGGAGGGATGGCATCCGGGGTTAAAGCAGTCTCGGTACTCAAATAGCTGCGCAAGCTAAACAGATGGCAGATCACTCACCAGATGGAGATGGATGGCAAATGAGGCTCAGAAAAGGCCGTGGGTCGGTAGACCCAGCACACTAAGCCGGATGGCCAATCAGGGGATTGTGGGTGGGTCAAGATGCGGGCTGCAGGGATTCAGGAAGCGGGGTTCGAACAAGGGACGTGGGCCGAGGAAGGAGGGATGGAATCTGGGGTTAAAGCTGTCTGGGCACTCAAATAGCTGCGCAAGCTAAACAGATGGCGGATCACTCACCAGGTGGAGCTCAAGTGGCAAATGAGGCTCAGAAAAGGCCGTGGGTCGGTAGACCCAGCACACTAAGCCGGATGGCCAATCAGCGGATGTGGGGTGGTCGGGAGGCGGGATGCAGGGATTCAGGAAGCTGGGATCGAACTAGGGACGCAGGCCGAGGAAGGAGGGATGGAATCCGGGGTTAAAGCAGTCTAGGCAGTCAAATAGCTGCGCAAGCTAAACAGATGGTGATTCACTCACCAGGTGGAGATCAAGTGGCAAATGAGGCTCAGAAAAGGCAGTGGATCGGTAGACGCAGCACACTAAGCCGGATGGCCAATCAGGGGATGGTGGGCGGGTCGGGAGGCGAGCTGCAGGGATTCAGGGAGCGGGGATCGAATTAGGGAAGCGGGCCGAGGAAGGAGGGATGGAATCCAGGGTTAAAGCAGCCTGGGCACTCAAATAAATGCGCAAGCTAAGCAGATGGCGGATCACTCACCATATAGAGATCGAGTGGCAAATGAGGCTCAGAAAAGCCTGTGGGTCGGTAGACCCAGCACACTAAGCCGGATGGCCAATCAGGGGATGGTGGCCTGGTCGGGAGGCGGGATGCGGGGATTCAGGAAGCTGGGATCGAACTAGGGACGCAGGCCGAGGAAGGAGGGATGGAATCTGGGGTTAAAGCAGTCTAGGCAGTCAAATATCTGCGCAAGCTAAACAGATGGTGGATCACTCACCAGATGGAGATCAAGTGGCAAATGAGGCTCAGAAAAGGCTGTGGGTCGGTAGACCCAGCACACTAAGCCGGATGGCCAATCAGGGGATGGTGGGCGGGTCGGAAGTCGGGCTGCAGGGATTCAGGAAGCAGGGATCGAACTAGGGACGCGGGCCGAGGAAGGAGGGATGGAATCCGGGGTTAAAGCAGCCTGGGCACTCAAATAGCTGCGCAAGCTAAGCAGATGGCAGATCACTCACCATATGGAGATCGAGTGGCAAATGAGGCTCAAAAAAGGCTGTGGGTCGGTAGACCCAGCACACTAAGCCGGATGGCCAATCAGGGGATGGTGGGTGGGTCGGGTGGCGGGCTGCAGGGATTCAGGAAGCGGGGATCGAATTAGGGACGCGGGCCAAGGAAGGAGGGATGGAATCCGAGGTTAAAGCAGCCTAGGTCTCAAATAGCTGCACAAGCTAAGCAGATGGCAGATCACTCACCATATGGAGATCGAGTGGCAAATGAGGCTCAGAAAAGGCTGTGGGTCGGTAGACCCAGCACACTAAGCTGGATGGCCAATCAGGGGATGGTGGGCTGGTCGGGAGGCGGGATGCGGGGATTCAGGAAGCTGGGATCGAACTAGGGACGCAGGCCGAGGAAGGAGGGATGGAATCCGGGGTTAAAGCAGTCTAGGCAGTCAAATAGCTGCGCAAGCGAAACAGATGGTGGATCACTCACCAGATGGAGATCAAGTGGCAAATGAGGCTCAGAAAAGGCAGTGGGTCGGTAGACCCAGCACACTAAGCCGGATGGCCAATCAGGGGATGGTGGGCGGGTCAGGAGGCGGGCTGCAGGGATTCAGGGAGCGGGGATCGAATTAGGGACGCGGGCCAAGGAAGGAGGGATGGAATCCGAGGTTAAAGCAGCCTGCGCACTCAAATAGCTGCGCAAGCTAAGCAGATGGCAGATCACTCACCATATGGAGATCGAGTGGCAAATGAGGCTCAAAAAAGGCTGTGGGTCGGTAGACCCAGCACACTAAGCCAGATGGCTAATCAGGGGATGGTGGGGGGGTCGGGTGGCGGGCTCCAGGGATTCAGGAAGCGGGGATCGAATAAGGGACGCGGGCCGAGGAAGGAGGGATGGAATCCGGGGGTTAAAGCAGCCTGGGCACTCAAATAGCTGCGCAAGTTAAACAGATGGCGGATCACTCACTAGATGGAGATCTAGTGGCAAATGAGGCTCAGAAAAGGCTGTGGGTCGGTAGACCCAGCACACTAAGCCAGATGGCCAATAAGGGGATGGTGGGCGGGTTGGGAGGCGGGCTGCAGGGATTCAGGAAGCGGGGATCGAACTAGGGACGCGGGCTGAGGAAGGAGGGATGGAATCCAGGGTTAAAACAGTCTGAGCACTCAAATAGCTGTGCAAGCTAAAAAGATGGTTTATCACTCACCAGATGGAGATCAAGTGACAAATGAGGCTCAGAAAAGGTAGTGGGTCGGTAGACCCAGCACACTAAGCCGGATGGCCAATCAGGGGATGGTGGGCAGGTCGGGAGGCGGGCTGCGGGGATTCAGGAAGCGGTGATTGAACTAGGGACGCGGGCCGAGGAAGGAGGGATGGAATCCGGGGTTAAAGCAGTCTGGGTACTCAAATAGCTGCGCAAGCTAAACAGATGGCAGATCACTCACCAGATGGAGATCGAGTGGCAAATGAGGCTCAGAAAAGGCCGTGGGTCGGTAGACCCAGCACAATAAGCCGGATGGCCAATCAGGGGATTGTGGGTGGGTCAAGATGCGGGCTGCAGGGATTCAGGAAGCGGGGATCGGACTAGGGACGTGGGCCGAGGAAGGAGGGATGGAATCTGGGGTTAAAGCAGTCTGGGCACTCAAATAGCTGCGCAAGCTAAACAGATGGCGGATCACTCACCAGATGGAGCTCAAGTGGCAAATGAGGCTCAGAAAAGGCCGTGGGTCGGTAGACCCAGCAAACTAAGCCGGATGGCCAATCAGCGGATGTGGGGTGGTTGGAATGCGGGATGCGGGGATTCAGGAAGCTGGGATCGAACTAGGGACACAGGCCGAGGAAGGAGGGATGGAATCCGGGGTTAAAGCAGTCTAGGCAGTCAAATAGCTGCGCAAGCTAAACAGATGGTGATTCACTCACCAGGTGGAGATCAAGTGGCAAATGAGGCTCAGAAAAGGCAGTGGGTCGGTTTACGCAGCACACTAACCCGGATGGCCAATCAGGGAATGGTGGGCGGGTCGAGAGGCGGGCTGCAGGGATTCAGGGAGCGGGGATCGAATTAGGGAAGCGGGCCGAGGAAGGAGGGATGGAATCCGGGGTTAAAGCAGCCTGGGCGCTCAAATAAATGTGCAAGCTAAGCAGATGGCGGATCACTCACCATATAGAGATCGAGTGGCAAATGAGGCTCAGAAAAGGCTGTGGGTCGGTAGACCCAGCACACTAAGCCGGATGGCCAATCAGGGGATGGTGGCCTGGTCGGGCGGCGGGATGCGGGGATTCAGGAAGCTGGGATCGAACTAGGGACGCAGGCCGAGGAAGGAGGGATGGAATCCGGGGTTAAAGCAGTCTAGGCAGTCAAATATCTGCGCAAGCTAAACAGATGGTGGATCACTCACTAGATGGAGATCAAGTGGCAAATGAGGCTCAGAAAAGGCAGTGGGTCGGTAGACCCAGCACACTAAGCCGGATGGCCAATCAGGGGATGGTGGGCGGGTTGGAAGTCGGGCTGCAGGGATTCAGGAAGCAGAGATCGAACTAGGGACGCGGGCCGAGGAAGGAGGGATGGAATACGGGGTTAAAGCAGCCTGGGCACTCAAATAGCTGTGCAAGCTAAGCAGATGGCAGATCACTCACCATATGGAGATCGAGTGGCAAATGAGGCTCAAAAAAGGCTGTGGGTTGGTAGACCCAGCACACTAAGCCGGATGGCCAATCAGGGGATGGTGAGTGGGTCGGGTGGCGGGCTGCAGGGATTCAGGAAGCGGGGATCGAATTAGGGACGCGGGCCGAGGAAGGAGGGATGGAATCCGGGGGTTAAAACAGCCTGGGCACTCAAATAACTGCGCAAGCTAAACAGATGGCGGATCACTCACTAGATGGAGATTGAGTGGCAAATAAGGCTCAGAAAAGGCTGTGGGTCGGTAGACCCAGCACACTAAGCCGGATGGCCAATCAGGGGATGGTGGCCTGGTCGGGAGGCGGGATGCGGGGATTCAGGAAGCTCGGGTCGAACTAGGGACGCAGGCCGAGGAAGGAGGGATGGAATCCGGGGTTAAAGCAGTCTAGGCAGTCAAATATCTGCGCAAGCTAAACAGATGGTGGATCACTCACCAGATGGAGATCAAGTGGCAAATGAGGCTCAGAAAAGGCAGTGGGTCGGTAGACCCAGCACACTAAGCCGGATGGCCAATAAGGGGATGGTGGGCCGGTCGGGAGGCGGGCTGCAGGGATTCAGGGAGCGGGGATCGAATTAGGGACGCGGGCCGAGGAAGGAGGGATGGAATCCGTGGTTAAAGCAGCCTGGGCACTCAAATAGCTACGCAAGCTAAACAGATGGCGGATCACTCACTGGATGGAGATTGAGTGGCAAATGAGGCTCAGAAAAGGCTGTGGGTCGGTAGACAAAGCACACTAAGCCGGATGGCCAATCAGGGGATGATGGGCGGGTCGGGAGGCGGGCTGCATGGATTCAGGAAGCGGGGATCGAACTAGGGACGCGGGCCGAGGAAGGAGGGATCGAATCCAGGGTTAAAACAGTCTGGGCACTCAAATAGCTGCGCAAGCTAAACAGATGGCGGATCACTCACCAGATGGAGATCGAGTGGCAAATGAGGCTCAGAAAAGGCCGTGGGTCGGTAGACCCAGCACACTAAGCTGGATGGCCAATCAGGGGATGGTGGGCAGGTCGGGAGGCGGGCTGCGGGGATTCAGGAAGCGGGGATTGAACTAGGGACGCAGGCCGAGGAAGGAGGGATGGAATCCGGGGTTAAAGCAGTCTGGGTACTCAAATAGCTGCGCAAGCTAAACAGATGGCAGATCACTCACCAGATGGAGATCGAGTGGCAAATGAGGCTCAGAAAAGGCCGTGGGTCGGTAGACCCAGCACACTAAGCCAGATGGCCAATCAGGGGATTGTGGGTGGGTCAAGATGCGGGCTGCAGGGATTCAGGAAGCGGGGATCGAACTAGGGACGTGGGCCGAGGAAGGAGGGATGGAATCTGGGGTTAAAGCAGTCTGGGCACTCAAATAGCTGCGCAAGCTAAACAGATGGCGGATCCCTCACCAGATGGAGCTCAAGTGGCAAATGAGGCTCAGAAAAGGCCGTGGGTCGGTAGACCCAGCACACTAAGCCGGATGGCCAATCAGCGGATGTGGGGTGGTTGGGAGGCGGGATGCGGGGATTCAGGAAGCTGGGATCGAACTAGGGACGCAGGCCGTGGAAGGAGGGATGGAATCCGGGGTTAAAGCAGTCTAGGTACTCAAATAGCTGCGCAAGCTAAACAGATGGCAGATCACTCACCAGATGGAGATCGAGTGGCAAATGAGGCTCAGAAAAGGCCGTGGGTCGGTAGACCCAGCACACTAAGCCAGATGGCCAATCAGGGGATTGTGGGTGGGTCAAGATGCGGGCTGCAGGGATTCAGGAAGCGGGGATCGAACTAGGGACGTGGGCCGAGGAAGGAGGGATGGAATCTGGGGTTAAAGCAGTCTAGGCAGTTAAATAGCTGCGCAAGCTAAACAGATGGTGATTCACTCACCAGGTGGAGATCAAGTGGCAAATGAGGCTCAGAAAAGGCAGTGGGTCGGTAGATGCAGCACACTAACCCGGATGGCCAATCAGGGGATGGTTGTAACGCTCACCTGATTCCCACGGAGGCGCGGCTCTGAAGATGGACTGGAAGGGCCCCTCTATTCTGGCTTCTCTGGCTCGCAAGAATACCCTCCTGTACGTGGAAAGGGAGTATTACCAACTGGCGGAAATAATGTTCAAGCCTCCCACTCCCATCCAACCCTCCACGAAACCTCATCCACGGTTCCCCGTGAAGCCTCACCTTAGGGTTTGGAATGGTGAGCTCTCCGTCCTGCTTCAGATGCAGGGGCGCGTTGAAACCCAGTTACTTCACTGGATTGAGGGTTGATGGAGTTCAGGTAAGCTTGACTGTTCAGGTAAGGCGCTGTAATAGTTCTGTTCAAAAGTTCAAGCTCTTTAATTATGTCTGTTGTCTTATTGCAGCAAGCGCTAATGCTCATGTCCTTTTCCCCTTAGGGGCCGGGGTTCGGATGCCGGAGAAATGGCGCCGACCCGAAGTGAAGCGTGCCGCTTCAGTAAATGGCAGGTAAGTTCCGGATGAGCGCTCAGGTAATGTCTTTACAAACGCTCAACAATGACTTTGTCTTTTTCCCCATAGGGGCCGGGGTCCGGAGATGCCAGGAAGCGGCAGGACCCGAAATGCAGAGGGAAATATCCAACAGGTAAGTCTTAAAAGGAAACTGAGCTTTCCTTATTCCTTTTCTCCCTCTCACCTTTGTTCTTGTCTTTTTTCCTCTAGGCACCGGAACGTAGCTGAATCCGGATGATCGCTGCTGAAGATGGAAGCGCCTTGCCAAGGTGAGTGAAATGCAGCGCTGCAGCGATCGAAACGAAATGCTTTAAAAAAGATGTCTTCCTTTTCAGGATCGTCGGTGAAGTGACTCCGGAATGCAGATTTAGCAGGTAAGGGCTTTTCTTCAGCTAATCTCTCCTTTCTCCCCTTTCTCCCCTTGCAGGTGTTCCAGGGTGCTGGCAGGCGTGGCTGAAGTCAGGATGCAGGAGCAGACACGGTGAGCGTCCAGCTGCTAGATGCAGAACAACGCGAAGCACGTGTGGCTGATCGGGTGTGGTTTAAATAGCCTTGGAAGAAGTTCCTGGTATGTATCCTTCCACCAATCAGGTATGTATCCTTCCCCGACCACACCCAGGTGGTGAAGTAGTCCCACAGGTAAAGTAGTCCCATTCAGGCCTCAAGAGGGCCTGGATGAAGCAGCATGGTCTGCATCAGGTAAGTGTGCACCCAAGCACTTAAACACATATCCTCTCTTATGAGCCTGGCGCCTAAGGCGCCAGGACTGGGGGCCCCTATGAGCCTGGCGCCTAAGGCGCCAGGACTGAGTCCAAAGGGCCCTGACTTGGGCCCGCTGGGACTTCCCAGGGGAAAATGATGTCTGCCTCTGGGGTTGCTGGGCCCGGCCTGGCTCCTTAGAGGCAGGCATCATGACAGTACCCCCCCTCAAGGCCCCTCCCAAGGTCTTTTCCTCCGGGGGTTTTGGTTTGTGCGGGAATCTCCGATGGAATCTTTGTACCAGTCGTGGTGCATGAATAAAGTCACTGGGTTCCCAAGATCTTTCCTGAGGTCCATATCCTTTCCAGTCAACAAGATAGAAAAGTTTCGACATAACTATCTTGGAATCTAAAATGTCTTTCACTTCGAATTCGAATTCTCCATCAATTTGGACAGGATCGGAGGCTTAGACAGTCTGGTTCCAGGTTGCACTGGTTTCAGAAGAGAAGCGTGAAAAACGGGATGAATCCGCATGTTAGATGGTAAATCGAGTTTAAAGGCCACTGGGTTGACTATAGCCTTGATGGGGTAAGGTCCAATGAATCTGGGATTAAAAGTTTGCGGGCCCCTGAGGGGTAAATGTTTAGTTGCTAGCCATACCTGATCTCCTACTTGGTAAGGATGAGTCTTACTTCGGTGCACATCAGCGTTTTCTTTATACCTTTTCTTGGCTTGTTGTAAGTGGGTAGTAGCATCTTTGAAGGCTCGGGTGATAGTGGAATGTAGGTGATTTACCGCGGGCATTTCCAGGGTCAGAGGTGGATCAAGGTCAGAAGTCCGAGGATGGTGACCATACAAAGTATAAAAAGGAGTCTGTCCGGTTCCAGAATGCACTGAATTATTTTATGCATATTCTGCAATCCAAAGGATGTCTTTCCAATTTAACTTGGATTGGTGTAACATACACCGAAGATATTGTTCGAGAGTCTGATTGGTTTTCTCGGTTTGTCCGTCGGTCTGGGGGTGGTGGCTGGTGGATAACCGCACATCTATTTGTGCCAGTTGGCAACATTTCTTCCAAAAATGGGAGATGAATTGACTTCCACGATCTGAGACTAGTATAGAGGGGAAACCATGTATGCGCACTATACTCTCCAAAAATTCCTTGGCCAAGGTGGAAGCTGACGGCAATCCTTTTAGAGGGATGAAATGGGCCATCTTGGAGAACAGATCCACTATGACGAGAATAGTGTTGTAACCTCCACAAGGAGGCAGGTCAGTTATAAAGTCCATTGACAAGGTGTGCCAAGGTGCTGGTGGAATGTCCAAAGGTTGAAGTAAACCGGCAGGCCTTTTCTTTTGACTCTTATTTTGGGCGCAAATTGGGCAAGACAACACAAAAGACTTTATGTCTTTTCTCCAAGAAGGCCACCAGAAGTGGCGTTTGATCTTTTCTTCTGTTTTCGCGATACCAGGGTGTCCTTCCATTAATGATTCGTGAAGACGGGTGATGACAAGTTCCTGTAATTCTTTACTTGGCAGAAACAACCGCTCCTGGAAATAGGGTAACTCATCCTTAACGGTGTAGTGAGGACCCTTTTGACTCCATTCCTGTAAGGCTGAAGAGTCTAAAAGTTGTTTTACTTGAGTTTGGATGTCCTCAATAGTTTGCAATGAAGTTAAGCCCAAAATTCTTTGTTCAGGTATGATTGGCACAGGTTCTATACTCGAATTGGGTTCCTCCATGCCAATCCGGGATAAGGCGTCTGCTTTACCATTCTTGCAGCCAGGGCGATAGGTAATTACAAAATCAAATTCCGCAAAGAATAAAGCCCATTGGAGTTGTCGTGAAGATTGATTTGGTCGTCTTTAGATACTGCAAATTTCTGTGGTCCGTAATTACGGTGATGGTATGTCTAGCCCCAAGAAGATAGTGACGCCAAGCCTTGAAAGCCGATTTAATAGCCAGTAGTTCTTTGTCGGTAATTGCGTAATTGATTTCAGGTGGAGAGAATTTTCTCGACCAAAAGGCTACAGGGTGTAATTGGTTAGTTTCTGGGTCTCTTTGCGACAGGACAGCTCCCATGGCCGAACTGGATGCATCGGTTTCCACAATGTAAGGGAGATCTGGGTGCGGGTGCTTCAATACAGGTGCAGAGGTGAATTTGGTTTTCAGGTCCTGAAAGGCTTGTTCGGCCTCATGAGTCCATTCGAAGCGTTTATTTTTCTTTAAGAGAGCTGTGATGGGTTGAACTGTTCGAGAAAATTCCGGGATGAACCTTCGATAGAAATTGGCAAAGCCAAGCATGCTTTGCACTCCCTTCACTGAGCTCGGAGATGGCCATTTGAGAATGGCGTCCACCTTCCGCGAGTCCATTCGGATTCCTTGAGGCGTCAGGATGAATCCGAGAAACTCCACTTCTGTGGTATGAAAAACGCATTTTTCAAGCTTGGCAAATAACTTGTGCTGGCGCAATTTCTCAAGAACTGCCCTAACATGTTTTCTGTGATCAGATTCTGAGGAAGAGTACACCAGGATGTTGTCAATATAAACGATGACACAAACATCAATAAGTTCCCGAAGAACATCATTCATGAAGTACTGAAAGGCGGCAGGTGCGTTGCACAAACCGAAGGGCATTACTTGATACTCGAAGAGCCCAAATTTGGTACGGAATGCAGTCGTCCACTCGTCACCCTCTTTTACACGCACCAGGTGGTAAGCTCCTCGGAGATCTAGCTTGGTGTACACACGAGCATCTTTTACTTGGTCGATGAGTTCAGGTATCAGGGGCAAAGGGTACCGATTCTTAATCGTTATCTGATTCAGGGCGCGGTAGTCAATACAGGTCCTGAGGTCTCCTTCCTTCTTAGGTACGAAGAACAAAGCGGAAGAGACTTGAGACTTTGACGGGCGAATGAAGCCATTGGCCAGGTATTGATCCAAGTACTGACGCAAATGGAGGTTCTCAGGTTCAGTAAGAGCATAAATCCTGCTACAAGGTAGTGGCGCATCGGGTACCAAGTCGATTTGGCAATCGTAAGATCGATGGGGAGGCAAAGTGTTAGCCTGCTCTTTCTGAAAAACGTCTTGGAATTCTTGGTATTCGGATGGTAGCTGTACAGGGGTGGCAGTTGCAGAGGCTAGACCCATAACTGGATTCCTTGGATAACAGGTTGGTTCACAATCAGGAAAAGTTATCTTCTTTGCTCGCCAGTCTATTCTTGGATTATGTGTTTCTAACCAAGGGATTCCAAGAAGTACTTGAAATTGTGGGGCCTTGATTACATCAAACACGATTGCTTCCCGGTGTCCATCTTGACCCACCAGTGTGATTTCAACAGTGGAATGCGTTACAGGCCCTGAGGTTATTTCGGTTCCATCAACTGTGGTAATTACATCTTGGGTTACTTTTGGACGGAGAGGAAGCTTAATCCTGGAAGCCAATTCATGGTCTATGTAATTTCCAATAGCTCCACTGTCTATGTATGCTTTTATGGCATGCAACTGCTGAGGCTGTTTTTGATTCACTAGCACCATTGGCATGACAAAATGCGAGGTCAAAGAGTTTGTTTTCAAGCTCGGCAAGCGGACCCCTATGCTTGTCGGGCCAGGTCGTTTCCCGAACCAGGTGTCAATAGCTCGTTATCAGTGGCTCCAACCACCTTCTTGGGTGGTTTTACTGGACAACTTTGGAGAAAGTGACCGGAAGTCCCACAATACAGACAAAGTTGCATTTGTTGCCTTCTCTCTCGTTCTTTCTGCGTTAATGGTCCTTTAACACTGCCTATTTGCATCGGTTCGGAAATGTCAGTACTCTTGGAGTTAACGTGGGTCTTGATGGGTACTCTGGTTTCGTACTTGAGCCGATCTGCTTTTCTATTTTGAAGTCTATGATCAAGTTGAACCACTAAGTCTATGTAGTCTGTGCAGGCCTGGGGTGGATCTACTATCTGAGCTATAACATCTTTAAGCTCTCCGCGCAGGCCTCGATGAAACAAGGTGATCCTTTTATTTTCAGGCCATCCGGTTTCCACAATCATCTATTAAAGGTGGCGATATAGGACAAAAGATCCTGATTACCTTGCCGTAAGGATAACAGTTCGTTGTCAAGGGCCTGTCCCTGCGAGTGTCGAGCGAACAATCTTTCCATGCTGGCCTGGAAGCCCTGGAAATCCCGGAGAATGGGATCATCCTGATTTACCAATGGAATAGACCAATCGGCAGCACAGCCACTGAGGTAAGATAGTACAAAGGCTACTTTGGTCTGGTCGTTGGGGAAGGCCCCGGGCCTGCATAAAAAGTGTAAACGGCATTGGTTCATAAAAACGGCATATTTCTTGGGATCCCCCGCAAAACGTTCAGGCGGGGCCAAAGGCATGTGTCCAGGTAGATTGATTTGTGCCGGGTTAGTCGAACCCCTTGATGTAGAAGTACCCCCGGAATCGGGTAAAGGAGTGTGCCCTGCCTGGCCCTGCAACAACCTTTTGGCCAGATCATCAGTTCTTTCCCTGGATAGGATTAATTCTCTTCTAAGAGCGTTAGTCTCCTGGCGGGCTGAGTGCACTTCTGCCCGTACTTCCCCTAAAAGCTGGGCCAGCTGATCTGTCTCGGAAGTCTCCATAGCGCCCGGGTGGGAAATTGTGGTAAGGCTTCGCGTTCTGTAACGCTCACCTGATTCCCACGGAGGCGCGGCTCTGAAGGTGGACTGGAAGGGCCCCTCTATTCTGGCTTCTCTGGCTCGCAAGAATACCCTCCTGTACGTGGAAAGGGAGTATTACCAACTGGCGGAAATAATGTTCAAGCCTCCCACTCCCATCCAACCCTCCACGAAACCTCTTCCATGGTTCCCCGTGAAGCCTCACCTTAGGGTTTGGAATGGTGAGCTCTCCGTCCTGCTTCAGATGCAGGGGCGCGTTGAAACCCAGTTACTTCACTGGATTGAGGGTTGATGGAGTTCAGGTAAGCTTGACTGTTCAGGTAAGGCGCTGTAATAGTTGTGTTCAAAAGTTCAAGCTCTTTAATTATGTCTGTTGTCTTATTGCAGCAAGCGCTAATGCTCATGTCCTTTTCCCCTTAGGGGCCGGGGTTCGGATGCCGGAGAAATGGCGCCGACCCGAAGTGAAGCGTGCCGCTTCAGTAAATGGCAGGTAAGTTCCGGATGAGCGCTCATGTAATGTCTTTACAAACGCTCAACAATGACTTTGTCTTTTTCCCCATAGGGGCCGGGGTCCGGAGATGCCAGGAAGCGGCAGGACCCGAAATGCAGAGGGAAATATCCAACAGGTAAGTCTTAAAAGGAAACTGAGCTTTCCTTATTCCTTTTCTCCCTCTCACCTTTGTTCTGGTCTTTTTTCCTCTAGGCACCGGAACGTAGCTGAATCCGGAAGATCGCTGCTGAAGATGGAAGAGCCTTGCCAAGGTGAGTGAAATGCAGCGCTGCAGCGATCGAAACGAAATGCTTTAAAAAAGATGTCTTCCTTTTCAGGATCGTCGGTGAAGTGACTCCGGAATGCAGATTTAGCAGGTAAGGGCTTTTCTTCAGCTAATCTCTCCTTTCTCCCCTTTCTCCCCTTGCAGGTGTTCCAGGGTGCTGGCAGGCGTGGCTGAAGTCAGGATGCAGGAGCAGACACGGTGAGCGTCCAGCTGCTAGATGCAGAACAACGCGAAGCACGTGTGGCTGATCGGGTGTGGTTTAAATAGCCTTGGAAGAAGTTCCTGGTATGTATCCTTCCACCAATCAGGTATGTATCCTTCCCCGACCACACCCAGGTGGTGAAGTAGTCCCACAGGTAAAGTAGTCCCATTCAGGCCTCAAGAGGGCCTGGATGAAGCTGCATGGTCTGCATCAGGTAAGTGTGCACCCAAGCACTTAAACACATATCCTCTCTTATGAGCCTTTCGCCTAAGGCGCCAGGACTGGGGGCCCCTATGAGCCTGGCGCCTAAGGCGCCAGGACTGAGTCCAAAGGGCCCCGACTTGGGCCCGCTGGGACTTCCCAGGGGAAAATGATGTCTGCCTCTGGGGTTGCTGGGCCCGGCCTGGCTCCTTAGAGGCAGGCATCATGACAATGGTGGGCGGGTCGGGAGGCGGGCTGCAGGGATTCAGGGAGCGGGGATCGAATTAGGGAAGCGGGCCGAGGAAGGAGGGATGGAATCTGGGGTTAAAGCAGTCTAGGCAGTCAAATATCTGCGCAAGCTAAACAGATGGTGGATCACTCACTAGATGGAGATCAAGTGGCAAATGAGGCTCAGAAAATGCAGTGGGTCGGTAGACCCAGCACACTAAGCCGGATGGCCAATCAGGGGATGGTGGGCGGGTCGGAAGTCGGGCTGCAGGGATTCAGGAAGCAGGGATCGAACTAGGGACGCGGGCCGAGGAAGGAGGGATGGAATCTGGGGTTAAAGCAGCCTGGGCACTCAAATAGCTGTGCAAGCTAAGCAGATGGCAGATCACTCACCATATGGAGATCGAGTGGCAAATGAGGCTCAAAAAAGGCTGTGGGTCGGTAGACCCAGCACACTAAGCCGGATGGCCAATCAGGGGATGGTGGGTGGGTCGGGTGGCGGGCTGCAGGGATTCAGGAAGCGGGGATCGAATTAGGGACGCGGGCCAAGGAAGGAGGGATGGAATCCGGGGGTTAAAGCAGCCTGGGCACTCAAATAACTGCGCAAGCTAAACAGATGGCGGATCACTCACTAGATGGATATCGAGTGCCAAATAAGGCTCAGAAAAGGCTGTGGGTCGGTAGACCCAGCACACTAAGCCGGATGGCCAATCAGGGGATGGTGGCCTGATCGGGAGGCTGGATGCGGGGATTCAGGAAGCTCGGGTCGAACTAGGGACGCAGGCCGAGGAAGGAGGGATGGAATCCGGGGTTAAAGCAGTCTAGGCAGTCAAATATCTGCGCAAGCTTAACAGATGGTGGATCACTCACCAGATGGAGATCAAGTGGCAAATGAGGCTCAGAAAAGGCAGTGGGTCGGTAGACCCAGCACACTAAGCCAGATGGCCAATCAGGGGATGGTGGGCGGGTCGGGAGGCGGGCTGCAGGGATTCAGGGAGCGGGGATCGAATTAGGGACGCGGGCCGAGGAAGGAGGGATGGAATCCGGGGTTAAAGCAGCCTGGGCACTCAAATAGCTGCGCAAGCTAAACATATGGCGGATCACTCACTAGATGGAGATCGAGTGGCAAATGAGGCTCAGAAAAGGCTGTGGGTCGGTAGACCCAGCACACTAAGCCGGATGGCCAATCAGGGGATGGTGGGCGGGTCGGGAGGCGTGCTGCAGGGATTCAGGAAGCGGGGATCGAACTAGGGATGCGGGCCGTGGAAGGAGGGATCGAATCCAGGGTTAAAACAGTCTGGGCACTCAAATAGCTGCGCAAGCTAAACAGATGGCGGATCACTCACCAGATGGAGATCGAGTGGCAAATGAGGCTCAGAAAAGGCCGTGGGTCGGTAGGCCCAGCACACTAAGCCGGATGGCCAATCAGGGGATGGTAGGCAGGTCGGGAGGCGGGCTGCGGGGATTCAGGAAGCGGGGATCGAACTAGGGACGCGGGCCGAGGAAGGAGGGATGGAATCCAGGGTTAAAGCAGTCTGGGTACTGAAATAGCTGCGCAAGCTAAACAGATGGCAAATCACTCACCAGATGGAGATCGAGTGGCAAATGAGGCTCAGAAAAGGCCGTGGGTCGGTAGACCCAGCACACTAAGCCGGATGGCCAATCAGGGGATGGTGGGCAGGACGGGAGGCGGGCTGCAGGGATTCAGGAAGCGGGGATCGAACTAGGGACGTGGGCCGAGGAAGGAGGGATGGAATCTGGGGTTAAAGCAGTCTGGGCACTCAAATAGCTGCGCAAGCTAAACAGATGGCGGATCACTCACCAGATGGAGCTCAAGTGGCAAATGAGGCTCAGAAAAGGCTGTGGGTCGGTAGACCCAGCACACTAAGCCGGATGGCCAATCAGAGGATTTGGGGTGGTCGAGAGGTGGGATGCGGGGATTCAGGAAGCTGGGATCGAACTAGGGACGCAGGCCGAGGAAGGAGGGATGGAATCCGGGGTTAAAGCAGTCTAGGCAGTCAAATAGCTGCGCAAGCTAAACAGATGGTGATTCACTCACCAGGTGGAGATCAAGTGGCAAATGAGGCTCAGAAAAGGCAGTGGGTCGGTAGACGCAGCAGACTAAGCCGGATGGCCAATCAGGGGATGGTGGGCAGGTCGGGAGGCGGGCTGCAGGGATTTAGGGAGCGGGGATCGAATTAGGGAAGCGGGCCGAGGAAGGAGGGATGGAATCCGGGGTTAAAGCAGCCTGGGCACTCAAATAAATGCGCAAGCTAAGCAGATGGCGGATCACTCACCATATAGAGATCGAGTGGCAAATGAGGCTCAGAAAAGGCTGTGGGTCGGTAGACCCAGCACACTAAGCCAGATGGCCAATCAGGGGATGGTGGCCTGGTCGGGAGGCGGGATGCAGGGATTCAGGAAGCTGGGATCGAACTAGGGACGCATGCCGAGGAAGGAGGGATGGAATCCGGGGTTAAAGCAGTCTAGGCAGTCAAATATCTGCGCAAGCTAAACAGATGGTGGATCACTCACTAGATGGAGATCAAGTGGCAAATGAGGCTCAGAAAAGGCAGTGGGTCGGTAGACCCAGCACAGTAAGCCAGATGGCCAATCAGGGGATGGTGGGCGGGTCGGAAGTCGGGCTGCAGGGATTCAGGAAGCAGGGATCGAACTAGGGACGCGGGCCGAGGAAGGAGGGATGGAATCCGGGGTTAAAGCAGCCTGGCAACTCAAATAGCTGCGCAAGCTAAGCAGATGGCAGATCACTCACGATATGGAGATCGAGTGGCAAATGAGGCTCAAAAAAGGCTGTGGGTCGGTAGACCCATCACACTACACCGGATGGCCAATCAGGGGATGGTGGGTGGGTCGATTGGCGGGCTGCAGGGATTCAGGAAGCAGGGATCGAATTAGGGACGCGGGCCGAGGAAGGAGGGATGGAATCCGGGGTTAAAGCAGCCTGGGTACATAAATAGCTGCTCAAGCTAAGCAGATGGCGGATCACTCACCATATGGAGATCGAGTGGCAAATGAGGCTCAGAAAAGGCAGTGGGTCGGTAGACCCAGCACACTAAGCCGGATGGCCAATCAGGGGATGGTGGGCGGTGTGATGGGTGACCCTCCTGCGTGTATTGCCCCTTTAAGGGGATGTGTCCCTCCCACGTGTATTGCCCCTTTAAGATGGGCCATGACTGTGTCATGGCCCAAGCTAATAAAAAGAGCCCCTGCAGGCACGTGAGACAGAACGGCTGCAGACTCCGTGGAAGGTTGGTCTGAGTCCGTGTCTCATTAAGGATGTAGGCCGCAGGCCTACCTGTGGGAGGTACAGGCCTGCAGGCCCTGTTGCCATGGGACTCTCGTGCCAGGACGGTGGCCGAGGTCCGCATGGTCAGGACCCTGGCAGGCTGTGCCCCCACCCCGAAGGCACTGGTGTCCCATAGCACCGCGGGGCCTGCCGGATGGACATGGCAGGCCCCAAACTCCCACAGGCGCTGGGCCTGTTTGGGTGCTGTGAGGAAGCAGCACCCCGGGGGTCGCCTGCCGGATGGACATGGATGGCGACCCCCAACAATGGCGACAAGGGCTGGAACCCATAGCGGCGTCGGCCGCCTAAGGTATGGAGGAGCTGGGGTGGCCCAGGGCCCCGGATGCGTGGGCCGTCTGGTGCCCCGGTTCGCAGTGCGGTGCTAGCCGCACGCAAGAAGCGGCGTTGGCCGCCACATCGAGGAGCTGGTGCTCCCCTCCCGTCGGAGGGTGGTGAGCGGCCCGCCCCCCGTTGAGGGCGGCATCCGCCGCGTGGGGAGGAGGGTGAGCTGCCCCTCCCCACCCAGAGGCTGCACAACGTGGGGCGGCTCGGTGCACGCAGCACCAGCCGCAGTGGACACTTTAAAGCGGCCCCTCCCGCGAAAAGGGAGATAAGGACGGCGAGCTGCCGGCCCGTCTCCCGAGGGAGACGCAAGGCAGTCCCATGACAATGAGAGGTGGCCCCGGGAGGAGGAGCTGCTGCCTCCACCCCGTGTGGAGGGGAAGGTACGGCGGTGGCCGCGTGAGCTGCCCCACCTCATTGTCCCGAGGAAAGAAGAGGCGGCGCGAGCCGTGAAGGTGTCAGCTGGTAGGGGGCCGCCGTACAGCTGAGGCGGCCCCGAACCGCGAGCGGCGTCGGCCGCATTCGGAGGAGGGTCTGCCCCCCCATGAAGGGGGGGAGGATGCTGTCTCCCCCGAAAGTATCTGCGGCGGTAGCCGCGACATGGGGGCGCTGCCCCTCCCCCACCCGCAATCCGCAAGGAAGGGGAGAAATGCCCGCAGTTCCGGCCGCTACAATGAAGAGGGCGGCGTCGGCCGCATCAAGATCCCTGGCCGCGGCAGGGAGCGGCTGCCCCCGCACGAAGCGGCGGCATCGGCCGCGTACAAAACAGCTGACGCGGCACCCCATCCCCCATGGGAGGCGGCCCAACATCACCCGAGAAAGAGAAAATGGGAGTGAATGCCTGCTGGAAGACAGCGGGCTCAGTGGTACAGTGGGTCCTCCCCGGCCGCGGCCCTCGGCAACGAGGGTGCTCGTGCGGCACGGGGAGGAGTCAGCCTGCAGCCCCTGTGGCATCCGCCACAAAGAAGTGAAGGAGTGAGAGTGACACTCCCCTCCCTGGCGGCATCCGCTGCACACCGAGGAGTTATGCTACCCCGGTCCCAGGATGGAGAAGGACCCTGGCTGCGGTCCTCGGAAAAGAGGGCGCTCGTGCGGCCAGGGTTGGGAATCCGCCTGGTGGCCCCGCAGTGCGTGTGGGGCCCAACGAGCAGCTCCCTGCAGCACCCGCGGCATGCATGGAGGAGGCCGGCAGGTCGGCCATGGCTAGCAAGAAGTCTGGAGGGGGTGGACTCGCCGTGGGAAGGGGCGTGAGACGGCCTGCACCAGCGTGCCTCTCCATGTTGTGGAGGCAGGAGGCAACCTGCCTAACGCGGCAAACCCGCCGAATGAAAAAGAACACCTGGATGACACCTCGGGTGTGCACCTCCTGCTCAAGCACCTCCACCAGGGCAGAGGGAAAGACTTGCCCCTCCCATACCGCAATCTGGGGCTATCTGCTGGAAAGGAGGGAGGTGCTCCAGTAGCAAAAGTTGTGCCAACAGGAACCCTTATCGTGCCCCGGCGGCGTTCCGCAAGCGAAGCAAGGAGAAGCTGTGCTGGCCCCGCCCCCTGAGCCGCAAAGAAATGAAACGGCTGTTGCCGCAACCAAGCGAGCGGTGGAGGTGCCCTGAAACAGAGGGGGCAGAGGGGCCCTGTCTGCGATCCTACCTGGCCGCGGCCCTCTGCAATGAGGGTGCTCGTGCGACCAGGGAGGGAGTGGACCTGCACACCTATACGGTGTCCACCGCAACAGAGATGGAATGAGAGCGGCCGTGTGAAATCCCGGGCCGCTGGGCGGTGTGAGTGACGCAGGCTCCAGATGGAGGCAAAGGAGAGAGGCCCCACGTTTGCTCTCGCCATGGGTGCTGGTGGCCCCCTTATGTGATCCTGGGCTACCGGTGGTAAAGCCTGTGTGCTCCTGTCATCAGAGCAGACAGGAAGTGAAATGAGGCCCAACCTGATTCCGGGCCCTGCAGCGGTGTCATGAAGAGGGTGACCCGTTGCGAAGTGATACTGCCGTGCTCTGGTAGGAGCGAAGTGAACACCTGCAGCCGCCCCAGCACAATCCTGGGCCCGGCGGGGAAAGCCAGGGAGGTAGCCAGCCTGCAAACCCTGGCGGCATTGCCGGGGCTGCGAGGAGGGAGCTGGCCCAAACCCCGCAGCATCCGCTGGTTGGAATGGAAACGTCTCTGGGTTCCGTTTGCAACCCGGACCAACCTGAGGAGCAGAGAAGACAAAAGGCAGCCCTATGCTAACGGAGTGTGGCACGGACCCAACATCAACTGTGGCCACCCCGTGGCCAATGTGGGACTTCCACCCTCATGCTCTTTGGGATTTACAGCCACCCTGCCTATCCCACAGGTGGCCTCGACATCTAGCTACCAAGGTTCTTGGACTGCCGGCCACTGGTGTCGCCCTCCCTGCCATACCATCGTTAGACCAGGCCAACGTAGGTGTGGGGGGCGGTACCTCCGGCCCTCTCCCCGAGTTCGGCCAACAACTAGTGTCTGACCGAACCAACACCATGAAGCCGTGCAGCGGGGAGGGCATGGGTTGCAGCTTATCAGGAGTGCTGGTCGCCCTCTGGCACCCCGGGAGGAAGGGGACACTCCAGCCTGAGGGAGCACTGCGGGCAGGGGGGGTAAGTGATATCCTGTCACCTCTTGTCCTGACCTACAGCACCGTCCCGCAACGCCTCCCATCAACAGCTTCAGGAGCAGCATGGACGACCCGCGACCTGCGTGTCACTACCCTGCTCTGAACAATAGGGGACTAGGCGGATGTGGCCCCTGGGATCCGCCAGGTGCGGCTTTGCCGGCTGTGCTTTGTACCCTCAAGGGACTTGGATCTGGGGGAAGTGACTCATGCCCGAGTTGCCCACAACATCAAGGACCCATGCCGATGTGGCCCCTGGCACCACCTGCCAGGTGCGGTCTTGCCGGACGTGAATTATGCCATCAATGGACCTGGACTCTGGAAGCGACTCCTGAACCGACGCTGATGAAGGGCGAACTGGTCTGTGGTCCTGCAATTGCGCAAGGAGGACTCAATAATCTTGTGTGCTTGGATGTGGTGAACCTGCATAGTAACTACATGTTTCAAGTGCTCGCAGGAAAGAACGAGGATGTGAAGCTGTGGTCCCGAAGTTGCAGGGTGTGCATGTGGTGCCAGCCTCCAATCATGGTATTGTTCCGGCATGGGCTGTTCCGAACCCCAGGTTAATAAAGGGTTTTGTAAAATGGGAGAACTGCCGGCATTCTTCCGGCAGCTCACTGAGCTCGACTGTCACCCGTTGAGGGTGTGTAGAATTGGTTAGTGGTTTGTCGTTCTGTAACAGGGGGATGCATGTATGCCTCAGCAACGTTTGTTTATTGTTATGAAAAAGGAGGAGTGTGATGGGTGACCCTCCTGCGTGTATTGCCCCTTTAAGGGGATGTGTCCCTCCCACGTGTATTGCCCCTTTAAGATGGGCCATGACTGTGTCATGGCCCAAGCTAATAAAAGGAGCCCCTGCAGGCACGTGAGACAGAACGGCTGCAGACTCCGTGGAAGGTGGTCTGAGTCCGTGTCTCATTAAGGATGTAGGCCGCAGGCCTACCTGTGGGAGGTACAGGCCTGCAGGCCCTGTTGCCATGGGACTCTCGTGCCAGGACGGTGGCCGAGGTCCGCATGGTCAGCACCCTGGCAGGCTGTGCCCCCACCCCGATGGCGCTGGTGTCCCATAGCGCCGCGGGGCCTGCCGGATGAACATGGCAGGCCCCAAACTCCCACAGGCGCTGGGCCTGTTTGGGTGCTGTGAGGAAGCAGCACCCCGGGGGTCGCCTGCCGGATGGACATGGCTGGTGACCCCCAACAGGCGGGTCGGGAGGCGGGCTGCAGGGATTCAGGAAGCGGGGATCGAACTAGGGATGCGGGCCGAGGAAGGAGGGATGGAATCCGGGATTAAAGCAGTCTGGGCACTCAAATAGCTGTGCAAGCTAAACAGATGGTGGATCACTCACCACATGAAGATCGAGTGGCAAATGAGGCTAAGGAAAGGCCGTGGGTCGGTAGACCCAGCACACTAAGCCAGATGGCCAATCAGGGGATGGTGGGCAGGTCGGGAGGCGGGCTGCGGGGATTCAGGAAGCGGGGATCGAACTAGGGACGCAGGCCGAGGAAGGGGGGATGGAATCCGGGGTTAAAGCAGTCTGGGCACTCAAATAGCTACGCAAGCTAAACAGATGGCGGATCACTCACTAGCTGGAGATCGAGTGGCGAATGAGGCTCAGAAAAGGCTGTGGGTCGGTAGACCCAGCACACTAAGCCGGATGGCCAATCAGGGGATGGTGGCCTGGTCGGGAGGCGGGATGCGGGGATTCAGGAAGCGGGGATTGAACTAGGGATGCAGGCCGAGGAAGGAGGGATGGAAACCGGGGTTAAAGCAGTCTAGGCAGTCAAATATCTGCGCAAGCTAAACAGATGGCGGATCACTCACTAGATGGAGATCAAGTGGCAAATGAGGCTCAGAAAAGGCAGTGGGTCAGTAGACCCAGCACACTAAGCCGGATGGCCAATCAGGGGATGGTGGGCGGGTTGGAAGTCGGGCTGCAGGGATTCAGGAAGCAGGGATCGAACTAGGGACGCGGGCCGAGGAAGGAGGGATGGAATCCGGGGTTAAAGCAGCCTGGGCACTCAAATAGCTGCGCAAGCTAAACAGATGGCGGATCACTCACTAGATGGAGATCGAGTGGCAAATGAGGCTCAAAAAAGGCTGTGGGTCGGTAGACCCAGCACACTAAGCCGGATGGCCAATCAGGGGATGGTGAGTGGGTCGGGTGGCGGGCTGCAGGGATTCAGGAAGTGGGGATCGAATTAGGGACGCGGGGCGAGGAAGGAGGGATGGAATCCGGGGGTTAAAGCAGCCTGGGCACTCAAATAACTGCGCAAGCTAAACAGATGGCGGATCACTCACTCATCAGGCCCCAAACTCCCACAGGCGCTGGGCCTGTTTGGGTGCTGTGAGGAAGCAGCACCCCGGGGGTCGCCTGCCGGATGGACATGGCTGGCGACCCCCAACAGGCGGGTCGGGAGGCGGGCTGCAGGGATTCAGGAAGCGGGGATCGAACTAGGGATGCGGGCCGAGGAAGGAGGGATGGAATCCGGGATTAAAGCAGTCTGGGCACTCAAATAGCTGTGCAAGCTAAACAGATGGTGGATCACTCACCACATGAAGATCGAGTGGCAAATGAGGCTAAGGAAAGGCCGTGGGTCGGTAGACCCAGCACACTAAGCCAGATGGCCAATCAGGGGATGGTGGGCAGGTCGGGAGGCGGGCTGCGGGGATTCAGGAAGCGGGGATCGAACTAGGGACGCAGGCCGAGGAAGGGGGGATGGAATCCGGGGTTAAAGCAGTCTGGGCACTCAAATAGCTACGCAAGCTAAACAGATGGCGGATCACTCACTAGCTGGAGATCGAGTGGCGAATGAGGCTCAGAAAAGGCTGTGGGTCGGTAGACCCAGCACACTAAGCCGGATCGCCAATCAGGGGATGGTGGGCGGGTCGGGAGGCGGGCTGCAGGGATTCAGGAAGCGGGGATTGAACTAGGGACGTGGGCCGAGGAAGGAGGGATCGAATCCAGAGTTAAAACAGTCTGGGCACTCAAATAGCTGCGCAAGCTAAACAGATGGCGGATCACTCACTAGATGGAGATCAAGTGGCAAATGAGGCTCAGAAAAGGCAGTGGGTCAGTAGACCCAGCACACTAAGCCGGATGGCCAATCAGGGGATGGTGGGCGGGTTGGAAGTCGGGCTGCAGGGATTCAGGAAGCAGGGATCGAACTAGGGACGCGGGCCGAGGAAGGAGGGATGGAATACGGGGTTAAAGCAGCCTGGGCACTCAAATAGCTGTGCAAGCTAAGCAGATGGCAGATCACTCACCATATGGAGATCGAGTGGCAAATGAGGCTCAAAAAAGGCTGTGGGTCGGTAGACCCAGCACACTAAGCCGGATGGCCAATCAGGGGATGGTGAGTGGGTCGGGTGGCGGGCTGCAGGGATTCAGGAAGTGGGGATCGAATTAGGGACGCGGGGCGAGGAAGGAGGGATGGAATCCGGGGGTTAAAGCAGCCTGGGCACTCAAATAACTGCGCAAGCTAAACAGATGGCGGATCACTCACTAGATGGAGATTGAGTGGCAAATAAGGCTCAGAAAAGGCTGTGGGTCGGTAGACCCAGCACACTAAGCCGGATGGCCAATCAGGGGATGGTGGCCTGGTCGGGAGGCGGGATGCGGGGATTCAGGAAGCTCGGGTCGAACTAGGGACGCAGGCCGAGGAAGGAGGGATGGAATCCGAGTTAAAGCAGTCTAGGCAGTCAAATATCTGCGCAAGCTAAACAGATGGTGGATCACTCACCAGATGGAGATCAAGTGGCAAATGAGGCTCAGAAAAGGCAGTGGGTCGGTAGACGCAGCACACTAAGCCGGATGGCCAATCAGGGGATGGTGGGCGGGTCGGGAGGCAGGCTGCAGGGATTCAGGGAGCGGGGATCGAATTAGGGAAGCGGGCCGAGGAAGGAGGGATGGAATCCGGGGTTAAAGCAGCCTGGGCACTCAAATAGCTGCGCAAGCTAAGCAGATGGCGGATCACTCACCATATGGAGATCGAGTGGCAAATGAGGCTCAGAAAAGGCAGTGGGTCGGTAGACCCAGCACACTAAGCCGGATGGCCAATCAGGGGATGGTGGGCGGGTCGGAAGTCGGGCTGCAGGGATTCAGGAAGCAGGGATCGAACTAGGGACGCGGGCCGAGGAAGGAGGGATGGAATCCGGGGTTAAAGCAGCCTGGGCACTCAAATAGCTGTGCAAGCTAAGCAGATGGCAGATCACTCACCATATGGAGATCGAGTGGCAAATGAGGCTAAAAAAAGGCTGTGGGTCGGTAGACCCAGCACACTAAGCCGGATGGCCAATCAGGGGATGGTGGGTGGGTCGGGTGGCGGGCTGCAGGGATTCAGGAAGCGGGGATCGAATTAGGGACGCGGGCCGAGGAAGGAGGGATGGAATCCGGGGGTTAAAGCAGCCTGGGCACTCAAATAACTGCGCAAGGTAAACAGATGGCGGATCACTCACTAGATGGAGATCTAGTGGCAAATAAGGCTCAGAAAAGGCTGCGGGTCGGTAGACCCAGCACACTAAGCCGGATGGCCAATCAGGGGATGGTGGCCTGGTCGGGAGGCGGGATGCGGGGATTCAGGAAGCTGGGGTCGAACTCGGGATGCAGGCCGAGGAAGGAGGGATGGAAACCGGGGTTAAAGCAGTCTAGGCAGTCAAATATCTGCGCAAGCTAAACAGATGGTGGATCACTCACCAGATGGAGATCAAGTGGCAAATGAGGCTCAGAAAAGGCAGTGGGTTGGTAGACCCAGCACACTAAGCCGGATGGCCAATAAGGGGATGGTGAGCGGGTCGGGAGGCGGGCTGCAGGGATTCATGGAGCGGGGATCGAATTAGGGACGCGGGCCGAGGAAGGAGGGATGGAATCCGGGGTTAAAGCAGCCTGGGCACTCAAATAGCTGCGCAAGCTAAACAGATGGCGGATCACTCACTAGATGGAGATCGAGTGGCAAATGAGGCTCAGAAAAGGCTGTGGGTCGGTAGACAAAGCACACTAAGCCGGATGGCCAATCAGGGGATGGTGGGCGGGTCGGGAGGCGGGCTGCAGGGATTCAGGAAGCGGGGATCGAACTAGGGACGCGGGCCGAGGAAGGAGGGATCGAATCCAGGGTTAAAACAGTCTGGGCACTCAAATAGCTGCGCAAGCTAAACAGATGGCGGATCACTCACCAGATGGAGATCGAGTGCCAAATGAGGCTCAGAAAAGGCCGTGGGTCGGTAGACCCAGCACAATAAGCTGGATAGCCAATCAGGGGATGGTGGGCAGGTCGGGAGGCGCGCTGCGGGGATTCAGGAAGCGGGGATTGAACTAGGGACGCGGGCCGAGGAAGGAGGGATGGAATCCGGGGTTAAAGCAGTCTGGGTACTCAAATAGCTGCGCAAGCTAAACAGATGGCAGATCACTCACCAGATGGAGATCGAGTGGCAAATGAGGCTCAGAAAAGGCCGTGGGTCGGTAGACCCAGCACACTAAGCCGGATGGCCAATCAGGGGATTGTGGGTGGGTCAAGATGCGGGCTGCAGGGATTCAGGAAGCGGGGATCGGACTAGGGACGTGGGCCGAGGAAGGAGGGATGGAATCTGGGGTTAAAGCAGTCTGGGCACTCAAATAGCTGCGCAAGCTAAACAGATGGCAGATTACTCACCAGATGGAGCTCAAGTGGCAAATGAGGCTCAGAAAAGGCCGTGGGTCGGTAGACCCAGCAAACTAAGCCAGATGGCCAATCAGCGGATGTGGGGTGGTTGGGAGGCGGGATGCGGGGATTCAGGAAGCTGGGATCGAACTAGGGACGCAGGCCGAGGAAGGAGGGATGGAATCCGGGGTTAAAGCAGTCTAGGCAGTCAAATAGCTGCGCAAGATAAACAGATGGTGATTCACTCACCAGGTGGAGATCAAGTGGCAAATGAGGCTCAGAAAAGGCAGTGGGTCGGTTTACGCAGCACACTAACCCGGATGGCCAATCAGGGAATGGTGGGCGGGTCGGGAGGCGGGCTGCAGGGATTCAGGGAGCGGGGATCGAATTAGGGAAGCGGGCCGAGGAAGGAGGGATGGAATCCGGGGTTAAAGCAGCCTGGGCACTCAAATAAATGCGCAAGCTAAGCAGATGGCGGATCACTCACCATATAGAGATCGAGTGGCAAATGAGGCTCAGAAAAGGCTGTGGGTCGGTAGACCCAGCACACTAAGCCGGATGGCCAATCAGGGGATGGTGGCCTGGTCGGGAGGCGGGATGCGGGGATTCAGGAAGCTGGGATCGAACTAGGGACGCAGGCCGAGGAAGGAGGGATGGAATCCGGGGTTAAAGCAGTCTAGGCAGTCAAATATCTGCGCAAGCTAAACAGATGGTGGATCACTCACTAGATGGAGATCAAGTGGCAAATGAGGCTCAGAAAAGGCAGTGGGTCGGTAGACCCAGCACACTAAGCCGGATGGCCAATCAGGGGATGGTGGGAGGGTTGGAAGTCGGGCTGCAGGGATTCAGGAAGTAGGGATCGAACTAGGGACGCGGGCCGAGGAAGGAGGGATGGAATACGGGGTTAAAGCAGCCTGGGCACTCAAATAGCTGTGCAAGCTAAGCAGATGGCAGATCACTCACCATATGAAGATCGAGTGGCAAATGAGGCTCAAAAAAGGCTGTGGGTCGGTAGACCCAGCACACTAAGCCGGATGGCCAATCAGGGGATGGTGAGTGGGTCGGGTGGCGGGCTGCAGGGATTCAGGAAGCGGGGATCGAATTAGGGACGCGGGCCGAGGAAGGAGGGATGGAATCCGGGGGTTAAAGCAGCCTGGGCACTCAAATAACTGCGCAAGCTAAACAGATGGCGGATCACTCACTAGATGGAGATTGAGTGGCAAATAAGGCTCAGAAAAGGCTGTGGGTCGGTAGACCCTGCACACTAAGCCGGATGGCCAATCAGGGGATGGTGGCCTGGTCGGGAGGCGGGATGCGGGGATTCAGGAAGCTCGGGTCGAACTAGGGACGCAGGCCGAGGAAGGAGGGATGGAATCCGGGGTTAAAGCAGTCTAGGCAGTCAAATATCTGCGCAAGCTAAACAGATGGTGGATCACTCACCAGATGGAGATCAAGTGGCAAATGAGGCTCAGAAAAGGCAGTGGGTCGGTAGACCCAGCACACTAAGCCGGATGGCCAATAAGGGGATGGTGGGCCGGTCGGGAGGCGGGCTGCAGGGATTCAGGGAGCGGGGATCGAATTAGGGACGCGGGCCGAGGAAGGAGGGATGGAATCCGGGGTTAAAGCAGCCTGGGCACTCAAATAGCTGCGCAAGCTAAACAGATGGCGGATCACTCACTAGATGGAGATCGAGTGGCAAATGAGGCTCAGAAAAGGCTGTGGGTCGGTAGACAAAGCACACTAAGCCGGATGGCCAATCAGGGGATAGTGGGCGGGTCGGGAGGCGGGCTGCATGGATTCAGGAAGCGGGGATCGAACTAGGGACGCGGGCCGAGGAAGGAGGGATCGAATCCAGGGTTAAAACAGTCTGGGCACTCAAATAGCTGCGCAAGCTAAACAGATGGCGGATCACTCACCAGATGGAGATCGAGTGGCAAATGAGGCTCAGAAAAGGCCGTGGGTCGGTAGACCCAGCACACTAAGCTGGATGGCCAATCAGGGGATGATGGGCAGGTCGGGAGGCGGGCTGCGGGGATTCAGGAAGTGGGGATTGAACTAGGGACGCAGGCCGAGGAAGGAGGGATAGAATCCGGGGTTAAAGCAGTCTGGGTACTCAAATAGCTGCGCAAGCTAAACAGATGGCAGATCACTCACCAGATGGAGATCGAGTGGCAAATGAGGCTCAGAAAAGGCTGTGGGTCGGTAGACCCAGCACACTAAGCCGGATGGCCAATCAGGGGATTGTGGGTGGGTCAAGATGCAGGCTGCAGGGATTCAGGAAGCGGGGATCGAACTAGGGACGTGGGCCGAGGAAGGAGGGATGGAATCTGGGGTTAAAGCAGTCTGGGCACTCAAATAGCTGCGCAAGCTAAACAGATGGCGGATCACTCACCAGATGGAGCTCAAGTGGCAAATGAGGCTCAGAAAAGGCCGTGGGTCGGTAGACCCAGCACACTAAGCCGGATGGCCAATCAGCGGATGTGGGGTGGTTGGGAGGCGGGATGCGGGGATTCAGGAAGCTGGGATCGAACTAGGGACGCAGGCCGAGGAAGGAGGGATGGAATCCGGGGTTAAAGCAGTCTAGGCAGTTAAATAGCTGCGCAAGCTAAACAGATGGTGATTCACTCACCAGGTGGAGATCAAGTGGCAAATGAGGCTCAGAAAAGGCAGTGGGTCGGTAGATGCAGCACACTAACCCGGATGGCCAATCAGAGGATGGTTGTAACGCTCACCTGATTCCCACGGAGGCGCGGCTCTGAAGATGGACTGGAAGGGCCCCTCTATTCTGGCTTCTCTGGCTCGCAAGAATACCCTCCTGTACGTGGAAAGGGAGTATTACCAACTGGCGGAAATAATGTTCAAGCCTCCCACTCCCATCCAACCCTCCACGAAACCTCTTCCACGGTTCCCCGTGAAGCCTCACCTTAGGGTTTGGAATGGTGAGCTCTCCGTCCTGCTTCAGATGCAGGGGCGCGTTGAAACCCAGTTACTTCACTGGATTGAGGGTTGATGGAGTTCATGTAAGCTTGACTGTTCAGGTAAGGCGCTGTAATAGTTCTGTTCAAAAGTTCAAGCTCTTTAATTATGTCTGTTGTCTTATTGCAGCAAGCGCTAATGCTCATGTCCTTTTCCCCTTAGGGGCCGGGGTTCGGATGCCGGAGAAATGGCGCCGACCCAAAGTGAAGCGTGCCGCTTCAGTAAATGGCAGGTAAGTTCCGGATGAGCGCTCAGGTAATGTCTTTACAAACGCTCAACAATGACTTTGTCTTTTTCCCCATAGGGGCCGGGGTCCGGAGATGCCAGGAAGCGGCAGGACCCGAAATGCAGAGGGAAATATCCAACAGGTAACTCTTAAAAGGAAACTGAGCTTTCCTTATTCCTTTTCTCCCTCTCACCTTTGTTCTTGTCTTTTTTCCTCTAGGCACCGGAACGTAGCTGAATCCGGAAGATCGCTGCTGAAGATGGAAGCGCCTTGCCAAGGTGAGTGAAATGCAGCGCTGCAGCGATCGAAACGAAATGCTTTAAAAAAGATGTCTTCCTTTTCAGGATCATCGGTGAAGTGACTCCGGAATGCAGATTTAGCAGGTAAGGGCTTTTCTTCAGCTAATCTCTCCTTTCTCCCCTTTCTCCCCTTGCAGGTGTTCCAGGGTGCTGGCAGGCGTGGCTGAAGTCAGGATGCAGGAGCAGACACGGTGAGCGTCCAGCTGCTACATGCAGAACAACGCGAAGCACGTGTGGCTGATCGGGTGTGGTTTAAATAGCCTTGGAAGAAGTTCCTGGTATGTATCCTTCCACCAATCAGGTATGTATCCTTCCCCGACCACACCCAGGTGGTGAAGTAGTCCCAGAGGTAAAGTAGTCCCATTCAGGCCTCAAGAGGGCCTGGATGAAGCAGCATGGTCTGCATCAGGTAAGTGTGCACCCAAGCACTTAAACACATATCCTCTCTTATGAGCCTGGCGCCTAAGGCGCCAGGACTGGGGGCCCCTATGAGCCTGGCGCCTAAGGCGCCAGGACTGAGTCCAAAGGGCCCCGACTTGGGCCCGCTGGGACTTCCCAGGGGAAAATGATGTCTGCCTCTGGGGTTGCTGGGCCCGGCCTGGCTCCTTAGAGGCAGGCTCTATTCTCAAGACAGTGGAGAACCACAGTTTGGGGATTAATAAACCTCTTACTCCGTGGAGTAAAATCTAATATCTACAAAAAGAAGTTTAACGTTTTTTCCTAAAAAAGGAAAGATATGCCACCACTTACACGGGTACCCTATCTCAAGAATATGTTTTTAGACAAAATTAACCGTAAATACAAATTTTATTAATCATACAAAATTCATTTTGAGATAAAAAAATTCATCATAAAAATAATCATGTCACATAAAACAATCAATTTCTAAAACCACACAAGTAATTCAGCTTCAATCGAATCAGATCTCAAAATTGATCTTTTGGTAGGCTCGTATGACCCAATCACACTGAGTCCCCTTACTTCAAAGATAAACTTATAACTAATTCAGTTCTTAGTTTCCCAAAAACCCAACTTGTACAAGTTTCTGTCCCTCTATCACAAACATGTGGGACATTCTTCAGGGGTGTGTGTCTTGTGTAGATCTTATTCAAGATGAAACCACATTTCCAAAGTTCTATCTTCTTGTTAAAAGTCTGTAAACCCTGTTAATACAAAAATGGGGCACTGTATCACTCTCACTTTTCACATAATTATGCTAACTTTTATAACCCTTATCCCCATAAGGGTGAAGAGAATGTAATTAATAACATACCTTCCTAACTCGGGGGTTCTCTATCCCAGAGTCTTCTTCTCAACCTCAATTGGTTCAATTTAGACAAATATCCCGTTGATTGAGGACTTCATGCCTGTATTCCTATATCTTCTGTCCTAGTGCACAAAATATACCCGTGTTAAACTCTTATTACCCATACCTTTGAGTTCATCAGCCCTTATTTATTGCAAGGAGGCATCTTACCATATAGTTTTAATTATGCCACCCGGGATCACTCCATCAACGCTGAAACGTTTCACTTGGTTCAAAAAGCTTCATCTACCCTTCCAGCTATGTATACTGATGACTCCCACTGGGGCTGGATGTCTTCAATAAGATCCTGTTTGCCCTCTCCAGTGTGCTGTCACCAGCGCTTTATACGCTCTTTCCCTTGGTACAAAAAGGCAGGCTTGGTAATCTCCTTATATCCTGCTCTTAATTTAGCATCGACTTGTTCAAAAAACAACCGGCAAACAACTCCGGGAACAATATAGGTCGCGCGCATGTCACCGCGGGTAGCGTAATGACGTCATCACGTCCCACGCGGGTCGATGAACGCGCGTCGCGTGGCGATGACGTCACCACGCCCCGCGAAATACGTGCGTAATACGTGCATGTGCCTGCAGCTGGGAAATGAAGTCCCCGGTCGCCCATATATCTACCGTGCTACTGCATGTCTGGCCGCCACATATCCCCATGTCTGCAATTTCATCTTGAACAAAAACCCCACAATAAATGTGATCCGCAGGTAATCATTTCTATTCCCAATACATTTCAATTCGAAAAAGCATAGACTCGCTTCGAAACATTGTGGCACAATCCTCCATATGTTCTGAGAAAAGGTAAATTTTCTACATGTATTACATACTTTCTGTACCTATTTCTCATATATCATAATCTCCAATATGTGCATATATTCGGCGATCCACATGATCTCACAATTACATCAATCGAGATTCAAAGTTCAAAAAACCCAAAGGAAAGAAAGGAAGACCGAGTCATAGACAGCTGTCTAAGTGTTGTGCCACTCCACGCCTTCATTTAAACCATGGAGATGGCTTCTAGATGAGAAAATAGGTTTTTGTTCCAATTGTAATAACTTTCCATTGATCAGTGATTGTGACTCCCCTTTAACTTGTTTTAGAATTACCCATTCGAATTCGTTACCAGTATGTTTCTTTTCAATAAAATGTTTTACCATTGGTGCTTGTTCAACTCTATTCTTAATGCAGCTTCTATGCTCGATCATCCTTGTTTTACATTTTCTATTTGTCTTTCCGATGTACATAAGTTGGCATGGACATTTAATTAAATAAATGACATTGCTTGTTTCACAGTTTGTGTGTTCTGTCATTTGCCATATTTTCCCTAAACCTAAATCAACTGATGTAGTCTTCCTTGTTTGCTGGCACATGGTACAATTACCACACGGATAATGACCCTGGACTGGCGAAAGGCCCCACAAATTCGTCTGTTGACCTCCTCTCTTCTTAGTCTTAACATCATTCCTCATAACTAGCTCACGCACAGTAGTGCTTTTCTTAAAAGCTATAATGGAACTTCTCATTTCTTTAGTCATAATTTTCTTCCAATTCCTCTGAATAATACCCTTGATTTTGTATGAAAGGTTACTAAATGTATTCACAAATACTAGCGGGGTCTCTCTAATTTCCGCATCTCTACGTATTTGTTGGTCCAAAAGGGCTTCTCGGTTGTTATTAAAAGCTCTCTTAGCCGCCTTCTTGACCAAAGAAGAAGGATATCCTCTCTCTACCAATTTGTCAATAAGCACATTAGCCCCATCTTCATACGAGGCATTAGTACTGCTGTTCTTCTTCAGCCGCAAAAATTGCCCAAAGGGTAAATTGTTCTTGACGTGTTGCGCATGGTGGCTATTGTAATGTAGTAGTGCATTCCTATCTGTTTCCTTAGTAAAAGGTTTAATCAGTGATACACCTTGTTCATGATAAATACAAATGTCTAAATAATGTATTAGTTCATTGCTGATGTTACTGGTGAATTTGAGATATCTATTCTGTAAGTTCAACCATAATACAAAATTTCTAGACTCTTCTTCACTCCCCTTCCAGATGACGAAAATGTCATCTATATACCGAAGCCAACATAATATGTTCTCTTGGAAAGGGTTTCGGTCGGTGTACACCACCGTTTCTTCGTACATATTTACATACAAATTGGCCACATTGGGTGCCATTGCCGCCCCCATGGCCGTCCCTTCAATTTGTTTATAAAACTGGCCCATAAACTGAAAGAAGTTGTTCGTAAGGGCCATTTCTGTGCACCATTTTATAAAGGAATTCGAGACTGGAGAGTGATCTTGTCTATTCAGCAAAGTCTCTTCCACTACCTCTAATGTTGCCAATTGAGGTATATTTGTGTATAAGGCTTGTATGTCTAGACACATTAACAGATTCGTCCTTGGATCAAAGGTATTTCCCTCAATTCTATTGATGGCATCTGTTGTGTCTTTAACATAACTTTTCATACTGGGGATAAATGGTCTTAAATAGAAATCCACAAATTTCGAAATCGGCTCCAAAAGGGAATTGACACCCGAGACAATGGGTCTACCCGGGGGTTTCTCCAGACGTTTGTGAATTTTGGGAAGGATATAAAATATGGGAATTCTCCCATTTTCTCTGATTAAATACTCCCCCTCCTGTTTGCTAATCATCTCCTGTTCCACCGCTTTTGTGACTTTCTCTTTTATTTTTTTAATGAGATCATTGCTTGGGTCTCTATCTAGTTTTTCGTAGTGTGCTGTATTAGAGAGGAGGTTTAGGCACTCCTCAACATAGTCGCTTTTGTTCATAATCACTATAGCCCCACCTTTATCGGCCTGGCGTATAACAATTTGCTCATTTGTCCCCAAATTTTTTAAAGTAAGTTGTTCAATTTTGCTCAGATTTGAATGATGTGGTATCCCCTGTGATTCTAGGATATCAATTTCCTCCAGAACTTTTCTCTCAAAAACCTTGGACTCGGGAGTATGCGAATTGAGAGGGGCACAAAAAGTGGAGGGATTCCTTAAACCACTACTATTCCCACCATTCTCAAGAGGGATGTCTTTAAAAAACTCCCTCAAATGGACTTTGCGCATAAATTGGTTAAATTCTGTCCTAAATTCAAAAGGATTGTGATATTTGGAAATCACAAAGTTGAGTCCTTTATTAAGAACTTCTTCTTCTTTTTTGGACAGAATTACATTAGAGAGATTTACTACCAACCCCTGTTGCTGCGTGTTTGCATCCGCTCTGGTGCCCATTGTCTTTGATTTTCGCCCCTTCCTAAAAAAGACTGTCGTTGGTTGTCTCCTCTACGACTATTTCCTCTAGAGCCTCTACCCCGGCTCGGTCGAGTACCATTACTATTATTAGGAGTATCATTATATTCGTCATACTCAGAGGTCCCATCACTAGAGCTATATGAGGTGTTGCGGAAGCGTACTCTTCGGTTCTGCTTCGGATTGGGTCTTGTTTCTCCAAATTTATGGTCCTTATTTATATATCCAAAAGCTTTCTCATGGGTAAAATTTTGTATATCTTTCTTCATTCTCTTGATGCGTTCAGATATGGTTTCAGTTTTAAATTCCTGCATCTCTTTTAAGTGTTTGTCTAGGCCTTTCTTAAAAGCTTCTACATCAAACTTTTTCTTTATTGCTTCCTCTAGGTCTTTTAGGTCTATTTCAATCTTTTTCGCTGTTTCTTGTGCAGTTTCTATGATAAGTATCAGCCAATCACGGCCGCACTTGTTTGCAATATAGCTCCACTTTAATTTAAATTCCGGATTGTCTAGAAATAGACGAGGTTCATTTCTAACCCTCAGTCCCTGGGGCAAAGCAAGATTTTTCACATACTCTATCATGATTATTGCGTGTAATTCAGTACGTATCAGTCTTTTCCTCATCTGTACGAGTTCGTCCCATTGGTCATCCTTGCCGAGGGTATCAAGATCTTTATTGAGACCTATTACTGGCAAGGATTCCATGAGATTTCGTACATACTCATCATTATAGGCTAGACATTTTTCTGAAGTCATTGTTAAGCTGCTCAAAGAGTACACACAGTATGTATATATGTATACGCACTGAGACAGAATAGGACGTGCTACTCACCACGTTAGCCACCGAGACCCTAATAGTCTCCAAAATACTCTATTCTCAAGACAGTGGAGAACCACAGTTTGGGGATTAATAAACCTCTTACTCCGTGGAGTAAAATCTAATATCTACAAAAAGAAGTTTAACGTTTTTTCCTAAAAAAGGAAAGATATGCCACCACTTACACGGGTACCCTATCTCAAGAATATGTTTTTAGACAAAATTAACCGTAAATACAAATTTTATTAATCATACAAAATTCATTTTGAGATAAAAAAAATTCATCATAAAAATAATCATGTCACATAAAACAAACAATCAATTTCTAAAACCACACAAGTAATTCAGCTTCAATCGAATCAGATCTCAAAATTGATCTTTTGGTAGGCTCGTATGACCCAATCACACTGAGTCCCCTTACTTCAAAGATAAACTTATAACTAATTCAGTTCTTAGTTTCCCAAAAACCCAACTTGTACAAGTTTCTGTCCCTCTATCACAAACATGTGGGACATTCTTCAGGGGTGTGTGTCTTGTGTAGATCTTATTCAAGATGAAACCACATTTCCAAAGTTCTATCTTCTTGTTAAAAGTCTGTAAACCCTGTTAATACAAAAATGGGGCACTGTATCACTCTCACTTTTCACATAATTATGCTAACTTTTATAACCCTTATCCCCATAAGGGTGAAGAGAATGTAATTAATAACATACCTTCCTAACTCGGGGGTTCTCTATCCCAGAGTCTTCTTCTCAACCTCAATTGGTTCAATTTAGACAAATATCCCGTTGATTGAGGACTTCATGCCTGTATTCCTATATCTTCTGTCCTAGTGCACAAAATATACCCGTGTTAAACTCTTATTACCCATACCTTTGAGTTCATCAGCCCTTATTTATTGCAAGGAGGCATCTTACCATATAGTTTTAATTATGCCACCCGGGATCACTCCATCAACGCTGAAACGTTTCACTTGGTTCAAAAAGCTTCATCTACCCTTCCAGCTATGTATACTGATGACTCCCACTGGGGCTGGATGTCTTCAATAAGATCCTGTTTGCCCTCTCCAGTGTGCTGTCACCAGCGCTTTATACGCTCTTTCCCTTGGTACAAAAAGGCAGGCTTGGTAATCTCCTTATATCCTGCTCTTAATTTAGCATCGACTTGTTCAAAAAACAACCGGCAAACAACTCCGGGAACAATATAGGTCTCGCGCATGTCACCGCGGGTAGCGTAATGACGTCATCACGTCCCACGCGGGTCGATGAACGCGCGTCACGTGGCGATGACGTCACCACGCCCCGCGAAATACGTGCGTAATACGTGCGTGTGCCTGCAGCTGGGAAATGAAGTCCCCGGTCGCCCATATATCTACCGTGCTACTGCATGTCTGGCCGCCACATATCCCCATGTCTGCAATTTCATCTTGAACAAAAACCCCACAATAAATGTGATCCGCAGGTAATCATTTCTATTCCCAATACATTTCAATTCGAAAAAGCATAGACTCGCTTCGAAACATTGTGGCACAATCCTCCATATGTTCTGAGAAAAGGTAAATTTTCTACATGTATTACATACTTTCTGTACCTATTTCTCATATATCATAATCTCCAATATGTGCATATATTCGGCGATCCACATGATCTCACAATTACATCAATCGAGATTCAAAGTTCAAAAAACCCAAAGAAAAGAAAGGAAGACCGAGTCATAGACAGCTGTCTAAGTGTTGTGCCACTCCACGCCTTCATTTAAACCATGGAGATGGCTTCTAGATGAGAAAATAGGTTTTTGTTCCAATTGTAATAACTTTCCATTGATCAGTGATTGTGACTCCCCTTTAACTTGTTTTAGAATTACCCATTCGAATTCGTTACCAGTATGTTTCTTTTCAATAAAATGTTTTACCATTGGTGCTTGTTCAACTCTATTCTTAATGCAGCTTCTATGCTCGATCATCCTTGTTTTACATTTTCTATTTGTCTTTCCGATGTACATAAGTTGGCATGGACATTTAATTAAATAAATGACATTGCTTGTTTCACAGTTTGTGTGTACTGTCATTTGCCATATTTTCCCTAAACCTAAATCAACTGATGTAGTCTTCCTTGTTTGCTGGCACATGGTACAATTACCACACGGATAATGACCCTGGACTGGCGAAAGAATAGAGTTGAACAAGCACCAATGGTAAAACATTTTATTGAAAAGAAACATACTGGTAACGAATTCGAATGGGTAATTCTAAAACAAGTTAAAGGGGAGTCACAATCACTGATCAATGGAAAGTTATTACAATTGGAACAAAAACTTATTTTCTCATCTAGAAGCCATCTCCATGGTTTAAATGAAGGCGTGGAGTGGCACAACACTTAGACAGCTGTCTATGACTCGGTCTTCCTTTCTTTCCTTTGGGTTTTTTGAACTTTGAATCTCGATTGATGTAATTGTGAGATCATGTGGATCACCGAATATATGCACATATTGGAGATTATGATATATGAGAAATAGGTACAGAAAGTATGTAATACATGTAGAAAATTTACCTTTTCTCAGAACATATGGAGGATTGTGCCACAATGTTTCGAAGCGAGTCTATGCTTTTTCGAATGGAAATGTATTGGGAATAGAAATGATTACCTGCGGATCACATTTATTGTGGGGTTTTTGTTCAAGATGAAATTGCAGACATGGGGATATGTGGCGGCCAGACATGCAGTAGCACGGTAGATATATGGGCGACCGGGGACTTCATTTCCCAGCTGCAGGCACACGCACGTATTACGCACGTATTTCGCGGGGCGTGGTGACGTCATCGCCACGCGACGCGCGTTCATCGACCCGCGTGGGACGTGATGACGTCATTACGCTACCCGCGGTGACATGCGCGAGACCTATATTGTTCCCGGAGTTGTTTGCCGGTTGTTTTTGAACAAGTCGATGCTAAATTAAGAGCAGGATATAAGGAGATTACCAAGCCTGCCTTTTTGTACCAAGGGAAAGAGCGTATAAAGCGCTGGTGACAGCACACTGGAGAGGGCAAACAGGATCTTATTGAAGACATCCAGCCCCAGTGGGAGTCATCAGTATACATAGCTGGAAGGGTAGATGAAGCTTTTTGAACCAAGTGAAACGTTTCAGCATTGATGGAGTGATCCCGGGTGGCATAATTAAAACTATATGGTAAGATGCCTCCTTGCAATAAATAAGGGCTGATGAACTCAAAGGTATGGGTAATAAGAGTTTAACACGGGTATATTTTGTGCACTAGGACAGAAGATATAGGAATACAGGCATGAAGTCCTCAATCAACGGGATATTTGTCTAAATTGAACCAATTGAGGTTGAGAAGAAGACTCTGGGATAGAGAACCCCCGAGTTAGGAAGGTATGTTATTAATTACATTCTCTTCACCCTTATGGGGATAAGGGTTATAAAAGTTAGCATAATTATGTGAAAAGTGAGAGTGATACAGTGCCCCATTTTTGTATTAACAGGGTTTACAGACTTTTAACAAGAAGATAGAACTTTGGAAATGTGGTTTCATCTTGAATAAGATCTACACAAGACACACACCCCTGAAGAATGTCCCACATGTTTGTGATAGAGGGACAGAAACTTGTACAAGTTGGGTTTTTGGGAAACTAAGAACTGAATTAGTTATAAGTTTATCTTTGAAGTAAGGGGACTCAGTGTGATTGGGTCATACGAGCCTACCAAAAGATCAATTTTGAGATCTGATTCGATTGAAGCTGAATTACTTGTGTGGTTTTAGAAATTGATTGTTTGTTTTATGTGACATGATTATTTTTATGATGAATTTTTTTTATCTCAAAATGAATTTTGTATGATTAATAAAATTTGTATTTACGGTTAATTTTGTCTAAAAACATATTCTTGAGATAGGGTACCCGTGTAAGTGGTGGCATATCTTTCCTTTTTTAGGAAAAAAACGTTAAACTTCTTTTTGTAGATATTAAACTCCTTAGAGGCAGGCATCATGACAGTACCCCCCCTCAAGGCCCCTCCCAAGGTCTTTTCCTCCGGGGGTTTTGGTTTGTGCGGGAATCTCCGATGGAATCTTTGTACCAGTCGTGGTGCATGAATAAAGTCACTGGGTTCCCAAGATCTTTCCTGAGGTCCATATCCTTTCCAGTCAACAAGATAGAAAAGTTTCGACATAACTATCTTGGAATCTAAAATGTCTTTCACTTCGAATTCGAATTCTCCATCAATTTGGACAGGATCCGGAGGCTTAGACAGTCTGGTTCCAGGTTGCACTGGTTTCAGAAGAGAAGCGTGAAAAACGGGATGAATCCGCATGTTAGATGGTAAATCGAGTTTAAAGGCCACTGGGTTGACTATAGCCTTGATGGGGTAAGGTCCAATGAATCTGGGATTAAAAGTTCGCGGGCCCCTGAGGGGTAAATGTTTAGTTGCTAGCCATACCTGATCTCCTACTTGGTAAGGAGGAGTCTTACTTCGGTGCACATCAGCGTTTTCTTTATACCTTTTCTTGGCTTGTTGTAAGTGGGTAGTAGCATCTTTGAAGGCTCGGGTGATAGTGGAATGTAGGTGATTTACCGCAGGCATTTCCAGGGTCAGAGGTGGATCAAGGTCAGAAGTCCGAGGATGGTGACCATACAAAGTATAAAAAGGAGTCTGTCCGGTTCCAGAATGCACTGAATTATTGTATGCATATTCTGCAATCCAAAGGATGTCTTTCCAATTTAACTCGGATTGGTGTAACATACACCGAAGATATTGTTCGAGAGTCTGATTGGTTCTCTCGGTTTGTCCGTCGGTCTGGGGGTGGTGGCTGGTAGATAACCGCACATCTATTTGTGCCAGTTGGCAACATTTCTTCCAAAAATGGGAGATGAATTGACTTCCACGATCTGAGACTAGTATAGAGGGGAAACCATGTATGCGCACTATACTCTCCAAAAATTCCTTGGCCAAGGTGGAAGCTGACGGCAATCCTTTTAGAGGGATGAAATGGGCCATCTTGGAGAACAGATCCACTATGACGAGAATAGTGTTGTAACCTCCACAAGGAGGCAGGTCAGTTATAAAGTCCATTGACAAGGTGTGCCAAGGTGCTGGTGGAATGTCCAAAGGTTGAAGTAAACCGGCAGGCCTTTTCTTTTGACTCTTATTTTGGGCGCAAATTCCGCAAGACAACACAAAAGACTTTATGTCTTTTCTCCAAGAAGGCCACCAGAAGTGGCGTTTGATCTTTTCTTCTGTTTTCGCGATACCAGGGTGTCCTTCCATTAATGATTCGTGAAGACGGGTGATGACAAGTTCCTGTAATTCTTTACTTGGCAGAAACAACCGCTCCTGGAAATAGGGTAAATCATCCTTAACAGTGTAGTGAGGACCCTTTTGACTCCATTCCTGTAAGGCTGAAGAGTCTAAAAGTTGTTTTACTTGAGTTTGGATGTCCTCAATAGTTTGCAATGAAGTTTAGCCCAAAATTCTTTGTTCAGGTATGATTGGCACAGGTTCTATACTCGAATTGGGTTCCTCCATGCCAATCCGGGATAAGGCGTCTGCTTTACCATTCTTGCAGCCAGGGCGATAGGTAATTACAAAATCAAATTCCGCAAAGAATAAAGCCCATTGGAGTTGTCGTGAAGATTGAGCTTTGGCCGTCTTTAGATACTGCAAATTTCTGTGGTCCGTAATTACGGTGATGGTATGTCTAGCCCCAAGAAGATAGTGACGCCAAGCCTTGAAAGCCGATTTAATAGCCAGTAGTTCTTTGTCGGTAATTGCGTAATTGATTTCAGGTGGAGAGAATTTTCTCGACCAAAAGGCTACAGGGTGTAATTGGTTAGTTTCTGGGTCTCTTTGCGACAGGACAGCTCCCATGGCCGAACTGGATGCATCGGTTTCCACAATGTAAGGGAGATCTGGGTGCGGGTGCTTCAATACAGGTGCAGAGGTGAATTTGGTTTTCAGGTCCTGAAAGGCTTGTTCGGCCTCATGAGTCCATTCGAAGCGTTTATTTTTCTTTAAGAGAGCTGTGATGGGTTGAACTGTTCGAGAAAATTCCGGGATGAACCTTCGATAGAAATTGGCAAAGCACTCCCTTCACTGAGCTCGGAGATGGCCATTTGAGAATGGCGTCCACCTTCTGCGAGTCCATTCGGATTCCTTGAGGCGTCAGGATGAATCCGAGAAACTCCACTTCTGTGGTATGAAAAACGCATTTTTCAAGCTTGGCAAATAACTTGTGCTGGCGCAATTTCTCAAGAACTGCCCTAACATGTTTTCTGTGATCAGATTCTGAGGAAGAGTACACCAGGATGTCGTCAATATAAACGATGACACAAACATCAATAAGTTCCCGAAGAACATCATTCATGAAGTACTGAAAGGCGGCAGGTGCGTTGCACAAACCGAAGGGCATTACTTGATACTCGAAGAGCCCAAATTTGGTACGGAATGCAGTCTTCCACTCGTCACCCTCTTTTACACGCACCAGGTGGTAAGCTCCTTGGAGATCTAGCTTGGTGTACACACGAGCATCTTTTACTTGGTCGATGAGTTCAAGTATCAGGGGCAATGGGTACATATTCTTAATCGTTATCTGATTCAGGGCGCGGTAGTCAATACAGGTCCTGAGGTCTCCTTCCTTCTTAGGTACGAAGAACAAAGCGGAAGAGACTGGAGACTTTGACGGGCGAATGAAGCCATTGGCCAGGTATTGATCCAAGTACTGACGCAAATGCAGGTTCTCAGGTTCAGTAAGAGCATAAATCCTGCTACAAGGTAGTGGCACATCGGGTACCAAGTCGATTTGGCAATCGTAAGATCGATGGGGAGGCAAAGTGTTAGCCTGCTCTTTCTGAAAAATGTCTTGGAATTCTTGGTATTCAGATGGTAGCTGTACAGGGGTGGCAGTTGCAGAGGCTAGACCCATAACTGGATTCCTTGGATAACAGGTTGGTTCACAATCAGGAAAAGTTATCTTCTTTGCTCGCCAGTCTATTCTTGGATTATGTGTTTCTAACCAAGGGATTCCAAGAAGTACTTGAAATTGTGGGGCCTTGATTACATCAAACACGATTGCTTCCCGGTGTCCATCTTGACCCACCAGTGTGATTTCAACAGTGGAATGCGTTACAGGCCCTGAGGTTATTTCGGTTCCATCAACTGTGGTAATTACATTTTGGGTTACTTTTGGACGGAGAGGAAGCTTAATCCTGGAAGCCAATTCATGGTCTATGTAATTTCCAATAGCTCCACTGTCTATGTATGCTTTTATGGCATGCAACTGCTGAGGCTGTTTTGGATTCACTAGCACCATTGGCATGACAAAATGCGAGGTCAAAGAGTTTGTTTTCAAGCTCGGCAAGTGGACCCCTACGCTTGTCGGGCTAGGTCGTTTCCCGAACCAGGTGTCAATAGCTCGTTATCAGTGGCTCCAACCACCTTCTTGGGTGGTTTTACTGGACAACTTTGGAGAAAGTGACCGGAAGTCCCACAATACAGACAAAGTTGCATTTGTTGCCTTCTCTCTCGTTCTTTCTGCGTTAATGGTCCTTTAACACTGCCTATTTGCATCGGTTCGGAAATGTCAGTACTCTTGGAGTTAACGTGGGTCTTGATGGGTACTCTGGTTTCGTACTTGAGCCGATCTGCTTTTCTATTTTGAAGTCTATGATCAAGTTGAACCACTAAGTCTATGTAGTCTGTGCAGGCCTGGGGTGGACCTACTATCTGAGCTATAACATCTTTAAGCTCTCCGCGCAGGCCTCGATGAAACAAGGTGATCCTTTTATTTTCAGGCCATCCGGTTTCCACAATCATCTATTAAAGGTGGCGATATAGGACAAAAGATCCTGATTACCTTGCCGTAAGGATAACAGTTCGTTGTCAAGGGCCTGTCCCTGCGAGTGTCGAGCGAACAATCTTTCCATGCTGGCCTGGAAGCCCTGGAAATCCCGGAGAATGGGATCATCCTGATTTACCAATGGAATAGACCAATCGGCAGCACAGCCACTGAGGTAAGATAGTACAAAGGCTACTTTGGTCTGGTCGTTGGGGAAGGCCCCGGGCCTGCATAAAAAGTGTAAACGGCATTGGTTCATAAAAACGGCATATTTCTTGGGATCCCCCGCAAAACGTTCAGGCGGGGCCAGAGGCATGTGTCCAGGTAGATTGATTTGTGCCGGGTTAGTCGAACCCCTTGATGTAGAAGTACCCCCGGAATCTGGTAAAGGGGTGTGCCCTGCCTGGCCCTGCAACAACCTTTTGGCCAGATCATCAGTTCTTTCCCTGGATAGGATTAATTCTCTTCTAAGAGCGTTAGTCTCCTGGCGGGCTGAGTGCACTTCTGCCCGTACTTCCCCTAAAAGCTGGGCCAGCTGATCTGTCTCGGAAGTCTCCATAGCGCCCGGGTGGGAAATTGTGGTAAGGCTTCGCGTTCTGTAACGCTCACCTGATTACCACGGAGGCGCGGCTCTGAAGATGGACTGGAAGGGCCCCTCTATTCTGGCTTCTCTGGCTCGCAAGAATACCCTCCTGTACGTGGAAAGGGAGTATTACCAACTGGCGGAAATAATGTTCAAGCCTCCCACTCCCATCCAACCCTCCACGAAACCTCTTCCACGGTTCCCCGTGAAGCCTCACCTTAGGGTTTGGAATGGTGAGCTCTCCGTCCTGCTTCAGATGCAGGGGCGCGTTGAAACCCAGTTACTTCACTGGATTGAGGGTTGATGGAGTTCATGTAAGCTTGACTGTTCAGGTAAGGCGCTGTAATAGTTCTGTTCAAAAGTTCAAGCTCTTTAATTATGTCTGTTGTCTTATTGCAGCAAGCGCTAATGCTCATGTCCTTTTCCCCTTAGGGGCTGGGGTTCGGATGCCGGAGAAATGGCGCCGACCCGAAGTGAAGCGTGCCGCTTCAGTAAATGGCAGGTAAGTTCCGGATGAGCGCTCATGTAATGTCTTTACAAACGCTCAACAATTACTTTGTCTTTTTCCCCATAGGGGCCGGGGTCCGGAGATGCCAGGAAGCGGCAGGACCCGAAATGCAGAGGGAAATATCCAACAGGTAAGTCTTAAAAGGAAACTGAGCTTTCCTTATTCCTTTTCTCCCTCTCACCTTTGTTCTGGTCTTTTTTCCTCTAGGCACCGGAACGTAGCTGAATCCGGAAGATCGCTGCTGAAGATGGAAGCGCCTTGCCAAGGTGAGTGAAATGCAGTGCTGCAGCGATCGAAACGAAATGCTTTAAAAAAGATGTCTTCCTTTTCAGGATCGTCGGTGAAGTGACTCCGGAATGCAGATTTAGCAGGTAAGGGCTTTTCTTCAGCTAATCTCTCCTTTCTCCCCTTTCTCCCCTTGCAGGTGTTCCAGGGTGCTGACAGGCGTGGCTGAAGTCAGGATGCAGGAGCAGACACGGTGAGCGTCCAGCTGCTAGATGCAGAACAACGCGAAGCACGTGTGGCTGATCGGGTGTGGTTTAAATAGCCTTGGAAGAAGTTCCTGGTATGTATCCTTCCACCAATCAGGTATGTATCCTTCCCCGACCACACCCAGGTGGTGAAGTAGTCCCACAGGTAAAGTAGTCCCATTCAGGCCTCAAGAGGGCCTGGATGAAGCAGCATGGTCTGCATCAGGTAAGTGTGCACCCAAGCACTTAAACACATATCCTCTCTTATGAGCCTGGCGCCTAAGGCGCCAGGACTGGGGGCCCCTATGAGCCTGGCGCCTAAGGGGCCAGGACTGAGTCCAAAGGGCCCTGACTTGGGCCCGCTGGGACTTCCCAGCGGAAAATGATGTCTGCCTCTGGGGTTGCTGGGTCCGGCCTGGCTCCTTAGAGGCAGGCATCATGACAATGGTAGGCGGGTCGGGAGGCGGGCTGCAGGGATTCAGGGAGCGGGGATCGAATTAGGGAAGCGGGCCGAGGAAGGAGGGATGGAATCTGGGGTTAAAGCAGTCTAGGCAGTCAAATATCTGCGCAAGCTAAACAGATGGTGGATCACTCACTAGATGGAGATCAAGTGGCAAATGAGGCTCAGAAAAGGCAGTGGGTCGGTAGACCCAGCACACTAAGCCGGATGGCCAATCAGGGGATGGTGGGCGGGTCGGAAGTCGGGCTGCAGGGATTCAGGAAGCAGGGATCGAACTAGGGACGCGGGCCGAGGAAGGAGGGATGGAATCTGGGGTTAAAGCAGCCTGGGCACTCAAATAGCTGTGCAAGCTAAGCAGATGGCAGATCACTCACCATATGGAGATCGAGTGGCAAATGAGGCTCAAAAAAGGCTGTGGGTCGGTAGACCCAGCACACTAAGCCGGATGGCCAATCAGGGGATGGTGGGCGGGTCGGGTGGCGGGCTGCAGGGATTCAGGAAGCGGGGATCGAATTAGGGACGCGGGCCGAGGAAGGAGGGATGGAATCCGGGGGTTAAAGCAGCCTGGGCACTCAAATAACTGCGCAAGCTAAACAGATGGCGGATCACTCACTAGATGGAGATCGAGTGGCAAATAAGGCTCAGAAAGGGCTGTGGGTCGGTAGACCCAGCACACTAAGCCGGATGGCCAATCAGGGGATGGTGGCCTGGTCGGGAGGCGGGATGCGGGGATTCAGGAAGCTCGGGTCGAACTAGGGACGCAGGCCGAGGAAGGAGGGATGGAATCCGGGGTTAAAGCAGTCTAGGCAGTCAAATATCTGCGCAAGCTTAACAGATGGTGGATCACTCACCAGATGGAGATCAAGTGGCAAATGAGGCTCAGAAAAGGCAGTGGGTCGGTAGACCCAGCACACTAAGCCGGATGGCCAATCAGGGGATGGTGGGCGGGCCGGGAGGCGGGCTGCAGGGATTCAGGGAGCGGGGATCGAATTAGGGACGCGGGCCAAGGAAGGAGGGATGGAATCCGGGGTTAAAGCAGCCTGGGCACTCAAATAGCTGCGCAAGCTAAACAGATGGCAGATCACTCACTAGATGGAGATCGAGTGGCAAATGAGGCTCAGAAAAGGCTGTGGGTCGGTAGACCCAGCACACTAAGCCGGATGGCCAATCAGGGGATGGTGGGCGGGTCGGGAGGCGTGCTGCAGGGATTCAGGAAGCGGGCATCGAACTAGGGACGCGGGCCGTGGAAGGAGGGATCGAATCCAGGGTTAAAACAGTCTGGGCACTCAAATAGCTGCGCAAGCTAAACAGATGGCGGATCACTCACCAGATGGAGATCGAGTGGCAAATGAGGCTCAGAAAAGGCCGTGGGTCGGTAGGCCCAGCACACTAAGCCGGATGGCCAATCAGGGGATGGTAGGCAGGTCGGGAGGCGGGCTGCGGGGATTCAGGAAGCGGGGATCGAACTAGGGACGTGGGCCGAGGAAGGAGGGATGGAATCTGGGGTTAAAGCAGTCTGGGTACTGAAATAGCTGCGCAAGCTAAACAGATGGCAAATCACTCACCAGATGGAGATCGAGTGGCAAATGAGGCTCAGAAAAGGCCGTGGGTCGGTAGACCCAGCACACTAAGCCGGATGGCCAATCAGGGGATGGTGGGCAGGTCGGGAGGCGGGCTGCAGGGATTCAGGAAGCGGGGATCGAACTAGGGACGTGGGCCGAGGAAGGAGGGATGGAATCTGGGGTTAAAGCAGTCTGGGCACTCAAATAGCTGCGCAAGCTAAACAGATGGCGGATCACTCACCAGATGGAGCTCAAGTGGCAAATGAGGCTCAGAAAAGGCCGTGGGTCGGTAGACCCAGCACACTAAGCCGGATGGCCAATCAGCGGATGTGGGATGGTCGGGAGGCGGGATGCGGGGATTCAGGAAGCTGGGATCGAACTAGGGACGCAGGCCGAGGAAGGAGGGATGGAATCCGGGGTTAAAGCAGTCTAGGCAGTCAAATAGCTGCGCAAGCTAAACAGATGGCGGATCACTCACCATATAGAGATCGAGTGGCAAATGAGGCTCAGAAAAGGCTGTGGGTCGGTAGACCCAGCACACTAAGCCGGATGGCCAATCAGGGGATGGTGGCCTGGTCGGGAGGTGAGATGCGGGGATTCAGGAAGCTGGGATCGAACTAGGGACGCAGGCCGAGGAAGGAGGGATGGAATCCGGGGTTAAAGCAGTCTAGGCAGTCAAATATCTGCGCAAGCTAAGCAGATGGCAGATCACTCACCATATGGAGATCAAGTGGCAAATGAGGCTCAGAAAAGGCAGTGGGTCGGTAGGCCCAGCACACTAAGCCGGATGGCCAATCAGGGGATGGTGGGCGGGTCGGGTGGCGGGCTGCAGGGATTCAGGAAGCGGGGATCAAATTAGGGACGCGGGCCGAGGAAGGAGGGATGGAATCCGGGGGTTAAAGCAGCCTGGGCACTCAAATAGCTGCGCAAGTTAAACAGATGGCGGATCACTCACTAGATGGAGATCGAGTGGCAAATGAGGCTCAGAAAAGGCAGTGGGTCGGTAGACCCAGCACACTAAGCCGGATGGCCAATCAGGGGATGGTGGGCAGGTCGGGAGGCGGGCTGCGGGGATTCAGGAAGCGGGGATCGAATTAGGGACGCAGGCCGAGGAAGGAGGGATGGAATCCGGGGTTAAAGCAGCCTGGGTACATAAATAGCTGCTCAAGCTAAGCAGATGGCGGATCACTCACCAGATGAAGATCGAGTGGCAAATGAGGCTCAGGAAAGGCCGTGGGTCGGTAGACCCAGCACACTAAGCCAGATGGCCAATCAGGGGATGGTGGGCAGGTCGGGAGGCGGGCTGCGGGGATTCAGGAAGCGGGGATCGAACTAGGGACGCAGGCTGAGGAAGGACGGATGGAATCCGGGGTTAAAGCAGTCTGGGCACTCAAATAGCTACGCAAGCTAAACAGATGGCGGATCACTCACTAGCTGGAGATCGAGTGGCGAATGAGGCTCAGAAAAGGCTGTGGGTCGGTAGACCCAGCACACTAAGCCGGATGGCCAATCAGGGGATGGTGGGCGGGTCGGGAGGCGGGCTGCAGGGATTCAGGAAGCGGGGATCGAACTAGGGATGCGGGCCGAGGAAGGAGGGATCGAATCCAGGGTTAAAACAGTCTGGGCACTCAAATAGCTGCGCAAGCTAACCAGATGGCGGATCACTCACCAGATGGAGATCGAGTGGCAAATGAGGCTCAGAAAAGGCAGTGGGTCGGTAGACCCCGCACACTAAGCCGGATGGCCAACAGGGGATGGTGGGCGGGGGTGCAGGCGGGCTGCGGGGATTCAGGAAGCAGGGATCGAACTAGGGACGCAGGCCAAGGAAGGAGGGATGGAATCCGGGGTTAAAGCAGTCTGGGCACTCAAATAGCTGCGCAAGCTAAACAGATGGCGGATCATTTAGATTTGCTATATAAGGCTGTACCTGTTAAATAGCTTTCAGCTTTGTAGCACCCGCATTCTCTATGGGAGAGCCTTTTTATACCAAAGCTGTACAATTTTTATGACAGTGTTTTGTCAGATGATATGTCATCCAAGAGGTCTTTTAGCTCTGTTTTCTCAGCTTTGGTGAGATAGGCTGTGACATACCTTGCAACTGCAGTGGAATTGTCTGAAATGTATTGTATGTCTATATTTGCATTCCACAAGAGGGCAATGATTGCATTGTAATCATTGATGTACTTGGATGCTTCGTCCCTTTTAATGTTGTATTTTATTTTAGAGGATTTTCCTTTTACATTGTGTCTAACAGAAGACATCAAGCTATTTACATGTCCTTTTGCACAAACTGGTCTAGGGAAGCCGAAGCGACATTTGCTGTAGTATTTAACTTTGTTTTTATATCTACATCAGCCGTATTTGGCACACTTATGTTTTTGGAGCGTAAGATTTGTGTACGTAGGTCACTGTGTGTGGTTTCTGAAGGGATGTCGCAGGTAGTGTATTTTTCAATAAACTGTAAAACAGTGGCAACACTGTCATGGCCAATTTTGGGAGCATATTTTATCCATAAAAGCATGTGGATGTGTGGTGCTCCTCTAGATTGATATTCTTTTCTCCAAAGAAAGTGTTCCACTTTTCCGAGTGAAGGGGTAGTTTTATTGCAGATGAAGTGCAACATGGCAAAGAAGCGATGGTGAAATTACCTTGAAACATTGACAGGTTCAAGAGAACAGAGTTCTCCTGGAGTTTTATATCTATTCCCTCTTTATTTTGGTTTGCCGTGTGTAAGAAGTTGTGCAAGTCATCCCATGCGTATTCTGCACAACTTAAATTAACAAACCATGTGTGTGGGTCTAGGTTCCTTAGCATACAACGTACATCAGAATCACGTTGGAACCAGTATTCTTCTGTACCAGGCATGTTTGCCAAGAGATTTGTGATACTTGACTGCAGAACCTCATGTTTGTCTTTTATCTTTTGAAGCAGTTGAAGCAGTTGGGTAGCGGACATGTTTGAAAAAAGAGAGTCTGTTTTTAATGTGTGTGCAACTCCATAACAGTAAGTTGCTAGTTCACTTTCGAACAGGAGGTGGAAAATGTATTCTACATTTTGTATGAATCTAGGGTCTTCAGAATACATTTGTAAAGCATGATATTTTGATGCAGTCATTTGTGTGGATCTTTCTTCATCTTCCGCCTTTTCCTGTAGGAAAAAGTAGAGGACAAGAACGTGCTTTTACACTTTTCTCCCGTAAGCTCATTGCGGATCCTTTGACTTGACTCATTTGATATGTTTCTAATGCATCTTCTATGGTGTCTTAGTGAATGAATTATATACTGGTCTAAAATGTTGGCTGCAGTAACAGGATCTACACATTCAAATTGGCCAGTTTGTGCTGAATCTTGAATTGTTTGTGTGGTTTCTCTTAAGTTTTCCTCTATGTTTATATCTTTGTAGTATTCATTGTTTTCTTTCAGTTATTGAATGGCTTGTCTAACTTTGTTCTATTTGACTAGTTGTTGCCAAACCTTTTTGTCTTTTGTAGGTACACCATTTACAATCAATGATTGATCTATTGTCCGTTGTACTCCTAGAGTTTCAACATTTTCTTTAATATCTAATGGCAAATACACTACTTTGCCACAAATGCCTTTTAGTAAATCAGATAGAGGCAATTTGGCATTTTTCGGTTGAAGACGTATCATAGCTTGAAATGGGTCTACTGTTTGGATTATAATGCTCTCATACAAGTTAAGTTGTTGGAGAGCTTTTGGAAGTGGGAAGATTTCTAAGTTGTTAGTAATAGCACGTGATGGCATTTGGTTACTGTCAAGCTTTGTATTACATTACGTGCAAACTATTGAGGGGTCAGTTATTTTGTATTTATTTTGTGTTGTTAGATATAAAGCTAATCGGAACCATTGGGATTCCACATTGTCATCTATTTTGTAGGCCATTTCTACTATTTTTGTGTTCTTTTTATAAAAAGTTCTGCGACAACAGACACATACCTGTTCTGGTATTTTAGAAGATGTGTTTTGAAATGTAGCTATTTCTGTTTTCTGAAGTTACTGAATGTTTTTAAGTCAACTTAATTTCCAAAATATTTACTTTGGACATGCTCTATTTCTTGAAGAAGATTATTGGCTGTTACATGTAGGGGAATGTTATTTAAATTTTGGAGCTGTAGAGCAGGACTTCTTCCATAATACAGTCTATGCATACGATTTTGTATAGCAGAAAAGTGTATTAACATTTTGATGTGTTGGAAGGTCCTTTTGCAAGCAATTCCTGAAATGCAGGCTAATGAATGTCCTTCCAGACCAGTGGCTATGCACTGGGCAGGAGTCTATGGTTTGCAAAGTTTTGATTCTAATTTTGTCTTTTGGTCTCACATAGTGATTGAGGAATTGTCATAAAGATTTGAAGGATTGTTGGCATACATTTCATATTGAGCTGCATTTCCATTTGTACACTGGTATGTTTCAGTAAAAGGAACATTTGGTTGAAACTTTGTTGGGGACTTCTTTTCTATAAGAGTTTCTTTTGCCGTAATGGTGTCTCCTACCATTCCACACCCTCTGACATTACTGTCCATTGCAATTGTTTTTTTTCCTGTTCTTGTTTATTGAAATATGGTTCTGTGCTCCTTGTGTGAATTCATTCACCTTCACAGAAGTTTGAAAAGGTATCTATATTGACACTGCACTTGTTAAGAAGTATTTTTTGTAATGTATTTATTCATTCGGTTAGTGGTTTCATTCTGTTTAAAATCAATACAAATAACTCTCTTCAGTAGAAATGCACTATCAATTAGAGCTTTGAGGATTAGTCTTTGGCAGTAGTTTTTAAGGGTAGATCATGACTTTTTAGCTCTTTATAAGATTGTGAAGAACTCTACAGTGGAACATTTTTTGTAAAAATGTTTGGAGTGTTTTACTCTGGCTATGTTAACATTGGTATACATAGAGTTAGGTTCATTAGTAGGCTGCTTTTGTTTGTACATGTTTTTTACTTTTAGTTTTTGCAAGTTTTTGTTTTCTATGGAGTTGCTTTTTAGTGGGCATTCTGTTCTGTCTGTTGGGAAAAAAGAAAGTTTGGGTTTGAAAGTTGTGGAATGTATATACATGCATTGTGCATGAATGTGTGGTTTTGATTGTAGAGATGAATAGAGTGCTTTGTGATTGTGTAGTGGGATGATAGATGTGGTTGGAAAGGTTATAAGAGTATGAGTCTGTACAGGTGTGATGGGTTTGTGTTAGTAAGTAAGGGAGTGGTGGTGTGATTGAATAAGTAGGATATTATGATGTTTTGAGGTATACAGTAGGTGTTATAATGATGGTGTTTAGATGAGAATAGAAGAGTGTGAATGTTGCAATATAATGAGTAAGAGTGAAATAAATGTTGATTAGAAAATAATACTCTAGGCTCATATATACTGGAACTACATTGTTAGAATTAGATAAACATGCTATATTAATGCACTTACTTTGTAGGATTTGAAGAGTGTTCTTTTTTCTATAGCTATCTTTGGCAATCATCTTCTTTCTTGCAATTGTAAAATAAAGTTAGTGGTTATATGTGGTATTGGTGAAGTACTTTTAGCAAGCAAGGTTGTTATTTATGAAGGTAGGATGAGTTGTTGAGAAAAAGAGTTAATAAAGATGTGTTATGGGTGGTGTACTAAAGTGTGTTAACTATGTTGTTAGAACAATTGGAGTATGAGTAGTACTGTTTGGCACCTTAGAAGGAACAGGGCAAACGTGAGTGTGTGAAAAATGTGCATTTCTAGGTTATTTTTGTGCTGCTTATTTTAATAGAAGTGCTGTGTTTGTGGTGTACTGTATTTGTAATGTGCTGCAGTGTTTTTGAAGAATGAGGTAACTGTGGCCTAGTAGTAATGCAATGGTGGGTGGTTGATGCATCAGTGTTTGGCGTCTTATAGTATAGCACTTTATATGTAAGGTAAAGTGTTGTGTTGTATATATATATATATGTTGGTGCTATACACATATGTGTGAGCAGGTGGAGAATGGTGGCAGTGTAAGGATTGTAATGAGTGAGGATGGACAGTGTGATATTTATATGGAATGAAAAATGGAAAATGCTGGCTATTTAAAAATGTTTCTTTTTAGGAGCATTTTCATGAAAGTAAAAAAATGCATATGTGCAGGACTGTAACTCTTTTGCAAAGGAAAAGAAAAGCCGATGGAAAAGATTTGTGGAACATTTTTAAGTGGCACTTGATGTGTGGAAGTTTAATATGTTGGCAGTACATGCAGACTTGCCAACATGATCCATTGCAGTATGTAGGTGCTTATCAAGTTTTATTCTTTCTTTGCATTTGGGGAGTTGTAGTTGCACTTTTTCCCATAGAAAACTTGGACTGCAAGTCCCAGAATGCAGAGAAAAAACTAGGTCTAGATAAGCACTTACTGATCAGAAAGGGTCATGTTAGCAAGTATGCATGTACTGCCAAGATATTACACTTCCACACACTAAGTGGCACTTTAAAATGTTGTACAAATCCTTTGCATTTGCTTTTGTTTTGTTTTACAATGATGTTACACACGGTGCTGCTGTAAATGCATATATGCATTTCTTAACTTTAGTGAAAATGCTCCTAAAAAGAAATATTTGTAAACGCACAGCATTTTCCATTTTTCATTTTATATAAATGCTATTCTTTCAAAATTTTCCAATTCAGTCCTGTTTTTTTAATTTGCATTCTGGGACTTGTAGTCTGAGTTGTGTAAAGGGAGAAGGTGTATTGCAAGTCACAGAATGCAAAGAGAGAGGGTAAGAATTGATAAGCACCTGGATTGGAATGGGTCATGTTGGCCAGTATGCATTTACGGCCAACATATTAAACTTCCACACACCAGGTGCCATTTAAAAATGTTGTACAAATCTTTTCAATCTGCTTTTCCTTTCTTTTACAACAAAATTACCCACTTGCTGCTATAAATGCATGTATGTATTTTTTAACAATTTACATGATTTCATTCCCCCACCAAACGCCTGGAATTTTCCAGTTGTCTGCGGACTATGCAGGCTGCAAAGGGTCCTGTGATTTTAGTTTCAGTTCTACTTTTTAACTGTGAAAGGTGTCTCCTAAAGGAACCAGTTTTGTTTGTGTTTTGTGATTTTGTATTTTTTAGTGGCTTTTTTTGTTTTTTTCAGGAGAGGCAAGGTAAGGTGAGTGAGGGAAGAGAGGGAAGGGGACCAACCACAGAAACGGAGGGGCAGGTGGATGGAGGAAGATGTTGTGCAGACCTTACATTTAAGCTAGGTTGCAGTGTTTCTTATGCTCCTTGGCCGAGGCATCGAAAGCACTTTCAAATTGCTCCCCTGTGCATATTGGTTAATCGCAGTACAAACATAGTACTGTGACCCTTGAAAGGGAAAGGTCAACAGCATTCTGTATGACCTGTGAGATGGCCGCCGGAATTCTCTACCCCACAGGAGTAGCCTCTGTGGTGACAGGCGTGGTCGAGGAAGATGGGTTAGAGGCCGTCAACCTGCTTATCCCTGAGAAAGGAACAACCTTTCTCAGAACACCCGAGTGGTTGAATCTGGTGTGGTGGCGCATGGAGGTGGTCCCGTAGGAGTACAGAGTAGGTTTTCTGTAACTGAATATGACCCCAAACTCAGTGCATCTCACCCTAGCTGCCCGAGTCTTTGGTACACACCCAACAGTGGTAAATAAATGTTACACCCAGGACTCACTTTAGGCGCTGGAGGTAGGCACTTCCTCTACCTCATCATCCTCTTCATCCTCTTCTGCATCTGCACCTGTTCCTCTTTCCAGGCCCTCCAGATGGTGATGGTGGTGGTCGTGGATGCCGGGGCAAAGAAATGGTCATAACAGATGCATTTTTTGCATGTAAGTGGAAGGTTGGTGAATTTCTGCAAAGCAGGTCTTCTCCTAATGACATCTCCTGGATAGCAAGATTGAGAATGACTGAAAGTAAGGGGTGGGTCCCTCCAGAGGAACCGTCCGCAGACCGCATGACTGTCCGTGGACAACTGAGTAGTAAATAGGCCTTGAAAAGTTGTAATAAGTTTCCAGATCAACTAAGAATGGGTCTGGGGGCTCTGGAAGGGTACACTTTTAAGTTGAAACACCCTATGTTGGCCGAAAATGCAGTTTTAAACTGTCCACTGAGCACAGACATAGTCTGCGGTCAGGCTGTCACGCCGTATGGGTAATGTTACATGTTTACGTCCGGGGACGTCCGTGGTGCTACTCGTCTCTCCGGACACCCATCGAGCTGGAGACACCAGGCGCATGCGCATGGATGTCCGCAAATGGACAAGCTGTCCGCAGCCTACTGACTTTTCCTGACTCAGCACAATGTCTGCAGATGCCCTTTTTGAAAACGGACACCCCGAACAGTTGGACAGTCTGCAGACTATTCATTGGACTTTTTAAAATAAAATAATTATCAGACAATTATATGCAAGACATTTATAGTAGAAAAAAATGTATTCATGAAAGGGATGGGGTATCGGAATGGGACACATACATGGGAGAATCTAGAATTTGTAGCAAGTCATGATGGGGGAAATGAGGGAGAGATGTTTTATCAAACCGTTTTTTGTACATTTTGTGAATCTAATTTGGGATATTGCTGGGGGCAAGGGAAAAGGTGAGACAGTGATAACTAACATTTCTAATGACTTTTTTTTACATAATTTAAAAGTTCTTCAAAATTATTAGGTGTATCCAATTTTGCAGACAAAATTATAATTTCATTTTGTACAGTTGTGGATTTGGATAGTCATTGGGATTGTTGTGACTCTTCATAACTCTTTGGTGGTGAACCTTCTTCAAGTAAAGTATGTACTATAAGAAAATAAGAAATTATTATTTCAATTAGCTGTATATAAATGACATTATTTATTTATATTGAACGATTTATTGTTCACCATTAGAGATTTCATGATCACTCATTTCTCCTTTTGGGAGGTTTTCCCCGAGCCACTCAAGTGTGTTTGCCATTTCTGTAAAAATAGAAACTGGTAATATTTCTTTATGACGCATTTTATATAATGGATGGCAAAAATAGAGAAATAAATGCAGTGTACTTACTATTTGGTGAGAGTTTGTTTTGGAATGAGTTGCTGGTCTATCTTAGTCTGTACAATGAGTTGTACTGAACTGGTAATTTGAGGTGTACAGTTATGGGTTGTGCTTGGTGCATTCCATAATATGGTGTGCTAAATGAAAAAAGAATTTTACATTTTTAAATGTTGAATTGCACAAAAAGGTATATTTGGGTGTAGTAAATATAAGTAATGTTGTTTTATGTATATGTTTTTGTAGGTTGAATGTTATAACATTTTCTGCTGTCCCCTGTGCTTCTGGGTTTTGTTGGTGCCACCTGATGTTCGCAGACTTTCGCTCTGTCTGCGGACTCTACAGTAGCTACATTGTGGGTCAGTGTACATTTTTTTGGTGTACTCATTAAAAATAGGTATAAGGAACTTGGAGCAAATTAATCGCTCTTGTAAAAACCTATGAATTCCAGTGAAAAAAGCGTTAAAGGGACATTGTGGTTAAGTTGCACTAATGGAATCCTATGAATCCTATAAAATTCATGGACGTTAAGTTACAAGTAAAACCGAAAAAACCCAGAAATTTGGCAGTGGTGCAAAAAAGCAGCAGTGCAATTGCATGTGGTGTGCAACATTATGGAATGCACCAAGCAGGAAACTATCCTGTGCTTCCAACAGTATTACCTCAGTGATGCTTTGCATACAGGACCATTTTAACAGTTTTTGGGGCCTAGGGCAAAGATAGACTTGGGGGGTCATCCATTTGCCCATATAACACCTGCCCCCAACCCAAACAACAAACAGAATGGATTAAGTGTCTCAAGTCAAATTCAACAGAAGTAATACAGCCGACTCTTTCCTAAAACTAGGTTTCATTTACTGAAACTAATAATGGTCTAGGGAGAAAGGCAATAGATGCAGTCTTGTAATATGAAAGCAACATAACCTACTTCCTTTTGGTGTGTAGAAAATGTAACTACCAGTGAATGGTGATGAATAAAAAGGCTATAGAGGATTGAAACTTGTAGTAATGTTCTGCCAGAAATGAGGATATCATTCATGATGTGATGACTAACTACATTAAACCCGTTTTCATGTGAGGGATTTTGTTCCATAGGAACGCTGCAAGATGACAAAAGTATGCTACCTGAAAGGTTTTCGTATTATAACGAACTAAGGCACAATTAAGGCTTACAAGGAACAGATATGAAAGACATGAATGGGTTGGAAAATGGGAAACAGATCTGAACTATGCAAAGAACTGTGTGTAAACTGAATGCTGAAATAGGTTGAGTTACAGTTATGTTTACAGTTATTTGCATATGTATAGACTTCACTGTAAGTGAAAATACAGAAAATTACATCACAGGGAGTGAACTCAGTATTTGTTAAGAGACATGGGCCTCATTACGAGTGCAGCGGTAAGGGGTTAACGGCACCGGTAAGGATGCTGGTGCCGTTATCCCCTTACCGCCGCATTCTGAGGTCCCTTAGCGGGTTCCACTAAGCCCAGCCAGTTAAAATCAGCAGTCCTTAGCGGGAGCCGCTAAGGGACCCGGAAGCTAATGACGGGCCCGCTATTTACGGGCCCGTTATTAGCTCCCTCCCCATTCCCATTGAGCCCTATGGGGGCTTGAATGGGAATGGGGAAGGGTATTTTGAATGGGGATTTACCGGGTCCTCCAAGGTTGGAATGACCCGGTAAGTCCCCATTCAAAGAACCCGGACCCAGACACGACTTTGGAGGCGGCTATGGTGCTAATAGCACCATGGCTACCTCCAAACTCGTAATGACCCCCAATGACCATTAATGTGCATATGTAATGTAATTTGTATAGCGACTTTCACCATTAGTATGGTCGGTCACTATGCGCTGTAGGTTGAATGCCCTGGTGGGGTGTTGGGGGTAAGGGTACCGGAGTCCAGGTATGGGAAGAAATTGAGAGAGGTGCTAGCATGTGTGTGTACATATTGCCCAGTACAATGATATGAGAGGTGGCCAAGTCCCTGCAAGTCATCCATGTCGAGCTGGCATGTGTATTGGTGGTGATAAGTGGTCTAGATATGTGAGAGCGGGAGAGAGATTATGGGGGTCATCAGAGGTTGGGTGGTATCCCAGCGATATGTCCACCGGGATACCACCCAACGCAAATAGCGTTACCGCAGCTCAGTCAGTCGCTGTTGGCGCCGGATTCCGAGTTGTAGAAAGGCTGTAAATCCCCATTTTATTCAGAGTCCATAGGACTCTATGAGTCATTTTTCGGCGCATTTACCATGGTGCAAATTACGCCACTGTAAATGCACTGAAAATGGGCGGAAAATTCACAGATTTACCTGAATCTCCCAACTTTCTGGCCAAACTCGGGATTGGGTGGAGTGGTAATGCAGTGGTAATAGCCTTACTGCTGCATTTTTACCACTCTGCCCTACTCCTGATGAGGCCCAATGTGTGTAGATACTTATTGAATTTTACTCGCAAACGTTAGCTTCATTCTTATGGCAGAGGTGTTGTGCGAAGTGTCTTCAAGTGGTGTATAATGGCTGATGCGTGTGAGTATGCGGCTGTGTCTTTGGCTCGTTTCCCTATGCATGTAGAGTGAGCGGTTAGATCTATTTTCTCCATTCTAAACAGTGACCCAGAATGCATGTGTTGGCTAAGCATAGTTTAGAGGTTAAATGCTACATGATCCTAGGTTCAGTACGAGGTTACCATCAACATTATTCTAGATTCCACAACTAGGTGTACTCCACGTTCTTTCAGATTCAAACCTTGACTAACATTCTTCATTTAACTTAGAATCAGTGATAGAATCTTCAATTAGCTTAGATTCCATAAAGACTATACTGCGGTCACCTAAATTCAGTCCAAAGTCTTAAATTCGGTAAAAGGTTTGTGAGAACCGCGTGCACCAGTGCACTGGACATTTAATAATGTAGGATATTGGATTAAGTTGAGTAAATAGAGCAAAGAAATGAGAAGTCTTGTCACTTTGGTTTGGTTTTCACGCTAAAGCCGACATGTGTTTTGACCCAATAGGGATCTTTATCAAAGCGTGGGCTTGGGGTTCAATAAATGTGGGTTGGATGATGTCCTCCTGCATGGTGACTCTGCTGAGTAGCAAGTGGTCAGGCCAGTGAGGCCTCTAATAAGATGAGCGAAGCCCTGACCGCTTGCTACTCAGCCGAGCCACCACACAGGAGCTCATCCAACCCACATTTATTGAACCCCAAACACACACCTTGATAAAAACCTCTGTTGGGTCGAAACACGTGTCGGCTTTAGTGTGTCAATCAACCAGCACTAAAAACCAAACCAAACTGACAAGACTTCTATTTCTTTGCTCTATATACGAAACTTAATCCAATATCCTACAATATTAAATATCCAGCGCCCTGGTGCACGCGATTCTCACAAAACTGTTTCCTAACATTAACCGAGACAGAAGAACATCCTCTCCTGAGAACCCATCAACCAGCAGCAGGATCCACTCCCTAACTACCATGATCAGTGCAGTGATCTGCCTTTTCTAGTCTTCTACCTTTATACATTCTAAGTTCACCTGGAAATAATATAATGGCTGCATTCCACAAGGACCTGGAATAAAGTGATGGTTACTTTACACAAGTACATAGTACCAGGCCTTGAAATCAGTCTTGAAAGTTTCCAATACATATGACAGTTTTCAGAGATTGCAAATTATCTCATGTCAGTCGAGGCATAAACCAGACCTGGCTTTCAGATGCACATCATATTGCATTCTGGTACTTGTAATCCTGTATTTTTAGGATTAACAGAAATTCCAAATGATGTGCTGAAAATGCTCATTAACATATTTTTCAGCATATTTGTAGGAAACAAGAGTGCATGAAGTCGCACTACTTGATGGGAAAAGTGGGCAGTAGTGTGTCTGCCACTGCCCTCGGCATTTGGATTAAAGCTTCCAAATACACTTTTTAATATGTTCATCCTCCTTGTTTAATGGAGTAAGTAGCTCTTTAGCCAAGTGGTAACATGCAGTGAGTGCCCTCATATCTGCAATAATGTTTCAGTGATAATAACTGATGTGGTGGTGGCACCCTGGATTTTGCATGTGAAAAAACTCATAGCTCCAAATGGCGACTGAAATCTGTATCTTATCTCAAGGCAAATACATCTCTCGCCGCTTTTCCAAACTGTCAAGTGCATTTATGTGATGTCTGATTGCTCTTTAGGAACTTCACATTTTTGTTAGAATCTGCAGAATCTTATTTTTAACATATTTCTATAAGGATTTATATATTTGTCAGGTTGTTGTATTACATATTTTTTTTAATTAGACCAATGCTGAGAAGATATATGGTGAAATGCCTAAATTGCAGATTAGGCTCAAATCCCAGGATTACTACTTAACTAAAGTGTGGGACCTTGGGCAAATTATTTTCTATTGCCCGGCCATATCTGCAAAAATTGTGAGCCTGTAGAAGTGATTCAGTTTACAATGTATGCTTTTCGAAAAAAAGGCACACTCAACATTCAACATACATAATGAACAAGTTAGGGGGACCCAAGAAGAGTCTGTATTAAAGACAACTCATTGTAGTTATTACCTTGTACCGGAATGCAGCTTCCTTTTATGTATAATGTGCTTCAGATGCATTACCTTATTCACCCTTATTCAACAATCTTGCCATCATAAATCAATGTCACCAGGGCATTGACTATCAGCACATGCTTTCCCTTGCCCGTCTATATCCTGCCAGTTAATCTTTGAGCAGCAAACACTGTCATGAGGGCAGTCATTGAAATCAAAGAATAACTGATTGACCCAATTTCAGCCATTCTGGTGGCAATCATAGAGAAGCAGAGAGGGAGGATCAATGGCATAGAGAGGGAGAGATAAACAGAGATTGGGAGGATAGGCAAGGAGGTTAAGACATCATAAGAGCAGGAGGGAGAAAACAGGAAGGGGAAGAGCAAGGTAGAGAGTGAGTGTAAGTGAGAGGAACGGTGAGAAAGAGAAGGAGTGAGTGTGAGTGAGCAAAAGCATGTGAGAGAGAGGGAGAGTCAACGAGTGATAGGGAGCATGAGAGAGGTGTGACTCAGAGTGCAGACAAAAGTTAGAGATAATGAAGGTGAATCAGGGGATCATACTAGAGAGACAAGGAAGGTGCACGGGAGGAGCGAGGGAAACACAGGTTGAGGAAAAATAAGGAACAGTGAAAACGGGGCAACGACAACAGAGTACGCATACAACAGAAGTGGCAGTCACAGGCGGCAGACAACAGAGAGGGCACAAATTCCAAGGGGAAGGAGATAAAGAGGAGAGACAGAACATATGGGAAAGACAAGGAAGGGAAGCGAGATCAATGGTGGTGAGTCAATAATGGAGAGGTAAGGAAGGTGAGTGAGGGAAGGGACAGAACTCAGAAGGGGATGGGGTAGCAGGAAGAGAGAAGAGACATTGTGGAGACAGTGGAGGAAGAAACAAGGGAGGGGTGACGAATAAGCTTATCATGTAGATGAAAGACTACAATGAAGGGATAAACAAGTGAGAGAGAGGATGTAATGAGTGAGTGACAAAGAAGGTACAGGGGAGCAGAGAGAGGATAGACCTAGTGAGACAGTGAGTAGAGAGAGAGAAGCAAAAGGTTAGCCCAATGAGGGATATGTACGAGTGACAATCTAGAGGACAAGTAAAGAGGTAACCTGGACAATAAAGGTGAACAGGGAGAGGGAAGACAAGGAGAGCTAGAAAGAAGTACAGGGCTTCTAAGAGAGAAACACAGAGGAGGCAAGTGGAAGGCTGAAAGATCTGGTAGGTTTGATGGGAGTGTCAAAGAGGAGAAACAGTGGGTATGTTTGTGAGAAAGTTTGAGATAGGTGGGTGAGAGATTATGGGGTGGAAAATGAAGGTGGAATTGGGGTTGTCAAAGATGTTGCTTTGTTAGAAAGGCTTTTTGTTGTGTCAGTGAGGAAAGCCCAAGTATGCACATTTAAGGGGAGAAACATAAAGGAGCATACAAGCCTCACTGAAATATTTATAAGATTTCAGTGTTCTGTTCTGCAATTGAATAACAGGGCAAATAGGACACTCCTTCCAGTTTAGGGAGTACATGTGACCGATGTGGAATGCAAACCCAGGCTAGACTCCAAGATTTACTGAAATGCTTCTCAGACAGACTAAAGGTCACGGTGGGAAATCACAGAGGGCACAATTCATGGAACGTTTTCCTATGGGATTGTGCCATTATAAAACACTTCCATGAATCATGCCCAGAGAGTGGGAGCAGTGGTGCAGCTATTTAGAGTGTACATAGAGGACACGTTGTGAAATCCACACCTATTACACCTCTGTGAGTAGACAAGGTAAAGAGAAATACAGCTGCATGAAGTACGCAAGAAGCACTAACATAGTTATCTACGAATGTAGACTTCGACAAATTAGCTCAGCTCAGTTTAACAGCCTAAAACAGATGAAAGTCAGAGTCTGACTACCAGTCAAACTGTCCTTGCACAGCACATACATCTCTCTTGAGAACATTTATCTGCATGGGTTATCACACAGAATATACATCTTTGCACAAAAACAAAGGATAATGAAGTGTTATTTATATAGCGCTTTCACCAAAGAGCTTTACATAGAACACATTTACATACAATATCCCCCAAATGAAGTTGGTACTCCTTTATTGACCCCGGAAGGATAAATGCTGAGTTGGCCTTGCCAGGATTTTAACCTGCGATGTACAGATCAAACACAGATCACAGCAGTAATTGGTGAACCCGCAGAGCTATCTTATCAATAAATAGGTTTCTGAGGTAATAAATCGCACAGGCATGTATTGCCATGGTTTGGGGTACTCCGCTTCCAACAACATGTAGGTATCCTTAATAATCTAATGAGATATAATACTATTTGATTGTGTCATTTATTTTTTACCTGCTGCAAAATGTCATCTCAAAAAATTATTCTGCAAAGTATGGGTTTACCGGGTCCTGCTCTTTCCAAGACAAGCACCCAATCTGTACTCAGACCCCACGAAAGAAAAACAAGCTAATCATGGAGATCTATGGTCTGTGATTTTTTACAAGCTGCAATGCAAGCCATGCTAATGCTTGCAGAAGTGAGGCCCATAAACCAGGCCCCTCCAGTGAATATGACTTGCAGGTTAACCTGTGCTGCTTGCAGCCTCATAATCAAAGAAGAAGTCTACTGTTCTGTTAAAGATACTGGGCAAATAAATGACAACTACATTTTGCAATTAAGTATGTCAAGTATTTGGACACCCCTGCTGCACCCCGCAGATTTGTTGACAGGTGGGGGCCCCCTCCAAGAGTGGGGGCCTGGGGCATGCGCCCTGTTTGCCCTCCCATAAAGACATCGCTGTTTACATACAAATTGAGAAGCAACTGTGATCAGGATGAGTGCAATGTAGTGACAGCAGAACCATACTAGAAAGTGGTAAGTACACTATGGGCCCCATTCGTGGATTTTTTTGCACACTTCAAAGTTACTTTGCACTGCTGAAACGTGAACCATGCAAAATATTCCATGAATCAGGCCCTATATTTTTTCCTATAACTGTGTACATGACTAGTGAAAAGCATTTCTCTTTTTTTTTTACACAGAAATGGCAAGCACCCTGGAGTGGCTTGCGGAGAATTTCCCTCTTGAAGGAATGAGTGAAGACAGTAACTCCAATGGTACACAGTGCAGTTTCAAAAGTAAGAGAATTAATACACATTGATTCACATATAACTGACATTTTTTTTTGTTTAACAGTACATACAGGAAATGAAGGGAATGGCTCGGATGCACTAGCTACTACACAAGTGCATGAGCACATACAAACCCAAAATGACAATGTGGCCAATGAACTAGTGAGCCTGAGGGCAGAAATTGACCAATTGATGGCAGTTTTTCAGATTTAAAACTACTTGTTCAAAGGCATATAATAGATTAAATATTGAATACCACTGCCCCACCTGCACCTGTACCCATTCCCCCTCTCCCAGCCTATCATCCCCACAAATTCCCTGTAAGCAAAGGCATTATGATGAGACCTCAATCCCTTCCTCCCCTGATGAACAGCCTGTGCAAAACCCCAATTCCCCTGTAAATGTTTCCATGTCCGTTACCCCTTCCCTAATTGTGTGTATTTGTGTGTGAAAATAAAATTCTATGTGTATACTGTTGCTGTGTGTGTATGCTTTCTTTTTTAAAAGCCCCGTTAGGAGTCCGCGCTGCGCGCGACTGTCCGGCCAGTCTGTAATCAAAATGGAGGTGTCCTACAGACACCGCGCCTGTCTGGGATGTCCGTAATCAAAATGGAGGTGTCCGTAGGACTCCGCACCTTCCGTACATGTCCGCAAAGTTGTGATGTACTTCTAATTGGTTCGGGAGCCCACCCCTGTCCTGCAGACATCTGGGCGCACGCGCATCTTGTCCCCCGGGTCCTATGAACAACGTGCCTGTCCGGCATGTCTGCAAAGCAGTGACGTACTTTAATTAGTTCGGGGAGCCCACCCATGTCTGGTGGACACCTGAGCACATGCGCATCTCGTCCCCTGGGTCATATGAACAACGTGCCTGTCTGGCATGTCCACAAAGCAGTGACGTACTCTAATTAGTTTGGGGAGCCCAACCATGTCCAGCAGACATCTGTGCACATGCACATCATACCTCCTGGGTCCTACCAACACCGCGCCTGTTCGGAACTGTCCGCCACACATGTGTCACACTTTTAATTAGTTTGGGGAGCGCAACCCTGACCGTAGGAGACCCAGGTGCATGAGCACAACAGGTCCCGCGCAATAGGTGTCCTACGGACAGCCATCCCATTCACAAATGTTCCTGATGTCACCATGTGACTGCACCCACGCTGGGTGTCGGTCCTTATTCGCGAACACTGTCTGGCCCCTGGATACCAAAAACTGCTTTTTTGAGCAATCCAAGGTGTTTTACTGTGAAACTCCACCCTTGCAGAGGCCCCAGACCATGCCGCTGTCAATCTAGAGACTTTTTGGAACTTTAAGAGCCTAGCTTGGGGTTCAAAGTTTTCGTGGAGTGCGTGACAAGTTTGCAGAGCGCTCCCCAGCACCCCTATAAAAGGCTACTCCCCAGTGCTACTCCTCATTCTGTTTTTGGATTTCCAGGACAGAGCACTTAGCTGTCACTGGCATTGCTATTGCTGGATTGCTGCTCAGAGCACTTGGCTGTAATTGACATTGCTGTTGCTAGATTTCCTGCTCAGAGCACTTGTCTGTGGTTTGCATTGCTGTGATTGGCATTGCTGTTGCTGGATTGCTGCTCAGAGCACTTGGCTGTGATTTCCATTGCTAATGCTGGATTTGCTGGTGGTGGAGATTATGCCATCCATGGCTGCTGCGTGTGCTGGCTCTTCAGCACCACCCCCGCCCACCACCACCACAATCTCCTGGAGGGCCTGGGGAGGGGAACAGGCGTGATGATGCAAAGGGGGAACAAGAAGAGGAAGAGGTAGTGGAAGTCTTCACTACCAGCTGCCAACATGAGTCTTGGGTGTGGAGGCTTTTTAGCACTGTTGCAGGGGTAGCCAAGGATGAAGCAGTCAAGGTTTGCTGGAATGAGTGCCGCAGCAAACCTGGGCTGTACAGTTATGGCAACACCTCCATGCAGTGACATCTGAAGTGGAGCCACAAGGCAGAAGTTCCGAGGGTCATCCCCTTCGAACAGGGTAGTAGGTTGACTTCCTCTGCAGCATCCTCGGCATCTGCTCCTGTCACCACAAAGAAAACTCCTGTGTGGCAGCCCTGACTCAGCCTCACAGGCCATACGCACTGCAGTATACCCTTACCTTTCAAAGGTCACTGTTTTGTGTGTGTACTGCTACACGGTACTCTGCAGGGGTGAGCAATTCCGGAGTGCTTTCGAGGCTGCAGTCCGGGAGCACAACGGAAAGTGCCCACTACCTCAATGAGTCTTCCTCTCTCCACCAGCCCCTTCTTATCCTGTGGTTGATGCCCCTACCCTACCTTCCCTTCCCTTGCTTTCCCTGTGTGTCTCATTGAAAAAATACCCCAAAAAATATAAAACAAGAAAACACAAACAAAAAAACCCTCTTTTCAGAGCCACCTTTCACAGTTTAAAAATAGAAGTGCCAAGGAAATGGTGCAGGCACCTGCGCAGTCTGCGAAGTTCGCGGACAGCACGGTAGTCTGCGGACTTCCAAAGCATGCAGGTGGTGACAGCATGTAAACCATTGCAATCTTTTCTGGGAGAAAGTGGTGGCTCTGACAAAAGCCTTTTTTTTTGTTCTTGTAAGTTTTCAATGGCCAACACCTACTGCACAAATGCTTGCTATACTTGTAAGAATGGCTGCAAAGCATTTTGGATATTGCGCAAAAAAAGGTGATTCCTGCATCAGTAAGATGGACGCAATCTCTGCGGAAAATGTTGGTGCTACAAAATGTAATGTTTTCATTGTGGAAGGAAGACATACCAACATCTCGCAAAAATACGCAAACAGCCTTGTTGACATTGCACCTGGCTTTCTCCATTTGCAGACCAAATGAGGAAGAGTGCAGCCACATCTGTTTCTGGGCAATGCGTGCCTCCTTCATGGCAAACTGTAGAGAGTTCCAGTAACATGGCTAAAACTGTTCCCTCCACAAAGAACAATAACAATGTCTGGATGATCCTGCATTACCAAAGTGGCACAAAGGGGAAGGAAATGCAGCTACTTCATGCCACCCATTCCATACCAGTGCACATCCACATGAGGAAATCCAAGATGTGCAGCCACTCCATAGTGCTCTGCATACAACTGCAACCAATGTATCCAAGAATCCCCCAAAATCCAGACACTCTGCCTCCTAAAACACACAGCCATAGCCATCCGCACTCCTCTCAACAAACAGAGCCTCTGCCACACTCTCTCCTTGCACACCACACCCAGGAAACCTTGTTGGCTAATCCCCTGGCCTCCAGAGTCCCATTTCCATGCCAGCCAAAGTCCTGGATGTGGCACGTGTGATCTGCGAACTACCGCAGTGTTCGTGGATAAATCGACCAAATCAAGGTGGTGGGGAGAGCAATTTAACCCTGGGTAGGAGATTTCCTCTATTGGGGTTGCTCTAAAAAGAGATGTTTGAAAAAAAAGGTTTTAGGTGCTACTAAACAAACACCTTTTTGTTTTCTATTTTTTGGGGGCTTCTCTTCTTTTCCTCTTTGCGGCCTTACATCAACCTCTGAAAAGCATCCCTTAGATTGTGGAAAAAACAAGCATTTCCAAGAATGGACAACTAAACGCTGTCTGGAGTGAAATAGTGCACACTAAGGGAGTTAATGTTGTCATTAGAGAAAACAGACATCTCAGCACGTTGCAAAACTATACCAATGCCTCTATTAACAAGGCACCTTCCATCATTTTGCTGGGGATTAAAGACATTGGGGTTGTTCCATTGTGCTCTAGGTGGTATTTCAGAAAAAAAACACCTTTGCAGTAGGGAAAAACAGCATCAGTTCTTCCACCAACAACTTAGTACAGGAACCAAACTTGGAGCACTGATGTAGCCCAAATGCTCTCCTCCACAGTGCACCACCAAAACATCAGGACTACCAAAATTACCCATGTCTCTGCAAAAAGCAAGCGGTGCCTGCAAATTGCAGCCAGGCACACTGCACTACAAAGCCTGTAGGCCTGGAAACCCAGGATCACGAGAAGCACCTCCTGCCTGGGCATACCTCTCCAGATCATACACAAATGAATCTCCTACTATCCATAAAATATGTCTCTGCCTTTCTCCAATACTAGCCATCTTCACTACACAACCAACAAAGCAATGAAAAAAGTATCACTCTCTCTTCCTCCCTCTAAAACACAACCTAAACACCTGATTGGCTGATCCCCACAGTCCCATTTCCATGCCAGGTATACTCATAGGCCCCGGATGTGGCACGCCCTATGCGCAAACTACTGCGGTGTCAACGGACCAAGTAACACTGGAGCACCCCTTCTTCCCTTTCCACTTCACCTTTTGCAGCACTCCCTGCTGTGGCTTTCACTTTGGGTCTCCGGTGCTCCCCTGGGAACACCGGAGACCCAAACTGATAGCCACAGCAGGCAGAAGCACACGCAGTTGTGTTGGAAAACGCTGCGGTTTTTCATTCCGAGTTTCTCAGGCTCCTCCGAGCCGGAGGAGCCTGAGAAACTTGGAAAGAAAACCCGCAGCGTTTTCCAACACAATAACGTTGTATTTATATTTGCGGTCGCTTCAAATGCGACCGCAAACATAAATACAACGTTTTTAAAGCTGCGGTTTTATTTCTAAGTTTTCCGGGCTCCTCCAGCCTAGTGCTTATTTTTAAAAAAAAAATAAATAGCACTTACCGAGATTCAGCTGCAGCTTTCCTGCTCTGGTCTCCGGTCCCCGTCTTCCGCTTACTGCACTAATGAAGGGAAAGCCACCCAGCTGTGGCTTATGTTTACTACAGCTGGCTGGCTTTTCCTTCATTAGTGCCGCAAAAGCAAAAGCCAGCACAGGAGGGCCTCCATTTCACAAAATGGATGCGCCCATGTGTTTGCTTTTGTGAATTTTGAGCTTGAATAGCTCAAAATTTTACAAAGGAAGTTTTAAAAAAGAGAATGCTAGTATTTTTTTTATGTTGCCTATCTATTTTTTAAATACATTTTTTACTAAACCATCCCTTTAAACAAAGATTTCTCCTGCATTTCCACATACAACAAAGAAAATATGTGCCCACGGTGCCACAATATTCAAATGTGCTATTGCCACTTCAATGGTATTCTATCACTGAGTTCCAAAAAGGTATACAGTGCCTCAACAATATGTACAGTGAGTATACGCTTATTGGTGTCATGTTTCTTTTTAATAAGAAAATTGCATTTCGATACACATGTTTATGGAATCCATATGCCAGTGTCACATTCTTAGGTGTATGGCCTATAGCCTACAACCTCCTGTTATGCACCCAAGTGTCTAGGGCCTGGCCGCAACCACTGCAGCATAAAACAGCCATGCACCCAGAAATCTGTCCAGTGCCCACAACCCACACACATAATCCAGACACCCGAGTCCCTATCCACATACAATTACTCTTCTTGCAACCAGTGGATAGACTGTCATGCACCCAAAAGTCTAGGAGCAGCCCACAAGCATCACAGCATAATACAGCTATGCACCCAAGACTCTAGGGCCAGGCCACAACCATAGCAGCATATTGCACCCATGCAATCAAGAATCTCGCCACTGCACACAACCCACACACACAATACAGGCACCCAAGACCCTGTCTACTTCTGTACACATACCATTACAATTCTTGCACCCAGTGGGTATACTCTCATACACCCATGAATATTGGGCCAGGCCAATAAGGCAGCTACCACATTCCGTGGCCACTTCTGTACACATACTATTACAATACTTCCAGCCAGTGGGCAGACTCTTGGGTGCATGGCCTCTGTCCATACACCCAAGACTCTAGTGACTCCCCACACCCACTACAGCATAATACAGCCAAGCACCCAAGAATCTGCCCAGTGGCTACAACCCACGCACATAAGGCAGCCACCTGAGGCCCTGTCCACTTCAGTTCACATACTATTGCATTACTTGCACCCAGTGCACAGACTCTCATACACCCAAGAATCTCAATTCAGTCCAATAAGCCAGCTGCCACATGCCCTTTCCACTTCTGTACACATACTATTACAGTACTTGCAGCCAGTGGGCAGACTCTTGGATGCACCGGCCATGCACCCACGAGTCTAGTAGCTGGCCACAATCACCACAGCATAATACAGCCATGCACCCAAGAATCTGCCCAGTCGCCACAACCCACACACATAAACCAGCCGCCTGAGGCCCTGTCAACTTCTGTATATATACTATTGCAGTACTTGCAACCAGTGGGCAGACTCTTGGGTGCAATGAGCGAGCTGCCTGAGGCCCTGTCCATTTCTGTACACATACTACTACATTACTCACACCCATTGCACAGACTGTCATACACCCAATAATCACAGTCCAATAAGCCAGCTGCCACACACCCTGTCCACTTCTGTACACATAAAATTACAGTATTTGCAGCCAGTGGGCAGACTCTTGGCCTCTGGCCATGCACCCGAGAGTCTAGTAGCTGGCTACAATAACCACAGCATAATACTGCCATGCACCCAAGAATCTACACAGTGGCCACAACCCACACACATAAGCCAGCCGCCGCTGGCCCTGTTGACTTCTGTAGACATACTATTGCAGTACTTGCAACCAGTGGGCAGACTCTTGGGTGCATGGCGTCTAGGGGCTTGCCAAATGCACCACAGCATAATAGAGCCTATACAAACATTCTTATATCTTCTACATTCCACTCCCCTAATGAAGCCTGCCTGCAGTCACCAGATAAGCTGCTCGCCTGAGGACCTACACGCGAACTGCCGCGGTGTCTGCAGACAGCCGCGGACACAACAGTCTTCTTCCACCTAAACAAATACATGATATGAACCATCTTTCACTCCCCCACTCTTTCCAGCCACTCTTCTCAACACCACATGCCCCAAAACATGTTTTCCAGCAATGTTCGCCGTCGCGCTATCCGCGAATATCTGCGGATACAACGTGGCAGGCGTATCAGAAAAATGTGACGCCCATCACGCTTCCGTCCAGCCAATCAGTGGGCGTGTTGGTTGTCCATAGACATAATGCGGCCCTCCGGGCCAATCAGAGTCCTGTTCACAGAGTGAACAGTGAAATGGGTCCGTGGAGCAGAGCCAGATATCACAAATGTTTTAGCACTTACATTTTCCCTGTTTAAAAAAATCTACTGGATGGATTTTCACCAAATTTACAAAAGCACGCTTTTGGTACTAAGCTGTCACTCCTGCCGCAAATTTGCTGAAAATCCGTCCCGTAGATTTTTTAAAACAGGCAAAATGTAGGTGGCAAAAAATGTGTGAGCAAAGTTTTTTCCATTTAGTCTATGGAGAAAATAAAAATGTGGGACCCCCACTATAACTTTGCTCCCCCTTGATGATACCTCACCTCACCAGACAAGTTCAGAGCGGGCCATATACTTTATTTGGAAAGTTTGGTGAGGGTTCGTCCAGGGGGGGCGAAGTTATAAGCCACCCAAAAAGGGCTCTTCCTATGAGTTGAGCAACTTAACCATAACTACACGGCCGCTACCGCAAACCGTGTAATACCCATACACGAGCCAAAACTGCTGGCTGTGCCAATGATAGTTTTTAACAGGTCTTGAGTGAAAGGACAAGTGTGCTGCTTACAAAACAAGTGGCTAAAAGCACACTTTGCTTAAGGCATTTTTATTTCACCAACAGCGCTTTTACATCCCCAATAAGGACTAACTCTCCGTAGACTGCTTTGAGATTGAAAGGCAATTGGAGCACCCTCTTTGATGTTACTGCTTAATAAAGCTAGCTCAAAGAGACCCCCCCATACAGGAGGATTTCTTTTGGGTGGGCAGGGCAGGGACGTCATTAGGGGTTGCCAGGGGTCGCATCTGTGGTCTCCCTTGCTACCCCTAAATAAAATAGAAAAATCTATTTTTTTCGCTTTCTACATTTTTTTAAAATAAATTAAATTGAAGCTCCTGGGCTGTGCCCAGCAGCAGGTGGTTCTTTGTTTCTGGGGTGGCTGGTTTTCTGATAGCTATAGCCGTTAAGATAGCTCAGTGGGTTGAGCGTTCGCTGCTGCAATGTGAATGCGTTCTGCAGGTTGCAGGTTCGACTCCCGGCAAGATCAACGCAGCCTTTCAGCTTGCTGAGGTTGCTAAATGAGTACCAGCACAAGTTGGGTAATATTGTATGTATATTTGTTCTATATGAAGCGCTTAAGAATAAGTGCTGTATAATAACATATCATTATCATTTGGCCTTGGACGTCTGCTTGCATTCACAGTAATTTGGTAATATATGCCTATACTTGCGGATATTGATACATATGGTGATCCATTCTGGCATAAATGTATGTCGCTTTACAGTGATATCGTAACCATATTCTCGGTAGTGTACTTAGAAACAATGTTATGTGATGCCACTTCTGGTTTTGTCAAGGGTTGAAAGGTTGTGACCCATTGCTTCCCGTGATGTTACTTTGGGGTGGGCTAAAATTACATCACTTCCTGTGCTGTCATCAGAGGTCAAGGGTCATGTGATGTAATTTCTGCTACCCCTGGCATTTTGGTGAAATTACGTCCCTGGTGGAGGGGCATGAAGTGGGTGGGAATTGCCATAGGCATTAACACAGCCATGGGCAGTCAATGGCAAACAACACACACAAGCTATTTGTCCCACCTCATATCCCATATCCCTTCTAGCTGTACGACAATGCAATAGATTTGGCTTATAGATGACACTTTAGTGCCACCTAATAGCCAAAAACCAATGGAGGCATTTGAGTGTGATGCTGAGATGCTATGTATATAAAATGTATGTAGCATTGTGAGCGTTCTGTAAAACCTAAGTGTTATTTTGTAAAGGAATTACTACAGTAGGGCATGTAACTTCTAAAAGCAGAAGCTTCCTGTGACTCGAGAATCAAGGATGGTGACTTGAAATTGTGTAAATGGATGTTCTCTGCAAATCCTAATGCAGGTAACATAGCCAACATTACTGCAAATAGCAGCATTATCCACCGAGTGCATGTATATTTAGTCGACACGAGCTCTGAACAGAAGCGCTGTACAATAAGACAATAAGAGAGAGCAGAGCAGTCCCATGGATGGCGATTTGTAGGAGCTGATGACCTGACGAAAGAGGGGGAACCGTGTGGGTATATTGGGGCCACCACAAACTAGTAACAAGATAAAATATGTACATTTCTTGCAGCTACAAATAGTATCTAAGTTGAGGACCATCGTGTGTATATGAGTCCAATGCAGGAGGGGGCTACAGGTGCCAACTGGGTCCTACAGAGGATTGGTAACTCCGCTGCAGGGTAATAGTGCCCCATTTTTGGATATGAGTCTATTTGGGGCAGTTTTGGGGGCAGGGAGAGAGGCTATGCCCATGGCATCCATCAGTGGGTAGACGGGTTCAGTTGGTTGGTTGCGAGAAGGTCAAAAAAGTGGGGAAGCTGGTGACAATACATGGATTTGGGGAACTTTCAGATTGAGTTGGGACTGAGATGGCAGGGTACAGGGAGCAGAGTAAAAGGAAAGGTGCTGGATGGCACTAACACGAATAACCTTGAATACCAGAAGGAGGAATGCAAAGAGGGTGTCATGATGCTGTGGCGCACACAGAAAGACAGCCTGGCATATCTACCCATGACCACAGTCTTGAACCTGCTAAATCGTGTTCACCAACTCACTTATCGGATGTGGTGGGTGATAGAAAATGCCTACCTGTCCAACTGTACAACTGAATGCTAAGCAACTAACAACAAAACGATTTCAGAGATTTCGGTCCCAGTTCAAGTATTTGTCAGAGCCATTAGAACCTATTAATTTCCTGCATAGATCAAAAAGCAACCATTACTGAGAATCTGTTTTGATAGTAAGTGGGGTGCTGAACGCTTGTATACACTCACAAAGATGGCACTCGTGATATGCACTGAATGCAAAGCACAACTGAGCCTCAAGTGGTCACCAGAGCTTTGAGCAAGGTATAGAAATCCAGCACTGGTTTAAACAAGCATTGGCAAAGCCGACAGTTTGAGTGTTTACTGCTGTTCTTTCCATCTTGCATTTATAGGCGCCATTGTGCAAGGAGGAGAGTGCAAGGTTTGAACGGAGGATGCAATAAGGGGCAAGGTGGGCAAGAGAATGAGAAGGAAGGAGAATAGACCAAGGGAGGAAACTATTGATAGAGAGTGCCATAGATGATGCGCATGAGGAAATATGAACGAAAAAGGTTGATAGTGAGAGGGTTATAAATAAAGCGAGAGTCTGAGAGAAGGGATGAGAGGGGGTGGGTGTGTTTATAGAGAACGTTTGGCGGGGGTAGACGGGTGGGTGGGAGGTTGTAGAGAGAGTGGGGGTAGGGTGGGTGGGGTAGAGAGTGGAAGTAGAGGGGATCGGTGGGGTTAGAGAGATGTGGGTGTAAAGAGTGTGGGGGTGGGGTGGGTGGGTAGAGGTATAGAGAGTGGTGTTGGATGGATGGGGTAAAGAGAGTGGAGGCTGGGTGGGGGGGGTAGAGAGAGTCGGGGGTAGGTTGGTGTAGAGAGAGTGGGGGCTAGGGTGAGTTGTGGTAGTGTGAGTGTGGTTAGGGCAGATAGATGGGACAGAGCGATACTGGGTATGGTAGGTGGGTGTAGAGAGAGTGGGTGTATGGTGGGTGGGTGGTGGTAGAGAATGGAGGTATGGTGGGTGGGGGAAGAGCAAGTGGGGTGGGTAGTATTAGAGAGAGTGGATGTAGTAAGGTGTGGTGGGGTAGAGAGAGTAGAGTAGGTGGGTATAGAGAGAGTGTAGGTTGGTAGAGAGAGTGGGGTAGTGTGGGTGAATGGGGTAGTAGGGTGGTTGGTAGTGGTAGAGAGAATAGGGATTTGGTGGGTTTATGGGTAAGGGTTGAGAGAGAGGGGTTGGGGTGGGTGGGGATAAAGAGTGGGATAGGGTGGATGGGTTCCGGAAAAGACGGTGGGTGGGATTTGGTAGAGTGAGTGGGGGTAGTGTGAGTGGGTGGTGGTAGAGAGAGTGGGTAATGGGTGGGTGTAGAGAGAGTTTGGGTAGGATGGGTGGGTGGGTTTAGAGAGAGTGGGAGTAGAGATATACAGGGTTTAAGGGAGTGGGGGTAGGGTGGGTCGGGAAGAGAGAATTGAGGTAGAGTGGGTGGGGTAGAGAGAGTGGGGGTAGGGTGGGTTGGAGTAGAGAGAGCGGTGGTAGGTTGGGTGGGTTGGGGTAGAGTAAGTGGGGGTATGGTCGGTGTGTGGGATGGAGAGAGAGACGGGGTGGTCTGGGTGGTGGTAGAGTGGGGGTAGGGTGAGAGGGTGAGGTTGGGTGAGTAGTGGTGGGTGAGTGAGGGGGGTTAGAGTGAGTTGGGGTGGGTGATGGTACAAAGCAGCCTCGAGAGGACTTGTCAAAAGCAGCCCAAAACAGCCCAAACAAAACCCAACCAGCACACGAAATGGGGTGGAGTGGGTGGGTGGGAGTAACGAGAGTGGGGTGGGTGGGGGTAGAGAGTGGAAGTGGGCAGTATAGACAGTGGGCGTGGGGTGGGTGGGTGTAGAAAGGCAGCCTCAGGAGGACAGGGGATAGAGAGAGTGGGGGTAGGGTGGGTGGGTTGGGGGTAGAGAGTGAGGGTAACGTCAGTGTTTGGGATGGAGAGAGAGCCAGGGTAGGGTGGGTGGTGGTAGAGAGGGTGAGGTAGGGTGGGTGGTGGTCGACAGGGTGGGGTTAGGGTTGTGGGTGGGGGTAGAGAGAATGTGGATTGGGTGGGTTAGGGTAGAGAGAGTAGAGGTAGGGTAGATGGGTGTAGAGAGAGTGGGGGTTGGTAGGGAGAGTGGGGTACCATGGGTGGATGGGGGTAGTAGGGTGGGTGGGTAGTGGTAAAGAGAGTGGGGACTTGGTAGGTGTATGGGTGGGGGTTGAGAGAGTGGTTGTAGGGTAGGTCGGTAGAGAGCGTGGGGGTAGGGTGGGTGTAGAGAGAGTGGGAGTTGAGTGGGTGGGGATAGAGAGAGTGGGGGTAGAGAGAGTGGAGGTAGGCTGGGTGGTGTAGAGACGGAGGGTACGGTGGGTCAGAGCAGAGAGAGGTGGGGTAGAGAGAGTGGGGGTAGGGTGGGTGGTTGGGGTAGAGTGAGGGTATGGTCAGTGTTTGGGATGGAAAGAGAGCCAGGGTAGGGTGGGTGGTGGTAGAGAGGGTACAGAGAATGGGGATTGGGTGGGTGAGGGTAGAGAGGGTGAGGATTGGGTGGGGGTAGTGTGGGAGGGGGCAGGGAGAGAAGGTTGGGTTGGGCAGGTAATGTGGGTGAGTGTGGGTTAGAGTGAGTGGGGGTGGGGTGGGTGGGCGATGGACTTGTTTGGGGGCAAAAAACATGAAGAACAAAGCAGCCTTGGGGGGACTCCCCAAAGGTAGCCCAAAATAGCCCAAACATAACCCAACCAGCACACGCAATGGGGTGGAGTGGATGGATGGTGGTAGAGAGAGTGAGTGTGGGGTGGGTGTCGAAAGGCAGCCACAGGAGGACAGAAAAACAGATCTTCCATTAAAAATAGCCCAATATGAAATTACAACGCAGCTGGGAACTGGAAAGCCCGGCACCTGACTTGCTTGTTACAAAGTTGCCGATTGGAACAAATATTGTTAAGGAACTTCTCATTGGGTCATATGGCAGAGGAATTTGGAAAAAGAGATTTTAGTGATTTAAAAGTTTCATACCATGGAATTGCCCGTTGCTATGCCAACCAGATATTCTTAGTTCAGAACCCCTACCACTTTCTCTCTTCTCTAACAATGGTTTTGGCAATTTTGTGGCATCAAAGTGCTCTACACACTGATGTTCAGAATCCCACAATGGTTATCACTACGCCATCTGAATCAATCACAGCAAGCACACGTTGAGTGACATGTTTAATATTCAAATCGCCACCGCCCATTTAGGAAAATAAGGCAAACAAAAATATAAAGGTTTGGGAAGTGTACTCCTAAATAAAAGATTTGGGAAGTGTACAGATAAATAAAAAGTTACACCATATAACACGCCTGTTTAGTAAATATATGGGAAATATTGTTAACGTTTGGTAATATTAGCTTGATAAAGTAGTATTCAGTTGTGATTCACACTTAAAACTAGTGGGAGCAAACACATATATAAGAGAAGCCAGACGGGCTGCTGGGACTTACAAAGCATTGCAGTCACCCTGATGTTGGCAGGTCAAGAAAGACAAGGTGGGTGCCAGCGGCTGTGAGTCCAAGTCAAGAAAGACAAGGCGGGGGCCAGGGGCTGTGAGTCCAAGTCAAGAAAGACAAGGCAGGTGCCAGGGGCTGTGAGTCCAAGTCAAGAAAGACAAGGCGGGTGCCAGGGGCTGTGAGTCCAAGTCAAGAAAGACAAGGCGGGGGCCAGGGGCTGTGAGTCCAAGTCAAGAAAGACAAGGCAGGTGCCAGGGGCTGGGAGCAACTGAGGCGCCTCAGGAGATTCCTCAAGTTCTGGGGAACTCCTGTAATGGACCTTCGCTCTGCCCTCATCCCCTAACCAAATGTATATTTGCAAGAAATGTGGATTCTGGGACATACGGTCAATTCCTGATATAGGTGATGTGGTGTTTAATATGCGGTCTATGGAGAAGTTATTCTAATGAACCTATTACATGTGTATACTCAGTCCATCATATACTTTTAACAACACTTACTAGGGGGCCATCCCTCAGAAAGGGTATGGCACCACTAATACAGAGGAAAGAATGGCAGTGACTAATTCCAATTCTTACAGAGAAAACAAAACAAAATTGTTAGAAATCAGACTTAGGGCCTCATTACGACCCAGGCGGTAAGGGGTTTACGGCAGCGTAAACAGCGCCGACCCTTACCGCCTGAGTACGAGGTCCCTTAGCGCCATGGAGCTTTTAACACCTGCTTTTAGCAGGTGTTAAAATCCATGGCGCTAAGGGACCATGGAGTTAATTACGCCACCGTAATTTACGGTGGCGTAATTAACGCCTTCCCCACTCCCATTATGCCCTATGGGGCAAAAATGGGAATGGGGAAGGGTAAATGGGGATTGGGGACTTACCGCCCCGCCAAGGTCGGAATGGGGCGGTAAGTCCGCCAACCACCATGGCGTAAACGTAGTTTACGCCATGGTGGTAAAGTCACGGCCCAGGCGGTAACTTACCGCCTGGGTCGTAATGAGGCCCTTAGTGTTTTAATAACAGCTAGAAAAAATGGGGCATTTTACATTAGACAATGCCCAGTTCTAGATTTTTTTAGTGCTTTCTATGCATAACATTGTGTTCTGTTATATTTAATTAAACAACGTTGTGCTAGCTACTAGAAAAATCTAACACCTATTACTGATATAACACACTTATAAGGATCCTTAACAATAAGGACCTTATTTACATATAAACTTCATAAAACAGACCTAATACGCAACTCAGGTCTCATTAAATTCTTTTGGACTATGTCAGATTGCTTTATTACATAGGTCATAAAAAAGCATGAGACCAGCTCATACTATAACGGGGTCGACCGTTTTCATAACCACACTTGTTTAGGTCATCTTCTTCAGGACGTTAATTTCAAGAGGGGGTTGACTCCCTTACGGAAAAAACTTTTCTCCCAGTGGTGTGTGTTCTTACTCCTACAAAGAAGTTAGAAAAACAGAAGGGATGTATCACTCATAAAGTCCCTTAGTGTAGCATTTGTGTGCTAATTTCCTCTAAATACAGTGCTGGAAAGAAGTATCTCGAAGACTTCTGACTAAAATATCGACTGATAAGCCAAGGCTGCTGATTAGAATTCAAAACAGCGCCTTAAATAGCACTCAACAAGGAAAGGGGAAAAAGGGGGAGGGGGGGCGCGTGCTCAGGGGTGCTCCTCATAGTCCGACTTATACAGGCATAGTGTGCACAAATTGGTCCACCTTATAACCCTTTTGTGCAATGGATATGTGCAAAAATTATTTTGGAATTTTTAGAATTTTATTTTACCGCCATGTTCAGGCTTATGGCGCTGACTTTTGATGCCAGTCCTAGTACGCAATGCGCAATTTCCCCTTTTCCCTGCGGCCAACAAGGAGATAAAAGGAACAATGGAAGGAACTTCCATTTACATGGCGCTATAACTAACTCACAGAAATGTACATCTCATTTGTGCAGAGAAATGCAGTGCATATTCTTGGGGTGCTTACCGGCTCTTTACTGTGCTTCTAACGCACGTAGCTCATCGTGCGAGAAATGGAGGAGAGGGCTGGAGGTGCCGTGGAATCGGCTGGGTAAGCGGCTGTATTGCTGCTTTCCTACAGGGAAAGAAACCCAGACCGCAAGTGTGTCAGCGTTGTGAATAGATATATGACACTGAAAATGTCTAAATGCCGGCGTGATGCGTAGGCAGGGCAGAAACAGAAAAGTGCAAAATCAATTCATTCATACCTTGAGTCCTGACATGTGAAAAACACTGTCGGGTCTGCTGCTCTGGTCACTCTGCAGCTACTGTTCATAACGGGCTGCATGAGACCGGTATCCTATGTTAGTGGCTCGCGTCCATGAACACTCTATGGTTGCGACGCCATGTTGGTTTTGGTCAACTGCGTCGCCATCTTTGTTCAGGCAGCTGCAATGTGGCCGATATGTTTACGGAGCTTAGTGGAACCCTTTTCATATCGCACTGGTGCGCCTACCTTGCGCAAAAGAATAAAAAATATTTGAAAACGTACTTTCCTACTCTTTTTTCTTGTTTGTTAGCAAATGGTAAAGTCTCGAAAGATGAGCTCAGAATTAATGGGCGTGTCTAGCGGCCCTAACAGGCACATGCCCCAGAGTGTATCTAAACAGATGGAGAGTGAAGTGATAAATGCTTCTGTACAGATTGACAGTCTCTAATCATTTGACATTTTACAGTGACACTGATTATACATTGCGTTATGAATGTCATTGGTAATGCTTTGTAGATACAGGTATTAATAATGCATAGCAGACAGTCACAAAACAAATCCCAACAGATATCTGGTACCGCAATGGGAGCTACCTTCACCCCCATTCTAGCGAACCTATACGTTAACTCATTTGAATGTGATGCCATCTACCCGGTTTCCAACCCTTTTCTAGTAAAGATAAAACTCTGTAGCTGTGTAGTAAGTGTTGTTAAAAGTATATGATGTACTGAGTATACACATGTAATAGGTTCCTTAGAATAACTTCTCCATAGACCGTGATAGAGTGTTAACATGTATTTTGAATACACGGTAGGAATGTAAGGTTGACCTTCTATAGGTCCAAAAAAAGAGAAAACACCCATTCTGTTACAGTGTTTAATAATGCCTCAGACACAGAAACGCAGTCCAACTCCGGATTAAGGAGATCATGAGCTTACCGCCGATGCTCCACAGCACCACAGAGGAGGACACCGCAGCCAGTAGAACAGAATCATTGCACTGCTCTTCACAGATTGAGCAGTGGGAGGGTTGTCATCTCGGGGCATTCATAAGTCAAATGAACCCAACCTATGGAAAGGTTCAGCAGAAGGACAGCCTTGGCACGAGTGAAGACAACGCAGAAGGCACCTGAGACACTGTTCCTGGCCTTATTCCATCTACACACCTTGTAAAATTGAATGGTGAACAGAATGGCCTATTATGAATTATCCTCTAAATGCAATTAACTACTAAATCTTCTAGGATAGAGAAACAAATCACATTTAAAACATCTTTCAAATCTCTGAAACCAAAAAAGTCTAAAAATGAATCAATCTAATGCAGAAGAATGAAGAATAGAACCTTTTTTATTAATGACATTTCACTTATATGCTATACATCTATTAGCATCTCTAGCTATTTGATTTTTAAGCCAATGGACTCTGGATGCGAACCCAAGAGTAGCAGCACAAGACGATTGAATGATGAACTCTCATTCTGATTGGGCCGATGCCTGTTTTGTGAGCGGTTGGTGGCAGACATTCACTGCTGGCACCTATAACAGGGCAGTTACACGTAAAACCTCTGCTTTCAGCACTGCTAACCATTATTAATCACTGCAAGCACGGAATCTGGTGAACCTAGTCGCTGGGACACTCGTTGAGGCCACTCAGCGCCACAATGACTGCAGCCAACTCAAGAATTCTGATGACCATTGCCGGAAACGTTCCGTGTACTGGTTATTTTATTTGCCTGACATGGCTCTGTGAGTGATGTGGAAGCTAAGTCTTTGTTAAGATTAAGTGATCCACACCCAAAGGTTTGTAAAAAAGGACGCTTTTTAAGACCATTCCTAACAGGTTAATGACAAACAGCTCTATGTCACGGATCACTTCTAATGGCCTTTCTGTAGCCACTGAGAACATCATGCCCGCTGCTGCCAGCATTTCTCCGACTCAAGCACTACCTGCAGCAGGTGGCATTCCCCTGCCTCCCTTCTTTATGCCCTGGGTGACATAACCCTATGAAAGAGTATGTGCAATACACTCTCTGGCTTCCCAGACGAACCCCATCTCTCTGTGTCTCCTTCTCCGGCAAGCTGTGCTTTCAGGTTTATATTCCCACATAACCAAACATGCTCTATCACTCACTACCCTTTTACATGTACTTCCTGTATCCCTGTCTTAACAGCTGAACCCATTCTATCTTGCTTTCTCTTATCTCAATTGCCGAAGCTCTCTCACACCTTTTTAAATGTCCATGTCCCTTCTCAATCTTTTCTACCATTTTCTGTCCATTATTTTTCCTACTATAACTAACCTGTAAATCTCGACATAGTCAACTATTTCTCTCTCTCTCGTCACCTGAGGCTCTTATTATCTCTGCCTTCCACATTTCAACTCATTCTTCTCCAACCCATTCATGATTAGTGCGTGTAAATTCTCTGATCTTCGACAGGCGAATATGCAAATGACTCAAGAAATTCTACTTAGTAGTATCATGAACAACTACTCTTCGGCTGCTCACACGAATGGTCTGGAAAACAGGCGTTGCCCTCGCTTTAACCTGATACTTCCCAGAAGTGCTGAGGTGTCGCAAGTCCCTGATGGACCTCAGTGTCCACTGTGAGAGCTCCAACAGGACCTTGTAACCCTTGAGTTTCTTCTGAAATAAGCTGCTGGCCTCAGCCCCTTTGGTTCCCGTCGGCTGCTCAGGAACCGCGTGCTCCAGAGCGACCATCAGCTCCTCCATCTGGTTAGAGAAGGTCGTAACGTAAAGCAGGGCAGCGTGAATGTCTTTGTGGAAATCAGTGAAGGAGGGTGTAAGGTGCTGCTGCTGGTCTTCCAGCAACTCACTGAGAAGGTCTTGAAAGGAGCGGTATGCCTTTACATTCAGTTCCAACCGCTCTGCTTCTGCCAGGCCGGCCCATTGTTCGGTGCTGGCTGTTGGAATGCCATCCACAGAATCCATATCCATGTCACTATCCAACCCTTGGCTTTCAACCTGAAGACAGAGAGATAAGAGAGAGGAGTACATTATGAATATCTCGGACACTGAAGTAGAGCAATTCCAAACAAATGCTTCTGCCATGGTCATCACTGACATCTCCGAAATATATGTTGGTGATAATGCAAGGTAGGGATGTATGTCACTTTTCATTTAATTGGTGTGATGACCATCATCAATAAAACTTGAACAATTGCTCCTGTAATGTTAAGTGATCAATCAGCCATCATGCAAAATGGTATTTCTCTAGCTAACTCTTGCAGGGCAATGCACATTTGAAATGTGAAAGGTCCATTAACCAAGGTGGAAAGAGAAATATGCAGAAAAAGGTGTCTGTAGTTATATTTAGCGCCGGGGCATTACCAGACCCGGTAATGCCCCTGCCCATAGGCGTTTATTGCTATTACTATCCTGGCATCTTTTACTGTGATGCTAATAGGATTTTATTATCAAGTTGAGAAAAGGCACGCTTACTGTTTCTCCCTTCTCCCTTTCCATGACAGCCATTACTGCAATGAGGATGTGCCGAGAACACTGGGTGTTCCCGGTGCTGGCGAGGGACAAAGAAGCTGCAGGTAACTGGGGCTGGGGTGGATGTGAGGTGGGGGGGGGGCAACACAGGGGAGCACAGGACACACTTACTTGCTGTCCTGGTGCGAAACATGGCAGCCTCCTGCTCCTGGGGAGGCTCTGAATGGGGGATTTACCATGAGGTAAAGACCCCGTTTCGAGCCTCCTGATTGGCTGGAGGCCACAAGACACCTCCGTTGGGGTGCTAACATTTTTTAATCTTGGTTTTGCAAAGCACTTAGTTCTTCCCAAGGGAAATGTAGAGGCAGTACTGACAGTAAGTGGTAGACCCCACTTCAGCTTCATTTCTTTCACACAAATGCTATGACCATGCCTGGGGCAAACGAAAACCAAATATTGTAATACCACTCACTGGTAAAAAAAATAAATAAAAAAAGCGCAAAACGAGGTGTAAAATGCTTAACCCAATATTTACACATGTTTTACCACACCCAAGACATTTTTAAAAAGTCGTTTGCATGATGTGCGTAGGGCTGGAGGAGGAAACAGGTTTCCTCCTCCTCACTCGTGCTCTGCTTGCAATAACATGTCGCATACTTGCCAACATTCTGTGACCAAAAAGATGTAGGATTTTTCAAGTTGCAGAAATAATACTTCGCATAACAATTACATCACAGGAAAATACAAAACATACATTACTGGCACCACTGGAGCATTCTAAAATACACAACCCATCAAACAACACAAAATGAAAAGATGCTCAAATGTTTAAAATGTATAATTGTGAATGGTAAGTTAACACCGAACTCAATTACCTAACTTCACAGAAGGTAATCACACAGAGCTGGTAGGCAACATTTACCACTGCTCTGTAGCAGCAGCCTGGGCAATACATATTTTTTCCTGCATTGCAAAATGAATAACTGAACAACATGGAGACTGATACCCTCCTGTCACGGTTTATTACACGGCACGCGCCAGCCGGGGAACTCCTTCCCCTACAATGAATGTGGTGCACAATAAAACGTGTTTTATTTTTAGGATACTACGGATTCTTTTGAGTAGGCCTCCAACCCGTCTTGCACCCAACCTCCACCAGCACCCCTTGTCACGATAGACCAGGAATCAGGCGGTGTGTTGTCAATGAATACTTTATTAATATATTATTTTAATATCGAATCAGAAGCAATAGATGACAGCAGCCACTAAGGTTCTGGCAACACAAATGCACAGACTTCTAGAAAGTAACCAGGATAAGAGATATTGTGATGCCACTCCTATTTTGTTTTATGAAACGCAATACAAAACAATACCACTCAAATGATTGCAGGAAGGTTAAGTACTCCCCACTGTGACACTCCACCCACCAAACAACAATTGGATTGAATCCCTTTGAATGAAGTCGGTGGCAGGGGTAAGAATACAATGAACAAATAGGTTTTGGGGTGGTGCCCACAGCCACAAGATGAAAAGAGGGGGACATTTTGTTTTGGAGTACAATGGAAATGGGTTTTCAATGATTTAATACTACTGCTAGGAGACAGCACACAAGGGAACTTCTGGCTGCTTACACTAGAAGACAAATAGGGCTTCAAAACAGACTAGCTAGTACACATAGGAAATTCAATTTTAACATAGGCAAAACATGAAAAAAATAAAAATAAAAGGGAATGCAATTCAAAATCAGGGTACAGTAGGGGAAGAGATATAAAGTAGGAAAAATGGGTTTATAGAGGAGAAGTGAAATTGTTAGAAAAACGAAAATGGAAATCACCCTAATTTTTCCTGGGTCTGGAAATGACAGGCAAACTCTAAACCATGAAAAACGAAGGAAATGCAATTCAAAATCTGAGCTCAGAATATGATAGGAGAAGGGGAATACTTTAGAAAAAACATGTTTTCAAAGGTTATGCAAATCACACTAATTTTACTGGGGCTGAAAATGACAGGCATGCTTTCAACAATGGGGAATTCACATAGGAAAATCGGTTTGTAGTGAGAATGACAGGGGCAGCTAACAGGTAGCCTTTGGGCAAAGAGATTACTCACAATGGGAACAACGGTTTGGGTTTAATAGGACAGATGCAAATAGGAATGACTCTGGCAAATGAAAATTTGCTTAGCAGGGTATAAATTAGACACAGGGACACATTCGGTTTTCAGCTCACAAAGGGGCTTCATTCTTTTGGGCAACACTGTAATGACTATAACAATTAACAACAACACTGGGAAAAAGATTGTTGGTTTTGAACGCCAACAATCTCGATCCTGTGAAATTCAATGGGGGAATTCATTTATTTACTCACAAAAATACTAAGGATTTACACAGTCAAATGAGGGGTTTTTCAATGAGGATATGCTAACATACACAGGCACACAAGAGATTCTTCTATGGGGAGATGGCTGAACTACACTGGCAATTTGGGGTTTCAATGAGGAAATATTGTATGCACTGCTACAAAAATGAAGGGCTTATGCAATTTAGGGCTGCAGTGATTGCTACTTACATAGCAAGCCTTTAAGTTTCAGAAAAGCCAGCTGCATCTCAGGAAACTCGGTAAAGATAGGACAGGGGGTCTGTTCACTCCACTCTCAAAGATGGTAAGTTTCAGCAGCCTTCTTTCCGTCCTCCTTTTCTGTCTCCCCGGTTTTTATGTGTGTTCGGTCCTAGTAAAGTCCCCCTTATATAGCAGAAATGACATCACTAATTTTACAATCTAGGGGACGTACCCTGCAATAATCCCTGCAGCTAAGATTGGACAGTTACTCTCTCTCGCTCTGCCCCCAGTCAGGATTAGTTTTGGATTTTGGAGTAACCCCTGTCTCTTCCCATTTATTGCCATCCTTTGTTCTCCTTTCAACATTTTGATAAAAACTAGTTATATGTCACAACTTCATAATTGTACTAACAACTGCCATATGAAACCTATATTCCGTTTTAGCTGATAATGGGGAATTAGGTAAACTGACTGCCAAATCTGTATGATGTAGCATGGCCATGTGTCACATTTCTGTCATTTTCATAAAATGTACAAAAGTTATGAATATGTAAGTTATCAAGCATATTCCTAATTTCATTTACCATCTTTTCACCAACTCTCACAATTGTCTCAACTTCAGATCAGCCAGAAACCTAGTCCAACTGGCCATTACAGTTCCCAGAGTCACAGGTAGATGCATTTTATACCCTTAAAACCGCCTGGAAATTACATGAAAAATGGCATAAAAATGAAATCAATCCTCAGCCTGATTGCTGCGCAAAATGTCTAAAATGTAAATAGTCTTTTAAATTAATTGGTAGTGTCTGTTCAGCAAATGGGATGTCCGCTTCATCGCCCACAGCCATCTGTCTCCCTTGGCTCGCCTGTGACCAAAGTTTTGTACAAGTCTCTTTGAAGTCAGTGTGGGCTCTTTTGAAGTGGGTGCAACAAGGACTCACACCTTTTTGTCATGCTTCAGCCAGGGATGAATTTTCCTTGAAGTCCCTGCTTTAACTGCCTTCAGGGCCAGCCAGTCTGGGGAACAGTGGGCTTTCAACACCTTAAGCAGCAGATTCTATTGCACAGTGTCGTTAGCTGGGAGGTGTGACATCAAGGGCTGGAAGTGGGGCTTTTCATTGTGAAGTTTTGACCTCAGTCAGAACAGGTTTTTCCTGAAGTAAGTGTCTCTTCACATGTTACTGGAGTTTTGTGGGTGAAACATAACAAACATTTGCTTTGGTAACCCCACAATCATGTTTTGCTTTCCTGCCATTTTTCTGTGAGCAGTGATGTCTTTTCCCATTGTGGCTTTTTAAAGCCGTTTTAATTTGCAAACACATGTGCAGGCCGATTTTGCTTTTAATGTTTAAAAATCCTGTTTTCCATGTCACAGGATTCTTCGATTTCTCATTCTTGGATGAATTACACTGCTGCTTGTCCATTGATAATGATAGGTAGGCCCCTTTCCACATGGCTCTCAAACTTTACATGAAACAAAAGAAAAAAACAGGCCGTTTTTGTTGCAATGTTTAAATGCCTGACATTCATGTCACAGGCAAAGCAAAAGCCAGGCCGTTTTTGGTTGCAGTGTTTAAATGCCTGCTTTCATGTAAAAGGAACCTCACACTCCTCAGTCTGATATGCAGATGCTGTGTGATGGTGGTACGCTCTGTCACTTGACTTCACAGGTGGCTCACTTAAGGCCCGTCCCGGCCAAAGTGCAGGGCAGAGTCATGTAGCTGTCAGGTCACTGGATTGGTCTGAGCCCATCACTCAAAGTAATCACTTACCCGCCCACCCCACAGACAGACTAACTAATGTGTTGCATGCTTTGTCCTGGGCCGGACTTAAGCAGCCTGCCTTAGAGTCACATTAATTACTTGCCCCTGTAAAAAGCAGTAGGATTTGTCTGTAGGCGGGAGAACTACTTAAAAAGCAGCAGCCTACTGCCTAAATCAGTAGGGTTGGCAAGTATGCATGTAGTATGATGCATGCATAAGATTTTCAGCTAACTGTCTCTCTAAAGGTTTTCTGAAAAAGGACTCCCTTGCTCTCTGCCCTTCCGCCCTACTCCCCTTCACACTCCTTACTCTCTGGGTGAAACCCCCAGAGCCGATGCCACTCCCACTGCCTTTCTCCCTTCCCCCACCCCCTATGGTCACCAGTCTGCTTATCGCCTACCCTCCCATCTCCCCCACTTACTGCTCCTCTGACCACCGCCTCTCACTTCCTGGAATGTGCAATCGACTTTTCATACTGGTTACGTGAATAACATGTATTACACAATCCAGGAAGCGCACCCTCTTGAGTGTGTTGCCATGTCAGATCCAATGCTTTGCATTTTGATCACAGATCTGCATGTCATGGCTTAGATGTGGCGTAGAGGCTTGAAGTTACTCTGGTGAAGAGCATGTGAGGCATGCAATAAGAAATATTAGGCATGCATTTGATCCGGCGATGCATGAAGTTCAGCACTATGGCTCTCTGTTGTGCCTGAAGGTGAATACCAGTAAATCGATCATTTCCCACTAACAAGCACGATAGATCGATTCCGAGACAACTGTGGGTTCCAATGGGACTTGCTCCAAACGCGGTACCTGGGGATCACGATGTCCAGGAGCAGGGAGATGGTCTACAATAACAATTATGTGATAGCCCTGGAAGCTGCCAAAAAGACCATGGTACGTTGGAACTCTCTTCCACTCAACCTCTATGGTAGAATATCGGTGGTCAAGATGACCATATTACCCAAGTTTCTTTACATATTCCTAAATGCTCCAATACTGATGCCTGCAAGATTCTTTCGAGAATTGAGGTCAGAAGTCGCACAGTTCATCTGGGCAGGCAAAAGGGGTCGAGAATATCCTGGGACAAGAGCACGGCCCCGATATGGGAAGGGGGGCTAGCACTACCAGAATTTGAAGTATACTGCAATGTGGTGCAGGCTGGCTTCCTCATGTACTGGTTCGGGGCATGTCAGGACCGGAGAAATGTTGAAATAGAGAGAGCCTTGGCTGCCCGGCGCTACTGAGGTCGGTAATTCTCACAGCCCCAAACCGATCGCTCAGACCGAGGCATATGGTCGATTTGACATGCAGGGCCTGGACCAAAATTGAATGCAGAACCAAAGGAGAACCACTTTACTCGCGTGAGCTGCCAATCACTCATATCCCAGACATCCCCCTAAGGCATGGTTTATATCCCTGATGGAAAGGCTTGGGGTGGGTAAGATTGGTCAGCTATTCCCGAATGTTGCGTTCATAACGCTAGAGTCATTGAAAGAGAAGGGGGAGCTGTCAGCACTCAACGTCTTTCTATATGTTAGGCTGAAGGTGACCTTGAAGTGTTTGTTTCATTCATTTCCCAGACTACCCCAAACCGCGCATATACTTGACAGTCTGATACAGAGAACCATGGGTGCTCGGGTGACGTCCACACTGTATCCCAAAGCCTTAGCCAATAGACCATTGCCCATGACCAGTCCCAAATTTGCTTGGGAAAGGACGCTGGGGAAAGAACTGCCAGACAAGATGTGGTGGTACTGTTGTGAGATGATCAGGGGGGAGCCATCTGCGCCAGATTTAAACTTATTCATTTGAAATACCTGCATCAATTTTACCACACTCCCGCCAGGATAACAGTTTTTTCTGCACACCAATGGGAGATGCCCTAGATGCGGGTGGGAGTCGGCTGATTTTCTCCACATGGCATGGGTATGCGGTGAAGTTAGACAATTCTGGGACCAGGTTTTTGAGGTAGGGGACGCCACCGGAGCCAGAAATGGGCCTACTGGGATACACTAGGCAAATTCTTAAGGGCACCAGGAAACTAGTTGGCCTCCTGCTGATACTGGCCAAACGGAGGGTGGCAATGGTATGGGGAGGGAGACAATGCCCGGATGTGGAGCAGTGGACCAAGGATGTATTGTATTGCAACAACCTGAAGACCAGGTGGGGCAATATGCAGGGCAATAGATGGGGAGACAGATGAATGTGGGATGCATACACACTTTATTTACTGACAGAGTCCAATAAAGAGGCAGGGGGGCACCTCTCTCCACCTCTCTCCACAAGCCACTCCTTGACAGTCCCTGCGTACGGACAGCGCTCACCGGTGATTTCCTGATGCTCCCAAAGGAGAGAGTGATATCCTCGGAAAGGCAACTCTCCATCCTGCACCAACCCGGAAGAAGTTGAATTAGACACCAGCCAACTCAATTGACTAACCACTAGACTCAGCCTAGACCTGCTGATATCCTGCACACTGCAACATGCGGCACAACCCCTATTTTCAGTTTTAAACCCACTAATGTGTCAGCGTCAGTTCATAATAGCCAGATAATCGCAGATGGCAGACGGGCCGAGGAAAATATACCGGGGATGGGAGGGGACGAAGGGGGGATTATTGTACTGTTGTTTTTTCTTGCACTGTTTGAAATAAATGCCAATAAAAAGAAATTTGAACAAATTAACAAAATTAAAAATATTAGGCATGCAGTCATTTCTATGGTTCACAGCTATGGTAGCCTGTCCTAGTATACCTGCACTGCCATCATTGATCAATAAACTACTAGTAACTACTGCACCGAGACAACTATCAGGACTGAAAAAACCCGGTATGAGATGCGCTAGGTTTGCGATTTATTAGATTAGCAGGTCTGTATATCGACACACTACAATTAACAATCATATGTGTTAGAAAAGATACACAGAATATACTTGAACTCATTTAGTCATGAATCAAAATTAACACAAAAATGTACTGCAAATCATATGGCAAATCAATATACCATACATCACAAGATGTGTACCCTCATTTATCAGAATCATGATTCAAGGTTAACACTAAATGTTCCCCTAAATCATATAGCAAATCAATATACCATACATCAAAGATATACCAACATCAACTTGTTAGGGCACGTGCAGATGTTTCGCCCCTTAGAGCTTTTTCCAGGCTAATATATTTTCATGTAAGTCAAAATAAAAATACAAACTGTTCTCCATACACAATACATCTATATCTTTAACTCTACTACACCTTTTACGTGTCCATCATTTAAAGTACACAAAAAAAGAGGTGATGGCTGGAAGGTTTGGAATTAATTCTAACCTCTGGCAATGCTCTGGGCAACCCTCCAGACTATCGTTCTTTGCCTGCCAAGCCATTACAAAAGGGGAAAGACCATATGCAAATCAGGTTTGGTCCCACCCCAAAATGGGCAGTCCATCCCAAACTGTTGGTCACATCCCTTCTGCACGAGACCACAAGCATCCCCAAACATGTTTCAGCCTTGTTGGGCCTCATCAGTGAGGAGTAGCTTGGGTCTCTAGGCCCAGCAGGCACATGACCCACGTCTGGGCATACCTGTCCCACTCGGGGTGACTTACACAAAACAAGAGGTGATGGCTGGAAGGTTTGCAATGAAATCCTAACCTCTGGCATTGCTCTGGGCAACCCTCCAGACCATCGTTCTTTGCCTGCCAAGCCATTACAAAAGGGGAAAGACCATATGCAAATCAGCCTTGGTCCTACCCCAAAAGGGGCAGTCCAGCCCGAACTGCTTGGTCACATCCCTTCTGCACGAGACCACAAGCATCCCCAAACATGTTTCCACCTCGTTGGGCCGCACCAGTGAGGTGTAGCTTGGGTCTCTAGGCCTAGCAGGCACGGGACCCACGTCTGGGAATACCCGTCCTACTCAGGGTTATTTGCACAAAACAGAAGAGGTGATGAGAGAGGGTATGCCCAGACGTGGATCCCTTGCTCAATGCGCCATAGCGAACCAAGAGTCTCCCTGATTTAAAGTACTCCATAGATTATGTACAATTAGAAAATACATTACAATATGGTCCTTCTCATTGTCTTGATTTCTAAGGAGGTCTTCATGCCATGTCACAGAATCAGAAGATTTCTTGCAGCAGAGTTAGTATGAGACCAAGCATGAAAGGGAATGCTGCATAATGATATGTTTGAAGGAATAAAATATGTCCTACCATATGTTCAAAGTATAGTGCAAATCACCTCTGAGTTCAGTAACCATATAAAGAAACGTATAATGTATGGAAGGTTATACTTTATTATACGGTATCTGCAGAAATTACTGGAAAAAGAATCGAAGTGACAAAAATACCAACTTCGGCAATGGAAAAATAACTGAATACCCATAATGTCGATCAAGGGGAGCGGCATTATGAGACTTTGGGCTGTAGGGGTGTCTCTCGCTTCCATAAAAAAGGAAAGCGGGATCAAACAAAGTTTGAAAAATAAACAAAAAAAGAGACTCTGCAGCTCCGGTTCCCATCCACGTAAGTGGAGGGAACTGGCATCACAGGGAGACATGGAGTCTGCGAAACACAGCGGCACACAGCAAAGTGTGCCACCAAAAGGTAAGTAAGGGGGTTGGAGGGGGAGCGGGTTCATAGAAGGGCATTTTACTTTGGGTGATGTTCGTGAGCATTGCCATTTCGAAAAATTTCGAATTCGTAGTTTTCAGATTTGAAATTTGCGTAATTGAAATAATCATGGACCTCCTTATTATATGGCCAAATGTATATAAATGTGTTTTTGTTGGGTGTTTGTGGGTATCTACCTCCAGAATACAATTATATATACATTGTCCTTCCTTTTAGATATATAGTTTAGACGATATACTATAATGTGTGACAAGACCAATACCCTGGCCTTGTCAAAAGGGGGAGGGGAAGGTTAGCTAGAAAACAACCAAGAGATAGCCCTGCCTCTCAGGGACAAGACTGTTGCAGAGAAACCTCCAATTCCTATTCCTGGCCCTAGTGCCGAAATGTATCTGTGAAGACCACTTTCATCTCATACCATACCATGCTTTCGAATGACCTGGCCAGCAAACTTAAACAATTAATTTGCAAGCTGAACTGCCCCTGAAACCATGGTTCTCGAGTCCAGCGCGAATCACACCTTGCTACCCACACTCTCAGACTAGCATATGATTGTGATTGTAGAATCGGGCCCAGAAGTGACCATGGCGTGTCCATTACAAGCATCTTGACCATGGCGTGTCCATTACAAGCATCTAATTTTGCAAACCATAAACCTATTTCATTTCTTTATTCTTTGGAAAGGGGAACCAACCCGATTAACTCTGCCCTTCTCATGAAGTCTGATATTGTAATCTCTGAAGGGCCTTGTAATGAATAGGAGAAGGAAAAACTGCCTTAATTGAAGATGATAAAGGTCTTCAAATCGTGGACAGAAACATTGCTAACAGCACTTGGAGGTTTAGGACTCACTTCAGCTCCTTGATCAATCTGACTTTGCTTTATAGGAGGGCAACAATCGAATCCCTGCAAATCATCTGAAACCCCAGGAATTGCCTCACCTGTGATGGGAACACCTCTGATTTCTCCCAGTTTACCTCAAACCCTAGATTGTACAGTAAACGTAACATTAAGAACAGCAGAGAATGAGCCTCCATTGCCGATTTAGCCACGATTAAAAAAATCGTCCAAGTAAATCATAAAGCAAAAACCCCTTGTCGATGATAAGCTTCCCCTGACATTAACAGTTTTCTGAAATGCCAGGGTGCTGAGGCTAGACCCAATGCCAAGAACTTGAGGCAATACTGCCTCCCTCCCATGGGAACTGAAAGAAGCTCCTGTAATCCAGAACAATGTAAATGGTTAAATAAGTATCTTTTAGACCAGCTTAACCAAGTAGTTGCCAGGACTTTAAACATCACTCCCTCAGTTGGGCAATGGTCTCCAGCTTGAAAATACTTTAAACAAAGAAACAACTGAGGTCTCTAAGATTATGAAAGGGTGAACCCCCTTCCAGACCAGAAAAATGTTGCTCAACACCCTTCATGGAAGAGGTTTGCACCTTTATATCACAACCTCTGGCATCTCCTGCGAGACAAAGAGATGGTCTTCCTGGGATATTGATATCTCTCTCCTGAGAACAGGAACCCTAGGTGTGCTGATGAATTATAACTTGAACTGTCTACTGTTTGCAACGCGCGTGGATCCTGTGAAATTGCCAGCCAGTTTTTGAAAAGTGACGAATACAACCCCTGGCGGGTAGACCTCTTTGAAGAGACCGACAATTTACCCTGCAGGAACTGATCTCAGCCATGTTTGCCTCTGCTTGACTGCTCTCTCTGGTGAGAGAAAGAGGATTCGAAGGACGGAAAATCTTGTCTTCCTCAGTATCGCTTGTGGGCAAGGCCTGAGGGTCTAGAAGAGCAGCCTGAAGAGCAGCCTCTGCCACTTCAAGCCTTAACAGAGACCTTGGGAGGAATGATTTTCCTCATAGATGCTTTGGCCTTTTCTATGGCTGTGAAAGTGGTGACATGTATACCCATTCCATTTATGAATACATTCCAAAAAAGATTGGAACACGCTGCCCCTGATTCTAGGGATTCTGGCAACCTGCCCAGTTTACTAATAATCTTTATGAACAGATATTGCCAATTGTGCCAATGCCTAATTAATAAGTAATAACGCTAGCCCACTTAATATTTGAAAATTGAAAATTAAAGACATTTCAAAGAGACTGCTCAAGTGGGTTTGAATTTCACTATCAGTGTGTTATTAATTATTAATTAGGCATTGGCGCAAATGGGTAAATCTGTTCATTTTGACTTTATATAGCTTCATAGGGCTTGAAGCTATCCTTTTTCCCCACCCTTTGCTGCCTACTAGTGCCAGATTCAACTAATGAGGCAGTCATTTGATTAGGAGGGTGGTCAGCGCAGTAGAACACCAGCCTTTAGATTAGTAAGTAATAATCTTCCTTTGGGCAATGATTTCTCTGACTGTAGAAGCCCTGTGAAGATGAAACTTGCTGTGGGCTCCTTAAAGGCTTGGCAGATTAAAGTAAGACCCCTAGCATCCTTCAATGACTTCTGGCAGCAACGGGTGCATAGGTCACCTTTGGTGTCAGGTTTTGGAATATAACGTTTTTGTGACTCTCAGTTCTTTGGTGCTGCAGCCGCAACACAGATGTCTCAATGGTCTCTGCTGACCTGGACCCTCACCAAGTCTGGACCCTCGGGACATCTTCATTAGCTTCTGGTGGCTGGAATCCTATGACAGACCTTCCACTGCACCCAACGACTCTGGGGTCGCTCCGGCGGCAAAAAGTGTTTAGGGGTGATGGCAAGGATGCCCTTTCAAATGTTCTTAGGCAGTTTGGAACTTTTGCAGCTCCAGGTGTCCAGCAGCACTACGCCAAGATACCCTCTCTTCTGGGTGGTAGACAGCAATGACTTCCAGCGGTCACAAAATGCACCTCCAGACCCTTGGTGTCACCAATGGACCTCTCTAGCTCGAGATATCCAACACTCCTCTTCTGGAAATTGAAGACCCCTTCCCCGGACTGCAGGCACACAGGACTGGCTTCCAGGATACTTCCATGAAGAGCAGCAGCTTTGCACAGTGGTCCTTCTTTGCTCGGGGAGAGGCCTCCTTTGCAGGTCATCTCTGGATCAGTCCTTGGGAGACACGACAGCTTTTAGATTACTTGAAGAAATTGCAGCAGCAGACTCCTCCTCCAGCTGGGCTTCAAGGACCAGCTTATATTTGCTTCAGCTTTGACTTCAGCTTCTCAACTAATTGTTAAGTGAGAGGTCCCCAGACATACACATCCGTCCTTCATTCATTCTGGCTGAGCCAGGCTCAGTCAGCCAATCACACAGAAGTGCATTCATGCAGGCAGACCGCCAGTCAAGCTCACAGGCATTCAGGCCATTTACTCCACCCAGACACCCATAACAAGGAATGTGGATTGGGGCAAGTACCCAGCCTTTCAGCACACTACACTGCATTCATGTCAGTTTCGGTCCAGGCTGTCTCATTCATTGTGTCACAAACACAGAAACCAGACACTCACAACAGAGAATGTGAGTTGACTCCCAACTTCATTCACACAGGTCCCACTCCTAGGGTCTACCCACAACACACAACACCTGGGAAGGCTCCAGTCAGTCTGACAGGAGGCAGCCCCAGAGCCGTATATGGTTTTTCCACCGAACAGCCATTCAGGGGGAAAGGGAATAGAGGCATATATGGTGTTTCCACCCAACAGCCATTCAGGAGGAAGGGACAGAGTCAGGGCTTCCTAGGACTTTTGGAACAAGGTAAAATGCAATGCAATCCAAGAGGCCACCAGGGTGTCCTTCTATCAGGAATCCATTGATTCCTATAGCAGGGGCTGGGTGTCCCAAAAATGGAGGACATTCAGAGCCACTGCCAAGTCAGCATTTAGCTGCCACCAGCCCATACCCTGCACTGTGGCCAACACGCAGGTGCCCAAAAACACACAAGGTGTACAAGGGTGTACCCCTACCCATGCGTGCCATAAGGGTATCCCATGTGTGTTGTTTACCAAAAGATAAAATGAAGTGCTGCACTGCCAGAGGTCCAGGATGGACCTCAGTGGTGTAAAACATAAGGAAAACAGACACAGAGAAGTGATAGGACAAGGACTGGAGGCCCTGTCCATCCATAAGGCATTTCCAGCATCACATGCGCCCCCCCCCATACTGAGGTCAGGGCAACTGATCTCCCACGGGATTGTTACCCTCATCCAGACAGTCAACATACCTCCGGGAAAGGCCATCTGCATTATCATGACTCTTCCCTGGCCTATTCCAAATGGTGAAGTCTAGCCCTTGCAGGCTAATGGACCACCTGAGCAGTTTGGGGGTTTCACCCTTCATCTACATAAACCCCTTTAAGGGATTATGGTCAGTTTGGACCTTAAAGGCAGACCCTGTAAGGTAAGGTCTAAAATGCATAAGTGCCCGCAATTATACTAAAACACTCCTTTTCAACTGTGGCCCACATGCGTTCCCTACCCTTAAATTGCCTAATGATGAAAATGTTGGGGTGTTCTCTCCCTTTGTCATCTAACTGAGACAAGACAGCTCCAATTCCAGTGTCACAGCGTTCAGTTTGCACAATAAAGGGTTTGCTGTAGTCAGGGGCACCCAAGACAGGTGCCCTGCAGAGACTTTCCTTCAAGCCATCAAAGGCCCATTAACAGTCCTCACTGCAATTAACCTTCCTAGGCTGCTTGGGTGATGTCAGATCTGTCAGAGGTGCAGCTATGGTGCCATAGTCTGCCATGAAGGTTCTGTAGTACCCGGCGAGGCCCAGAAAAGCTCTCACCTGGTTTTGAGTAGAGGGAGTCACCCAGTCCTGTACAGCTTGTACTTTACTAAGGGGAGGTTGGATTTGACCTCCTCCTACCTCATGACCAAAGTAGTTAACCTTCCACCGTGCTATCTGGAACATGTTTGCCTTGATAGTGTGTTTGGCTCTTTTCATGGCCTGCAACACCCTATCCAAGTGTGTCAAATGCTCTTCCCAGGTGGAACTGTAGACAGCAAAGTCATCTAGGTAGGCCACACAGAAAGCCTCCAGCCCACCGGGAGCATGATTGACTAACCTTTGGAAGGTGGCAGGGGCATTCTTGAACCCAAAAGGCATAACCTTAAACTGGTAGAGCCCTTCTGGTGTTGAGAAAGCTGTTTTCTTCCTGGCCTGGTCAGTCAGAGCTATATGCCAATAGCCTGATGTGAGGTCAAAGGAGCTCACAAACGTGGCAGCACCTATCTTGTCCACAAGCTCATCAGCCATGGGCAATGTGTGTGCATCAGTCTTGGTGACTGCATTGACTCCTTTGTAGCCCACACAGAACTTCCAATCCTTGGTACCTGCCTAGGAACTTGCCTTGGGCACAAGGATCACTGGGCTGGACCACAGACTTGTTGAGGGTTCAATAATGCCCAGGTCCACCTGTCAGTCTAGAAAATTAGACACCCCTCGAACGGAAGGCAATGCAGGATAATTGGTTGGCCGAAGACCAACCGCCTCATTTAAAGTGTTAAGAATATATGCTCATTAGTCATTACATAGTTACTAGCTTAACTAGAGTGCGGCCATTTTAAGATGACCAGAATCGCCATGTTTGATTCTCTCTCTGTTCTCTTTAACGCTGCTACTTTGCCTCATGTAAAACTGCTTTGCTGAAGATATTATTCCGCTTCAATGGTCTAAGGTTACTAAAGACATGTTGAAACATTACGCTGGAGAGCCAGACAGAAATGCCTGGTTCCCTCCCGCACATATCCTTGAAGGCAAGGAGCAAGGCATTTTAATCAGTACACGGATGCCTGTGAGTCGCCTTAAAAGAATAGCAATGTACGAAACTAATATTAAAGGGTTTGAATTATGTTCTTCTTTACGGCCCCCCTTCTGAGCACTGTGAGGCCCCAGAGAGCAAGCTGACCTCTAGAGCGTGAATGAAAACCAGGAGATAGTAAGGCCTGGAATGTGCCAGTCCCCCTATGCGCAGCTTGTCCATGAAAACAGAAGCGCTGTGTTCTCACAAATAACGAATAGTGTCTGTAAATTCGAGATTGCAAACTGTCACTAAATATGGTGATCTAAAGTGTCATATTTGTCACCATGGTCGATCATCGCCTCCACTTCAAAGGGAATTAATTAGGGGCGGCATCGAATGTGTCAAATGTGTCATTACTGATTATAAGATGCTCATTTTGTATATATGTAACTGATGTACGATTTTCGCTCTCTTGCATCCCCCGAGGTCTGTTAGACACATCGCGGGTCGTGGGACCATTTGACCAACTGGGAATATTTGTTCTGCAATAAACCCTAGTTTTTGGGAATACAACCTCGTGTCTAGCGTATTAGTTTGTGTGTGGTGATTGTGCCTTGTTTCCACATCCGAGGGTCCCTCAGGGGCCCCTTCACACCATCTTGGCAACCTCTACCTGGATGTGGTTCTTTACAGTGTCTAACATTCTGTAGCATCTGGGGTGAGGCCTGGTGTCAGTGAGAACAGAGGGGCATACTGCTGGAGCAAAGCCTGCAGGTCCTCTGCTGCTCTGGTGTCAGAGCCATCCTGAGGGTTGTAATGCAGCAAGTCAGGAAGGGGCTAACTCTCATCCTCTTCTTGCTCTAAAGCTAGCAAGAAGCATGCGACTTCTCCTCTCCTGTGGAAAGGCTTGAGTCTGTTGCCATGGAAGACTTGAGCGGTTACCCCAGGAATACCCATGTCAACCAGATAGTTGACTTCACACCTCTTGGAGATTATCCTGAAGGGTCCATTCCACTTATCTGCCAATGCTCGAGGATTGGTAGGCTCCATGACAAGAATCTCCTAACCAGGAGTCCAATCCACTTATGAGGCCTCAAGGACAGGCCAGTACTTATTCAATTCCTGGCTTGCCTTAAGGTTTGCTGTTGCCTAGACCATCATCTGTGCCATCCTCCTTCTGAGGCCTAACACACAGTCCCCCACTTGCTTGGCAGGACCTGGATGGGTGACTTCCAAACCTTCTCGTACTAAGGCAAGGGGCCCCCTCACTGGATGTCCAAAGAGGAGCTCAAAGGGGCTGAAACCAATACCCTCTTGAGGCACCCTTATGTAAGCAAACAGCATGCACGGTAGGAGGAGATCCCATTTCCTCCTTAGGGGCACTTCCAAAGCACCCAGCATGCCATGAAGTTGGTTCCCCTGTCAGAGATCAGCTTTTTAGGAAATCCAACTCTGGTAAAAAATAAAAAATGCCCAGGAGAGCCCTGGCAACCACCTTGGCTGTTATGGTCTGAAGGGGTTTAGCCTAAGGGTACCTGGTGGCATGCTCTATCAGTACTAGGATGAACCTGTCTCCACCTGATGTGGGAGGGTCAAGGGGACCCACAATGTCGATGCCCACCCTCTCATATGGTGTGCCAACCACTGGCAAAGGCTGCAGCGTGGCAATGACACTGCCTCCAGTCTTGTCAGACAACTGACAAGTGGGACAGGTCTTGCAGTGAGCTTCCACTTCTACTCTCATTCTGGGCCAATAAAAGTGGGCTGAGAGCCTTTGCTTGGTCTTCTTGATCCCAAGATGACCAGCTAAGGGCACCTCATGCGCCAACTGCAACAGGAAGGGCCTGTATACCTGGGGTAAAACCAACCTCTTGACTGCAGCAGGTTCAAGTTGAGTGGGCTCACTTTAAATGTGCTTGCCCACCCAATAAATCTTAAAATTCCAATGTACTTCACCTTGTGCCGGGGCCATTTTTCTAAGACTCTCCAGAGAGTGGCACTCTCTTTGACCCTTACAAAAATCCCTCCTAGAGGGCCCGCCTTCAGCCAACAGGCATTGAAGGTCAGGGTGATCTTCTGGGTTGAACACCTCTCTCTGAAGAGGGTACTCTGGCTCATCTTGTTCTGGAGTTGAGTCAAGGGTCACAACTGGGCCTAGTCCCTCAGTGGGTGCTGTAGAAACCGCAGGAAGAGAAGGATCCCCCTTCACAGAGGTTGTCTTCTTACTCTTCTTCTTAGCTTTGGAGTTCCCCTTTGGCTTGGGTAACTGACTATCAGTCAGACCCTGTTGTACCTGTGACCTAATGACTGCAGCAGCAGTCAGGGGTAACCCATCTGAAATTAAACCCATCTCAACCAAGTTATTCCCCAACAACATGTTGGCAGGCACATTGTCCTTAATCGGGACAGGAAGCTTTGTTGTCTTGTCATCAATCTCAGTGGTAACTAGGGCTACAGGAGATAATTTGGGAGGCCCACCAGCTAACCTGGTGGTTCTCAGAGGAGTACCTACATAGTCCTCTGGCCTGAGCAGGGTCCTGTCCAACACAGACATGCTAGCCGCAGTGTCTCTCAAACCAGTGTAAGGCTGGCCATTTATGAGGACACTTCTCAAAGATCTTTTAGTGTTCTGTGGGATAGTAGCCAGTACTTCTGAGTACTAGTCCCAGGCCCGAAGGGACACTAAGGAAATCTTGGCAGGAGCACCAAAGGTGATTTCTGGAGAGGAGGGAAGGACAGTGGCCTGTACCTCAGGCATAGAGTAAGGGTAGTTCAGGCTGACAGTGCCATACCTATACACTTGGGGTCACCCGTTCTGTGGTCCAAGGCCCCACAGTCCCAACAGGTGCCAGGAATATAAGGGACTGAACTGGATCCACTCGGCGACTGCTTTGCAGCAGGAGCACCACCACTATTACTCCCACCCACATGAGACCTATCCCCATTAGATGTTTAGGCCTTAGAGGGCGAATGTTTAGTTTTATTCGTATGTGGCTGCTTCTTGGACTCCTCAGCCTTCTGAGGGTTCCCTTTCTCTTTGTCCTTGTCCTTCCCACTGGGATACTTAGGGGCCATCCACCGGGAGGCCCACTTATCAGCCAACTTGGCCACCTTAAAGGGATCCAAAATATTCTGGTCAGCAATCTACTGACGCAGCTCTGGTGAACAAGCCTTAGAAGAATGTTCAAAAGAAAGAGGCGTGACAGTTCAACAAAAGACTTGGCTTTGTAACCATCAATCCATCCCATCATATCATATCCATATGTGCAGCACTCAACCAATCAACCAAAGACATATTATCTCTCTTCTTTTTATCCCTGAACCTTTTAAGGTACTGGGCATGTGTCTTGCCAAACTTAGCAATCAAAGCAACTTTCATACACTCATACTGACTTTTTTCTTCCACACTCAGTTTCAGAATACAGTTATAACCAGTCTGAGGTACTCTACTTAACAAACACTTAGCCCAATCTCTATGGTCAACATCATGGATACCACAAGCCATTTCAAATGCTTCTATCCATTGGGGGATATCAGAACCCTCCACATACACACCAACCAAATCTTTCATAAACCTGGTTGGAGGAGACCTGACACTCTCAACTGTTTTGGCTGAAGTCTCCATCATAGCTTTCTCTAGCTAGATTCTCTGACATTCAGTGTCTTTGTCTTTGAGTTCAAGATATCTGTCTTTGAGTATAACTTGGTGTGCCAACTCCTCCTTCTTCAACTCAGCTTCAGTCTCTATCTTTTTGTATTCAAAGGCCAATGTCATCCTTCATAACTAGAGTTCCAGGGCACTCCCTGAAGAAACAATGCTGGGGTTTGGAATAGAAGTGACAAGAGAGGTGGCAATCCCAGTGGCAACATCTGTGACTTCATGACAGAGCCCCCCCTCCATGTTCATCAAGAGTATCACAATCTGCCTGGTAATCCAAAAGGGCAGCTATAAGCTTTGCCCTAGATTTATCTTCAAAATCTATTTCTCCCACTTCACACGCACTCTGGAGAGCCTCTAAGCTCATCCTAGTCAATTTACCATTTTCAAGATTTTCCATTGTTTGTAGTGTAGTTATCAGTATACACTAATAAAATGCTAAATCAATAAAGAAGTGTGGATATTTTGTGGTACCTAGGTTCAACACTGAGTGTTAAAACCAGTGATCCCACTGCTGTACCAGCAGTGTAAAGACGGGAGGGGGGTATCTGTACTTCTGTCCCCTATATGGTAAGGGCACAGAACACCCCAGCAAGGCTCTCAGTTTGGTAGTATGGATGAGCAACCAGGCTTAAGCTTTGAGGAGGTGATGCAGGCAGGTTCTTAAGTACAGTATTTCCCCAAAGCCCCCACAAAGGAATGTCCACACCATATATTAGGTGATAACACAGCTTCTTTATATACAATAAAGGTTCAGGAATATATACACATGCAAATAATAACACTTTGTGCTTGGAATACTTATTCAAAGAATGGCAAATATATACACTCTATGTGGCACCACACATCACTTAAATCCAGTAATAGATGCACTAACTGCAGACAGTTTTAAATAGGCAGGTGGATTCTTAAGTCAGGTGTAACATCATAGAATAGGGAAGAAAGGCAGGTTAGGTATGAACAGTGGCAGAATGCTTTCTTTAGACTAGACAAGTAATCCTGCGTGAGGATCACTCCCACCTGGGCAACCTGTAAGGGAAAAGTAAGGGAGTAACTTATGTTGTCTTTTACAGCCCAGTCCAATAATGTTCAATAACCTTGTGCTTTCTTTTAAAAGGTTCTGCCACCCCAAAGTACCTAAGAGGCCAGAGGAGAACAGGATCCAAGATGAATCTGGGACCCCTAGTCGACTCCTGGGATTAGAAGATGGTCTTCCTCCTCACAGTACCTTTGGCCCCTTGGCAGGTGAAGTGGCAGAGTTTTTCGGCTTTACTCAACGATTCCCTCTAAGGGTGGACCCCCTTTTTAAGAAGGAGCCACTTGGATGCTGAGTCCAAGAATAAAAAGGAAACAAATTCTTTCTGAAGTGCAGCTGTTTTACTCTTCGCAGTATTCTCCTTTGGTCAATGATTTCTACAACCGCACAAGGGGCGTGGCTACGAGAGCCATGTAGGAGGACGCGTTCCAGCGGAGCTCCCGAGATCCTGAACAGATCCGGGCAAATCAGTGCAGTACGACTGCTTATTGAATACCGACGATATGCATGCCAGCGTGTGAAGGTGCTACCGAAGTACTGTGAACTTTTGGAGGTCATAGCAGCTACGACGGCTAAGATCGGAGAAGAAAAGTCGAGAGACGCTGAGAACAAAGGGCGACTCAAAATGGCCGACATAGGCCCGAGACGGAATTGAAAAGAGTTGCGGGAAGACCTAACCAGGTCAGCGTGTAGTGCGCCCACTCATCATTCGGTAGACCTGCACATCCTCAGAACCATGTCCAGTAAGGCAGTGCGACCTAAGGCGAAACAGCCCACGCTGGACGACTTCACCAAAACGTCCCCGGGCCTGGACGCCACCAAGAATAAGGATGCACCGGCCGTGGGTGGCGCGACAACTTCGAGCTCTAACCAAGAAATCCTGGCAGCGATTGCGGACCTGAGAGCGGCCTGGGAGTCGAAATTAGAACTGGCTGTCTCTGAATTAAAAACGGCATTGGACCTCAAAGTTGGGGAGGTCCAGGAGGACGTCAATCTACTGAGACAAGACGTTAGGGTTCTGGCGGAGCGCACAGAGTCCCTGGAAAAAGAAGTTGGCCCGAATACGGCGGACTGTGCCACCCACAAGGCAAAACTGCACGCCCTAATCCAAAGGGTGGGCAACTTGGAAAATAGAGTGGAGGAGGCGGAAGGACGGGCCCGTCGCAACAATATCCGCATTGTGGGCCTACCGGAAGGGACGGAGGGCCGTGACCCTACTGACTTTGTTGAGACCATGTTGCTGCAAGAGATACCCGGAGGGGCCTTATCCCAAGGCTTCGCAGTGGAGAGAGCACATAGAGCCCTAACGAGGAGGCCGCCTCCCGGAAACCCGCCCAGACCCATCATTGCCAAAATTCTTAACTATCGTGATCGGGAAAGAATATTAGAACATTTTCGAAAAGGAGGCACGATCAAGAGAGGAGCAGCAAACATCACGGCGTATCCGGATTACACCCTAGCTGTGCAGCGGAGCCGCATGAACTTTGGGACTGTGAAACGGAGGCTGAGGGAGGCAGGTTACAAATATATGTTGCTTTACCCTGCAAAACTGAAGGTCATACAGGCGCATAAAACTTTATTTTTCGAGACCCCAGAAGACGCCATGGAGTGGCTCGACGCACAGGGGTGCCCTCAAGAATCGGCGGACCGGCCCCAGAAGGACTTGGAGGAGCTGCGGAAGACGTAAAATGGCATCGCAAGATGGCGAGACTCATAGACCCTGGGACTTGATTATAGTCGGTTCGGAACCTTCGGTATGGAAGGTCAGTTGGTTGTACTGTTTGTCACAAATGAGATTATCATTGAACGGGAGCCCCATGGAGCGATACTCTCTCCCCACAATAGCTTAGGTTAGGTGGCCATTAGGGCGACCTCACCCTACTGGGCTCCGTGCACGGACCGGTGTTTGCGGAACCAGATGTGGGGGTGCCTGAGCTCTTTTGTTGAAGCTGGGCAACAGTTGGGGTGTGTGGTGTTGGGGGGGGGGTGGGAGAGGGAGGGGAAAGGGAGTTGGAGTTTGGTTGTGTGTGTGGTTAGTTTGGGAATGAGCTTATTCGCGGAGTGGCTGCAGTGGGACGCCTTCTGTGTCATGAGAATCGCTGGAGGTTCCCGTAAGTGGGGTGGGAAGACACATAGCAGCCATGGGTGACCTCAAGATTGCCACCTGGAACGTCCGAGGCCTCAATAATTACCTGAAAAGAAATAAAGTCATGTTGTATCTTAAACGACAGAAGATCGACATTGCCCTACTACAAGAAACGCACCTGGCCCAACATAAACTAGACCTTGTAAAGAAAAAATGGGGTGGTACAGTGGTGGGCTCCCCTAACTCGGCCTATGCCAGAGGTGTGCTGATCTGGGTGGCCCCGCATGTCCCACTCTGAATTGTACGAGAGGAGGTAGACACGGAGGGTAGGCTGGTAATACTGAGGGTACTGATTGAGAACAGAGGACTGAGTATTATTAATACATATGCCCCCAATCAGAATACTGCTGTATACTTCAGGACTCTATGTACACTCCTGGGCCCGTGCGCAGGGGAACCGATCATCTGGGGGGGGACTTTAACTGTGTTCTTGACCCCAAGATAGATAGGTCCGACAGTAAAGTAGACAGGCCCACCCCAGCGGCCAGGGCTCTACGGGTTCTATTAGACGACTATGGACTAGAAGATGTCTGTAGATTGAAACACCCCACGGCCTTGCAGTACTCTCATTATTCGGCCCCTTAACAGTTGCACACGAGACTAGATTACTTCTTTGCTACGCCAGAAGTGGCGATAACAACTACACAGGTTGAATACAGAGCGAGGGTCCTGTCGGACCATTCGCCCTTGGTGATGGTCTGGCAATATGGCCACCCCAGAGGGCGGATTCCAACATGGCGCCTTCGGGCGGAGGCGCTCAGAGACCCGGTCTTTAGAGAAGATATTAGAGAGACGATTACAAGGTATTTTGAGGAGAACACGGGCAGTGTGGATTCGGCTGGTACACTTTGGGAGGCCTTCAAGGTGGTAGTGAGGGGCGACGCTATTTCTAAATCAAAGGGCCTTCAGGGGGGGGTTTTAGCTGAGCTGGAGAAAGTGGAGAAAGAATTGGAGCGTGAATGTACCAGAGGGGGAGGGGACACAGACCTAGTACTCGAATTACAACAACGATGCTCAGAGCTTTGGGAGCGGCTTTGTGACCTCAATTACAGGAAATACGTGGAGAGGCAACATGCAGGAGGTGACAAAACTGGTCGCCTACTGGCATGGCTTTATAAAAGGGAAACCCCCAGGGCCCCGGTCAGGATGATAGAAAGGGAAGACGGAGAGGAGGCTCACACTCAGGAAGAGGTTAATGCTGCTTTCTTAGATTATTATAAAGCGCTGTATGAGGACAAAGGGGAAGACAATCTGGATAAAATCAGGGACACACTGGAAGATATAGAACTGCCCAGGATTAGTGCAGAGGAAAGGGAGGAGTTAGATGGCCCCATCACGCTAGATGAACTGGAAGAGGTGGTGAAACGGCTGCCTACTTGCAAGACCCCGGGCACTGATGGACTCCCGAGTGAGTTCTACAAAACGTATAGCGCAGAGATACTCCCCCCTATGCTGGAGATGTATAACGAATCATTCGAGGGAGGCCGATTGCCAGACACGCTCAGAGAAGCGCTGATCGTACCACTACCCAAGCCTAACAAGCCGAGACAACACTGTGGATCGTACAGACCGCTGTCGATGTTGAACCAAGACAGTAAGATCCTGACAGCGGTCTTGGCGGACAGGCTGCGCAAGGTCATCGGCAGACTGATACACTCGGATCAGACAGGTTATGTCCCTGGCAGGAATATAACTCATAATCACAGGCGGCTCCACCGAGTGATAGAAGAAGGGAACAGAAGAGATGAGGAAATGGCAGTGATCTCCCTAGACGCAGTTAAGGCGTTTGATTCGGTGAGGTGGCCGTGGCTGTTTGCGGTCCTGAGGGAATATGGGTTTGGGCCAGGCTATATCAGATGGGCGAGACTACTGTATAGCCAGCCAACGGCTAGAGTGCGTACGGGATCAGTGATATCCGATAAGTGGCACCTAAGTAGGGGTACTAGGCAGGGATGTCCTTGGTCCCCGATGTTATACATATTGGCCTTGGAACCCTTAGCGGTATATCTTAGACAGCAATATGACCTGGTGGGCATCGAGGTGGGAGGAAAGAGCCATTTGATATCCTTATATGCCGATGACTTGCTGCTATACCTAAAGTATCCGGAAGAGAACCTCCAGTATGTTTTGGAGGTCATGCAGAAGTATGCCGAATTGTCCGGCATAGCGGTTAATCCCGGCAAGTCGAGCATGTTCCCCCTAGGGTACTATTCGAGGGTCCCCACGGAACGCTTACCGGTATTGCCCGTGCCTTGGGCAGCCGAGTCCTTCCGATACCTCGGAATAGACATATATCACACTGTGGGAAACGAACATCTGCATAACACCCAGGTTGCTGTGGATAAAATCCGTGTGTCTATGCGATTTTGGGAAAAGCTGCCGCTAGCGATGATAGGGCGAGGGGCGTTGCTTAAAATGGTTGTCTTGCCTAGACTGCTGCATTTCTTCAACAACATACCATACTTAATAGCTAGGAAGTTCTTTACCAAACTCGAAAGTATGTGCAGGGACTTCCTATGGCACGGCACTCGCAACCGAGTGGCGCTGTGGAAGCTACAAAACTTCTACGATAAAGGAGGGATTAAATTACCACATTTTGAGGCCTATTATGTAGCGAGCCAATTGCAATATGTTACACAGTGGCTCTCTGATGAGGAATCTCCCGAGTCCAGGTTGGTTGGGACAGATTGCACCCCGTTTTATTTGAAGGAGATCATCTGGGTCCCTAGACAAGACTTAAATCTTCGCCCTGGTATGCTGTTACTTGGGTGGAAAATGTGGCGTAGAGCATGCCGGCTACTGGAAAGCCCGGATCCGTGTTCGCCGCAGGTGCCACTGGTTGCCTTGACTGCGGGGGATGGTCAACTTAGAAAAACAATCAGAATGTACTGGGAATCGGTTGGGTTGGCCACGTTAGGAGATATATGGCAAGATGGGGCCATCAAGGATTTTGCAGACCTAGAAGAAGAGTCTGGGTTACATGGGGGCCAATACGTTACATACCTCAGGTTGGTACAGATTATCCGAAAATCTTGGCCTGAGACGGTGTTAGCGGAGGAACCGGACGCCCTGATTGATACAATATATGACATATCAGAGGGCGGACACGAGATCTCCAGATTGTATGAGGTGGTGATGTCCCGAGTGGGGAAGGACTTGACAGACTTGAGACTAGAATGGGAAATGGAGGTGGGGGTTCAGATGACTGATGGGATGTGGGAACGGGCTCTGGGATATCATAAAAAAGTGTCCAGAAATGCTAGATTACAGCAAATCCAACTATATATCACACACAGAGCGTATATGACCCCCAAGAGAATAGCTAAGTTTGCGAACTCGGGCAGGCAGGCATGCCCGAAATGTAACGAGGAGGACGCGGACATGACGCATATGTTCTGGTCCTGCCCAGTAATTGAAGTCTTCTGGAGAGAAGTGTCACAGAAGTTGGCTGACAAAGGGGTCCCGATAAGCATTGACACGAACCGGGCTTGCCTTCTAGGGGGGTTCCCCAGACCGAAGAACACCAGACATCTGGGGAAACTGAGAGACCTAGCGTATATACTCGCTAAGAGGAGGATAGCTATGAACTGGAAGCAATGCTACAAACCTAGGATAGAGATGTGGTGGAGGGATCTCCAAAAATGGGCGGAAGCCGAAACCATGGTCTGGCAAGAGGCATGCAGTAAATGCAGGGAGGAGGATGTGGGCAACCTAGTAGCCTGGAGGTCATTAGTCACTGGTCTGTTTGGGGTACGAGGAGAACCTACTGCCTCGGAGGAGGAAGTCACCCGGCCACATCAGGTCGATACAGAACTACCCTGTGGATGAGCTCTTGGGGGGGAGGGGGGGAGTGTAGTGTTGTGTTTTGTTAAGTGTTTATTGTCTTACTGTATATAATGTCACAAGTTTGTTTATACTGTTTTCACTTAAAACAAAATAAAAATATATTTAAAAAAAAAAAAAAAAAATGATTTCTACAACTGTAGAAGTCCTGTGAAGATGAAACTTGCTGTGGGCTCCTTAAAGGCTTGGCGGATGAAAGAAAGACCCCAGGGACTCTTTTATGACGTCTGGCAGGGGCATAGGTCACTTTTGGTATCGGGTTTCGGAAAATCATGGTTTTCTGTTACGCTCACCTGGTCTCTGAGGAGGCGTTGGGGCACGGTCGCAGCCCTCCCAGGGATTAAACTCCTCTTGTCTGTTCCACCCTCTGCGTCTGTGTGGTGATGAGCAGTGCGGTTCCTGCGTGAATATCAAGGGGGTTGTATGAGTATGCAGCCTGTGGTCCCTGACCCCTTCTCCAGACCTCTTCTACCTGGATTTGGCTTCCCTGGGGTTGCACTACTCTTGAGGCTCACCTGCTGAATGATGATGAGCTCTCCGTCCTGCTGCTTCGGGCGCTTGTTGAAGGGGACCGAGTTCCTTCACTGGTCCCTTGTCGTGGAAGTCCAGGCCAGCTGCGACTAGTCCACTTCCCTTGTAGTTAAGTGCTTCCCTTGTTTCCACTTGCCCGCTTGTCTTCTGACTGTTGTAATTGTATTTGTAAAGTTTGTTCTCTGTCCTTTGTATGTAATGTCTCCTTTCTCTGCTCTCTCCCCTTGCAGGTGGTGTAGCGGTGCCAGCGGTAGCTGCGGTAGAAGAAGCAGAGCCGGCGGTACAGAGGAGCGGGGCTGATATGGTCCGACGGCTGGTAAGTAGCCTTTAATGGTGCCTTAGGGTGCGCATTGGGTTTTAAATGCAGCGTGACCCTGGGTTGGGTGTTTTCAAGAGTTCTAACCTTGTCTGGTCTTCTTTTCTCATTTCAGGACTTTGGCTTCGTGGGTAAGAGAGCGCAGGTGCTGCAGCGTCGATTTGGGATCTGCCAAGAAGATGGAGGGTTGCCGTGAGATGCGAGCCAGGGTCCAGGTAAGGATGCTGTTGTTGCAGGATCACAAGGTAAGTAGCTGGTCCAGGCGGCGCTGAGCGTCACGTTGCATGGAGATGCAAAGTAACGCGAAGCATTTGCTTGAGGGATCAGTGCATTTATATAGTCTTGTTCCCGGCCACGCCCAGTAGCTCTGGCCTGCCTGCTGCCACGCCCTGCCACACCCAATGAGTCAGCACCTGAAGACCAGGCCTAGGAAGCCACGCCTGATTAGTCAGCACATGGGGATGTTCTTCTGGAATAAAGGCTTTCAGCACCTGGAAAGTTCTTGTAAAATAAAAGCACTCCAGCACTGAAGTAAAATAAAAGCACTCCTGCACTGAAATAAAGTGTGCACTGAAATAAAATAAAAGCACTCCTGCACTGAAATAAAGTGTTCCTGCTCCCATCTCTATATGAGCCTGGGGCCAGGACTGAGTCCAGCCAGGGCCCCTGTGTTTATGAGTCCTAAAGGGACATAAGTGAGTCAAGTGTATAGGCAAAACACTTGTGTATAGGCGCGTTACAAATGCCATATCATATCATATCATAAGTGACCCATTTACTTCATTAGCTGGTGTGGTTTTTGTGTTCTGGGGCTCGTGGCCATGACATTTTCTGACTTTTGGGTTCTTCAGTGCTGCAGCTGCAAAACAGACATCTGGACGGCATCTGGTGACCTGGACTCGAACACTGGAGTGGACCTCGGACCCTCACCAAGCCTGGACTCTCAGGATGTTTTTGTTAGCTTCTGGTGGTGGGAATCCCACCGACGAACCTTCCACTGCACCCAACGATTCTGGGCTCTCTCCGGCGGGCAAATGTGATCAGGGGCAATGGCAAGGATGCCCTTTCAAATGTTCTTAGGCAGCTTGGAACTTTCACAGCACTGGGTGTCCAGCAGCACTATGCCAGGGTACCCCCTCTTCTGGGCGGTAGACAGTAATGACTTCCAGCCGTCTTAAAACACACCTCCGGACCCTGAGCGACACCAATGGACTCTCTGGCTCGAGATGTCTGGCACTCCTCTTCTGGACTTTGAAGACTCCTCCGGACGGCAGGCACACAGGACTGACTTCCAGGAAATTTCGATGAAGTGCAGGAGCTTTGCACGAAAGTCTCCTTTACAAGTCCTCTCTGGATCAGTGCTTGGGCGACACAACAGCTTTCGCATTGCTTGAAGAAATTGCAGCAGACTTCTCCTACAGCTGGGCTTCAAGGAATAGCTTCTTCTTGCTTCAGCTTCGACTTCAGCTTCTGAACAAATTGGTAAGTCAGAGGTCCCCAGATATACATATCCATACCTCATTCAATGAGGCTCAGTCAGCCAATCACGCAGAAGGGCATTCATGCAGGCAGGCAGCCAATCAGGTTCACAGGCATTCAGGCCATTCGCTCCACCCAGACACCAATAACCAAGAATGTGGATTGGGGCAAGTACCAGCCTTTCAGCACACTACACTGCATTCATGTCAGTTTCTGTCCGGACTGTCTAATTCATTGTGTCACACACACAGAAACCAGGCACCCACAACAGAGAATGCGAGTTGACGCCCAACTCCATTCACACAGGTCCCACCCCTAGGGTGTACCCACAACACCTGGGAATGCTCCTGTCAGTCTGACAGGAGGCAGCCCCAGAGCCATATATGGTATTTCAACGCAACAGCCAGTGAGGGGGAAAGGGAACAGAGACATATATGGTGTTTCCACCCAACAACCATTCAGGAGGAAGCGACAGAGTCAGCGCTTCCCGGGACTTTGGGAAACAGGGTAATAGGCAACAAAAACCAAGAGGCCACAGGGGCCATCTTGCCTTCAATCAAGAATCCATTGATTTGTTTGGCAGGGCCTGGTTGTCCCAAAAATGTAGGATACTTGGAGCCACTGCCAAGTCAGCATTTAGCTGCCACCATACCATACCCTGCTCTGTTGGCAACACACAGGTGCCCAAAAACATAAATAAGGGGTACAAGGGCGTACCCCCACCAATGGGCACCATTGGGTGTTGTTCACCAAAAGATAAAAGGAAGAGCTGCACTGCCAGAGGTCCAGGCTGGACCTCAGTGGCAGAAAATATAAGAAAAACACACACAGAGAAGTGATAGAACAGGACTGGAGGCCCTGTCCCTCCATAAGACATTTCCAGCATCACACATGCATCCCTTTTTAACGCAGCCACAATATATATACATACTTTCTTTTATCAAAGAGAAATGCACATCCTTTCCTCTATCACAGTATCAGAGAGGATGCAAACATCCTTTCTGTTATCATAGATGACACATGTATCCTCTCTATATATACAGAGCATATATGTCTTATATCTATAGTCAGAGATGACTAATACATCCTCTCTGTTATCCCGGATGACACAGATGTCAACTCTATTTACAAGGATGAGACGTTTGCCCTATTTCCAGAGATGACACCTGCTGTTGCTTCAATCTATTATCACAGATGACACATATTCCCTCTCTATTATCAGATATGACAGATATATTCTCTGATGCATATGTCCTATTGGAAGTTATGAGTCCACTCTATGATAGGGATGATACATACGCCCTCTCTGTCAAACACAGAAATTGTCTCTTATCAGTGATAACACGTACATCATCAGTATTGTCAAGGATATCACCAATGTCCTCTGTCTTATAAGGCACAGAGGTCCTCTTTATTATCAAAGCCCTTATATACATTCCCTCTTTTGTTACGGATGTCAAATGTCCTCTCTATTATTGCATACATCTTCTCTATTATCAGGGACAATGTGTATGTCCTCTATCATCAGAGAGCTACATGCCCGCTTTCTGTCTTCAGGCCTAGAAACATCCTTTCTAACGTCAGACATACAGCCTCTCTAAAATCAGAGATATTAAATGCCTTCTGCCAGAAAGGCATGGCTGCAAGCTTGCCTAGGCACTGCCATTGGGAGGAATGGCCAAATGTAGGAGTTTCATGGAGAGGATCTGGCACCGAGCAGCACAGTGGCATCATAATTCGGCGCTGGGTACTCAGTGCAGGAAATCCTCAAGTAGGTCGGACCCCACACGTGGTCCTATAAGAGGGGTGTGCTCCCCTCTTTGTCCAGTGTGTCCGAGGACCAGAAACAAGGAGGGCTGGGGCCGGAATCTGCTTCCCGCCCACCAACGCCTAATGATGTGTTTGGTCAAGTGCGCATTGGGTCAGAATATGATCAGTGAGCTTGGCAACTGCATTGACTTTCTACTGGTCCCAAGCATTTGGGGATGCTGGGAGAGGGATTCTCCTCCTACTTGGGGGGCGATGGCTCAGAACTTTACAGTGAGGAAGTCATGCCCATCAGTCACCGAACAGTGCTTAACCAGTAGTTGCACAGGGGCGTGGAAAGCGGGACTGAGCGTGTAGTCAGCTCCTGGGGGTCTCATCGTGCCCCATGGGTCGTTCTTTGAGCGTGTGAAAGGCAGGCAGAACCACTCCCCATACGTAAACATGGATGGAAGAGGGGATGTTGAATATGTTTTGATGTCATGCATTCTCTTCTCTTGCATTTTGCAAATCAATGCGTCCAAATGCATTTTCAAATGATAACAGCGTCTGTCTCTCTGATTGTTATGTAATGTTATGTTACTTTGCATTTATATAGCGCTTTATGTACCAATGGTATGGTCTGAAGGCGCTGGTAGGTTGAACGTCCTTGGGAACCGGAGTTCAAGTCAGTAGAGAGAGTAGAGAGAGTCAAAGGTGCATGTGAGCACCAGATATGTGTGCAGCTGGTGTGGCATTCGTGTAATAGCTGCTTCTTAGCAGTAGGTGTGGTGGTTGAGAGATCAAGAGTATGTGTTAGTTCTGGCGGGATTTATCTAGACCGAATGTGGCTGCGTTAGGCCTGAGGAGAACGCCTGGATGGGGGGTGTGTAACCAGCAGTGTTTATATAGAGTGATGGGGAGTATGCGGCAGATGTTGGTATGAGAAAAGTTATACTGAATGGTGTCATAGTATCTCTGTGTTCTAGTTGAATGGTGGTGTAAAGAAAAGAGTAAGCGTGGTGATGTGATATGATGGGTTACATGCTCTTTCAAACGTTCCATGCACTCCAAACCATTCCATGTATGTCACGCAATTCTATGCGCTCCAATCCGCTCCATGCAATCCAGTCCGCTCCATGAACTCCAGTCTGCCCCATGCACTCCAGTCCGCCCCACGTACTAAAGTCCACCCCACACCCTCCAGTCCGCCCCACGTACTCCAGTCCGCTCCACACAATCCAATCCATTCCATGCACTCCAATCCATTCCATGTACTCCAATCCGTTCCACGCACTCCAATCCGTTCCACGCACTCCAATCCATTCCATGTACTGCAATCCGTTCCACGCACTCCAATCCGTTTCATGCATTCGAATCTGTTCCACTCCGATCCGTTCCTTGTATTCTAAGTTGTTTATGCACTTCATCCACATATTTCACCCGTAACACCTATGTACTTTGTCCGTTCCATCCACAAATTTCACATGTTCCATCCACATACGTCACCCGTTTCATCCACATGTCGCCCATTGCATCCACACACGTTGCCCGTTCCATCCACATACGTCACCCGTTTCATCCACATACGTCATCCATCTACATACGTCACCCGTTCCATCCACATACATCGCCCGTTCCATCCACATACGTCGCCTGTTCCATCCACATACGTCACCCGTTTCATCCACATACGTCACCCGTTCGATCCGAATATGTCATCCGTTCTATTCACATACCTCACTCGTTCTATCCATATACGTTACCCATGCCATCCACATACTTCACCCATTCCGTCCGCTCTATGCATTCAGCGGCTCTATGTACTCATCCGCTCTACACATTCTTTCACTCTAGGCACTCATCCGCTCTACATGCACTCCGCACTCATCCGTTCTACGCACTCATCCGCTCTATGCACTCATCTGCTCTACGCATTCATCCGCTCTACGCAACTCATCCACTCTACGCAACTCATCCGCTCTACACAACTCATCTGCTCTACACAACTCGTCCGCTATAGGCACTCGTCCACTATAGGCACTCGTCTGCTATAGGCACTCGTTTGCTATAGGCACTCGTCTGCTTTAATCCCTCGCATGCTCTACGTATTCACCTGCTATACTCACTTACCCGCTCTACGCGCTCATCCGCTCTACGCACTCATCCGCTCTAGGCACTCATCCGCTCTACGCACTCATCCGCTCTACGCACTCACTCGTTCTATGCACTCACTCGCTCTTACGCAACCCTCCTTTCTTACGCACTCATTTGCTCATACGCACTCATCGGCTCTACCCACTAGTCTGTTCTACGCAATCATTCGCTCTACACACTCCTCCGCTCTGTGCACTCTTCCGCTCGGCGCACTCTTCCGCTCGGTGCACTCTTCCACTCTGCTCACCCATCACGCTCTGCTCACCCATCACGCTCTGCTCACCCATCCGCTCCCCACACTCATCCGCTCCCCGCACTCATCCGCTCCCCGCACTCCTCTGCTCCACACACTCCTCTGCTCCACACACTCCTCTGCTCCACACACTCATCCGCTCCCCACACTCATCCGTTCCCCACACTCATCCGCTCCCTGCACTCATCCGCTCTATGCACTAGTTCTTTCCATGCGTTCATCTGCTATATGCACTCATCAGCTCTACAAAGTCGTTCGCTCATACGCAGTTATCCGCTCTATACACTCATCCGCTCTATACACTCATCCGGACTGCACATTCATCTGCTCCAGTGTTCTACACACTCTTCCGCACTTTCACACTCATCCGCTCTACACCCTCATCCGCTCTACACACTAATCCGCTCTACACTCATCCGTTCTGCACATTCATTTGCTCTACGCACTTTTGCGTTCTACACACTTCTCTGCACTTGCGCACTCATCCGCTCTACACACTCGTCCGCTCTACACACTCATCCGCTCAACATACTCATCCGTTCTATACACTCATCCGATCTACACACTCATCCGATCTACACACTTATCTGCTCAACGCATTCATGCGCTCAGCGCATTCATCCGTTCCACACGCTTCATCCATTCTAACGATTTCACCCACTCCATTCACTTCGTTTATTCATCATGCATTTCATCCATTTCATTAATTTAAATCTCGTTACTGTTTTCGTACGATTTGTTCTTATTATCCACTTCACTGCTTTGATCTACTTTACTCATTCTATTCAGTTTGTCCTTTTATTTTATATTAGCGGTTATTAGATGTCAATTTCTCGCATCTAGTAGTTTGTTGGATTGGTGTCATTGAGATGCTATTATCTGTTTGGGTTAGTTTGCGTACAGGTTGGTTTTAGGGGAAGAGCCAGGTTTTCAGACGTTTGCGGAAAGACATTAGATCTTCAGTTAGGCGGATGTGGGGTGGGAGTGCGTTCCACAGCGTGTGGGCCAAGGATGCGAATGATGATCCGCCTAACCTGACTGAGTTTGTCTTAGGAATGACTAGGAGGCCGGCTGAGCTTGATCTTAGAGTGCGTGGAGGGTGATAGGGTTTTAGCTTGTCTTGAAGATATTGAGGTCCGGTTTTATGCAATGCTCGATGGGAGATGCATAAGGTTTTGAAAGTCACCCTTCTGTCCACTGAAAGCCAGTGCAGAGTCTTAAGGGCTGGGGAGATGTGGTCTCTTGGGCCGAGCGCAAGTAGCAGTTTGGCTGCAGCATTTTGTGCCCTTTGAAGTTTATTCAGTTGATAAGCGTGGACTCCGAGGTAGAGGGGGTTTGCGTAGTCCAGTCTTGATATAACAATTGATTGGACCGCGGAGAGTCTGTTGGGAAAAAAGAGATATGGAAAGATGCGCCTAATGTCACAGGTTTCCCCCCTTCTTACCTGTCTGTATTGTTTGCTCGTGATCTTCTGGGATGTCTTCTTTCGCACTGTTCGGGATTTATATAACCCCGTGCGTGGGTCCTCGGGTTCCAGCGTGCGGTTCGTGACCCAGCTCCAGGAAGCGTTCAGTTGTCCGGGACGAATATCAGGAAACAATTGGGTTCGCACTCAGAGATCCGAATGCGGGGGAAATCCAGGATATGCAAGGTAAGATAAGAGGAAGGAAGAAGGAAGAGGAATTCAGGGGACCGGGAACCAGGAATCAGAGGTAATCGCTGAACGATCTCCGGTAACACACGTCTGACTACTGCAAGCGATGGCGTTGAGACGCGCAGGGCCGCGGGGCGTGTCTGCTTTGTAGAATGTAGAACGTACAACACGGAGACTGGCTAACAGCGTTCCGCGTTCAGCGGCCATGTTGGGAGTACTACTGAGTTCAGTCCCCTATGGGTCAGGGACCACGAAGTCCAGAAGGGACGCGAACGGTGGTTGTTAGGAAAGATTTCTTAATTGTGGGTAATTTTCCTTCCATGTGGCAACCCCTAAACTTTTTGCTGTTGTTTTCACCATGATCTAGACTTTGCCAGAGAAGTGCAGCCTTCTGCCGCACTCCTCTGGGCTTTCACTCCATTCTTACGGGGAAACTGACATGCCCTTAAGACAGTCAGTACCGGGAAACCCTGTTTTCCGTAGTTTCTTTATCATGTTGCAGCTTTCGTGCAACATGACACAAGAGGGCACTGTAAGCTAAGTTACTGCTCTCTTGGGTCTCTAGTCTTCTACAGGCCCTAGATACTCTGTTTGGATTGTAAATGATCGGTGCAAGTGAATCATGGACGGGAATGGTGGCAGCGATCGTTTCTTGTGTTTTTGAGCTCCTTTTGGCATTTTAAGTGCGTTTCTCGCGCTTAGCCCAAAATGGTGGCCTGGCTCCCAAAATGGCCAGGCCACGAGGCTCTTTGTCCTGTCCGCTGACCGTCTTGCCCCCTTCACCTTCCCCAGGTCGAGCCGACCCGGGGCCTTCCTTAGTTGGGCATGTACTTTCCCGCGAAACACAGATGCTTTCGCGGGCTTCTACAGGCCTTGTGTGTGCCTCCAGGATGTGGGCTGGGATGTCTGGTCCCAATACACACCCTGGGTGCCAGAGAGTCTAGTGTGGTATGAATGCCTGGGACCACCGTGGTCCGTGATAGGTCCACGTATGGTGTGAGTGTTTGATGAGCGGATCTCCCATTGGGTCCCCTCCGTTTTGGCGCGAAGGGAACCGTGGATAAGAGGGGGCTGGAAACGCCACTACCATGTCGATTTCCCGAGTTCTCACGAACAAAGGGATACAGGAGCCAAGTATCCTGCAACCACGAGGCTGAACCGAGGAATCGCTGGTGACCCGCTGAAGGACTGCTCCTTTGCACTGCTGTCGCTCTGTGAAACCCTTTCTACCTCTGATCGAACCAGAAGGCCTGTACTGGTACTTCGACCCTTGGAATAGCGGGGACAGCTATTCTCGGCATCTTCACCATCTCCTGCACGTAAGCCTTCGGAAGTGTCTCTGGGCCATCCAGCAGACTGACCAGCCTACCCAGGAGTCTTGCTCTGTAACCGCCGCCAGGTTGTGTAGTATTTCGAGTCCTTGTCACTCGCACACGATTCGTACACTTGGCATTCCCAGGTCTGAAGTGAGTAGTGTACATTTGGCTGAGATACACACGGCCGCTCCGTTGCCCTGCTGTGGTAACAAACTGTGCGGGTTCACTGTGTTTGGGACGCCTTCAACTCAACTCTGCTGCTGCAGAATCTACATGACGACGAGACGTCCCCTGCTCCCCTGAACCTGCCAGCACTGAAACTGACGCGGAGAAGCCTGGGTCTGCTTGCATCGGGGACCGGTGAGTAGCATAGCTAGGAACTGGTCGCCCTCCTGCAGGAGCCCATAGCTTTTCCCTGCTGTGTCAAACAGCACGCCTTTCCGCACTCACGCTCTGCTTCTGCCCACAGTGGAGGCTGCGCTTGAGTCGCGGATGTTTGTCCTTCTTCATTTGTTCACCGAACTAAACTGCCTGATTCCCTCGAAGAGACTCCCCTTTTTGCCCATTGGCACCAGCGTGTGCAGGTACTTTTGAGCACAAGGCTCCACTCTTCGTAGTGGACTTCCTTTTAGTTAGGTGCCTCTGAAGGCGGACTGGGTCTGATTATTATTTGCACTGCCTGTTTTCCTCCCCCTCTAGGTGGTCTACACATTTTGTGCGTCTAACTCTTTAGACTCGTTTGTATTTGTATATATATTGTATTGGTTTGGTATGTGTTGGTTTACTAGAGTTTTATTGTGATTTCTCGCTACGGTCATTGTTGCAAAGGCCTTGGAATAAATGTGTATATATTTTTAATATAACACCTGTTTGGAGTCATTTGTAAGTGTCCTTGCTTTGTGTGCTCATTGTGGGCTTTCAGTCACCCTCACCCCTCTTGAGACCTAGTCTTGACCACCGCGATCGCTACCCTGATTGGTCTGGCTTGTCCAGAGGTTACCCTGTTCCAAGTAATTAGGTTGGCCTTCTGAACCTCTGCGCCTCCAGGACAGAGTTTAGAAATCCGTCTTAACAGTGGTTCATGACAGCATGCCTCCTCCGAAACCCAGCTCCTCCGGGTTTACCCAGATGTATAAGGTGGCATCTTCAGAGCAGTCTGGGGGCATTTATATTTGAGACTGGTTCCCAGGTGCGTTCACTGGGAGGGTACCCTTTCCACTCGACCAGATACTGTAACTGACCACGTCTGTACCTGGAGTCACATGTTCTGGAAACCTCATATTCAAGCTGATCATTGACAATCACAGGGGTAGATCTTGGAGCAGTTCGAGAGGATTGGACGTATGGTTTCAACAGAGAAGTGTGAAAGACCGGGTGGATCCTCTTCCAAGATTCTGGTAGTCTGAGTCGAAAAGCCACTGGGTTAATGACTTCCTTTATGGAAAAAGGACCGTAATACCGGTGAGCCAGTTTGTTTAGTTGTAGGTGTTGGGGTAGAAGTTTCGAAGACAACCAGACCTTATCAGCAATTGAGTACGACGGTCCTGGTCTTCTTTTGGAATCAGCATGATGTTTAATGTTTCTTCGGGCCTTATCTAGGTGTTCTTTTGCTTCTTTGTGTACGTTAATGAGGGTTTCGATCCAGTAGTCAACTGTAGGAACTGGGGTAGGATGTGGGAGAATGGATGGTAGAACCGAAGGATGGAATCCTTGTCTACAGAAGAAAGGACTGGTTTTGATAGCCGAGTGATCTGAATTGTTGTAGGCGAACTCAGCCACAGGTATTAAGAGTGACCAATCGTCCTGGACCTTGGTGGGGAAACAGTGAAGATATTGTTCTAGAGTTTGGTTTACGCGTTCAGTAGCTCCATTGGTCTGTGGGTGATAACCTGAGGCTAAGGCACGTTGGATTCCCAGTATACGACATAATTGTTTCCAGAACTGGGATATGTACTGGGGTCCTCTGTCAGATATAATCTTGGAGGGTAGTCAGTGGAGTCGGAATATGTGTTGCAGGAACATTCCGGCAAGTTCAGATGAAGATGTTAGTTTATATAAAGGTGTGAAATGAGCCATGTGGGTAAACAAGTCAATGGTAACCATGATAGTTGTGTATCCCCTGGAAGGTGGTAGTTCCACAATAAAGTCCGTGGCAATGAATTCCCAAGGTCTTGTGGGCAGCGCTGGTTGAACCTGCCAGTTTCTTGTTATCATGCTTGTTTTGAGTGCAGACTGCACATGTTTGGATATAATCCTGGACATCATCCTTCATCTTCGGCCACCAAAACTGTCTTTGAATTAGACGAAGGGTGTTGGTGATCCCACAGTGTCCTGAATGGAGGGTATCATGACATAGGCTTGTGATCTTTTGTCGTAGTCTCTGAGTGGGAATGACCAGGCAATTATCCTTGAATAAATATCCGTCCTTCGTTTTGAGGTTCCATCGATTTTTGCCATTAAACTCCTTCCAGGTTTCAGAGGACTGAGTTTGAGTCAGAATATCCTCCAGGAGATTGATTACTTGGGCAACAAATATTGTGTGGGGAAACATCTTTGGGAAGGATCGATCTCCAAGGATTTCGTAGTCAGGACGTCGGGATAAGGCATCGGCTATTATTTTGTGTGTTCTAGGAACATGATGGATTTGAAACTGGTATTGAGCAAAAAAGAAGGCCCAACGGGCTTGACGACTGTTCCTACATTCCAGGGATTACAGGACTTGAAGATTCCGGTGGTCCGTGCGGACCTGAACAGGATGTTTCGCTCCCAGGAGTAGATGACGCCAATCTGTGAAGGCTTGATGGATGGCTAGTAGTTCTTTTTCCAAAACAGAATAGTGGGTTTCGCTAGGAGTCAAGGTGCGAGAAAGGTAGGCGATGGGGTGTTCTAGCTTGTCATTTGATTCCTGTTTCAGTGCTGCCCTGATGGTGTAGTTAGAGGCATCAGTTTCCACTAGAAAGGGTCGATCAATGTCAGGTTGGGCTAAGATGGGAGCTTGTGTGAACTCCGACTTTAACCGTTGAAACACCTCATCTTGGGCTGCTGCCCAGTGAAAGGGGATATCCTTCTTTAACAATGTAATGATCGGATGTACAATCTCTGAAAAAGAGGGTATGAATTTCCGGTAGAAATTAGCAAGCCCCAGGAAGGATTGAATTTGTTTTACAGTAGTTGGAACAGGCCAGGATAGAATGGAGTCTACTGTCGACCGGTCCATTCCATTTCCTTTTGGGCTAAGGACGAAACCAAGATAGTGAACAGTAGACACATGAAAAAGACATTTCTCGGGTTTAGCCAGGAGCTTATGTTCACGTAGACGTTGTAAAACTGCCTTAACATGTTCTTCATGCTTCAGATGGTCTTTAGAGTATATCAGTATGTCGTCCAGATATACAATGACGAAGAGGAACAGCATATCGGAGAACACCCGGTCCATAAAACGTTGGAAGACTGCTGGGGCATTGGCAAGTCGAAGGGCATAACCAAGTATTCAAAATGACCAAAGGGTGTTCTAAAGGCTGTTTTCCATTCGTCACCTTCCTTTATACGGATCAGATGGTAGGCACCTCTGAGATCTAATTTTGTCAACACTACAGCCCCTCTTACTGCTTGCAAGATATCCGAGATTAGGGGCAACGGGTAGCGGTCCTTGAGGGTACATTGATTAAGACCACAATAATCTAGGCAGGGCCTAAACTCCTTGGTATCTTTCTTGGGAACAAAAAACAATGAAGCTCCCGCCGGGGATTTGGATGGTCGTATAGTACCATTTTCCAAGTTGGTATCCAAGTATTCTCGGAGGGCTCTTTTCTCAGGTTCTGATAGAATAAACATCCTTCCAAAAGGAATCACCGCTGAGGGTTCTGTATCGATAGCGCAGTCCTCGGGTCTGTGAGGGGGAATAGCTTGAACTATGGCGGTCGAAAACACATCTGTGTAAGCCTGATAGGCCCTCGGAACCTGGATGATATTTGAGACAGTGAGTGGACCTTGCTGGTTCGCCTGCGAGTCTTCAGAGGACCCTATCGAGGAGTCTAGGGATAAACAGTGGGACATACAATGTTCTGAACCAAGAAACAAGGATCCTGCTGCCCAGTTGATGTAGGGGTTATGCTTCTGTAACCAGGGCATTCCCAGAACCATTGGGTAATGGGCAGATCTTATGATGTCGAATTTGATTCTCTCTTGATGGTGGTTTATAGAAAGCAGGATCTCTTTGGTTTTAAGGGTTATGGGTCCTGAAGAGAGAGGTCTTCCATCGATAGCCTCTGCAGGTTGCATGATGTCTCGAGTTTCATATGGAATGTTATGGGTAGTGACCCAATCATGATCTATGAAAATCCCCATGGCCCCACAATCCACTAATGCCAGAATGGGATAAGATTCTTTCTTGGAAGGTGATAGAAAGGCCTGCAGAATCACAAGGTTGTTCTGTCCAGGAGAGTTCAAGGATGGAATAGATGTGGAGCAAACATCTCTCTCCCGAAACTGTGCTCCATCTAGGATCGGGAGCTGGCGTTTCCCGAACGCCATGGAGGGGCAATAGGACACTCTCTCACAAGGTGTTTATCAGAGGTACAATACATGCACAGACCAGTGTGAATCCGTTGCATCCTTTCTTGCGGGGTTATGGGTCTGCGGAAGGCCCCAATTTGGATGGGTTCTGGGTCCATGGTCGGGGAAGCTGCAGGCTCAGGTTTAGAAGGATGGTCTATAGAGGCCTTTTAAAAGGGTAATTTAGACTTCTTCTTTTCCGCCTTCCTTACCTGGATACGAAAGTCAATCTGCAAGGAAAGATCCACGAGAGCCTGGAAGGAACTTGGGCGAGCTACCCGGGCTAGCTCGTCTTTTATCTCTTCATTCAATCCTCTTCGAAAGAGGTTGAAACAGGCCTCAGGAGACCAGTCTGCTTCTTTGGCAAGTTGTTTAAAGTGGGTCACATAGGTAAGCATATCCTGGGATCCTTGTTGAAAGTCCAATAAACGTTCCTGGGCACTGCAAACCTGCTCTGGGCGATCAAACATGGTCTTTAGCGCCTGCACGAAACCATCATAGTCATCCAGGAGGGCATCACCCGAATTAACTAAGGGAGTTGCCCAAGTCAAGGCATTCCCAGAGAGATGTGAGATCATAATTCCCACCTTTGCCCTGGGAGTGGAGAAGTAGTAGGGCTTAAAGGTGAAGTGCACTAAACATGAATCGAGGAAGACACGAAGGGTCTTTGAAGAGCCATCATATTTATCCACTTACTCCAGCCAACAACACGCTTTCCTTGGTTGCAGAGTCATGTGACAAGACCAGTTGTTTCAATGCCACATTTTCAGCTTTAAGATTTTGGACTTCTGTTGTTAACTCCTGCATGCCTCGCATGAGGTCCTGAATTGCAGCCTCCATTTTTCCGTAACTGTATTAATTTGTTGGCATCTCAATTTGTCACAGGTTTCCCCCCTTCTCACCTGTCTGTATTGTTTGCTCGTGATCTTCGGGATGCCTTCTTTCGCACTGTTCGGGATTTATATTACCCCGTGCGTGGGTCCTCGGGTTCCAGCGTGCGGTTCGTGACCCAGCTCCAGGAAGCGTTCAGTTGTTCGGGATGAAGATCAGGAAACAATTGAGTTAGCACTCAGAGATCCGAATGCGGGGTAAATCCAGGATATGCAAGGTAGGATAAGAGGAAGGAAGAGGAATTCAGGGGACGGGGAACCAGGAATCAGAGGTAATCGCTGAACGAGCTCCGGTAACACACGTCTGACTACTGCAAGCGGTAGCGTTGAGACGCGCAGGGCCGCGGGGGCGTGTCTGCTTTGTAGAACATAGAACTTACAACGTTGAGACTGTCAAACAGCGTTCCACATTCAGCGGCCATGTTGGGAGTACTACTGAGTTCAGTCCCCTATGGGTCAGGGACCACGAAGTCCAGAAGGGACGCGAACGGTGGTTCATGACAGCTAAGGGTTTTAAGGTGGTAGTGGCAGGACTTTGAGACGTTGTTGACTTGGCGCGAGAGTGTTAGGTCTGAGTCAAGGGTGCATCCAAGGTTTTTCACTGAGTTAGAGGGGGTCGGTGAGTTGCCTATGGCGGATGGCCAGGGTAGTGGGTGTGGAAGAAGTTCGGAGTTGCCACATACCATGATTTCAGTTTTGGAGGGGTTTAACAAGAGGTGGCTTTGGGTCATCCAGGGCTCTATGTCAAGGAGGCAGGAGGCGAGGTCAGGTCGGCAGTTTGGTTTTGAGTTCAGGAGGTTTAGAATTAGTTGAGTGTCATTAGCGTAGTTGTAACACAGGATGCTGTGTGAACGAATTATTGGTGGGAGGGTGATCAAGTAGAGATTGAAGAGGAGGGCAGATAGGCATGCTCCTTGTGGGACTCCTGTGTCGACTGGTCAGGCTTGGGAGGAATAGGTGGAGAGTATCGTTATTTGGTACCTAGCTTTGAGGAATGAAGCTATCCATTTAAGAGCGGTTCCACAAATTCCTAGGGAGTGGAGGCAGTCAAGGAGGATTGAGTGATTGATTGTGTCGAAGGCGGCAGATAGGTCAAGAAGGATTAATGCGGCGCATCCCGCGGAGTCTGCCGTCATTTTAAGGTCATCCCAGATTGAGGTTAGGGTGGTTTCAGTTCTGTGACGGGCTCTGAAACCTGATTGTGCGGGGTCTAGGAGATTGTTGGCTTTGCCAAAGGCATTTAGTTGGGAGTAGGCAGCTCGGTCAATGAGTTTGGCGAGGAACCTGGTGTTTGAGATGGGGCGGTAGTTTTTGGGCTTGAGGGGGTCGAGGGATGGTTTTTTATTAGAGGTTTGACATGAACCGTTTTGAAAGTGTCGGGAAAGATACCTGAGGAAAGGGAGTCATTTATGATGGATCTTGCGTGTTCTCCTGCGCAGGTGTAAGCGAAAATTTCTTTGAGGGTTGTGGCCGGGCAAGGGTCTAGCGGAGAGCTGGATGGTTTGCAAGCAGATAGAAGTTTGAGAAATTGGTCTGGTGATATTGGACTAAAGGATTCGAACGTTGGTTGCGTGGAGGTCGCAGGCAGTGGGTTGGCAGGTATGGGGGAGGGTTGCCTGGTGGATGTAAGAGAGCCAGTTTGGTAGTTAGAGCATTTGTTCTTTCGAGAGCGGTGGCGTAAAAGTGGAGAGAGAGAGAGTCGCATAGTGATTGTGAGAGGGTCGAGACTGTCGTAGTGCATGCCAGTTTGGTGAATTCGGAGATGATTTTGTGAAGTTCTTTGCTGGGGTTTTTGCAGTTTCGGATTCGGGAGTTGTAGTGGGCTTTTTTTGCTTTCCAGATTTCGGCCTTGTACTGATGAAGGTGTCGGGCCAAAGTGGCTCTGCTCTCCTGGGTTTTGTCTTTCTGCCATTTGCATTCTAGGTATTCATATAGTTGTTTAGTGGTCTTCAACTCAGGTGTGAACCATCTAGGGAACAGGCCACGGCGGGCTGATGGTTTGCAAGAGGGTGTGAGCCGCATTAGTGAGGTGTTGAGCCATGAGTCAAAGGCGTCGGGGGTTAGTTGTTTATTGAGTTGGCAGGTAGGTGGTGGAGACTGGGGGAGTGCGTTGGCTAGGTCAGGAACGATTATTAATTTTTTCCAGCATTTGCGTAGCTTCGGAGGTTCAGATTTTAGTACGGGAAGGGGGTCGGGTGAGCGAATGGCGAAAGAAACAATTAAGTGATCGGACCAGATGATAGGGGTAGGGGGGTTTAGATGTATCTAGTTGTGGGAGCTAAAGATGGCATCCAGAGTGTGTCCTTTATAGTGAGTCGGGCCGTTTATGTGGGGTTGGAGGTTAATTGCGTCTAGACCGTCTAGACCGTCAACCAGAGAGTGTGTCATAGGGTTAGTGGGGATGTCGAGCCATATGTTGACGTCTCCAAGGAGGGTGAGGTTGGGATGGTTTAGTTGAAGGGTGGCAATAGAGTCGCAGAGGTTGTTTGAGAATTGTCTATCGTAGCCAGGGGGTCTGTAGATTATTAGGAAGCAGTGTGAGAATGACGGGGAGAGGGATAATTTAACAAGGAGTGATTTGCAGGAAGGAATGGAAGGTTGGTTGTCGATGATTGAGGTGTGGAAGTGAGACTTGAAGACGAATGCTATTCCCCCACCTCTAGAGGGACGGTTCAGTGGGATGAGGGAGTAGTCAGGGGGGAAGGCTTTGTTGGCGATTGGGGCAAAGTCGTCAGAGAACCAAGTTTCAGTGATGAAAACCAGGTCTGGTTTGTCAGAGGTGAGGTCAAAGATGCAGTGTCTGTTTTTTGCTACGGATCGGGCATTAAATAGGATGCAGTTCACTTCGGTATGTGTGGTTGGTGTCGGAGCTGGAGCGGAAGGGGGTGGGGGTGGAGGAAACTGGAGAGGGAGAGGGGTAGGGTGGTTGATGATCGATGGAAAAAGTGGGCAAGCAGAAAAGTTGGCGGGTTTCGGGTGGGAGTGGGTGGATGCGTGTGTTAGGATGATTGGGTTTGGCCCGGGAGATTTGAAGGTGGGGTGTGGGCGGTTAGGAGTTTCAGTTGCAGTTGGTGAGAAATCGAGGGAGAGGGGTTTCAGGAAGGGTGAAGCGAGGGGAGAAGGTGGTGATTGGGGGAAAGAGGTGGTGGGTCGAGACAGGGGAGGCGAAGAGTGCAGAGAGATTGAGGGGGACCAGGTACGTTTCCTCTTTAGTGTCTTTGTTGCAATTGGTGTGTGAGAGAGGGTGGGGGTTCAGAGGTGGAGAGGGAGGAGGCTTCTGTTCTTGCTAGGGCTAGGCGTGCGGTTTTCAGGGAGGGGAAAAGGTGTGGTCGGGGGGGATGGTGGGGGTTTGTGGGAAAGGCAGGGGGTGGATGATTGCAGGACGGGGTGTGCCCAGTATGATAGTGAGGGGAGAGGGCATGATCAACGTGGGCTGGTCGATGGTGGGGTTCGGGGGAGCAGTGGTCTTAGGGTGGTTGGCTCGCCATCGTGCCCTTCTGGCTTGGTGTTTGGAAAGGGGAAGGGTAGGGGATGTGAAGGAGGGTGGGCTGATTTGGGAAGGGGGGGCGGGAGGCAAAGCAGACCGGAGAGTGGAGGCGGTCCACGGTGTTCGTTTCTGGCAAACCCTGGTGGAGTGGGAGCACTCATGGTTAGTATGAGCTATTAGGTATAGTTTCAGGTGGAGCTTACATGGCTCATTTGTCGGTTGCATTTTGCCTTTCTGGGTATCCAGGCAACGCCGGCAAACTGTTCAGCTCCTTCACACCCGGCCTGGATGCAAAACAAGAAGACCCAAGCGTGCAGGTACTCCCAGTGGGTTAGTACACTGCTTTCAATTAACCCTTGGAAGGGACTGATACGCTGGCTACCTACACACAAACAATACCAATGTCGTTCTCCCTGATGCAATTTTCCCTCGCAGTAGCCTGCACCCAGGAGCCATGTTTCAGCGGCGTTGACAAACGATCCAAGAGATGGTGAGGTTGGTTCACTTGCATCTTCTACGGCCCATTGGCAGAATATGCTTTTAAGACTTTACAGAGGGGTGTTATGCGTCTAGAGAAAGTGCCATTTTTCTGCTCACAATATAGATGAACATATGTGACTATGTCACTGAATATATGTGAATCTGTGTGTCTAGGCCTAGTAAGAGGGAGCTTCCTCGTCACTCCATGCATAAGAATGAATGCGTTTATTGACAGTGATGGGGAGAGGTTTGTTTAAATATATGTGCATATATGTGTCAGCGTCAGAAACTATAGGTACCTACGGACCGTAAGAGTAGATTATCTGACTACAACTGTAGGAATCTAATATCACAACATTAGAAGGTTCCTCTGTTAAACCAGTTTATAACATCATTAAAAGAAGCACGCCATGGCGCTACTTAAAAGACAAAATGACCTATATAAAAACAGCCCTTTTCCTTCTTTGCATGTGAAATGAACTCGTTGTGAACGGGATCACCTCAGCTATGCAGCAGGGAAGCTGGCAAGCTGCTGCTATTTGTGGGCACAACAATGGAGGCTAGTATTTTGCGAGGTGTTGTCTCCTTAACGGCCACTGCTATCCACTACTTGTTACTGTTGAGATGTGAGCCCACAGGCGGATGGAGCCGACATCCTCTATTGTAAAATTGGCAAGAATGAGGTGGGGGTGCGGGGAGAACCCATCCACGGGCTGCAAAGATGCCGAGAGGATTATCAGAGCCCGGGCTATGCTGGAAGGAAGGATCGCTTTCTCCGTGTTGTGAGGTAACACAGTCTGGGCCCCACCCAATCAGAGCATAGGAGGCAGCGCACTAATTCCGCAGAGCTCTCCAATCACAAAACCCCGTCCAATCACACTCCAGCTTCAATCATCTGATCGCGGCGATAGAACTCGGAAGAGATGCCAGGGCACTGCCAGTATGCTGTAAATCAAGCATAACTTAATTAATGTGCATTCATTCACCGGCCTTCTTTTCTATCAGACATGTCAATGCACAGCAGACAAAAGCAGGGAGTGCGTTATTTTAAAATGAATGCTGGCTCGAATAATGCACATCGAGTGTAGATCGTGAGTTTGCAAGCGACCAAGCGCAGAATCTGTGCGCCCGTCCCTATTCAACGTGCCCGCAACTCACTGCCAAGCCGCAGGGAGAGGTGACGTGACAGCTTTCAAATGTTGCCATGTGGACGTGGTAACACGTGCGCACATTTTAGCAGGTACTTGAAACATGCTATGGGAATGTATGAAATGCAACAAACGCTAAGGAGAGAGGAGAGTAAATTGCCATATTTGTTCTAAAGATAGGAACTGATCTTCACATATCAGGACAGATGAGCCATGACTCACGTCCTTAAGGATTTTGCAGAATGGGACAAGCCGAGGCTTGTCCTCTTTGGTGGAGATTTAGCGCCGAATAAAAACTTTGCAATATGATGTAATGAAAATAATGGAACATTTAACCAAAATGAAATGTGGAAATGTTGCTAATTTTTCAGGGAGTCACGTACATTGAAAATTCATATTTCTGACATGCAGCCACTCTGCCTCGCTCTTTTCAACTTCGTTCTTTTCAGGCGATACCGGTCTTGCTGCGGTACAAAGTACTGTACAATCAACAAAGCATGTCACAGCTCCACGGTAATGGCCAAAGCACCGTAACATATCACAAAGGGTGCCAGACTATCACTGCATACAAAAGGACAGACATCTGGCCCTGCTCTCACTACCTACCCTATTTCACACATCTGCCTTTCACAGCCTCATCACGACTTTGGCGGTAACCCTTAAATCCGGCGGTAGCGCTATTACCGCCGGATAAGGGTCCGCCAAATCAGGACTTCGGCGGATTTCGCCCCAGCTCTTGGCTGGGGGGAAATCCGCCGACAATTCGCGCTATTACCGCCGGCGGGAAATCCGCCGGTGGTAAGAGCGCAAATTTTCCCCATTGAGCCCAATGGGGAATGGGGCATTCCCGAATGGGCTCAATGGGGAATGGGGATTAACATTACCGCCGAACTTGTGATCCAGCGCTATTAGCGCTGGGGAGTTCGGCGGTAGGGCTAATAGCGCCAGCGTTACCGCCGAAGTCGTGATCAGGCCCTAGTCTAATGAACGCAGACTGCGTCGGGAGCTTAGGGTACATATTTTTGCTAGAGATGGCTATAGTTTATTATACTTTGACAGGATATTCCCAAGTAAGGCACCACCCTGTCTCACAACGAACTAAAATAAAGCTGTAGCATGGCATGGCACAGAACACACTCTTAACAATAACCTTTTTGACATCAAAGTGCTAGGCTTTCTCAATGTTACCATATTTGTTTGACCACTCTGTTCCCTTACCTTCTAATAACAACATTCACCTTTATACAGTCTATTCTTGACCAACCCACTCTTGGTCCAGTCTTGGCAGTCACAGAATCAACATTCGGGAATTGGACAGCATATAGCAATGTCCTGGCAATGCCCTGGCGTATAAACCACCACATTTCCAGGAATGCCTGAGCACATTCCCAATCCTCTCATGCATCCAGCATTACATAGTGCACTAACTTCCAATTCTCCAAATCTGTCTTGGAAACACAACCCAATTGTATTTGTAATCGTCATTTATATAGCGCACTTTCCCCATTTGTATGGCCTCAATGCGCTTTGTCGTTGGGAAGCCCTCGGGAACTGAAGTGCATGTATGGGACATTCTAAGAGTTACATTTAAGATGTGTGTGTGTGTATTCTGCCAGTTTGGGACTTAAAGGGGTTGGCTGGGCCCCAGTAAGCATCCCCAGGGTCAGGCATGTAGGTGGGTGATTTTGGTGGGGTAGGATAGAGTGCTAGTGCAGGAGGAGACTCAATGTGTGCCCAGCTAGACTGAATTATTTTTGTAGGTTGTCGCTGTATACTAATGGCAGAGGTGTTGAGGTACGTCAGGGGTTTCAGTGTAGATGGCTATGCAAGCCGCTAGAACGGATTTGCAATTAACAGAACACTTTGTGACATATCCACACTCTTAATTTTGCAGAATCATGATCCACCTAATAGGACTGGCCAGCAGCCAAACAAAGGTCCTTCCCCGGCTGCATCCCCCACTCCTTGCGTTAGTAGCATCAATTTCCTGCTTCACCTTCCTCCTATTGCCCCCTGCACATTTTCTCTCCTCTAGGTGGCTGCGGTATGCATACCTCTGGCAGGGACACAGTACGTCACTCCACAGACAAGCCTACGCACTTTGAAACTACTACTGCAGTGGCAATTGGGCTCCGCATGGAAGCATATTAACATATAATAGCCTAACATAAACCTAACACATGTGCAGGTGCGATTATCGGGTGGAGAAGAGGTACACTATTTAAAGGGGGGGGGGCAATATCTGGCACGTCCAGGGTGCAGGCAGGGGGGTGGAAAAGAGCAATCCTAGAGGCGAGGCAGCGTCAGTCGACTTGGAAAATCGTCCATTACAGTGAAAGAAAAGGGATCAAGTACATCTGGCCACATTGGACATCTCACTGCATTTTACCACTGTTTTTTTCTTCTTCAGGGAGCCTGCCCATATACCGCCCCCCTCCATGTGACATGCAGCCCCATGCCCCTCACCACCCCATGTGGTACATGGGGTGGTGAGGGGCCCCCTCTGCAATAAACCCACCCTAACTTACCGCAGTAAAATGCAATGAGATGCTCCACGGCAAAATGCGGTGAAACCGATGGGGCCAGATGGGCGGATACCAAGACAATGCCAAAATGTACACAAAAACCACCAGAGCACGCGTCCATCGCTGTGCATGTTTCTCCTAGTCCGAGGGGGTAATTTTGTGAAACTGCTGGCTATTGCAGGAATATTCGTGATGGAGCATGTTCCGTTTTTCACATTACACTTAAAACTAAAGTGCAGTACGTTTCTCTCTGCACTCATCCTTAAAACACAGGGACAATGTGTTGCCCAGGAGCACACGTCCCCAAGTGCGGAAGCCGGGGTAAGAAGTCGGGTCTGTTGGATACAAAGTCAACAATTCAAACACTGACAGACCCAGTCTCTCTTTTCAGGACCAATTTGCATAACATGTTAACTAATCAAGGAGGCTCGATTGACCAAGGTAACACCTCATTGGTGCTCAGTAAGAACCGATCAAATTCACAGCGACTCCTTCATTTCAGAGATTGAGAGCCCCGTCCATTTAGAGACTCCTTCGAGTTTCAGGGAGAAAGTTCTAGAAGTTCGGGTGGCTACTTACGGTTAAGGCATGCCGCGTGAGGCACCGAACCACCCACACATACATGCGCTAGGTAGACACATCCCATAAACATACGATGCATGTTGCTTACGTATGCGTCGAGGAGGCCGCTGAGGTGGGCACGCATATTTCTCGCGTGCTGGATGGCGCGATGGCAGAGTTCGCGGCGGCGGCTGGGGGGTGGGGCGGCTGCAGCCGAGGCCATTCTGCCCTCCACGCAGCAAGAGCGGTCCCCGGCGTCCTCGGGCTCCCTTCGGCAGCCTGGCACTGTGTACACTGCGGAGGGGAGGGCAGGCCTGCGCATTCCTGGGCTCTTTATAGATAGAGTCGGCTGCCCACCCCCGTCTGCTCCCCCCACCCGGGCCGCGTGGATTCCCGCATCTGACGAGAAGGTTGACCCGGGATTAGCAGGAGGCTCACGCTGCTGCTGTGTGTGTGTGTCCGGCAGGCGTTGCCGCACACTACATCAATGTGTATCCCTGTCAGGCGGGTTTGAAATCTCACTGCAGAAATGTGTCTCTAGCCGCGCCAAAATAGTATCATTAGCAGAGTGGTTTACACCTACAGGCAGTGACCACGTTGTGTGTACCAGACAGGGGTGAACACTGTTGTGTGTCTAACATGCTCCTCTCTGCTGTATGTCTGAAAGGGAGGGGGGTTATGGTGTCAGGGCCTTTCCACTTTTTCGATTGAAATAGGCCCTGAGTATCGGGTCCCCCACCCACCAGCTTCCCCATGTTGACAGTGTTATTGCACAGCAACAACCTGTTTGAATAGGACATCAGATGTGTGCTTTCCAGCGCGCAAATTACAGGATGCCTTTAGTTGCTGTCACCTTCAGGCCATCACCTTAGTCTCTCCCAGTATCCAGCAACGTTCTTTTGCCTTTTTAATGCGATTTTGTCTGCACAATCTCTCTTGGTTAACAAGGTGCTAAATAGCTTTTCAGCGGACATAGAAGTGTTTCAGCTCCCCATGACTGGCTGTCCTGTGACAATTCAAAAGAAAGAGGTTGTGATGTCCACTGCCGCCGGTGGTGCGGGTGGCAGTTTGAAGGTGAGGTGGGCCTCGGCGGAGGCCTGCTTGGGCGCGCGGTACGCAGGCGCGGCGCTGCAAACAGACACGCGACTACATGTTGGGTTGCATAAACCCGGACTCGCGTGAGCCCGCCAGCTCCGGTGATTCCTTTATTTTCTCCTCCCCTTCCTGTGTCACGTGACCTTCTACGTCAGGGCACGTGACACCACATTCCTCCCCAACTTGGAAGTAATTTCACGGATGTCAATAGAACACATATTAACTTGGATTACCGTCTTCTTGCGCCAGCTCTTGGACGGTATACTCCGTCTACGACATATCCCTGGAGTCGAGATGACGGCCTGGGCTTCTCCCTCAGGCTGTAGCGGGTGTTTCTTTCTCGGATCGGGCTTCCCATGGTAGTCTCTGCACCTGTCTCCGCCTCTTTCGGGTGCGGATTGTCCGTTTCTTCCGGCACATCTCTGCTGATCGGTGGCACCCGTCTTTGGGGCGCGTTGGTTGGCTTTTCTCTCGGAGTTGGTGGGTGCTCTTCCCACATTTCTGGGGGTACCTTCCTGAAATGGGATACGTTCCTGGTCACAGTCTCACCTCCTCGGGTGGCAGTGACCATGCTATGGTTTGCGGTCTGGACTGTCCACGGGCGAACTTCGAAGTTGAGGGCCATCTTCTTCGGCGGTGCTCGGTTCCTGACGAGGACCGTGTCTCCCGGGTTTAGTTCTCGATGGCACGCTCGTCTGGCGATGCTTTCTTGCTCGTTGTGCTTCCTCCGCCTTGCATCCATTTCTTGGACGTCTGGCTCTGGTGCAACCCAGTGAGGATGTAGAGGGAGCTCTGCCTGTATTGGTACTCCGAACATAAGAGCGGCTGGGCTGGTCCCCGTGGCTGAGTGTGGGGTTTGTCGGTGCGTTCTTAGAAACCGATATACTGCCTTCAGCCAGGGGTGCCCTTGCTCCTTGGCAATTCTGATTATTTTGTTTAGCGACCCCATGAAACGTTCTGCGTCCCCATTTGCCTGAGGCCATCTTGGGGTAATGCGCTGATGCTTTACGTTTACCTCTTTGAAGAATTCCCGCAGCTCCTGACTGGTGAATGATGGTCCATTGTCACTTTTCACTTTCCTCGGGATGCCATGTGTGGCAAACATCTTCTCTAGAGTGAGGATGGTGGTTTCGGCGTTGGTGGATGCCACGTGCTCTACTTCTGGGTATCTACTAAATTCGTCTATCACTACAAGCAGGTATCCTTCGCCCGCAATGGTGCAGTGGTCCATGCTGACAGCGTCCCATCGTTTGCAGCTTCGTGGGACACTGCTGATCGGTTCAGGGTTCTCTGGTCTCCTGGACGCCTCGCAGGCTGCGCACGACTCTACTATCTCCGTTATCCTTTGGTGCATGTTTGGCATCCACATTCGGGACTTGAGGTATGCCGTGGACTTGACAATCCCTTGATGTCCACTGTGGGCTTATTTGAGCGCCCTTTCCTTGAGGGACTCTGGTAGTATGATACGGTGGCCTTTCAGAAGTACTCCTTCTGGTGCTATCGAGAGTTCGTGTCTGATCCCAAACAGGGCTCTGAGTTTGGTTTGAGCAGACGCTGTGCGGTGGGTCATTGACATGAGATAGTTTTTCCAGCTTCCTGACTGAATAGCGGAGGCTGTGTATTGCAGGATGATGTCCCCTTTCGTCTCTTGCACTATTTCCTCCAGTGTCAGGGCTCGCGGCCGGGCGCAGGCCACCACGTGACAGACATGTTCGTCCGTTTCTCTCGCGTGGTGTTGTTCGCTGTCGGTAGCTGGCCGCGGATGGCGGGACAGGTAGTCTGCCGGGTTGTCCGATCCTGGCCGATACTCCACCTCAATGTTGTACGGCTGCAGCATCCACTTTTCTATGCGGGCTGGATGGTGCGGGGCGGAACCCCGGAATATCGGGATCAGGGGCTTGTGGTCGGAAAAGACTTTTGCCAGTTTTCCTAATAGGTATACTTTGAAGTGGCGGCACCCCCACAGTATGGCCAGGGCTTCCTTTTCTATGTGGGCGTAGTTCTGTTCGGGTTTCGTGAGGGCCCTGCTGGCAAACGCGATGGGGAATACTCTGCCTTCTCTGTCGGTTTGGGTCAGCACTGCCCCTAGGCCCACTGGGCTGGCATCAACGAGGAGCTCCGTCTGACGCTCTACGTCGAAGAATGCTATGGTCGTGGTGGCAGACAGGGCGTCTTTGATCTGTTGAAATGCCCATTGGTGTGCTTCGGTCCACTCCCATCGTTGGTCCTTCTTGGTTAGCTCCCTGAGAGGGCTCGCAATGCTGGCGAGATCGGGGATGAAGCGTGCGCAGTAGGTTTCCATCCCCATGAAGCTTCTCACTTCCGAGGCAGATTGGGGTGGTTTAAAGTCCTTTATGTCACGTACTTTGGATGGGTCTGGGGATACTCCTGCTGCGCTGAAGATGTAGCCGAAGAAGCATAGTTCATCTTTGTTAAACTCGCATTTTTCCGCATTGAGCGTCAAACCTGCTTCTTCAAGTCTTCTCAGGACTGCTGTTAGACGTCAGTGGTGTTCGTCTTTGTCCGAGGCGTACACAAGGATATCATCACTGATGTTGGTGGTACCCGCCAGCCCCGTGATGACTTTGCGGATCTCATGCTGGAAAACCTCCGCGGCCGACGATATCCCAAAGTTTAGTCGCTTATACCTCATGAGGCCGAGGTGGGACGAAAATGTGGTGATGTATCGTGATTCTTTGGACAGTCTTAGATGGTGATACCCAGAGCGGAGGTCGAGTTTGCTGAATACCTTCGCTCCCGTGAGATCTACAATGAGCTCGTCAATGGTGGGGGTTACATGGCGTTCTCGGCCGATGGCTACGTTGGGAAGCCTCATGTCAATGCATATTCTTACAGCATTCGGCTGTTTTGGTTTCTGGGCTACCACCATTGGCGAGACCCACGGGGTCGGGCCTGATGTCCTCTCTATGATCCCTGCCTCTTCAAGTTTTGCCAGTTCATCCTCCACTGCGCCTCTCAGGTGAAATGGGATTCGTCTGTGACGTACTGCCTTGGGTTCAACGGTGGGGTCTATGTGGAGTTTGATGGTTCTCCCTTTTAGGCACCCGATGCCTTGAAACAGCTTTTTGTGTCGACCTAGGAGGTTGTTTAATTCGTCTTGTTGAACGCTGAATGCGAAGTGTATCAGCTTCAGTTTCTCTGCTGTTTTGCAGCTTAGTAAAGTCTCGCAGCCGGCATCTACGACGTAGATCCGTGCACGGCAGTTGGTATTATTGTGCGCGAAGTCTGACTTGAACGACCCTCTCACTGGGAGGGGTTCCTGGGACCCATAGGCATACAGCCTGACCTTCTTCTTGTGGAGTTCTGGTTTTGGGTGAAGTCTGTTGAATGCCGTCACCGGCATGACGTTAACTGTTGCGCCGGTGTCAATTACTACTTTGAGCAGGTCGCCGTTGGAAAGAACTGTGCACGATGGTCTCTTCTTCTGGCGTGATCGGCCTGATTTGACTGCCGATATTAGGTGAACTCGGTGCACTTGTCCTTTCCCCTTTTTCTTCCTTCCTTTGTTTCGCCTTTCGGGGGATGAGCTGCTGTCGCTGCCGTCGCTGTCACTCGTGCTCGGGGATCTCTGGGACTCATCGACTGCTCTAGCTTTGCCTTTCATCGCTTGTTGGCGGGAAGATTCTCTGGGCGCGAACTTTCTCCGTTGTTCCTGTGCTGGGCGTGGGCCTGAATCTTTGTCATTCCTGTTCGGCGGATTCAGGCAGACGGCTGCATAATGGTTAAGGCGATTGCATTTTCTGCACGTGGATCCCCAGGCGGGGCAGGATTCACCTTTATGCCAGGGGCCTCCGCACCACTTGCAAGCTTGATCTCGGCCTTGTGACGGGTGAGGCCTCTGGTTCTGTTTTGGGTGCGTGCTTTGTTGCTTGGAGATGGCTGCTATGTCTTCTGCGGGTCCGGGGCTGTCTAACGGTAGTTTCTGGATAGCCGCTTCCATTACTGCCACTTGATCTTCCGTCTGTTCGCGGAGACGCGCTGTCTCGAGAATGCGTGATAATCGCATGTTTCTCTCTGATAGAATCGCCCTTCTCAGCTTTTCCGAGGAAATCCCATTGATGATTTGGAGACGAATGGCAAATTCTTCGTCTGGAAATTCGCAGCCTACGGCCATTTCGCGAAGGCGAGCGTGAAATTTGTCTGCTGTCTCTCTCTCGCGCTGTCTCGCCATGCAGAAATGGAACCGCTCATAGTCTGGATTGAGGTCCGGCTTAAACATGTTGCTGAGCGCGGTTCTCGCTGCTGCGTAGTCGATGTCGCCCCCACGGTTTGGTAGAGCGTTGAACAGGCGCAGGGCTGCCGACCCTACGTTGAGTAGGAGGAAGGTGCGCATCTTTTTGGGTACGGTAATGTCTCTGGCCTCAAGGTGCATCTCAAATTGCTGCAGCCATATTTCCCACCTGATGGCAGCTCCACTGGTGAAAGGATCGAATGGGGGCATGAATGTCGTCAGCGCAGTGTCACTGCGCTCGTCGGTGATGCTTCTTCTCGGTGATGGGTTGCTGCTGGTTCTTGCCGGGCTGGTGTTTGGGCTCGACATGCTGCACCCCCGGGTGTCTTTGGAAGCTGAGTGTCACCGGTGAGCTGTAATGGGATGGCACGTGGCCCCACGTGGAACGCAGCAGTTCGGAGCGGGCCGCGTATGATGCGCGCGGGCCGCGTATGATAATGCGTGCCGCGGCTCTCCTGGGGCGCGGGTGCAGGACGTGCTTTCCTTTTCTGCTCGGGATGAGTGCCGAATCAAGTGCGGCCGGTGGGAACGTGCGCGGTTCGTGGGAGGGGCCGGTGCTTCCCGGTATCCGCGACGTTGCGTGGGTCCGTGGATGCGGCGACTCCCTCTGGTGCCGGGAGGTGCGCAATCCACTACCGCCTCGTCGCCAGTGTGATGTCCACTGCCGCCGGTGGTGCGGGTGGCAGTTTGAAGGTGAGGTGGGCCTCGGCGGAGGCCTGCTTGGGCGCGCGGTACGCAGGCGCGGCGCTGCAAACAGACACGCGACTACACGTTGGGTTGCATAAACCCGGACTCGCGTGAGCGCGCCAGTTCCGATGATTCTTTTATTTTCTCCTCCCCTTCCTGTGTCACGTGACCTTCTACGTCAGGGCACGTGACACCACATTGGTGATGGTTGGAAAGTTTAAAATAAATGTTAAACATCTGGCAATGCCTCTCTGCAACCCTCCAGACTATCGTTCTGTGCCTGCCAAGCCATTATAGAAAGGGGAAAGACCATATGCAGACTAGGCTTGGTCCCACCCCCAAAGGGGCAGTCCATCCCGAACTGCTAGGTCGCATTGCTTCTGCACGAGACCACAAGCATCCCCAGAATGGGCGTCATCAGTGAGCAGTAGCCTGGGTCTCTGTCCTGTGATAATTAGCATCTTTTAACCCCTTGACACTTCCCTCTGTCTCCATTATAATTTAAGAGCCCAAGGTTGTCTCAAATTGTTTGCCCCATCTGTAGGTAGAGGGCCCCCAAACATCAAGTTTAAATGGACCCCCATGACACATCATCAGTGGGTCCTGCTGAAAGCATTAGGGCAGAACCACCCGCACAAAGTGGGTCGCTAGTGGGGCCATAGTGATCCCCTCAACCCCCAATGCCACTTCAAGTGCCTGCATGCCCACTGGAGGTAGTGCCTTTGCTTTGTACCCTCTGGGGTTGGTATCCCTCATACATAAACTGTCTCTGCTCCCAATTGTCCGGGAAAAAGTGAGGTACAAAGTAAAGCATAGGCATCAGCGTTTATAAGGTACTTGGGCTGGGAATCAAACAGGGCACGTTCTCAAGGTGACTACAGGTCTCAGCATAGCACCAAAACCTTCAAAAATATCTCACAAGGAACTTGATATGTTGCCTGCAGGCGACACATAGATAGCTGCAGTAGGTGCATTTACCAATTGGGCTGTCGCCCTGAAACTGAATATCTTTTTTCTTAAAAAAAAAAAAATATTAGTGAATTGGTTTGCATTTTTACACATCATACAATCAAATTAAATTACACAATTACATCAATAATAAATGAAACACTATTATAATTTCATCATAATTCAAGCCTTACTGGCTTTGCAGCATCAATGGCATACCTAAATGCAAATTGTATCTAAATTGAGCAGAGCATACTAATGCTCGTTTTATTTACTCTCTGGGAACCCTTTCCATTTGTGTAACGATTTTATGCACCTGATGGTGCCTGTTGGTGCGCAACACCCCTTGAGGCAACGTGGCCCTGTAAAGAAACATTCCGATCTTGCATCCTCAAAAATGGCTGCTGTGTAATTTCATTGAGCAGTAGCCCACCAGCTGTAGTTGCTGGCATTCAATTGGGTGCATAAATCTTCTACATCCAATCCAGAATCTCTGGCAGGCTGAAGCTGGCCCCTCTCACAATGGCCCGACAACTAAGGCCTAAGGCTCCTGTCTGAGCCTGACAGAGGATGCTGGAGTGGCAGCAGACCCTGCTCGCCCCACTCCCTGCACCCCTCCCCGCCAACACCTTCACTGTGATCCCTCTCGCAACCTCATGCAAGCCGACTCGTTGAACCGGACCAACACCATGGAACGCATGTAAGACAGCCCGAAGATCTCATACCACATGTAACCTTACTACACCCTGTTAGGGAGAATTCTCCAGAATGGCTAATTTCCATTACCTACTGAGTCCCTCAGCAGCTTTGCTGGATTTCTAGGATTTATTTTTTCCACCTGGTAACAGTGTGAGCCCTTTTTTCCCACTCTTACATGTGTTTTGCAGTGTGTGTTTAACATTTTTGTGTTCATAGACTGTGGAGCCTCACCTACTCCATAGGCATCACCTTTTTTCTGTGTGTTACACAGCATCTTCAGTGTAGTGACACAGGGTTGTCTTTTTCAGACTTCCCACTTTAAACTCCATTTTCTGGGACTGACCACTGTCTCCCAGAACATGTAAAGTTGCCATTGACTTTATTAGTCTTTTTAAATCCACAGACCCAGCACCAACTATCTTACATAGAGTTCTAGAAACGGCTAATAGATAACCCGTTTTGTCTGTTTGTCATGGAACATTATTTCATTCCCTTTTCATTAAGATTTGGCTGGTGGCAGTGGTATCTACCCTATTTTTCCTACCGCGGTTTATTTAAATAGCCTTGGCACTGTTTTAGGCTATCTTGGTAGCCTCAAACGTAAACCCGCTGGACCGCATTTACTTTTATTTGGTTCCGGCGGGTTTCTTCGCCATTTCTTTTTGTAAAAGTCTTTCTTGTGTTGTACTCTGCGCGCCAAACCAGGTTTGGTTCCTTTGTTCGCCGACCTTTGGCAGGCTTCTGCATAGATGCCCTCGTTGGGCGCCTGAATGTCTGAAGGGGACAGGATGTAAGCGAGACTCCCTGCACAGGGTTACTCAGAAACCTTGAGTCAGTGTTTGTTTGAACCATAGTAATTGCTGTCCTTTGTGTAACTATTGATACTGCTCACTTTACTCTTGAGATAAGTCTGGCTGCTGAGCCATCGCTACCACTTTACTGTGTAGTACAGGCTTGTACCAAAGGTGAATTTGTACTGTCACTTGTAGTCTTAAATGTGTGTGGGGTTCCCAAAGGGTACTGCATATGATTCTGCCTAACACTCCCACAAAAAACAAAAGAACAGGGGCACCAGGTATGTCAAAATCCGGTCGTACCTGGTCTAAACTGATATATATATAAGGGTACACAAAAGGGCCCGGAGTTAATACGTTTCTGTAAAGTGAAATGCAAGGTAACAAGACTATTTACAATCAACTCATGATCAAAATCTAATCACAAATCAGATGCAGGTTAAATAGAACAGGAACAAATTCAATTCACATCCTGTGGGCGATTTATACAGTACATTTTATTTTTCTCATAAAAAATCCAATAATGGAATCATAAAATTTCATATTTTGTAATGTAATATATTCAATACAAAAATGAATGTCTAACAGACATCTATTGTAAACAATGAATGTTTGATACAACAAATGTCATAAGTGTACAGTAACTGAAAAAAACTACAAACACCTCAAGAAAACTCCCATACACTCATCACTCACACGGCATATCCATACCTAAAAATCACCTAAATTAAGTTAAGCAATAATTTATTAACTGAAAGAATAAATCAAAAGTGTAGAATATGAATTCAATTATTAACAAAAAAATAAGCATAATACTCCAAATGGTAGAAACACAGTTAAATACAATAATTCAAAAGACTAGACAATCTAGTCAGTTCCTATTGTTGATAGGTCGTTATTACTAAAATAGAATAAGAAAAACCCAACATGTTTCTTTCCATATCCGTCATCATTTTCAATTGTGTGGAAATGCGCCACGGGTTGGGTGAATTAAACGTCTTCAAGTGATGGCAATGCTTAACAATTGCTGTGCGTCATTATCATGTACCTTGGATTTCACCTACATATTAAACAGAAACATAATGTTACTGAATTGTATAAATTAGCAAATTCAGTATGCTCAACATAACACTATTAATGCATCATGGGCAAAAAGGTCACACAACCTAATCAAGAGATCCACACTCACCCTTAAGACAATTAATTAATCTATCTGGGTGGTATGGGAGTAATATAATTTTATTCCCACTACTGAAATCATGTCGTACAAGCCACAGTGTATCCGACAAAGCGAATCAACAGCGTGATATACAGCAGACTAAGGCAGGACAATACCGAAGAGACAAAAGCAGAAAACAAGTAAAGAAAAATGAATTGCAGGGAAAGACAGAAACATTGTGTCAAGCAATACTTATTCAAAATATGCTTGCAAGAATTGTAAACAGTCTGCCCTAAAAAATGTATGTCGTGCATAGCACTCAATAAATACAGATTGTGATATCCAGTGGCCGAATACTCACACTCAAACATTGCCAAATGAGCCGTATGTATCTGTCACAACTCAGGGATTGCTTTCTGGTCGTTGCAGATAATACCTCCCCACTCTTTTGGGGAAGTTACTTTCACTCAGGGAATATGAAATCTTTATGGTGATGTGCCAAAGACTTCCCCCCCCAAGAGCTCAGCCTACAGGGATCAATACACCTGGCAGGCCGGGGGCTTGAGTGAAAAGGCAGGAGCAGAATCGTCAGAGCTAGAGGGACAAAGAACAAAACAATTGTTCAGGAAATGCAGCCAAGTAGTGCCGGAAAACAAACAGCCAACACCGCCCACAATTACCCACTCTTACCTGCTCCGTAGAGCCAATATACCAGTAACCTACTAGTATCGAATGCAGAAACAAGGAGGATGTATGGTGACGGAAAGGTGTGCCAGTATCCTAGGAACACCAATGTTAAAGCAGCAAAGCGTCCAAAAGGTGCCCAGGAGCAATCCAATGTTCAAAACAGCAAAGCGTCCCAAAAGGTGTTCAAAGCAATCCAGAGTTAAAGCAGCAGAGCGTCCCAAAAAGTGTTCAAAGCAATCCTGTGTTAAAACAGCAAAGTGTTCCAAAAAGTGTTCAAAGTAAAGCAGCAAAGCGTTCCAAGAGTGTTCAAAGTAAAGCAGCAAAGCGTTCCAAAAGTGTTCAAAGTAAAAGTAGCGGACAAAAAAAAGAAATGAAATGACCAGGGAAGCGAGCGTTCACCTCACGCTAGTTCCCTTACAGAAATGTTCGGGTTATCAGGTCACCAAAACCTAAGGATTCAGAAATGGGAGGTCAATAATGAGTAAGCCGGGTTCGTATAATCCAAGGGGGACAATCGAGGGAGGCAGGCGTCGGGAGGCAGACAAGGGCAAGGCAGAGACAAAGACTTGATTCGGGCGCCGGGTAGTCAATAATTAAACAGGAGTCCGGGACAGAAGCTCGTAACTAACAACAGTTTAGGAGCCTCCGATCTCCGAATAGCCGGCATTTAAATACGGTCCACAATGAAGGAAACACAACAAAGTAGTGCACGTGTGTCACGTGACTACAAGTAGCGGGAGTTGTGGGAATTGTAGTCTCAAAGGGTTCTGCGTGTCGGGTAGCGCTCGGACAAACGCCATGGTAGTCTCCAATTTAACCGGGACGTGACAGTATCTCAATGATTGGTTTACAATGGCTTGAAAACCACAATTGGCACCAACAAATTACTAGTGCGTCACCAATCATCAATCCTGCACTTGGTCGGGTGTGTGCTACAACATTAACACATACAATAACAATACATCAGTACTCCCATTAATCAATCCCGGGTGTCAATATCGTAGCACCATTAGTGTGCCAGAAAAAAAGCTTACTTGGCAATGATATGTCGGGCCGGGTAAATGAGGAATCTCAGCGGTCCTCGACGCTAGAGAAACTATAAATGTTTCTACCACGGGTGCTCCGTACACTCGTAATGTCGTCAATACTGTAAAGGGGGACATGGCAAGTGGTCAGCAGTGATGCGAGTATGATACTGTTGCATATACAACACTAAAATATTTTTCTAGTACTAACGAGATGTGCAATAGTACTGGTTTCGGTGTTGCGACCCAAACATATGCACATGCCATTTAAACAAGCTTGTAGGATCACGTGTTGTGCCACACGAGCTAGTGGTAATCGTAGGGCTCGTGACTGTTTACAAGTCGGGCTGCTTCAATACAAGTTAAAACATAATCATGGAATCCCTAGAGAAATCCATGTGCAGACTCTCATTCGTTATCACTAGCCTTCCCTTTCGTAAATCAGTCTCCCGTACAGCCCTAGCGTGATTATTACCTGGTATTGTACGAACATCAGCCCCAGAAGTAAATCCATGTCGGTCATGAAGGTTAGAAAACGGACTCCAAGATCAGTTTAAATATAGTCCCCTCCTCTAATGGGACAAACTTAACACAATCATCCGGATTCAGAAGCAGCCATATTGGAGTGTCTTTTTTAAAAACAAAACACGGTTGATAGCAGTGAATCTGATGCTCTCCCGCCTGTCATTGTTGACTCGGTATAACAAACCAAGCAAATCAGGTTCACTGATTTGCCCTAAAACGTCTCGATCCAGCACATATTAAGAATTTGTGTAATGAAAATAATAAAATATTCATTAGTTCACGGACAACCTCCAACGTGACCGTACCATCAGCCATTATGGAAACCAAATAATTTGTTTGTTCAACCCAGTCAGGTGACTTATAGTAAGAAATATCAATCTCATTTCTTCCTTCAACAACGTTTTCTTATCCATATTAGCATTACTAGATGTACAGACTTTTAAAAAAATGGACCATTTCAATTCGTCACAACCATGATTATTGGATGCAAAGTGTCTGACCATTGGGGCTGTCATAATTTTATTTCTGATACAGCTCTTATGTTCGCTGATTCGAATTTTTATTTTGCGTTCAGTTTTACCAATTTGGGGCATGGACACCAAGTCGCATAAACGACGCCACTCGTATTGCAATTAGTAAATACTTTTTGTTGCCACGGTCTCGTTAGGCCAATGTCTACACTCTTGCTTCTCTGAGTCAATGAGTAACATTTACACATGCAACAAGGTGCATGGCCACCTGTTTTTTTCAAACCCCATTGTTCTGTGATGGTTTGTTGTGGGGTAAACGCAATGGAAATATCATTGAGGGTAACCATTTCCTTCAGATTTCTTCCTCGTTTAAAGGCACATGTAGGGACTGGGATAGAATTCTTCCCTTTTAGCAAGATGTGTCAAATCCTCTTAATAATCCTGATGATTTTATTTGGAAGGGGATTGTAAGCACTAACATATACCCATCCATCTGGATCATTAGGCAGCGTTTTTTTCTTGTACTCCAACAACACTCTGCAGTGGTTATTGGTGGCTCTCTTCAAAGACTGTTTTATAATCTTCTTGGGGTATCCCCTGTAAATCAAATTGTTGCTCAAGGTCTCAGCTTCCTCCAAGAACACATTTCTATTAGTACTGTTCCGTTTTAACCTGAGAAATTTCCCAAAGGGCAAATTATCTCTAAGCATTTTCTAATGAAAGTTGTCATATGTCAGCAGCGAGTTCTGATCTGACAGTTTATTGAACGGTTTTATTACCAAAACGTTGGTATCAGTATTGACCTCAATGGTTAGATCTACAAAATCTATCTTGTGCCTGCTGTAACTGATAGTACATTTAAGAAAGGGAATGATCCCGTTTCAACCAATCAAAAAAGGCCATAAGTTCTCCTTCATCTCCGTGCCAAATCATTAGCATATCATTGATGTATCTCTTCCAGAGAGTTTGATGATGTCGAAATAGACTGGTTGCACTGAAAATAATTTTCTGCTCTACGCAGTCAACATAAAGTCAAACATAAATTAGTACTCCCAGCTATTACCCTATTCACAATCCTCCTAATCTACAGACCCCCAGACCACTTGTTATCATTTGAGAAAGGCATAGCACACCTCCTCTGAGCCAACACCAAGCCTTCTTAAAAAATCATCATTTTGGAGGACTTCAATTTAGGTATCAACTACCCGTCAGAGTCCCAGGCACTTGCAAACACATTTGAAGCGCAAGGCTTTATCCAACGAATCTTCAACACCATGCATGACAAAATACGTATACTAGATTGGCTAGCAGACCCCAAATGCGACACCAAATACTTGCCAACAACCCATGCCCGTGGTCAGACCACAACTTCATCTTATTCTCTATCAACGAGGTAGCCCAGGCGAATATCCCACGTCAACCTACCTCGGCTGCACTCTCAAGAAACTCTAGAAACATCACCCCAGACAATATGCTACTGCCAATAACTACTTACTCTCACACCAATACCAATGACACCTCCATGGTGACACTCTATAATCAAACTCTCCTTCTCGCCATTAACATTGTTGCACCTCTGGGCAACCGCAAAGCCGACCAACAGCCCACCTAAACTCTTGGTACACCTCTGGCCTCAAAGATCTACGAACCACAAAGAGAAGTGCTGAGAGCCCCTGGAAAAAAAACACCCTCTCACGTGAAAACATTACACTTCAACACCCTAGCTGCTGAATACAAACAAGCCAATATCCAATCAAAAGGCAATTCATACAATGAGAGAATTGAAAAAACATACTCTGGCAATAGAGAGCTCTTCACTATACTACAGGAACTCGAATCACCAGCTCTCTCACCGGACCACTGTAACAAAGATCTACCCTGGTGCATGAACATTCAAAAAGCCCTCATCTGATCAAATATCCCTACTCCAAAACAAAATCAATGCTAAGAAAGCTAAACTTGCCCCGGTTGTCCAGACCCCTGACTTGCCCCTCACACCACTTACTTCCACACCCAGATTTGAGTTCACCGCCGTTACTATCACTGAAACCACCAAAATCATCAATGGCCTGAAGCCATCCAGATGCCAAGGAGACATCTGCCCAGCCTCTTTCATCAAAGATTGCGCTGAAGAGCTTTCTCCATTCATCACAGCCCTGATCAATAACTCATTCTCCTCCAGCAATGGCGCAGAAAACTTGAAAGAAGCGTGGGGTCTCCCACTGCTAAAAAAAAAACACAGGACCCCAATGTCCCCACTAACTACACCCTATCACAACAGTACCCTTCCTCCTTAAAATACTCAACAGAGTCTCTTATGTGCAAATTCAAAAATACTTTGAAACTCACAACCTCCTTGGCCTCTGCCAATCAGGCTTCCGCCCCGGTATGGAAACCGCCCCCTTGGACCTTAATTTGGCCATTCTCCTCCTAGTTGACCTCTCAGCAGCCTTTGACTTGGTTAACCATAATATGCTTTGCAAACACCTTGCCTTAGCTTCCCACTTCTCGGCCAACGCCATAATGTGGATCGAATCCCTCTAATCCAACCGCACCTGAGAGTTTTCTCTACTACTGCGGCAGCGCCCCCATCCCCAGTCACGTGTGGAGTGCCCCAAGGCTCCTGTGTTTCACCAACACTGTATAAGATGTTCCCCAAGCCACTTTTCGACCTCCTAGACGAACTGCAAGTCACGTATACTAACTACGTAGATGACACCCAAATACTCCTACCTATTGTTGTCAACTACAAAATCGACTCTAACTTACTGAATGAAAGCTACCTTACCATTCAAGCCTGGATGGCACAACACGAGTTATGCCTTAATGATGAGAAAACAAAACTTCTCCTCATTGGCAGTCAATCTCAGATAAACAACCTACCCCACTCCTACAAATCCTTTACTATTGACAGTAACATTATCACAGTGGCAAAAGAGGTAAAAACATTAGGAGTTTTCCTTGACTCCTCGCTCTCCCTAAAAAGGATAGTCAACTCTATTGCGACGGCAGCGGCCTACACAGCCAAACTGATCAATTCCAGCAGACCCTAACTGACCACCAACGCTTGTATCACCCTCGCTAAAGCCCTCATCTGTCAAAGATCGATTATTGTAAAACCCTCTTTGCAGGCTCTAAAGACCGAAACATTAACAAACGACAAATCATCCAAAACAATGCTGTAAGAACCGCACTCAACATCCCTAAAAAATAACACTTCTCCTCAGCCAGATGAAATATCCACTGGCTACTGGTTCAGGATTGCATCACATTCAAAACCCTTTCTCTAACACACAAATGCCTGTCAAACAGCCAGACAAATATCCAAAGGCCAGTCGAAGGGACCGACCCGATCTGCATACTCCTACCACCTTGCTACCTCTAGATTCAGACGTCCAAAAGCTGGAGGATGCAGCTTCCCTGTGATTGCGGCTAAACAATGGAACTCCCTTCCCCATCTCTGAGATCAGATCAAAACCTGATTCTTTTCACAATATAACTAGAAGAACCACAACCGTACAGCTACTTGTAATCATGTACTAGCATCCTACCTATACCTGCATCGATTTGTATCTACTACGTCCTAACTTGACTGTATTTGCTAGAGAACCTCACTCTCACATTGTAACCAAATACATCATATAACTACTGTAACCCAAAGCAGAAACCAATGCAATATGTAACCACTGCAACCAACCTTATTATGCAACAAGCACCTAGATGCCTCTGGATTCCATGCGCTATACAAATGGCATAATAAATAAATATATTACAATTCATTCCAAATTCATTCACAACTAAAAATATTATAAAAATCAATTCATCATAAACCATTAATACCAGGGATACAACGCAATTTCGATCTGAATTTTCAGCATCTTGAATATTTCCTGTATGTTATGTTAATGGATTTTATACAGCGCACAATCGCCCGAGGGCATCTTGGCGCTTTAAAACACACAGAGAAGTAGTCAGTTCCAGTCTAAAAAAGTAACGTCTTTAAGAGACGTCGAAATTTCAAGAAGTTCCGGGTAAATCTGGGAGCAAGGGGCAGGGTATTCCAAAGTTTACCAGCAGCAGTGGAGAATGCATGGCCACCCACTCGAGAAACACAGAACCTTGGGATCACCACTAGGCAAGCATTGGCAGAACGAAGAGCTATACCAGGCCAGTAGGGGGCAAACGTATCCCAGAGAAAGTTTTCTCCCTGATGGTAAAAGGTTTGATGAACTAAACAAAGAGCTTTCGATATGCCTGGCCACTGGAAGCCAATGTAATGATCGCAGAACTGGGGAGGAATGGGTATCATAGGGCAAATTAGTGCAATTCAGGGAACTTGATTTTGCAATACCCGAAGACGATGGATCAGACCCACTGGTTAGGCCAGAAACAAATTGCAATAATCTAGTCGGCAAAGCACAAAAGCAGCAACTACTGGAGGGTGGATTTGACATGGTAGAAATGGGAGAACCCTCTGTAGTACCTCAGATGGAAATAGCCAACTTTACAAACTGTGCCCACCTGAGGAGCCACAGGTAGAGTAGAAGAACGGACAACCCAGAGGTTTTTCAACACTGCCACTGTTAGAGGAAGCACACCCACTGCATGGGGCCAGAAAGAGGGAGTCCAAAGTGTAGGATTGGGAGGAGAACCCACCACCAAGACCTACATCTTGTCCCCATTTAGTTTCCACCAATTGCTGTTCATCCACTCCCCAAAAGGTGCCTGGCACTGACGCAAGCACAACTACACCTCTACCTGGTTGAGATCTATACAAACTAGAATTCGGGTGTCGTCGGCAAATGAGTAGCACCACTGGCCAGAGGAGTGGACGAGACAGACAAGAGGCTTAAAGGAATGGTTCGCCCAAAAAATTTGATTTAAAAAATAGATAGGCAATATAAAAAAAAAACGATTGGCATTTTTTTTTGTTGAAGTCCCTATGTAAAATTTTGAGCAATTCAAGCTCAAAGATAGCACATGGGGGCATCCATTTTGTGAAATGGATGCCCGCCGCTGTGCTCGCTTTGGCTTTTGCGGCACTAATGAAGGAAAAGACAGCCAGCTGTAGTAAACAAAAGCTACCACTGGGTGGCTTTTCCTTCATTGGTGCTGTACGCGGAGGACGGGGACCGGAGACTACAGGCAGAAATGCTGCAGCTGCATCTCGGTAAGTGCTATTTTTGAAATAAAAATAAACACTAACTGCGTTTTTTTTCTAAGTTTTCTGGGCTGGAGGAGCCCGGAAAACTTAGAAATAAAACCGCAGCTTTAAAAACGTTGTATTTATGTTTGCGGTAGCTTTTGAAGCGACCGCAAACATAAATACAACGTTATTGTGTTTGAAAACGCTGCGGTTTTTCTTTCTAAGTTACTCAGGCTCCTCCGGCTCGGAGGAGCCTGAGAAACTCAGAAAGAAAAACCGCAGCGTTTTCAAACACAACCGCGTTGTGTTTCTGCCTGCTGTGGATATCACTTTGGGTCTCCGGTGCTCCCCTATGGGAGCACCGGAGACCCAAAGTGAAAGCCAAGGCAGGCAGAAAGACAACACGTTGTGTTTACATGCTGCAGTGTTTCTGCCTAAATCTGCTTTCCCATTTGGGGCTCTAGGGCTCCCTGTGGGAAGCCCTAAAGCCCCAAATGGGAAAGCAGATTTAGGCAGAAACACAACGCGGTTGTGTTTGAAAACGCTGTGGTTTTTCTTTCTAAGTTTCTCAGGCTTGGAGGAGCCTGAGAAACTTAGAAAGAAAAACCACAGGGTTTTCAAACACAATGGCCCTCATTACAAGTCAGGCGGTGGACCATGGTGCTATTAGCACCATGGTCCATGCCGGATTCCGCCATGGTGGATTGCGGAATTACCGCCCCATTCCAAGGTGAGTGGGGCTGTAATTCACCATTCACCATTTGCCCTTCCCCATTCCCATTTTTGCGCCATAGTGCATAATGGGGATGGGGAAGGCGCTAATTACGGCACCGTAAATTACGGTGCTGTAATTAGCACCAAGGTCGCTTAGCGCTTGGACTTTAAAGCCTGCAAAAAGCAGGCGTTAAAGTGTGAATCAGGCGTTAAACCCTTAACGCCTGACTTGTAATGAGGGCCAATAACATTGTATTTATGTTTGCGGTCGCTTCAAAAGCTACCGCAAACATAAATAAAAACATTTTTAAAGCTGCGGTTTTATTTCTAAGTTTTCCGGGCTCCTCCAGCCCGGAAAACGTAGAAAAAAAAACACAGCTAGTGCTTATTTAAAAAAAAAAAAAAAATAGCACTTACCGAGATGCAGCTGCAGCTTTTCTGCCTGTAGTCTCCGGTCCGCGTCCTCCGAGTCCCGGCACCAATGAAGGAAAAGCCACCCAGTGGTAGCATTTGTTTACTACAGCTGGCTGGCTTTTCCTTCATTAGTGCCGCAAAAGCAAAATCCAGCACAGGCGGGCATCCATTTCACAAAATGGATGCGTCCATGTGCTTGCTTTTTCAATTTTTGAGCTTGAATTGCTCAAAATTGTACATAGGGACTTTGAAAAAAAAATGCCAATCGTTTTTTTTTTATATTGCCTATCTGTTTTTTAAATAAAATTTTTTGGGCGAACCATTCCTTTAATATAGTTATTGAACAGCATAGGGGACAAGGCTGAGCCCCGAGGAACCCCATAGCGAGTGAGAAGGTGTAGAGAAAGGTGGAAGAGAAAGCAATTGGCCCCTATCGATCAAGAAGGAGGTAAACCATGCCAGGACAGACCCCGATAGGCCCGCCATGGCCAGGTGGGACAGCAGGATGCAGTGGTCGAGAGTGTCAAAAGCTGCTGAAAGATCTAATAAAATCAGGGCAACCTCTCCTCCGCTGTCCACCAGCCTAGCCATGTCATCAACCAGAGAAACTAGAACACTCTCTCCGTGCCACGCCCCGGACGGCAACCAGATTGGAAGGGGTCCAAGAGCCCAGATGACTCTAAGAAGCAAGAAAGAAAGAAGGAGAGAGACCAAAACTTGAAGCAGGTTCATAAAGAAAGGCAATAGGGAAATAGGGCAGAAATTAGCAGGGTCTAAAGGATCCAGTGGCATTTTTTTCAAGAGAGGGATGGCCACAGCTTGTTTGAGCTCCAACGGAATATGTCCCGGTTGACAGGACGGGTTAACTGCTTGAGATACCCGACCAACTATGCTAGGCATAATATCTTTAAGCACATCCAGTACCACTGGGTCTGAAGGGGCTGTAGATTTCAAACACACCCAGTTTTGACTCACTGTTTCATCCGGGAATATGGGGAAGTCGGACCAAGTGCGGAAAATATCCCCTGTTATCGCGGAAGGTGGCTGCATGTAGCGGCTTGCTGGATCACAAGAATATTGGTGCGTATATTGTCAATTTTCTTGACAAAATATTGTGCTAAAGAGTCACACAGCGCTTCCATGGACAGAACTTTAGGCGTAAGATTAGTGGTGGATGATATAGATCTAACCACCACAAAGAGCTATTTGGGCTGATTGAGGGCTTTCTCGATTTTATGTGTAAAGTATGGTCGTTTGGCTTCATCAATAGCTATGTGGTAGCACAAGATAAATTGACGATAAGCTGCTTTTTCTGGTGCCCCGTAAGAATAGCACCATTTGCGTTCTGCCTGTATCACCTTGAGGTGGGCAGATTTAAGTTAATCAGAAAACCAAGGTTTAGAAGGGCACCTGCGGAGTTCCGAATATTTAAAAGGGGTCACAGCATCAGCCACTGCCCTAAGACATTCTGTTAGAGAAAAGAAGTCAGCAGAGGTGGTAGCATTGCACTGAGAGTTAAAAACCAACATAAGAGTATTCTGATCAGCTTGGCTGCAAATTCACAGCCTGACGATAACAGGTTGAATTTTCGGTGGGGAAGAGGAAAGTTTCAGCAAATAAGGAATCAGGTAATGGTCAGACCATACCACCGGTTCAGCAGGTAGAATAGAAATTATCGACTCATCTGACAGGACCAGATCAAGAGTATTAGCCAAAGCATGAGTGGGCTCATTGATGGCGTGATGAAGACCAATATCATAAAGTGCCTCAAAGAAGTGGGTAACCATAGGAGGATGGGGCTGATTAAACTTAATATTAAAATCACCTAAAACAATCAGGTGAGTATACTTAGCCGGAAGTTCAGCCATTAGGCAAGGAAGGGATTAAGAAACCCTGTATAAGATCCAGGAGGTCTATATATGATAAGAAAGTGCAAAGAGAAGGTTGCTGATACAGCAAAACAGATCAGCAGGGCTTCCATGTCAATATCATGAGCAAGTGGAGTCTGAGATAATTGGAGACCGGATTCAAAAATAATAGCAACACTGCCCCCTGGATGGGGTGACATCCTATCCAAGTGGATGATTTTATAGTCTTCCGGCAGTGCATTATGCAGTGTTGGTGCACCAACGGCAGTGAGCCAGGTCTCAGAGAAACACTGTAAATCGGGAGGATGATTGACTAATGCATCCTGTACAAAGGCCGTATGAGCAACTATGGAGCGATTATTAGATAAAATGACCTTGAGAGCAGGACATGACCTGCCGCCTTCAAATGAGTAGTCGGAGCATCCACAGTGTGAGCCCAGTTAGGAGGAAACAAAGTATCAACTGGGGCAAAGTCTAGAATGTTTTTTCTGGTAAGTCTAGTAATAGATGCCATGTCCAGTCCATCTGTATCCCGGACGGGTCCAGGCGGGCTTAATTTAAGTGCAACTTCGGGGCGCCGAGTATGCGTCCGCTACACTGTCTGCGCAGTGTGTTGGTATGTATACACATGTGATTACCGTAACCAATCAGGTTGTGGTATGAATAGATTTGGATGACAGACTACAACGGTATGTAACTGCGTGCAGAGAGATAGTAAAACACAGCATCCACCGAGCCGAACCTCGGCTGCCAAGGAGGCCAGGCACCCTCAATGAAAAGATGCGTGGAGGTAGGAGGTGCCCATTCACGCGCTGTGGCCCAGGTAAATGCCCAGTACCCGAAAGGAAATTAAATTCTGTATTCAAACAGCTAGCAAAATAGTCAAGTAGGAAACTACATAGGTCTAACAATTGGGTAATATAATTCCCTATCATCAGATTAGCCCATAACATTTCATCAGCATCAAATGGCAAAGGGAATCCAAAAATCTAAAGTCACTTCACAGAAAAGAAAGAGATGCTTTAACGTTTCTTGGCTTTCTCGATTTTTACACAGGCGACATATTCTTTCACTCTTCGTTACGTTCTTCATGGGGACGACGCTTTCTAGGGTAGGTAACTGGTTAAGTTTGAATATTAAATAAACATCCCAAGCTCTATTATAATAAACGAATGTACCTTGCTAACGATGTTCTCTTGCTTGGAAAATGGCGGTTCTCAACATAAAGCTCACAAGAGCCCATTTGATCAACTGTCTCACAGCAGTCTAGATCGAATAATTTGTTTTTTACAATAGTTGGATTATTAATGAATTCCCAAAGGTATAGCCCTATTTTAGCCAAGACCGAGAACATGTTACTGTTAAAGATATTCAAGGAAATAATAGATTTATTTGCCAATGAAGTATGGCAAGAATTAAAAAAGCGACTCAACTGGGGGAGGTAGAATTTTACAAAATAGACATAATTTGTTCCAAAGCACAACTTTGGCCAGGGATGTCAGATTAAACACATGTTTAATTATACAATTAGGAATTGAAAGGGAGAGGCCTAAACCCTTTTTTAAATACTGGTCCATATTAACCAGAATGATCTCTAAGCCACATGCCAGAGCAGGAACCATCTTTGCTGGGTAACATTTACAAAAAAGCAATCAGCGGCAATCAAACTCAGATGAATTCTTTTTAGCTCAGCAATCGGGGGAAGAGATTTTAATTTAAAACGCTCCCTAATAGCCGTTAGCGGATCATTATTGGCTGTAGCAAAACCAATATATTTAAGACCATGCTCTGATTGAACAGTGCCAACAGACTAGGACATCATTTTTTGTTTGTGTTTAGTAGTAAAGATACAAATTTGAGATTTGCTAGCCTTCACTAAGAGGTTATTGTCCTCTGCATAACCAAAAAAGGAGGAAAACTTCCTCTGCAATCCTACCGGGGTAAGATAGAAAAACAGCAGGGAAGGAATTCAGAGAATCCCGTAGTGATTAAATATCAGATATGTATATAGTATAAAGCAGGAGGACCATCACGCACCACTCTCTTAGGCCTACTGAGGTTTCAGTCGGACGTGTCAATATTCCACTCCTAGTTAATCTGACCTGTACATACAAATCTGAAAATAGTGAGGAAATCGCCTTAACCAAAGGTGCAGGAACTCCCTGTATAAGTAATTTTTGCCATCATTTTTGTCTGTTGACTCAAAGGGCCAAGACATGACCATTGAGGCCGAATAAAGCGGCCCAATGGAAATATTTAAGACTGATGCCCGAACATGCCAGTATAGTGTTGCGCAGCATTATACTGTAGATGGGGTCTCGCCTCACTCCGGTGGGCCCTTGGCGAGGCTATACGTTTCCCCCAAACCTCAATCCACCGCCCCAAAAGGTTGGTGGTGGTGCCAGAATACCTGGGGACCAAGTTAAACCCGAATCGGGCAGCAGATGCTTTGGTGCAGCAAAAGAAGGTGAATTTCGGTGCCCGCCACAAGAGCCATAGATGGCGGCGAGAAAAGGCCTCCAGAGCTGAAAGGTTGTGTTGGCTGCTGTGGAGGTGTGAGCCCAGAGGAGGTTGGTGACAATCCAGGGGAACCCCGCCATGACAAAGAGGGGGGCCCCCAAGCAGACTAGCAGAGGTGGCCTGAGCTGCCGAGATGAGCAGTGCAGTGTGGCACAGCCAGAAGGCAGACTGCTGAAGAGGCCTAACTAGGATCGGTGGGGGAGCTCGGTGCACAGTGAGAACCTGGTATAACGCGGGTGCACGAGCCAGGGGGCCTGCCCACCTACCGACACACAAAGGTTGACAGGAGAAGCCTGCAAAGAGCTATAGGAGTAGGAGAGGCGGGGGTGCCCTGCATACATTGCAGTATTTGGAGGTACGTAGAAGGGCTCCCCCCAACCGTGGCGACGATTGTAGCAGGCTGAACCCCTCGGAAGGGTGCATTGGGGCCAAGCCATCAAATAAAACACTTTTGACCATAAATCCAGAGCAGGGAGCGGGGGTGACTGCAGAGGACCTCCCCCGCAGGACCAGCAAACCTCACCAGAGATTGTACCAGCACCAGCAGGGAGCAGCGAGGAGAGCAGCGGAAAGCACGGCTGGCCTGCCCCCCTACTACAGAGGGGGATCCAGTGACTACCCAAACACCTGACAGGAGGCCGGAGGTCCCCGCAGGTGGGTCAGTGATCGAGGCTCAAGGGACAGTCCAGGCGGACCAGCCAAGGGCACCAGAGGTGGTCCCAGAGGGCCGTCAGGAAAGAGGGAAATCCTTGTACAAGTGCAGTGTGGGGCTCAAGCCAGGGACGCCAGCGGTGCCGAAGCACAAAATAGGCCCCCTCAACAGTGGTTGCCGGCAACCATGGACAAAGAGAAGTCTAGAAAGGCCAGCCTACCGGCGAAGAGGGACTCATTCACAGTCTCCCCCATGGGGGGCCTTGACAGATGGGGGGGGGAAAGCAAAACGATTGCTCAGGAAGAGGTACAACCAATCCCCTCAGCCCAGGACATCCTCTGGTCTGTGAATCAAAACTTGCGCTGGAGCAGAACATTGACAGCATAGGGGAAGATGTGACCCTGCTGAGGTAAGACTTTCATAATATGTCAGTGTGAATGGGGCAAGTGGAGCAAAGGATTTCCGATGTGGAAAATGCAATAGGCCCAGTCAAGAAAGACATTGCAGAACTCAAGAACAGAACAAAGAGTCTGGAAGCAAGGTTTGAGGAGACCGTGGGGTGAGCCTGCCAAAATAACATACGCATCATGGGCCTCCCCGAGAGGAGTGAGGAACCCTCCATGGAGCTATACCTGGAGGGCTGGTTAAAGAAATGTATGGAACCACAGGGACTGACGTAATTCGTGTCAGTGGAACAAGCCCACAGGATCCCTAACAGTGGCCCCCCCTGGGTGCCCAACCCACACAAGTCATTGCCAAGCTCCTTAATTACAGGGACTGGGACGCTATCCTGCAGGCCACTTGAAAGACGGGTCTCATCCAAGTGAATGGCATGAAAGTGCTGGTGTTCCTGAATTTCACGAGAGCTGTTCTGAAGGCAAGTCAATCGTTTGACGCAGTGAAGAGACGGATGTGCCTAGCGGAGTACAAGTATGCCATGCTCTTCCCTGTGCCCCCAAAAGTAGTGGGCCGCAAGGGGACGCTGTTCTTCACAGGCCCGACGGAGGCATCGGACTGGCTGGAAGGGGAGAGCCAACCGATTGAAAGGAAATTTCGCAACGGAAAAGAGACTACCACGGGATTAGGCCTTCACAGCCGGAAAAGACAGCAAACAAACAGGGGGACATGAGGCAGTGGAGGGCCGGGCGACTTAGACACGGCAACGTTGTCATAAGTGTTGGCTCCTGCCAGACTGGAGCGGGATCTCGTGCCATTGCACATCCCCTCTGGGAGGGCTGTAGGGGAGCAGTGGGAAAAGTTTTGGGGGGTATCTTTGGGTGTTAAGGTACAACCAGAGTGCAACATTTCTGATCATTAGCACGGGGGGACCCCCCTCTGGGCCATTGGTCAGGAATGCCTGTGGATGGTTGACAGAGCAGGAGGTCCGGGGGCCTCCCACCTTACGTGTTTGTCATGGAACATCGACAGGCTGATAGATAAAGTTAAACGGGGGCTGGTCACCAACTTCCTCCACGCCCACAAAACAGACATAGTATTTCTGCAGGAAACGCAGCTACTGTGGTCCAACTGCGCCTTCCTCGGTAGGGTGAAATTCACAGCGGTAGAGCATGCAAGGTTCTCACAGGGCCCCAGGAGGGTCGCAGTCCTAGTGAGAAAGTTCCTCCCTTTGATTGTGAAGCATGTGGTCAGGGACGAGGGAGGTAGATACTTGATGGTTACAGGCTCACTACGAGGGGAGATGGTGTGCTTGGTCCCTGTCTATGCCCCCTCTCCCTTCAGGCAGACACATACACGAGCATTCAGTCCTTGCTGGAAGCCCATGCAGGGCACCTCACGATAGTGGGTGCAGACCTCAATGACACAATCTCTCCAGACATAGCCAGGTTGCCCTACACAGGGGGACCGGGTAGGCTGCACGCAAAGCTTTATGCCCTTAAAGATACAATGAGACTTCCGGACGTCTAGCGGTTACTGCACCCAGCGGTGAAGGGGTTCTTCTTCTACTCTAACGCACATAGCTCCTTTTCCAGAATCGACTACTTCATGGTACGTGCCATCAATATAGATAGAGTTACCAAGGCCACTTTTTTTCCAAGGGGTATCTCAGATCACACCCCCCTCTGGTTATCATGATGGAAGGGAAAGGGAACGGCCCAAGGGGTGCTGGAGATTAAATGCATACTATTTACGCAATCTGGAGATAGCAGAGTGGATATCCCAGACATCCGAGGAATATTACGTGTTCAACGAGGTCTCCGTGGATAGCCGATCAGTGCTGTGGGAGGCCTACTAGGTGATGATGTGGGGGGAGGTGTCGGCGGTGGTGGGGCACCACAAGCAGCTTAGGAAACTTCAGATGGCGGAGTGGGAAGAAGAGGCGGCAACGGCCGAGGCAGCCCACGTTGAACACCCCACGGAGGAGAGTAGGAGGAAGGATGAGGCCAGGGCGGCCTTCCGAGATAAGAAAGCTAGACTGTATGAGATGGGGGGACAAATGTGGGAGGAAGTTGGCCTGGCTGGAGAGGAGGGATGAAGGGAGATGCTGGGTCAGAGAAATCCATGCTGAGCCAGGACTTATCTTTTATACAGGCAGAGGACATCACAGAGGCCTTCACGCAATACTAACAGACATTGTACAGCGAACAGGGCAGGAAAGGGCATGTGGACATGGCAGCCTTTCTTAGTGGGAATTTCTATGGCAGTGTTGAACAAGACGAGTTTCAACCCCAATTTTTAGAGCTGGGTAAAACTGCTGTACGCAGGACCTTTGGAGAGAGTCACAGTGAATGGGGCATTTTCCAAGGAATTTCCACTACAGAGGGGCACAAGACAGGGGTGCCCTCTATCCCCCCTACTGTTTCTAATGGGGGTGGAACCTCTGGTTGTCAAGATTTGGGGAGAGGATGGTCAGCAGGGAGGGAGGACTGAGTATCCCTTTACGCAGACGACATACTAATTTACCTGGGCGAGCCAAGGGTCTCATACCCAGTGGTAATGGAGTTGATCAGGGAATTCGGGGACTACAGTGGCCTGTGTGGGCCAAGTTGGAGTGGCTGCCAGTGAATGGAGGGATAGAGGATGTACCATACCTTACCCTGGAATAACCTAAACAAGGCGAGGACCAAGGCTGACGTCCAGCATTTGGAGCACCCTCCTAGTGTCGCTGATGCGGTGTGCTAACTTGTTGAAGATGCTGACACTGCCTAGGTTGCTCTGTGTCCTCCAGAGCACACTGGTGAGGATCCCATCAAGGGTCTTCCGAGTTATCGAGGGGCTACAAAGGAAAGCGATCTGAAACATAAGGAGTCAGAGGCGCGCTGTCTATGCTGGTTAGGTCGGTGTGGGATGGCTGGGGCTCTCGGACATCTGAAAATATTATTGAGCCTCTCAGCTGGTAGCTGTGAATAAATGGGTGTGCAATGACCAAGGGTCCTCTCATATCCAGCTGGAAAAACATATGATGTGGAACTATCCACCTGCGCTTTTGCTGAAACAAGTTGTAAAGAATATGAGCCCATAGGTATGGATCATTTATTTTAGAGTGACTGGGGCTGCATCATCAGCCCTAGATGGTTTACTCTTACCAATGAGTTTGCAAATGTTGTCTTGATCCAAGGGATTCAATGTCAAGGCCCACGTAATATCTTTAGGACAATGCACCACAATTAAATGTTTTGGGGCCCATAGACCTTAGTGTAGTAATCAACACAAGTCTCTTGGTCATTTACATTACATTCCTCATCATCTTTCTTGTTGATTACTGCATTGTTCAGTTTCCTACATTGTGTGGCGTTCACCTGAATCAAATGTTTAACAATGTGTTGGCAATCTCTCAAAATAAGTTGATATTTAAGGCTTGGAAAATAGTTCCTATACGATTGACAAACTCTTTTTTTGGGCTTACATAGTTTTCCAAATCTAAACATTGACCACGCAAATTACGAATGACGGATTTCATCACATTTACAACTCTATCACTGTGACAATGCATATGCCTACTCGGCATTATACTAGAACGTTTTCCTATCAACCTTTGTATGCATGTATCAAAAGTTTCATTTATCGTATCCACCATAAACCTTTCATCCCCCATATTACTGTAATATAACCTGTTTACCTTCTGTGTAAATTTGACTATCAAACTATGGTTCATTTTACCATGTTGTAGGTCTTGGATACATCCAAGAAAGCTAACTAAGGACAAGAGACTACATCTTTGAAAAGTATAGATAAAGTGATCAATAACGGTAAGTGGTCACTCACATCTTTATCAACAATTATCAGCTCACAACAGTTAAAAGCCAAATATGATGAGAAAAAGACATGATCAATCCAGGAACAGTGTACACCTCTCTTCCATGTATAAACATTGGAAGTTTCCACTCTATTGCTGGGAAGTAACAGAGAGATATTCCAAATTTCAAAGAAGCCCCTCTATGCCATCCCCCGGGACATCCATCTCATTGTTTCAACAGTCGCCTGTGGCATTGGCTTCATTATACCTGTTAACCCGTTGCGCAGCATGAATTAAAGTCACCACAAACCATTATATTATTAGGGTGACCATCACCCAACCACGCCTCAATTACCTTCTCCATAGCTTGCTGAACATCACAGAGTTGGTTTCTATCAGGGTTCCAGTAGAAATTAATTTAAAGGAATTCTAAATAGGGTTCCTTCAATTCAATACCAATAGCTACAATCCCGGGAAAAAGAGTATCAAATAGGTGTATTTGTACTATCATTGCCAAGTAAACCAAAAGGTTGCCCACATTTGCCTTTGACAGCTTCCTGTGAAATAACCTGCTACCCATTTAACACTAAAGAAGACGTGAGTATTATTTACTGGATGTAATATATATCATATGTGCACATTTTGGAGTGGCTGTTAGCCAACTCTGTGATGTTCTGAAATCCACAGCTATTCAAGACAATATTTTCAAGGGCCTTCCATTAAACATTCCTCTGTCTATCTTTTGGGAGATGGTTCTTGTAGATTGCCTCCAACAACCAAGACCAATCAGTCCCATTATTTTTACTATTGGTAATAAAGGCATATTTCAAATTCACTCACTTGCAGAAGGGTTGTACATCAGTAGGGTGAACACCCAATAGAAGCTCTTGTTGATTCAAAACATGTTGCAGCTCTGAATTCCTCAGAAACAGAGAGAGTTGCCATTATTCTTTGAACATCACAACATCAAAACCCATAGATCCAATCACCTCTGTTTGATACCACACAAGCGTGGCTCCTAGATGCAAATAAAAATGGGCAACTAGCTTGTCTCTACTAGAATCTGAAATTTCTACCAAGTCAATTGTCTCCTATGTGGGTAGGACGTAACGCCGAAATCCTTGAAATAATTTGCAATAATTTCAATTGATTCAAAGGGCGTGACCCATTGACTTGAGTACGATTCTCAGGTCCCACAATCTAATTGTTGAAGTTCCAGATTTCCATTGTTGTTTCTTGGGACTGTTTGTTAGGTTTATCTGGTATTGTGAGTCCTCTTTCTAAATTTCCCAAGTTACTATCCAAATTGAAGTTGGTAATTGCTGATGTATCAGAACACAACTCAGTCTCCCTAGAACTTAAAGTGTGCCTAGGTGAAAATTGAACATATACATCAATTGCAATGTAACCATTCAGACTTGTAGAGCTGGTGAACACTCCACATCATTATTAGGAATAAGGAAATTAGTAATTTTCCATTGCCTGAGTTGCTTGGACGTCTTACTCTTCTTTTCAACTTTTAGAGCCTTCTCCACTGATTATTCAGATGCCTCTTCCTCTATTGGAGGACAATTTGGCTGACTATTGCGATTAAAGACTTTGTGAATTACCGGCAGATAATGCAGGGATTTCCTAGAGGATTTCCAGTCCTGCCCTTTACCATTCTGAAGATTTTTAGATTTCCTCTTTTGTCGAGTCCCAGCTGTTTTTCTTTTGCCAGTATACACTCTTCTATTTGCATTTCTCTGTTAACGTTACTGAATTAATATCAACTGGAGAGTCGAGTGGCTCTGTTTGTCCATGGTCATCTTGTGTGAAACAGTACAAGTGATACACTCAATCTTGATATTTTTATAAATGAGTCTGGTTGAGTTTGCCCAATAATCGGTTCATTGGTCTCACGTGAAGGAGAATATAAAATTTGAATTCTTGTTGGAGACTCTGTAGGCCTACAGCTGCCATCAGTGGAATTTACGCACAATACTTTTGACAGGATCTTCTTTATTAGGTTTGTGTTATTAGAAGCCAAATCTTTTATATTGTCATATAATCGTAATATTGACCCCAGGACCAGATGTAGAGCTGCAATGGAAAAGGGCTGCAAGGTGTTGATGTTAGAAGTTACTAGTACTTCTATTCCTCCTTGGTCATAAATAGGAGTCACAAAATCCACCTTGGGCACATTAACATGCTGTATCTGTGTAGTTAAATTTATCAATTGAATGTAACACTTCTTTGTTTTACATCAGATGGTTGCGGAATAAAACTTGAACCTAAAGGATCATCACACAAATCCTGACAAAGGCGGATAAATGATTCATCAAGGATAGATGTATCCACATGCTCTATTCATTAAGCATTCTCAGCTACCTCTATAGAACAAGATGGCACCTCTTCTGGTAATTCATTTTGTTGCTTTGGATGGAAAAATTCCATTATCTTAACTTGTTTTGGTTTAGAAATAGGAAGGGCTTCAACACGGCCATTGTCCTAATCAACCTCCACTGAGATCACCCCAGGTGGACAATTAATGCTATTCACTGCTAGACATTGAGTGGTCAGTGTGGCATTCGTAATGACTGCTGTGGCAGTGCTTGTAAGGTTGTATTTGGGAGGGGGAGCTGAAGACATGCAAGGACGAGCTGGCACGGACCTTTGTGTATACTCTCAGAGGCTACCAAGTTACTCACTGGACTTGTTGTACAAACGTTTGAACAAAGGAGGATGCTACTCACTTGTTTAGGTACTTGCACGGACTGCCCATAGACCACATCTGCCCCACTTCCACATGTCGTCTTGGTATTTGTGTGTTGCAACCAGCTTCTGCCCAGCACAAACTCCACCTCCTCAATTACACTCCAAGAACAAAAACTCAAAGAGAAAGAGGCAAACCGCCAACACTCTCCACCACAGACCACTTCGGCCCCACTTCTGCAAACATCTTTTAGCTTTCGTATGGGTGAACAGGAAAACCTTGTTTAGTAATGGCGCTGGAGAATGGTTGGAATCATTTGTTTCCTGATTATGGGTTGAAATGAGTTAGCAACTCTTTGCTGGTGTTCACATGTACGGTTTATTGCTAGTTTTAGTAGATATCTAGTTGACCTAGCATAGATGCTAACTGCATGTGGGAAAGAAGCCAACACATGTTTCGACCGAAGTCTTTGTCAAGGTGGAGGGTTAGTGTGAGACTCCTGGCGGTGCAGCTCTCTCTATTGGTTTGGTGAACAGACCCATGGGATACCCTTATGGCACCCATGGGTAGGGGTGTAACCCTGTGCCCCTAGTGTATGTTTTTGGGCACCTGTGTGTGACCCACAGAGCAGGGTGTGGGCTGGTGGCAGCTACATGCTGAAATGACTGGTGCCCTGAGCGTCCTCCATTTTGGGATGCCCAGGCCCTGTCATTGGAATCAGTAGATTCCTGATGGAGACACAATGGCCCCCATGGCCTCTTGCCTTCCATCACCTGTTACCTTGATCTTCCCGAAGTCCCGGGAAGCCCTGCCTCTGTCCCTTCCCCCTGACTGGCTGTTGGGTGGAAGTTCCATATTTGGTAGTATGGGGAAGTGCCGACCAGACTGGCTGGAGCCTTCACAACGACCGTATGTTGTGGGTACCCCTGTGGGTGGGACCTGGGTGAATGGAGTGTGTGACGAATACGCATTCTATGTTGTGGGTGTCTAGTATCTGGTGTTTGACACAATGGGGGTCATTCCGAGTTGGGTGGTAAGGGAAAAATGATGCCGGTAAAGGACTACCGGCATCGTTTCCCGTTACGGCCCATTCTGACCCACCAGACCGTTATTTACGGCGTCGTAAAGTACGATGCCGTAAATAGCAGTTTAGTGGCGCGCACCCGACACGCCATGCCGTAATTAGCGGCATGGCGTAAACCGGAGCTGATCCCAAGTAAAGCAGACATGGAAAAAACGGCCTCCACAAGATCGCAAAGTACCTTACCGCCATGGAGTAAATACCGGCATCGCCGAGAAGGTGTTAAGGACCCTGAGCAGTGTTTCCAAGAGGAACAGGTGCACTCAATCAGCACAGGTGGAGGCAATGGAGTCTGGCACAGCACAAAAGGAGCACACCCACACACCACACCCCCTCCCACACCAAGATGATACCAATTGTAGCAGCATTCCTGGAGCTGGACGCCCTGCTTGCAAGGCAGCAACTACAACAACAGCAACTACAACAACCACAACCCCCACCACAGAGGATACACAGGAGGAGAAGGAGGGTGAGACAGGCCCAGCATGCCCTACCGGTGCAGCCACCATTACCACGCCGGCAGCCCCCAATCCCCCGCATCAGAGCCACCCCCTTCAACCTCACACCAGAGCAGATCCACACCCTGTACCGGCTTGACTGGGACACCATTACCAGCATAGTGGACATGATACATGATGATATAGTGAGCCGCATAGAAATCAGCACTGCCATCCCCCCTCTACTGAAGGTAGTGTCTGTGCTCCACTTCCTTGCCACAGGCAGCTACCAGCATAGAGTGGGGCACATGCATGGCATTTCACAGCCCATATTTTCACGGATACTCAAACAAGTGCTGGATGCCCTCCTTACCCACACAAGGGAATACATATCCCTACCCCGTACCCGCCAGGAGATATATGACACCAAAGCTGCCTTCCATGCACTGGCAGGCATGCCAAATTGCATAGGTGCCATCGACTGCACCCACGTGGAATTAGTGGTCCTGCATGCCATGGAGGTGCCGTATCGCAACCGCAAGCAATACCACTCCATCAACGTCCAGATGATGTGTAATGCCAGTAAATCCATCACACATTGCAATGCCCGATACCCCGGATCAACTCATGACTCCTTGGTCCTGCGGAACTCAACACTACCACGCTACATGGAGCGGCATGCCGGACGACGTGCCTGGCTGCTTGGTGAGTAACCTGAATGGGCCATGGCAGTGCATTGGGGCTGTGAGTAGGTCGCCTGCATACTCCACCTGGGTGGGAAAAGGGGGGGGATGCATACTCCACCTGGGTGGGAAAGGGGGGTGTGATGCTGGAAATGCATCAGAGGGACAGGGCCTCTGAATCCTTGCCCTTTACTGCTTTTTATCGTGTGTTCTGTCATGTTTTATGCCCAGGAGTCCATGTGGGACTCCTGGCAGTGCAGCTCTCTCTTTTGGTTTGGTGAACAGACCCATGGGGTACCCTTATGGCACCCATGGGTAGGGGTACAACCCTGTACCCCTAGTGTATGTTTTTGGGCACCTGTGGGTGGCCCACAGAGCAGGGTATGGGCTGGTGGCAGCTCCATGCTGAATTTGACAGGTGCTCTGGGTGTCCTCCATTTTGGGATACCCAGGCCCTGCCATTGGGATCAGTTGATTCCTGATAGGAAACAAGATGGCCCATGTGGCCTCTTGCTTTCTATTGCCTGTTATCTTGTTTTCCCAAAGTCCTGGGAAGCCCTGACTCTGTCCCTTCCCCCTGGCTGGCTGTTGGGTGGTAGTTCCATATATGGTGTTGTTGTGAAGGCCCAGCTAGACTGACTGGAGCCTTCCCAGTGACTGTATGTTGTGGGTACCTCCTGTGGGTGGGACCTGGGTGAATGGAGTGTGTGACCAATATACACTCCTTGTTGTGGTTGTCTGGTTTCTGGCATGAGAGACAAAGACTGAGACAGCCCTGCCCGAAACTGGCCTGAATGCAGTGTGTAGTGTTGAATGGCTGGGTACTTGTCCCAATCCACATTCCTTGTTGTGAGTGTCTGAAAGGGAGGAGTGTGACCTGAATGCACTGTGTGCCTGATTGGCTGACTGACTGCATGAATGCCCTTCTGTATGATTGGCTGCTGAGTGTGTGCCAGCAGTGTGGATGAGAGACAGAATCGTATATCTGGGGACCTCTCACCACTGGTAATGGTTCAGAAGCGTTCAGAAGCGTTCAGAAGCGTTCAGAAGCGTTCAGAAGCTGAGTCTTCACTCTAAGAGTAACTGGAACTGCTGATCCTCGACGTCCAGCTGGAAGAAGAAGACTTGCTGTTGCATTTGCTTCGACCGATCCGAAGGCTGCCGAAATCGTCAAAGACTGACCCGAGAGAGGACCTGGTAAGGCGCCCTCTTCCCGTGCTCCGAGGGACCATCGAGCACCGCTCCATCTTCGCTGAAGCGCCCTGGAAGACAGACCCTCGAAAGGCTGCCGACCCGAGACGGGACCGCCGAGGAGATCGAAGTGAAGCACCCGGACATCGCCGCCGTCGAAGTCCATCGCCGTCGACCAGGGTTCGCAGGTTTGTGTAACCGCTGGAGGCCTGTCGAAGTTGTGTTGCCCAGCCGTGGGAACCACTTGACGCCGTGCCGCGGACGACCGGAGCCGCCCGCTCCTTTGCCTAAGAACATTCGAATCGAAGGACTCCCTCGTCCGCACCGTCGACCGCTTTATCCTGCCGGAGAAAGTCGAGGACGACCAACGCGCCGAGGAGAAACCTGCCGGTGGGTTTCCCGCCACCCGAAGACCACAAAGACTCGAACGACTCGACACCCTTGCTGGGCCTCCGTCTCCACAATCTTTGCGGTCCAGAACTATTGTCACCGAGGTGCCCCGCACGCCTCTGCCTTGCAGGACGCCGACGCTCCGACGCAGACGAGCACCGCTCGGACGAAGCTGCCGCCTCATCGACGCCGTTCTACCCTGTTTGTCGACGGACGTTCGACGCCCCGTGTCTCCCGCTTGAAAGGGAAGGCATTCAAGAAGGGCCGTCGATTCCCCGCCGCCGAACGCCGAGTTCCTCGACGCTTCTCGACGCCTCTCGACGATCCGTGACTCCCGCTTGAAAGGGGGTCGCTGAAGAAGGATCTGTCGACGCCTCTTCGAAGAACTCGACTCCACCAGGTACATTGGGGGGGTAAAAACATTATAGGAGGCAATAAGACTTGCAGAACAATATATGGACTGGGCTTGTGCTATACCTTTATTTTACAGGTTGCCCAGGTGGGGGGATCTCCACACAGAACTGTGTCTAGTGATAGGGGCCAGTATTCTGCCTATTGCTCAACCATCTTATTTTCCCTCCTCTCTCTATTGCTGGTTTCACTCTATTGATCTGTGTGACATTGTTACAGTATTGTTGATGCACTTTAATGAGATCTAATACAAAGGGTGGTACCACTTTAGAATTGTATATATTTGCCATTGTTGATTTTCCTAAGTACAAAGTGAGTTATTATGATAAGTGTACATAACCTTGAATATTGATTATATAAAGACTGTGTTCTAACCAATACAGTGTGTGGACATTCCTTTGTGGGGGGCTTGGGGACTACACTGTACTTAAGAACCAGCCTGCATCACCTCCTGAGAAGCTAGGCCTTGATTGCTCGTCCATTGCTACCGTAATAGAGAATCTTGGCTGGGGTCTTCTGTGCCTCTCTTCTACCATATAGAGAGCAGAAGTACAGACACCCCCTACCGGTCCTTTACAGGGGGGGGATGCATACTCCACCTGGGTGGGAAAGGGGGGGGATGCATACTCATCCCAGTAATCATCTGCGGCCATGTAAGACTAGTACAATTCTCCACCATGAATGCACACACAATTACCTCCTTTCCACTTCCATGCAGGTAATGCCGTGGCTCATGACCCCGGTCCGCAACCCACAGAACAGGCACGAGGAGGACTACAGTAGATCCCATACCCGTACACGGGTGGTGATAGAGCAGACCTTCGGCCTGTTGAAGGCACGATTTCGTTGCCTCAGCCGGTCTGGTGGGGCACTCATCTACAGCCACGAGAAGGTGTCCAAGATCACCATGGCATGTGTAATGCTACACAACATGTGCTTCCGTCAGAACGTGCCACTGCCCCCTGACGTGGAACTGCTACCACCAGATGATGATGAGGGGGGAGGAGGAAGGAATGGCAGGACAGCAGCACGGTGCCGATGCACAGAAGGAACGTTCAGTGCGTCAATCATTGATTGGACAATATTTCTGACTCACAAGTCAGCTGAGGGTGTGAGGGTGAGAGGACATTGGGCACTGGGTGTGGGGATACATGTACACCATGCAATGTGCGACATTAAAAGACACAAGCAAAATGAGCAATGTCCACTCTGTTTTTTGGGAATGAACAACCAGTGTATTCAACATTTATGTAGGACCGTGTACAACAAAACCACCACCCTCACCCTCTCCCCCTCCCCCCCAACTCCCACACACACCCTCTCTCTCCTCCCCCTCCCCCCACAACAACCCCACAATAGTCCCATCAGTGCAACATAGGCCACATGTGTGTGGCAGTATGGTCATTGTGTACTTCCAGAGCCAGGGGTATCTATGTTCCGGCGGCGGAGTGTGCACATTGACCGACGGACAGGGCTGGTCTGCGTGGAGGAGCACTGTGAGGGTGGGTACTCCCACTGGGGCTGTGGTCTGGGGGGTGCTGCCTCCAGGGCATCAGCGATCCGGCCCAGCACCTCACAGAGCCGGTTTGTGTTGGCAGTGATGACTTCGCCCAGGGCCTGCAGGTCATTGTGCCACTCCCACCTGGATTCACGGTTGTCCCGGATAAAGTCCTCAATCAAGCCCGTGAGGCGCTGGGAGTGCAATCCATCCATGGCCGGTGTGGCAGATGTGCTCGGCAGCCGTGGTGTTGAGCCTGCAGCCCTTTCGGGGCTTTCTGCAGGGGAGGTGGATCCAGGACTGGCAGGTGGTGCTCCTTGGCCAGTGAGGCCTGGGGTGTCACTCTCCCCGGAGTCGCTGTGTGCAACTTGACTGTAGGATGGGGTGTCTGGGCTGTGTACAATATCATAGGGCTCCTCCACGTTGGATACGGGAACTGATGTTGGGCTATCTGGCTCCTCGAGGAGGCACATGGCAGCATTCTCCCCTGCCACACTGGACTCCTCTGAGTGCACCGTGGGGCATGTCTCCGTCGGCAGTGCAGGCATGGGTAGGGGTGTGGGTGTGGGTTGTGCAGCCTCCATGGGGGTTGCTGGTGCAGGTGGTGTTGCCTGTGCCTTCTTCCTTCCTGCAGGTTTACGCTGTCCCCTGGCTGTGCCCCTGGAGGTACAGGGCTGCGTGGCTTCCTGGCCCTCACTTTCATGGCCGCTGCCTGTGGGGGGGAAGAGAGAGATGGCATGAGCTATGATTTGGGGGTCAGCATTTCTTCAAGCCTATGGTATAACAATGGGATTGCAGTGTTTTGTTGACATTTGGGTGGGGAGTGGGACAGTGATCTGGGCTTGGATGGTAAATGCATGCAGGTGTCTGGGTCACTCATGTTGGTGGAGTACTGTGCTGACTCACATTGACTGCCTCTTTGTGTGCTATGGCCAATATGGGTTGGAGCCTTGCACCTGGCATCAGCCTGGGTCTCACTTGTGACGGCATGATTTGATGGGGGCGGGGGGATTCCCATACGTGATGTGACTGCTTGCCCAGCCCTTGGCGGTGCCTTACATTGGGAATGCATTTACTATCTTCACTCATGACACTCACCTCCATCTGCGGATGACGGGGCACCGCACTCCATCTCACCGACCCCCTCTATGGCTTCAGTGCCCATCATGTCCGCACACGTTTGCTCCCAGGGCATCATCTTGATGGGAGAAGCTGGGCCTCCTCCTGTCTCCAGGGCCTGTGTTCGGTTGGCCGATAGGATGGCCCGCACCCTGAGACGGAGGTCATCCCACCGTTTCCTGCAGTCCCTCGTCGTACGGGGGGTGTTCCCTACGGCGCTCACCCTCTGTGCAACCAAGTCCCAGATCTCCTTCTTCCTGGCAATGGTGGGCCTACGCATGTCACTGCTGAATACTACCTCAGCATTTGCGTGCAGGGTGTCCACCAGGACCTGGAGCTCGTCCTGCGTGAAACGCTCCTTCCTGATGCGGGCGGCACCTTTCTTCAGTGCTTTCGGCATGATACTGGTCAGTGATGGCTTTTTTAAGGGTCAAAATATACCTCCGGGTACTGTATTAAGAGGATGGCAATGGATTGTGTTTTTAAAGATGGCCGCCGTGCTCCTTCCGTTCCTGTGCGATGACGTAATTTCCGTATCCGTTAATTAGCGGTGACCGTAATTTACGGATACCGTAAATTATGGTCACCGCTAATAACGGAGAGCGAAGCTTCGGTGGCGGTGTTGTAATGACCGTCTCGCTTCATGCCGCTAAGGGGTTTTACGGGCCCTTTAGCGGTATGCCGCTAGGGGATTTACCGGCATGGCGGAAAGCTCGTGCCCGCGAAGTCGCAATGGCCTGTAAATTGCGGCGTCGTACCAGACCGAACTCGGTCTTTCCGCCATGCCGGTAAAAACCCATACTTACAGCAAAACTCGGAATGAGGCCCAATGACTGAGACAGCCCTGCCCGAAACCAGTATGAATACAGTGTGGAGTGTTGAATGGCTGGGTACTTGTCCCAATACACATAACTTGTTGTGAGTGTCTGGAGAGAAGTGAATGTCCTGGTCTGGAGAAAAGTGTGCCTGATTGGCTGCCTGCCTGCATGAATGCCCTTAGTCGTGATTAGATGCTTGTGTGTGACCCAGCGGAATGAATGGGAGATCAACAGTATATCTGGGGACCTCTCACTGTTACGAATCGTGTTCAGAAGCTGAAGTCCACTACGACGAGTAACTGGAGTAACTGAAGCTTGACATTGAAGCCCTGCTGGACGAGAAGGATTGCTGTTGCTCTCCTTCACCATCTGAAAGCTGCTGTGCCTCCAAGGACTGACCCAGAGAGGACCTGGTAAGGCGCCCTCTTCCCGAGCTACGAGGGACCATCGTGCACCAGCTGATCTTTGCCAAAGCTCCCTGGTAGACAGACCTATGACAGGGTGCCGACCGGAGACGGGACTGCCGCGGAATCCCAAAGAGACAAAGAGAAGCGCCTGGACTGTTGTTCGCTACTGTCGACGACAGCTGTCGCCGACTGGAGCTGCCGTGCTCCCGTTTGCCTAAGAACTTCATCTGATCCACGGACGCTCTCGTCTGCATCGCCGCCTGCTTTATCCTGCTGGAGAAGGCCCGGCCTTTGACGCGCCGAGGAGCATCCGCCGGTGGGTTTCCCGCCACCTAAAGACCACAGAGATGCAGAGGACTCTACGCCCTTGCTGGGCCACAGTTCTTCATCATCTCTTTGCGGTCCAGAACTATCGTCACCGAGGTGCCCGCATGCCTCTTCCTTGCAGGACACCAATGCTCCGTCGTCGACGAGCACCGATAGGAACGAAGCTGCCACTTCACCGCCGTAGTTCACCCTGTTCTCCGTCGGACGTTTGACGACCCGTGACTCCTGCCTTAAAGGGAGGGCACTCAAGAAGGGCTGTCGATTCCCGTCGGCGAACGCTACAATTCCAGGTACATTGGGGCTGTAGAACTATTGTAGAGGGAAATAAGACTCATAGAACAATATATGGACTGGGCTTGTGATACATCTTTGCTTTACAGGTTGCCCAGGTGGGGGGATCTCCACACAGAACTGTGTCTAGGTAGCGGGGCAGTATTCTGCCAATTGTTCCAACCAACTGCTTTCCTCCTATTCTCTATTGTTGGTTTCCTCTTTATTTGATCTGTGTGACATTCTGACGGTATGCACTTTAATGAGATCTGATAATATTTGTGGTACCACTTTAGAACTTTATATATTTAGCATTGTTGATTTCTGAGCACAAAGTGAGTTATTGTGATCGTGTACATAACCTTGAATATTAATTATATAAAGACTGTGTTTTAACTAATACAATGTGTGGAAATTCCTTTGTGGGGGCTTGGGGACTACACTGTACTTAAGAACCAGCCTGCATCACCTCCTGAGAAGCTAGGCCTTGATTTCCCGACCACGTACCAATAATAGAGAATCTTGGCTGGGGTCCTCTGTGCCTCTCCTCTACCATATAGAGAGCAGAATACAGACACCCCCCTCCAGTCTTTACAGTTACATATATGTGTTTTCAGTTTAAAGTAGCATCCAGCATTATGTTAATATATTATTGGGCATCGTTACAAGTTTGGAGGTAGCCATGTCTGTAATACAGGCAGGCTACCTCCAAATTTGCGAAAAAATCCGGCACCAGCGAATGGGCAATTACCAGGTCATGCCGAGTTTGGCAGACCCGGTAATAAGGGACTCCCCATCCCCATTCGGCCCCATACGGTTGAATGGGAATGGGGAGCTTGGATGAACCGGCACTGTTAATAACGGTGCCGGTGCATCCACGAGTTGTGCTCGCGGGTGCCGCACTGCCCACCACATCCGACCTAGCAGGCAGAGCGAGACCCGCAAGCCCAACTCGTAGTATGGAGGTATGGTAGCAAAGGTGCCAATAGGACTACCAGTGCCATTTTTACTGTACCGCCATACTTATAATGAGGCCCATTATTTTTCTAAAGCGCAACATTCAACCAAAGGCATCTTAGCGCTAAGGATACCAAACAAGCGGACCATAAGCAAGAAAAAGACCAAGCTAAGACAGCAGTTCCAGAAGTGAATAGTTTTTAATGACATGGGAGGGACAGTAAATGATTCTCCGTAGCACTGAGAACATAGGGGAGAGCATTCCAGAGTTTAGCTGCAGCTACTGAAAAAGCACATCCTCCAACCCAGAAGACTTCAAACGTGTGTTGGGATGCATGTTCAGATCCTAGCACTCCCAAATGATTAAGACTACGGAAAATACACTAATATGAGTGAAACGCACCTGAGCGGGTATAAGGGCTGGGGGGGGGGGATCATGTGGGTATAGGGGAACGGTGCAGGGGATGTTTATTGTATGACCTTACATAGATTTAAGGCAAACTAACAGCAAGCTTTGCAGAGTGGTAGGTAGATACACTGCATGTGCACACCACACATGACACAAATCCTTGTTCAATGATGAAAAACATAGAAGTGGCACCATATCCGAAGGTAGGCCTGCATCCTCGCAGGCTGTGTTGGAAACACAGAATAATGAGAACTTGTGCTCGAATATTCTACTTCCACCCCAGGCAAGGAAGGTGAGCTGTATACACACACATACACACAGACACACACACACACAAATGTATCCTGTTAGAGCTTTTTGAAATTAGATAGGAATGTGAACGGCACAATACGAGTAGAGCTGCAGCTGGCCTTGCAGGACATACCCATGGGAGCCAGGGCAGAGGTCTTGAGATGCCAAAATACAAGTTCTAGAACACTAGCAACCGCCAGGATAATAGAGATCCTTTTTGAACTACCAGATGCCTATGAGTAAAACTCCTAAATCCTTCACAAATTAGACTGTTTAGTGGTACCTGCAAGAAACCCAGGCCTGCCCTTCAGGAGGAGCGGCTGATGAATGGAGAACAGAGGACGAAGACCGTGATTTGTGCCAGGGAGAGGAAAGAGTGATGCCAACTGTTAAGAATGCAACAGGGAGGCATGGTGGGTGTGCCTGTGTGTCTGAGATGAGAAAAGTGTTGCTCTGTGATGCTGGAAATGCATCGGAGGGACAGGGCCTCCGTATCCTTGTCCTTTACTGCTTTTTATCATGTGTTCTGTCATGTTTTCCACGCAGGAGTTCATGTGGGACTCTTGGCGGTGCAGCTCTCTCTCTTTTGGTTTGATGAACAGACCCATGGGATACCCTTATGGCACCCATGGGTAGGGGTACAATCCTGTGCCCCTAGTGTATGTTTTTGGGCACCTGTGTGTGACCCACAGAGCAGGGTATGGGCTGGTGGCAACTCTGTGCTGAAATGACTGGTGCCCTGAGCATCCTCCATTTTGGGATGCCCAGGCCCTGTCATTGGAATCGGGAGATTCCTGATGGAGACAAAATGGCCCCCATGGCCTTCCATCATCTGTTACCCTGGTCTTCCCGAAGTCCTGGGAAGCCCTGCCTCTGTCCCTTCCCCCTGACTGGCTGTTGGATGGAAGTTCCGTATATGGTAGTGTGGGGAAGTGCCGACCAGACTGGCTGGAGCCTTCTCAACGACCGTATGTTGTGGGGACGCCTGTGGGTGGGACCTGGGCGAATGGAGTGTGTGACGAATATACATTCTATGTTGTGATTGTCGAGTATCTGGTGTTTGACACAATGGTTGAGAAAGCCCTTCCCGAAACCGGTATGAATGCAGCTTGGAGTGTTGAATGGCTCAGTACTTGTCCCAATACACATAACTTGTGAGTGTCTGGAGAGAAGTGAATGGCCTAAATACCTCGTGTGCCTGATTGGTTGCCTAAAGATTCCAAAGCTGTGTATTGCTACACCGCAAGCCCAGATGCACTCAAATAGGGAAAAAGATATCCCTCTATTTATATTTAAATTCATTAAACATTTGGTGCCAAAAGAGGCGTAAATTTTACGATGTGTTAACAACGTGTGAACTTCTCTTATTTGCAACAGAAAGGGTCATTTAGAGCATTTGGCAGTATTATTCAGGATGAAATATACAGTCATAGAGGTCAAACCGATAGAACAATCAGAACGAAAACACTAGAGCTGACTTATGGATTTTAATCTTCTGAGTCCAACAAGTCGTACATTAGTAAGCAAACAGTAGTACAATCAGTGTTCCCTATTTGCACATGGAAAGGACACTTGTAGGTATTCAATATAACAAAGGTGAGAGCAACAAGCGTTTACAAAAAACCGCTTGTAAGGAGTAACACAATTGTAAAGCTGTATAATAGTTATAGTGCAAACAAACTCTAGATGTATGGATTTGATCATTCAACAGTTCGTAAATGAAGTCTCATGGTTGCCTGCCTGCATGAATGCCCGTAGTCGTGATTGGATGCTTGAGTGCGACCCAGCAGAATAAATGGGTGATCAACAGTATATCTGGGGCCTCTCACTGCTAGGAATCGTGTTCAGAAGCTGAAGTCCACTACGACGAGTAACTGGAGTGAAGCTTAACCTTGAGCCCTGCTGGACGAGAAGAATTAGAATTGCTGTTGCTCTCCTTCACAATCTGAAAGCTGCTGTGCTTCAAGAACTGATTCAGAGAGGACCTGGTAAGGCGTCCTCTTCTCGAGCTACGAGGGACCATCGTGCACAGCTGATCTTTGCCTAAGCTTCCTGGTAGACAGACCTTCGACAGGCTGCCGACCCGATACAGGGACTGCTGCGGAACTCCTAGGAGAAGCGCCCAGACTGTTGTCCGCCACTGTCAATGACCGCCGTCGCCGACTGGAGCTGCCGTGCTCCCGTTGCCTAAGAAACTTCACTGATCCAAGGACGCTCCCATCTGCATTGTCACCGCTGTTTCCTGCTGGAGAAGGCCTGACCGTCGATGCGCCGAGGAGCATCCACCGGTGGGTTTCCCGCCACCCAAAGGCCACAGAGACACCGACGACTCGACGGCCTTGCTGGGCCACAGTTTTTCAACTCTTTGCGGTCAAGAACTATTGACACCGAGGTGCCCCGCACGCCTCTTCCTTGCAGGACGTTTACGCTTCCCTGTCAATGAGCACCGCTAGGAACGATGCGGCCACATCACCATCGTAGCTCGACCTATTTTCCGTCAGACGTTCGACGACCCGTGACTCCTGCCTGAAAGGGAGGAGACTCAAAAAGGGTTGTCGATTTCCCCGACGCGGAATGCTACAACACAAGGTACTTTGGGGTTGCAGAACTATTGGGAAGGGTGAACAATATATGGACTGGGCTTGTATCCTTCTTCAATCCACAGTCTGTTCACCTTGCACACCGTTATTTTAGTTGCTTCAAAATTTCAGAATGATTTAGAGTAGCACCCTAGTACTTTTGATAAATTCAAGGTGCAGGGGAGATGACAATCAATCCTGGCATCTGGATTGCGAAATATATGTGAACAAGATAAGTTCCTGATGGAGGAACTCCCGTCCCCTGCACACTTTCACAAGCTCATAGATAAGCTAAACATTTAAGATGATTTTTAGGAGTGAATTTCAAATTCATACATTCAAATATGTTTGTTGACATGCAAGCATATTGTATCTTCAAATAATTAATCTCATCGATGAGGATATTTCTTCAGAAGATGTTTTTATTGTTCAAAAGTTCATAGGTGGCCCAACATGTTTCGAGATAAATATCTCTTCTTCAGGGGTATATTCAACATTGTGTAACACATCTATAGGAAAAAACATAATTATATTTATAGTAGAGTACTATTTGTATCTGTTTACATATATAATCATAACATTATTGTGTTCATAAGAAAAATAAGGAAAATAAGTAATTATAGCTTCATGTTCAGTTGCTTTGTCATGCTAGAGATGACAACTCATAAATACAACATTAACTTTGTTGATTCATATTGGAATTTACAATGCATTTTTTCAAGTTCAACATGGTCTACAGTAGACCCTTAGTCTAAAAACCATAATTAAAACAATAAACACATGGCTGAGGGTGATCTGTTAGTGCTATTTTCAAAAAATAGATCCACAGAGTTTGTCCAGGGAGTATACACTTATATATTTGTTGGGGCATGGTACCTTCAGTAAGTCATGAGGGCTTGCTGTTAGTTATAGAATATTCTTAAAGCTACAAGTTTCCCAGAAAGTAATTAAATGTTGCGTTTAGTTACCCTTGACTAAGTTAAGTCAGAGTGGATGAATATGGATACAGGTATTTATGTTGTGACTTAATAGGAAAGGTCTTACCCTAAGTAATGTTCCAAAAGTCACCAAAACGCACGATGTGAACGAAATAGGAACTAAGTCTTTTGGTCGAAATGTCGGGTGAGTCTATACGATCTTTAGCGTGCCGTTTAACTAAAGAAAAAAAGATTCAAAAAGGCAAAGGTAAGTAAAAGAATAAGGATTAGATAGGGTGGTGTCCATTTGAATTACTTGACAGATTGTAAGTCTCCGACAGATTACCAGTTTGAAAGTTCGATTTATTTTAACCTGTATTAACCAAGACAACTCGATTGTATACAATACTTGTAAAAATTATATAGAATGTAAGTCTCCTACAGGTTTCACTTGAAATCCATCGGACCCCATTAACACTATGTTACAACTAGATCACTATATTTTTTCCCCTTGATTTAGTCATGACCATTTACGCCTCAATCTGTCCATCACCTTTTTGCCACATTTGGCCTATTAGCCATGATATCTTTACCTTGCTAGCGGCCCTAACGGCATTCCAAAATTCTTTAAACACATGATTTGAATAACTACGTCACACTTACAATTTACAATTGGGACACTACGGGCCTTTTATGCCCCAGCCAACATCAATCTTAATCCTTTTAAACTTCCTCTACATCCCGCAAGGAATATATTTTCTCTATATTTTCTTAATATATTTTTTTGTTTACATTGGTGACGTCACATCACGCCATGACGTAGTGACGTCATCACTAAGTGCCACAATATAAACAGCCATTTTGATCCCCATTGAGATCACGCAACGAATGCGAAAAGAACCTCCACAATCCTGGATTTTATCCTTGAGGTAAGCTTCTTTTCACCTCTGTAGACACCACCCTATCTAATCCTTATTCTTTTACTTACCTTTGCCTTTTTGAATATTTTTTTCTTTAGTTAAACGGCACGCCAAAGATCGTATAGACTCACCCGACATTTCGACCAAAAGACTTAGTTCCTATTTCGTTCACATCGTGCGTTTTGGCGACTTTTGGAACATTACTTAGGGTAAGACCTTTCCTATTAAGTCACAACATAAATACCTGTATCCATATTCCTCCACTCTGACTTAACTTAGTGACGGGTAACTAAACGCAACATTTAATTACTTTCTGGGAAACTTGTAGCTTTAAGAATATTCTACAACTAACAGCAAGCCCTCATGACTTACTGAAGGTACCTTGCCCCAATAAATATATAAGTGTATACTCCCTGGACAAACTCTGTGGATCTATTTTTTGAAAAAAGCACTAACAGATCACCCTCAGCCATGAGTTTATTGTTTTAATTATGGTTTTTAGACTAAGGGTCTACTGTAGAACGTGTTGAACTTGAAAAAATGCATTGTAGATTCCAATATGTATCAACAAAGTTAATGTTGTATTTATGAGTTCTCATCTCTAGCATGACAAAGCAACTGAATATGAAGCTATAATTACTTATTTTCCTTATTTTCCTTATGAACTCAATAATGTTATGATTATATATGTAAACAGATACAAATAGTACTCTACTATAAATATAATTATGTTTTTTTAAATGTTGAATATACCCCTGAAGAAGAGATATTTATCTCGAAACGCGTTGGGCCACCTATGAACTTTTGAACAATAAAAACATCTTCTGAAGAAATATCCTCATCTATGAGATTAATTATTTGAAGATACAATATGCTTGCATGTCAACAAACATATTTGAATGTATGAATTTGAAATTCACTCCTAAAAATCATCTTAAATGTTTAGCTTATCTATGAGCTTGTGAAAGTGTGCAGGGGACGGGAGTTCCTCCATCAGGAACTTTTCTTGTATCTTTCTTCTACAGGTTGCCCAGGTGGGGGGATCTCCACACAGAGCTGCGTTTAACGGTAGTTACCAGTATTCTGCCTATTGCTCAACCATCCTGCTTTCCTTCCCCTCTCTACTGTTGGTTTCCTTTTTATTTTGATCTGTGTGTCATTCTGACCGTATGCACTTGAATAAGATCTAATAACGTTAGTGGTAACACTTTAGAATTGTACATATTTACCATTGTTGATTTTCGGAGTACAAAGTGAGTTATTGTGATTGTGGATATGACCTTAAATATTAATTATATAAAGGCCCTCATTACGACCCTGGCATTGGACCATGGTGCCAATAGCACCATGGTCCATGCCGGTAACTTACCGACTCCGCCATGGCGGAATGGGGAATTACCGCCCCATTCCGAGGTTGGCGGGGCCGTAATTCCCCATGCCGCCATGGCCGTTCCCCATTCCCATTTTTGCCCCATAGGGCTCAATGGGAATGGGGAAGGCGCTAAGTACGGTACCGCAAATTGCGGCACCGTACTTAGCACCAAGGTCCCTTTGCGGGTTGGTTTTTAACGCCTGCAAAAAGCAGGCGTTAAAATCTCCAACCCGCAAAGGGACCTGGTATCCAGGCGTTAAGGGGTTAACGGCGCCGCCACCTTTTACGGCGCCGTTAACCCCTTAACGCCAGGGTTGTAATGAGGGCCAAAGACTGTGTTTTAACCGATACAGTGTGTGGACATTCCTTCGTGGGGGCTTGGGGACTACACTGTACTTAAGAACCAGCTCGCCTCGCCTCCCGAGAAGCTAAGCCTTGATTGCTCGTCCATTGCTACCGTAATAGAGAATCTTGGCAGGGGTCTCTGTGCCTCCCCTCTACCATACAGAGAGCGGAAGTGCAGACCCCCCCTCCGGTCTTTACATGCTCTATTCGCAAGGACCAGACTGACCTCAAAGATATCCACTGAGCTCATGTTGACGGCAAGGTGCACATCGCATGATTAGGCCTTAGGGCAGGGCAGTGCTCCTAGTAACTTAACCAATCACCTAACAGCAACCCAAAGTGAAGAGATTGAAACCCTGTGTGAAGAAGTTGGAGTCAAAGATGATGCAGCCAATGAACTGGGGGTCCATATGTAATCAATAATATGTATATAGGCGTCAGCCAGTGAGGGTGGGAGATGAACACTGTTTATTGTATGCATCACAGATGACAATTTTTGCAGTTATAGCATGCATTTTGCTTTGAAGAAGGGAGAGAGCTCTGCAGCAGTGGACTTATAATATACCCTGTCACCATTTCCTTTGGAATACAAATAAAGCTCTTGTTCTTCTCACAAAGGGGTGCACCTAGCCTTTTTTCCCTAGGCAGTTGTCATTTCTCAGTCTGGTTTTTGGAAAGTTAACTTACACGTGGCACCTAAATGACATAGGCATCCTGTGAGTGCAAATGTCATGGGAGTACATAGGCGTAGAATTTAGATTATAGGTAGTCTGCACATTTGCCGGAAAAGCACAATGTACTATACACCGGGATTTAAATTGAACATGTTTGCTCACAGGAAGCCAATGCAAGGAATGAAGGACTGGGGAAATGTGAGATCTGAAAGGAGTACCAGTGTCTATCTGAGCAGCCAAATTCTGAAAAATTTGAAGACGATTGATCAGATACCTTGGCTGAGAACCAGACAAGCAATAATGGGAGCCCACAGATTAAATGGAAGAACATTGAGGACTTTCTGCAGTATCTTAAATTGGAAATGGCCAGACTGGCAGACTGCACTAATCTGGGGTGCAGACGATAGAGAAGCAGACAACTTCACACCCAGATCCGTAGCAACAGGGTCTGGGAATGGGAAGGGGCTAATCGTTGAATGCCAAAAAGCTGAGGTGAAAAGAGAGGCCACAGAAGAAGGGCCAATAAAGATTGCCCACGCTTACAGCTCAGGAAGTCTTCATTGTATGAAAGACAAGGAGGCGAGCATTATGCTATACTTTCTTCATTGCTGCCATATCAGCTTTTCAAGCTTTTCAACACATGTGCCCTCATTACAACCCCGGCGTTAACCAATGGCGCTATTAGCGCCATGGTTAACGCCGGTAACTTACCGATTCCGCCATGGTGAAATGGGGAATTACCACCCCATTCCAAGGTTGGCGGGGCGGTAATTCCCCATTTACCATTGGCCCTTCCCCATTCCTATTTTCGCCCCATAGGGCTCAATGGGAAAGGGGAAGGCGGTAATTACGGTACCGCAAATTGCGGTACTGTAATTACCTTCAAGGTCCCTTTGCGGGTCCCTACCTTAACGGCTGGTACAGACCAGTCGTTAAGGTCGGGAGCCGCAAAGGGACCTCGCAGTAAGGCGTTAAGGGGTTAACGGTGCCGCAACCTTTTACGGCGCCGTTAACCCCTTAACGCCTGGGTCGTAATGAGGGCCATGAACTTTAAAACTGAACATTTGAACTTTTTTTCTCACAACTCTGAAAAAATACAACCCTGGGAGGTTTAACGTTCACAAGAAAATCAGTGTTTCCTACTAGAACTACGACCCCCATGATCCCCTGTGGTCTGGTAGTCCTGACCTTTCCTCCTCCACCTATCAGAGTCCGAAATAGAGCATAAGAACCCCTTACACCAGGTCCTTTCCTCTTTCCTTTGATTTCCATGTCCTTGCACTGAACTTGAACTGTCCTTTGGATGACTGACAATCCTTACGGACAGAACTGGAAACAGTGCTTCTGAAACTGCAACTGCTTGGGTCCAACTGGAAAACTTGGAATTGTATTCTTCCGTTACCCATCATAGCTTGCATTCAGGCTGCCTTCTGGTTGTCTCTGGCGGAAGATGCAGAAGAACTCATGAGGGAGGGCGTAACACAAAATTGAACACTAAATACATCACTTGTAAATTCCAGATTTGTCATTTTTCTGGGCGGGATATATTGCTTGCCTCCTTGTCTTTAATAGAATGAAGACTTCCTGAGCTGTAAGCGTGGGCAATCTTTAGTCTATGACAAGAAAGGAGGCTCGCATTATGCTTGTTCAAATCTTGCTACCACCCTATTCGGTATATCAGATACAGGATTGAAATAGAATGTTTTAAAAGTTGACTCAGAGGACCAATCTGCTGACTTCATAATATCTTGAAGTGACACCCCTGCAGTGAAGGCCCTAGAGACCATCGCGCACCTAGCAGAATGAGTGCCAAACACGGGCAAGTATATCCCTGCCCACTGCATAATCTCTCTTACCCATCTAGCGATTGTCGCTGCTGCTACTGCATGATAGGGTTTTCTATGCGCTATAAGCAACTGGTTCACCACTCGCAGCCTAAACTGCGCTGTTGCATCCTCATAATCTTTAATCCACTGTGCTACGCACAACTTCTTATTCTCAGTAAAGTACGTGTATGAAATCACTCGAGAATCTGTCTTTGTTCGTTTAGCAATGGTGAAAGCTATACCCTCTGGGTAAAAGATCTTTCTATCTATTTCCAGCGCCTTAACATCAGACACTCTTAGGCATGCTGTAAGACATAGCAACATTGCTATTTTGCCTGATAACTGCGAACGGGACAGCTCCTCGTTCCCTGGCCACCCAAGGAAAAGCCAAAAGACTTCCATGACATCCCATAACACTGCACATTTTGGTTCCAGTGGCCTTCCCAGCTTCATTCCTCTCAGTAACCGCAGGACCGTGGGATGTTCTCCTACCGAACTCCCTTCTAGCTTGTCATGTCCTGCTGAAATTGCAGACCTGTATACTCCTACTGTTCTAAAGGCGCAGCCTTCTTGGAATCTAGAAGCTAGGAAGTTCAGGACCTATACTACTGTGGATGAAACGAGATCCAAACTACGTTCTGAATGCCAATGAGCCCAACCATTCCATGCAGCGCTATAGCTCCTAATGGTGGAAGGCACCCAGGAACCTCTGATGCAGTCTGCAGCAGGTTGTGAAATTCCTGGCAACTCCCATCGTCTCCAGAAACCCTACAGGCTATCAAGTGCAGCGTGCCTGCCGTTATCAATGGATGTGACTGACCAGACCGCCTGAGTAGAAGGTCGGCCGACGAGGAACTATCTTTGGAAAATCTGAAGAAAGTTCCATTGCTACTGGAAACCAAGCCTGGGATTTCCAGAAGGGTAGAACCATCACGACTTCTGCGCATTCGTTATCAGCGAAATTTCGCTGGTGCTCTTGTGATCATGATGAATGGCGAGAAGGCATAATGAAACGCTCCGCTCCAAGGCTGGAGTAAGGCATCCATGCCAGCTGCACCTGGGTCTATCCTCCAACTGAAGTACCTTTGCGTCTGGGGTTCAGTCTGGACACACATAGATCTATGTCTAGGGAACCCCATAGCTCCTGTAATCTTTGGAACACCTGTGGATGCAGCTTCCAATCGCTGGAGTCTACAAGGTAACGTGAGTTCCAGTCTGCTACCTCATTGAGTGTCCCCAGAAGGTACTCCGCTGACACTGCAATCTGGTTCTGGAGGCAAAAATGCCAGAAATCTTTCGCCAGCTCCGCCATAATTTTGGTCTTCGTCCCACCCAGCTTGTTTATATAACACAATGCTGAGATGTTGTCCATTTTGAGCAGGAAGCAACATCTGACTGTCTTTCATGAAAACGTGCACTGCGAAGGAACCAGCCAACAGTTTGAGACAGTTTATATGCAGTTGCAACTCTTCTCCCAACCAATTCCCTCCTGTTTGTATGTGTTCGCACCTGGCTTCCCAACCTGATCTGCTTGCATCTGACTCTATGACCAGGTCTGGAACGTCTCTGAATATCGCTCGGCCATTCCAAGCTTCCATTTTCTGCAGCCACCAATGCAGTTCTGAGAGGGCCTCACGATCTAGGGTCACTAGTTGATGATAACCTACACCTCCCTGCAGATGCTTGATCTTAAGCCGTTGAAGCGCTCGATAGGGGAGCAATCCGGGACATATCGCTTGAATGGAAGCTGCTAGTAGACCCACTACTCTGGCGAGACTCTGCAGCAAAATAACTTTCTTCACTATCACTACTCTGAGCTCCTTCTTTATTGCCCTCACTTTGTGCATCGGAAGCTCGAGAATTGCTTTGGTCGTATATATAGTGAAACCTAGGAATTATAGCCTTTGGACTGGTACCAGCTGGGACTTGTCTAAGTTCACTAAGAAACCAAGCGAGAACAGGAGTGTGAAAATCCACTGCACGTTCTTGGCAATAATGCGTATCCCACTTTCTCTTATGGCTGCAGCTATAGGCTTCATCAGCTTGGCGAAAGCCCAAAGCGCGGACGCCAGGCCGAATGGAAGACATGTGAAGCAGCATATCTCGTCATTCCACCGGAAGAGCAGATACTTCGAATATGCTGGCGCTATCGGAACTGTAAGGTAAGCGTCTTTGAGATCCAGATGCGCTAGCCAGTCTCCCGTATGCAGTAGGTCTTGGAGCAGATGGATGCCCTCCATCTTGAAATGATTGTACAGGAGCCACTCGTTCAGGCTCTTCAAGTTTATGACCGGTCTTATCTTGTCCCCCCTGTGCACCAGAAACATGTTGCTGAGGAAACCCGGTCCTTCCTTGCAATCCCGCTCTATTGCGTTCTTGTCTGCTAACTTCTGCAGCTCGCTGTGTAATAGTTTCGCTTCTTCCAGCGGCATGTATATGGGGTGAGGTCATGCTCTTTGAATGGGATCCCCAACTAAATCTAGCCACAGTCCTACCACTGTTTGGAGCACCCATGCATCGCACAACAAAGCTTGCCACTCGCTTAAATTTGGAGAGTCCTCCCCCCTACTCTCATGCAAGTTGTAGGACCCTCTTCCTCTGTGACCTCTGGGAAACCTGGATCTGGATTTGGTCTGGAAGAAGGTGTCCTGTTGCTTCTCTTCCCAGTATTGGGCGCACGGCCCCTGGGGTCTGCACTGAAAGTTGAACCGACCGGACGTGCAACCCTTGTGGCGTCCAGTCCCAGAAAAAACTCGACCCAGAAAGATCTTCCTTATCGAGCTTTGGGCTTTTTCCAATGCCGAGTATGTGCCCAAAAACATTTCTTTTGCGAATGCTTTGCCAAATAACAGGCCCTTAGCGCCCTCAGCCACTTCGTATGAGGCTAGGTCGCTTAATTTACTGCCGATCTTCAACAGGATGCCCCTTCTCCTCTCCAAAGAAAGGGCGCAGTTTGCGTTGCCCAAGAGGCAAATGGCTCGCTGGGCCCAGTTGCCCAGAGCGAGGGTGTCCACCGGTGTTCCTGTGTCTTTCACTTTCTCTGCCAGATCCATTATTTTTGCCAATGGACATGCTATGTCCAGAAGCTTGCCCTGGCATCCCCTCCAGCTGCGGTCGACCCCTTTCCTAATATCTCTCGCCGCTTTCATCACAAGGGTGACCGTCTTGAGGTCGAGATCAGGTGTTTCTGCCAGTTTCCCTGGCAACTCTGGCCTTGGACACTCCAACCGCATGCAAGATCGTACCTCTCTATCTAGAGGCTTCCTTATATGTTGGGCCATTTATGCAGCTACTCTGGACGATCGCACCCACTCTGAGCACTTCGGGTGCCTGATGGCCTCTGGATCAAACATATCTGTGGTGTTGTCCACGTCCTGAGGGTCGACGCTCTCTTCGGTGCACCGAAAGTTGTCTTTGTCTTCCCCTCCTTCATCATGGGGCGCATAGCCCTCATTGTGGTCCCCTGAATTATTCAAGCCTGGGGCAGGAGGTCTGTCCTGGCATTCCATCTTTTTCTGCAGGAAGGCTCTTTTCAGCCTAGCGACAGGGTTGCTTAGTCCTTGGGGAGCAGTACCCTCCCTTTCTAGATTGCTCGGGGGGGTCACAGAGTTCTTGCTCTTCCGAGCCACTTTATGCCCCTTTGTTTCAACCCCTTCCTCAGGGTGTCTGGCTGATGGCCCCTCTTCAGGGCTCTCTACCCGTCTTTTTCTGGCAGTTAGCTGCTCCTGCTGCTTTGCCATAATCGCCTCCAATACTTCCAGCCTCTGCGCTATAGGCTGCAACCCTTGTGAGATTGCTTGGGTAAGCGACTCTCCCAGCACTCTTTTGAAGCTTAGGGATAAGTCTTCCTTCTGATGAGTGGGATCCTCCCCCCACTCCTCCTCACTACTCTCTGGTGTAGTGGATGGTGTACATCTGGGGCTTTCGTAATGCGCCATACTTCTTGTGTTGGCAGTGGCAACTTCAGGGCAGTCATCTTATGAGGATGGCTGTTCTAAAGTGTAGCGTTAGGCTCTGAAGCTGTTAGCTGGGCTTGTATATTTCATTCATCCTCCCTTGTATGCAATTGCTAATGCATCCGATTTCTTTGTTTTCTTTTGTTTTGTGACAGGAGGCTTGTAAATGTTCTCTGCTCTGCTTTCACATTGAAATAAATGCGCGCAAGTGTCAGAGAACTCCCAGGGGACGATGGGAAGCCTAAAGCTTACCGCTCCCCTGGGTCCGCCAGACTGCTGTGTTCCAGGTGCATCTGCAGCGTTCAAGAAGAGGAGCGGGACCAGCTTCCTGAGGTGGGCGCGTTCGCTCACGGCTCTGGCCCCAGCCCCTCTCCAATTGAAATTATCCCAGGACAACAAGAACTGAATTATTCCGGCGCCCGCCACGGCACCTCAACCCCTCGGCGGGAAGCGCATCTGAAATCTGACATAAGCCACGAAACCACTTCTTTCCTAAATATGTGCACTAACTGTGTAACGCGCGGCAACCCTTAACAGCACATTTTTCATGAACACCAACATTCAACATGCATTAGAGTATAATACGCTATGCCAGTTACATATCTTATGAAGGGCAGCAAAAAGAAAGAGGAAAGGACCTGGTGTAAGGGGATTTTATGCTCTAACCTGGACTCTGATAGGTGGAGGAGGAAAGGTCAGGATTAGCAGACCACAGCGGATCATGGGGGTCGTAGTTCTAGTAGGAAACACTGATTTTCTAGGGAACTTTAAACCTCCCGGATTTGTATTTTTTCAGAGTTATGAGAAAAAAAGTTCAAATGTTCAGTATTAAAGTTCATGTGTTGAAAAGCTGATATGGCAGCAATAAAGAAAGTATAGCATAATGCGAGCCTCCTGTCTTGTCATAGAATTACAATCACCTCAGTTTTGTCTCCGTTTAGTTTGAGGCAATTATCGCTCATCCAACATCCCACCGCCTAGAGGCAACCTCTTAGCTGGACCACAGTATCACTGTTTGAAAGACTTAATCGAACAATAATATGCATTTCATCAGTGTAGGAGTAGCAACTAAGGCCATATGAATGGATGAGATTGACGAGAGGCTGAATGTAGATGTTAAACAGGATCAGGGATACGACTGAACCCTGAGGAACCCAGCATGTCAACGGGACTGAAGTGGATCAAAAAGGTGACAAAGGAGGGATCAGCATTAACTGAATATTTTCAGTCAATTCGAAAACATATATTCTTTGATATCAAGGGAAGAAATCATGTAAACTAGAACACTTTTTTTAAGCTTTCTGTAGACAAGTATAAGGACTGCGTGTATAACTAAGCATTGGTAAAGCCAAACACTTTTTGAGTGTAATTGTTTTCTCTGTTGCTAGGCTGTTCCATCAAATGCGCTAATGCCTGCATCCATGGCCAAGCTAAGTCATCAATTGCCAATCCCTCAAGTATTGCCATCCAATGGCAGGTATGCACATCATATGCCAGGTATTGTTCTCAAAAGCCCAGGTACTTGCATCACATTGCATGCAGTGGCAAAACATGTTATGTACTCTGGTTGCATGCCAGCTATTGCACTCAAATGCAGTATTCACATATCATATGACAAACATTCCCAGTCAGGTACTTGCATCAATGCAGGCATTGACATTGTGCACCAGTTACTTATATCAAATACCAGATATAGCCATCAAATACCAGATAATCACATCATAAAACAAGTATCACCTTCAAATTCCATGTACTAAAATCAGATGCTAATTATTATCAAACGGTAGGTACTCATATTTTATGTTACATTCTTCCATAACATGTTGAGATACCCACGTTATATGATAGGTATCTTCATGAAATGGCAGGCACTTATATTGCAGACCAGGCACACCCATCAAATGCCCAGGTAAATAAATCATATGCCAGATATCAGCATCAAGTGCCATGTTCTCACGTCATATACCAGATATTGGCAGACCATGCCATAAAATGGCCAGGTACATGAATAGTATGCCAGGTAATCCATTAAATGCTAGGTACCTGTATCATATGCCATGTATTGTCATGAAATGCTCGGTTCATGGACCATCTTCTGGGTATTATAACAAATATCATTTATTGTCATTAAATACCAGGTACTCACATCATATGTTGGTTATTCTGGCCCAAGGGTAGCAGTACTGTATTGTACTCCAATCCTAACATCAAAAGCAAAAACACCTGCAAACTATGTGGGGAAGGGTGAACATACAGACAATGGTCTAGGGGCAATGAGGCCCAGCTGTACCCTTACTCATGACAGCTGTGCTAGACTTTCAGAGGTACAGCCAGCTCAACTGGCACAGTCTCTGCTCTTCTGGCATTCCTGGTTACACACATTGTTTTGTGAAATGTGCCATTTTCCATAGAGAATGGTCAGCCTCTACTTCCTGGGATCTAGTGACGAAGTTAGTGAATGTGAAAACGGGTGAACTGCCATCTAACCCCAACACTTCCACTTGAAAATATTACTGTATGTAATATTGGGCAAATCACATATCAGCCAAAATTGGCAGTGCTTTAAATGGGCTGAATGACAGCCTAAGTATTTAGTAAATAAATCAACTGCAGTTAAGAACATATGTGATGTTTCATATGCTTCCATTTCGATGTGCAAGTGGCATAAGAGTATAGCCCATATTCTTGACATTCTATTCATGTTTCATCCCCCCCACCGGTTCTGCATGCTGGCACAATATAAAACAAGCAGTATTCCCATAGGCGAGCTGTAAGACACATTTCTTCGTTGATTGTAGTATATGAAATGCTACGTTTGACTGATTTCCAAAAAGAGTTTAAAGTTTTTAAAGGTTTGTGATTTTTTGGATTAATGGCGACATTACTCGTTCTTCGTATTACAGAAGGAAGGTACCATTTATTAAGCACATATATGCAGAATTCCAATATGGCCCCAGAGACGGATCATAGCCCCAAGTAATGGTGAACTACTAGCTTCCTTAAGCAGTCGCATGACCAAACATGTAACCACTCTTGAACTTTAAAAGAGGAACACAGAAAGGGACCCGGATTTGATAATTGGGATATCAGCAAGAGTATATTTGTATCCTTATTTCTGTTTCTACATTTTCAACTACCAGAATGCAAATTGATGCGAGCCTAAATAATCTTCTTACAGAGTAAATTTAGCCCCACGATACAAATGAACTGCCTCTGGCTGAGTTAAGCCCAAATGGTGCAGAAATATGAAAACACACTGTTGGCAGGGAAAAGGCCAGCATGTCACTCTGAACTATCAAATAACTGAACGTTGGTTTCAGAAAAAGGAAAACATAAATAAATGGGCCCTGTGTTCAAATGATAATGCTCAAAACCAGAGGCCTACTGTCCAATACATGTGACCAGGGCCCAATACAGCTTTGCTAACACAGGGAGCTACCATGGAAATGTGTGCATTCTACCGCGTGGAAATTAACATGTAGAGATGAAACGCCAATGCAGAAGTAAATTCAAAGGCACACTTTAAAGGAACTGTTGGCTACAGAAAAATTGTTTTAAAATAAGCTGTGAGAATGAAGATGAAAGCAAAATGCATCCTGTGATGGAAGACATTGAAGAAAAATGTGTATTGCCGACAGAAACATGCATTTTAAAGCACTCATTTCTGTTTATCAGAGTTGACTTTAAAACCTATGGTTGCACTCAAAGAGGCCTATCCCCCCACGTCAGTTTCAAAGGCCAAGCAGTGACCTTTCCCCTACACTTACAGGACATCTGGGAATTTCCTTGAAGCTCCTAGAAATGGGTCAGAGCTTGTGCCTGACCAAAGTTTTATAGTGATGAAGAGATGACCCCACCCCCATCAACAAAGACCAAGCTAATGGACTTGAACTCTGCATAATAGTCAGAATTATAATTCCATTTGTGGACTCTCCCTGAGCACACTGACAATTGACACGTTCCTTTTTTAAATTTGTTTTATTTAGTGCTTTTGTTTTAGTACAATAAACCTTTTGCACACACACATTTAAAACATAATACTATGTTCTTATCACAAGAAAAATTCATAAAACATAATTAATCAATGTATACACAACAAAAAATCACCCACACGCTATACGTATAAAAAAAAATACAAATTCATCCATTTCTAAGAAACCATTATAAAATAAAAAATAACAAGAAGAAAATACTGTCATAGTATTAGATAAGATATACACAATTAATTACTTAGCTGAGAAGGCAGCCATATAGCATATGGAATTAATGTCATTTTATGCAGCTTATTTCAGATTTAATAAAAAGAGCTCTACAATATACAAGAAAAAGTATAGTGTTCACCTAGCCAAGCTTCTCAAATTGTTCAAGAACATTTTCCAAATATGAAAAGAAGTAGCTGAAGTCACCAAAGACACTGCAGAATAAATTGTGGCCCACAATTGGTCACATATAATGCTATTAACTGTACAACAAATCTCCCATATCCCTTACTGTATTGATCAAATAGCCGCTAGGCCAATAAATGCCTGGCAGTTTCAACCTCTCTATCACATAGCCGACATATCCTAGCCTCATAAAGGAATATTAAGGCGTAAATGCAAAATAAATTGCCTAAGCCCAGAATCACAGAGTTTAATCAGATTTGAACTTGATCCTTGCAGCAACCGGGAGCCATTGGGGAGTTTTTAGGGCTGGAAAGATGCGGTCCCCGAGCTTGAGGCCAAGGATAAGTCTTGCAGCCCTATTCTGAATTAGCTGCAGTGGTTGTAGAGAAGAAGAGGGTAGATTAAGGAAAAGGCGATTGCAGTAGTCAAGCCTTGAGAGAACCAGAGCTCTAGAGACATTGAGCTTCTGGGGGGAAAGTGAGGAAATGATAAATCAAAACTGTCATGCCATGTTCTTGGGCGCTGCCTACATGAACTTAATATTAAGAGTATTTTGTGAGTCACCCAAGTATATGAAGTACTCTATTGACCTGTGTTTTAGTTAACAAGGGAGAATAGAAAATAAAGATGAAAAATGCACATGTTGTGTCGTAAATGTTCTGCTAATTGTATTCCCAAAAGGGAATGGTCTCCAACTTGTTTGTATTGAAGTTGTTGAAAGGAAAGTGTGTGAGCCACAGAGTAAGCTGGCATGCATGTTGATACTTATTGTGTGATAAGAATTGTGTCTACTAAATAATAAATATATATTCCTTCTGCACACCGGCCTGATTCTTGGCCTGCCTATTGGAAAAGGGGTGAGGGATAATAGTGGTGTTAAACTGTTAAAGACAGTCTTAGTGAAGAACCCAAAAATATTTAGATATTGGTGTAGTGCCTTTGATTGGGTGGTGAACGCACTCCATGCATTATATATTGGCCCATAAATATCTCCTACATTCTCCACGTTTTACTACTGTAGACAGTATCTGTGACAAGTTTAAAAACGTAAGTCCTACAAAAAAAGCAAACAAGTCACTTTAAATAGTGCTTATTTGGAGATCAATGTTTTGTTTTTTTATGCCTTGAAAGAAGACACATATGGGAGTTGAGTGCATCCGTGTCAGGGGTTTCATATACAGATGCAGCATGTAATGCCCATTTGTGTACATATGACGCACAACGAGCAGAGTGTGGGTCCATGTCGACATGCACATTTACCAGGCCTGCAATCTTTTGACACATGTCAGCCCTGCGGCTAACTGTACTGGCCCCAGGCAAGCCTGTAGAGGTATCAGCCTTGCAGGAATGTTTCCTGACTTCCCTATCTGCCACTCCTCCACTGTGAGAGGGAAAGAGCATGAATGGCTTAACCACATTCTGTGGTTCATGTGGAAAACCTGCTCTTAATGACATTTTCATAAAGAAAGAGAAAGGGAGAGAAATACAGATAAAAGGAAAAAACCACAGAGGAAGGAAGTGGGAAGTTAAGAACAAAAATAGTCAAAAAGCGGGACTGTCTAAGCTATAGCAATATAGTTCTTTCGGCACAGGCAGGAAACATAAGCGTAGAGCAGAAGCAAGGTGACCGACTGAGATACAATGAGAGAAAATGACATGGCTTGAAGTGAGTCAGCCCTGGGAGGGTCAACACATTGCTCTGGACCCAAGTCTCCGAGGGGGCACCTGACCTTATTTCCCTGCACTAAAAGTCAATGGTAAGATGATGACTGACAATACTGCTTTTTGCCAGAGATACCTCTACTCCCCAGGTTTTGAATCACATCATCAACTTTTGACATTTGGAGTTGGATTATTTCTTTTGTGATACCCTGAAGCGAAAATATAATGTAGAGACAACATTGTTTTGTTTTGCAACACATGGAAGTCTTTGCATTAGAATGATTTCATAAAAATGAATTAATACATACAAAGTATGGATTGCACCCTTCATTGGCCTGTTGTGATTTGCTTTGATTTTTATATTTGACTATGTTTATTCTAGTTGAATTTGTGACTGCTAATGAATTATGTTATGGTTAATAATTCTTTTAAAATAGATTTAATTCCCTTTGATGCCAGGTTCAAAAACTCAAAGGCGTCCGTTAGGTCGCTCCTTTAGTTGCATAGGACACACATCTTTAATAGGGTCCTTCAGCAGCTTGTAAATCGTAGGCCACGCCTGACACTGCTTAGGCCCCACTCGGAAAGGAAGGGTAGATAAAAGTTCAGTAAACCTGCCCTTCCAACACAACCTAGACTGAAAGAAATCAGATTAGAAGCGACAGATAAGCTTCTTTTAATTCCAACCTTCAAAGAACTAGGAGCCATTTGCAGAAACACAAAGAGCTGTGCAAACAGTACAAAATAACCATTGTAATGTCAGGGAAAATCGATTGATAAAAATCTCCCTCTACAATATATCGGGTTGTAAAAATAAAAACATACCTTATTTGATTAGAAGAAATTTGCACGAAGTGCCTCATAACAAGGTTTGTTATAAGCACCTATATGTAGAATGTTAGTACATGGTAGATAAGTAAGTTTCCAAAGGTATATATGGCAGTCTTTGGGCGGAACCGTAGAAAAGACCCAAAATGTGGTTGGGGGTTTAGCCTTAGGACCAGCCTTTACCCACACATTGGGCCTCATTACGACCCAGGCGGTAAGGGGTTTACGGCAGCGTAAACAGCGCCCACCAGAGTGGGGGTGGCGTAATTAACGCCTTCCCCACTCCCATTATGCCCTATGGGGCAAAAATGGGAATGGGGAAGGGTAAATGGGGATTGGGGACTTACCGCCCCGCCAACTTTGGAATGGGGCGGTAAGTCCGCCAACCACCATGGCGTAAACGTAGTTTACGCCATGGTGGTAAAGTCACGGCCCAGGCGGTAACTTACCGCCTGGGTCGTAATGAGGCCCATTGTCATGAATGAAACAATATTTTCCTCCCTGCCCGACCTCGCAGGAAAAGAAAACTTCACACCCACCCACACATCTGTCTAACACTTAATCTGGCTTTGCGCACTATGCTGCCTGTAGTACAAAAAAGAAAAATGCAATCTTATTTAAAACCACAAAATGTATTTATTTAAACAAGAAAATTTCAAAGTTTTCGCAAAAGTGAGGCGACCTGTCACATGAGCATAGCACAACACTGCAAGTTACACTACCCGTAAAAAGTTATAAACACAACAGAATGGCACACTATTTGTTTTTTATATCACTTCTTAGAGTGGTCATTTTTATGCACTCTCAGTTTTGTTACATAAGCGGACTGCGGCACAGAGAAATAAGGTGATTTTCCCCAAGATGACACACGTTTGGTAATTTTGTGATATGATGTGGCATTTAGAACGCGCCTATACACAAGTGTTTCAAGGCGCGATGAGGCAAGAGCGGGGTAACAGAGGGAGGACAGAGACAACGATCTAACTAGGCCAGGTAACATTGAGATCGCGCAAGTGCAGGGGAGGGGGGAAAGGGAAATTGCGTGGGGGCAGTGCAATACATAGGATCAACATTAAAAAATCTATAGAGTAAATACAAAAATAGGTAAAAAGTGCGCTTGTGGCAAGTGAAGGGGTAAGTGCAGACATCAAGTGTCAAGAGCTGGAGGGGACTGTTGGGATACAGAAACAGCCCCCAAGTGCAGGGGCTGCCCGAGAGGCAGTGCAGGTGTGCAGCTGGCGGGGCAAGGGACCTGGGCCCGAGATAAGAGGCTAGCCAGATGACCAGTGCAGTTTCAGTCCACAGTTCAGCAGGGGAGAGGAGGAGAGAAAGCAGAAGCAAAGAGGAAAGTCTTGAGGTGCTTCTGGAACCGGATATGAAACCAGCATTTGAATCCAGATCCCCTTGTTCAAAATTCTACACCAGCACCCACAAAGGTTTGATAGATACCACAATACAAGAACATGTGACATTCAGGAAATCACAAAAAAACAGGCTCTTTAATTTTCTAACCTACAAAATAAGCATGGGCTAAGAGAAGTACCAAACCTGAATAGAAATGGATACACTGCGAATTATGGAGTAGCCTTGGCATCCTACAGCAGCTCAACAGCGCTAGACAGGCCCAACATAAGGAAACGTAATATCACCAACCACTGCATAAGGAATTTCAGCCTGAATGGAAGAATCTATGAAACATCGGCATGAGTATCTTGTCACTCCTAACACTACCAAACAGCAACCGCAATAGGCGTGAGGGGACAGAACCCACAAGCGATCCCTCTGATAGGTTAATGAACCTTTACTTGCAAACAGCAAAGCGCTTGTGGGCAAAAAACCTGTTTGAGAGGGAGATTTGTCTTACAACACTGGCCAGGTTGATAAATCAGTCTTATCACCACAACTTCAAAAAATGACATCTTTTGTTATTAACACATTGCACTAAAAAACATTTACCTACTCATGTTTTGTACAATTCAGTCATTGCAATTTGACAGTGAAAAAAACAGACAAAAGTTGCACAATAACTTGTGTATCGTCGGCGTAGGAGTAGCGCAGGAAGCTGTGCATGTGGATTATGCCAAGAAGTAGTTGGATGTAAATGTTGAACAGGGTGGGAGATAGAGAGGAGCCCTGGGGGACTCCACACCGCAGTAGGACTGGCTAGGATTGAAGGGTGGCAGAGACACAGATTGTGAACGTCCCACCAGGAAAGAGGAGAACCAGGCCAGGACTTGACCAGAGAGACCCAGGGAAGAAGGACGGGATACCAGGGTGGAGTGGTCTATGGTGTCAAATGCCGCTGACAGATCCAAAAGGATGGGGCCCTCTGAACCACTACCTCCCCCCTTTGGGATAGGACTGGCTCTGGCTTCACCCTGGTAGGCCTTCCACCCCAGGCTGAGAGGGGCTCCTATTCCATCCAGACAGGGTTAGGCTACCGACCCTCACACACACCTTCACCCTTTCCTCTAAGACCTCCTTCTCCCCGGGACACCTACCTACCTATGGCTACTTTGGTGGGTCAGAAGAAGGATGCAGACACTCTGAGGACATTTCCATCAAGTCTTTATTAAAGAATAAGAATAAGCACTATCTTTTCTTATGGGGTGTCCCCTACCTACTTTACTAAGGTGCTCATCAGTGACTGTCCAAAAGGAATAGGTCTGCTGTCCAAAACTAATACTAACTGACCCTACCACTAGTTTAATCAGCTACACGCAGGAGAATGACTCCCTTCTCCTGATGGTGTTGCTTTTGCACTTATCTTACCTTCTTTTATAGTTGTTGTTAATGTGCAATTTTTTAATCGTCTTTCGTTATCCTTTGTATCAGTTCCTGTAACTCCGTTGTGGGACTGGTAGTCTTTCTCTCCACTTTAGAATGGTCTTTCCTTGCCCTTAATTGAATCCCTTGCTCTGTTTTAGCGAGTTCTGAATATTCTGGTCTAGTGCCTTCTCCTCAGGGCTTTTGCTTTCCAATAACTATAGTTCCCCCTTTCCTGGTGTGGACTTTCTGGTACAAAGTTCATCCTAGGGACCTCTCTGATCTTTAGTTCACTGTTATCTCTCTCTGTTATGTTCCACTCTTTGTTTCTTGGATAATGGGTTATGTGCCCCTCTTCCCAAAGAGGTTATAGTCCAGTGCTATCTATCTCACTCTTTGGGGTTTCTATGTTTTTCTTTATCACATTAATACAGTTCAAGTTCATCAACTTGGTGTTCACGCTTTTGTCATTTGTACTGGGCAGAGTTTCTCTCATTCTTATAAAGAGGCCCTTTTGGCTTCACAGCATTCCTGTTCTTCCCGTTACCTTCAGTATTGCTGGGGAGCATTTCCAGTGCCCATAAATACTGGGAACTTTCTATTTCCTTCCATTTGCTCTCTGTTCGCTTTCCACACAATCCATTTCTTGATTCCGCTATTGCTAACCAGTCAATTAATTGCTTCTTCCGTGCAGTGGTGTTGGTGTCGGTGAACGGGCAGCCTGCCCACCATGATTGCTTCATGCCATGGGGTGTTGCTAGGTCAGGAAAAGATCCGGGGCTACGCTAATGTCAGGACTGTCAGGACTCGGGGCTAGGTAGCCTTTTGGTTGTAGCCCCTGAGATTCCATCTGGGGCTACAACCAAAAGACCCAGGGCTATAGCCCCCTGACTCACCCACTAGCAATGCCTCCGCTTCGTGCTCATGCCAACACCAAGCTTTCCGCTGCAGCAATCTTGGCTTCTGGCTACTGGTACACGCCAGGTTTCTGGCACTTCCTTCTCCTGCTCACAGCAGTTCTGAAATCCGCAGGCTTCGTGGTCTGCTTCAGCTATGCCTCCTTCAGGTGCACTGCTCACAGGGGGCCTCGCCTGTATGCGTATGCCTTCCTCTCTCTCTCGCTCTATCTCTTCTTCCTTTGGCCTGTCCTCCCTCTTCAACATATTCATCATAGTTAATTGGAGATTTTGATTTAAAGAGACTTCTCTTTCTTTCTGGTAATGGCATACATGTTTCTATTTCTCTTCATCCCAGTCTTGGAACTTGTAATTATTTTGTGTATTAGATGGTTCCATTTATGTGATCATGTGGAGGGCACCAGAGAGTTGCTCACTGGAACGGAAGTCCTTGTCCCCAAAGGGGGAGTCTCTCCCGTGAAGGTCCTACTTGCCTCGACCTCCAGGGAGGGTGTTGCGGAGTGGGCTTACCACCCTAGCCTCACTGGGGGAGGGAGGATCCTCCTTGGGGAGAGGTAAAGAATTCCCTCGATTCTTCACAATGCCATGATAAGAAGTCTACATTGGCCTTTTTCAAACTCTCCCCTGTGTTCTACTCTAAACAAGTACAGTTGTACGCCCGGAAAACCACCTTAAAATACAGGTGTGGGCTATAGCACCTTGAAGCATCGTTTGTGCTAGATGGAATTACGAATAGAGATCTCAGACCAAATAATCAGACATACTCAAGGAATGTGGAAAAGTACTACTTTATTCTCATTTCATAAAGCAGGGAGAACTGGCAGGCATCGGACTGATGCATGAACACTCACACTGTAGCTTGATTAAATAGAGGTTTTATACCCCAATATACGTCATCTATTATGTCATTCTATGTGGCACATTATAAAACCTATTGAGGAAAGAGATTGGTTAAGGGAACATATCTACGTATAGAACATTTTACAAATTAATTCATCATTGGCTGCCCATTGTTTGTAGGACACACCTTGAACTACCTCCAAATACATCTAGTACTGATTACAGCAAACACAATGGCAGTGGATTGGTCTATGCAACATTGTATGTTAGGATGCCCCTTAAACCCACTTATTGGTTGGCATGCTATCCCAGCCTTGGACTTTCGGCTCTTTAGCAGCACGTATGTGAAATTAAACCCAGGTGTTTTGAATTGCGTAAGATTACTCCCCGTTCTCCCAATGAATCCATCATCCTTCATCAGTCGGCCATAAGCCACAGTCTTCCGTCTGTAGTTGACCTTGCAGCCTGCTCTCTGTCCTGGAACATTTGAGGGAGTGTGAGCACACCACTATCTTAGTCTAAGGCTCTAATGAACAGCACATGTCTTCGACAGTCACATGTGAAAAGACCACACAAGTGTCCATTTCAGCCTCTTATTTACTGTTATTTGATTGAATTATGCAGGGTGCTGTTGATCCTCTTGGTCTCTAGAGACTTTCTCACTCCATCTCATATGAACTTCATATTGTCCAATACTTTGGCCATTGCAGATGTTTTCTTCTTCTTAAATCTAAGAGAAATGTGCCCTTTGATCATAGACTATCCTGGTTAACTCCCCTTGTGCCATAATCCTGCCTGCATCTACATCTGCTGCTACATCAGCTCTTACTGCAGTAAGCCTGGTAATTGTAGGTCGAAACACACATCAGTGCGGGGACTGTAAAAATAATGTTTTAAATTGTCTTATCACGCAATCGAGCCCTGAATACTATATCCTGCCAGCAATCTATTCTTTTTGCACAAATCTACTGCTTCGTTTCATTTTTACTCGGCACATTTCATCCTTGCCTCATTGTTCCTGGGCCCTCCAAGATGGCCCACCACATTTAGCTTCATTTAGTTAGCCTTGGCCTGCCCTGCTCCCCCTCCCATTGTTTGCCCTGGGCTTGCTAAGCCAATTGCAGCAACCGGGAGGCGGGAGACGGCCGATGCATCTAAGGCCCATAACAAAGGCCCTGTCTGCTCCCTGTCCGCTTCCTGGTCGTTCTGGGAAGTTCAATCATCACCCCTCTCCAGCTCAATGGCACTGGCACACTCTCCCTGGTGGAGCGTGAACTATTGTACAATTACACTTCAGTGACCATGGGTTAGTTGTCTCCCTCAATTGCTTCTCCCCCCTTAACTTTAAATATATTGCACCTCACCCTGACTCTCACTCTTTGTGCCCTTGTAGTCTGCACTGTATTCCAACTTGCTGCTAATTCAAATTTAACAGTGCCCTTGTGGTCTGTACTGTATGCCAACTTGCTGCTAATTCAAATTTAACAGTGCCCTTGTCGCTATACTGCATTTTTTATTTTGATTGTGCCCAGTGAATGCATTTTGCCACTCTGTCCTGTGTTCCTGTCTTGGTCCACCTCTCCTGCTTTCCCCAACCACTCTCTCTTCTTCACCCTCCTCAACATCACCTATGGCTCTCTCTTTTCTCCTTTATTCTCTAATTGTTTCTCCATTGACTGTCCTATGCTTCTCACTAAGTCTGGTAGGAAGAAGATCAAAAAGGATATCTTGGTCTTTAACCCTGGTATCCCTATTTCTGGCACCTACACCAGTGCATCCTCTAGACAGACCCTTACCGACATCCTCTTTGTCGTTCCTTTGCCAGACCTTTGGACTCCCCATATGGTCACTTTGATCTCTCCTTTCTCTTCGTCACGCATTAATGGTGGCACCCGGTGGAAGGCCCTCCTGGACCCCTTCCACTACTCTATGGTAATCATTAATGATATTGATAATGATAATGATGTGTTATTTATATAGTGCCTTAATCAAAAGTACTTTACAGAGGACATATTTACATACAATATCCCCCAACCGAAATTGGTACTCATTTATCGACCTCAGAGGTCTGAAAGGCTGAGTTGGGCTTGCCGCGATTCGAACCTGCGACCTGCAGATCACACTCAGATTGCAGCAGCTAGCGCTCAACCCGCTGAGCCATTTTACTGGCTAATGTCTACCTGAATGGTACTGTCCTGGTCCAAAGCCCTCAGCCAACCTCCTCCTCTTTGGTAGACGCTTCCCGCGCCTCATCAACTTCCTTCTCCTGCTGTTCCCTCTCTCTCCTCTCCAGCTTCCTTGCCTCCCACCTCTGCCACCTCCTTGGCTACCTTGCCCTCTCATCCATCCTCTTCTGCCCCCCATCAGGCTCCTTCTACAACTCGGGAGGGCGTACCTCTGATTTGTACCCCTCCCAGGAAGTTTTTCAAGGCTGGCAACCTTCTCCATATTGCCACTCTCAAATCACGCTTGACTGTCAAACACTCCTCTGAGATCTGCCACCTCCTGGAAGTACTCAACCTCAATGTCCTCGGTCTCACCGAGACATGGTTCACGGCAAGCTCTGTCACAAGCTTTTACACTCTCCTACCTGATGGCTACAAGATCCTCTCCGTGCCCAGATCCACCGTTCTGGTGGGAGTGTAGCCTTGATCTTCCCAGATTGGATTCCTGCCTCTGTGATGCCCACGCAGGCCTACTCCTCCTTCGAGTGCCTTGTCTGTCGGCTTTCTCTCTCTACTGGCCACTCTCTGACCATTGCTACTATTTATCGGCCACCTGATCAGACTACCTCCTTCCTCGCTGAGTGGGCTGACCGCTCCTCCTCCCTCCTGGCCTCCTCGTCCCTCCTGGCCTCGACCACTAAGATCATTGTTTTGCCCTCCCTTGTTCCCCTCCCCTGCCTTACCGCTATTCTTCTACTGGTCCAATATGACAGCGGTAAGGGGGTGGGAACTAGCGAGAAAGCATCCACCTGCTCCTCTACAGGTGGGTTTGTGTTTTTATTTCTGGCCCTTTACAGCAAGGGAGCATAGTCATCTACAAATTTTATAGCTAGTATAACTGCTAATAGAGCAAAGAAGTCCTCATGATACACTCATACACACGTTCATTCAGACCAAAGTGCCAGATTCTCTCACAAACCAGTACCACACCTTTCACACTGCCTCCATAACCAACCTCTGCACAGTCCTTCCTGTCCTCCTGGTTGGCCTTCGCCTCCTCTGACCTCACCTCATCTTCTATTTTAACCTGCCCTTTCTCTCCCCATTGGTTCTCCCCTTCCTCTGGTACTCTTTGTCAACTGCTGTCTTTTCCTTCCACATGTGCCAGGTTACAATAATCCGAATCAATAAGGGGTTGTTTAAGCCCCACCCCCTCTTCGAGTCCAGGCCCTCAGGGTCTTGTCAATAGCAGCCCACTATACTAATGGTAAGTGTCCCAGTTTACTTTAGTCCTGGAGATTAGGTTTCCAGTATGTAGTGGGAGCTGTTCGGCAGCCATTACTTGGGGAACATGAAGTCCCCAAGAGGATTGTTTGGTGCGTTGTCCACGCCAGTGAGCTGAATACCCCGCTATACAGGCTCATCACCATTGTGTCTGATCATGCAGCCGGAGCACAGAACAGACTGCTCTGTATGCTGGTTACAACTTAGAGTCTTATCCAAATCTGTTTCAAACAGTGCTCCGGAGATGGCAGACAGCTGTGATGGCTTTTTCCGGGCTCGTTGCTCACTGTGGCAGCTTTTGGGCTCTGCTGCCACTCTGCCTGTTAGTTCTTGAAGTCCCCTGTGAAATAGAGGAAGAAGCTGCCCTGCATTTTGGGTGACATGCATTGGACAAGATAATATTGTATTCGTCACATTCATGCAGGTACAAAGGAAGGTACAGGGACTGGGGCCCTCCCAACTTCCACCTTCTCCCTCAGGGCTAGCACTGGCTTTCGCTTCCACCTTAGTAGGGCTCCCACCCCGGGCCGAGAGGGGCCCCCATCCCCTTCTAATGGGGTCAGGCTACTGACCCTGTAACAGAACCTACATTCTAAATGGTGATATGTAGGCTGCAAATACCATGCAAATAGCCAAATAACAATTTCCTAAATCATTGCGCAAAGTTAATTACAGCTAGAAATGAAACAAAATGCTAATCTGAGCCCATGCAAAGCACAAGAAAAAATACTTTTTAAAAAGGCTTCTTTCCTATACAAATGCTCAATAGTCATATCACTCTGTAACCCAAGAGACTGCAACCTGTGGCTCTCCAGATGTTTTGGACTATGATTCCCAGGGTCCCTCACCATTGCCTATGCTGGCTAGGGTTGATCTGAAGCCAGAAATCTTGAAATCATCTTCGACTCCTATCTTTCCTTCCTCCCTCACATCCAGGGCCTTGCCAAGAAGGCACACTTTCAACACCACCTCCTCAAAGGAATCCTTCATTTCCACACATTCCCCAAGAAGCTCAGTGTCTCTTAAGCTCTGCTTTTCTCTAGGCTAGACTACTGCAATAGCCTCTTCCTTAATCTACCCTCTTCTTCTCTACGACCCCTCCAGCTAATCCAGAATAGTGCTCCAAGAATTATCATTGGTCTCAAGCCCAGGGGCCGTATCTCTCCAGCCCTAAATTCTCTCCACTGGCTCCCAGTTGCTACAAATATCAAATTCAAATCCCTCTGCATCATCCATAAGGCTGTCTGGGGCCCGAGGACCACGCTATCTAAAACTGGCTCTCACTAAATACTCTCCCTCTAGATCCCTACCCTCCTCCGGCACCAACTCTCTGTGTGTCAAGCGCTTCGCTAAACAACAAGCGTGTGGCCCATTTCTCTCCTCGACTGGCTCACTCCTATAGAACAGCCTCCCCCCTCCTCTTCGTCTTGAACCAGATCTCCTTGAATTCCGGACGCTCCTCAATACCTTCCTTTTCACCTCCTCCTTTCCTCCCTCCCTCCCTCCCTCCACTGCTAAACCCCACAGTTGCTGAGATTGGATATCAGAGCCCTTATGTGTCCACCCTGGTCCTGGCCTCCAAACCAATCACCTCAGCCTCCACCTTGGTCCTAGCACTTGGCTTGGCACCCACCTGCCTAAGCTATCACAGGTCTGCACTTACTTATTTGTTGGCAGCTGACACTCCCAACAAGTCACTTAACAACTTCTTACTCCCTAGCACTTCCTTCCGTGGTACTCTTAGCACTTACCCCCCCATCCCTTCTCTCTCTCTCTGCACTTGCACGTTCTGAATGCTCACAAGGCCTAGTAGGTCCACCTCTATCTCTCATTGCGATGTTTGCATTTAATTCCCATGTTCCCTCCATGTTGCACTGTGGGCACTTTAAAACACAATTTACTTGATGTATAAGCGCCTTACAAATGCACAATAAATAAATAAATAGCCATACACCTATGAAGAGCTAAAGGTTGCCAGAGCCCTGCATACCTCATTGCTGAATGTTCAGCCAGAGAATGGCCCAAAGGTCAGGCAGAAAACAACACTAAATTACGAAACTTAGAGACAATCATAATCAGAGGCTTGACTAATGTGCTTCTTTTGCATATGCCTTAAAATGTACCCGGACAGCACCGCATGAAGAGCAACTCAGGACTTCAAGAAGGCTATGGGAAGAAAAGCTGCTTTTCCTTCTTGTCTCATGTGCTCAGGAGCACCAGTCACCACTTCCTTCAACATGAACTCACAGAAGGTCTTCCTGGAAATCAAATTGTTTCAAAGAGACAATAGTGTGAAGAACTGTGATCTGGCAAGGGTGTAGAACCACTGTTTTTTCTTGATTTGTACTAATCATAGTAAGATGCAGGTAACTCTCTCTGGTGGTTTGCTGACCAGAACCCCCTACTTTGGGTCAACTCCATGTGAAAAACATAGTGTACACCTGTGTCCTGCAGAATCAGTATCCTCAAATGCAGTGCCTGCTCTCCAGTGTCACAGAGCAGGTTTGGTTGGCACAGGTGCCCTCTGACAGCTGCAGCGACAGCCACGTCATTGCAGTGCAGGGTTTGCATTTAAGATATGGACGCATGTTTCCAAAACCACATAACTATGAGATTTACTATCCTGGCGGCAGGTGTAAACTTTAAATATAAGCCACACCTGAGTTTAATGTATGGCAGCTAATACCTCTTATACTTATTAAAGCCACATCAAATCGATATCACACATGTGCCAGCACTGTGAGCACAAATCAGCTGTGGAAGGTGTGTGATGGTCAGACAGCCTGCATGGCAAGAGCCTGAATTTCTGGACCTCTCCTTTGATCGGTCTGCTAACAGTTCTCTCCAGCAGGACAACTTTCCCAACAGGAGTTGTCCTGGGAAAAAGGCATCAAAGGGCATACTCATCCCTAAAGGACTAGACTCACACCAGGGTGGCATTTGATGCTATCGACAAGGGAAAGGGGCAGAGGTTAGTCCAGGCAGAGATAACTCAGCATAGTTAGAGGAAGATTCCACCATCTTGCTTCTCTCTAGCCCCATATTTACTTCCTGTCTCATTCATTTCCTTTAGCACAAATCTGTTTGGCTGTGATGTCAAAAGGTTAAAAACCACTTGTCTAAAGAACAGGGATTGGAGCCCGTTAAACAGGCTTGCTTTAGTCCAATCACCTTTGGAATTTCCCCTTTAAAAGAAGGGGTCCCTCACTGCTTCTTTGATTAATTCTTGAACAATCACCTGTTGAAGAATTCATTGGACCTCTGTTGGGAGAGGTGGCTTTCCAAAGCCCTCCACAGTGAGGTGAAGGCTGAGTGTCCAAGGCAGATGGTAGCAGTGTTCCCTACACTTCACCTGGACACATTGGCGATGACCTGCCCCTGAACAATACCTGCACCTCTGCCAGCTACACTGCTGCTTAAGACCCAATCGTGGTGAAGGACACCTGTGTTGGGAGCCTGAAAACAAAGACTAGACTTGTAACTGAGACTCTGGAGCAGGAGAGCCAAGCCAGGATCCTTTTGTTTTCACCTTTGGCCCACTGAAGAAGCTGTGATTACAGCATGTTCATTCCTGATGAATCAACGGAACCCTCTGGAGGTGCCTTTGGCACTCGGCTGATCTTTGAGCCGCTGTCTCATGCCCTCAAACCAGTTTGCTGTTGCAACATGCCAGCTGGGTGCATCATTGCCTCTGCTCGAACTTGAAGCCCATTGTTGCACCCGCCATGTTCGAACCACCACGATCTTCACTGGCGATCTTCATCAACAGCCGAAGCCACACTGGTGGCCGCAGTGAACCGCAACCATCGAGCGCCGCACTGGAGCCACCCGTCTCGAACTGTCCAGCATCTTTGCCATTGAACTAACTGTCGAACCGACCCTGGTGGCCCTCATCATCCTCACTTTGATGAACACCTCATTGAACCACCTGATTCGAATTGTGCATCCATTCATCAGCATTTTCGCTGTTGAATCGACTGTCAAACTGACCCAGGTTTTCCTCACGATCTGCACATCCGCATCTTTGAATGCTGCTCCAAAGAGCAATGAATTTCAGCTCAACCCCAGCTCGACATCTCCTCCCCTTCTGGAACAATGCAACCGTCATATTCAAACCTGCTTCCAACTGCCCGAACAGTACAGAAGAGTCTGGTTTAATGTTGTTGAACTACCAAGACCTGCAAAAGGTATTTTTGACTAATAACTGCCCCCGGTCCATCTTTGGGCTGGCTAGATCACTATTAATCCCCCCTCACACAAGAACCTATCCTTTTTAGGAACATTATGGTTCATTATTACTGTTGACTCGCCCCAGCCTCATTACTCAGACTGCTGCATCCTTCTATCTTGCATATACCCTGTTCATTCCAAATGGGTCAGTTTTGTGCGTTTTTCTATTTAGTTATTATTGTAGATGGTGTGTTAAATTAAAGTATATATAGAATTATAGAACCTTGTTTTGGACATTCCCTTTATTTTGGATTGTTATACGTTGCTGCTTGGGTTGCTACTGGATAACATCCAAACACCTCTTGAGAGTATAGCCTTCCCTCTACCCACGTTACCACACAAAGCAAAGGAAGTATGTCCCTTAACAGTGTCTGTTTTGCCTTTATGACTGGGATCACTCCTGTTTTGTAGAAGTGTAAGGGCTGAGTAGGCGGTTTGGCCTCTACTCATCCTTATATTCCTGCAGAGCAAAAGTGTTGTTTGACACAAAGTGTTCCTCTATGAACTGACAAGCAGGCACTTCTCTGGACCAGGTAGGTAGCCAGAGGAAGGCTCTCTCTGCTCTCATCCAGACATCAGTCCTGAAACAGGCTCTTGGATCTTGTTACAAGGAGCTCAAAAGATGGGCATCTCAAAATAAAATCCAATAGTGGTTTTGGCTGAAGATGTTGCCCTTAAATTGTCCAGTGGAGGGACTCTATATGAGCTACTCCAATTCTACACAACAGTGAGGAAGTAGAACATCCACTAGGATTTGTCTCCCTCTCTTAAACATCAGACCTCCTTCCAGTAGAATAAGGACTGACAACGCCATGTCTGGTTGGGAAAAGAAGGTTTGTAACATTGGTTTTTCTACTCCTGAAAGCGAAGGAAATTGATATTCGGTACAAGTTATGAGTGTGGGTATGCCCTGTAGAGCTGCTTCATATACTGTGAAGGTAAAATGCACCCACCCTTCCCTTTATGCAATTCTCACTATCCTGGGGTCAGGGTATGAATAATGTGAACTTGTGTTATGTTATTTGGTTTTATATCACACACTTTGCTTTTTCTATTGATGCATGTAGATTGGAAGGAACCGGCTCTGATTGCTGGTAGAGCTCCTGGGGATGTGTATGCAGTATCAAGCCCAAGGTGCAGGGATCCTGTATGCTACTAACAAGGTCTGCCCCATGATCAAGGATGTGGCGAGGCATGCCGCAGGGTTGGTTGCGTTGGCTAAACTGGTGTGAGGGGTGTGGAGTTCCAATGGGGTTAGTGTGTTCAATTCTGTGTTACCTGCAGAGTGTGAGTGTCGTTATGTGTGGTATATGGTGGAAAGTGGACTGGTGAGAAGGTTAGTGAGTGGCACAAACAATCAAGAAACCACATATAGCAAGACATAAATGTGGCAGAGCAAATATGACAAGGCATACATGGAAAAACAAAGCATTAAAGTTCATAGCAAGACAAAACCACATGAACTTCTCACTGCACTTGCCCTACTGCCCTCCACAGAAAGATTCATTTTAACGTCCTCAATTTTCCACTGTCCAATCCTCACTCTGTCTCTGTCTCTCTCTCGCTCTAATATTCATATTGTGCAACTTGGATGAGGGCGTTATCAGATGAAGGAAGGGTGCTCATTAACCTTAGCAAAGTGCTAAGTCTACACTTTTGTTTCAGAGAAATAGCTGACAGAGATTTGAAAACCTCTAGTGCTAGATTTCACACTTTTTAGTATTTTGGGTGTCAGGGTGAGAGCCATCTCAAAAACACTCCCTAATTTGCAGAGGTGCTGTGTTCAGTGTGGTCTACTGATCAATCAGGGCAACACGTGCAAAGATCCGCATTTGTCAGTGTTTCATCGGGTGATACGGCATGCACGAATCCCTGTTTTTCCCCATGAAGTCTACCGTCATGCCTCCAAAGGACCTCAAACCCCTCCCTCATGGCCCATACTGCCACAGGCACAGGCCAAAGGGGGCCCACACTCCTCGCCAGTGGGCAGGATCATAGTGACCTATTGGCCTGCATATACACCATGGAAAATCCGTCTAATCCATCAGATCGGTTTTTGGGTCAGGATAAGCACCAGGCACATGTTTTGGTGCATATGGTGCAGCACGAGAATAGACCTTTTCCCTATTACCTTTGATAAATTCAGTCAGATCGTGGGGGATAGGATGATCATTGGCTGCTTCTTATAATGTGGCTATAGCACACAAGCACTTGGTGCCATGTGAGGATGGGAAATAAAAGCTGTGTGCTGGGTACCCTGTTGTCAAATCTCCACTCAATTCAATTGGTCCCCTTGCTTGATGAAGATGCCTTGCTCCCCCAGAGGTAAGGCAAATCGGTTACTCGCTGTATTTTAAATATGACATGCTGTAATGCCAGCTATCCAGCAAGAAGGTGCACTGCTATGTTAGTGAGATGCGCTTGCACTTCTGTGCTTGAGTTAACTGCGGTGTAGGACTTGCTAATAAGATAATTTCTGGATATTAGCTTATGCAGGGTGTTATTTAAACGGGATGTAAATATGTAGATATATGGATACTACACATTTTTAATGTATATGAGACTTTAATCACACAAAGCCTCGAGCACAGCATTTCACAGCAGCATGTCACACGTAATGACACGGAAACCAAATACATTTCTATATCTGTTTCTTGGCAACCGATCATATAATAATGGGATTTGACCCAATACACCACTGTTGAATGAGAAGCTATTGACCCCCGGTGTGGGTACGTTATGATATGTAGTGGCTTTTATTGCACACCTTAATTAGAGATAAACCGTGACTAATCCAATAGCCGACTTTTGTCTCTTGTTTGTCTGTATGTTTCTCTCCTCCTCTTTTTCTCGCCCAACCCTTTCTTATAATTGACAAATTAATGTTTTGCTGTTTGCAACTATACAATTGTATCGATGCTTTAATAACGTTTTTCTTTGACTGCATATCATGTTTTTTGATTTCTTATGAGGAATTCTTTTTGCTTTGAAATGTGTGGTATAATACATCATCCTGTATATTTATTTTGTCGGATTGGCATCTTAAAATATGATCCTTTTTTTGTAATGTTCCTTTTCACTAGTATATTTACACCAGCCCTGATTTGAAAAAGGGTGGAAGGGGCCGAAACACGTGTTATTAGAAGGGCAAACTTATCATTACAGATGATAATAAAATATATCTTCCTTTACCTTTAAAAGGCGCAATGTCCTGGATCTTTTTGGATGCTTTTGCATATTTTTATTACTAGCTTACAATTATGTTTTGCTACCACAATTTTGTTTAGGTCAGCTGATCTAAGAGAGCGAGTAGGAACGTATGTATGGATTTTTGATTTCAAGTACCCAGGAGTGTTTCCATCAACACAGCGATGTGCGATGGTAAGGGCTTTAAATTAAATTCTATTCTCTATTTTAAGTCAATGGAATTCTCTCCTGGAGTTGCTGATGTGGTCGCGTTTGGGTATGTGCTTAATGACCCTGACTGCATTATTTTGTATAATCTGGTAGGCTTTTATGCATTTGTTGTTTGCTCCTACCAACAGGGCATTTCTGTAATCCAGCAGAGATAGGATGGTTGCGCTTGCCACTGTGGCGCAATTGTCCTCTGAAAGATAGGACCTGATGATTTTAAGGAGTCTAAGATAATAGCTGCAAGTTTTTTTGTTTATTGCGACTGTGCTTCGGCTCCCACTGATGCTTCCAACATTATGCCAAGGGTTTTGACTTTATCAAGGACCTTAATCGGTGTGTTATCGATCTGAAAAGAGTTGTATTCTGGGGAGAGGGAATTTCTGACCTGCTGGGAATCAAAGACCATCAATTCAGTTTTCTTTCTGTTTAAACACATCCAATTCTGATCCATACATTGCACAATGCTGGAATAGATGTAGAGAAGATTTTCATTATCCTTCTTATGATCTCCACAGAGTTCAATCACTAACTGAGTACCGTCTGCGTAGTTCGTAAAATAGACGTTCAATTGCTCCAGTACAAGACAGAGAAATCTGTGATACAAGTTAAACAGCAGGGGAGACATACTGGATCCCTGGGGAACCCCACAGAGGTTTTCTCTTTCTGATAAAAATTTGTCACCCCAGTGGAACCATGATGTCCTATTTTTTAGAAAAGACTTTATCCATCCAATGGCTGCCTTAGAGCAATTGGCTGTTTTACTCAGACCAACTTCTAGGAGGTCATGGTCTAGAAGATCGAAGTCCGCACTGAGATCCAATAGGACCAGGAGGCCTGCCTTCCCATTGTCCATAATACCGAGCATCTTTGTCTAGAGGTCCAGGATCGCCATCTCAGTACTATGCGCCGGCCTAAAGCCCGACTGTTGGGGATGAAGAGATTCAGATGTTTCCACAGGCGTCTGTAGTTGTTGTGTGGCTATCCTATCCATACGTTTCAAAAGAAAGTTACAGTCAGTAATTGGCCTGAGATTACTAGGGTTTCTTGGATCAAGGCCTGGTTTCTTGACCAGTGGAGTAACAGTGATTTATATCAAATCGGACTATTTGGTCCCTAAAAGAGGAGTTAATAATTTTGGATAGTATAGGTGAAAAAAGATCAGAGTTGTCCAGGATAATTTTTGCTGGAAGAATATTTTCAGCGCAAGAAGTTGGCTTCATGGTAGCCAGTGTTTCCTTCATCTCCTCTGGTGTATTATTGGAGAAGTTGAAAATTTTAACATTGCCAATGGCCTCTTCCCTAGGTAGATTTAAGTTTTTAGGTTTGTCTAATTGGGATTTGGTAATTAACTCTCTAGCAGTTTCAATTTTCATAAAAAAGGCTTTTTGTGTAGTCTCACAATGTTGTTGGGACGGAATGAAGGGCGGTGAAATGGCCTTAGGCTTTTCAATAGATGTCAGTAGCTCTGATGTTTTGAGGGTCAAAGATGCTAGAGATGCCAGGTGTTGTCGGGGCAGTGGTGCTATCCCAGGTTCGGAGAAGCAGAGACTTACCATCCGTGGCAATGGGGTTTGACTGGCTCAACAGCAGCAATGGCTTGGAGCTCAAACAAGCTGGTAACCTGGCTTGTGGTGTCAGATTGGGAGCGCTAAAAGTCTCAGAGTGTTTGGATGTGGAGCTCTATCATCGGGGTCGAGCAAAACTCAAAGATGACTCTGGCAGTTACCTAGCAGCAGCATCAACAGTTTTAAAGGTGCCCAAACATGTGCCGAGTCTGTTCAAAGATGCAGGGAAATGCAGGGGTCACTTTCTCAGTTCTTTGCGTGTTGATAAAGCTAGTCTAGATTCTCAGGGAAAATGTTAATTCTTTCTTCTGCCCTTATCAATCAGGAAGGTTTGTGGCGAGCACTTGCAGGGTTCTGTCACCGCAAGGGAGCAGGGTCCTGGGTACCAGTGTCTTAGTTGCTGTAGGCTTTGTCCAGCCAGATGGTCATCCCAAATAGACACTCATTTAAGCAGAACAGCTTTTCTCTTCCTTGGAACACATAGGAGTTAATTTCGCTCAATAGTGTAATTTGGCAGTGGGAACCCATTACATTTACACTTTTTGTAGGCAGGTCCCTGTCACAAAATGTTGGTCATTTGCACTGCAGGGTGCAAATGTAAATGGCAAAAGGCAGAATACAAGCATATAAGTTGCGCTTTGCCCTTCACATTTGCACTCCACAGTGCATGCAAAGTGAGTAAACGCTGCCTGGTATGCTGGCATGCCAGGCAGAGTTTACTTTTGATTGTGAGCACTGCTTGCAATGCTTGCATGGCACGCTGCGCTCACAATTACAATTAAATCATGCCTGGCGTGCTCACATGTTCGGCAGGTTTTAATTATCATTGTGAACGCATGGTGAGCAGTGTTCACAATTAAAAATAAACACTGTCCGACATGCAAGGATGTCGGACAGCGTTTACAATAGTTCCCTGTATGGTCCGCCTGTTTTATGCTGGTGCATAAAGCTAGCAGAACCCACAGGGATCTTGAGTATTTGCACCGGCATGAAAATCCATGCTGGCGCAAATGCTTGAGTATCTGTGTAGCAGAGAGGAAGGAGGTGGAGGAAACACAAGTTGCATTCCACCATCCTTTCTGCGATAGAAATTATTGAAAATGTGGGTTAAGTTAATGGAAGCCGTAAAAGCCTTACATAAGGCTTTTATGCTTTATATTGACATTATGCCCCCATTGAACATGAGCCCAACAGTCTTCACCTCTCTGGGATAGGATTTTGGAGTAGACTGTTCTCCCAATGAGTTGCCAGTGAATCCTTCCTCAAGCAGTGTCCAAAGATAAATCAATCAACAGAAGGATTCCCTCCTTATATAGGCAAAATGCTACAGTGGGTTGGTCCACGGCAAGCCTCTTCTTAAGGGTCCAATCCTGGCTGCTATAACAAGTGTCCTTTATCTGCTGATGTCATACCCAGAGTGCCTTGTCTTCAGAAAGTGTGGAGGGTGGGCAGGAGCCCTAGCAAAATCCAAGATTGTGAGACCCCTCTGTGGACCAAACATCTCCTCTGGGTTGGCCATTGCAATGACAGGACTGTCTTAGAAGTACCAGTTCCCAGGGGATACCCATGGAGTGTCCCTGTTCCCTGGAGGAAAGTGACAATCCTTCTGAGGGGATCAAAGAGAAGGCTTCCTATGCTGAACCTAACATGGTTGGTGTGGGTACACCCAGCCAAGACAGCTTAATACATGAATCACTGTTCACTAGGCTGACAATGAATGACATCAGATGCGTGTGTGTGTGTAAACATAGCAGCCACCATGTCAAAGCTGGATATGGCATATTCATAGATCAAATACCACCAGGCTGTCTGGGGTACACAATTATGATATTTTTCAGACAGTTAAAAAGCCAGATCTGCCGGTTGGAACTTTTAGTTCCAGCAGCTGTGTTCAGGAATACAGAACATGCATATGACCTTTGAACCGTCCCCGACTGCCACAGGAGGGCAGATGCTGGGGATGTCGGGAGACTGTCAGAGAAAGATGTATGTGTGCATTATGCCTTTTGGCGCCGAGCATTATGAAAGTGGGCTCTGATTAACAGAGCTTGCTTTCAGAAACAGAATTACCTGCATCTTTTGATTATTATGGATGAAAAAAGCTCAGGTGATCCCACTCTCACCAGATGGCATCCTGTCACACCTTATGTGCCAGTCTGCCATGCGCCTTCCCTCACCTATGTGGCGGCTCCTGATGTTATGTGCAGCCACCGGCAGTGGTGACGTATGCCTTCTCAATCCTGGCATTTTTAATACTCCTGCACACCCCACTGCAGGAGTACCTCTTCGAACTGTGTCATTTGCACATTAAAGAAAATCAGGAGTATGGCAGCCCCCAGCTCTACTTTTAGGCCAGTTATGTGAGAGGAGCCTACGAGGCACAGGGTGCACCCTGGGGAGAAGGAACCATTTTAAGAAAAAGATCTGGTGGGAGACGCCGAGGGCTCTATTCACTGGAATTTGGGTCGAGAGAGGAGACCCCTGAGAACGATGGCTTTTGCTGTGATAATAGGTGGGTAAAACGTTCTGATAGGTCAACTTGTATAGCCTTGTTTTATGCGAAACCATGACACTTTGGCACACAGAATGCTGAGCTATCCTAAACTAGTCAGGATACTGTTGCTCAGTGGGTAAGATAGTTCAGAAGGTTAAGTGCTTGCTTTAGAGATCTGTGTAGCAACATACAGCCACTGGTACGCATTCTGGCAAGGACTCTTTCCACAGTCAATACATTACCTATCTTTATATAGTGTAAAAATAACCCTTATTTTACCAATGATAGAAGCAGTACGAAGCTGTCTTTAAGCATTATATGGATATGTGATATTAAAATATCAATATGATTTAATCCCTCGATTCTAAAAGTCCATGTTTGAGGACTATTATCCGAGTGTGCAGCGTGAGATGGGAGAGCAGGGTCCAGGGGGTGTCACTAGGAAGCTGTGATGACAAAAGCATTTCACATGAAAGAGGCATTGTAGGTGCAAATAGTAACCGGAAGTGTAAGAGGGTGTGCTCTTTGCGTGGTCCCGAGTGGGTTAGTCGTAAGCAGATGATGCTGAGGATTTCCAGAACAAAATGTTTGGCTTGGGTTATGACGTGACTCTCCGGGAAAGCCTGATTGTGGTCTGGGAAAAAGGAAACCTTTGACCTTTAGAGCGGAACTGAAGTTACTCAAAGGAAATGTTCGATTCATGAAAACTTCCTTTTAATCTAAAAAATAACGGACTGTTTGCAATCATTTTATCTCGATTCTTCATGTTGTTTATGGAGTGACGTAGCGGGGGGGGGGGGGGGGATTGCAGGGGGGAGAAGGTTTGTGGGGCGGCCACTCCCCCTGTCCCCTCCCTGGTGCCCAATGCGACCCCACAACCATCCGGCTGACAGACGTGTATACATGTGTGTACATTTGTGTATGACTGAATAGTGGAATGACTGAATTGTGGAATGTCTGAATAGCAAAATACAATATTATTTTTTAAAAAAGTTTCTCGTAGGCCCATAATCTGCCGAAGGAGTGGGAGCTACTCCTTTGTTTTACGCAGCACATACAAGTGCCATTTTGCAAGTGAAAACATATTGGGTTCTCTTACAACAGAACACATGGGACGTCAGGATTTAACAGACAGGCCTCGTGTTCAATGCAGATTTAAATCAAAACAAGAATTGTCAAAGCCAAAAATTTAGTCTACTTGGGTTGTGCAGCTGTCCTCCGAGGTGGGAGGCATTGCACCCTCGTGAGGTGGCCCTCGTGACAACATTGGGCAGTGGTTGACTATTGTTGATGACTTTCCCTGCTTTTGGATGCTTGGCCATGATCTAGCGATGGTTAACCAAGCTTGGCAATGAGGTCCAGCAGAGTGCATGCTCACTACCTGTCCCTAAAAAACATAAGCAAAAACCTAAGCAATTATAAATATCACTGAAGTATCCATCTTGGCACAGTGAGTATATTTACTTCCTTTGTCATTTGCTTGCATTCCAATTTCCGATTCAGCTGGCCTCTCCTCTACCTCTGCCCATCCATCGCGGTCCCTTGTCTCCACAACAGTCACCCAACATTCCATTCAATATTACACAGGTATGACACCAGCTATACCAAATGGCTGAACCTAAAATAGGGCATACACAAGTAAAGGTAGTCTGTTTTCAGATTGAAATTACACCAAAATAAAGACATGGATACTCAAAGAGATACAAAATAGACATTTAAGCTGAGTAGACATGGGGTCTCCAACGTTTACATTAGCAGGCGCTACTTGGATTTTATGGCCCATAGGCGGGAGCTACTGGCAAGAGTTACTGAGGTGGTGATGTCCATGACAGTTTGTACCAAGATTTTGTGGAGCAATTTATTTGCTCTTCATATAAAAAAGGAATAACATATGCATTTACCATTAAATTAATATCTTTACAAACATCTTTATTTAATTATTTTTATTAGTAGCTGTCTCCTAAAAATTGTCAAGCATATCAGAATTTAGGAAAACAATTGTGGCAGGCACTTCATGATATCCACCAGTGCTGTGTTGTAGCTTAAAACAGCAACAACACTCAGATTCTGTCAGACGGGATCAAAGTTTTGATTACAGTAGATGTATGGCAAAACAAGCAGATTTGCAGAGGTAGCATTCACATTGACTGGTATTGCAGAGACCCTCCTTGCCAAAGTGTTGGCACCTAACTGCACACCTGGCACGGCAGGCATACATCCAGGACAGTTTTTTAAAATCTTTTACAACAGACACAGCCAGTCACTGCATCCTTCACAATTGGACCATCTGCAAAAGTACATTTGTTTTTCATCAAATAATTAGCAACTTTGAAGGTTGCCTCTGTAACAGCATTTCTATTGCAGCGTTTAGTTTACCTACTTTTTTAGGATCGAAGACAGCTTCCTTTGCAAAAATTGTTTGCCTAATTTATGTGTAGTATTGCAAAATGCCTCTCAAACGTACTCTTTTTTGCTCACTGTAACTTGGGCACCGTTGATTAAAGATGCACATTTCCTTTTTACGCTGTAGGAAAAATAAAAGATTTCTCCCTGTGGATGGATGGAGTCGTTTTCCTGAGTGGCGGGGCTGCATGTGCAAAAACAATTTTGGTATTTCAATCAATGTGTTATACGTTTTTTAAACAATTCAGCATATCCTGCGTCCTGCTTGGTCAGCGCTTGAATTTCTGTTTTGGGACAGGCATAGAGGTGAGCTCCTCCATATCACCCCAAATTCCAACTTAACCTTTAATACGATTGAGGTAATACTGCCTTACAACAGAGAATTAAGTATTTTCAAATAAAAAACATTAATTCACAGTTTTACCATAAACACCAATATGTATCGTTGGATGTATTTTTTTTCTTGCAAGCGGGGACTTGCACTGATTGTCTTGTTTTCTACACACACGCACAGACCATAAGAAAAAAATGATTACAGCTGTAGCTTTATTTTCCCCATTGAGATAGAAAGCCTAAAATTACTGGCATGCAAAATAATGCTACCTGAAATAAATCAAATTTCAGACTGAAATGATCACAGCCCCAGCTTTGTTTCACATGGCATGTAGATGTGGGCATCCCTTCCCTTTCTAATTGGTCGTCATTTGCACCTCTTGGTGACAATGTCCACAACTACATTTCCCCGTTTACTTTTGTTAGTGGTAGTTAACCCCTTCTTGAGACACTGGCCTGAGCTCTTCAAGCTCAGATGAAGCCAATCCTCCTATCGTGCACACAGCTTTTCACAGTTTGCTTTGAAGGAAGAGGAGAGGGAGGGGGCAGAGGAAGAGGCCCAGTGACTTCAGACACCAAAATAAACATACAGTGCCCCTGTTGGTTTCTAATGCAAGGGGTTACTGGGAAGCCCCAGGTGAGCTACAAGTAGCTCGCAATCTATTGTTTGTAGACCCTGGGAGTAGAGAGAATAGCGGGGTTGCTGTGTAGGGAGACAATGATTTAAGAGAAAGAAACACAGACATACAGGAAGTAAGAATGAGATATGAAGCCACGGAGAGAGCAAAAAGCAAAATAGATAGCAAAAGAGGTACAGTGTAAGATAAATACAATAAAAGAGAGGTAAAACACATAAGCAATAAAAGGAGGGAGGTTGGCAATGCATGATAAAATAAGCAAAAACGTTAAGAAATAAGAGCGATACAGGCTGGGGAGCAAAAGTATGTAAAGTAAAGGAGATGTACAGAAATATAGCAAAGAAGATGGAAAGGTAGACACACAGAAGACTCAGGCGGTGTCAAGGAGCAATATAAAAGAGACAGAGGCCCTCATTCCGAGGTTGGTGCTAGTCATGGCGCTATTACGACAGGGCTGGGTGTGTATTCAGTTTGACTGGTCCGAGTTTCCCCCAGGCACCATCTGGGTGGTTTTGCAATGTGCCAAGCCCTTTGATTCTCCTGGGAGTGCGTGACATCTAATCTCCAGAGCAGGAGGTAGCTGAGGTCAGCAGGGCACTGCAGCTTCAAAGCCAGCCCTTTCACTACAAGGGCTCATTCTCAAAGATTCCTAATTACTGAAGACATTTTGATGTAGGCAGACAGAGGAAGTGGGTGGAGGTAGAGTAGTACAGTGGAGATTTTCAAACCGCAGAGTGGTCTTGCCATCATGGATTTTGCGAGGGCTCCCCAATTTACTGCCCCTCCCAACTTCCTGCAAACAAAGCACATTGGGTATAACATCAGCAGGCAAAGGACAATTGTTACAGCAGCTAGGATTGGACCACTAAAAACAGGCTTGCTGTGGACAAATCCATTATAGCATTTTGCCCATATAAGGGGGAGAGCCATCTGGGGGGAGAAAACCCCACCCCTGAGTTGAATCATCTTTCGACTTCAAGACAAGAAGGATTCACTGGAACTCTGTTTGGAATACGGTCTATCGTATTCCAATGTCCTCTGCCACAGAGGTGAAGACAGAAGGTCTAAGGGAAAATAAATCTCTTCTCCCTACCACCTCAAGGACATATTTTGCATATTTTGGTTGAAATTTTGGTTGAAATTGTTCTGGACCAAGGCCTCTCTACCGCCTGTGCACAGGAACCAGGATCCTGCTCACTGGATGTGAAGCACTGCTCTAGGTAACATACTTGCTTCCTGGAGTGGCAGTATGGAAACAAAGGCCTCGCGTTGTCCCTGGAGACACTGGCCTGTGCTTCCCAGCAACTCTGAAGGCAAGAAGCAGCCCAAAGCCGGTTTACTGTTTCGCACCTTGAAACACTTGTGTATAGGCACGTTATAAATGCCATATCATATCATATTAAGACACTTTCGAGCCAGCTCGCCTGCAGTGAACTTACTTCAAGCCAATACAGGACCTGTGGTTCTGCCTTTGGAACTCAAAAAAAATCTACTTACCTGCTCTTTCGAACTGTGTACTTGCCAAGTCTATCCAGAGAAGTGTATTCTTGCTATGACTACACAGCTGGCTCGCCGCTGTTTGTGAACCTGTCTCACTGCCTTCCATGTGCCAATGAGACCCAACAGAAGCATTGTCTGAACCGATATGCAAGCAGACTCGACTGACTCACCGGAGTAACCCGCCATGCATAGGCCTATTACATAGAGCCTTTCTGATTGGCGAGCCACATCAAGTCACCTGGTTCTGTTGAATAGAGAAGCACCAAGAAGTGCTAAGACTCTACTAAGTTTTCCATAGAGCTAAGACAGTGAACTGCTGGAAAAGGCGCCCTTTCCCATGCATTCCTGGGGCACTCTCCCGCAGGCTTCTACTAAGGCCCTATATAGCCTGGTTCAGACTCCTTTGCCTGCCCTAACAGTGAAATTTCTAAAGTAAAAATGTGTGTTTTTTTAAAAACCATTTTGCCTTTTTTCCCCACCTGCAGCATTCACAACTAAGCGCTTACTCTATATAAGTCTAGCCTGCACTACCTGTGCATTTTCCTTCCACGGTTGGGTTGCAAATGTTTTCCAGTATTTACTGTGTTTGAGTAAACTACTATCGGGGTAATTCATAGAATTCTGCGCACAAGTGGCACATGCGGCTGGCGCACAGTGTGCGCGTGCGACTTTCTGCGCCAGCCGTGTGCGCTAAAATCCATTTCTGCGCACAGCGTATTCATGAATTTCAACATCCAAAACCAGCCGTGGCGCAGAGTGGCGCAGCGACCCTGCAGCAGCGCACGTTATGCCCCCAACCCCTCCCCGTGCGCCATGTACAGCGCACAAATCCCATACATGGCACACAGCCTCACAACCACGAAAACGCCTGTAAAACTCCCCGCGCACCCCTCCGAATACACGTATCCCGCTGTGCGGGTAGTCTCACACGCGATTGGGCCTGTGCGTGCAGGGTACGTGGATTACTGGGGTGCGCAGGAAGTTTCACACGCGATTGGCCCTGTGCGTGTGGGGTACGTGGATTTGGGGGGTGCGCGGGAAATTTCACAAGAAGCAGGCCCAGTGCGTGCGGGCTACGTGGATTACTGGGGTGCGCGGGAAGTTTCACACGTGATTGGCCCTGTGCGCGCTGGGTACGTGGATTACTGGGGTGCGCAGGAAGTTTCACACGCGATTGGCCCTGTGCATGCGGGGTACGTGGATTTGGGGGGTGCGTGGGAAATTTCACAAGAAGCAGGCCCAGTGCGTGTGGGCTACGTGGATTACTGGGGTGCATGGGAAGTTTCACACGCGATTGGCCCTGTGCGTGCGGGGTACGTGGATTACTGGGGTGCGCGGGAAGTTTCACACGCGATTGGGCCTATGCGAGCGGGGTACATGTATAACGCGGTACGGGGGAAGTTCCACACGTGCTTTCGCTGTCAGAGCGGGGTACGTGTATCCAGGGGGGTGCGTGGGGAGTCCTACACGTCAATTGGCAGTGTGGGTTCTCACAGATGTGCCCTCTACCCCCTCCACGGACCCTGCAGGCAACCCACACCACAGGGGACTACCCAGCACCCCTGGTCAAGTCCCGCAGGCAGTCCATCCACCATGGGCATGCCCCCAGCTAGGCCACATGTCACCTTGCACTAGTGATCACCAACTCATGTCCCCCAGCACCCCCACACCCCAGCAGTGAGGGGCACCTACCAGCAGGCCCCCACACATGTCCCACTCATGTCCCCCAACACCCCCACCCCACAGCAGTGAGGGGCACCTGCCAGCAGGCCCCCACTCATGTCCCCCAGCACCCCCACCCCCCAGAAGTGAGGGGCACCTGCCAGCAGATCCCCACTCATGTCCCCCAGAACCCCCACCCCCAAGCAGTGAGGGGCACCTCCCAGCAGGCCCCCACTCATGTCCCACTCATGTCCCCCAGCACCCCCACCCCCCAGCAGTGAGGGGCACCTGCCAGCAGGCCCCCACTCATGTCCCACTCATGTCCCCCCACCCACTCACCCACCCAGCAGTGGCATGCCCATCTCATGACACAGACCAAAAGTCAACTATGTACATCACCACATGTCCGTCACACACACACACACTCACAGGTTGCCATTGATTGAGTAAACCCACATGTCGACATGCATGAACCCAATGAGCGAATCCCACACATTGAAGTAAAACATCAAAATGTATTAACATGAAAATCAATTTAAAGTAATTAAAGCATAAAACAATGGCAAACATGAAATGAAATGCATGTCCAAATAAAAAAAAAAATATTCCTCAAAAACTCCCAAGTAATCCAAAAGAAAAATGGCCAAAACTCTCTGCCCATCAAACCAAATCCAAATGAAACGCAAAAAGGTAAATCCATTGATCCATGGTGAAATGAAATTAAAATATCAGAATAAATCCAACGTCCAACTATGTACAATACAATTTTCAAGGGTCCATGAGCCCAACAAAATAAATGAAACCTATCTAATAACCTACCTAACAAAAAAACTATATACAAAAGTGTGGGGCATAGTCCAAAAGCCGCAAAATAAAAAAAAAGAAAAGGAAACCTAACACTATAAACTATTTAGAATGGAGGCGGGCAAGTCCTGCGGCTCACTCAGTGATGTTTTCAGCCAGGGCATCATCGAACTCCATGTCTATTTGCTGGTGGCGGGCCTCTGTCCTGGCCCCGAGGTCTCGCAGGGAGGCACTCATGGCCTGTTCCAACTCCCTGCGAGTCGCCTCGAGGCACTCTGCCCACCTCAACGCCCGACGCATGGAGAACTCCGCCCTGACCATGGTGAGCCGCGCCTCTTCCGCCCGCCGCCGCTCCGCACCTATACGCTGGCCCAACCGCAGCCACACAGAAGACACACCCATTCCAGGGTCCTCCTGCCCTCTGGCCGGTGCCTGCCCCCCTGATGTCGATGGCCCAGAGCCATCATTGCTCCCACCTAGAGCCTACTCCTACTGCTGCTGCTGCTGCTGCTGCTGTCCATGTGCCCTGTCCGATGATGCCTGCACATCCTCCATCAGCTGGTCTCCAGTTGTGGTGTCCACCCCTGCTGGATTGCCGACTCCCGACTGTGGCAGGAATGGGATCTCCACCAAGCTGGCTGTGTTGGTCAGGCCAGGTCCACAGGGGGCCCTGGTGGAATCTGGGCCAGAAGACAGCAGGGAGAACGACTGGCACATAGTCTCCACAGAGGAGGAGAGGTCCGCCAGAGTGCGTGTCACATGTAGGAACCCACCGACCAGGGCCCCTTCCAACAGTGCCACGTCGCGACGCTGCTGTTCGTGATGGCGTGCGTTCTCCGCCCAGGAAGAACGCACGTCATCATGAATGTCACGTGTGCGCAACGCGTCACCAATCAGGACGGAGCCCATACGTTCATGGGACCCCTCGCCCGCAGGTAGTGGAGAGGCAGATGACATGGCACTCTCCCCTACCTGCAGACGGGCTTGGGATAGGGCATCCCTGCTGGTGCATGGTGGTGCAGTCACAGGGTCAAGGACAGCAACATGCACAGGCCTCTCCGCGGTGACCTGTGCTGCCTCCTGACCCTGGCCCTGGACTGCACCACTTGCACCAGTGGTACTACCCCCACCAGGCCCCATGTGCGGCTCAGTAGCGGGCTCCTCCTCCTCTGTGGAGACCACCAACCTATATGTCTCCACACCGTCTTCCGCCATTGCAAGCCCCTGTGGGGGCTCACCCGGCCCTTCCACCACAGCCGTAGTGGCAGACGCGGCACCAGCCCCCTCGCTCCCGGATGATGGCAAGTCCTGGGAGGGTGGCTGGGCCTCGCGTCGCCGCCTGGTGGAGGCATCCCCGCCGCTTGGCTCCACAGTGCCGTCTCCGCCCTCTTCTTCACTTGACGCTGCGTAGAGGTAGACATAGAACACAAGCATCAGGGTACAGTACAATATTCCCCTAGACAGGAAGCAATAACACATGAGTGGCAGTGTCAAACGTCACTTCCATCCTGTCCCTCCACAACACATGGGTGAATGCATGCAACACACATGCAGAAACAGGCATGGCGCCTGCAATCAACATCAGCATCCATGTACAAGGGCCTCTATTAACCAAAATGTTGCCTTTAAACTCACATGCATCACACTGATCCCATGCACACACATCACCGGAGGATCATGCATCATGGCAGTACACCGCAGACACAGTGGATAGACACAGTGCATACAATGGTGACCGCACTGCATGAGTGAATGTACACATCATCACGGACATGTGTCATGCATCCATGGCGTTTCAAAGTCACACACACACTTCTCAGACACACACACATGTGCACCATACATGTACATGACAGCAGCACCCATCCCTCACACTCCCTTCCTGTCCAAGAACAGAGACTGGCATGCTTTGCATTGTAACACATGCACCAACCATGTTGTTCGCACATTACTGGTCTCACATGCATGACCATGATGTCCCTGCACACACACATCCATACATGGCCTATGTCACACATACAGGCAAGTATCAGACTACCAGTACACTGCAACATGCCCTGTCTCACACACCAATGCTTGGCCACTTACCGCTCAACTCCAGACGGGTCTTCCTCCGAAGGATCTGGGCATGGAGCATTGGGCATACGCGTTCCAGGACCCTCATCTGGATGTCACTCATGCTGACCCGGCCCTCCTCCACGAGGCGCCGGGCCTTGTAGAGGGTCCTGGACCTGAAGTCCTCCCAGCGCTTCTTGACGTGCTTGATGTCGCGGGTTGCCACCCCCTCCGTGTTGATGGCAACCACTACGTCATCCCAGATCCTCTCCCGTCCTTGGTGCGTGATGTTCCGAAGAGGGCATCAAAATGCCCCAGGACATACTCCACCAGGACACCAACTTCCTTCACACTGAAGCTGGTGGCCCTCTGCCTCTCTGGCCTCTCTGGCTGGGGGTCTCCAGTGGTCTCAGATGGTGTTTTCCCCAACATGGCAACCCCCGAGGCAGGCGTGGGTGGGCAACTGGGTCCTGGGGTTGGGCTGTGGAGCGATGGTATCCCAGTCGGGAGTCTTCTGTTCCAGCAGGGGTGGACACAGCAACTGGAACCCTGGCTGACGTGCAGGCACCAAATAGGAGGGCACGTGGGCAGCAGGCAGGCATGCAGCAGCAGATGGCAGGTGGGAGCGTGCTCGGAGCTCTGGGGGGCAGTAATTCGGCCTTCTGGGCAGGAGCGTGGTCTTCCGTGTGTCGTTGCGTGGCCAGCTTGATACGGAGTGATTTGGCACGTGAAAATCTTGCATGTCTGCGTGTAATTCGAGGAAAGGCCCGTAAACGCATTAAGCGCGCGGGCATTTCCCTCGTGACGTGGGCAGTGGTTCAGCGCGCGTGAAAAAACTGCACGTCCGCGTGTGAATGCGTGTAATCCGAGGAAAGGGCCTACGCGCGTCTGTGACGTTACGCACTTGGGCATAGTGAATCAGCACGTGAATACACTGCACGTACACAAATTCATTGGACCTAAGGCCCTTTAGCATGTAAGCGCGTCTGTGACATGACGCGCAAGGGCGTTTCCCTCAACACGGGTGCATGTTCATCGTGCACGTGCAAAAACTGCACGTCCGAGTGTCAGCTCGTGTAACTGGAGGAAAGGGCCTTAGCGCGTACATGGGTAAGTGATGTTGTACGTGTGGGCCGGTTTAAAAGGTACGTGTAGGACGCCATTTACTTGTACGTGCTTTTCGTGGAGAGCGAGTGGGTGAATTTTGTACTTCTTGTCGGTTCACACGCGATTACTTCACAGCGTTTCAAGTTCGTACTCCCAGTTACCTCTGACAGCGTTCAATTTTTTGGTTGGCCCTGTTTCCTCAAACAGCGTTCACTTCTTTTGTCCTGTTTCCTCAGACAGCGTACAATTCTTCTTTTGGCGGGGGTGTTGCCAACACGCACATGCGCGTCTTTTTCACGTTCTTTTTCCAGGCATAAGGTGAGTCGCGCACGTATTTACCAACTGTGCTTGCCTCGTGTGTCGCGTACCCCTTCAGAGGTCATTGTAGGCTGCGTGTATTACGCGTACGCTTATTTTTGTGTTTCAGGGTGCCACAGCATAGTGCGGGTTCATTTTTCCACGCACGTGGTCTACGAGGGGTTGCGTGCACATTCATTTTTGTTTTCAGGGTGCCTGCGCGTTGCATGATCCGTCATCTTCCCCTAGGGGTCACAGACAGCCTTGTTAGAGCACTAGGGTACAAATTCCATCTAGTACCCTATCCCTTTCACCCCCAATTGCCCAGGACAATAGTTTACTGCTACTCCCATACGCACAACAACATCAGTGCCATGGTTGGGAGGCGACCAAGTGGTAAGGGAGGCAAAGGTGACCGACCTTCAAAAGGTGGGTGTGGTGGGCATGGTAGGGGACGTGGCCAGGATTTGCAGGGTGCCCCTAGACCCCCATGTGTGGAGGACCAATCAGGGACACCCATGCCCCCCCACCATGGTTGTGGGAAACGTAGCTGACACCATCCCAGCTCAGCCCTTGTTGGACCGGCCCATTGTGGCACCTGAACCGGCACAGGAAGACTCCCAGGCTGACTTCCAGGTCAGCAAGTCTAAGCCATGTGTGGCGGTGCAAGTTGTTGTCTCCAGGCCACGTGGATCTGGAGCAGCAATGTCATCTGCTGCCCCAAGTAGGCAGGGTGGGGAAGCTGCAGGGGCAGCTGCAGCTCTATCCACCCCAGCTCTGAGTCTCCCTGCCGGGACAGTGTCGGTCCAGGTCCATCAGACCGATGTTGCACCTGCCAACATCACCCTGCAGCCAATGCCTGCACCAAGACCTATGGTCATTGTGCATTCGCACACTCCTAGTACACAGTCCACCGGCGCTTCTGCCCTTACTGACCAGAGCAGCGTAAGCCACTCAGGATCCGCACCACCTTCGAAAAAGAAGAAGGGTGCTCTGGCACTACAGGCTGAGACCCCAGACACGGCTACACACTCCGGTACGTCGAGGAAGCCTAGCTTTAATGACGCCGAACTTGATGCACTTGTGGCCTATGTGTCGGAACATAGCCGCAAAATGGTGGTGACTGCAGGGTGCAAGACCACACCTGGTCAACGTAGGGCACACTGGCAGACCATCACGGACCACATTAGTGCCCTTGGATTTGTGAGGCGCACAGCTGATGATGGCTACAAGCGGTGGAATTACCTGAAATGCAGAGCAAAGAACAAGCTGGCCTCAAATCATGCCTCTACTCTGGTGACTGGCGGTGGGTCTCCACCAGACGACAACCAACTCACTGAACAGGAGTCTGTTGCTGGAACCTTCGTCACAGAGGAACAGATCCAAGGCGTGGAAGACCTACCTGATTACGACGCATTGTCCGGTGAGTGCACATGCTGTGTGTGTAATCCATGTGTATGTTGTTTGGGTGACGGGTTCTGATTGAGTGCCAGGTGAGGGTGTGTACTCCAGAGTGGTATGGGTCACCCATGTGCTTCCTCCAATACATTCACATGCCTTGGATTTCGGTATGACAGTATCCCTTCTGCCCACAGTAGCCAATTAGCACCACATTACTGCAGTTGCCCTTGACCTGTCATCTGGCAACAACATTGTTCAGATTTTTTCAGTTTTCATTCTGGCTGATTGTTTCAATTCTCCCATTTTTGCTATGCATTTTTCAGCACTAATGCCACATATGTGACATGCTTCTGTCATTGATTACACCCCACATTGGCCCACATTTGTTGCCTTGTTATGTGAATGATTAGACCATTCAGGCTGAGTATTGGCCTGCTCACATTCATTTTTGGGGTCTGTTTGAATGTGGAACATGATAGTTGTTTGCTGTCATGTTAAAGTGATCAACCATTGATGTGTACATCTGCCTACAATCACTGTATTATTGTACGCTGGATGTGCTTCAGTGTGTGGCACATGCATCTTCTGCCACACTATTTACCATTTTTCATCTCATCATGTCCATCTCACATGGATGGATGACAGTACTCATTCACTGACATATCGCTGTAGTTGTGTAATGTACGATGGCTATGCTACATGCCATCTGTGTGTGTCATGATACCTACCCACGGGCATCCGGATCAAGCCCATCAGCCCCGGGAGCAGGCATCCAGACATTGCCGTATGCACCAGGCTCATAATAAAAATCAGTCCTGGCGCCATAGGAGCCAGGCTCTTAGACATTACTTACCTCATGCAGACCATGCTGCAAATAAATCCAAGCCAACGTGAGGCCTGGATGGGACTATTTCACTACAGGGACTATTTTTTACTCGGGTGTGGTCCTGGGGAACTTCTTTCCTGGGACTACTTTGGAGGCTATTTAAACCACGCCCAAACAGCAGCACATGCTTCGTGTTATTCTGCATCCAGCAGCGTGACTCTCACCGTGCCTGCAGCCAGTATCCAGATCTCTGCCACGCCAGCGTGCCTGCAGCCAGCATCCAGTCTTCTGCCACACCTGCCTCGAATCCAGAGCTCCTAGAATAAAGAGGAAGAAAAGGACAAGGTTAGAAAACGAACTTATTTCAAATTCCTCACCTGATTCCGGATCCATTTCATCTCCCGACATGGAAAGTACATCAGTCCTGCACGCGTCGCTTCGCCAGCTCCAGCACGGTGCCATACTCACCAGTTCTCACAGCATCTTTCGATCCGGCACTGTCTCCATCATTTCTTCGCCGTACTCCGGCACCTAGGGGCACAAGAATAACAAGGTGAGCCAAGGGAATCAACAAATACCTCTTACCACCATAGACTTACCTGATTTACCACCGGCGGTATTATTCTCCATATCTTCATATGCCGCATCTGTAAAGAGGGAGAAAAACAACACGTTAACGCATGCAATAGTTACCGGACAACGTTGGGTAACACAGACTCTTACCTGAACGCCAGCAGCAGCTACGAGACCTTCTTCTCACAAACTCAGTTGCAATTTAAGGAAGGAAGGGGGACAAGAGTGAACATCGGGCACATTGAACTCTTTGAACTTGATACTTACCAATCCCGCCTGGGACTTCAGACTCAATGCTTATCGGAACTCTCCCAACGCCTTCAAACCAGTGAAGTAACTGGTATCTACGTGCCCCTGCAAGACACGCAGGATGGAGAGCTCATCAGGGGATATCGGAGGTGATTAGTGGGGGAGAGCGAGAACAGTTGGGAGGCCATCACTAAAACCCACAGGTGGCTAATCCCTGTCTCCACTTGCAGGAAAATACTTCTTCGGGTCCAGCAGACAAGACTAGGCGGGCAGTCCAGACAGTCATCTCTGCACTACGCATCACGTTGACGGAGACCGCAGCTGTCCGGGTCCGATCGACACCCCTGTGGGGTCCAGGTGAGCGTAACAGTGTGCTGGCATGTGTCATGTATGTGTATTGGACATGCCACTCACAGGCTAATGTGTGATGCCAGTTCTACTCACCATGCAAAATGTGTGTTGCTTTTCCATCCTGGTGTCCTCAGTGTCTGCTTTTTGCCTCCCCTTCCAACTCATTGACAGTGCATGCATGCCAGGGTTATAGTCATGTGGGACATGTGTAAATCATGTACAGGATCTCTGTCTTGTCAGGCCTATGTGTGTGCTATGGTGCTCATGCCTGTTTGCATTTGTTGTATTTCATGTTTTTGCAGGTGATGACGCACTTGATGCTGGTGAGGTTGAGGAGATGGTGCAGACCCAGGAGGGATCTCAGCCACAACCGAGCACCAGTGGAGGACGTGGTGTGGTGGTGTGTGAAAACCAAATCTTACTGCAGACCATTCTGTCCAGGGGTGCCTCTGGGTGCACCTCCCCAGACCTTTATTCAGGTGCTGAATCAGATGATGAGACTTATGTGCTGTCGCAGGTGAGTGCTTCTGGCATGGATTCTGTTCTGTCCAAACCACCTGCACCATGGGTAAAACCCTCTATGGGGATGTCAGTGTTAGTAGGTCCGCCTTTGGTGGTTACGGATGCAGGGTCACACTCCACAACATCTGATCCTGTTCCTGGGCCAGCAGATCAGAGGGGGAATGAAGTCCTGCATCCTCAGGCAGTGCCAGCACAGCAAGGTGCAGATCGCCTTGCCCCAAACAGGTGTGGTGCCCGCCGACGCGGTGGCCGTGCGCCACCAGGCAATACTGTATGGGAAAACTCCAAGTATGGTATGGCAACCCAACAGGCAGAATCAGTTGAAATGATGGCTCAGGCAATGGAGAGGGTGGCCACTTCCATTATCCCCCCTGAAAGGCAGATGGAGCAACAACAGCAGGCAACAGACTCCATTTGCCAATCACACAGGGAAGACATGTTGGCGTCCAAGAGGGACCGACGGGCAGCACTGGAGACTCAGCACGAAGCCATATCAATAGAGTCACAGGGCCACAGGGAAGCCCTGAGGGTAGAACTCCATAACATCAGGGAGACTCTGCTTGAACTTGAGGCTTCCCAAAATTTTAGGGCAGAACAGCAGCTGGAGCAGCTCACACATTCGCTCTCAGCTGAGCTGCAGGCAACCCGTGAGGAGATCTGGGCATCACGCGAGGCCAAGCGTGCAGAAATGCAGGCAACCTGTGAGGTGCTGCATGGGGATCTCCGCACTATCATCCTCCAGAATCAGACCTTCAACACCTGCATGCTTGCTGCCATGGAGGACCATACCAGGGCTTTGCGTGGGCTGCCTCCCATTTCACCACCACCTCCTGATGCAGCAGCAGAGGGTGAAGAGACCAACAGCAATTCTCCCACAATGGCATAGCCGTGCAGGCCATGAGCCCCAGGAGGTATTTTTTTTCCCAACATCCACGCAGGTGGGTGTTGGTGTGCACCCTGTCCTTGAACCTCCTGGGCGGCCTCCCCCTCCTGCCCCTACATGGCCATTTTTGATTTCTTTTTTTTTCTTTTACAGTGTGTTGCCTTGTGTGGCTCCCGTGGGCATCAACTGTGTATTCCAGCTGGGCACATGCAGGCTTGCACACACCCCTCCTGCTTCCCGTTTCCATGGGCTTGCAAAGGGTGTGACCAAGTGACAGTGACTTAAACGGTGACATCGGTCTCCCATGAGCTGTGTGGGCAGTCTGTAGTCAATACTGTGTGGACATCCCTAGTGGGTATTGTTGTATTTAACACTGCATGGTGTATTGGTATGTGCTTGTGTATCCATGTCTTCCTCAAAATGTGCAGGTACCTTCTTCATGTCTTCACAAGGCCGTCTCCTTTGCAGATGGAGTTCATGTTGTATGCAGCACACTGACACATTTGCGTGGCAGCAACACTCTGCAGTTGGAAGGGGTCGATGTGATGGTTTATTCAGGTTGTAAGACTACCACTACTTTGACTTTGTACTGTCATGTTTTTGCAATGTTTCATGCTGTGTTGATGTATTTTGTTGGTGGTAAGTATTTGGTCATGTTTTCTGTTTGTTATTGATTGCTGGGAGCATATTGTCTGTGGGCTGTTTCCATTTGGGACAGTGCACTTTGTGACACTTGTGTCAGGTCTTGTGCATTGCTTTGTTTGCTTTCACATTGCATGACATACCATGGTGCGTTGGGTGGCGGAGATGGGGAGGGGTTGGGTGACATGGCGCTATTTTCATGTTGTAGTTTGATAGGGGGTAGTCATTCATGCAGCATGAATGTATGGCTTTTAATGACACAGCATTGGTTGTCTTTGGTTAGGTAGGGAAGCACAAGATGTAACACCTCCAGGTGACCAATCTCAGGCTGGTATGGTTGCGACAGTTGACTGTCCCTCATGTCATCATCATTGATTGTCAGCTGGTATGTGCCAGGGCTGTGTGCACTCCACAGGGGTATGATTTTAGGTGAAGTAATTAGCCACCAGCTGCGTACGGGCTGTCTCACCACGTGCCCTTTCCCCTACCATGTGCAGCGGCCGTGCATGTGGTTGGGGATGTGAGGGCACCACCATGTCCACCGGCAGGCCCCGATGTGTTGCAACGTTGTGCAGGACACATGCTGCCACTATGATCCTGCACACTACTGGGGGAGCGTATAGCAGCTGGCCACCAGAACGGACAAGGGAGCGAAAGCGTGACTTGAGCACTCTGAATGTGCGCTCCACTATGCCCCGGGTTGCAATATGGGCTATGTTGTATCTTACCTCGGGTGTTGTGGTGGGGTTCCGAATTGGCGTCATCATGTGGGTGCTCAGAGGGTAGGCACTGTCCCCTGGGGAGGTGATGATGGGTATCATTAGTGGAGTTGTGACATTACTCAGTATCTGACATGCAGGCATGTGCAGTGGCATTTATACTCACCAAGCAGCCATGTATCGCCATGCCGCCCAACTTCTAGGTCCCGGTTTAGGGTTGACATTCTGTATATGAAACTGTCATGGGTGGACCCTGGATAGTTGGCATATACTGAGGTGATGATTCCCTTGGCATTACATACTACCTGCACGTTGATGGAATGCCAGTGCTTGCGGTTTCTATAGATGTGCTCTGATGCCCTGGGAGGACGTAGAGCCACATAGGTGCAATCAATGGCACCTAGCACTTTGGGGAAGTGTGACACCCCGTAAAAATCCTGGGCAACAGCCTGCTTTTCTGCAGGTGTTCTGGGCAGGTATATGTGCCTGCGGACTGAGGGGCGTGCAGTCATGATGGCCAAGACCTGGTGTAGGCAGCATGACTGCGTGGCCTGTGACACCCCCCTCCACTATGGCACTTGTCCGCTGAAATGACCCAGTAGCCAAGAAGTGCAGTACATTGAGCACCTTTTCCAAGGGGCTCAGTGCTTGGGAGCACAGGGTGGGTGATGTGAGGTCATCCTCCCACTCACTCACCAGGTCAAGTATTATGTGAGGTGGAAACCTGTACCTCCCATACACCTGGTCATCAGGCATCCCAAAAAGGCAGGTTCTGGGTGTAAAAATTCTGGCCCTGACTATCCTCCTCCTCCTCCTCCTGCGGTATCCCACGACCACTGCTGCGAGGAACGGTATATTCATCGTAGCGTCTGAGCTTGTTTGTTGTTTGTGTGCACTTTTATGCTGCGTGGGTCCACGTATGCCTGCTGGCGTACGTGTTTCCAGATTAGCGCGTCTTTTTTGGCGCACGGGTTAGCCCCGTTCGATTCCATGAATACGTGTTGTAGGTGCGCGTGTGGGCGTTCTGCGCATTTGCCTCCAGTACTTCCCCCGTAATGCCCACATTTTCACGCGTAGTTCCCCATTCCACGTGTTACGCCCCGTGTTACGCCTACTTTTGATGTGTGTGCTGCGCTAAGTGCGCTTTCGCTGTGCGCGTAGCGCACGCTGTTTGATGACATGTGTGCCCGCATGCGCCACGCAGGATTTTAGCGCACATCCATGGATTTACACGCGCACAGATTTCCATGAAACGCTGTGCGCGATTTTTGCACTTGCGCTGCGATTCGCACGCTTTCGCACGCTTGCGCGGGAATTTTCAGCGCACAGTAATTCCATGAATCTGCCTGAAAATCTTTCATAAACATACTAGGAGATTCTTGTTATTTTAGACCTTCCAACCTTGTTGTTTGAGGCTTTCAGTGCTGACTCACATGTCTGCGTTTTACTAGTAGCATGCGCCTAGCCCAGGTGCATGCTACTAGTAAAGCGGAGAAGGATCTATTCTATTCTCTTTATACCTATTTTGCCTTTATGACTGAAAAATCTATATGTCAAGTATTTATTTATTTAATTGTTTTTTTATAACGTGCCTAATACCATACCTGAGTTTGGTTTCTAAGCGCGGATCTGGGATTCGAACCACCCGTTGCCCCTGTGCGATCCTCTGTCAAGTATAGCCATAGCAACTAGTAGCCTTTGCTCTCTTTGTACTTCTTCTGGCCAGAATCTGATTTCGTCAAAAATGGTGCATATCTTAAATTTACGAAGCGGTCCTTCTCCTCTTAACTTTGGTCGGGTGATGGAAAAGTTGTGAACCTCAGGAGCACTTCTGTTCTCGCGTAGAAGCCAAGAGGCCAGGCCATGTCTCGTGTCTTTTTTGGTCCAGTATACAAAGCTTCGAGGATAAGATGACTCGAGCCATTGTTATGAGGTGGACGTTAGATAGGCTCAAGAGGCCCACGTTTGGGTGCATAGTGGTGCACCATCCTGCCCGCTGTGGTCTTCTCCACTGCAAAGTCTATGGTGAAGATGCAGAGTTATAGGTTTCTGAAGTAGCACCTTCTCTATTCGTCTGATTGTGACTGTGATGCTCATCTTGCAGGATAATGAGCGAGCCTCTTTCCATGTCGTTTAGCATACTCGTAAAGTGTATTACATTTAAATGTCCATGTGCTCATTTTGTTTGCTAGGAATAGTACTCTTTTTGATCTATAAACACGATTTCCTTGATTGTATACATGTTAACATATTATGTTAACTCATGTTTCTGATTGACTTATTGCTATTTACCTTTAGTAATATGCGCATTTTGATGGTTGTTGACGTTTTGTCGTGTTTGGTGAAGCTTTTATTGCCCTAGGCCGGAGGATAGCTCAGGGGCAACTAGTGCGCCTTGGAAGCAAAACAACAGATAGCAACACAAGTTCAAATCCCGGCTTGAATTTAGAAACTGGTTCTTTGATATTAAGCGCGTCATAAAGGAGGAATTATAATAATTACATATGTTTTGGTTGAACTGAGAGGCCAGTTTATCAGGGGTGGGTGTTGTGTTAGGCATTGGCCACAAAGGTGACCTGCTCTCTGGGAGGCTTCTGAGGCTGGAGATGATTTTCTAAGGCGTGCAGAGAAATAAGGAGAGGATTTGAAGTTCATGAAGACTTCATACAAGCAGGGGAGGTTCATCCCTGGTTACCAAAGAGGTTTCTAAAGTGGCTTTAGTTCATCCATGCAGTAACGAGTCTTTCCCATTGATTCCTGGCACCTTCTGGGGTGTGTTTGCTATTTGACCAACTGACAATAGCACAGCGGGTTGTAGAATATAAATGATGTTAAGGTATTGGCATCTGTATAGTGCCTACCTGCCATTACTTGAACTAGAAGCAGTATAGGCACCTCTGGGATCTCACTACCGCAAGGCTCTTGCTTAGTGCACACTTTGGTCTGGGTTAAGGAGTCAGGTATGACCTATGCTAGAGGATGTAAGCGAGTGTCACAGTGTGATGTGTCCTGTGGTGCTGCAACACATGGCTCTGCATCTAATGAGTGCATATTTGGAGTATGACTGTGATAATATGGTGTTTATACACTCTTTGGCCATTTCAGAAATTCAGTGGGTCTCACTCACTTTCTGAGGCAGTTCTCATGCCCGCCTCTGAGCCAAAGGCACACTCACATCCTCAAGTAACACAAAAGGGTGCCTGCCAGACTCTCACTGCAGCCAGGGGGGCTGACACATTTACCATTTCTCCTTACGTATTCTCTCTGTTGTACAACCGCGTTCCACACACTCTAATGAACACAACTTGCATAGGGAGCTTGTCGTGCATTTTCTCACTATAGTTGGGTGTGGATTACTATACTTTGACAGCCTACCCGCATCAAGGTATCACACCGTTTCACTGTGAACTCAAATGAAGTCTATCATCTGCCCAACAACAACCAGCTCTTAATAATGACCTTTTTGACATTATGGTGCCAGACTTTTCCAATTTCACACAATTAGTTTGACCACTCTATTTCCTTTACTCCTGTTATCAACAACATTCACCTGCATACACAGTCTATTCTTGATTAGGCCACTCTTGGCAGTACCAGAATTCTCATTCTGGAGTTTGACCTGGAGTAAAACATATATAAATTCCGGGGCAAAAAATCTACCAGATTTCCAGGATTGCCGATCCCTTCATGCGTCCAACATTACATTGTGTACTAACCTACAATTCTCCAAATCTGCCTTGGAGCAACAACACAATTACCATATCACTTAAAGACACAGCCTCTCTTTTGCAGAACCATGGTCCACCTAACAGTACAGGCATGCATCCATTCTAACACATCCCTCCCTATGTTTGTTGCATATATTTCCTGCTTCTCCTTTCTCTTATCTGCCCCTTGCTCATGTTCTTTCTGTCAGCAAAAAACGTCTGGATACCCCTGCTGGCTGCACAATTCAACAATCCACTGACAAGTCTGGACAAGGTGCAATGAGTACTGTGGTGGTGATTTGGCACAGTATAAAAACATATTGACATAACGTAATAGGAAATGGGATGTAGTATGAGCGCTCTATTACCATACTTACCTGCCCTGTTTCAATGCTGGCTTTTTACCGGCAGCTAGCTTACTAATGCAACAGCCTCTTTCTAAATCTGCCTGCTTCTATTCTCCGCCCTCTGCAATTCATCCAGAACAGGACTGCGAGACTTGTCCTTGGCTTCAAGCCCAGGGATCGTATCTCTCCAGCACTGAAATCTCTGCATTGTCTCTCAGTGGCTGTGAGGATTAAATTCAAGACCTTGCATTGTCCACAAGGCCTTCTGGCCCTGGGGCCTAAATGCCTCCAACTCTCTCTTCGTAAATACCTTTCTACTCAAGCTCTTCGCTCCTCCACCTCCAACTCCCTCAAGGTCACTTGCTTCTCCAAGCAACGAGTTGGTGGTAGAAGATGGAGGTAGATCTCTTTTTTCGGCTGGGCCCTCCCTCTGGAACAGCCTCCCTGCATCTCTGAAACTTGAGGAGAACCATCTCTGGTTGCGGGAGCACCTCAAGACCTTCCTCTTTGCTTCTGCCTTTTCTCTTCCTCTCCCCTACTGATTTCCTGTCTGAAACTGCACTGGTCTCCTGGCTACCCTTTGATCTCGGGCCAAGGTCCCTGCCCGCCCAGTTGCACACCCGCAATGCCTCCCGGTAACCCTTGCACTTGGGTCTGTATCTGTAACCCTACAGTCCCCCTACCTGCACTTTGGACACCTGCTGTCTGCACTTACTCTTGCACCTGCCACCCGTTGGCCGCACTTCTTGTTATAGTTTGATCCAATGTACAGCACTTCCCCCTCCCCTTCCCCTCACACTTTTCCCCTGCGCTCTCCCCTGCACTTGTGCGACCTCAATGTCACTTAGCCTAGTAAGATTGGTGTCTCTGTCCTCCCTCTGTCCCCCTCCCTTGCCTCGCCACGACTTGAAACTAGGCGCGTTATAAATGCCATATCATATCATATCATGAGCAGATCACTGCTGGGATAGAGAACATTCCTGAGGTGGTAGGTCTATAGGCAAGGCCTTCCTTAAATTCCAGAAGCTCCTTCAACTTTATCTCACTAAATACTCTCGCTCCAGACCTCTACATTCCTCTGGCACCAACTCTTTGTGTGTAAAGTGCTTTGCTAAACAAAGGGCAGGAGGTCGATCGCTTTCCTCAGCTGGCTTCCTACTATTGTACAGCCTCCCTCCCTCTGCACCTTGAGCAGGACTTCCTTAAATTTCGGAAGCTCCCCAAGACTTTCCTCTTTACCTCCTCTTTCCCATCTTCTCTCCTCTGCTAATCTCACAGTTGCTCTGATTGGCATTCTTGGCCCTTATGCATCCTCGCGGCCCCTGACCTCCTGCATCCAATCTCCCAGCTTCTGTCTACTCTCAGCACTTGCCTTGGCACTCCCTCCACCTTGGAGGCTCGCACTTAAACCCAACATGGCTCCAGGCCATATAGCACTTACCACAATATGCACTTCATCTGTTGTTCACTCACGAGCATGGACACTCCAGCACCTACCCCCTCTGCCCTCTTCCTTGCTGCCCTTGCACATTCTGAATACTCACAAGGCATAGTAGGTTTGTCCTTTTTTCCTTTCCTCTCCTCTGTTTTGTATTCAATATCTACCACTCCCTGGTTCCCTTCCTTTGCCCTGTGGGCACTTTAAAACAGTATCTACTTGCTCCATAAGCACCTAACAAGCAATAAATAAATAAATAAATATAGGGGCAGTGGTTAATCGTGATCAGAAGCTATAAGGTTGGCATAGCCAGGCCCAGAACACAATAGGATGACAGAAGCCAAAAGTTGGAGTGGTGTGAGGAGGCAGGGAGATGAAAGCGTGTGAGAAATAGGAAATTGTTAGCAGACCCCACCTTTAATTAGTTGACTTACGTTGTCTTGCAGTTAAGCAATCAAAGGGTATGCATCCTTTGTTTTGTGGTGTTGCGTTTCGTTTCTTAATCCCAATCGCCCACTTTCTTTCTCGTAAGTGCTCTTGTCCTCCTTTGAACTCACTAGTCACACCGTGACCTTGCATAACTTCACTCTCACTGTCGAACTTTGTACACAGTGTACTTCCTCAGTCTCTCAACCTCCCTCAGCACATCACTGTCTCACACTCGTCATCATGAAGTTTTCACACTCTCTCTTTCAACATTTTTTTATAACATTCTCCCCGCTCCAAATCCATCACTCACTCACTCCTTAACATTGCCACTTTCTCGCCAGCTCAACTCTCACTGCATCGCTTTCTCTCCAACAGTCTCCCTAGGTCTCACGCTCTTTCTCCGAACTCCAACACCATCACATTCTATTCAACTCTCTTACGCTATTATCACTTCATCACTTTCTCTTCAACTAACTCTCCAATGCCCCTCACCGCCCTTAAGAAGCTGTCCATTATTTTGCCATTCTGACAACTACTTATCATTTGTTTTGCCTACATGTCTTTATTCTGGGGGTCATTACGACCCGGGCGCAAAGGGATACCGGGCACCGGTAATGACACCGGTGCCGGTAATCCCTTTGCTCCCTATTCCGAGGTCGCTTTGGGGGTACATTTTGCATATAAAACACTTTTTAACAAACCAAAATAAAGAAAAAAAAATATCAAGCAATTACAGAGAGCATTATATAAAAATGGAAAAAAGAGATGCTAGTTCCAACTATAAGGTTAAGAAAGAAAAAAAGAAGAAAACACAGCAATTTGAATCAGTTCCACCTCATCTCAAAACACTTTAAAAAAATAACTGACTAGACATTCGAGATCTTATGAAAAAACAGAAAAGGAAGGAAGAAGAAATCTTCTAGGTCACATTCCCAATTGGTTTCAGGTCTTTTAAGAAATATTTTACTTCATGAGTAAGAAAAGTTTCATGGCCTTGCGACAGTCTTTGCCAAAACTATTTCGAGTTCAGAGTTTTTGGGTCATGAACACATCTTCTAAATCATTTCATTCTAAGAGGCCATGTCCCCATACATTCTGCCAACAAATGGACCACAGTTTGCTTTACACCCTTTCACATTTGTCACAGATATTAGAGGGGAAAGCTATTGGATCTCTAATGTGCTGTAATTCCAAAGAAGGAAACCAATTTAGCCTAAATCTCAGGAAATCAGATCTGGCCGTTGGATTTAATGATTTTTTCAAATACGCCGGAAGAGAGCAAATAGGTTTGTCAGTTTGCATCCAGGGCGCCGATAGTTTGGCATTTTAGCTATGGTTCTAATCCAGTCCATACGCTTATCAGATTCTTTTATATTTAATGGATTCTGGATTAGGATGTCAATTGAGGTATCTGCCGCTTCTAATATGTTGTTACAGTAGGATCTCAGACTATTGGGGAAGGTGTTATCATTCACTTTCATCTGCTGTGCAACTTCCACATATAAAGACACTTTCTGAGGGTACAGGATCATCCTATATAAACTCAACCATTTCCATTCCATTGCTGATGGCAATGAGCCAAGAGCTAGCTCGTACTGTACACATTGAATTGGTATAGAAGTTGGTAGAACTAGTACATTTTTCCATAACTGGCCCTCTATCTTATCCCAGTTAACACCGAAAGCCTGTGGATAACACTCTAAAGCATAGGTGATAGATGGGAGAACCTTCCCCACATAGTATTTGATAAGTGGGTCCAGGGAAAATCTACAGTGTTTAGTGTATACTTTCTTCATTTGCGCACCCAGCTTTCTTTGTTTAGGCTCAATGATTGTTAAGAAGTGACACATAGAGGGATAAGACGGAATCTGACATCCCAGATAATTCACTTCTTTATCTGGGGTAACAATAGAATTGTTCAGATGGCATACAAAGTTTTTAGTTATTTTATGAGGATGTTTAAAAATAACAATTTTTGACTTGTTTGGATTCAAAGAGACATATTCGGCTAGGGCTATCAGTAACCATTGTAGGCTGACTTGGGCGTGATCCATCACCAGAATATCATCGGCATAGGCCAGCCCTGAGGTTCTAACTGTTCCAATCTTAGGAGACACCAGACCCTTTTCCAACAGCCATTCACACATATCCGCCATAAACAGGATAAACAGAAAAGGAGCCAGCAGACAACCCTGGCAAACCCCCCTTTCTATCTTAATAGCGGTAGATAAGAACCCAGATTTTATGAGTTTTACTCTGAGTACATAATCTTGGTGCAGATAGATAAGAATATTCAACAGGCCGTCTGGTAGACCCCATTTTTTTGTTTGTACCATAGTTTATTCCTATTTATGGTATCAAAGTCCTGGGAAAGGTCAACCCACACAGCAAAAAGCGGAGTACCAGCTTTGACCAGTGGAGATGAGGTAATACAGGTAAGAATCAATATATTCAAAGACGTTGATAGACCTCTCCTAAAACCTGTCTGTTCTCTAGGTATTATGCCCTTAGACTCTGCCCAACTCTCCAATTCCACCAAGACTAACCCATTAAAAAAATGTCCATCTGCGTTGAGTATAGAAATAGGGCGATAATTGATTGCCAAGGTACGATCGCCTTTTTCATATATTGGGATGATAATGGCTTCTCTCCACGAATCCAGGATTGTTTTTAACAGAAGAATATTGTCAAAGAATATCTTCAGAATTGTGGCCCAAACAGTTGGATTTTTTTTTTAGAACCGAATTTGATAAGCCATTCGGCCCAGGTGCCCTCGAGCTAGAGGATTTCTTTATTAAGCGCTCAATATCGTCTACCTCAAACTGCAGAGTCCAGTTTGCCTCCTGATGAAAATAGAGGAGTTGGGAAGTAGCAGGGGCATAGACCTTCAAAAAGTGGACCACCCATGCTTTTTCGTCAATCACTGACATTTGAGTGGTATTGACAATAGATTGTACTGAATTGACAATTGTCCAAAAATTCTTAGAATTTCGCAGGGATAGAGCATTCAACATTTCTTCACCATCTTTATGAGACAGCATAAATCTGTGACTTTTAACCCAGTTTTATATAGGTTATTAATTTGTTTAATTTGAGCTAGACAGTCCTTCTCGTCTTTTACTGTTTTTTTGATAATATGTTTATTGGCTCTTAGTTGCCTATTTTTTTCATATATTTGATTATCGAAGGAATGTTTATTTTTTTTTAGGCTTACCATTCCCCATTTTGGGGGGATTCAGAGACCACAAAAATCTGGTGAAGATACTCGGTTTACATTGCTCTGTCAATTGGCTAGAAGATGTCTGCCTATTAACTCTTCCCAGATTGTCATAAAGCGTTTGACCCCCTTTTTCAAACTTCACAACTCAATTTCCCGCTGTATTCACCTCAAGAGGGTGGGCATACTGCAGATTCAATGAGGTATCCTCATTGAACACAATCGAGCATAGCATGATCACTATCTTGCGTATGAGTCAATTTGAGAGTTAGACATTTGTTAAAGATATTCCTAGAGACATACACGTAATCAATAGTTGAAACAGCGTTACTTCTCTCCCAGGATGGTGCACATGGGATATCTCCCTTCACATTCCCATTAATGATAATGATGTGTTGTTTATATAGCACCTTAATCCAAAGCGCTTTACAGAGCACATATTTACATACAATATCACCCAATGAAAAGCATAATTAGATCCCATTCAGCCATAAACTCATTCCAAACATACCCATTAGGTGATTTAATTTTTGAAGGGAAGGATAATAGATTTGTATTAATACATTGCGTATTCAAATCATCCAAGGGTATCAATTAATTGGAAGGAAATTGAGATATGACTTCAACCAATATATCAGACAAGGGCTGTAAGAAAACTCTGAAAGAGGTTGCCATAGGGTTCCAATAAACTGTAATTACCACCCAGTGAGAGAAGATCATATTTTCTTTGATCTGCACTCTAACCATCAAGAGTCCCTGAACTATATTTGATATCAAAGTGCATTCATTCTGCAAGCCAAGAGCAGTCCTCCACTTGGACGTCCAACCACTCTATATTCAGCAGATTGATGAAAGACGGAGAAACCCTCAATGCCCAGAGCCTCCACTAACCAGGTTTCTTGTAAAGAAATCAAATCGAAGTTCTGAAAAATGAAACATCTCTGGTTATCCTTGGAAAAAGAGTTATATCCTCTAGAGTTCCCGGATAGTCACCCGAGTTCCTGGTTGGCTAGAGTTTCTGTTCAGGCATACCCATCTTCTGAAACACTTGAGCTATGATTTCTGGCACCATTTCCCAAAGATTCATAGACCCCCCCAGACTAGAAGCCTCCTTCCTAAATAAGGTATTTGTAGCAGTACTAGGGTGGATTTTGGATATAATATATCCTCTTTTTAACCTGTCATCCTTTGACTCGAACATTGTCTCTGACGCGAGTCTGGATTTTATTAGAATTTAAGATGATCTTGTGTTTGGATAATCCGGGAAACTTTCTCGATCTATATGATATGATATGATCGTTTATTTATATAGCGTCTATACACAATGTGTTTCACAGAGCTTCAAGGCAAGGGAGGGAACAAGGGAAAATACAATCACATTCTTACAGGCCATGAACAGTAAGGATGTGAAAATAACTATCGTACTCGGCCTGACGACATTTCAGATAGTGCAAGAGCTAAGACACAGATAAGGAAGGGAGGGGGAGTGTGGGAAGGAAATGGAAACAGATAGGCAACTACCCTACGCGGCCTGATGACATTTCTGGTAGAGCCGGAGAAAAACAAAAGGTGAGGGAGAGGGGTGCAGAAAGGGAGGGGAGGAACAAAACAAGCGACTACCATACTAGGCCTGACGACATTTCAGATAGTGCTGGAGGGGCGGTGGGGAGGTCACTGGAAGTCAAAAATTTCAGAAAGTTCATGGACTTCATCTCTTCCAATATAATTGGCCGATTATCTTGGCACTTAGACAAAAAGATCCTCTGAGTTGAGAAGTTGCTAGGAACATTTTTAACAGAAGAGACAGCAGACACCTTTGGCTTCAAAGATGGCCACATTGGTAAGGAGGTCTTAGATTTTGTTGGATCATCCTTCTCCATCTGGGGTTTGTCATTCGGACCTTCTTCAGTTAGTCTGCTCTCCTTCACAATTTCCTGTCCTTTAGCTGAGTCCGTGTTTTGTGGGATCGCAATATTTATTCCTGCATTTTGATTTTTTTGTCCCAACAATGCATTTGCATTTTTTGTTTGAGAAAGATTGGAGCGATTTTCATGGGGGGCACATTTGGTTTAGGTTTTTGCTTTGGAGGAAGGAAAATGGGAGCAATTTTCATAGGCAGAGCCAGAGAGTCCATCTGACTACTGACTGTCACTTTGATGATAGCCGTGGGGGCCCTCATCCAAGTTCTTGGATTCCAGCTCTACTAAGTTAGATTTAGGAATTTTAGTTGATCCTGGCTTAGGGCCTCTCAAATTCCCTTTATTTATAGTAGGCAGAGTCCGTTTTTTCAATTTTTTGACAGACTGCTTACTGTTTTCTGGGTGGTGTTCAGCTTTCCTATTCTTTCCTAGGAGCTTGTCGTTCTTTTGTGCCAATATTAACTCTTCCAGCTTCCTTTTCCTCTTTTTTTTGTCTTTCCATTCGGTTTCTTTGATGCTTTGTCCAGATTCTCCAGTTCACCAGTCTTCTCATTTGATGGATCAGCTTCCTCGATTATGTCATTTTTTGAGGTCGGTGCAGTTTCATCCTCAGCCAGTTGAGCTCCATAACAGATGCCGATAAAGGCGTATCTTCCCACTCATTGGCCATTTGGCCTATCTCCAAGCTCGATAGAGCAACAGGGAGGTCAAGGCTTCTCGGACTTGATTCCCATTTTTTGTTCAATAAGGTTAAGTCCTGTTTTAAATCCACGCCTTGAGATAACATAAGGTCCATTTTACTTAGTTGAGTATCCTGAAAAGATTTCAGGAGATTCGTAGATGTAGTCCTCTACTCGTTTATTGCCACCATATTTAAGTCCACTGACATGTCCTTTGTTAACTTCAGCAGAATCCCTGAGTGTTGCTCCACTTCCGATTTAATATTTTCAAAGACCTTCACCAGTGAAGTCAATACAAAATGTAAGGCTATTATAGTGGCAGGTCCCAAATCTTCCCCATCCATAGCTGCTTGTTTAGGATCTTTTTTTCCGATGGACAGAAGTCGGAGCAAGAATTTGTCGTTCCATCGGACATTCTTCCTCTCCTGCCGGCCACAATTCCAATACAGGATTTTGCTCAGTAGACAAGTCGATATATTGGATATCAGAGACATCAACAGAGGAGTACAGGCTTTGATGGCTTTGGTTGTATAATTCATCCATTGGTCGCTGGCAATCTGAGATTTCCTCCATTAGCATAGGAGTACAGTCTTTGGTTGAAGCCACAGTGGATATAGGTAAGTGATCTTCAATTGTATTTTTCATAGTATCCGCCGTTAGTGTATAGTTCAGTTTCGACATTAATACGGTCTTTGCTGCCATATTCAGTGGAGTGCAATGAGTTATGTCCTTTTGTTTGTCTATCTTACAAGCAGATAGACCAGAACTTGTGGGGACTTCGAAATCCTCTGGAAAGGTACTCTTTGGTGGCAAGAAACTTCCCCTCCCCATTTTGTAGCGGTGGGAAATGAGCTTTTCCGACATATTTAGCCGATCCATTGGGGTAGAATTGCTCTGGGGGTCAGATAGCGTTATTTTATCTCCCAGAGGCCCGCTCTGCAGATTGTAGGTATTTGACATTTTCCCTTCCTCCTCAAGAACCAATCGGAAAGGGGGTAGCAGGAATAGAATGAAGATTAGATATAAAGTTGAACTCAACACCGCTGACCAAGTCAAAGGTATTTGACCCGCAGTCCTCGATCAGCTCTTAATTATAGGTCTAATAAAGCCAGACCCCGAGAGGGAAATGGCTGAGTTCAGAGACCTCTCAGACTCTAGTCACCCCGCCAAATACTACTAAACTCTTCAGACTTTCGCCTCAATTTCACTGTACTTAACGTACCAATATATCTCTAGTACATCATACTCTGCGAGGCTTTCCCTAGCTTCATATGAGGTAGAGCGGGACCAGCGAGATCAAAGGAGGAGCCTCCAACAGTCTCCCGCTGCTCCCCGGTTGATTAATGTCGATAGATGGAGAAGGGAAACTCCTTACCGTTCCTTCGTCCTGGTCCTTTGGCGGAATTCCACTGACAAGGAACTCAGAGATACTAAGGTGGAGGGCCCCGCTCCACGCACCTCCAACACAACAGCAAAACAGCAGTACAGACCGTGTTTACCCTTTTCTCGGTTTCAGCTTCTCGCCGCAAGGGTCGCCGGCTTAGATTAAATATCCACTACTTCCTGGTGGGCGTGGCGTGCTGCTTGAATGTTCCTTAAAAGAGCAGGTTCAGGAGATGCACGCCAGGGAATTCCAAAGCTGCAATAACACAAGCAGTGTTCGTAGCGTTCGTAAGATGAGTAAGGAACAGTAACAGTAACAGTCCAATTCAAAGTTCCACAGCAAAACAGCAGTACAGACTGCGTTTGCCCTTTTCTCCGTTTCGGGCTTTTCCAATGTAATTCATGACGTGTATGTGTTCTTGAAAGAGCCCCATGGTTGTTGAATAACGGCGTCACAGATGTCATTTGGGGGTCGCCATTGGGTCGCAACTGCGATGCCTGGGGTCTCCCTTGCTACCCCAAAAAATATATATATTTTTTTAAATGGAAGCTCCTGGGCTGTGGCCAGCTCCATGTGACTCTTTGTTTCTGGAGTGGCTGGCTATCTTGTTCAGGCATCTTTAAAAATAATCAAGGGGTTTCCACAAGTGTAACGCTTTGAGCAGTGACCCTAAATAAGAAACAATAGGAATAACAATGTATTTTTCTGAAGCTCTATTTTTATTTAATTGTTTTTGTTAGAACGTGCTTAGTACCTGTGTTCAGTTTCTAAGCACAGATCTAGGATTTAAACTTCTGTTTTCTGTGAAAACGTTGCCCCAGTGCTATTCTCCAATTGCTAGACTCATTATAAGTTCATTTCAGGCACACTTCACGGGAGTCACTGATTTAGTCTGTTCTTAAAAACATCAATCACAATGCAGACAAAAACTTCCAGAAAGCATGAGTCGAATAAGCATGGATTTCGGACTATGTGTATTTTGCTTTTTACAATTGCAGTTATAGCATGTATTTTTCTGCAGTTGTCTCTGTTATGTTCATCACAAGACATTCCATCTTGGTGTTCTCGGCCACTTGATAAAATCATTGTGCCTAAAAGCTTGTGTACATTGTAGAAATATTGGACCATAGCACATAAAGTGGCCCTTGATTTAATTGTGCCACAATTAATACTATGTTGTAATGTGTCTATCTTTCCTATTTCCATGTCATGCTGTTCAGGATGTTTGTTTGCATGTATGAGGTAACGAGTGCCTAGAGTACAGGATGCCGTGTGTGTGCGCTTCTTTCCCTATGCTACTTTAAATTGTTTAATACACAGTTATGCACCTTCCCAAAGGTATGTAGTTTGCCAACCTCTGAAGCCTGAAAAGTAGATCCACTCGGGCTTGACATTTGGCCAACTTTGCACCAGACCTGCAGAGGAACTGGCCTGCTGTTAAATCTTAGTTACCATTTTAATGGTATCCACTACAGGGTGTAATTTGCTTTCTGACTTTGAGAACATTCAGACATGTAATTGCAATTGTAAGATAGCTGGTAAGATAGCTCAATGAGATGAGCGCTTGCTGCTGCGATGTGTGTGTGATCTGCAGGTCCGAAACCCTGCAAAGCCACCTCAGCCCTTCATCCTTCTGAGGTTGATAAATGAGTACCAACATAGATTGGGTGATAGCATATGTATATTTGTTCCATATAAAGCACTTATGTCTAAGTGCTATATAATAAGACATCATTATCATTTGGCCATGGATGTCTGCTTTCACAGTAATTTGGTAATATCGGCCTATAAACACTGATATTAACGATACATATGGTGATCCATTCTTGTATGAAATGTATACCACATTGCAGTGATATGGTAACCATATTTTTCAGTGTATTTAGGAACAAATCTATGTGATGTCACTTCCTGTTTTGTCAAGGGGTGAAAGGTCATGTTCCATCGCTTCCCGTGATGTCACTTCGTGGTGGGGTCAAATGACAGCACTTCCTGTGATGTCATCAGAAGTCGAGGGTCACTTTATATCACTTCCGCTAACCCTGCATTTTGGTGAAATGACGTCTGTGAACAGCATAATTTTCTGAACACATTTTGGACTCATTCAGCACTTTTAAGTGAATTAAACAGCCCCACACTACACAATCATTAGATTTTCTAGAGTAGCGGCCATGTCATTTAAGGGGTGCAAATATTGTCTGCTTAAGTTGGAAAGGCAATGAAGAATATATGCTTTACTTTGACCAACCTAGAAGGAAGGCTGTTGTTCTAATAGTGACCTGTTTACATCTCTGACAAACCGTGGGGAAGAAGTGACTGAACTGAATTGCACTCACGTTTTACCAGGAAACATGCATACATGGATTGTAGTAATGGAGCAACTGGTGAAGGAAATGGGTGGTTCCATTTGGAAACCAGCTCCCTGGACTATCACGTGAGGATAACAAGATTGAAATTTAGAGAGTTTATTTTTTCAATGTTTCCCATTGATTTCATTGGTTCGTTGATGTCACCTCCTTGAAGGTTACATTGATTAGTGAAGCGTAATTGAAGCAAACAGTTCAACAGTTTCCCATCAATTTACCTCCTCATGTGGTACCACATTTATCCACAAACCACCCGGAACAACTTGTTATTAAAGTAACATTTGTGCTGACCGCCGGAACTTAAATACACTGTCATTGGTCAGCATCATTGAGAAAGGAATACGAGACACCCTGCAGCTGGTGGGAAAGGGGACATTCACACAATACCTGTTGGATGATGACCTTTGCGAGCTCTGTAGTAGATACTTTGGAGGTTGGCCACCTCCCCAGAGCTCAGGAACCTACTGTCGTATTGGTTCTCCCAGGAACGCCATCCATCAAGTGCTCCCTTCCCACAGCCGCCTGTCGATTGGCATTGGTGGTCATGTGACCGGTACACTGGTACAGAGCCACTTCCCGGCTGCCTTGTAGGGCAGCTAGTTTGACTCACCGCCTTGTAGTTACATCACCCAAGGGAGTGGGGGAGTTTGGGTGTGGGGGGCATTTCACTTTAAACGTGCAGCAGGAACCTCTGAGAGATTAGCATTCTGCGAGGCTGCACTGCAGGAAAGCACGGCCAAACTGTTTTTGCTTGCCGTGGACAATGATCTATGCCTCCCAGCCATGAACGCATAAATGACCAGGGAGATGAAGGGCCATTCATACCTCTAAGTGAGGTAGCACACTTACTCAAGCACACTTACTCAAGCAGGCTGTTTTCTATTTTCTCAAACCTAAAATCACAAAGTTGCTTTGTTTAATTTAAAGTATGTTTATTTTTTGTGGGAATATAACATTTATTTACATCATGCTTAGTAAAATGCTTAACTATATCAAACAATAAATGACACATGATGTTGCTTACAAACAGCTTTCTGCAGGGCCCTTACAAATTATATTGAAAATATATGTTCTGCTGCATTAACAACTTAGGTATCAGTGACAAAATAAGGTTGATAGTGACAAAAATGTAATTCCGGAGGGGAGTAAAATCAAAAAGTGGTAGATGCATGTATTTCAAGTAAACATTACCACTATCATTGCTCTCCACAACATTCTATGTCATAATTCTTTAGTATGTCTGTGCCATTACAGAGGGGGACAAGCCATTAGCAAACGACTGTTGGTTCTTCCACAAAAAGTTGCAGCTCAGTCTTAATTGCTATGCCATGCACCCTCTGCACTGCAACAAAAACAACCACAGGCATTTTTAGGCCTTGTGGTCTAGCTGTCTAACAGTTTGGGAGGCCAGCTCACAATAGTGGCAGCGCCAAGGCTGATTTGCAGACAATGTTATGGAAGGCTGACCGGAGCAAAGCCGGTGGTTATGATTGATTCTGAGACTTACATCTATCTTTTTTTTAATTTTGCATACTAAGTCTAAGCCAGATCTCTTGCAGTGGAACACAGATAGGATGGAGACAGGATCTGAGGAGAAGCACACATCCTATGGGAGTGTTTGGTCATTTACCCACCAAATGACTAGCAATGGCTATTTGAATGCCAATGGAATTACTACCAACTATCTGCCCCTCACCACCAAAAAGTACCTTTTGGGAACCCTTTGAGCACGCTCTATTTACAAATCAACACCAATCTTTGTGTTGTATAGGACCTGCCAGTTTTATATCTAAGCATTCTTTTGAGTGTTTAATGACTTAATTGCCTCTGTAAATGAGGTCCTGTGGTGATTTAAAAAAGTTGATTTTATAAGCAATATATGTATCAATGCCTCTGTTCCTTGGACTGACGTCCTGTCTAAAACAAGCAATGACATCATATGCCCAGGTTCTTGGACAGTTTCCCAGCTGTTCCCATTTTATGGCCAGTGGGAACCTTTATGGCAGTGCCTGGCAAATGCCTATCCAAGCCAAATCGGAAGCTGAAGCTGTTGGCTTTGTTGATCTCAGTTTGTCTCTATAACTGAAAGTGTATATGCCCAGATGCGGGTGCCTTATTTGCTATGCTGAGGGAATACAGCTGCACCTCTCCGGTTTGCTCAAACAAGGCCCTATATGAAAATGACAAGGCTAGGATGGCAAGTATGGACTAGTTTCAGATCTTTTTCTCATGCGCACTTGCCAGTTAGGTTCAGATATAAATATAATGTATCTTTATTTGTCTGAAAGCCTAGTCTACTCTGCAAGAACTTTTCATGATTCAAACTGGTAAGTACTGAACTGATAACTTCATACTGGGCCTCATTACGAGTCAGGCGTTAAGGGGTTAACGGTGCCATAAACGGTGCCGACCCTTAACGCCTGATTCCGAGGTCCCTTTGCGCCATGGTAAGTTTAACGCCTGCTTTTTGCAGGCGTTAAAATCCATTGCGCTAAGGGACCATGGTGCTAATTACGCCACCGTAATTTACGGTGGCGTAATTAGCGCCTTCCCCACTCCCATTATGCCCTATGGGGCAAAAATGGGAATGGGGAAGGGTAAATGGGAAATGGGGATTTACCGCCCCACTCACCTTGGAATGGGGCGGTAAATCCGCCATCCACCATGGTGTAAACATAGTTTACACCATGGTGGTAAGGGTACGACCCAGGCGGTAACTTACCGCCTGGGTCGTAATGAGGCCCACTGTTTGAATAACTTAACAGAGGGTGCTTGGTGTTTAGTCAGTGCTGAAAATGGAAATTATTTTCTGGGGGACCCCACCAGTAATGGGGAAGGTAGTGGTTTTGGAGGATTGTTACCACCCCCCACCCCCAATTAAACATTTGCCTCAGAAGACTAATCAAGAGAAGAGCATTTTCTTTAATTGTGTGGGCAAAGTATAAACGGTGTACATCTTTTAAAACTGAAAAACAATATTTTAATATTTCCTAAAGAGTGAAATCAGAGGGGGATTGAACATTTGGACAAGGGACAAATGCCCCTGCCGGTTGCCCCTGGTCTGTCTCTCTCCCCTCAAACACAAACTGCCAGGGATACACATACCCTTCCAGTGAGGACTTATTGTGTCTCAGCTGTAAATTATTCACAACAGGAAGTGATTAGAGAGCGTGAAATGGCAAAAGGCAGTGACCATTGCTGTGGCACATTTTTCTTAAAATTATATAATGTGTGATTGTTGGGTGATTAGAAATGAAGGAGATGCAGAACAGGTTGTGTGAAACAATGACATTGTCATGCATTTCATTTCTATGCTGGAGCTTGTAAGCTTCCATTCAGGATGGGGAACATAAAGCTACAATCATAGGGAATCATTTTCTAAGTCAAGCGGAGTGGAAAATGTGGCGCTAAAAGCATTTATCACCACTTTTTATGTACTGCAGGATTTTGTATGATGTGGCAGGTGAGGTTGGAAAGCAGATCGGACTTAACAAGTTTGCCTGCTCTTAAAGGTCCCCCTGCCGAATCCGATAGGTTTTCCACAAGCATGTATTTTTATGTTCGTACAAAACCAATGGATTCCTACGAAATCCACCTGACTTTTACACATTGGTAAAAGCGACAGATTCCAAAAGAAACCATTGTGGATGGCACCCACAATCATTAATTGTCAGAGGGATTTACACTTCTCTAGAGAAATAGTGAAAAAGTGAAGATCAAAGGCGATATTTTCCAGTGTTGTATGCTTGAATTTATCTGTACTTGGTGGAAACAATTACAATTGCATGGAGGGGCCCTTTTGAAAGCAACTGCAAACAGGAGAAGTGCTATTTATGATTCAAAACAAAATGATTCCCTTACTCTTTTTCATCAACTCGTTTCTACAATGATGACATTGTCAGGTTGGTGTATCACGTTACTTTTTAAAGTAATTGTATACAATTAAGCATTATTTTAGGTATTCAAAACCAAACTTCAACACATATTTGTACCAACTTGAGCTTAGAGTATGCGTGGTCAAGTATCTAAATTTCAAGCTAGTGTCAAATTATGGCTTTACCACTTAACTAAAGTGTGGGATTCTGGGCAAATCATTTAATCACACTGTCCCTTATCTGCCACGATTAGGTGCCTCTAGATGCGATTCAGCTCACATTATAACCTATTTCAAAAAAGCCTCACTTGCAGTTTAATAGATGGGCAGCGCATGTGTCAGGACCTGCCATGTACACACACATTTCTTTGAAAATATCAGGCCACATATATTGAACGAAATTGTGAAATTCAATAGCAAATCAAAGTAAACACATCAAACAAAAAACCTTTGTGGACAATTGCATATTTTATAACCATTATATAAACAGTATGTATCAGACAATGATGTACAGGGGCATGGCAGTGGAGCAAGGGCCTCTCCTCCCTGATAAGCCCCACCCGGAGTGATAGCAGGAAGCTGGAAACCCTCTCAACCTGCACTGCCTGCCTCCTGATCTCACTCCCCCCCAACCCTGGCTCTCTCTCCTGCATGCTAGCACTCCCTTTGTGCACTCAACTCAATTAAAATGTTGTTAATAAATGCAACAACAAAAATATAATGTTGTGATTCGAAATGTCATTTTGTAAGAAACAATATGTCCTGTTCTTTGCTTCATTATTCTGGAGAGGGGGGCTGTCTTTTACAACAAGATGGCGGGACCACAAGCACATCCTTAGAGGCTTGCCAGGAGTTGCCACAGTATTCAGGGTGGTGTTGTTAAGCGGACACTGTCTGAGATGTGCCTTGCTGCCATTGTTGTCGCAGAGGAGAAAGAATCATCACCCTTGATTCTCCCCAGGCAGGCCAAGAAAGACACAGTGTGTGTTTTGGGGGTAGGTGGGAGGGGAGGTAAATGGGAATGGTGGTCAGAGAGAGCTGATGTAAGGTGACAGCGGGGGGTGAAAGGTGAAGGCGAAGTGCAGAATTGGATATAATAGAAAGGGGAAAGCAGCTGGCAAGAGAAAATAGGTAGATTGATGTTGCAACACTATTTTCCTTGTTTCTCTTTTGCTCTGGTAACACCTTGAAAGAGGGGCGGGCAGTGGTCCGTTTCTCCTTGTTTTCACATGTCTAGGGAAAACACTCCTGAGAGGTAGGGACAGTTAGAACCTTCTTTTGAAATTCACCACTCTGACCCTGTCTTTCTGGTAGACCGAGACCTTTGGTTGTCGTTATCTGTAAACTACATTAGTAGCCGAGTACATCATTCTACAGTACAACAGGTGTATGTTGTCTACACTCTGTCACCTCCCCCTGAGACATTTAGCTCCATCTACGAAAATTATATACGCTCATTAGCGCTCGAACGCTAGGGTTTGTCTGCCCACCCCTCTTGTATTGTGTTAATAGTCAAAGCTTGAGCATAAACCTGCTATTTGATACTAAGCTATTAAATCTCCTCATTTCCTTACTGTTTTTTTTATAGAGCGGTGCAAATGTATTTTAGTCCGCATCTGGGAAGACATTTTATTCTGGATCAGGGATCTGGGAAATCTGGATTAATGCCAGCACTTTGTTTAGGGTACTCATACACCCACACACAATTGAAATTGGGCCCCCCTTATCACAAACCTGGCCCACCCAGATGAAAATTCCTGGAGCCGGGCTTGCCTCCCACCGTTCCCAGTGAAGCTCTTTTTATGGGGTGTCTGTGACTTAGAACACCTTTGTCATTTGCCTGTAGCTGCCCTCACCAACCCCCTTTGTTGCTCTCGCAATTAGTAGGTGCGCCCCCCTGTCTAGTGCTGAATAAGCATACTTTAGTAAAGTAGCATTTGAGCAACTTTTTCATCTCTCCTCTGCTATCCGACAGCAGATGTTCATATTTCCCCATGTATTTGCTGGTGGAGTATCAGACCACAAAGCCAACATTCGAGTTGTGTTTTCAGATTGGTTGAGTGTATTAAGACTATGGGCCTCATCACGAGGGGGGGCGGTAAGGGATTACCGGTACCGGTAAGGGCACTGGTACCAGTAATCCCTTACCGCCCTATTACGAGTTCCCTTTGCGGGTCCTCCCTTAACGCCTGGTTTTACCAGGCGTTAAGGACGGGACCCGCAAAGGGACTTTGGTGCTAATAACGGTACCGCAATTTGCGGTACCGTTACCAGTGCCTTCCACATTCCCATTGAGCCCTATAGGGGCTCAAATGGGATTGGGGAAGGGCCCTGGTGAATGGGGAATTACCGCCCCGCCAACCTTGGAATGGGGCGGTAATAGCTCCATTCACCAGGGCGGAGTCGGTAAGGATTTGGAGGCAGCCATGGCGCTAATAGCACCATGGTTACCTCCAAACTCCTAATGAGGCCCTATCTGTTAATACTGAGATTAAGAACTTAATGTCTGGATATAAAGCAGAAGACAAAAGAGACAGGGATGAAGGTTCAGTAATCCATATAAATTCACATTTATTATATAAAATCACTTTTCAAGCCGCCTGAGCTGGCTCATAGATTAGAAGCACACCATGTTATTCACAATATCAAAAACTACATGTATACATAAAACAGTACATTTTATCACATCATAATCTAACAATGGATGTAAAAATCGACGCAATAAAGTGAAAAGTGAAATTCATCATAGTGTCCCCACATATAAACAGACAAACACAATGTCCAAATGCAATGGATACCCTTATTCACTATAGTATATAACTCAATCTGATGTGTCCAACATGTGAGACTGACAAAAGACATTTGTGGAAAAACATTCACAAATCAGTCTACTAGGTGAGACAATTATGTAAATCTTGTCTTCATTTAACTGAGCTCTCATAAGAGTCTTCTATCATTTTCCCCTTTTCCTAGTTTCAACATCTCTCCAAAGCACATTTGGAAGTGTTTTCATCAGGACCGATGCACATATGTACAAATAACAAGCATTGTCAAAGTCAACAATTTGGGCTTTACACCTGCAACTATCAGCATCCATTTAATGCCACTATGGTAGTGCCTGGTTTTTCAATAGTTTTGTGGTATGCAGTAGACCTGAAGCAAGTAGGAGTCTGCAAGTACATCTTCCATGTAAGTTCCTTATTTAAGTTAATTGTCACATGGAAATATTAAGTACATAGCAGTGATCATAGCAGTGATCATACATTTATTTCACACCAAAGATATTTGTTTTTCCACTTACTCATTGCAACTTAAAAAAACAATATATCTTCTTATTTTGACCAACATTTTCAAAGCATAACATTTTTCAGTGAACTACCCCTTTAAAGAGGAAACTGGATCAATGTGAAGGCATGGATTTACATTGTGTTCAGCAAAAGAAAGGTCAAACATATTCTGAATACAGATTTTTCACACTAAGATGCATGCTATCTTTCGCATTCAAAGATGGCCTCTAGTTTCGGCTTGTTTCCAGAGAGCTTCCTTAGAGACAGTCATCCCATATGGCTCTTCCATGGAAGAGCTCAAAGAGTTCTGAGATGGGCAGGAATGGGTGGGAATAGCCATAGGGGTTAGCATGGCTAGGATCTGGGAATGGGAGGGATTCAATAATCGAACAACTGTGTATCTCTCTTCAAATGTCATCTCCATTGAAATGCATTACAGACCCTCATTCAAAGCCCATATTTGAAGTTCTTATGTTAAAGCTCTTATTTTAATGACAATTTTAAAAATGACATAACTTGATGTCAATAAATCATGAAATCAATGGCTGCTAAAAGACTAATCAGCATTTTCCTAAACAAAAGCTACATAAGTGCGCCTGGATTGTGTTGGCATGAAATCGGTAAAACGACCTAACAAACAAAAATAGAAGGGGCGTTACTCATCTCCCTTCTTTTCAGTGATGAACCTGACTAAACCATGTAAATTAAAGAAACTCACTGCGTCTCTAGCCTCATCATAAATGGCTCCAGACTATCCTGGGCAACTCCTCTGTACAGTGAACAAAATGACACAAACAAAAAACGTTAATGAAATAGGTGCCCTTTTTGAATGATGACATGTCTATCTTTCCGTGTCAAAGACATAGATCAGACGTAGTTCAAATGGCGCCCAATCTGTCGAAGACTCATCTTCAGCTTCAAATGCCTTGATGCATTATTTTTTATTTCATAATGGTGGCATAAACACTCCTTATGTTTTGAGTCATCCTACACATACTTGGCTTTGCCCGTTGTACCCTATTACACTATGAGCTATGTGTACAAACATAACCATGTGTTCAGTCACGTTTCTTCCAGTTCCGCTTTCCTTCGAAGATAAAAACGAGCGCAGGGCGTTTGTTAGTGGGTGTACATCAAGTGGCTCTAATCAGAAGTGCCCATATGCATATAATGACTAGCCTCAAAAATATAATAAAGCTGACAGATAATGTGATTTTAAATTCCTGGGGCACCCATTTCAGATTAATGACGTCACCTATAGAACAACAATAATGGGTCATCTGCAAGAAGCATATATTACCAGAATGGCATATATTAAGAAAGTATCCATGAAAGGGTCCACATGTAATTAACTAAGGATCCCCTCTATAATGCTGAGCGATAGTGAAACCACATACAATGTAACAGACCCACCACTGTGGGGATGAAGATTATGATAAATGCATCCCAAAGGGTGCTATTCCTCCTGGTGATTTAGACCATCTTTGAAGATTTCTAGAGTATACATCCAATATTGCTCTCTCCATGCCAGAATACCTTCCATAGTTCTCTTGTCCACTGCAATGACTTTATCAATAACCCACCAGACTATTTCATCATGACTCTGCCCCATCAATGAAATACATTCCACTAGTGGGGCCATGCGGGTGTTCGTTCTGATCTTGGAACAGTGATTCATGATTCTAGTCCTGATCTGTCGGAAAGTTTTACTTACATAAAGCTTTTGACATGGACATATTATCACATACATAACATTAGAGCCTTTGCACAAGCTATGTAAATTAAGCTAGCTTTCTCTGTTTTTGGTTTGGAATTTCAATGTAGTAAATGTGAATTTGCAAGCTGAACATCTCCCACAGGATAATGTCCTTTGACTCAGGGCAATCCTAGATATGATTGCAAATTGGGCACAGGTTTGTCCATTAGTCTGTCTGCAATGACCAGATGTTGTTTACGATGGTTGCCTCTTTTGAAGGCAAACAAAGGAGGCTCCAATTCTGGGTTGTTTAATTTTAGCACATACCAATTTTTTTAAATCAATCTTTTTATGCCATTGCTATGCGGACTGAAAGAGGTGACACATGCGGTTCTAGAGGCATTTGTCCCAGAGTCAGATTTCTCTAATAATGCAGATCTGTCCAGACTGCGAGTGTTTTTTTTTAGACTGTCTTATTGCATGACTTGGATAACCTCTTTTCAAAAACCTTTCATAGACTATATCTTCTTCCTTTTTTAAATCTACCAATGTACAATTTCTCCTGATTCAAAGAAATCGACCGAAAGGCACATTCTCCCTTAATGCTTTGAGATGATGTCTCTGGTAGTGCAACATTGTATTCCTGTTTGTGGGCTTTCTGTAAAGGCTTACCCCCAGTTTGCCATCTATTTCTTTAATCTCCAAATCCAAACAAGGTATCGATGTGGAGTTTTGGGCTGATGTAAACATCGAATGTGCATTGAGCCCATTAATCCAACTGAAAAACTCCTCAGTGTTGCCCGGTTTAGTATCCCAAATGAGAAGAATTTCATCATTGTACATCTTAAACAATTGTTTCGCTCAGTAAAAGGGATTGGTATTTGTAAGAATATATAATTCTTCAAATTTTGATATGCTCAGGGTAGCCAGATTGGGGGTGAAAGACGCCCCCATGGCAGTCCCCTGGATTTGTATATACAATTGTTTTTTTTAATCGAATTATTTTTTACTGAGTGCCACCTCTACAGGCTCTAATATAAATGCAGTGGTCACGCTATGTGGCAGAATTCTACTGTCTAGACGGTCTCTGCAAACTGTCAAAGCTTCACCCTGGGAGACACTGCAATAAAGGGATTCCACAGTCCAAGGTGACCAAAAGGTTGTGTGCAGAATCAAAGGAGATTCCCTAATTGATGTTGATGACATCTCTGGCATTTGCCAAAAAGGTGGGTGTCTCAACTGCCAGTGGTTTTAAGAAGAAATCAATGATTTTACCCAAAGGCTCCAAGATTGCACTACAAAGAGAAACAATAGGTCTTTCAGGAAGTTGTAGAGGATCTCTGTGCATTGTGGGTAAAATATAAAAGAGTAGTGTTCTCGGATTTGTAGGGAAAATTTGCAGATGTACAGCATAGTGCAGGGTAATAACAACTTTAACATGACTAACCATTAACAATACTAATTTTAACAACACTGACATTAGTAGTTAGATCTGGGGGCCAGAGTGGGTTACTGTTGCTTAGGCCATAGTCCATGTTACAGGTGCACCAACATTCACACTGCAATTTTAGTTTTGAAAATAAATGCAAAATGGAAAAGCTGGGCAGTGGTATGTTTTGCAAATGCTGGATTCAGAGAATGGTGAGACAGCAGAATGTGCTTTGTAAAGAACACTTTCATTGTTCATGCTGCAGGAAGAAAGGACGTTTGTTTCATATTTATTTATTTTATGTATTGGATATTTGTAAAGCGCCTATACAACTAATGGTGTTTCAAGGTGCCACAAGGTGAAAAGCGGGTGGATACAAGGGAGAAAGATAACAATAACGGTCCTACTAGGCCATTTGACAGTCGGATCGTGCAAGTGCAGTAACAGGAAGTGAGAGGGAGGGGGGTGCTGGTCTGAGCGAATGCAAAGTGCTAGGGCGGGAAGGGAAGAGCAGGGAAAAGAGGAAAGAGTACAAGTGAAAGAGGGGTTACTCGAGGGAGGGAAGAGGGCCACAGGAGCTAGGTGAGTGCTAAAGGGAGGCAAGGTGGGTAGGTGCCAGGGAATGGATGGGATGAGGATCCACATGCTAAGTGCGAGGACGGGGAGGACTGTGTGAGGGGGCCTGGTTCCCTGTAGAACTCAGAGGGAACCAAGCAGCCAGTCACAATGGCAGACAGGGACATTAGCAGGGAAGGGGGAGTGGGAAGGAAGGAGAGAAAAGGAGGGTCTTGAGGAGCTTCCAGAGCTTAAGCTGGCTCAAGTCTGAGAGGGGCAGGGAGACCATTTGCAGAGAAGAGAGATCTATCCCTCACTCGCTGCTTAAAGAAGCATCTGATCTGCAGAGAGATGGAGTTAGACTACGCAGGGGCTTTAGCAGGGAGGTACTTAGGGAGAAAGAGTTGGATGTAGCGTGGTCCCAGGCCCCAGAAAGCCTTGTGGATGGTGCAGATGGTCTTGAATTTGAACCTACCAGCAACCGGGAGCCTGTGGAGAGATTTTAGAGCTGGAGAGATGCGGTCCCTGGTTTTGAGGCCAAGGATAAGTCTTGCAGTCCTATTCTGGATTAGTTGAAGGGAGCAAAGAGAGGATGCAGGAAGATTGTGGAAGAGGGTGTTGCAGTAGTCCAGTGTATAGAGGACTAGAGCTCTGGAGACATTGAGTTTCTGGGGGAAGTGAGGAAAGGGAGAATATCTGTGAGGTGGTACAGCTGATAATGTGCCTTCTTGGCGAGGTCCGCAATGTGAGAAGAGAAGGAGAGAGAAATGTCAAAGATGGGGACCCACAGGGAGGGGCCAGAGGGTAGGGGGGAAGGAGGGAGCAGGGGTCCCAATAAGAAGGATGCCAGTCTTACTGGCATTCGGCAGAGATCATTGACAGCACACCATGCCTAAATAGCATTCAGACAGTCAGGTATGAGAGAGGAGGAAGAGGAGGCAGTGGGGGGAAGCTTGAAGGAGAGCTGGGGGTCATCTGCATAACACTGCAAGTGAGGAGAGAAGGAGGAGATCAGGTGGGCCAGAGGGGCAAGGTAGATGTTGAAAAGCCACAGAGAGAGGATAGAGCTTTGAGGGATGCAGCAGGTGGAGTGTGTGTTATAGGGAAGAGTAAAGGGCCTGGTTGAACCTGGGAAGGTCAGTCGGAGAGGAATGAGGTCAACCAGTCCAGTGCCAGGCCTGTGATTCCAAGGTTGTCACAGAGCCGATTTGTCAGGGTGGCATGATTGACTGTGTCGAAGGCAGAGGAAAGTTCCATAAGGATAAGAATGGATGGAGAGTTGGAATTGAGATTTGAGTGCAAGTTTTCACGGGTGTTCATTAGAGCAGTATCTGTGCCTCTGGCTGCTCTGAATCCAGACTGGTGGTCCTGGAGGCACCCAAGAGATTTAGTGTGTTGGATCAACTGGGAGATGACCAACTTCTCCAAGAGTTTGCCCAGGAAGGGGGTAATGGAGATAGGGCGGTAGTTAGCCAGGCAGGAAGGGTCGGCAGAGGATTTTTTGAGGAGAGGATGCACAAGGGAGTGCTTTAGGTGTAGCGGGAAGGAGCCAGTGGCAAAGGAGTAATTACAGAAATCGGCCAAGGCTACAGCAAGGGAGGCAATGTTGTCCTTGATAGTTCCGGAGGAGCAAGGGAGCACCTGTTTGAAGAGGACTTGTCTAGAGACCTCATCCAGTGCTATGGGTGAGAAAGAGGAGCGTACGACAGAAGGGGAAAGGGGGGCCAAGGGAGACCTGAGAGCTGGCGAGGCAGGAGGGAGAGGTGTAGAGGAGAGTGAGGACAGGATGTCCTGAGTTTTGGTTAAGAAGTGGGAGGCCAGTGAAGTACAGAAGGTCAGGGATGACATGGGAGAAGTGGAGACTGCAGTAGGATTGGCAAATTCCTTGCAAAATGTAAACAGTTTTCCCGTGTTGTTAGTGACCCCAGAGATGCAGACTTGGATATGGGCCCTCTTTTCCAAGCGGATAGAGAGTCTGTATTGCCTTTGGAGCAGGCAGCAGGCCAGTCAGTCTGAGGATGGGCCTGATGCCCGCCACTTCGACTCAGCAACTTTGCACTTGCTTTCAGAGAGGCTAGGTCGAAGTCATACCAGGTGTTGAGGCAGGCTTCATGTGGATCCTCATGACAGGGGCAAGGCTGTCCATGGTGTTGGTGATAGAGAGGTGAATATTAGCAGGGGCAGAGTCTGTGTGGGAGTCTGTGGCAGGAGTGGGAGGGGGAATGAAAGTGGCAGCAAAAACAACAACTGACACTCGCTTCATCGGTCGACTGGCAGTGCAGGCAGAAGCTTAGCTGGGGGAACTAAGAGATCCAGGTGAGAGGACTGGAGAACATGGTCAGACTAGGAGAGAGGTGTAATGAGAGGGTTGGAGAAGGGGATGTCTGCTGGCATGAGAGCATCCAAGGTATGTCTGGCTGAGTGCATTGGACCAGAGGGGAGAATGGTGAGGGAAAGAAAGTCACAAAGGCTGAGGAAGAGTCCAGTGGCTGAATCAGGAAAGCCAAGGTGAATATTGAAGTCTCTGAAGAGGTGGAGGCAAGAAGGGAAGAGGTGAGGTCAGACCACTCTGAGAGGAAAAGGGAGACCGGACAACTGGGTCCTGTCGATGGTGGCAAGAGTCAATGAGAGGGTTGGAGAGACACCAAGCCTGCAGATGAGGCATTCGAAGAAAGAGTAGGTCTCAGCGGGAATGATAGTAGCAGGGACCCATTCAAGGAAGATCAAGGCCACTCCGCCTCCAGGCCAGTTAGGCCTGGGCTTAGAGAGGATCTTGTAGCCCTCAGGGAGGAATGTATCAAAAGCAGTGACAGAGCTGGCAGTGAACCACGTCTCAGTGAGAGCGAGAACATAATGGTCCAAATCTTCAAGAAGGAGACAGATATCAGAGGAGCATTTAACAGCAGAGTGAGAATTGAGGGTAGCTAGGTGATGCTGGTTGCCACCTTTGAAAGTCTTCCTAGGAGGGGTACATGGATGTGGTACACCCATCGGTGGTGGAGAAGGGGTAAGAGGAGTGTCAGACAGAGGAGAGGTAGGAGAAGGGAGGAAGTTGATGTGAGATGGAAGATGCCTATCAAGAAGGAGGAGGTTGGGATGAGAGCCCTGGGCCATGACAGGGCTAATCCGATAGACATTTATGATGCACCTATAAAATGGGAAGCACGGCAAGAGTACTTCCCATCTGGCGCCATCCATAATGGGTGATGAGGAGAAAGGGGAGAGGACTGAGACCATCTGGGGAGTGCATAGTTTTGGAGAGGGAGCAACAAAGAGGATATCTGTGAAAGTCTGCCAGGAAGAAGCATTGACTTAGGTGTCAGCAATGGGCAGGCCTGGATTGGAGACCAGGAGATCTTTTTTTAACTTTTTCCTTCCAGGCTTCGAGAGAGATGTAGCATAGGTGATAGAGTAGCAATTAGAGTAAATAGGAGAGCTGGAGAGCACCATGGAGGGAGAGAGCAGAGAGATGGGAAGGGAGAGAGAGAGAGAGAGAAAGATGGAGAAACTGCACAATGCACCACAAACTCATCCAGGCTCGAGTGGCGTGTTGGTCAAAATTGCTGTGCAGGGGTAATTGTAGAAAAGTTTAGAAAAGACTGGAACGTTTCTGGGAGTGATGACTGAAAGGGGGCTGTTGACTGACTAGAGACATCATGAGGGGCAAAAGTAAGGAATCCATACAGAGATATAGGTAGGAGGCAGGCAAATGGATGAGGCTTTAAAAGATGAAGGGAGGAGGAAATAGGGGGAGGCACATGAAAAAAAGGAGAACAGAGAGAGAAGGGGAGTGAGAAAAAGAAAGTTAACGAAGTCGGATCAGTGTTGATGGCTGGCAGAGGTGTGGCAGTGCAGGCTGTCTGTCTGGAGACCAGAGCTGCATAGGCCGGAGCCGGGCGTTGGGATGGTTGTGCTGAGCCACAGACAGGACAGTGTGAGCTGAGTTCTAAAGCCAGGAGGTCGGGGTGCTGCCATGGCTGGTGCTGAGACGGGTTCTGAAATTGCAAAAAAGTCAGAAAGGCTGGTTGTACACCAGTCAAAAGTGAGTATTAATAGGGTTGAAAAAGATTTGGAATTTCTTGCAAGGGGTGATTTTGGCCAGATCAAATTGATCTAAAAATGCAACTCCCTTTTTTTTCATGGTACCCGATGAGCAAGGAACCTGCCTGGAATGAAATTGATTATGGGAATAATTCTGCTGTGCAAGGAACTCCATTGTTTCTAACATCAGACGAACCTGACATTTGGCTAAAAGGGCAAGGGGTAGATAGTAGGTGATGCTGGTTCCTAAAATGCAACTGCTTTCTTAACCAACCGAAGTGTATGCCAAGGCATGTCCCAATTGCATCCCCAATCTACTAATAGTATACAAGGGCGAAATGGTAAGAGATATTAATCTATGGTACAGGCATTATCAATAAATACTAAATAGCTTTTAGAAGCCAAAGAAACTGTCAGTGAATTTGCATGTTCTGTTTTCTTTTTATAACAAAATGCATGCTTGAAGTGATGTTTTGATGATGATTTTTAAATATATTGTGTGTTTTAATATCTCTCATTGTGGTGATGGATTTTTAAGATGTACATATAATGTGAAATTATATATCTGTGTAGTGGTCTGTTATGATGGTTTTTTTATAATGTGCTTAATACCCAGAGGTTGCTAAGCGTGGAGCCAGGGATCCAACCTGTGCTGCTCCGTGTCGTCTTGCTCCCAAGGCGAGCACATTGCCCCTGAGCTATCCTCCCATGACAGATTAAAGATTCATTTAATAGTATTCCACACACTTTCCCAATATTGTGTGGCCTTGTCATTTTATAATACACAGTGTGAGAATATTGTGTGTGCCTAGTGCCGTATAAGGTCTTATCATGCATAGCCAAAGGACCCACAATTCTGCATACCGGTATGAACAGAAAGTGACCTAGGAACATTTCTTACAGATTCATGGGGCTAAGGAAATCCATTTATTTGCTTGTTAGAAACCCACCCTCCATTCCTAGTTTGGTAATTTCAGCAATTTGTTCTTTGAGAAATCAGATTGGTGTGGAATTACATTTTGGGAAAAGACATAAGGAGATCCCTCAGTCTTTACATAATGACACCCACATTGTCATCATAAGTGCAGATAAAGGCAGGGGAATTGTCAATATGGACAGTGCACAATAAGACAGGGAATCTTTGAGAATTTTGAATCAAAAAGATACTTATGGAACCCTGCAGGGGGATCCCATTATATCCATCAAAGAACACATTTTTGAGAATACCAAACTAAGAATTGAAGCTGAGTTTGCCAGTGATGTGCTTCTCCCTGCTCGAGTGGCACCTGGGCTGCTCTCTGGTACCCGCTTATGCCAGGAAGTCTTCCCTTCTCTTCCTCTCGTGGCATCCTCACGGCGGACCAGCTTTGAGCAGTCTTCTTTCCTTGGCCTTCTCAATGAGCCAGATCCCAGCAGCACAGTGGACCCTTGGTCAATACAGAGAGGATGTGATTGTACCAGCCACCACCTACCTTTCTTGCTGTTGCTACCACCTCACTCTGCACACCACTCTCCGGGTTCCCAGCTCAAACCGGGAGGAAGTCTCTCATCTTCTTTGCCCACCAGCCTTTTGAATGGGCCTGAACCAATGGCTAATTGGAAACATAATACCATGCTCTCTGGTTCTGATGAGCACACTTCAGTACTAAGCTCTTCCTCCTCTACATCCCAGGATTCTTAGTCGACCTTAAACAAGGAGAGAACGTGATTTTATTGTTGTTTATAAATGAAGATTCCTGTTTGACTTTACAGGTCACGTAGTAATGTGGAATTACTGGAGAATTATGATGGTCATAAAGACATCCTGTCCTAATATTACCACAGAATCTAGAGGAGAGGGATGTTGGATCTAAGAAGGACGGTTGAAACCCTGTGTGTATTGACGCTGGATCCCTCAAAAGTAATCACGTATAGTTACTTTTAACAAATGAGATATCAAGGGTAGGCTTTAAATTGGCCCTAACACCTCATGGTACATGTTGTGCAGTAAAATATTGACTCAAAGTAGATGCATGTAATTTCTGATTAATTGCTTAGCAAATTAAATATTCCAACTGTTTTATAATTTGTTCTGGCGCTTCAATCAGTCTTAATTCCTGTTCTTACGTTTTTACCAGATTTGGAATTCTAGTAGCTACTTCAGATGGGAAACCCCAAGTTTAGTCTTTTGTCAGTTAATGATTCGATTTTAGGAAATGGCATTCTATTTTTTGTGGTTTGCTTGGCCAAGCATGTCTACAAATCTACACAGACAATAACTGAAAGCCTGTGCTCCCTACTCCCTAATGCTAATGCTATTCTTTTTCTACATAATTCCTTGATAATCCTCACTGATGGGTTCTATGTTCATAGCTTGCTGATTATTTTGCTGAATATTTTCAGCAGAAAAACTCATCAAATGTGTTTTCTTTTTTGATTTGTGGCGGTTGGATTTCTCCCAAACCACCCCTTCCCTATTATCTAGTCCCTATTCCTCACAGTCCCCTACGTTTTATATCCCCTTACCCACCCCCAACATATTTTTCAATTCGTTTTTTTGACTAAAGGTTTTCAGCAAAAAAAGCTCCCAGCATGTAACAACGTTGTACCCGCGGATGATAACAAACATATGTGATTCACTATGTATGGCTCTATGTGTTTCTGATAGAATCCTTCATCAGGAGCTGACATTTTAAATCCTGGACTGCAAGTCCCAAAATATAAAGATAAAACCAAGAATGGATTAATGTCTTCTGAATGGAATGGATATTGTTGGCATGTACGTTTTGTTTCAGCTCCATATAACGTTCCATAAAAAGGGTTGAGCATACTCATGCTGATTAGGGGAGGAGATACTATAATTAATGTCATGAACTTCAGATCACGCCCCTTTTGGACCTCCTGGTCTTTGTCTCAACAGGGCTTACATTCAGTACTACTTCCAACATGGCCGTTCAGAGCCATAGCCCTTGCTCGCTCCATGCGCTGAGCGCGGCATGATCTATTTATAGACCACGCCTTCCGCGGCTCTGCGCGTCTCAATGCTATTGCAGAGTAGCCCAGACGTGTGTTCGTAGCTCGCGGTATTGTTTCCTTTATCCCAGTGCTATTTCCCACTCCTGTCCTTTTCCCCCTTCCTGGTCCTGGGCATTTCTAGCCTTTTCAATCTCCCGGATTCCTGGACTCCACGATCCCGGAACTAAACGCAACCTGGAACCAGACGAGACTCGAGCAGCGCTGTTCAAGACCAGGAGCGTTCGCAAGAAGGCAGCGATCGAAGACACCGGCAAACACCGGACCCAGGTGAGAAGGGGGGAACTCCTTGACAAATGAATTTCTGTACAACCCCCCAACCCTAGAGTTTCAGGTGCTATATACTAGAGAGTCCTGGATACAAATGAAGTAAGGACAAGACTGAGGTGCTAATGTGTTTTCCGATGTGGACATCAGACACTTTGGACCAGTTTGGGGGCCCAACAGAATTAAGTTCCCGTTGGTGAATCCTTTTAAAAATAGTTTGACCACAATGCTGAATAAAGCTGATACAATGTCAAGAAAGCACTAGAAGCCTGGTCCTCACTTCTCTTAGTTTTGCGCCATCAAGATCATTGTCATTCTGGTGCTATAGCCCCTTCCATTACTCACTATCAGATGGCCATCTAGAGTACCTAAGACATGGTACCATTGTTATCTTCTCTGTGGTTTAACCAACATGCACATTGAGAAGGGATATGTACACTGAAAATCATGGTGGAGGAAACTTTCAGGGTGGAATAAGAACTGTGCACAAAGTACGCTCTTAATCTTGGTGGCCCTAAAGTATTGCCAGATTACGGTGATAGCTATGGGCCATTTGGAGAAGGCATTGACTATCACAGCTAAAGAACAACCCACCAGAATAGACTTTCTAATAAATAAGGGTACTATTAATGCATTTCAGATAGATAACGGACACACCACATAAAATGATGCAATGACTAAAGTGTAGCAGAAAAGAGGTGGGAGAGGGCCAGGGGATGAGATTGATATTTACAAGTGTGGCGTTGTATGCTGTAACTGTTTTACAAGCTCCAAGTCAGTTACCACCACTCACTCAATCACATGTTTTAATTCTGAACAGAAACATTTATTACAGAAATCTCATTGTGAAAATGCTGCATTGGGGAAATTAAGGCTTGATGCTCCTGTCAAAATCATGCAAAAGCTTGATCCATGTGGGAGTTTAGGGCAACAAAATGTGATGTTCTTGGGATTAATACTACCTTTATGCAAATCCATGACATTCTGGGAGTTATAGCACACAAACCCTCACTGCATTATATAATAAGTTGCTTTCACATTGCTCCATTTCTTGGTGGCGTAAGACACCATCAAGCAGAACATCTCGTTCCATGGTTGGTCATCTCTGGTATCGCCCTGATCTGGATGTTCTCCTTGCTAAGGTACAGGTGGTGTCAGGTCGCCTTGAATCAACAGACTTCAAATCACATTCACGTTGGGTCTCCACAGCGCTCATCTTTGTCCCTGGGGCTTTTCAATATCTACATCAGACTGCTGGATGCCCTTTGGGAATCTTTTGGGTGGCATTCCGACTCTAGGCTGATGGTTCACAATTCCAGTGCCACCTGAAATGAGGTGGCCCCAACAGCCAAAACCTGCCCAGCTACCTCGTACAGGTCCAGTCTGAGTCTGTATAAGTCAGATGTGAGCGATCTGAGACGATACTGAATGGCATGCTTAAAGTTTCACCTCTTGTGTTACACTGGCCACCATGAAGGGATCCAGCACCCTCTGCAGCCCCTACAGTCATGAACTTGCGGTTAATCTTTGACTCTGATCTGATCTTTAACCCACAGATAAATATCTCTAAAATAGGGGCACACTTCCAACTACATAGGCTGGATAATTCTATCCTTGGTAGATTCCAATGAAAAGGTGAAACCAGTTCAGTTCAGGAAGTGGCACTATGTAGGGTGGATTACTGTAAACGCCTCTATCTAGGTTTGCCTAATAGTTCCATTAGGCAACTGCAGCTAGTCCAGATTGGGTGTGGAGAGAATGGTTCCGGACCTGAAAAGAAGGGGCCTCTGGATTAAAGTCTCCTCTGGCCCCCACTGGAAGAAAACATTGAGTTCACGCTCCTCTGCACTGTACGCCATGCCTTAGGGCGGAACTGGGAAAGTAGAAGTGACAGAAGAACAGGACAAGAATGTGCCTTCCAGAAACTTGAAAACCTCCAAAACTGGTCTCCTTTGGATTCCCAGGTTCACCCGGCTGCTTAAATGAGGAACTTGATGGTGTGGCTGGACCTTTCGGCTGGAACAATCTCCAACTTGGACTCAATCATTGGCCTCCCATGTTTCAGGAAAGAGTTGAAAGCCCCTTTACTCTGGAAAACCTCTCCCCTTGATATGACAAATGTACTACTAGAAGCACTGTGATCGTGACACTGATATGTAAACAGGTCTCCAATATGTTGATGCTTTGTAGCATTATGAATATGATTATCATCTGCCTTGTATTACTTAATACATTCTTTGTAAAATGTCTCATATTTACTGTGCTTCCTGAATGCGTTAAATAAATATGACGGTCTCAGGAAAGAGCTGAGGGATGCTTATAGATTAGAGCCTGGACTCCATTAATGAAATGTCAGAGAAAGGCACAGCTAGTCAATGCACTGCCACAGCTGCGTGTGTTTGGGAACTAGCATAGAAAAGGCAGCTACATATAGCTGTCTTAGGGACTTCCTGCATTCCTGTTCTGGAACTGTTTGCCGGTACTTTTATCAGGCTTTTTTTGATGAGAACAGAAAGGGGATGCACTGGATTTGGTCAGTGTGTGATGTGCAAGAGACTGCAGTGAACTAGTGCTGGGGTATCAGAGCGCTGGAGTAATAGAAGAGTGAACATGTACTGGAAAGTAGAAGCTTAACTGGGACAAGGCTTGATAGAAACCAAGTGGAACAATGAAGGAAATCATGCCAGGTTTCTTGTGAGTGGGGTGAATGGACGATATATGGATACATGATACGGCATTTGTAACGCGCCTATCCACAAGGGTTTCAAGGCGCGAAAATGGAGAGGCTTACAATGGGGCTGTTCTTTCTCGATTAGGAGTTTAAAATTGTCTAGATCTCATTACTGTTTTTAGAAATCGCACACTCAGTGAGCAGGTCTGTAAAACCAGCTTGCAGAATTTGTTTGTAAAAATGATCAAAGAGGGTGTATTTCCTATTCCTTTGCTCTACTCATGGCTGCAGTAATACGCCTTTTCAAGGTGCGCAGATCTTGCGCCATTGGTGGTCCCTTCGAGGCTGGGCCCTCGGGTCAGAGCCCCACTTAACCTCACGTGATTGGCTCTGCCACAATATTCTCTGGATTTCTTTAGGCCAGCCCAACTTTGACCTTGTCTATGACTCAGTCATTGTAAACCTGCGTTCTCCCTCGACTACACAAGTAGTGCATGTCACACCCCTAACCCCCCTTACCCTCACAAACAATTTGCCTTCTTAGGTAGGTATAGATGAAGGGAGAAACAAGCAGGGGGCAGGGAGAGCGGGAAGGGGGATGGGTGAGGTGGATGAGAGAATTAGAAGAGGAAGTGAGATGGCACGCTGACCAGGCTGCGACTGGCCTATAGGGCAATAGGCCCAAGGCCGAACCAAAAACACAAAATGCTGGTGTGGTACCTTTTGTTTTGTCAAAGTCTGCCACTTTTTTTGGCCAATATGGGCCAGTTTGATTAGCAGCTAGTAGTTTTGACCACTTCTGCTGAATAAATATTCTTTAAAAAGCACAATTTGAATTACATTTGATCAAATAACTGCCCCCTCGGGTACTATTTAAACAGTGTCACAAAAGCAATGCATTGGAATTTGCAATGGTGGGCCACTTTTTCATTGGGGCCCGAGACAATTCCTTGGCCCAGTCCGACCCTGAAAAAGTGGGGGAAATGGGTGTGAGTGTTGACCAAGCCTAAACAGTGCACACACCAAGGACGCGGAACTACTGGCATAGCCCAGATTCTTCGCCCACACGGCACCTATGCGCGCGCTGGCTCTATTGTTTAGCCCGAATCGCTTTCCCCTGGAACACAAACGATAAAACAGAGAGTGCTTTGTGAGTGTTTAGTGGAGGCCGCATTGAACGGAGAGAGCTGACGCCGCAGCAGCAATTTGACAGCTCTAATGGTTCCGCTTCGGTCGGAGCTATTAATGATTGGAGTGCAGCTGCCCCAAAAACACTCGAGCCTGTATGCATGTGTGTCCGCTCGATTGCAAGTGCCGTTAAAAAGGTTCAAAGTGTGTGAAGCAATAATGTTGTAAATGAACGTCTGCGTTACTTGGTTTGCAATGTTCATACAGATATACCAGTCAGAGAAATAAAAATGAATTGATGTGGAAATATTATAGGCGGACTGTTGTAAACCACAGCTGTAGATACCATGCTTTAAAAATGCTCACGGATGTAGTATCTATAGTCCAGTGTCTCTTTTTGTTTCTAACATGAATTCTAATAGCCTTCAAGCAAGAAACATATTGGGTGTCATTTTACAATAAACCTAATTTGCATGCAGGAGGGGCCAAGGTTTACCCTTTCTCTGGCTCCTGGAGAAGTAAATGCCGCCTGGAAATACGCTTTGCGCGTAGAATTTACTAATAGATCCCTATGGACAGTGCTTTAAGTGGGGTAAGAAATTGAGGGGGGGCCCTCGTTTGGGGGCGTGGCTTTCATTGTGGGCGTGGCCTAAAAGTGCACAAATCATAGTAAGGTGCGCAAACAAATATATAAATGTATGTGAGCATTTATATGTTTGTATGCGTACTACTATGGTGTGTGTACTTTTCAAGCCATATTTTATAAACATAGCAATGTTACGTATTTCTATGTTTATAAAAGGTGGCTTGAAAAGTGCACAAACCATAGTAAGTTACGCACACTTGTGTGCTTAGCTTACTATGGTTTGTGTACTTTTCAAGCCACCTTTTATAAACATAGATATTTGTAAAATGTTTCTATGTTTCTAAAAGATGGCTTGACACGTAAACAATTCAAGGCATCTTTTATAAAGCGTTGATGACGGACAAAACAAACCGCAAGGTGGCTTTGTCCGTCGACAAAGCTTTATAAAAGATGCCTTGAATTGTGCACGTTTCAAGCCGTCTTTTATAAACATAGAAATATTTCTACCTTTATAAAAGATAGCTTGAAACGTACACAGTTCAAGGCATCTTTTATAAAGCTTTGCCTACGGAGAAAGGCACCTCGGGCTCTGTGATCTCTGCTCAGAGCACATAGATCACTGAGCCCGAGGCGTCTTTCACCCTCTGCGAACCCGCGGGCTCTGTGATCTAATCTGCATATTAGATCACGGAGCCCGCGGGGGTCAGTGACCTGGGGAGGGAAAACAAAGGGACAGTAACTTCCTCTGATGACCCTGATGAGGGGTCATCAAAGGGAGTTACACTAACTGACAGAAGTGCCGCCAGCCTCAGCGTCGCTCTGGCTGGCTGGCACTTCTGTCAGCTTGGCCGACATCATGACGGGCGCATCTCCCGTCGCGGCTGCGGCCGCGACGGGATAATGCATCCCGCCAATGTTGTGTGGGACGGGGGGCCCCGGCTGGGCCCCGGCTCAGCCCCACTTTCTGGAGACTGCCGGGGCCCGGCCCCGGCAGGCCCCGGCCCACTTAAAGCACTGCCTATGGAATCCATCTGATCTTAACCTTGTGCAAAACCGGGGCGGATTGCATAGGGATCATGAAAATCTCATGCAAGCGTACAACGAGATGCAATGGGACGTGGGAGGACTTCATAGCGGAGATCTTACTTCCGCTCCGTGTTCCTCCTCCATCTCGTCATTGCACTAATTGTGGCAAAGTGGGAAATGCAGACGGAAACCTATGATGCCTTATTTTACGCTACCATTTCCCACTCTGCCCCATTTAAAACTAGGCCAATATTTTGAATGCATTTTTGTACCAAGGCAAAAGAACACAAGGGCAATGTAGGGTATTTTGTGGAGATTTGGGGCCTGACGGTATTTTATTACCGCCAAAAAATAACTTAGCAATAATCACTCTTTGTATTCAGATTTGGCCATGTGCAACAATAATACAATGGACATGCATTATTTCAGCACCCAGACCTGCATATTTGGTATACGTGGTTGGTGGTATTTTGGTGAGCATAATTCCCTTGTTTTATTTGTGGCCCCAATGTCCAGAATCCCTTATCTTTGCTTAGATTTTTCGTGTGATCACTAGAGAGACCTCAGACCTGCATTCTAGGAAGACCACATTTTCCTGTGATAGTGTTGGTGTGCCACCATGGGCGAACTCACTGACTTATTTACGACAGAGAGCTATATGTGGTAGTCTTGTGGTAATTTCCACTACCTTATATACGGTAGGGAGCTATGTTCAGAGAGTCTCTCTTCCCGTTGGCTCATGTACCTCCAACAAGCTATGCTACAGTCACTCACAATTATTCATACTGATTTTGACATGCACACATCTGTCTTAAAATGACCATTGCACTGTTTAAAAATCTCCCCACATCATCAGCATTGTAATGGTAAACAATAAACATCACCCGTCTGTTTTCAAATATTTTTCTGTATTATAAAAGTTGTATTTAAAAACGATCTCATTCTTTACAGAAATAAAATGGTACAGTCAAAGCATTGTCTGTGACACTCTGCAAAGAGAGTGGCGGAGGACAGAACTCAAATTGCAACATTAGCACTTGATTAAGACACGCACAGGAATCCTACACTGACTGCATATTACCGTACACACTCAGCTCCCACACTTCTCATTACCTTATCTTTTTAGTTGTTCTCTTTGTGAATGTGGCTCTCTTGGATTAACTCCAGCAAAAAGGAACGCTTGCCTTCTCAAGCCGGGGTCATTGCCTGGAATTCTCAGCTTTTTCAGATAGGAATGCCTCAGCCAGTGGAAAGTTTTTCTTTCAGCTCTCCCCAATCTCGACTGCAGCAGGACACAGGAATCTGCATTCAGTCAGGACCCCACAGCCAGGTCTTCTCCCCAGTAGTGCAGAAAGATGTCTGCCTGTCTTTTTCCCTGATACTGCCCACTAAAACTCTCCTCTCAGCCCTCTGTATGACGTGTCCCAATGAAATCCATCATCTCTCATCCTCCTACTCTTCAACAATAGCTTCGCTTATACATTTGCAATTGTTGCAAATCTGACTTCCTTCTTCCTGCAGTTACTGTGCACAAAAACACGGAGAATCAGGCAGAGAAGAGAAGAGAAAAAAAAATCTGCACACACATTTAAATGGTTTTCAGAGTATGCCTAATTCTGCAGTGGAGAACACATTTTATTAGTGGGTTATGTTAAATAAGGTTTTATTAGTCAGGTTAATTGTTAATAGGTTAGCTGTTAATTTTCAAATGTGTCTCTAGCAATATAGGCATTTCAGGTGAAAAATAGTGTGCATTTTTAAATGAGCACGTGTGCTTTTAACTGTAAAAATAGATTTGCATCTTATATGTTAAAATCGTTTTTGACTGAATAGCCTGTCTTTCCTTGTTAATCTGGCAACCCATATAGCAATGCACCGCACCCTTGTGGTGGTGCTGCAAAAAAAAAATGTGCTACTTGTGCAGTATTACTGTACTCTGTACTGTAACACGCCAAATATCCTTACATATACCCTCCTTTTGTTTTTAGAACTTGGCTATAATCCAAGCCAATTCCTAAAAACAACTTGTTCTATTTTTTTTACAATATAGCAATCCAACAAAATGAATATTCATGTGCATCAATGAAAATTTGCAATCAACATTTCATCTGAGTCCATCAGTTCATAAAATGTTCCACATTTGCCTTCTCAGTGGAAGTGGCATTACTTTAAGTTTAAATTTTCCAAGTCAATTAAAAACAATGAAATAAAACAACTAACTAAAACAAATAAGTAATATAACAAGTTAAAATAAATAATTAAAATAATAAATACGTGGAACTTCATATGCCGGAACTTTTGTTTTGTCTCTTTTGGTATGTCCCGACCAGCGATGTTATTCGGTTCATTCGAGTACTCTTTCATCTTGGCAATCTTGAATCCACAGTAGTCATCTCTTTTGGCATTCCGGTTATTTTGTCTTCACCTCCACCTGGAGGCAGGCATCTTTTGGTCTTCATCCAGGGGACTCCAGGACTCCATCGTCTCCCGTGGCCTCTGATCCCGGAACCTCCGACCAAATAATGTTAATTGTCTAAATCAAAATAGAAAATAAACAGATTAAGTACATAGCACAATACTAACTTCATCCTTTTGCCGAAAATATAACATGCTTGGTAAAAATATTTCGTTTTTTTTTTCTTTCTTCTGAAATTAAACACAAGTTAAAAGAAAACAAACACATATAAAACAGCATTCAATATTTAATACACTTTCTCTCTGCACACCAACCATGAGCTTCCATTATATGTGCATTTATTTATTTATTTATTTATTTATATTTATTTTATATTATATTTTACATATACTACAGTGTTTATGTGCCATCATAACAATCAACTTTTTAACTTCTTTGTCACTGCCTCCTGATTGTACCCATTTATTTTCTCTTTTTGTGTTCAAGTGATTTTATCTGTTTCTACATGCTCAAGCCGCCTGATCTCATGTCTGGGATGGCATGGTTTGATTTGATTTACATGGACAAACTGCTCTATTGCTGTTTCACCTTCATTTTTCAAAATTTTATACACTACAGGAGAAACCTTATCTATAATTCGAAATGGCCCCTGCCAGGCTGCTAGAAATTTAGAATTTTTCTGTTTACTTTTTCCAAAATGAAACTTGTACACCTGATCCCCTACATTGTATTCCTTTACTGATGTCTTTTTGTCATAATATGACTTAGCACTGTCAGCAGCCCTTTCCAGATTTCTCTGCACAAAAGCAAATGCATGTTGCAAATGCCTCCTCAGTTCATCAATATATTCATGAACCGTGGATGCACTCACTAGAGTTTGCTCATGTGTTCTGTATAGTAGGTGTTGTGGTAACACCATTTTCCTACCTGTCAAGACCTCATGGGGGCTAACACCTGTTGCTTTGGCAGGAGTCGACCTGATTGCCATCAAAACCAATGGTAAACGCAAATCCCAGCTGGAACCTGCTTCTGCCACAAATTTCTTTAAAATATCCACAACAGACCTATTGCTTCTTTCAACTGTACCTGAAGACGCCGCCCGATATGCGATATGTAGTTTCCTTTTCACACCTAGTATTTGCCATACCTTACTCATTAGATTACTTGTGAAATGACTTCCTCTGTCTGACTCAATTCTTTGTGGCAACCCAAACCTTGAGAACACATGGTTCACCAGCAATGTGGCTGCTGTTTGCGCACTACAATCTGGTGCAGGAATGCACTCAATCCACTTCGACATCAAACATACCACACTCAAAATATAACGGTGTCCCCTGCTCGACCTTTTTAAAGGACCTACATAGTCTATTTGCAAATCTGACCATGGGAGAGTTAGGCCTCTTTTCATCAATGGTGCTCTATGCATTGGTGAAGCAGGTTTAAATTGGGCGCATACTAGACATCCTCTAGTATATAATTCCACATCTTGGGACATATGAGGCCAGTAAGCATAATCTTTTAGTATTTCTAATGTTTTTTGTGAACCTCTATGGCCTGCAGTTATGGCATCATGTGCATGGTGTAGCATTAGTCCTCTGAATGAAAGGGGTACTACCCACTGTATTTGCCCTGTTATGGACTCTCTAATCATGAGTCCATCCTGTAATCTAATTCGTGTTTTGTTCTTTAATAACACCCTCAACTCTTCTTTTCCCATACAATCTTTTTCTGTTAAAGGATTTTGTTCAGGATCTATCAAATGATTATAATAGATTCCCAAAATTTGATCATTCTTTTGTGCCTCAATCAAATCTTGGTCTGGCGTGTCATGACTCCACTGCACCACCGGTTGATCTACCTCCTTTGGTGCTTTAGAATGTGTCACTGCATCAATTTGTATTTCACCCATTAAATAATCAATATGTAGCAATTCTCCCATCACAGCCCCAATCTTAGCCAGATGGTCTGCCTTATCATTTCCCTCCTTATCCTCTCCTGGTGTTTTTAAATGCCCACGAATTTTTCTCCAGTATATTGTTAAATTATTTTCTGACACCAATTTGTCTATGGCTTGTATCATTTTTCCATGTTTAAGTGGCTTTTTGTTGTATGTAACCATGCCTCTTGCTTTCCAACCAGGCAAATACTCCACAAAGCTATTCCGTGCATAGTCAGAATCAGTCACCAGGACAATTTCACTGAACTTTTTATCAACTGCAGTAGCAATTGCTTTATAGATGGCTGCCAATTCCGCCACCTGACTGCTCCTATCTCCAATCCTCATCCCTATACTAGGAACGCCTTCACATTTCAACCAGACATTTCCTATTCCTGCCGCTAATTGTTTATTACTGTCATTTTCAATGTGAAAAGCACAACCATCCACATATACAGTTGGCAAATCCTTGCATGTTTTTTCATCAAAAGCTTTGTGTGGTGATTGTTCAAATTCCTGTAAACTAGCTTCCACTTCCATTTCATTTGGTATTTGTTCAGCTGCACAGTCATGTAAGTCAGCTAACCCTTGAGCAATTGGGCTCTTTTTATTTTGTCCATATCTTACTTCTACGGGAAAACCTTGTAATGCCAGCGTCCATGAAGTGATTCTGGATTGCGCTAGATTGCCTGATCTAATTCTTTTACTCTCCAAAAATTGCAAAGGTTGATGATTTGTTTCAATAATCACCTTTTCTCCCTGAACAATGGGGCGAAAATGTTGTAGCGCCCACACAGTGGTTAATAGGGCCTTCTCACATTCATTAAATTTCATTTCAACTTGGGAAAATGCCTTACTTGCATATGCAATGGTTTTGTGATTCAAATCGTGTTTTTGTGATAACACTGCTGACATACAATGTTCAGAAAAGCCTATTTCTATAAAGAAATCCCTGTCCTTTATGGGGTATGCTAAACATGGTGCCTTTACAAGACATTCCTTCAATCTAGCCACTGCATCAGACTGCTCTCTTTCCCATCTCCAGGGAGTATTTAGTTTAAGCAGTTTAGTCAATGGTTGAGTGATTTCTGCATAATTCTCAATGAACTTTCTGTTATAGCCTGTCATCCCTAATAAACTTTTTACTCCTTTCACATTTTTAGGATCTTTTAATCTTTGAATGGCCTCTATTTTCTTCCTTTGTGGATTTAGCCCATGTTCGGTCACTTCATGCCCTAGAAAGTTCACTTTTTTCTTGCACCATTGTGCTTTTTGCAAAGATACTTTGGCGCCTGCTTTCTGCAATTGGCCAAGCACATGTCTTATTTCATCAAAATGGCTTTTAAGGTTTTCATTTTTTATCAGGACATCATCCACATAAACTATTGTTCCTCTTTCCGCTGCATCCGGCATGGCCTTTCTCAAAAATATGCCAAATTCACTCCCACTATTGATGTACCCGAACGGAGCTCTAAGCCAGGCATATTGAGTCCTGTCAAATGTAAAGGAAAATAAGTGTTGTATCTCCTCTGCCAATGGCACACACCAATATCCAGAGGTGAGATCTAACGTGGTAAATCCATTTGAACCATGTATCTGAGCTAGGCCCTGATCAATGAATGGTAGTGGCCATCTAGATACTGGTACTCTTTTATTTAACTCTCTTAAGTCTGCACACAGCCGCCATTGACCATTTGGCTTTAACACACCTAAAATAGGCGTATTGGATGTGCTATGAATGGGCCTAATTATTCCCCGTGATTCCAAATTTTTAATAATCTCTGCCAATGATTCTAAACATGCCAGCGGTAGTCTATACTGGCGTACAAACACTGGATTTCTGCTACAACCTTCTGGTAGTGTGGCCACATGTAAATCAGTTAAACCACAATCATAAGCATCTTTTGCAAATACATCCTTAAACTCCATAAATATTTCCCTCAGATTGCGTCGATCCTCATCGCTGCCACATGCATCCGCTAAGGAGATCTGCTCTTCTACCATTCTGGAAAATTCTGGAAACTCTTCTGGTAAAGGAATCTCAGCGCTTTCCTCTAACTGTGTGGCTGTGTCTTTTTGTAGAGCTGCCACTTTTAAATATTTTGGCATATCAGCTTCCACTTCAATGGGCTGATTTCCTGTTTCATTTTCATTTAAATTAAATATTATGCAATCCTCTTGATGGCAGCACACTGTCTCATTTGAATCATAAGGATACACAGAATGAATTTTAAATATTCCTTTGGGCTGAGAGTCCAGGTGTTCTGGCAACTCGCCCTTGGCATCTACATATTTTTCAGGAATATTCCCAATCACCATGTTATTTAAATCTGCCGTATAATGTGATTTTTGTATGGCCATTCCTAATGGGGAGTTTTCCTCTAAATGAATATCCTGACAACCTTTATTATTTACCATGATTTTTACAGATCCCTCACCAATGTCTACCAATGGAATGTATTCATAATCCAGGCCTTGCTGTTTTATGGATTTATTCAGGCATACAAATGCATCAGAGCCTTTCATCTGCTGCCCATTTTTGCATTTCAGTGTTATTGCAAACTGTTTTGTAAATGCAGGAATAATAGTATCTTTCCTTATTTGTAATTCGATGGCATAAGGAACCAGTTGTGCACAATGATAAGCCCTTCTTTTGTCTTCAAATTCAGGTGCTGGCCCACCTAGGCGTGACCATATTTTTTGATTAAGGAAATCTAACACCATACACATTCTGTGCATGATGTCATTGCCCATGTAAAATTCATTTTGTGCTCCATTCACTATCCATACATTATGGTAAATTGTTTTCTGCCCAATGCTAATTTTAAGCATGCATCTGCCTGCAATTCGGTTTTCAAAGTCTGGACTGTCCAACCCAGAAACATATTGGTTTTTAATCCTAAATTTCGGGATTTCTTCCCTCTCCATAATTTTTTGCAACAATTTCTCATTAATGAAACTCCTTTCATGTTCAAGCGCTAAAGTGGCTTTTATTGTTTTAAGATAATCATTTATACCAACGTGAACCCATGGTTGCTCATCTTCCATGTGTATTTCTGCCAGAGTGGTAATGTGTTTTTCTGAATCTGTTTTAGGAACAATATTCTGTTTGCATGTATTCTCTTTTAAGTAGAAACGTAATGTGTGCTCATCTATAGCAGTCTGCCAATCTTTCCTTGGGTCCAAGTATATTTGTACAGGTAGTTTTTCATTGTCGCTCTGATCTTTGTCTTGACACATTAATATAACAGTGACACTAGGTATGCAGCTATTCTGGAGATATACCTCCACAGCATCATTTGTTTTGGCAACGGTGTGACATTCATTTATATTGCTGTTTTGTGATTTTAGTTTCTTAGGCCTCAATGGTTTTTTGGTTAAGGACCACAGCACTCCATTCACCCCATCTATGAGAGGAGACAATCTTTTCAGGCAATCTGTCCCCATCAGAAATGGAATTTCACAAATAGATGTGATCAATACCTCTTGTTTCATTCTGTGCTTTCCTATTTTTATGTCAACCTCAGTTACACCTATGATGGGCACCTCCTCCCCATTAAAGTTATGCACTGGGCCTTGATTTGCCTTCACTGTGATCTGACTCTGTGGAGGCCTCCCTTCATTGATACTCTTTACCAGCTCCTTGGACATAATTGTGGCCTGTGCGCCAGTGTCAATCATAGCGAAGGTGTGGCATTTTTCTTCTACAGTGATGGGTGCATAATATCTGTCCTCAACTTCCTCTAATACACATAAGAAATGTGAATTCTTACTGATTTCAGGGCTCACCTTTCTCAGGTCTTTTTCACTTTTGGCTAAGCACATTGGTAAATGAAAAGACATTTTTCCCTCCTTTTTACCCATTTCTGTGCGAGATATTTTATTCATTTCTCCATGATCAGAAGTTTTTTTGAGTGTGGCCACTGTTCGCCCATCCATCTGGGTAACATCAGAGACCACATTACAACCTTCCAACTGAACATGTGTAACAACATCATTCAGCAATTTGTCATTTTTTAATTCTGTGCATTTGTGATCATTTAGTGTAATACCAGCCCTTTCAGCCTCTTCAAAAATATGTGGCTCAAAGAATTCTTCAGGTGATTGACTTGTACCCTCCTTGTGAGTATTTCCTTTTTCTGTCTGTGTTTGGTCATTGTTTTGCTTGCCCAGGGAAGGAGCTATGGCATCCCCACTTACTCCCTGTTCACTGGTATTCCCCATGCATGAGTCATTTTTCTTAAATCTGTTCCTTTGTTCTTTTGGAATTCCTAATGTTTCTTTTTCATTTGTGCAAATCTTTACTGTTTTATTTAGCTCTAAGTTAAACCGTACCTCTTTTTTAGAAGTATTTGCACTTTCCGTCACAATTTCATTTACTGGTACTTTCATTTTTAATCCATTAGGCATCTCAGAGTCGTTATGCAAAATTATATCAGAGCAATCTGTCATTTTGGCACTCCAGTTATCATGAGTACTTAGTCACTTTTCGGAAGCCCCCCGGTCATTGCTATGGCCATCAGCCCCCTCTTTGGAAGGTTGTTTTTGCGCTGTATAGAGCTTTCCTATTTGCTCAGCTAACATTTTCACTTGGGCCTCAAGGCACTGGAACCTTTCCATCTCTCTAGGATCCTCTTTCTGTGGCCTAGGTCGATATTGGTTGTTTTCCCCCTGATTGGATCTATTCTGATACCTCTCAGGTGATTGACGTCGGTTGGGATGGTTTCTGAACTCTTGATTCATTTGTGGAGGGGAGCGGGTTGCACCCATCCTTTGATTATAGTCCCCTGGTGGGGAATCATTGTACTGGCGTGGATTGTAGTTCACGTTTTGCCTCATGTCCTGTCTCTCAGATTGTGGGTACTGGCCCCTATGTTGATTTCCATTATCATTAAATCGATCCACATATCGGGGCCTATCCTGATTACCATATATCATGGTGTTGGGATCAAACCTACTCTGTGTCCCCAATGACTGGTAGGGACCATCATTTCTTTGATCTTGATTTTGTCTCTGGTTATTGTTCATACCTGCCATATCAGGCCGATATCTTACCCGGGGTCTATCCCCTAAATATCTAGGGCTGATGTAGCTCTCTCTATTACTAGGATCATGTGTTTGGAACATTGGTACAGGAAATGGCGATCTTTGTTGATTACCCCTTTGTTCAGGTGTCACATTTTTACCTTGACTTTGAGCAGACTCAAGGGACATTTTGGCTGACCTGATTTCCATTACTGTGGCTGAGGGTTCTTTAGATTTAGGCCTAGTATCTTTCATTTTATCACTTTCTCTACCCTGACAATAGAGTACCTCATATAGCTTTGTGCTTTGATGTACAATCCATTCAAGGGACTTGTCACGGTCAAATTCACGGACCAATTGGGATATGATGTCTTTCTGTAGCCCATAGAAGTATGCAGTTTTAAACTCATTGGAATTTGATTCAAAAGATACATCAAAACGAGAGAATGCTCTTCTTAAGTCTTGTAAAAATTGGCGAGGGGATGTATTAGGTCCAGCAGTAATTGTGTACGCGACTTTCTTTGCCTCCTGCAATGACTGAAAAGGAGAAAAATGACGCCTAATTTCTTTTTCAAACTCCAGCCATGTCATATTCTGCTGTTCATTTAATCCCCTTATGATGCTGGCCGTCGGGGCATCTAAAGTTAAATGAAAATATTGTCTGTACTGTTCCCTAGGTATCTGGAGTGCTTTAAAAATGTCATGCACCGCTTCTAAGTGATCCTCAATGCAGCATTCACCTCCCTTTTTAAATGGTTTGATCAGGGCTTTAATGGATTTCATTATTTTTATGGGGCTACTTGTTGCAATGCATGGAATTGCACTATTTTGTGAGTCAATCCTGTTTTCAGGTGTATGAGATTGGTGACTGCCCCCAATGGGAGTATCAAATCCCCCAAGGGCGCTGCAACCAAGTTCAGTCACCGGCCCAGTCACTGGGGCACTAGCTCTTTGGGCAGAGCTAGAATTCACCTCCACTCCATTGAATGTGGTACCCTGCCGCCTCTCTTGGGACCTGGGAATGCACATTTGCTGTTCTAAGTCCTTACACTTTTTAAGGAGTCTATTGGCTTCATCATGCAAATAATTATTTTCATCACTCATTTTATTAATCACCTCCTGCATTTCGCACATTTGCATTTGGCATTCATTGAACTCTTTATTTCTCTTGTCTCTTTCTTGAATCATTTTAATCATTTCTTGTTCTGCACTCTGGAGATCACCTTCTTTTTCACAATGTTCTTTTTGTAAAATCTGCATTTCTGAAACAACCTCATCTTTATCCTGCCTAATGTGATCCACTAAGGCTTTTAAGTGTGCCAATTCTTGCTCACTATCTTCAAATTGTTTCTTGCTTTTGGATAAGTGAGTATCAAAGTCTCTGCATTTTAATTGCATGTCTTTTTGGCATACATCCAATTCTGCTCTCAACATTTCCTGATTTTTACTTGCCCCCTCTAATTCAGTCTTTAACCTGTTAATTAGCTGAGTATCATTCTCTTGCATTCGCAGGGATTTGTTTAAAATAAACCATATTTTGCCGCATAGCCGTATTAAACAGTCTTTCTCTGCACTTTTATCGGCTGCATTCAATAATCTTGTAAGGCAGACCTGAATTATGCTGCCTTCTGCAAAAATATTGTCTAGTTTTTCTTTCTGCACCTCACCCTGAATGCGGTTACTCCATTCTAACGTACTATTCGAAGACCAATTCCCATGTGCAAATAACTTTGCCTCTAAATATTGCACTAGATCTGAGAATGTGGTTTCTCTTTGTGACATTCTGAAATTCGTTTTTAGTGGCACACTGCTATTATAAAATGGGTTCCCTTTAATGTGCAAATGGCAGTGTGAGACACACTTGCCACGCCCAGTAGGTACTCTGTGATCACTTTCCCGGCCTGCAACGCACCATAAATATGTAGGGTATTTTGTGGAGATTTGGGGCCTGACGGTATTTTATTACCGCCGAAAAATAACTTAGCAATAATCACTCTTTGTATTCAGATTTGGCCATGTGCAACAATAATACAATGGACATGCATTATTTCAGCACCCAGACCTGCATATTTGGTATACGTGGTTGGTGGTATTTTGGTGAGCATAAATCCCTTGTTTTATTTGTGGCCCCAATGTCCAGAATCCCTTATCTTTGCTTAGATTTTTCGTGTGATCACTAGAGAGACCTCAGACCTGCATTCTAGGAAGACCACATTTTCCTGTGATAGTGTTGGTGTGCCACCATGGGCGAACTCACTGACTTATTTACGACAGAGAGCTATATGTGGTAGTCTTGTGGTAATTTCCACTACCTTATATACGGTAGGGAGCTATGTTCAGAGAGTCTCTCTTCCCGTTGGCTCATGTACCTCCAACAAGCTATGCTACAGTCACTCACAATTATTCATACTGATTTTGACATGCACACATCTGTCTTAAAATGACCATTGCACTGTTTAAAAATCTCCCCACATCATCAGCATTGTAATGGTAAACAATAAACATCACCCGTCTGTTTTCAAATATTTTTCTGTATTATAAAAGTTGTATTTAAAAACGATCTCATTCTTTACAGAAATAAAATGGTACAGTCAAAGCATTGTCTGTGACACTCTGCAAAGAGAGTGGCGGAGAACAGAACTCAAATTGCAACATTAGCACTTGATTAAGACACGCACAGGAATCCTACACTGACTGCATATTACCGTACACACTCAGCTCCCACACTTCTCATTACCTTATCTTTTTAGTTGTTCTCTTTGTGAATGTGGCTCTCTTGGATTAACTCCAGCAAAAAGGAACGCTTGCCTTCTCAAGCCGGGGTCATTGCCTGGAATTCTCAGCTTTTTCAGATAGGAATGCCTCAGCCAGTGGAAAGGTTTTTCTTTCAGCTCTCCCCAATCTCGACTGCAGCAGGACACAGGAATCTGCATTCAGTCAGGACCCCACAGCCAGGTCTTCTCCCCAGTAGTGCAGAAAGATGTCTGCCTGTCTTTTTCCCTGATACTGCCCACTAAAACTCTCCTCTCAGCCCTCTGTATGACGTGTCCCAATGAAATCCATCATCTCTCATCCTCCTACTCTTCAACAATAGCTTCGCTTATACATTTGCAATTGTTGCAAATCTGACTTCCTTCTTCCTGCAGTTACTGTGCACAAAAACACGGAGAATCAGGCAGAGAAGAGAAGAGAAAAAAAAATCTGCACACACATTTAAATGGTTTTCAGAGTATGCCTAATTCTGCAGTGGAGAACACATTTTATTAGTGGGTTATGTTAAATAAGGTTTTATTAGTCAGGTTAATTGTTAATAGGTTAGCTGTTAATTTTCAAATGTGTCTCTAGCAATATAGGCATTTCAGGTGAAAAATAGTGTGCATTTTTAAATGAGCACGTGTGCTTTTAACTGTAAAAATAGATTTGCATCTTATATGTTAAAATCGTTTTTGACTGAATAGCCTGTCTTTCCTTGTTAATCTGGCAACCCATATAGCAATGCACCGCACCCTTGTGGTGGTGCTGCAAAAAAAAAATGTGCTACTTGTGCAGTATTACTGTACTCTGTACTGTAACACGCCAAATATCCTTACAGCAAACATTGCTATGGTGCAAAAATGCATTTAAAGAAATATGTTTTCTGCACCTCGGGAATTTTTGACCAGTTGCTAATTGCACTTGCACCTGTGCAAATTTCTGCAATACCAGACTGTACATCATGTGATAAAGCTGTGCAAATCCGATCTGAACTCATGCTAGCAGTGCAAGGTGCCACATAGTTGAGCTTTATCCTATTAAACTGAAACAGGTCAAAATTCAGCTAAAATGGCAGCCCAGAATCCTTGTTTGTTGTTAGATTCAAGGTACAGGCAAGGTGCAAGCGCAAAGGTTTAGGGGCTCAGCTAACGGAAGCCGAGTTGGATTAGGGAAAGACGAGATGGTGACGGAGCGTGAAGCCAAAAGACCTGTTGCAGCACAAAAAGGATTTTGCTAGAACGGTATGCTAAGGCAGTGTCATGGCGGTTTTTGTGGGTAAGGCAACGTATCCAGCCCCGAGCCTGGAGTCAATGGCGTTTCCGCCAGCTGTACATCAGGTTGTCGGGAGGCAGGTAAACAGGAATTTAGTATAACAGAATGGCGTTGAGAAGAGGTATTACAGGGTCTGCAGGTTAGATGCTATGTATGCACTGGCGTAACAGGGGCCCCCGCAGGCCCCGCGGTGCGGGGGGCCCGTCAGCACATGTCCTGGGAAGGGCCCCCACTTGTAGAAAAAAAAATAAAAATATTTTTTTTGCAAAAAAAAAAATCTTTTTTTTCTTTTTGAATTTACTCTGCATTTATAAAGAAATCATTTCTGTAACAGAAATAATTTCTTTATGAAGGCAGATTGACTACAAAAAGAAACTTTCTTTTTGAAGTCTGAGGGCTGCGCCCTCCCCATGGCATGGAAGTCCCTAGGCTGGAAGCCTCCATGTCATGGGGTGTGGAGAGCCCTATGACTTCAAAAAGAAATAGTTTATTTTTGAAGTCACTCTGCCTTCACAATTAAATTATTTCCGTTATGGTTTGGTCCTTAACGGAAATAATTTCTTTATGAAGTCAGAGTGACTTCAAAAAGAAACGATGGGCCTCATTACCAGTTTGGTGGTAACCGTGCTGTTGCTACCAGCAGGTTGCCGCTGGACCCGTAATGATTTACCGGTGCCCGACTTCCCAGTAACACCGGGGGATTACAACCCCGGCAGTCTGGGAAGTCAGGCGCCGGCAAATGTTAAGTCCCCATTTCCATAAAGTCCTATGGCACTCTAAGGGAATGGGGACCACAGAAGCACCGGCACAATTGATAACGGTGCCAGTGTTTCCGTGAAAACTATGCGGGTGGGTGCCGTTCTGCCCGGCAGGTCTGACCTGCCGAGCAGGATGGCACCGCCAACAGAGCTGTAATATCCCGGCCCGGAAACAACGGTGCCGGTAACCTTACCAGCACCGTTGTTTCCAATCCAGCATAGTTGTAATGAGGCCCAATTTCTTTTTGAAGTGTTAGGGCTCCCCTCAACCCCATGACGTGTGCGTCAGTGTATGTTGAAAGGGTGCACACTTAAATTTATAGGTGGCTGCCTGTGTGAGTGTATGGTGAAAAGGTGCACACGTAAATGTATGGGTGGCTGCCTGGGTGTGCCTGTATGGTGAAAGGGTGCACACTTAAATGTATGGATGGCTGCCTGGGTGTGCCAGTATGGTGAAAGAATGCACGCTTAAATGTATGGATGGCTGGGTGTGTGTATATGGTGAATGGTGTGTGTGCTTGCTTTTAAGGGCGCAACAAAACCTACATTTCGGGGGGCTAGCCCTTCAAATGTTGGGAGGGGCGCCACCTTCATGGGCAATGGGGGAGGGCAAACTTATTTGTTTGGGGCATCTAATTTCTTTATGAATTTTAATGAGACTATTCTAGTGCAGCTTCAATGTTACAAGCAGTTAACTCTCTCCTTTAAGGATGAAAGCACCCACTTATGGGCTGCTGTGAGAATGAGTGGTCTGCAGTTCCCTTTCTACCGTTCCAATCAATCCTCTGGCATGCAAGTATTAAACCCACATCACAATTTCAAATGCCTAAACAATTTGGCATTTGAATGAAGGTACTAACAGCGGAGTGTGGAGGCAGAGTGTGGAGTCTGCAGGAGGCAAAGTCTGTTTTTTCTGTCTATTCTTGGAGGAGGCAACAGAAAACTGTTTATAATCCACTACTGGCCGCGGAGCGGGCCGCGGAGTGTGGAGGCAGAGTGTGGAGTCTGCAGGAGGCAAAGTCTGTTTTTTCTGTCTATTCTTGGAGGAGGCAACAGAAAACTGTTTATAATGCACTACTGGCCGCGGAGCGGGCTTTGGAGTGTGGAGGCAGAGTGTGGAGTCTGCAGGAGGAAAAGTTTGTTTTTTCTGTCTATTTTCTGTCTATTCTTGGAGGAGGCAACAGAAAACTGTTTATAATCCACTACTGGCCGCGGAGCGGGCCGCGGAGTGTGGAGGCAGAGTGTGGAGTCTGCAGGAGTCCGCGGGATCAGGCAGGTAAGAACAATTACACGTTGGAATAGTGTTTATAAAATAAAAATAAAAAGAGAGCCATAGATTGCAGCTGATTGAGTATAACTGAAAGCCATCAGAAGTGAGTTGACATTACAAAGGAAATTTAGACTGCGGAATCCCGTTTAAAATCGGTGAAAAGTGTAGCGAGGGGGGACTGCGGGAATCTGTCCTTTGACCCCCTCACTACAAATAAAAGGGTTTTCGAATACATCAAAGACGAGGGAAAACACTATACCATTAGACATTGTACTCTCCTTTTCGATCGAGAAACGTGGTACGGAACAAAGCAAGTTGCACTGACGTTGCACCCAAGGTACGGTGTGTACCGCATATCAGGAAGAGAACAGTGTGGGGGGACTGCGGGAGTCTATCCTTTGACCCCCACAAGCTCAAAGAAACATCAACCTGCCTCCTCCCAATATCTCGACACTGACCTACCTTGTAGCGAGGCTGCCGAGTCCATCTGCAGCACGTGCGTACCGACAGGGAGAGAGGACGCCTGTGTAGAGCGAGAGACGGGGAGCACAGGCGGTACCGGTTACACGCATGCAGTGTGTGCCGAGCGCGGAGCAACATCTGACGGAAAGAAAGCGTAGGGGGAAAGGGACGAGGGATTGAGAAGATCAAGGCTGCCCGTGGAAGAACAGGGTGAAGCATTGGAAATGACGGCCGGAGCGGAAGAAGCCAATGCATCATTAACCCTGCAAATACCAAGAAGAAACAAGAGACAAACATCTAAACTAATGTTAGGAAATGCAAAGAAACAAGATGAAAGTCATAATAGTGTTATGGAAGAGGGATACAATCTGAGCCAGGTGGAAATACTGGATTGCACACCCCTTAAAGAGAAAGAAACCATTAAGGGAGAAAATAACAATACAGACAGCAAAAACCATGAAGTATTGCTACCAATAAAAGACAAAACAGGTGATACGCAGAAAGGAGAAACTATGCAACAAATTTGCGACCAGCAGAGCAACAAAGGGACAAATCCAAAAACAACAAATGCTGAAGAAGCAATTAATCCCCAGAGGAAGAGGGGAAAGGAGCAAGTGACAAAAACAGACAAAAAGGAAATAAAAGAACCGGCAACATCCATCGAACAAAAGCTTGGTGCAAAAAGCTTAAAGCAAGAAAGTGATACCAGTAAACATGAACAGCCAATAGTATCACAGAAAGAAAAAGCAATTAAGGCAAAAGAGCAATGGAAATTGTACTATCAAAGAGCGTCCAAATCAGAAAGATTTATAAAAGAAACTGCTCCAATTAGTCAATGTCGAATGGAACGTCTATCGCTGGATTTAACAGAAATTGAAACATTGATGGAATTACAACAAATAAATAGGAACAACAGAAAACAAGCTAATTTAGCTGAAAGAACATTAGAAACAAGTAATGAAACCAATAGTTGGCAAAACCATACTGACTTAAGTTATACAACCACAAACAAGATACAAAGAGCAAATAAGGAAACAAATGCCAAGAAAACAAACTACATGCCAGAGGAATCTGTTGGCGATTGTCCACCTAAGCCAGGAAATAAACAAGAGTCAGTGGCTACATCAATGCTGGATCTACAGAACATGCTGATAGCTGTAACAACACAAACAATGATACCTTACATAAAGCTACAAGAAGCAAGTCATGAAACAATGAAAGAACACACTACGATACTCAATTCCATATCCACCAAACAAAAGAATTTAGAACTGCTGGTATACAAACTACAAGAACGGCTCAGCATAGAAGCAGAAAACAGCTATATATGGCAACAAAGACTGGCAGAGATAGCAAGACAAGATAGAACGGACAAAGCAACCCTTATGGAAGCCCTAATTTTGTTCACAAAAACATCCATAACGAAGAATAACATTGAAGGAAAAAAGAGAAAGATCAAAAGTTGGGAGCACATAAGATAGGCTCCGCTAAGATAATAGGAGACAGCACACAGAATAGGAGAGAGAACAATTATAATGATGAAACAGACAACCTGAACGACATGCTCCTAATAGACTTGACACCCGAAGAACTTAAGACAAAAATAAATAAAAAACCTATAAACCGGACAGCGGAATTAACAACACATACAATATACCCGCAGCCTGAGACAACACAAGGGAATGTGAATTATAGCATATTCGAACAACAGTCAATGAATAATTCAAATAAAACAAAAACGCAAATGGCTAAAAAACAGACAAAAAAACAACAAAGAGGATCTAGAGCATTTCTCAGGAACCTAGCCCAAAGTGCTAAAGATAATAGTAAAAAACCACAGCTCCAAAAACACAAAGAAATGAGTATAGTGGATACAGTAACAAAAGAAAGCGAAGCAAGAACAAGAGGAGTAGAAGAATCCACCCAAACCCAAGAAATAATAAGCGAGGGCGATAACATTCAATCTATGAGCGTCTCATCAAGTGAAGAAGGAAATATTGAATCACTATTGAACCTTTCCACTTATTCAACACAGGAACCAGAGAAGGTTAGAAATGAAGACAAAAGCGGAGAAGGGCAACAGGAACAACAACCAAATCCTGCATCTATGCTGATAATTGACTGTTATGAGGAAACTATTACAGAATCATATATATCAATTGAGCTATCCTGTGAAGAAATTTCAGATGAAGAACTGTACACAGGAAATCGCACTTTGAACACAACAGGAAAAGAGAGAATAGACCAGGAACAACAGCTCGAAGAAACAAACAAAAACAGAGATAGACGAGCTGACCGAAGAATGAAACAGCCTAGGAACGAAGAAAGATCAAAACTTGAACAACTCCAATTTGTTGACCCTTACTACAAGGAAAGTGTAATGAGATTAAAGCTAGAAGGAAGATCTGAAAAAGAGGCTAACATTGTGATGAACAGAACTAATCTATTACGCCTCTTCAAGGCAATTCCAAAATTGGAAAAACTAAAATCAAAAGATCTGAAACAAATCGAATTTAGAGACGAACAGAGATTGGACAAAATCTGGATATATTGTTGCTCAAGAGAATTGAAAAGTTTAATATCATCATGTGCTGAAGAACTGGAAGAAAGAGGATTCAGAGTGTCAAATGATGATAAAACGGACAACGACACGAAAGAAATATCCAGTATGACGCAGCAAGAGAGTAATGGAACATACTGGGATATCAGCAGTGATGAAAGCAACTTACATAATGAAAATAAAGGATGGAGCGAAATAGAGGAAGTAAGATGGTACAAGGACGAGAAAAAAAGAAGGAACTCAAAACAGTACAAGGATAAAACACCGAACAAATGGAATTTTGAAAAATCACCCTTCTGGCGGGAAATTAGTATGGAAAAGAGCAGAAATGAAGAAACAAAAAAACCGAGACAATAACAACGAACAGGAAATAACATACAAGAAGTAACTATATGCTCTTGGAATACTAGGGGACATTTACATCTATTCCAAACGGAACGACCAGAGTTAAACTCAGCAGAAGTGATATGTTTACAGGAGACATGGTTAACAACTCCCCCAATATGTGAAGGATTTCTAACATACATGAATCCTGCTATTAACAACAATGGAGGCAGACCGTCAGCGGGACTTATTACCCTAATTAGTCAGGAACTGACAACAGAAATTATCGAATACCAGAACATTGGAAATTGGGCGCAAAACACATTAATCAAAAGACAAGTGATGGTAGAACTACAGTGGAACAAAGAGTCCAAAAGGACCCAATACCTAAACATCCCCAATATATATTGGAATCCAAAGAAAGTACCAGAAGAAATGGTAATAGATTCTATCTTCACTAAGATAGACAGCATTGCACAGGAGCATCAAGATGTAGAATTTATTATATGCGGAGACCTCAACCTGCATATATTTGATGACAAAGGAGATCTAATAGCAGATCAACTGTTGGAAAATAGAGCAGGAAGGTGGATAATAGAGACACGCAATAGAAACTTCGAAAGATGGGATGCCCTCAATGTAGCAAAAAAACCAATACCAACATGGTCAAGAGGGGAAAACAAATCAATCATAGATTATATCTATACTAGCAAGGGAATTACCCAAGTAAAAATCGAAGCCAAAAATCTATATAGTGAACTTAGCGACCATTACATACTAAAGCGCGCATGGGAAATGAACAAAGAAGAACGACGCAAAATAAATATCCCTAAGTTGACACTAGTAAATAGAATGAACCGTTTGAGAATCCCGCATAACAGACTAACCGAAATAACAGAAACATTAACGAATTTAAAGAAAGAAGATTCAAATAAAATCAATTATGGGTGGTTAACTGACCAATTTCAAATGAAACAGCGATTGAATCATCCATCCAAACCTGAGCGAAAATATATTTACAACAAAGATATCGCAGAAAAGAAAAAGGAAAAAAATGAATCCATTAAAAGAGCACAAAAAGAATCACCTCAAACCAAAAAAAGAATAATTGGCTAAGCAAAACAAAAATCCAAAAATTGGCATAAAAATGCCAAAATGATGCAAGACCAAGAAAATGCCGAATCCATGATGGCCTCCCTGAAAAACCATAACACCAGACGTTTGTGGGAACTCTTGAAATCGAGTACAAAGGCTGAAAATGCAACGATAGTGGATGTTCCAGAAGCAGCGTGGATAGAGTATTTCACAGCTCTCTACGAAGAACGAACAACAGTAATAAAGAAAACTCAACAACATTTGACAAAGCAATGGAACATTAGATACGATATTGAAGACATTACCAACATAATAAAAAAACTAAATACATCAAGGGCACCGGGGCCAGATGGCATGTCGAATGCAACATTAAAACAAAATCCAGAAGTTTGGGCACAATTCTGTGGTAAAATTATAGATCTGATTAACCGCACGAAAAAGGTCCCAGAGTCCTGGAAAATAGCAACACTAATCCCAATATACAAACAGGGATCATCAAAAGAACCAAAGAATTATCGACCACTGGCGCTCCTAGATCCGCAAGGGAAAATTTTTGCTAACTTGATACTGACAGAATTAAACATTTGGGCAAAACAAACAAAACATCAAGCGGTGCGCCAAACAGGATTTGTGCGCAATGTTGGAACAAACGTGAATCTCATGATTCTAAATCTGATGAAACAAGAAGCAGAAAGAACAAAAACAAATACAATAGTAGCGTATGTCGACTTGAGCCTTGCCTATGATAAAATCAATAGAGACCTGCTGTGGAAGAAACTAGAACAATGGAGATGCCCTAGTGACATCCTAGAACCAATTAAACTTTTGTATTCCAACACAAAAATACAAGTAAGAATGACAGCGGATGGAATAATAACAAAGCAAATAAACCCCTGGCATGGTCTAAAGCAAGGGTGTCCGCTAGCAGCCGCACTGTTCAGTTTGTTTACGTCGGATTTTGAAGAGGCTATAAATACACCAACCATCAATCCACCAAAATTAAATGCGACTGCAGTACCTTGTTTGATCTATGCAGACAATATCATCTTATTAGCAAAAACACCGTGCGGATTACAAAAAGCTCTTAACAAAACCTATGAATACATGGAACAAAATGAACTGACAATAAACACTAAGAAAACAAGAATCATGCACCTAACAAAGAAGAATTCAAATGGGAAAAAAAGATTCCAATATTACCTCCAGGAAGAGAAACTGATCCAGGTTACAACTTATAAATATCTAGGGATATGGATCAACCAATCTCTGACAGAAGCACCATGGGCAGAACAGCTAAAAGCAAAAACTAGAATGTTAGCCAGACAAGGTCTGTCAATACATAAGAAAATCGGAAAATTTTCGGTTAAACCAGCGGTAACCTTTTATAAGCAAAAAGTGACAGCGATCCTTGCATACGGTGCGGAAACTATGATTAACCATGATAGAACCATATGGATGAAATTGGAAGCGATTTATTGGAGAAAAGTACTAAGTTACCCCAGAACATGCCTATGATACGGATACGCTATGAATTGGGCCTCCAATCATTAGAATCAATAATCAAATGGAAAATAATAGACTTCTACAGAAAAATGAACAGCGAAGAAAAGATACCGGCATTGGAAATCCCAAGAACTTCAAAAGTACACGTCAACGATGTTACATTGGACAAATGGAAAGAAGCAGCCATATGTATATGTAACAAAAAGGAATCACACTGGAGACGTTGACGAAAATGCCTCAGATCGCAAAAACGAAGCTGAGTAGAACCGATTGGATTGAAACTCAAGTGCAGAAAGATCAATATAAAATGACACTCAAATGCGAGGGAGAAGAAAGAGCACTTAATCAACTTCCAAATTACTTAAAATTATATCCGGATCGAAGAATTAGAGACATGTTCCTAAGATTCAGACTGAACCTACTGCCAACAAGAGAAGTACAGGGGAAATGGAGCCAATATAAAAGTGCAACTGCAGATTCTGCCAAACAGGAGGGAAAACCGAAACGCTCTATCACGTAATTATGGAATGCGAGGCACGAAATCAAAAGAGACAGCTCTTTAGCGCCAAATACTCGAGTGCCACAGTAGAAATGGAAAAAGAAGAAAGATGGAGTCACATCTTAATAGGAAATAATAGAAAGATGGTTGCAACCATAGTTCACTTCTGGGAAAACATTACGCTGGACAATAGTAACAGTAATGAAGAAGGATAAAAGATAAATGATGTCTGGTGTTTGTTTTTGAAATTTTTTAGAAGGAGAATAATGTAAACGGAATGTGAATGATAAATGTAAGGTTTAAGATTTAAACCAAATGCATTTTAATAAAAAAAAAAAATTGCATTATGTTAGTAATTGCTGGGTTCTTGTTAACAGCGAAACCCAGGTGCCGTTTAACATCTGTGTCCTGTTCTGTGTGGCAACTGCTTTGAAGGTCAGCCAGGTTGAGTCAACATAGCCCAACATTTCGGGGGGCGGGGGGAGTGATGAATCCTTAACCAACTTAATGGTGTTGCACCAATACTCGTCTTTAATGCCTGGATTACTTATTGGTAATCTTCATTACTCCTAGCCCTATTCTTCCTCGTCCCAGTGTGTATAAGACAGTACTTGTGTATAAGGCACTCTGCTTCATACATAAGTACTGGGATGAGGTAGAGGTACATGGAGATAATGCCTGATTTAGCTACCTGTAATCTTCATTACTCCTAGTCCCACTCTTCCTCATCCCAGTACTTACCTATGAGGCAAGGAGCCTCAACCTTAAGCTCTGGGGCAAGAAAGAGGGATGTGGAGGTAATTCTGGGCCAAGGAGCTGATTTTGGAGGTTGGGGTGGTAGGGAGAGGGGATGTGTGGGGGGGGGAAGGTTGTACGACAAATTATAATGGCTGTCCATGTCCAGGTTAAGCAGGCATGATATGTGGTATTAGTGGCTAGAGAGGAATTTTGGTGCAGCCAGTCTAGTAATTCCTCAGTTTGGTATGGCCTTTTTTTTTTAATGGGCATTTATGATAAAGCAGTCCTGCTAAGTGAATTACCTGGCTAGACTGCCATTTGGATGCTGCCAGTCTAGCCGTTTCTTACTGTGGCATTGTATATTTTCTGGGCATCTGTGATCAAATGATATGATATAAATCATTTATAACGCGCCTGCACACAAGTGTTTCTAGGAGCGACAAGACAAGGGATGGAAGATAGAGGAAGGACAAGACAAACAATCTTACTAGGCCTTGTGTCATTCAGATCGTGCAAGTGCGAGAATGGGAAGTGCAAGGGAGAGGGGAGGGAAAAACAATGCAGCAATGCTCAGAGTAATTGCAGTGAGGGCAGCGCGGCTCTGGGTAGTGCAAGGAGGACAAGGCAGAGACGTCTTTATGGGAGGGCAAAAGCGGCACTTGCCCAGGGCCCCACATTGGAGGGGGCCCCTTCAAGGCTGCTTGTTCTAAAGTAAGATTCCATTGTTCACCAGACTTAAATAGCACACACCATGATATTTCATGACATGCTGCAGAGGCGCTAAACCTCTGTTCATTCTGCAGTGATCAATTAATGATGTAATGCTTTCTGTATTACATTACTGTTTGGATCCTGAACTAATTGCTAGCACTGAACGAGTGCTATTGTGTTGCTTAAACCTGCACTGCGAGCCAAGGCAGAGGCTCTTGCAGGAGATCGACTGCAGCGCTGAGGAGGCGGGGCTTGTGCCCTTGACGTGACTTATCACGTGACTTTTTACCAGCTGAAAAAGCTTCGCCGTTCCCCCGAGCGGCGCATTACTGTTTGGATCCTGAACTAATTGCTAGCACTGAACGAGTACTATTGTGTTGCTTAAACCTGCACTGCGAGCCAAGGCAGAGGCTCTTGCAGGAGATCGACTGCAGCGCTGAGGAGGCGGGCTTGTGCCCTTGACGTGACTTATCACATGACTTTTTACCAGCTGAAAAAGCTTCGCCGTTCACCCTTGCGGCGTTAAGCCCGACGGTGAAAAGCACATTGGCTGTTGTGCGGCTGTTGGGCACTGGTGGTGCACTGAGGGAGACTGCCGAGGTAACTACCTCTTTGATCCCTCCAGGATTCTCAACTAAGCCAAACATCAAGTGCGGACTCAAACATCACGGTGCACGTACAGGTAACCAGCCCACACTATCTTTATGTGAATACTGAAAAATTGCTTTTATAAAACGGGAGAGTGAGGAAGGCGAAGATGTCAGACTAGAGCTAGGCATTGCCTTAGTGCCAAAAGGCCAAGGTATTTTGGGAAAGCTAAAAGCCCTAAACTCTCCCTAACCTTCTTTTTCACTGTAATTTGCTGGTTATTCTAGGCAAACCTTTCGGGAGTGTGGCAATAAGCTGCCACAGCCCAAGGTAGCGGTGCTGCTTAAAAAGGCGGCTCCTTATCTATTCCCTCCCTTGGACTTGAATAGAGCTAAGAAAGGAGCTGTAACTAGATCTATTTTGGCTAAGAGAATGCCGGGTAAGGCAACAAATCGAAACAAAATGGCAAGGGGGAGGAAACCTTATGGCCTGCGATCTAATAAAGGACCTATAGCGGACTTGAGTAAAACTCCTATGGCGGAAAATGGAGATATAAATGCCGCAGGAGGCAAAGAGGTGGCCCCCCTAAAGGGCCCGCTGGATGCATATTTTCCCAGTAAACCACAGGAGGGAAGGCACGCGATTGGCCCAAAAAAAGGGAACACGCCTCAAATAGAGGGAGAAGGTAGCTACCTACCATTGGATCTTGATAATGACTCCCTGTTACAGTTGTGCTATGCCCATCAGGAGCAAGTGGGTACACAAGAGGGGAAACAAATGGAGGAAATAGCCGGAGGGTCCCCTGTCCTCAGTGATTTTATACTAGACACCCCGGCGCCAAGAGGAACTACGTTGCCGATCCTGGAGAAATTGGCTAAAACCCCACTGTTGGGGGATGAGGAACACCCCATTCTTGTATCCTCTGCCTCGCAAACAGACCCTCCCTTGTCCTCCCCCTCACCATCTATTGTCCCTATACCCCCATCAAGGGACCCACGTTTATCGGCTAGCCCAAATATGGCCTTCGACTCTGGAAATTCTGTACATGACCTTGCACCACCAGATTATAGTACTCACGAAACATCACAATCTGGGAACTCAACACTTAACTTTGCCATCAAAATATTGTTAAAACTCTGTGGTAGGATCCATGAAGATCAAAAAGCTCAGGGGAGAGTGGTCCTGGCTCTCTACAAATTGCTGAGTGTCTCTATCAAATCACCAATCAACCCCTGCATTGACTTGCGGGAACTACCACTCACTGCTATACCTCCAAAGGGTCGGGGAAAGACAATCCCAAGACCAACATTAGACAAAGAAACCACGATGGAGGAGGAACATGAACCTCCCCTTGCGGGGGAGGGGGTGGTGGAAAATAGAACACAGCCCTCCAGAAAACAGAGAAGACAGGCAAAGAAAGCTGAGGAAAAAACCAACAATTCCCCCCCCCGAAACTCTACCCCGCGGCCACCAGCTAAAAACCTATCTAAAAAACAACGTAAACGGGTGGCCAGAAGGAAACGAAGATCGGCCCAAACAGTGGGCACATTAACCAGCTGGTTAATGGAGGAACAACTGGGACAACCCAGTCAGCACTCAGAAGCCCAGATGTCAAATTGCTCAGAATTAGGAGCAGGGTTACAAAACTCTGTACCTATACCCAGGCAGGCAACTGAGGCTGCCGTACCGACCCCTTCTTTCCCCCAACACATTCCTACCAAAATTCCTTGTGTGGAGAATAGGGGGCCCTCGAGTCTTGAAAAGCTGGACATTAAACTGGGCATCAAAAATGTTACCATAGCGCCCATTGAGGGCGAAAAAATGGGCATTCAATTAAATAGATCTGCACTCTTTGCTCTTCTTTCAAAAATCCCATCGCTGAGGTTACTAAATAATAGCGATGTCAGCTTTGTTGAACCCTCGCTCCAAAAGAGAGTAAAATTAACCACAATTCACTGCTGCTTACCAGAGACAGCTGCCATGATAAGGGCAAACTGGTCGTCCCTAGAATATCTGGGATACAAATTAGACGTACCCATACCTACTGTCTCGATGGAGGAAAAGTGTCTGAAATGCTCTTGTGTTTGTGCCCCTGGCGCAGCTGGATTAACAACACCAAAGGCTGCTCAAAGACTCAGCGATGAACAAGGGTGGGAATGGCTGCAAGGAATGCTTGACCAGAAGAAAAGGGAATGAACTTTTACCATCACCAGTTGGAACACGAGGGGATATAGCCATTGGATAAATGAGGGAACCTCTTGTAATATCCTTTTAGCTGCGGATATATTCCTATTGCAAGAAACTTGGGTAACTTTTGATGTGGCGTTTGGTGGCTATACTATATTTCAATGTATGGCAGTAGAGGAGACAGGGGTAGACCGAAAGGGGGTCTCCTAATTGGTGTAAAGTCCTCATACAACCCGAAATTGATTTACCAGGACAGCCCAGGAGGCAATGCCTTGGCGATTGAAATAAACCCACCGGGTGGTTGGGCAGGTTGTAATGAGGTCCTGATAATTAATATCTATGACCCGCCGGGTGAGCAGAATACAGAATCCATAGGAGATAAATTGGACACCATACTGTCTGCTTGGTACACTGGGGATAAGAAGCCAGCAGTGATACTTTGTGGAGATCTGAACGCAAAATGCATTGACTTAGAAGGGTGTGGGAACTACCGTTATGTCCAGAATATATGTGATATGCCCCTATCGAAGAGTAACAACAAAGGAAGCCTCTGGTTGGACATTATGAGAGAATGGAACTTGTCCATTTTAAATGGTCGTACTAGGGGAGATATACCTGCGAAAAGATACCTGGTCTGTGGGGGAAAAGAGCTCTGTTCTGGACTATGTGGCCGTATCGGAGTGTATCCTCTCATATGTCATGCACTTAGACATCATGCTGAACGACTTTAGTGATCATGGATCCCTCACATTAGCTGTAGAGGGTGGAGGGGACAGTATAAAGGTGGATTCCTGTAAAGATTTGGCTTCTAACCTTGCGGGTAACAAGATTAGATGGACACATAGATATATTGAAAAAATGACCTCTATCTCCTTCCCTAGTGATAAGACCATTAAGCAATTAATGTGGGGTAAGAGTCCTGAGGAAATTGAAATTTGGATTACCCACTTAACACACTCACTCTTTAAAGCTAATCCTACCCCGATGATAAGTTGGAAGAGTGGGGGCACTCGAACATTTGACGCAAATATCAGAGACCAGAAACGCCTTATGCGAAGAGCTTTAAGATTCTTAAGAACACACAAAACTTCTATCTTTGTGGTGGACATATTTACTTTGGAGACCTTAAAGATAAAACGTAATTATCACAACTGGCTAAAAAGGTACCGCCAGACTCAAAAAAGAAGTAAATGGCAAAAATTTGCTGAAGCTCTTTGCAGCAAAAATAGCCGCAAGATCTGACAAATATTGGCAAAGGCGGGGGGAGAACAGAAGTTGAAGGTTCTAAACCCCATCCAGGGAGAAAAATGGGTAGATTATATTTCAAACAAATTCTTCAGAGAGAATACGACCAACATACAAAGCACTATGGGGGTACAAACTTGGCCCCTCCCCCTGAGCTATAGTTGTATAAAACAGGCTATATTGAATTTAAAATCATCTAATGCTCCAGGCCCTAACGGTCTGGCTAATGCGGTATTGAAGCAGGACCCACATAATTGGGCACAGATACTACTCACACTATATTCAAGGATCTGTAGATCTAGCCAAATTCCTTCTTCCTGGAAAAAGTCTGTATTGATACCTATATATAAAAAGGGGGAGCAAACTTTACCGGCCAATTATCGCCTACTTTCAATGCTGGATGTGAGCAGCAAAATCTTTAACACGCTGGTTCTTAAAGAGATTGAAAATTGGGTTTCTGAAAGACAGATTTTGCATTATGCCCAAACTGGCTTTAGACCCGGAGCAGGCACTACCCATAACATCAGGCTCCCAGACATGCTAATAAATAACACCATGAGCTGTAAGGATGCCACACTCTTCATTGTTTTTGTAGACTTCACAAGTGCTTTTGATCTGGTGGATCGGGATACCCTGTGGTGCAAGTTAAAAGATATGGAATGCCCACATTGGATCTTAGATATTTTGATAGCCCTGCATAGTAATACCGTAACAAGGGTCCGCTTTAATGACCGGGGGGAGGTATCCAAAGAGATCTGCACCAACATAGGAGTAAAGCAGGGATGCGTAACGGCCCTATGCTATATAATTTATATGTAGCAGATCTGCTGGCACGTATGGCATTAAAATCAAACTGCCCTCCTAAATTGAAGGATACCCCACTTACGGGAATGCTATATGCAGATGATTTAATTTTATTCGACCGGACATTATCCGGTATCAAGACTCTACTTAATGAACTACAGGAATACTCTGCTAAACTGGGTCTTGTTATAAACTTGGAAAAAACAAAAATAATGGCTATTGCAAGAAAAGGGCCAAGACGATCTGGCATTGATACTAACTTGGGAACTATTGCAGTGGTGAAGCAATACCCATATCTGGGGCTGGATTTTATGGCCTTATCAGACTATGAAGCCATTATCAGAAACAAAAAAAGACGAGCTAAAATGCTCACCCTCCAGGCATGTAGATTTGCTAAGGGGACGGCTGGCTTTAGCATGGCTGGTATCATGAAGTTGTATATGCAGTGCTTTGTCCCTGCTGTGCTATATGGCCTGGAGGCCTTAGCAATGCAAGACTTGATGTGGCTAAATATTCTAGAGGGACACTACTGGCGCTCTGTTTTTGGCCTGGGACCTTCTTGCTCAGTACAGTATTTAAGATTGGAACTGGGTCTTGTCTCCCTGAGAGGGATGGCACTGCGCGCGAGAGGTTCCTTCTACTTGAAAGCCTTAGCCAACCCACGTTGTAAATTGCTCAAATTGGCAGGGCAAAGCTTTGATCTGGAAAAACATCCTAGGGGTGGGTCTTATAAACAATTGAATGAATCACTGTTTATGGAGATTGACTGGCCCTACGAAAAGCTAAAACATTTACCGTTTATTCACCAGAAAAGAGCATTCCAAGATAAGCTGAATAAGTGGGATTGGTGTTTGAATGTGGAGCATTTAGCTACCCTAAAAGGGTATGAGGCAGTACTTCATGTTACCCATAGATATCTTAGACCCCAGGTGTATCTCTTGCTCACCCCGGCACCTGACGTTAGACGCTTTTTGCTACAATTAAGAACAAACCAGCTCCCCGTGCTTACCATAATTGGACCAAGGCTAAAAATCCCTCGTGAATCTAGAACATGTAGAATATGTAAGAAAATAGGAGCACTGGAATCTGCACGGCACGTACTAACACTTTGCCCAAAGTTGGGACCGGTATACATGAACTCATATGAAAAATGGGTCCACAACCTTGAGGCAATAAAAGATGAGTTCTTTTGGTACGGATGTTTGAACCCAGTCACTTTAGGCCTTCAGTTAGCTCTCTTTAGGGTATGGCACCATGTGAAGCCTCTACTTCAGTGAAAACCTTACCACTTTAGTAATAAAGTGACACTTAATGGTCTCTTCTTTATATTGCTGCATTGGGTTGGGTTGGGGAATTCCCAATAACTATAGGTGCTCACCTGGTAGAGTAACTTACCTACCTTAACTTATCAAATTCCTCTACGTGGCTGCTATGTGATGTATTTGTATCTTATATTCTGTTCTATATCTTATATTTCATATGATTGAGTTGATCTGTCTTGTTTATGCTCTGACTATGTTCTGTTTGTATTTTGAGATGTATATATATGTTTTTTGGGATGTATATACTTATGAGTTGTGTAAAATCCAATTTTTGGATTGTATCACAATAAAGTATAATAAAGTATTCACTGTGGAATACATAGTTTGTGTGTTCCGTATGGCACAACTTCTGTAGCATTTTTTCCTTCCTGTGTGAATTATGTTGATCATGTGCAATAGCCAAAGTTGAAATCCATATTGATGAATTGAGTGCCATAATGGTTCAGAATTTAGCTCAGTGTGTTAAGCACTCATTGCAGAGATATGTGTTAATATGAAAGATTAGAAGAGCACATTCCAGCAAGGATGTAGGCCATTTGAGTGGAAGGGTGGTAGACAGGAGAGAGCAGACCAGATGTTGTAGGCCTTATGCAAGCATATTTTAAGGTCTGCTAATTTGACACAAAAAACCTTTTGTTTTTTGTATAAAAGTCAAAAGTTTTTCTGCATGTTTATGAATGACAATTTCACAAGTCATTGTTTTGCAAGTATTTAAAGCTTAAAAGTAAAAAAAAAAAACCTAGATTAAATCTGTTGAATCACATCAATTGGTATGCTGGTACTTATATACTTCCCTTAATGATGGAGTGAACGAAGCGAGAATCATTCCCATTTTGCGTAACACCCTTCTGTAATATTTTAGTTTTAAAAATGGTCAGATTTGGAAATGTGATTTGTGTACTTTGCAAGTCAGTTTTATGAAATGAGATAGTTAGCACACCCCTTAAGCAATTTGTGATCCTCAGCATCTCATTTAATCTTTTATTGCCTAACCTCTCAAAATTGCCAGTCCCTAAACCTTTCAAAATTGTCAGCCCTTCAGAGTGATTTCCTTCTCAGGTTATGATCTTCATAAAAGCTTCACTCATAGTTTCACTGGCTGTAGGGTTGCTTGCACTATAATAGTGAGCATTGATATACTGCACACCACAAGCACTTGTTCCTTTGATCTCTAATGGCAACACTATTTGAAAACCACATCCCACTTCTAATCTCGGTCTGTCTGGATAGAGACACCTTCCTGGTAGCTTCTATTATGCATTCACTATCCATTCTATGCTATTTGTAGATTTCTCCTTCCTTACAATTGGTCTACTCTATCCATGCTTGAGCACTTTTGCATTCTCTGAGGCAGCTGATGTGAGTTCTCTGCCTATTTTGGGTTACATGTACCTTTTACATACAGTTCCGCATTAATACAAGAGGCTGCATACCTTCCCGGATGCTATTGATAAAAAGTATCCTGTTTCTATACTAGAAGAAAAGTAACCTCTTCGGAGAATGCTAATGTTGGTCTTCAAATGGTCCTTGTTTATCATTCTGATTAGAGCACGTATGGAGAGGGTAAGGAGTAAACATTCTTATTTTGAATGTTGCGAGGCAGCATATCAACCTATATGTTATGATCACGGTGGGGGTTGGGGGTGCCACCAGATACTCTTGATCACTTCATTCCTTTGGTTTGGTGGAGGGGGGGCCCAAAGATGCCCATGCCCAGGGCCCCAAAAATGCTTAAGATGGCCCTGGGACGAGGTATGGTAGGCCCAGAGGCGGTGCAAGGGTGACTGATCAAGAAAGAGTCTGGACTCCGTGAGACTCTGAGGGCAGCCAAGCAACCAGTCTGTACAGCAGACAGGTAGGTCAGGTAGGCCAGCAGGGGAGGGCGAGAGAGAAAGCAGAGGAGAAGAGGAAAGTTTTGAGCTGCTTCCAGAACTTCAGGTGGTCTGCTAAAGCTTGAGAGGGGCAGAGAGGCTATTCCAGAGGGGGGCACCTGCAGAGGAGAGAGATCTACCCCCACTCTCTGCCTGGAGAAGCGTCTAACCCTTAGAGAGTTGTAGGTAGCTGACCGAAGGGCTCGAGAAGGAAGATATTTTGGAAGCGAGCGTTGGATGTAGTGCGGGCCTCAGGCCGAGAAAGCCTTGTGGCCATTGCAAAGGGTCTTGAACTTGAAACTTGCAGCAACTGGGAGCCAGTGGAGAGATTTCAGGGCTGCAGAGATACAATCCCTGTGCTTGAGGCCAAGCATAAGTCTCACAGTCCTGTTCTGGATTAGTTGCAGGGGCTGGAGAGTAGAGAAAGGCAGATTGAGAAAGAGGCTGTTGCAGTAGTCCAGCCTAGAGGGAACCAGGGCTCTGGAGACAGTGAGCTTCTGGGGGAAAGGGAAGAGTCCCTTTGTGGAGGAGCAGCTGGTAGTGGGACTTCTTGACGACGTCCGAGATGTGAGGAGAGAAAGAGAGAGTGGAGTCAAAGATGACACCAGTGTTGTTTGCGTCACAGGAAGACGAAGGAAGAGGGCCGAAGGCGGGCGGCCAGAGTGAGAGAGGGAAAGCAGGGGCAGGAGTCCAAAGGAGAAGGATCTCCATCTTACTGACATTAAGGCAGAGATTGTTGGAGGCACACCAATCCTGAATAGCGGATAGACAGACCGGAATGAGTGAGAGATGAGAGGAGTCTGAGGGGAGGTCATCTGCATAACACTGAAAGTTAGAGGAGAATGTAGAGATCAGGTGGGTCAAAGGGACCACATAGAGGTTGAGAAACCAGAGTGAGAGGATGCAGCAGAGAGAAAGAGACCAAGTTGGACCTGGGAGGGGCAGTTCAAAAGGAAGGAGGTCAGCCACTCAAGGGCCTGATCCGTGATGCCCAGGTTCTCATAGAGTTGATTGATCAGGGTGGCATGCTTGACCGTGTCCAAAGTAGAGGATAGATCAAGGAGGATAAGGACAGAAGGAATGCTGGAATCAAGGTTAGAGAGCAGATCTTCACAGGTGTTCAGGACAGCAGTTTCCGTGCCTCTGGCAGCTCTGAAGCCAGACTAATGGTCATGGAGACAACCAACAGATTCCGTGTGGAGAGTTAGTTGGGAGATGGCCAGCTTTTCCAACAGCTTGCCCAGGAAAGGGGTGATGGAGATTGGGCGATAGTTTGCCGGGCAGGCAGGATCGGCAGGCAGCTTCTTGAGGAGTGGGTGCATAAGGGAGTGCTTAAGGGGAGAGGGGAACGTTCCAGTGGCGAAAGAGTGATTAGAGAAATCAGTCAAGGCTGGAGCGAGGGTGTCAATATGGTTCTTGGTGGTTCTGGTGGAGCAGGAGAACACCTGTTTGGATGACACTTTCATAGATCGGATTTGTCTAGAAACCTCGTCAGAATTTGTCAAAGAGAAAGAGGAGAAAGGAGAGAGGTAGAGATGGCCAAAGGGGGACTGAGCGAGGAAGAGGAGATGGAGGACAGGATGTCCTGAGTTTTAACAGAGAAGTGAGATGACAGAGCCATCCAGAGGGCCTGGGTGGGAACAGGAGAGATAAAGGCTGCAACTGGATTGACCAGTTCTTTTCAGATTTTAAAGAGTTTGGCCGTGTTGTTAGAGGCCACAGAGACACAGGCTTGAATGTGTGTTCTATTCTTGATGAGTGTTATTGCTTCGACTAGCATTTTGGTGCAACCAGTCTAGATATGTCTAAATGTGGCCTGGCAAGCTTTACTAAATTGTTATTACGTGTCTACACTAGTCTACATTGTGCAGCCAGTTGGACATGTTTTCATTGTGGCATGGCATTTTTAATAGCAAAGCATTAATGTTCCTGTGCACTGTTGGTGACTTGCATCTATTGGATTGGTGTTACCCTACAAAACAATTGCAAACACTCTGGCTTCTTAGCCAATTTTTCTCAGAAAGTGTGCTGTATATTATATTAAAACACATATTTATATCTTTCTCCTAGTGCAGTGTGCGGCAAAACCCTTCAGCAGCACGTTTGTGCGTATTGCGCAAGTGTGATAATCTAGGCTGGAGCAGAGTGTGGCGTGACGCTTGATTTGTTGCTGAGTTGGGGGGGCCCCCTCAGCATGGCTCGCAGGGGGGCCCCCACATTTTGTGTTACGCCACTGGCACTATACTGAGCTGCGGTGGACTCTCGGGGGCAGTGGCAGTGGCCCGCCACCGCCAAATGTCTTCTTACTTCATCTTCTTGGCTAAAGAAGCAGAGTGCTCAGCAGAGCTTCTGGCCTCAGCCCCAATACCAGCCACAGTCAGCCTCGCAGCACAGGTTACAGCTCGCCGCCGGAACACAGAGCAACACAGAGCAAGGGCTGCATTTTTCCTACGATCCCCTCCACAATGCGCAGGCACGCGCTCCAAATCAATGGGCAGATTGCACTGTGAACTAACTAAACCCACCCAGGCTAGATCTGGGTGTCAGACTAATGTATGTTTCTCATCCCCAGTCAGTGCACCAGGCAATCCTAAATATAACGAAACATTAAGCAAACATGCTGTGGCCCATATATCGTGTGTATCCTTCCCCCAAGAAAAGAGGCCCTATGTGCCGAAGGCCAAGCGGGGAAACTCCCGGTGTCCCGGTGGGCCAATCTTGGCCTGCACCTGTTCACCACACAATGGAGTCGGCCAATTTCTAAGCACGTCTTTTCTGCAGGGTATGTTTTTCACATAGGCTGTGCTTCAGGGGTCAAGTCCTAACAATAAAAATGGGGGGACTCATCAACAAATGCAATGGGATGTGTCGTCGCCAGAAATAAGCATATAAAGGTGAAATATGCACATTTAATTGAATTGGTTTTGCATAACCACTGAAATGGCACAGGACGAATGGCATTCGCCTTTCATAAAATCAACACACAAAACCAAGAGAGGAGATGTTCTTCTATTAGTTTTTTTTAACCCGTGCGCCTGAACTGGTGAGTGTGAATCCTTTGTGCCGCTCTGAGGGCCTTTTGTGTAACTTTTCTGTATTTTGAACACCCTCCCCGCACCCACGTAGCCTGATTCCCCTCCCAACCCTCTCATTACCCATTTCCTGGTGCCTTTCCTCCCTCCGGCCCCCCGCCCAGCCCACACGGCCCTGATTGGTTACTTGGATCGTGTTCCCTGGGTCTAGCGACCCGCAGTTGCTGCCGAGGCGCCTTTAACCCGTGCGCCTGAACTGGTGAGTGTGAATCCTTTGTGACGCTCTGAGGGCCTTTTGTGTAACTTTTCTGTATTTTGAACACCCTCCCCGCACCCACGTGGCCTGATTCTCCTCCCAACCCTCGCATTACCCATTTCCTGGTGCCTTTCCTCCCTCCCACCTCCCGACCCGCCCACCCGCCCTGATTGGTTACTTGGATTGTGTTCCCAAGCCATCACGGACCCTCCCAGGGCAGCCCTCTGCCCGGCAGCCCCCACCGGCTAAGGACCCCGAGGCAAAGGACGGCTCCAACAAGACAGATCCAGGGCGTATCTGCAGGTATCCGCAGGAGAAGCAAGTAGCCGCCAACAAGTAAGTGTGGCAAGGGCAGGGACAGAAGCAATTACTTCTCGCCATACTACCCTACCACTCTACCTTCAACACTTCAACATTTAGAATTGTTCCCAATAGCCTCGCTGTGAAATCATTTAGATGTGTGCCCAATAGCCTCTGTGCGAAAGTTGCATTTAGAATTGTTCCCAATAGCCTCTCTGTGAAAGCATTTAGAAGTGTGCCCAATAGCCCCTCTGTGAAAGTTGCATTTAGAAGTGTGCCCAGTAGCCTCTCTGTGAAAGTTGCACTTAGAAGTCTGCCCAATAGCCGCTCTGTGAAGGTTGCATTTAGAATTGTTCCCAATAGCCTCTATTCAAATTTAGAAGTGTGCCCAATAGTCTCTCTGTGGAAGTTGCACTTAGAATTGTTCCCAATAGCCTCTATGCGAATTTAGAAGTGTGCCCAATAGTCTCTCTGTGGAAGTTCCACTTAGAATTGTTCCCAATAGCCTCTCTGTGAAATCATTTAGAAGTGTGCCCAATAGCCTCTGTGCGAAAGTTGCATTTAGAATTGTTCCCAATAGCCTCACTGTGAAAGCATTTAGAAGTCTGCCCAATAGCCGCTCTGTGAAAGCATTTAGAATTGTTCCCAATAGCCTCTCTGTGAATTTAGAAGTGTGCCCAATAACCTCTCTGTGAAAGTTGCATTTAGAATCGCTCCCAAATAGCCTCTCTGCGAATTTAGAAGTGTGCCCAATGACCTCTCTGTGAAAGTTGCATTGAGAATTGTTCCCAATAGCCTCTCTGCTAATTTAGAAGTGTGCCCAATAGCCTCTCTGTGAAAGTTGCATTTAGAATTGCTCCCAATAGCCTCTCTGCGAATCTAGAAGTGTGCCCAATAGCCTCTATGTGAAAGTTGCATTTAGAATTGTTCCCAATAGCCTCTCTGTGAATCTAGAAGTGTGTCCAATAGCCTCTCTGTGAAAGTTGCATTTAGAAGTTGTGCCCAATAGCCTCTCTGAGAAAAGTTGCATTTAGAAGTTGTGCCCAATAGCCTCTCTGAGAAAAGTTGCATTTAGAAGTTGTACACAATAGTCTCTCTGAGAAAAGTTGCATTTAGAAGCGTCCCCAATTGCATTTAGAAGTTGTGACCAATAGCCTCTCTGAGAAAGTTGCATTTAGAAGTTGTGCCCAATGGCCTCTCTGAGAAAAGTGGCATTCAGAAGTTGTGCCCAATAGTCTCTATGAGAAAAGTTGAATTTTGAAGTGTCCCCATTTGCATTTAGAAGTTGTGCCCAATAGTCTCTCTGAGAAAAGTTGCATTTAGAAGTGTGCCCCATTGCATTTAGAAGTGTACCCAATCGCATTTAGAAGTTGTGCCCAATAGCCTCTCTGAGAAAAGTTGCATTTAGAAGCTGTGCCCAATAGCCTCTCTGAGAAAATTGCATTTGAAGCTGTGCCCAATAGTCTCCCTGAGAAAAGTTGCAGTTAGAAGCTGTGCCCAATAGCCTCTCTGAGAAAGTTGCATTTAGAAGTTGTGCTCAATAGCCTCTCTGAGAAAAGTTGCATTTACAAGTTGTGCCCAATAGCCTCTCTGAGAAAAGTTGCATTTAGAAGTTGCGCCCAATAGTCTCTCCGAGAAAAGTTGAATTTAGAAATGTCCCCATTTGCATTTAGAAGTTGTGCCCAATAATCTCTCTGAGAAAAGATGAATTTAGAAGTGTCCCCAATTGCATTAGAAGTGTGCCCAACTGCATTTAGAAGTGTCCCCAATTGCATTTAGAAGTTGTGCCCAATAGTCTCTCTGAGAAAAGTTGAATCTAGAAGTGTCCCCAATTGCATTTAGAAGTGTGCCCAACTGCATTTAAAAGTGTACCCAATTGCATTTAGAAGTTGTGACCAATAGCCTCTCTGAGAAAAGTTGCATTTAGAAGTGTGCCCAATTACATTTAGAAGTTTACCCAATCGCATTTAGAAGTTGTGCCCAATAGCCTCTCTGAGAAAAGTTGCATTTAGAAGTTTGTGCCCAATAGTCTCTCTGAGAAAAGTTGCATTTAGAAGTTGTGCCCAACAGCGTCTCTGAGAAAAGTTGCATTTAGAAATTGTGCCCAATAACCTCTCTGAGAAAAGTTGCATTTAGAAGTTGTGCCCAATAGTCTCTCTGAGAAAAGCTGAGTTTAGAAATATCCCCAATTGCATTCAGAAATTGTGCCCAATAGTCTCTCTGAGAAAAGTTGCATTTAGAAGTGTGCCCAATTGCATTTAGAAGTGTACCCAATCGCATTTAGAAGTTGTGCCCAATAGCATCTCTGAGAAAAGTTGCATTTAGAAGTGGTGCCCAATAGCCTCTCTGAGAAAAGTTGCATTTAGAAGTTGTGCCCAACAGCCTCTCCAAGAAAAGCTGCATCTAGAAGTGTGAACAATTGCATTTAGAAGTGTACCCAATCACATTTAGAAGTTATGCCCAATAGCCTCTCTGAGAAAAGGTGCAGTTAGAAGTGTGCCCAATTGCATTTAGAAGAGTACCCAATTGCATTTAGAAGTTGTGCCCAATAGTCTCTCTGAGGAAAGTTGCAGTTAGAAGTGTGCCCAATTGCATTTAGAAGTTGTGACCAATAGCTTCTCTGAAGAAAGTTGCATTTAGAAATGTGCCCAATAGCATTTAGAAGTGTACCCAATAGCACCTAGAAGTTCTGCCCAATAGCCTCTCTGTGAAAGCATTTAGAAGTGTGCCCAATAGCCCCTCTGTGAAAGTTGCATTTAGAAGTGTGCCCAGTAGCCTCTCTGTGAAAGTTGCACTTAGAAGTCTGCCCAACAGCCGCTCTGTGAAGGTTGCATTTAGAATTGTTCCCAATAGCCTCTATGCAAATTTAGAAGTGTGCCCAATAGTCTCTCTGTGGAAGTTGCACTTAGAATTGTTCCCAATAGCCTCTATGCGAATTTAGAAGTGTGCCCAATAGTCTCTCTGTGGAAGTTGCACTTAGAATTGTTCCCAATAGCCTCTCTGTGAAATCATTTAGAAGTGTGCCCAATAGCCTCTGTGCGAAAGTTGCATTTAGAATTGTTCCCAATAGCCTCACTGTGAAAGCATTTAGAAGTCTGCCCAATAGCCGCTCTGTGAAAGCATTTAGAATTGTTCCCAATAGCCTCTCTGTGAATTTAGAAGTGTGCCCAATAACCTCTCTGTGAAAGTTGCATTTAGAATCGCTCCCAAATAGCCTCTCTGCGAATTTAGAAGTGTGCCCAATGACCTCTCTGTGAAAGTTGCATTGAGAATTGTTCCCAATAGCCTCTCTGCTAATTTAGAAGTGTGCCCAATAGCCTCTCTGTGAAAGTTGCATTTATAATTGCTCCCAATAGCCTCTCTGCGAATCTAGAAGTGTGCCCAATAGCCTCTATGTGAAAGTTGCATTTAGAATTGTTCCCAATAGCCTCTCTGTGAATCTAGAAGTGTGTCCAATAGCCTCTCTGTGAAAGTTGCATTTAGAAGTTGTGCCCAATAGCCTCTCTGAGAAAAGTTGCATTTAGAAGTTGTGCCCAATAGCCTCTCTGAGAAAAGTTGCATTTAGAAGTTGTACACAATAGTCTCTCTGAGAAAAGTTGCATTTAGAAGCGTCCCCAATTGCATTTAGAAGTTGTGACCAATAGCCTCTCTGAGAAAGTTGCATTTAGAAGTTGTGCCCAATGGCCTCTCTGAGAAAAGTGGCATTCAGAAGTTGTGCCCAATAGTCTCTATGAGAAAAGTTGAATTTTGAAGTGTCCCCAATTGCATTTAGAAGTTGTGCCCAATAGTCTCTCTGAGAAAAGTTGCATTTAGAAGTGTGCCCAATTGCATTTAGAAGTGTACCCAATCGCATTTAGAAGTTGTGCCCAATAGCCTCTCTGAGAAAAGTTGCATTTAGAAGCTGTGCCCAATAGCCTCTCTGAGAAAATTGCATTTGAAGCTGTGCCCAATAGTCTCCCTGAGAAAAGTTGCAGTTAGAAGCTGTGCCCAATAGCCTCTCTGAGAAAGTTGCATTTAGAAGTTGTGCTCAATAGCCTCTCTGAGAAAAGTTGCATTTACAAGTTGTGCCCAATAGCCTCTCTAAGAAAAGTTGCATTTAGAAGTTGCGCCCAATAGTCTCTCCGAGAAAAGTTGAATTTAGAAATGTCCCCATTTGCATTTAGAAGTTGTGCCCAATAATCTCTCTGAGAAAAGATGAATTTAGAAGTGTCCCCAATTGCATTAGAAGTGTGCCCAACTGCATTTAGAAGTGTCCCCAATTGCATTTAGAAGTTGTGCCCAATAGTCTCTCTGAGAAAAGTTGAATCTAGAAGTGTCCCCAATTGCATTTAGAAGTGTGCCCAACTGCATTTAGAAGTGTACCCAATTGCATTTAGAAGTTGTGACCAATAGCCTCTCTGAGAAAAGTTGCATTTAGAAGTGTGCCCAATTACATTTAGAAGTTTACCCAATCGCATTTAGAAGTTGTGCCCAATAGCCTCTCTGAGAAAAGTTGCATTTAGAAGTTTGTGCCCAATAGTCTCTCTGAGAAAAGTTGCATTTAGAAGTTGTGCCCAACAGCGTCTCTGAGAAAAGTTGCATTTAGAAATTGTGCCCAATAGCCTCTCTGAGAAAAGTTGCATTTAGAAGTTGTGCCCAATAGTCTCTCTGAGAAAAGCTGAGTTTAGGAATATCCCCAATTGCATTCAGAAATTGTGCCCAATAGTCTCTCTGAGAAAAGTTGCATTTAGAAGTGTGCCCAATTGCATTTAGAAGTGTACCCAATCGCATTTAGAAGTTGTGCCCAATTGCATCTCTGAGAAAAGTTGCATTTAGAAGTGGTGCCCAATAGCCTCTCTGAGAAAAGTTGCATTTAGAAGTTGTGCCCAACAGCCTCTCCAAGAAAAGCTGCATCTAGAAGTGTGCCCAATTGCATTTAGAAGTGTACCCAATCACATTTAGAAGTTATGCCCAATAGCCTCTCTGAGAAAAGTTGCAGTTAGAAGTGTGCCCAATTGCATTTAGAAGAGTACGCAATTGCATTTAGAAGTTGTGCCCAATAGTCTCTCTGAGGAAAGTTGCAGTTAGAAGTGTGCCCAATTGCATTTAGAAGTTGTGACCAATAGCTTCTCTGAAGAAAGTTGCATTTAGAAATGTGCCCAATAGCATTTAGAAGTGTACCCAATAGCACCTAGAAGTTCTGCCCAATAGCCTCTCTGTGAATTTAGAAGTGCGCCCAATAGCCGTTTATGGAAAGTTGAATTTGAAGTGTGCCCAATAACCACTCAGTGAATTTAGAAGTGTCCCCAATAGCCCCTCATTGAAAGCTGAATTTAGAAGCGTGCCCAATAGCCGCTCATTGAAAATTGAATTTAGAAGTATGCCCAATAGCCTCTCAAAGCTGTATTTAGAAGTGTGCCCAATAGCCTCCTGTGAAAATTGTATTTAGAAGCGTTCCCAATAGCCGCTCATAGAAAGTTGAATTTAGAAGTGTGCCCAATAGCCTCTCTGTGAAAGTTGAATTTAGAAGTGTGCCCAATAGACTCTCTGCGAAAGTTGAATCTAGAAGTGCATTTAGAAGTTGAATTTAGAAGTATGCCCAATTGCCTCTCTTTGAAAGTTGAATTTAGAAGTGCATTTAGAAGTTGAATTTAGAAGTGTGCCCAATAGCCTCTCTGTGAAAAGTGCATTTAGAAGTGTGCTCAATAGCCTCGCTGTGAAAAGTGCATTTAGAAGTGTGCCCAATAGCCTCTCTGCAAGTTGAATTTAGAAGTGTACCCAATAGTCTCTCTGTTTAAAGTGCACTCAGAAGTGTGCCCAATAGCCTCTCTGTGAAAGTTGAATTTAGAAGTGCGCCCAATAGTCTCTCCCAGAAAAGTTGAATTTAGAAATGTCCCCATTTGCATTTAGAAGTTGTGCCCAATAATCTCTCTGAGAAAATATGAATTTAGAAGTGTCCACAATTGCATTAGAAGTGTGCCCAACTGCATCTAGAAGTGTCCCCAATTGCATTTAGAAGTTGTGCCCAATAGTATCTCTGAGAAAAGTTGAATCTAGAAGTGTCCCCAATTGCATTTAGAAGTGTGCCCAACTGCATTTAGAAGTGTACCCAATTGCATTTAGAAGTTTTGACCAATAGCCTCTCTGAGAAAAGTTGCATTTAGAAGTGTGCCCAATTGCATTTAGAAGTGTACCCAATCGCATTTAGAAGTTGTGCCCAATAGCCTCTCTGAGAAAAGTTGCATTTAGAAGTTGTGCCCAATAGCCTCTCTGAGAAAAGTTGCATTTAGAAGTTGTGCACAATAACCTATCTAAGAAAAGTTGCACTTGGAAGTTGTGCCCAATAGCCTCTCTGAGAAAAATTGCATTTAGAAGTGTGCCCAATTGCATTTATAAGTGTACCCAACTTCATTTAAAAGTTGTGCCCAACAGCCTCTCCAAGAAAAGCTGCATCTAGAAGTGTGCCCAATTGCATTTAGAAGAGTACCCAATTGCATTTAGAAGTTGTGCCCAATAGTCTCTCCGAGGAAAGTTGCAGTTAGAAGTGTGCCCAATTGCATTTAGAAGTGTACCCAATTGCATTTAGAAGTTATGCCCAATAGCCTCTCTGAGAAAAGTTGCAGTTAGAAGTGTGCCCAATTGCATTTAGAAGTTGTGCCCAATAGTCTCTCTGAGGAAAGTTGAATTTAGAAGTGTCCCAATTGCATTTAGAAGTTGTGACAAATAGCTTCTCTGAAGAAAGTTGCATTTAGAAATGTGCCCAATAGCATTTAGAAGTGTACCCAATAGCACCTAGAAGTTCTGCCCAATAGCCTCTCTGTGAATTTAGAAGTGCGCCCAATAGCCGTTTATGGAAAGTTGAATTTGAAGTGTGCCCAATAACCACTCTGTGAATTTAGAAGTGTCCCCAATAGCCCCTCATTGAAAGCTGAATTTAGAAGCGTGCCCAATAGCCGCTCATTGAAAATTGAATTTAGAAGTATGCCCAATAGCCTCTCAAAGCTGTATTTAGAAGTGTGCCCAATAGCCTCCTGTGAAAATTGTATTTAGAAGCGTACCCAATAGCCGCTCATAGAAAGTTGAATTTAGAAGTGTGCCCAATAGCCTCTCTGTGAAAGTTGAATTTAGAAGTGTGCCCAACAGCCTCTCTGTGAAAATTGTATTTAGAAGCGTACCCAATAGCCGCTCATGGAAAGTTGAATTTAGAAGTGTGCCAAATAGCCTCTCTGTGAAAATTGAATCTAGAAGTGTGCCCAATAGCCTCTCTGTGAAAGCTGTATTTAGACGTATGCCCAATAGCCTCCTGTGAAAATTGTATTTACCCAATAGCTTCTAGGTGGAAGTTGAATCTAGAAGTGTTCCCAATAGCCTCTCTGTGAAAGCTGAATTTAGAAGTGCATTTAGAAGTCGAATTTAGAAGTGTACCCAATAGCATCTCTGTGAAAGTTGAATCGAGAAGTGTTCCCAACAGCTTTTATGTGAAAGTTGAATTTAGAAGTGTGCCCAATAGACTCTCTGCGAAAGTTGAATCTAGAAGTGCATTTAGAAGTTGAATTTAGAAGTATGCCCAATTGCCTCTCTGTGAAAGTTGAATTTAGAAGTGCATGTAGAAGTTGAATTTAAAAGTGTGCCCAACAGCCTCTCTGTGAAAAGTGCATTTAGAAGTGTGCCCAATAGCCTTGCTGTGAAAAGTGCATTTAGAAGTGCGCCCAATAGCCTCTATGAAAGTTGAATTTAGAAGTGTACCCAATAGTCTCTCTGTGAAAGTTGAATTTAGAAGTGCATTTAGAAGCTGAATCTAAAAATGTGCCCAATAGTCTCTCTGTGAAAAGTTGAATTTAGAAGTGTGCCCAATAGCCTCGCTGTGAAAGTTGAACTGAGAAGTGTGCCCAATAGCCTCTCTGTGAAAAGTTGAATTTAGTAGTGTGCCCAATAGCCTCTCGGTGAAAGTAGAATTTAGAAGTGCATTTAGAAGTTGCATTTAGAAGTGTGCCCAACAGCCTCTCTGTGAAAGTTGAATTTAGAAGTGCATTTAGAAGTTGAATTTAGAAGTGTGCCCAATAGCCTCTCTGTGGAATGTGCAGTTAGAAGTGTGCCCAATAGCCTCTCTGTGGAAAGTGCAGTTAGAAGTGTGCCCAATAGCCTCTCTGTGAAAAGGGCATTTAAAAGTATGCCCAATAGCTTCTCTGTGAAAGTTGAATTTAGAAGTGCATTTAGAAGTTGAATTAAAGTGTGCCCAATAGCCTCTCTATGAAATGTTCAATTTAGAAGTGTACCCAATAGCCTCTCTGTGAAAAGTCCATTTAGAAGTGTGCCCAATAGCATCTCTGTGAAAAGTACATTTAGAAGTGTGCCCAATAGCCTCTCTGTGAAAAGTCCATTTAGAAGTGTGCCCAATAGCCTCTCTGTGTGGAAGGGATGAGTGCGTGGAAGGAATGAGTGCGTGGCGGGGATGAACCCGTGGAAGAGATGAACGCGTGGAAGAGATGAGTGCGTGGAGGGGATGACTACGTGGAAGGGATGACTGCGTGGAAGGGATGAATACGTGGAAGGGATGACTGCGCGGAAGGGATGAGTGCGTGGAGGGGATGAGTGCGTGGAGGGGATGAGTGCGTGGAGGGGATGAGTGCGTGGAGGGTATTAGGGCGTGGAGGGGATGAGTGCATAGAGGGGATGAGTGCGTAGAGGGGGTGAGTGCATAGAGGGGGTGAGTGAGTAGAGGGGGTGAGTGCGTAGAGGGGGTGAGTGCGTAGAGGGGGTGAGTCTGTAGAGGGGGTGAGTGAGCAGAGGGGGTGAGTGAGCAGAGGGGGTGAATGCATAGTGCGTGTGAGGACATAAAACAGACGAGTGCGTAGAGCGGGTGAGTGAGCAAAACAGATGAATGCATGATGCGTGACGTACATAGTATGGTTTGGAATGCAGGGAACGTTTGAAAGAGCATATAACCCATCATATCTCACCACCACGCTTACTCTCTTCTCTACACCACCACTCAACTAGAACACAGAGATACTATGACACCATTCGGTATAACTGTTCTCATACCAACATCCGCCGCTCACTCCACATCATTCTAAGTAAACACTGCTGGTTACACACCCCCCAGCCAGCCAGGCGTTCTCCTCAGGCCTGACGCAGCCACATTCGGTCTGGATAAATCCTGCCAGAACAAACACATACTACTGATCTCTCAACCACCACACCTACCGCTAAAAGCAGCTATTACATGAATAACGCACCAGCTGCACACATACCCGGTGCTCACAGGCACCTTGACTCTCTCTACTCTCTCTACTGACCTGAACTTCGCTTCCCAAGGACGTTCAACCTACCAGCGTCTTCAGACCATACCAATGGTATATAAGGCGCTATATAAATGCAAAATAACATAACATAACAGTACACGGCGAGGGCGCAATCAGAATGAAAGAACCATTCTGATTGGCCCTCGCTGAGGCATTACCTGGCCAGGAATCCCTTGGTCGGGGTTTCACTACCATTGTCCCTGGCGAGGGGCGTGGCAGCTGTTAAGCAGAAAACCTGTGCAGTTCCCTCTGGGACCACTGCAAAAGATTTAGGCTTACAGGTGTTGTCAGTAAACCCACTTGGTAGCTGTCTGTACCACACAGATTCACCTGGTAGCTGTGGCTGAGCAGTCAGACTTCTCTCAAGAAAAGTTAGGCAGTATGTGGAGTATACAAAATAGGGAAATTTACACAGTAGAACAAGCAAACACGGAACAGAGCTTGGGTGTAACGATATATAGGTATTTATTTATAACAACACATCTATGGAAAACACTCTGGCACTAATACGGCAAACAACTTCAATTACAATTACTATAAGTAAATCAATCCTCCTAACAATAGTTCAACAAGTCTAGGTTCAACGGCACCACTTATTTGCAGACAGAGGTGAATGCTTTAACCTAGATGGCACTCTAATATTCGTTAGGATGGGAGAGAAAAGGCAGGGTATGAAATCAACTCGGTACCAACTTTTACGAACAAATGCAAGGCAAGTAAGGCAGGGTCTACTGTAGATCGCAAAGTTCAGAGGCCAGGCCCACTCGGAGAGAGGCAAGGCGATATGTCCCAAACAGTATCACAGTGGAAATGCACTTCGAGTCTTTGTCGCAAATTGTTATAGAAAGACTGGACCAGTTCAGAACAGAAAGTTAAGAAAGCTTGGAGGCGGCCCAGTGGAGAGGCGAGGATTAAGACACCTCACGCTAAACGTCACAAGGGAAGCCAGGCGGACACGGTACCTTGTATGTGGAGAGACAGCTCCGGCGGGGGCAGTTGTTCCTGGTGGTGGATGCAAGTCGGGGCTTTGCCAAGAGAAGAGATGATCTCGTCGTCGAAGGAAAGTTGAAGATCGTTGCACCACCAGGGAAGAGACCAGCCGCGGAGTGCTCCGTCACAAGGCACCACCTTTTGGTCGCGGTATGGGCTAGTGGCTATCCCGTTGCTGGGGTGCTCAGCACGGGCAATTCGACCACTACGCCCTGAAAGCGAAGAAAAAGCAAAGGGGACTGGTTGTGCCCACCTGTCAGGGGAAGAAGACTCTCCGGCGGGGAGATCTCCTCTGTCGTCGGGAAGTGGTGAGTCGGTTCAGCAGGGCTCCACCGGAGGTGTCGTCGTTGCAGGTCGGCTCAGCTTTACCCTCGTCGGATTCTTAGGTCCTGTGGCAACTTCTGAAGATCCAGTCCCAAAAGCCCTGCTTTTATGCAGAAAACCCCCATTCATTCAGCCTAGCTGTCAATCAAAACACGCTAAGTGGTGAGCGGGGTGGCTCACCACTTGGGCCAATCACACCAGAGTGCGACTTGAGTTGGCAAGGCAACTCAGTCCAGGGTGCCTAAACCCCCTCCCACACCCCCTCTGGTACCCAGACAGAATGGCACCACTTTGGAGGGCCTCTGTGCAGAAGCCCGCCAAAAGTGGAACAAAGGGCTCAACCTTTGGTTTAGGAGTTACAGAGACGAACACAGACGCCATTTTAAAAACCGAGTTCTGGCAGAAAATACCAACCGATAGATTTATTTAAGACAAATAAACCGGTGGTATGTTAGAGACTAAAGAGAAAAAGTATTAACCTCCAACAATGGGAAGAATCCCATAGAGTTATATTCGGGGTCGAATATAAGAAGTAGTTTCCACTGCCACCAGCCAAAACTCGACGAGGGGGGACGGGACAGTGCCCCCTCGAATAACAGACCCTGGGGTAATCGAATTATCCCTACTAGTACGTCCACAATAGGATGGTTTGTACTAGTTCTGTTAGTAAATTTAGGTCTAGTAAAGCCAATGGTGACTTTACATGCCCTGGGAGACAGTAGTCAGTCCCAGGGTATGGAGTCTATGGTGGGGGTCCTCTAGGACGCCCCGGTGTTACGGCATGGAGGGTGCGTTGTAACACACATAGCAAAACATATGAGACCCTATGGAGTAAAAGACCCCATAGCCCATAGAACACATTGACATTCAAAGGAATTAACCACATTCATGTCCAAGAGTGGGAGAAAAGAGTCTCACTCTTGGCAGGATGGAAAAAAACAAACTCCAGAAATCCAGCAAAGCTGCTGGGGGACTCACTAGGTTAGGAAATTCAGCCTAAACAGAGATTTCTCCCTAACAGCAGCCCCTCAGCCAACGAGGAGGCTCGAAGCGGGGCCCACGGCTGAGAGGCTGCCTTCACTCCCTGCCGGGGACTCAGGTAAGACTTTTTTTTCATCACCCCTCTCATCCCTCCTCCCTGCCCTCCCCACCCCACTTACCTTCTTGCTCCTTTGGCCCCAGTGGGGGACGATGGCAGCCTCCAGCCGCGTGGCGACTCGGAGCGGGGCTATCCCCGCTCCGCACCTCCACACGGCTGGAGGCTTCCATCGTCCACTGCCGGGGACCCAGATACGTTTTTTTTTTTTCCTTTTTTTTTTCCTCTCCCTCCCTTCCGCCCTCCCAACCCCACTTACCTTCTTCTCTGTCTTCTTTCAGGAACGGACGTGCTGAGACAATTCTGTTCCCAGCGCGTCCGCTCACGATGGGCGCCATGGAAAGGGAAAACGGACTCCGTTTTCCCTTTCCCGGCGGAAATTTTCTTGGTCTTTTTTTTTTCTGTCCCGAAATGCTGCAGCATTTCGGGACAGCAAAAAATGCTTTTAGTGCCCCGGTCACGCAGATATTGCGGGCCGGGGTACTAATAGCTATATGCCCCTCGCGGCAGGGGCATTACCGACATCGCTTCGCTCGGGCCTATACCTATAGGCCCCGGGGCATTACCTGAGTCGGTAATGCCTCCGCCGTTCAGGGCATATTGCTTAAATAGTGTTTTTGAAAACGTTAAAAGGTGTGCATGTTTTAAACTCAAAGAACCAATACACGTTTTCCTTGGAACATGCCGAACCAAAATGGGACATTTCACCTTTAGTTGTTTGTTGTTCTTCATCGGGTTATATAGTGCTAAATTCAAAGAAGACTTTCAATGTTCCTCATTTTACCTGGGGTGACTGAGACCACCTTCTGAAAAAAGTGGGTGAACCCTCCCCCCACGAACCCTCAACTTAAGCCCTGCTGTGCTTTTGTTGTGGCCCATGACTGCATGGCTATGTGGCAACAATATAGGAAGGAGATGAGGATATGCTGCTTGGCCAGACCACCAAGAGACTTCAGGCATTCAACACGACAATAAAGTTACTCAGAAGGCTTTGTCAAACAATTTGGCAACACTGGAAGGTCAGCATTAGGTAATTCACCAGTGCCCTAGAAGAGGTTGGTTCAGACAGCTTTGGTGGTTTGTTATGCAAATTAAATGCCCATTGATGAGGTGCACAGCCGTACTGATGTACTGTAGTAATGCATTCCTTGGCCCCATGGGACAGGATTGTCTGTCCTTTTTGCCATGTCTGTATTCGTCTATTTTGCCATAATCCCTCAACCAAGTGTCAATCAAGTGTTGGGAATTCGAGAAGGAACAAGTTACTTACCTGTAACTGTTGTTCTCCAGCATGGGTCTGGCATGGATTCACATGCTCATGAATATTCCCCGTCGTCAGGCTGGGAATCCTCGGTAAAGAAAAAATCAGTATCAGTTTTGTTTCTGATCTGTCTTTCGTAGTAGTAACCAATCACTGATCTCTGCGTCATACTGACCACAGCCAATGACTGCCCTCTACCTAAGCCCCGCCTCTGGCAGCCATCTTCAGATTTGGTAGCACGCGAAGTGGCAGTATGACCAAGTGAAGAGCCGCAGAGGGGTAGGCGGGAGGGTTCGCATGTGAATCCATGCCAGACCCATGCTGGAGAACAACAGTTACAGGTAAGAAACTTGTTCCTTCTCCAGCATGGGGTCTGGCATGGATTCACATGCTCATGAATATAAGAATAAATAGCAGTACACACATGCACAACCACGGGGGGTGGCAAAAGGCTCAACATTAAGCAATACAAAAAACTCAACATTAAGCATCTCCTCACCAGGCTCACCTTAAGCGAACAGGTTGCGCAGCACTGCTTGGCCGACCCTGGACTCCTCCCTGGAATCCCGATCGATGCAGTAGAATCTCGTGAAGGTGTGCATCGACCTCCACGTAGCAGCCCTGCAGATGTCCAGCAGGGGCACACCAGATAAGAACGCCGTAGTAGCAGCGATCGCTCTGGTCGAATGGGCTCTCGGACGGCCTGGCAGCGATCGGTTAGCCAACCGGTGACAGTGCATGATGCAGCCGGAGAGCCATCTGGAAATAGAAGACTTCGAGAGAGCCTTCCCTTGATTCACAGGTCCAAAGTTCACAAACAGCTGTGATGTCCTCCGGAAACTCTTTGTGCGGTCCACGTAGAACTTCAGCGCACTAGCCATATCCAGCGAGTGCAAAGTCCTCTCGGCCGGCGACGAAGGAGACGGGAAGAAAACAGGTAACACCAAGGGCTCGTTAAGATGGAAGTCCGACGGCACCTTGGGCATAAAGGAGGGGTGCGTCCTAAGCACCACCCTCGAGGCATGGAAAGTAAAGTACGGTGCTTTGCAGGATAGGAACTGAATCTCTCCCACTCGTCGTGCGGAGGTAATGGCCACCAGGAACGCAGTCTTCCACGACACAAACTTAATCGGTTCGGAGTGCATCGGCTCGAATGGGGGCCCCATGAGCCTGGTCAGCACCATGTTAAGTTCCCACGCCGGGGCCGGGGCCTTCACCGGCGGGAACGACCAGAACAGTCCTTTCATAAACTCTTTTACCAGTCGATGGGACCACAGGGACGTCCGTCCTGTGGTTCTGGTATATCTGGAGATTGCCGCCAGATGAATCTTAATGGGGGCATGGGCTAGCCCAGCCTTTGCCAGCGATAGCAGGTACGGCAGCACTTGAGGGGCCGTAATCCGTAGGGGGTTGATCTTCTGTGCTCGGCACCAGATAGAGAACCTCTTCCACTTATGACCGTAGCATTTGAGAGTCGAGGACGCCCTGGCCTTTGCAAGAACCTCTCTGCAATCGGCCGGTATATCGTAGCCTCCAAACTCTAGCGCTGCAGGAGCCAAGCCTGCAGGTACAGCGACGCCGGGTCGTGGTGGAAGATGGCGCCTCCTTCTCTGGAGAGAAGGTCCACGTCCGCCGACAGCTTGATGGGAGGGGACGTTGACAAGTCCAGAAGGTCCGGGAGCCAGATCTGCCTCGGCCACGCCAGTGCGACGAGGATCATCCTGCACCGGGACCTCTTGAGCTGGCTGATGAGTCGAAGCAGCAACGGCAACGGAGGGAACGCATACAGGTATAGGCCGTCCCAGGGGAACGAGAACGCATCGCCCATGCTTCTCGGCTGGGGAAACCTGCTGGCGAACCTCTTGCACTTCGAGTTCGTCACTGTTGCGAACAGGTCGATTTGGGGTTTGCCCCATCGTCGGAAGAGTTGATCCACCTGATCCTGGCGCAGTTCCCACTCATGACACGCGCGCAGCTCCCTGCTGAGCGAGTCGGCGATGGTGTTTCTTTCTCCTGCCAGGTGGAAGGGAACCAGGAACATCCCCTGGGCGACCGCCCAGTGCCACAGATCCTGTGCCTCCTTGGATAGGGCTGGGGATCTGGTGCCTCCCTGCTTCCGTATGTAAAACATTGTCGTGGTGTTGTCCGTGAAGATCCGCACCACCTTGCCCTTGAGCGACGGGAGGAACGATTTGAGAGCCCAGAACACAGCTCGGAGTTCCAGGACGTTGATGTGCAGGAGCCTCTCCTCCGGGAGCCAGAGGCCTCTTGCGTGGAGATCTCTGGTGTGGGCGCCCCAGCCTTCCAGGGGGGCGTCCGTCGTCACCGTCTCCTGGTACGCCGGCGTCTGAAAGTCCTTGCCCGCCGTGAGGTGCGCTCGAACGCCCCACCACTGAATCGCCCGCCGGAACACCTCGTTGAGGGGGACCCTGTCTTCGAAGGTGCCCGTCGCCTGCATCCAACGGGTGTCGAGAAATTCTTGAAGAGGGCGCATCCGTAGTCTGCAGAGGCGCACCAGGTAGATGCAAGAGGACATCATCCCCAGGAGGGACTTGATGGACCTCACCCTGGCCACGTCCGTGGCACGCAGGCGCTGCACTTTGCCTAGAATGGTCTTCGTCCGTTCCTCCGACGGGGCCGCCAGGCGCCTCACTGTATCGAGCTTCGCTCCCAGAAACAGGGCCACCTGCGACGGCACCAGGTGGGACTTTGGGTAGTTTATGGCGAATCCCAGGTCTGTGAGCAGCTGGACGGTCCTCGCAGTGTGTTCGACGGCAAGTTCCCTCGTCCTTGAGCGGATGAGCCAGTAGTCCAGGTAGGGGTAGACGTGAATCCCCTGCAGGCGCAGCCGCGCCGCCACTGGTGCTAGGCACTTGGTAAAAACCCTGGGGGCCGACTTCAATCCGAACGGCAGTGCTCTGAATTGGTAGTGGCGTCCCTGGACGACGAACCTGAGGAATTTTCGGTGACTTTTGAGGATGGGAACGTGGAAGTACGCATCCTCCAGGTCCAACGACGATAAAAAGTCGCCTTCCTCCAGCTGTCCCAGTACGTGCTGGAGGGTGACCATCCTGAACCTTTGTGATCTGATGTATTTGTTCAAACGGTCCAGGATGGGGCGCCAGCCGCCCGTCTTCTTCCTGACGAGGAAGTACCTTGAGTATACCCCGGAGCCTCTTCGGGACAAGCTCGATGGCGCCTTTCCTGACCATCGCCCGTACTTCCAAAAGCAGTTGCGGGACGTGATTTTCCTTCCTGGCCACAGGTGGAACGTGAGGGCACTTCTTCAGGAATTTGATAGAGTGTCCTCTTGCCAGGGTATCCAGCACCCAACGGTCGGTGGAGATGGACTTCCACACGCCGATGAAGTTCGTAAGCCGGCCCCCCACCGGGGTGCTTCGGTGGGGGCCCGAGACCACGGCCGGTTCAGTCCTGCTTGGAGGTGGTGGCCTTGCCGCCCTGGCCACCTTGCCGACGGCGGCGAGGCGCTCCCTGCTTGCTGCGACCCCTGTAGGCCTCCTGAGACGAGGAGCGTGCCGCCTGGCGGTAGGATGATGAGCCACCGCTGGATACCTTGGAGGCACCCTGTCTGCCTCCGGAGCTCCGAAAGGGCCGTCGTTGCTGAAGGGCTCCTAGGGCGCGGGCCGTCTCCGTGTCCGTTTTTATGGCTTGGAGGGATTCGTCCACCGCCTTCCCGAACAAGTTGCTGCCGTCGAACGGCATGTCCAACACCCTGGTCTGGACGTCCTGACGGAAGTCGGTCGCCCGGAGCCAACCCCGTTGTCGTAGGCAAACACCGTTGCCCAGCTGGCGGAACCCGGTATCGGCAATATCGGTTGCCACCGTTATGGCGTGGTCCGACGCCACCTTGCCCTCTTGCAGTATTTCCAGGGCCTCGGACCTCTTGTCGTCCGGCAGGAAGTCCAATATGGGGGCCAGCTTAAACCAGAGCTCCCTGTCGTAACGGGCCACGATCGCCAGGGCGTTGGCCACTTTGATCGTCGCCGCCGCCGACGAAATGACCCGCCGCCCCATGGCGTCCAACTTCTTTCCCTCGCCATCCGGCGGGGAATTCGTCGTCGAGGCTCCTGACCCCGCCGCTTTCTTCTTCGCCGCCGCCGAGATGACTGAGTCTGGCGTTGGCTGGGCCCTGAGGCACAGGGGAGCGGTTTCGGGGACCCGGTACTTCTTCTCGTACCGGTCCCATTTGGCTGGTGCCATGGAGGGGTTTTTGAGAACCGACAGGCCCTCCTCCCATATGTCAACGATTAGGGGCACCGCGATGACCGTCTTCCTCTTGGCCTCCCGGCGCTGATAGAGGAAACCTTCCTTTTTCTGCTCCTCCGGGCAGAGCTGGATTAATTCAGACGTCCTGGCGATCATGGCGCGGAATGAGCCAATCTCGTCGGGCGGCGAGGCCCGTGCGACGGGAGACCCGTTCCGTCGTCGTCGCCGTCGCCCTCAGAACCCGTCGTCGAGCCCAACGCACCGTCATCTCCCAACTCGTGGGAGGATGAGGAGGGAACTGTAGGCCTTACGGGGGCGAGCGGAGGAGAGGGCTGGGTCCTCCGTTGTTTGTTCTGGGGACTTCCCGACGGGCCAGGTTGCGGGTCCTCCGGCCTGGGCCGTGGGAATCTCGTCCTTATCTCAGAGCATAAGGACTGGATGGCAGACAAAATGGCCGCCGAACCATCCTGAGGCCTAGGATCCGGCTGTGCCAGAAGGGAAGGCTGCTCTTCCTCACCATCGTCGTCTTCCTCGGTTATCTCCCGAGGATCTTCTTGACGGGATCGAACCTTCTCGAATTGGACTTCGAGGTTCCTCACGGCCTCGGTCAGTTCCTCCTCCGAGGCTGACTCCGAGCTCGAGGAGGGCACCGTGCCCCCCCTCGCTTCTTCCATCATGGCGGCCACGACGATGGGCTGAAAAGAGGATTCCCTCCTTGGCGGCAGGGAAACTCTAGTCCCGGAGGCGGTCTCCGCTGGTGGTGTCTCTGCCGGCTTGGCCAGAGTCGCCGCGATAGCCTCGATAGAGGCCTTCGCCTTCTGGGTAGGGGCCTTCACCACCTTAGGTGCGTCCCGGGCCCCTCCTTCGGGGGAGGGGCGACGCCTCGCTCCCCCTCTTCCGAGATCGGACGGGGCTTCTCCCGAAGCTTACCCGGGGTCTCGGACTTTCTCTTCCCCGAACCGGAGCGTTGGCTCGTGGTTGACGGTGCCGGGGAAGGAGCGCCCTGCCTGGCGACCGAAGAGCCCGACCTTTCGGCGCTCCCGGAGCCAGCGGACTCGCAGCGCTTGGCCTGGTGTTGGGCCCCCGTCGCCGGGGCGCCCGCACAGGACTTAGAAGCCCGCTCTGACCCTTTCTTCTTCTTCTCACCCATCGAGCCCTTCTCCAACCAGCTTGCTAGACGGGATCGACGGTCCCTCATGGTCCGCTCCGACAAGTTCTTGCAGAACTGGCAGTCCTTCTCTACATGAGTCTTGTCCCCATGAAGACAGTAGAGGCATCGCGAATGTTCGTCTTCCTTAAACACATTCTGCAGCCCGCATCCAGGGCAGCTGCGAAACAGCTTGGGTCCGGGCGACGAACTCGCATCCTGGGCCATCTCGAAGTAGGCCGCAAATCTTCTGTAATACTCCAAGAAGTTGATTCGACAAAATCTTCACCCTTGAGGGGCGTAGGAAAATCCCGCAACGGGTAGCCGTTAACGGGAGTAGAAACGGTGGAGCTTGAGGCTTGATTAACCGAAAAAATGTGAAAATTCACCTGAAAAAGCGCGAAACACGCAGTAAAAGCTCGAGAGCTAAGCCGAGGACTCCCAACACTTGAACTTGCGGTAAAAAATCAGAAGATGGCTGCCAGAGGCGGGGCTTAGGTAGAGGGCAGTCATTGGCTGTGGTCAGTATGACGCAGAGATCAGTGATTGGTCACTACTACGAAAGACAGATCAGAAACAAAACTGATACTGATTTTTTCTTTACCGAGGATTCCCAGCCTGACGACGGGGAATATTCATGAGCATGTGAATCCATGCCAGACCCCATGCTGGAGAAGGTTTATTATGGATTGCAATTTGAGATGGACCAATGTTACAAAAAACTCTTCATATACACATGACTTCTTGTGTTTAGCATTCAATTGCAAGTTTTTACATCAGTTGCCATAATTCCACATTGCAGCATAATCTTATTTTTTGGAACCTGCGACTTTGAGTCGGGCCATGCCCTAGTGAGCCCAGTGACACATTTGACTCATCGGGAACTTCTCTTGGAAAATGATATGGGACCTGTTTGCGAATCTAATATTTGGTCAAGAGTGATGAGCAAGTAGATCTTATGGGAAACGTAAACCACACAGTCAGCTGTCTGCCCCCTTTCTATGGACCCTGACAGCCATCAGTGTCCGGGTTATGCTTTCAGGTCCCTTTTTCAAATGTGTCTTCTTATGGCGTGTGTGGTCACGTGCAAGCACTTTGAGATATCCAGCTCTATATTTCCCTAAGAGAACCTGCGAGATGCTCCAGTTTCTGAAGTAGTGCACAACCTTGATGGGATATGGGTTATCTCACTGTGTTCAACATTAATGTTGTATTCATCCCGTGGGGCCGGCTGAACTCTGGACCTTATGGGACATCTTTGCCCAGAGGCCACAGCCCATAACCCCCTTTTAGTCTGAGCCCCCTGCACTTCCCAGTTGCCATGTACCCTTTGCTTGCTTCATTTTCCCCCTTTCCCGATCTGTGAATTTGGGCTGCAATGACTGCCCCAGAAGCACCAACTGAACCTACCTACGAAAGTGGAACTTGCACCCCACCATTAATACTTGTCCTTGAGTCTATTTGTCCATGGGGGACACTCCAATGACACTCATTTTGCATGCCCTCCCACCACTGCTTTCGGGTGTTTGCCAGAATGTTCGCCTCAACCCACCTTCCCCCACCTTTCTTCTGCCAGCATTCCACTTATTAACATATATCACAAGAGGGCCTTTCAAAACTGAGGCATAATAACAATTAAGGTTTCACTGTGTTTTCAGTTTTTCTCGGGCAAGGTATCGTCAAATATGCTGTCAGATGATGAGGGCGTGGACTTCAGGTGGCTGGGGAGAGAACTAAAGGAACTAAAGGTTATCCCTCAGTTCCAACTTTTAATTGTGACATAGGCCAATTGAAGCCAGGCGATTGGTTACAGAGCCACATCTACAGATGATCCAAGAAAGTGCAGAATGTTTTCTTCACATGGGGCAACTCTGTTAGCTCGACTCTAGTCCTTGAGCTTTTAGATGCAGTATCATTGATCCAGAGCCAGATCTCAGTCAGCACCTATGTCCAGGGAGGTAGTTGGGAAAAGGTGCATGTACTGCCCCTCTCCCCCGCTCCTCAACCCCATAAGAAAATGTAACTCATCAAGTTCTTCCCTTTTGTGGTCAATGTCACTATGCGTGGAGGGAAATACACAAGATCATTCTAATCAGTAACTCACCTGAATCACTGAGCGATGTGCAGGGCTTTAGCAATGAGCTGTCTCATTCTATTTCTCCTTTAAAGCGTTAATGTTTTCGCACACTGTCTCTTGAGGGGAACAGAGATGAGACTGCATACTTTAAATCAATTGCAAAAGTAAGTTGGTTGTCACTCAATAATTTATGAAAAAAACAACGTTCTGATTGTGACTAAATGACGACTGCTCTGAAGGAGTACAGGGAGTGTCTAAAGCACCCAAAAGACTACTAATCCAACAATGATCCCTAGCATAAAGGTGAAACAAACACACACCCAACACGTATACTTTCTTCGCCTCTTTTGGTAACGTGGGACGAGTGACGGCTCTACACATCAGAAGGAGTGTGAGCTGGTACAGAAGCAATCTCAACAACAATAGTGCCATGGTAACAAAAAGAAAGAATGTCCAACAAAGGTTGTATTAAAAATAGGGTCTTTAATTAAAACTAACGCACATGCACACAACTAAGAACAAGCATTGGCAATGCCAACAGTTTGGGCTTTTGCATAGGCATGGGAAAGGCACTTGCCAGGCACAGCCGTAGTGGTATTAACTACCCATTGTTGGTAGCAAGTGCAACATTTTGCGAGCACCTTGGCATCTAATAGCAGTGCCTGGCAAAAGATTAAAAGGTATGCACAAGCCAAAACTGTTGGCTTTGCCAATGATTGTTTTTAACAGGACTTCAGTGAAGGACACACAGAGTGCTTACAAATCGAGTGGCTGAAGGCAGGACTGGTAAGACATTTTTATTACAGCAAAAGTGTGTTTGCAGCTTTAATTAAGCCATTCAGCCTCATTATGAGGTTGCCGGTATCCTGGTGGAAAATCTGCCAGGATACAGGCAACCTGTATTACCGTTACCAGCACTCGGTCTGGTGGAATTACTGCCCAATTACGAGTGCCTGTAAGGATAGTTACCCCCATTCCGTCAAGTCAGGACTCCATGGAGGGGGGGGGGGGTTGCTGGTATTACCAGCACCGGTAATACTGGTGCCGGTAATACCGGCTACTTTTGTGGGTGGGGTGCCAGTTACCTCCAAGCTGGAGGCCATTCCGGCCCCCCCACCTGCAAATTTGGGCTTTGCTGGTGGAGTAACTTGCCAGCAAACCGAATTACTGTCATGCTTTTACTGCACCGGCAAACTCCTAATGAATGTGATTAACTCTAAGAAGAGTGCCTTGAACAAACACTGGCAGGGACTTTGAGTGTAAAGTTTGATGGTAAGGTTTGAATAATGTAACGGTTTATTGAGAAGCCACCCTCAACACATTGAGTTCCTTCCCTCCCCACTCACATGGTTATGCAACAAACTGTCTAACAGATTCTTTTTTATAGCCCTATCTCAGACACATATCATGCCCCTTGGATCCCTCTCCCCTGAGCTAACAATGATCCAAGAACCAGGCTGGTGTACAGGAAATATATTGGTATTTATTTAAATTAAAAGTAATAGAAATTAGCACGAAAATTTACAAAACCACTTTAACTGTGGTATAACACAATTAACTTCTCTCAGAATCAATAAGTCACAAATGTGAATTCAAAAGAACACAATCACAATTATTCACTTTCTGCTCATTTCAAATCATGAAATAATTAGACTGATCAATAATAAAGGCACTTATCATGTGATGTGCGATTTTGATTTTCCTGCCGGCTTAAAAGGGTAGCAGTAGGATTTCAAGATTGGTAAAAATACATATGGCCATTATAATTTTGCCCACACTTTCGGTTTAAAATAAATACATGGTGATTTATCGGTTTGTTTTTCAGACCCTGCCCCCTTGCTTTGGTCTATGTTAGGAAGTCAGACAGAAAAATTGGGACTTTTTGGGGAATTTGGGATTTCAGACCCCCCTCACTGAAAGGCCTGTGTTAGGGAGGCTGGACAAAAAGGTTGGATTCATTTAAGAACAAAAACACCCCTCTTCCTTGAAGAACTCCGGGTCAGCTGGACAACAAGGATTACCCAATTAAATTATAAGCTATAGTTTTCAGTGCACACTGGGAAGTGAGTTTGGTTAATTTCAAATTTTAACGGAAATGCACCCGTAGTGTAATGCCAAATGGGGAATTAATTAAATTAATAGTTTTGGTTACATAGGAAAATGATGTACACAATTTTGCCCCTCCCCACCCACTATAAAGGCAAAGGATTCAAGGCAAGCAGACTCCCCCACCTTTGGTTTCCCAGGGCTGAGTTCCACTTACATAGCACGCCTCTGTTTAAGGTTCAGGAAAGCCAAATGCATCCCAGGAAACCCTGGAAAGATAGGCCAGGGGACTGGTCACTCCACTCTCAAAGATGACCTCCCACTCTCCACCATAAGACCCAGTCATCTTTGAGGCCTTCCTAAAGATAGCTCCAACCAGATGCATTCTCAGCAATCTGCTCTGGTGTCTCCTTACAGCTGTCAGATGGTAGGTTTCAGCAGCCTTCCTGATGGTCCATCTCTTCTCTGTGTCCTCCTGTCTTTATCCTTTTTCTGTCTCTCTGTCCTAGTGCAGTCCCCCTTATATAGCAGCAATGACACCACCAATTTTACAATCTTGGGGAAGTACGCTGCAATAATCCCAGCCACTAGGATTGGACAGTTACCCTTCTCTCTCCTCCCAAACCCAGCCTCCAAGTCAGGATTGGTTTACGGGTTTGGAGTAACATATGTCAATTCTCATCATTTGTCATCATCCTCTGTTCTCCTTTCAACATTTTGGCAGAAACTAGTTATGTATCACAACTTCATAATTGTAACTAGCAACTGCCAGACTAAGCATATTTTCTGTTTCTGCTAATCATGGGGAATTAGATAAGCCGACCACCAAATCTGTATCATGTTGCACGGCCATGTGGCACCTTTCTGACATTTCCATAAAAAGCACAACAGTTATGAATATGTAAGTTATTAAGCATATCCCTAATTTCAATCTCCACCCGCTCACCAACTCTCACATTTGAAACTTGTCCAGATCAGCCAGAAACCTAGTTTAACTGGCCCTTACAGTTCCCAGAGTCACCGGAAGATGACTTTATATCCCCAAAATTGCCTGGAAATTACATAGAAAATGGTACATAGATCAAATCCAATCCACCTTATGATGGCTGAGAAAAAGGCCTAAATGATAATAGTCCCTTTAAATAAATTGTGAATGTTCATGTGGGACAAATGGTCCTGCTCCTGCTTCCGGCCATTTGTTTTCACTGGGTCAGTCTGTACCTTTATCAGTCTCCTTTGAGTTGGAAGCTTGCTCTTTGAAGTGGGTGCCCCCAGATTCACACATATTAGTCGTGCTCCAGCCAAGGATGACTTTTCCTGAGGTCCCTGCTTTCAAAGCAAGCAGGTCTACAGAACACTGAATTTTAACGCCTCTAGCAGGAAATGTTTATTGCGGTTGGTCATTAGATGTGAGATGTGGCATCCAGGCTATAAGTGAGAGATTTCCTTGTGAAGTTTTGCCCAGAGCCAGAAAAAGCGACTGACATTTTTATTCATGAAGACAAAGTGTCTTCAAATGTCACTGGAGTTTTGTGGATGAAACATAATATGCATTCCCCTTTGTCAACCCGCACATCATGTTTTGTTTTTCTGAAATTTTTCTGTGAGCAGTGATATTTCACTTTTACTTTTTTTAAAACCGTTTTTATTTGCACACAGGACGTTTTTGTTTTTAATGTGTACAAATCCTTTTTTCCATGTGACAGGGATCTTTGATTCCTCCTTCTTTTGTAAATTAAAATGTTGCTTGTCCATTGGTAATGACAGCTGGCCCCTTAATTTTGCTTGAAAAACAAAAACAAAGGGCAGATAGTTTTTGTTCCAGTGTTTAAAAAGTCTGCCATTCATGTGAAAGGAACTTATGTTTGGGGCCTTTAAATGCACCACACAATAAAGTGAGCTGAAAGAGTTCCCATGAGGTGGTGCTTTGCGTGGGGAGGGGCAGGAACTTCTTGGGATTGGTCATACGGATTAGCAGGGCCATCAGCAGTCAATGGGTGGGCAAATAGCCAACAATACCAACAAGCTTTGCATTACTCCTCATATGCCATTTCTACCTATCTGTACTCCAATACAATTGTTTCGGCTTAAAGGTGTCGCAAGCGACACCTAATAGCCCAAACAAAAAATGGTGCAATGTCTACTTGCATATGGTTTTTGATGGACATGTTTTAAAGTGCAGGAGTGTAAAACTGTACCAGGCACTATGCCAGTGATGTAGCACAAATATATATTTCTCTACTGTGCATCTTTGGTTTCTTTTGTGCACACAATGTTATCATAGATCTGTATATAATTTGCTGCATCCACATGTGAGTGACCCAGCATCTCAAGTATTTGATTGCATACTATATTCCCCTTCAGAACCGACTGCAAATTCTAAAGCTGTTTATTCAATTTCTCAAAGAAAATGAGCTATAAAATGGACAAAATCATTTTTTTAAACCATGTTATGGTTGGAAACTCTGCCAAACACTCTTGTTAGGTTCAGGGATCCATACTTTGCTTGCTTGCTCACACAATTCAGGGAAAATATTTCTGCCTCCTCACTTTAAATGGTGAATAGCTACCACTGAGCGCCACCACCAGCTGTTCTCAGGGCTGCCAAAATGTTTGCACCTTTGAACAACAGCCATAGAATGGCACACAGAGCCATTCAAATTAACCTGAATCAGATAAAAAATAATGTAAGTAATTAATTGAAGTGCACATGCCATCAAAACAATAGGAAAAAAATTAAACATTCCAGTTGAACACAGCTAAGGTGTAATGTGGTCTCGTAATTAGGACTTCAATTGTCTTTGTGAACTATTTGTTTGATTTAATATGGTGCTTAGTATTAGGGATCATCTTGTTTCCAAAATTCATTTTTACCAAATAAATGAACAGAGTGATCTCTCTAAGATAAAGTGATTGCCCGGGATCACATACGTTTACGCAAGTGGGGAAGCCAGGATTAGAATTCATGTTAGTTGGTTGCAAAGTCCACAACATGCTTGCTAGGCCATGGGTTTGAAGGCATTGCGACACTAGGCATACACTTTGAGCTTTATGAGGCTAAGGGATCTAATACAGGGTCTCTAATAGGACCACATTTTCTATTTTTCCAGTCGATATTGAAATGTTTTGGGGTCTAAAGTAGAGTGCATGTATGTGTGAATATACTGCATAGGGTAAAGGTCTGGTAGTTATCCAATGCAATATTTACCACATACCCCTTGCGGTAAATATCCCACCTGGATCCAACCTCCAAATAGGTTGCATTTTAAAAATAGTGGGTATTAAAAATACACTTCATTTTTACCATCATCACCAAGCCTGTAATGAAGCCCAAAATATCTAGAGTATTTATTATATTTGAGTAAACCACCCCCACACCTTCCCCACCTCACAGAGGGCTTTTCTTATAAGGCAATCTTCAAAGCCCACAAATTAAGACCTATCTATAACAATCAAAATTTAAGGAGTCCTCACTGTGTGAGATAACGCTATGCTCTTGGAATACTAGAGGTTCTAAACACCTTTTCATCGAAGGTTCTATAAACCAAAAAGAAATGGCCATAATATGCCTTCAAGAAACTTGGCTTTCCAACGAGGTAATCTGTGAAGGATTTTCGACCCATATGAACCTAGTGATTACTTCTCAACAAGGCAGACCTTCATCGGGAAGGATGATACTGACCAAACTAAATCCAACTTGGTTAATTATAGCAAAGAAAAATATTCACTCCTGGGCTCAATATATCACCATATGTATGCCAACCCTAAAAAAGGAGCCCAACTGGAATTCTGATTGAACATATTTAACAATCTTCAATACTTATTGGAATCCAACAGCAATGAATGATAACAAATTCATTGATTCAATTTGTGATGAATTTGACATAATCGCCAGTACCTATAATCAGACAGAGTTTGTCAATGCAGGCAACCTTAATATTCATTTATATAGCCCAGAAGGTATGAGACTAGAATTTTTCAATTTGTCTCCAAGAGCAAAAACATGGACTAAAGAAATTGCCATTCGAAACCTAACGTTGATGGAACAACCACTAAATGAACAAGGCCTACCACCTCCAACTTGGACACGCGAACAATCCAGCTCAATCATTGATTATATTTTCATCTCAGAAGGAAAACGAAAAATACTAACAGCAACTGCAAATTGTTCTCAATCAAATAGCGATCACCATCAAATTTTAATAACATGGAATACATCCCGAACACAAGCTCCATGCTTAATTTTACCAGACTTTGAATTAAATAATGGTCTGAATAAACTCTGTATAAATCAACATCAAATGGCTGATTTTCTTTCAAATTTCGAGGCCTCAACTCTGCCAGATCACCCAAAATGTAATTATTAGTGGATTCTGCAAAACTACTAGCGAGCTAAAAAAAACACAGTAACCCGCACAACAAACATAAGCATCAATTTAACAATGAGATTAAGCTGATGAAAAAAAATCTCTACAAAAAGATACGATTACTAAAAAAGCAGAAAGCAACAATCTCTACGGCTGAAATAAAAAAAGAAAAACAGAAATAATCAAATTCCATAAAATCATTTAAATCTTTAATTCAGCAAGCTAATGCCGAAGCAATTTTAGCGGCTTTAAAACAGAAGAACACAAGACAATTGTGGTTGCTCTTAAATAAAAAGTCCAACGTGTCAATTATGATCCAAGAATTAGAAGCTCAAGTATGGACTCAACATTTCACCAATTTGTACAAAAGAAAACCAGATATCCTCCCAATACAAAAAGCGAATAAAAACCTTACCTGGGACCTAAATTGGGAAAGAGAAGATCTCATAAAAACTATTATTTCTCTGAATCCATCTCGAGCACCTGGTCCGGATGGTTTTTGTAATGCCAACTTAAAATCAGCACCTGAAGAATGGGCCACCTTTCTTGCTCACCTTCTTATTCACATTGTGAAAACACAACAGATCCCGCATAGCTGGACTTTAGCAATCTTGATTCCGATCTACAAAGCTGGTGACAGGAAAGAACCGGAGAACTATAGACCCATAGCCCTATTGGACCCATTGGGAAAGTTGTTTTCAAGATTTCTATTGAAAAAACTCAACAAATGGGCAGCGACAAATGGCATACAAGAAAAAAGACAAACTGGATTTGTTACCAAAATAGGAACAAATGTTAACCTGCTGTTTCTGAGCATGATTAAATATGAAGCAACTATAAAGAAACAACAAGTATACGCTGTCTTCATAGATCTCAAAACAGCGTTCAATTCTGTTAATAGACAAAAATTATGGATGAAATTAACATCATGGGGCTGCCCCTATCCATTTTTAATCCAATTAAACAACTTTATTCTAACACTTCAATCCAAGTTAGATTAACTAAAGACGGTGCAGTAAACAAACCAATCCCCACTTGGAATGGATTGAAGCAAGGGTGCCCCCTCGCTGCTTGTCTATATAACCTGTATACATTTGGTTTTGTACAAACAATCCAGGATCCACTCTCGAATCCACCGAAGATAAACAATGAATCAATACAAACCCTAATATAGGCTGACGACATCAATGTCATGGACAAAACACTGTCAGGCCTACAAAAGACTCTTGACAAAGTGGAACATTTAATGAAAGAGAATGAGTTACAAATTAACATCAACAAAACTAAGTCAATGAAACTATTAACTTAAAAAAGTAGCAAGCGACAAAACTCGAAATTACATCTCAAAGGTAAAGAGATTGAAGCGATAAAAGCATTCAAATATTTAGGTGCGATGATAAATCCCTCTCCAGTCGAACAAGAATGGAAAGATCACATTGAGAGGAAAGCAAGATCTTTAGCTCGACAAGGCAGCTTTTTCCATTGTAAATTTGGGACATACACAATAAAATCATCAATTGCACTATACACACAAAAGGTGGTTCCCATTCTGACCTATGCCGGTGAAACACTAATCAACCAACAAACGATGAAATGGCACATTTATGAGGCATTAAACATTGGCCTTACCTAAAATGTTTCCAATGCCGAGACTTTGCTTCAAATTGGCACTTCAATCCCTAGAATCTATAATTGCTTGGAAACAAATGGATCTCGTCAGAAAAATAATTTGTCAAGATCAAATTCCATCATTAGAAATACTCAAAGAAAATAAGAATCCTTTACATGTGACAGCTCTTCAATATTGGACCAACGAGATAAAGAGGAGAATGAAAGAAGAAGAAATCATTGAAGATATGCTAGTTAATAGACCACAGTATGCAAAACGAAAAATCCAGCGAAACGATTGGATCAAAACAATAGCAGAACAAATGAAATACAAGCGATTCCTGAAATGTACAATAGAAATAAGGGCTCTTCATGAACTTCCAGCATACTTAGCATGTTTTCCAGACTGATCTACTCGAGACCTGTTTTTGCGCTTTTGTCTAAATATCCTACCGACCCGTGACTATCTAACTAAGATAAACCATCCAAAAACAAAGACCTCTGATTGTCAATTGTGTAAGACTGACAATACCAGAGAGACACTTTTTCATGTAATCATGGTCTGTCCCGCTTTGATGGAGAAAATAAATTTGTTCAAGGACTTTTTCAAAATTTCACAGAAACAGATGAATACACAAGAGCGATGGGCTCACCTCTTAAAAGGCCACGACAATCATTTAATTTTAACAGTCATCAAATTCTGGACAGCGATTCACAATGACAGTAATTTGCATGAGTCCGAAATACAAATGTAAAGTCTTATTTTTCTCTTTTTCTTTGAATGAAATGACATAATGAAAAGTTTGTATTATCAAACAAATCATTAAAAAAAAGAAAAAAAAAAGAAGCCCAAAATACCTAGAGTATTTATTATATTTCAGTAAACCACCCCCACCCCCCCCCCCCCACCTCACAGAGGGCTTTTCTTATAAGGTCAGGGAACTCTGAGGTGACTTTCCAAATCTTTAAGCATCGCTGAGTACTTTATTACTACCACAATATGCAGAGAAGTCCCCAATTCCCACCCCCCTCCTTTAATACATGACTTTATTTGACCCTCAGCTGCAACAGTCGTCCCCGAGCAGTTATATAGAAATATGTGACCCGGTATGTCGAAACTATATCAACCAATATGTAACTGTAATTTGTGGCCAACTAATATTTTAAGTAGTTTAACATATATCTGTTTCATCGCCAGCTGACCACCTATATTAAAATTGTTTGAAACTGCAGCAGTGCAATGCACAAGGTGGGATATGTGAGTTTTCTTATTAGTTAATTATTGTGAACTGTACATGAAACTGTATTGTGAAATGTACATGAAAATATTCAGAAAAATGTAAGGGAGGCATGGTATCACAAGTATGGCACTGACACTAAAGGTACAAATTGTAGAACCTCTACTCAGTTCTCAGGGTTTGAAAAAACTCCTACGTTGCCCTATAGCTAAGATGGGAGTAGTCTCTACCATCAAATAATAAATAAAACAAAACAATCCTTGTGATGTCTGTCAAAACAAAATGGTATATACTAACAAAACCTAATGCCTGCCCTATCTCTTATACAAAAAGTGTGCAAAGGGGAATATGTATGCAAAGAAAAATCAGTGTTAGAATATAAAAAAATCAAAGTGGCTGCATCAGCTCTCTTCCCCATGTCAAACAGCATGGAGTAAGGCGGTCCCCGTAGACAGGATGACACACTCTGGCTCAGGTTCTCAAAACAAAGCAGTTCAAAATGTGGATTGAGGCCCAGCTGGCATTCCACGTTAAAGTCACTTTCCTAGTGTTTCAAAGTTATTTCACAGTTCAACAAAAGGGTTCACAGTTCAACCAAAAGCTCATGCAGTGACCCCTCGATCAGGCTCGGACCTCTCATTTAGAGCACTTGTAGGAGTTCCCTTCCCCAAGGTTTATTCACCTTTGTTAGGGGTTCTCTTCCCCTAACTTATCACACTTCCGGTCTCCCTCATTCAGGCTCAGACCTTTTCCTGATGTTGAAAACTTTCAAATGTGCGAGGCTTTTATTATAGACTTCCTCAGGACCACTTCAACTTTCCCTTCAACTCGCACTCTTGTGTTATTTGCCCCAGTGTTTCTTGGTCTATGTAGTTCAATATCATAAGCACAAGAGTTCTATATTCACTTTCCACTTCCCCTTTTGCCGGGGTCAGTCTTGATCATCACGCTTTTTAATGTTCATTCACTTTGTGGCTTTATAACAATACACATCAACTTTCGTGGAGACTTTTGAGTGGGCTACTTCCTTTCGCCGGACCACTACGCTACTCTGTATCACAGGCTTCACAGTTATCAATATTTTTAAAGTTCACCACACGTCTGCCTTTCTCCGGGTCTCATCCACATGCCTGGAGCCTTGAATTGCAAGATATATTGTTGCCACTTCAATCTTTCCTTAACACATACCAGTCTTTCATCTTGCTTTCCAACTCACTGGCTGTGTCCATTCATTGCTTGTCTTTTCGATTTTAATTCACGAGTCAAGGTTAATACCACAGGCTTGGCTTCGCCACCCCAACTCTGTCATTCACCCAGGAGGGTTGCGGGCGGCTTTGTAACACAATGCAGTCTTCTTGTCTGGGATTTGGCCTTCTCCGTGTATCTCTTACAGTTCTCTGGAGGCAACAACCTTGTGCAGGAAACTCCTGGGTTCCTTTATCCTTGGTTTTGGTCCCTCGATCGGTCACTCTGCTCCAGTCGGTTCACCTTCGCCCTGGAAGTTCTGCTGCTTCTCGTGTTCCACCTTGCTCACAGTCTGTCTCTATGTTCCGCCTTTTATCCATGTGGGGGAGAGCTAATGGGTATCAGATGTATGTGATTAAAGCCAAGTGTTTGACTTTGCCTGACCCAATTAACGGGACCTGTCCAATGAGATATATAAAGGTTAGTCTTGTTACTCTCAGTCGCCCTCTTCCTCAGCCCAGTGTTTGTCTAGAAAAGGGGAGGAGTTAGGACATCAGAGACTGTTATGAAATAGGAGGGTTCATGGGTGCGGGAAAGGGGGAAATACTGTTTCTCACCATCAGTCGTCTCACCCCCACTCCCCAAAGACCCCTCACCCAGGTGATCCTCCCGCACTGGTCCACCCCCAGGGTCTGGATCCAAAGGTCGACGGCAGTGCCTGAAAAACAGATTTTGGCAAAACCAACAGTTTTAGGTTTGTGTTGGCATGGGATAGGCATTTGCAGACTATCCAAAACAACGCTCTTCGAGTGCCCTTGACCATTTCCAAATCTGAACACATTTCAGCAGCACAAAGAGCAGTACAATGGCTCCCAGTGCGGGAAAGAATAATTTTCAAAACACTCACAATCACGCACAGGTGCATCTCCAGATCTGCACGCCCTACTTAGCCCAGAAAGTCACTAAGACGCAATCGGCCAGGCCCACCAGAACACCATACTCCCATAGATTGGTCCAACCTAAGTTCAAATGCGCCAAAGATGGAGGGTCAAGTTCCCATCCATTGCTGCAAAACATTGGAACTCTCTCCCTCCTGCCCTGAGGGCTGAAGAGTCGTACTGGGCATTCGGCAGAACCATCAAAACTGGGCTGTTTGCTTAATATGCCTGGATGTTCTAGCCAGGAGCTTCAACTCTGTATGTAAACTGACTGTGTAACCACCTTTTATGTTTTCATGTACATTGTATGTAATGTCTACTACCTGCAACAGCGCAACGATGCCCACGGGATTTGTACACTTTATAAATGAAAAATAAAATAATAACAAAAAAATACATTTGCCAGGCAGTGCCATAATGGTACGGCACAGCCATAAGGAAATTCCAGCTGTAAAATGATGCGAGTACCTGGGTATGTGATAGCAGTGCCTGGCATGTGCCTACCTATTACCTACACACAAGCCAAAAATGATGTTTTTTCCAATGCTTGTTTTTAACAGGACTTCGGTGCAAGGAACAGATGCAAGGATACAGCTATTATAAATCCAGTGGCCGAAGACTATCTTGTTTAAAACATGTGTATTACAGCAGTAGTATATTTACATCTCCAATTAAGCCATTTGTTCTAAAATGACTGCTTTGAAAAAACACTGTCAGGCTATTTACAGCACACAGTTTGATGTTATTATGTGATAGAGCTAGCACAAAGATGTTTTTTGGTAGGGAACTGCAGGTTGGGTTTGGGAATGGTTATAGGAATGATCATGGCCATAGCTAACCAAGGGGCGAGTAAATAACAAACAACGTTCATGAGCTGTGTGTCCCTCTTCACATCCCATCTCACTCCTCTCATATTCCAATTCCATAATTTTGGCTTATAGGTGGTACGTAAGAACCACCTAATAGCCAAAATGAATAAGCGTGGTGACAGTTAGCATAAGGACTATACAATGCCTCTGGAAGTGAAATGGGAGGACATGAACACACATCAACATAATACCAGTCTCTTTTAGGACATAGGTGTGTACTCAGCCGAAGCAATTAATTCACTTGATTGTCAGTAGAACATGTTTCTATTCTGCTACAGATTAATTATCTATTTGTAGTGTTAGTTTCCTTTTTAGGAGTATAAGTACTGTAATGCAATGCAAAGTGTTGTAAAGGTCATACAAAAAAGTTAGCTGAACACCTTACACCTGAAAAGGAGCAACTTGAAATCTCTGAAAACTGGCTACTACCTAAAAGATTTAAAGACACTCCAAAGAAGCCTGCAAATAGCCCCCATTTTTAATAATTCTTAATGCTAAGGATGCACCTTGCTGTTCTTCCTGATGAGATTATATTTGGTTTTCAACAGCAGTCAAACAAAAACTCATACAAATGAAATGTACCTCTTTGAACCGTTCACTTATTTTATTTAGTTTTTATTTTCTTGAATTCAGGTAAATATTTAGAAGCCAGTTATTGGCAGTGTGGGGTTGGCCTTGGTTATGCATATGTGCAGATGACAAATGCAGTGCAAAACAAATAGGAACCAGTTAATAACAAGAAAGTGCAACCCAGCAAGAGTCTGTGTTGGGGTGCGCAGCTCCACAGGCTCTCACTCTAGCCTTTGATCCTAGGGAGACTCATCTCCTCTTTAAAATAAAAAAACATGGGACTTCCAAGATGGCCACCATGGTGGAGACACAGTGAAACAGTGAGCTCTGTACCCCCACCATCGAAATTGAAGCGAAATCCAGCTAAAATCCCCTACCAGGCAAGGTATAGTGTGGAAAAGCACCCGGTACCAACAGTGCACCCAGGAAGGACCCAGGACCGAAGGGAACATCATGAAGCGTTCCCCTGAAACACTGGCCCTGCAGGGGTAGAGGCAGCCAGAAGGAGAGGAGCGCTGAGTGAGGGAATGAAACGGAGAGGGCGGAAGAGCGCTGACCTACAGCGATATCAGAAAGATCAAGGCGGAGGGGGCTGATACCGGAGTAAGGAGCCCAGGTCCCAAGCGGTACGGAAGGAGAAGAAGAAGGGGATCAGAGCCAAGGGCACAGTTCGGGAGAGGAACTTGCCCCGCTGCCGAGGTAGAGTGAAGACGGGGAAGAACGCTGGAGCGGAACTGCTGGAGGGAGGGCTGGACCGACAGAGGTCACAAAGAACGGGAAGAACGGAAAGCTGTGAGGGAAGAAGGCAGCAAAGTGCCGGGGGCAGGCCAGAAGAAGTGAGAGCCCCGACAGAGGAGCAGCGGGAGAAAGTGCAGCGGGTTGCAACAACAGAAAGAAGAGAAGGACCGAGAACACCCATGTGTGACAGGCGTCCAGATCGGAGGCGAGAAGAGGAGGAACAGATCCGGGCCAGAATCGGCATGGGACATAGGAACTGGGATGAAGCCGGGAAGCGGAGGAGGCGGGGACGGAGCAAACAAACACATGGTAAGAGGTGTGCCCGCCTCCCAGCATCGGCCCCAGCATAAATTGCACACCATCTTTCCCACCAGAAATAAGTAGCAGTGAGATCCTAAAGAGGGTCAGAGACCCGCAACAAGACAAACTCTAGCCTTCCAAGGAAGATAATTTGTGGCGGGGGTGGGGAGGGCAGTACAAACAAGCTCCCCAACAAGACCGCAATAGAAAGGCCTAAGACTCCCCAGACCCGGAGGGGGCTTCAGAGGCATCGCACGGGAAACACCCGTCCCCACAGAGCAAAAGGCCCACTGGCTGATAATCATTATACAAGCCCTATTTAGCTGCTGTAACCCTTGCAAGACATACCAGATCCAGAGCAATAGAGGGCCAAGAGACAACACACCCAGTTTCAGACTATACGGCTACAGCAGAAAAGAAGGGAAGAACAGAGGCAGATAGGGGGCAAAAGCGCAGAGCCGGAAAGACAGAAGAAAGCAGAGAGGGGCTGGCCTCCCCCAGACCTAGTGGCACGCCCAGAACCAAAAACAACAGCCCGCAAAAGAGACAGCCCCGCAGAGGCAAGGGGCCCCACTGGGCCATCCCCCAAGCGGCCCCAAGACATAAAGGGAAGCTGAAGGCAGAGAAGAGGCAATAGAGAGGAAGATTGGAACAGGACTGTAGCAGAGTTCATGGATCGGAAGAACTGTGGCGGGGCAGCCCCGGAGACAAATCAGGATGTCGAAAAGCAACAGGAAAGAAACCCAGATTCCGGCAAAAGCAAATAAAAAAGGGCTTTCAGGGGGGCAATTCAGAAAATGTGGAGGAAAGAGGGAGGAACCATGCAGGACAGTGACATGGCAGCTGACAGGAGCGAGGAGGAAAACTCCCAAGAAGAGACCCAGAACAAAAAAGCGGTCACACAAAAATGTATGGAGCAATGCTTCCAGACTTCGGAGACAGGATGGCAAACATGATGCAATTGCAACTGGAAAAAATTAAAGAGGACCTAACAGGAACAAAAAACGAGGTCAAGAGTGAACTACATGTCTTGGAAGCAAGAGTAGACACCAAGAGAAAAGCTCTGTAGGAGCTGGCGGAGGACACCCATAAAATAGATGACATGATGGAGCACCTGGCTAGGGTTACGCATAATTTTGAAATCCAGAACGAGGACCTCGAAAACAGGTCAAGGAAGGCTAACATCAGGGTAAAAGCAATTCTGGAGACAGTGGGAGACACTGAGTTGCAACAAACAATTCAACACATATTTGCATCCCTGATTGACCTATCAGACCCGTAAGGTTTTCTGGGGGACAGAGTACATAGGGTGGGACCAAAGAAAAATGAGCCGAGAGCCAGACCTAGGGACGTCCTAGTAGCAATGCACAAATAAAGGCAGAAGGAGAGCATATTAGCATCAGCCAGACGGTCGGATGAGCTTAAATACAATGGTACGTCGGTGCAACTGTACCAAGACCTATCCCACATTACACTGACCAAAAGGAGACAGATGCGCTCGAGATCTGGTAAAACGAAACATAAGATACAAATGGACATTCCCATTTGGACTCCTGTTTGAAGTAGATAAAAGACAGAGAAGAATCACAACGGTTGAAGAAGGTGCAGACTTACTCTGCATTAAGGTAGACCTGTCATATGGAGAGAGTCAGAGCTCAGAGAAGGAGCACCCAAAAAGGAAGGCATGGGAGTGGTCAAACCAGGAATCGAAGAATAAAGCAAGGAAAAAGCGGGAACCGCAAGACCCGAGACTCCCGGAGAGAGATGCACCACAAGAAACAGATCCTTCGGAAAGGAGCCCCCAAAAGCAAGGATAACCAAAGTGCCAAGGGACAAAAAAGTAAGAGCTCCTGGGGAGGGGTAAACATAATAGAAGCAGTTGGAGGTGGTGGGGGGTAATGTTTTGGAAACAACACGTGGGTCTGGGTAGACCCGCAAAAGGGACCAGTGGGGGAGGAAATGGGCTCAACACCCAAATAGATGAGTCAGGAAGGGCTAGAGGCCAGTTGAGTCACCCCAGTCACGGAGGGGGGAGGGAGGAGCGGGGGAAGGAGGGAAACAGGTCCGGTGCTAGGTATGGTGGAGGGGAGAGAACACACCTGGGGTGGGAAAGCACACAGTTACACATTAAATAATGGCTAAAGGAAAAGTGATAACAATTTTCTCGCTGAGTATAAAGGGGCTCAACTCACAAGTAAAGAGGAAAAAACGGGATCACTACCTAGCAAGGGAGAATCCGGACATGATTGCCCTGCAGGAGGCTCATTTACAAGAGAAGGACGCACATAGAATTATAATAAGAGGGTATGACCGAATACAGCAATCAAACAGCCCAGGGAAGAAAGGGGGCACTCTCATAGCAATGAAAAATAATTTGGAACTTAAAATAACAGGGGTAAGTAGAGATACTAACGGCAGGTACATAGCTATGATTCTCCAGGGCAGAGGGGAGATGATTACCGTAGCCTGACTGTACGCCCCGAACACAGGCCAAGACCGCTAGACACAATCAATGGTACATAAACTGGAGGGGCTTGTCAAAGGAACTATAATATTAGCTGGAGACTTCAATCTCGCATGGGACCCGGAGAGGGACAGAAGTGCTAGGATATATGTAATTTTTATGTCTGTATATATGTATTATGGTAACTTCGTACAAATTGCGCCCTGATGCCTCCGGGCCTGATGGTTTGCGCGTTATAAATAAAACAAATACCACACTCAAAATAAGCCCTCTAAGGAATTGAAAGGGAAGATGGAAAACCTAGCGTTAGTGGACACATGCAGGGAAATGAGAGGGGATATACGTTTTACTCCCACGCACATAGATCAGCATCAAGGATAGACTATATATGGGTGTCACGCCCCCTGTTAGGGAGAGTGAAAGAGGTGGAGATGGGAGCTGTCACCCTTTCAGATCATGCCCCCATCACAATGTCATTCACGCTATCAACACAAACAGCAGCCCTATGGAAGTGGAGATATCCAGCACACATCTTCAAGGATGAAATACTGAAGAAAGAACTGAGGGATGGGATAGTCCAGTACTTCCAATTGAATGAGACCCAGGAGGTCGACCCACGAATGATCTGGGACGCATTTAAGGCCACTATAAGGGGGAAGACAATAGCGGTAAAGGTAAGACGGGAAAGGAAAACGAGGCATCTGGATAGCGATCTGGAGGAAAAATTGAAGGCACTCACGCTCCAAATGGCTGTTAGGCCCTCTGAAAAAAAACACGAAAGGAGTACAGGGCAGTAAAAGGCCAGCTCGAAACAGTATTAAGAGGCAGGGCTGAGAGGGCCCTGATGCATCTGAAACAGAAATATTATATCAAAGCGGTTGGACTATTAGCGAGAATGCTAAGAAAGGAAGAAAAGGATAGAACCATCCTAAAAATTAAGACAGGGGAGGGGGAAGAACGAACAGACATTAAGTCCATCAAGAGGGAATTCACAGAGTACTATGGGAAAGTTTACAAATCAGAAGGCCCTAAAGAGGCAGGCCAGGAAGAATACTTGAAAACGGTACTGACTGTCTACAGACTACCGAATATCACAGCCCTGGAAAGGGAAGAGTTAGAGAGGGAGATAACCAGAGAAGAGGTGCTTAAAGCAATAGTAGATCTCCCCCTCAATAAAGACCTTGAACCCGATGGCTTCACGTCAGAATTTTATGAAACATACAAGGAGGACCTGGCCCCACGCTTGGTAACACTGTACAACAGATTTGTGGAGGAGGGGGGAATAACGCCCTCAATGGAGGTAGCGAAAGGGATACTCTTGCACAAACCGGGGAAGGATCATACAGGATGCGGCTCACACAGGCCAATTGCACTTGTTAACCTAGATGCCAAAATATATATACCAAAATATTGGCAGCCCGTCTGGATCCTCTTCTCCCTGGTTTGATAGATCCCGATCAATTCCGGTTTTATACGCAGGAGGCAAACACACGACAACACTAGGAGAATTGCCCATATCATAGAGAAGGTCATAGAGAAGTGCATGGAGGCCCTGGTGATCACGCTGGATGCAGAAAAAGCCTTCAATAGGGTGGAGTGGGGGTTCCTCTTTCTCACACTGTGCAAAATGGGCTTCGGAAAGGCCTTTATATCCAACTCCTCTATGCATTGACTTATAAACGGGGAACTTTCCGACCCGGTAAAAGTCTCTAGGGGAACAAAACAGGGGTGCCCACTATCCCCGTTATTGTACGCCATCCATTTGGAGCCTCTCCTCAATAGGAATAGGTCCACTCAAGAAATCGAGGGGTCCCATTCGGGGGCAAGGTGCATAAGGTAACAGCATTTGCTGGTACATGCTTTTAACAATAACCAACCCAGGGGAATCCCTAAAGGCGGTGCATAGAATACTCAGACCGTTTAGGGAGGTAGCACGGCTAAAAATAAACAAGAGCAAGTCGGAGGTACTAAGTATACAGTTGTCACCGGGGAGGGAAGGTGAGTTAAAACCCAGGAACACCATATTCGTGGGCTAGTTACAAACTGAAATATCTGGGAATAAACATCACTAAAACCCTAGACCATATTTATGAAGCTAACTATCCCCCTCTACTGGAAGCCATTAAGAAAACACTGACCAGCTGGAGTCCACTATCCATTTCCTGGCTAGGCAGGATACATGCTGTAAAAATGGTGGTGCTGCCGAAACTGCTATACACAAAAGTACCGTTGTCATTCTTTAGAGCCTTACGCAAGCACATGCAGGCTTTCATATGGGAACAGAAGAAGCCTAGAATTTCATATACATTGCAGCTGCTGCCTAGGAACAAAGGGGGTCTGGGAGGACCAGACCCTATAACGTACTACCAAGCAGCCCAAATTACAGTCCTGAGGGATTGGTCGAGAGAAGACAGGGGGAAAAATTGAGAGAAATGGACAGCGGTGTTGAGATCAGACCTAGAGAAGGTTCTATGGCTACCGCAGGAAGATAGAACACAAAATATGTACTGTAGTACCATTGAAACCCTGGTGGGACATAGATGGGATGAGGTATTAAAATACTCCAAAATAACCACGTTTACCTCACCGCTAACTCCGATTTTTGGGAACCCACAATTCACACCGGGCAGGAAAGGGAAAGGATACGAAAAATGGCAAGATGGGGGCTGTAGGATGATACGAGACCTATATGTAGGAGATGAGTTAAAAACATTCATCCAGTGCAAAAAAGATTTCCGACTGGACGAAGGAGTAAGATTCCATTATACTTGGCTGCGACATTGGGTCCTAAATCCTAAAATAAGGGAGGCAGCGACGCGAGAACTAACACCACTTGAAAAACGTGTGATCACTAGCTCTGGGGATAAACATCTGGTGGGAGACCTGTACAGGCTGATCAAAGAAGGGGAAGAAGCAAGGGCGACACGGTTCATGCTCAACTGGGAGAGGGAAGCAGAGCAAGAGATAGACATAGAGCATTGGAACACCCTGTGGAAGAATATTCCCAGACTGGCAGACCCGCTACAAATACAAGAAATCGGGTTAAAAATCATGTAACAGTGGCATCTCATCCCCATTAGACTATCAAAGATATACCAGACAACATCCTGGCAGTGTTGGAGGGGGTGTGGGGTAGAGGGAACATGGGGACACATTTGGTGGCAGCGCCCAGCAGTAAAGCAGTTCTGGGACATGGTCGAAGAAGCAATACAAAGCATTCTGGGAACTGAAAAAATACAAAACAAGGGACTGTTCATTCTGGGCGTGGATGGAGAACTAGAAAAGTTGGTCACAAAGGCCCAGCGGAACATCTATGTGATTCTGGTGATGGCCGGGGCCTTGCTGGTAGCTCGTCAATGGAAAGCTAAAGAAGCACCTTCAGAGCATGAATGGGTGGGCAAAATCTGGACCATGGAGGCAATGGAAAAGTAACATATGATCTCAGGGGGGACCATGAGAAATTCCTTATGAATTGGGACTTGGTGCTACAATTCCTAAAGAATGATTCCAAGATAGCTTGGTGCCCAAGGAAGATGCAACCCTTTGGCCTAATCTGAGGACCACCTTGCACAAGCATAGGAGGGAAGTCTCCAAGGTGAATTATGAGGACCAAAAGGAGAAAGAAGCCATGTCAGACTTACACAGAGCAGCGGATGAGTTCACACCAGACCTGGGAAGGAGGGGAGATGGGAGTTGGGGAGAGGGGAGAGTTGGGGGAAAATGTAAATGTTTGTAAAATATTGTTAAAAAATGCCAATAAAAAGCTTTTGAAAAAAAAAAACATGGCCTGAATTTTCCACCAAAGATGTCATGTAAATGTCAAACTCTACTCTATAGCAAGCCACAGTAACATAACACCCCACTGTTTGAAGTAACAGTTTAACATTCATGTGCATGTTGCTGCAGGGCACCAAAAGCTACTAGTACAATCCCATAAACTACATAAACTCCCTCTAATGTCTCCTCACGATACTAGTGCCAAGTAGCAGATTTGCAAGGTGTGCTATATAGCTTTACTTAAACATGAACCGTTATGCCTTATTACACTACATTTATGACGTGCTGCCACTTATCCCGCAAGGCATATAGCCGTGCCTGGCAAAAGCTTAAAAGGTATGCATAAGCCAAAAATGTTGGCTTTGCCAATGCTTGTTTCAAACAGGACTTCAGTGGCTTTGCCGATGCTTGTTATTAGCAGGATTTCAGTGAAGGACACGCAGAGTGCTTATGAAACGAGTGGCTGAAGGCAGTCCTGGTACAACAGAATGTTTACAATTCCAATTAAGTCATTTGGGTTATTACAATTTTCCTAGTGCAGTAAAAATGCTGGTAAAAGTATTGGTAACTACACTTTTGCAAGTGGAGGTCACTGATTTACCTCCAGCCACCAGCCAACAGCTGGAGGTAAATCAGGCCCCCACGAGCATAAAATGCAGGCAAAAAATTGCAGGAATTACCAGCACCATCAATACTGGTGCCCGTAATTCCTGCAATCCTCTCCACGGAATGGAGTCCAATCATAAACAACACATGAAAACGGAGAATAAGTGGAAACACTGTCGGGTGCAGTGCTCCCGGTTCTGAGATTGTTCTTGCTAATGGAGATCCCCAATAGCAAGTATTGATTGAATAAACTAGATTGTTGCCTTGTTAAGTATTCGAAGAAGTGAATAGCCGAAGAGATATTGAAGAAATAGAAGTCTACAACTGGAGGAGTTTTTCAAGAGTGTGGAATTACATCTGCATCGAGTTCAAGTTAGGTGTCCTGATGAAGGTCCACCAGAGGCCAGAAACACAGTGTGTCGACTTATGTTCTGACGTATTTTTTGACCAGTCAGCCTCCTCCGATTTAAGCGATGACTTTTACTGATGTGTGAGCACTCAGATAAAATATCTGATAGCTACATGTGGATACAGCATGTCTAATAAGTGTGAAAATAAGCAGTATCGTACCTGTAGTAGCTAAAGTACAGCATAGACAAGGTTCATTCTCTTTAGTTTTTTTCTCTTTAGAGTATTGAGGGGTGCTGAGACAGTAACAGTGGGATTTCTGTCAGCTTCTTACTAACGTCACTTTAATTTATGAAGTTTTTTTAATTGAAGTTTTATGAAGTTTTTTTAATTATGTGTGGTAACTGGTGTTTAGATGAAATATGTTTAGATCTTATTACAGCCTTCTTCAGTGGCTGTCCATTTATAGATATTGATTGATCTACATTTTTTCAGATGTGAGAATGCGTTTTTGTATATGATATGATATGATCGTTTATTTATATAGCACCTATACACAATGTGTTTCAAAGCACTTATAACTATGTATATATGTTTTCACATTGGAGTACAGCATATTAAAATGTCTCTTTATTCATATGACTATGTGTGCTGATAAGTGGTGCATATCAGTAATCTCCATAGCTTGAGTTCATCAACATACGTGAGAAAGGTTGGGGTAGTCTGTGTCCTTTGTGTTATTTTTGGGATTGTTTCCTGCCCCCTGAAACAGGCCCCCCATGATCAAAAAAGTGGGAGGTACCCAGGATATACCTTAAGGATTCTGTCAACTCCAGTGAGCAGGATCATAGGTAAAGGTGTTTCAGATGCAGTAGGCACAGTCCAGCCAGCTGGTCCTCCCAGTAGGCCCTTTGGTGGGTTAGGATGACAACCTTTCCTCTTCCTTGTAGATTTTGGTATTTACCTCTATGGCATAGATTTTGCAGTAGACTGTACTCCCAATCAGGTTCCAGTGAACCTTCTTCAAATAATGTTCAAAGATGGATGCGCTAAGGGAAAGGTTTCCCCCCATTAGAAAGGAAAGATATTACAGTGAATTGATTGAAGCAAGCCTGTTGTTAAGGTTCCAATCCAGGCTCCTAAAACAAATGCTCTTTTGTTCAGTCTGATGTCAAGCCCAGACTGCTTTGTTGGAAGGGGAAACACAAAGGTCTGAAGCCCTTACAAAATCCAAGATGATTAGACCTCTCTCTAGACTGAAGCTCTCCTCTGGGCTATTTTAACTCTGTGCCCTTCCTCTGTCTGCCTACATCAATGTGTCTCTAGTAAACATCACCCTGGTGTCAAGTGGCCAGTGTAATGTTTTGGGAAGGGAGAAAGCCCATCCCACCCCCCGAAGGTGCTTTAAGGTGAGACGAGGCCCCATTGAAAGAACTATAATAGACCAGGGGGGAGGGGGGTCCTAAAAGTCCCCACACAATCATAATATTGTATGCAATCTAGACATTTAGACATAGTGCACATATATAGACGAACGCCATTCATGTAGATATTAGTAAGCAATATAAAAGCACAGGGCCTGCACAGCTATGCAGTATTTAGTGTGTTACACACAGGCCGCGAGCCTCAAGGGAAAATCTGGATAGGCCCAAGCGCTGATGAGAGGCCCACACCACCGAATTCTACAAAACCCTCTTTTGTTTTAAGGTTGTTGCCCATATGTTTGTTCTAAAAAGAATGTGCCCTGCAAGGCCACTAGACAGAATTGGGCGCCTTGTTGTTCGTGTTATCACAAACAGGCCGAAGCAGGACTCCAACCCCCAACCATCTAACTATGAGTTATAGCCCCTACAACTGCCCTAGTCCTGAGACCTCCGAATTCCAAGAAAACAGTTGACCCCAGACCACCGTCCATAAACCAATCAACTATAAAGATCTGAGAGTAAAGTCGTCCACTTTTATTTTATAATGATATGGTTTGTAGTGCAAGGTACAGGGAGGGATACATTATAGTTCATAAAAGAGGGTGGAAGACTTGGGAAATTATGACACGATCAGGAATAAGTTAAGTATGTGTGAGTCGTTTTAACCTCGAGACTTCCCCTGTGCCAGTCATCAAGTCTGCCAGGTGCACTGTATAATGATAGAGTAGCATTGTTGACAAATGTAGCTAATTTCTTCTTCGCCTGGGTTCTTTGGAGACGATGATCCTAGTAGAACCGAAATGATGGAAGACGGATGGACTGGGCTCGGACCAATGACCTGACATCCGCTATGGAGCAGGCCAACAATGAATAGGGTTGCACCAACCAGCCACTTGGGTATTCACTGTATACGATGACATCACCTATGATGCTGTGTCTCCTTATAAGATTCTGCTTGTAAACATTTTGGCAGAACGTTCCGTGGCAGCAGAGTTCTTTGCTGATGCACTTATTTTTGTAGAAATAAGTACTTGTTCCACTTGGAAGAGCATATTGGGACTTTTTCACTAGCAGTTGTATTTTTTCTGGTGTGAGCGTTTAGGGACGTGCCTTCATTTGTTGACTCCGATGTGATCCCAGCGCCCCCATGCCTGCGAAGGCTTCCAGGCCACTTCTCCAGAGGGGCCGGGCCCACCTATAGCGACCAGTCCTGAAAACCGTGTATTCTCGAGTGGTTTTACAGTAGCCCTCTTTGCAGAATTCCTGTCAGCTCTTTGGAGCGGGGCGCTGCTCCGTGGAGAGTGCAGGCTAGTATTATTGGCACCCTGCGACGGAGGAGTTCGGGAAACACGCACATGTGAGTATACCCTTGCAAGTGATAACAAGTAGGGGACGGGTTTATCGGAAAGTGTGAAGGTTGTGAGCACACGGAAATTGAGGTTGTTGGTGCAGTGAGGATGTGGTTTGTTATATTTTTTAGTATTATTACTTTTTTAAGGAGCATATTAAGTAAACAAAAACAGAATGTTAGGGAGCCTTCCCTAGTGAGGGAAGAACGTGGTACCACTTATATTGCTTAACGGAGGAAAAAGGAAACAAGTAGGAGCCCGGAAATATTAGCTGTTCTTATTTTAGCTTGTTATTTTAGCTTCTTTTGTTCGTGTTTTTATTGTGTAAGGTGGAGGCCGGAGGAGGGGCGTTGTGTAAGCAGTAGTGTGTTTTGAGGGTGTGGAGTGAGGTAGTGGCTATGTGGGAAGGAAAGGGGGGTATTTTTGATTTTTGACCGGGAGGAGGGGACGAAGGACTGACTTTGTTGACAGGCAGCGGCAGCTTGCGTGGCACGCTATCAAAGACTTAAGGGCAGTAAGGCGCAAGGACCATTATAATGCAAGGAGAAACACCCATAGAGTATATGTATATGGCCCTGCCACTATATCGTGACAGAATTGAGAAGTATCACAAGCAATGGGAAGTGGAAACAAGAGGCAGGGTGCCCCGCTCATGGCCAGAGCAGGGCTCCCATAATAAGGGTATTCTGGAACACATGTCCATATTTTTGACAGCCAAATATAAGGGGAAACGGTTGCAAAAGAGGAGAGAAATATTAGAACTCTGGAAAGTGTTCGAAGATACAGAAGATTCTGAGGAAGGAGGAGTGCAAAATGATAGCAGGGGCGACTGTCCAGGAAAGGAGGACTGGGCACCAGCAGAACATGGGGAATATATCCATTGACAGCTCGCCCCGCAGTAGGTTATACTAACCTGACTTATGTGTCCACCACAGCGACCCCCCCACCACCCTCATATGCATCCCCTTCGGATGTCACAGCGCATGCTGATATCAATAAAAGAGATCTAGAAGTAGCATTCGCATCAGCACAAACAGAACTGTCTAGATTGCGGGCAGCACAGAGTGAAGTGAAGACCGACAAACCAACAGAGCAAGGATTAGATGGGTGGAAAACAGGAGACTTTATTGTCAGAATTGATAGCACAGCTTTAAAGAACGTGCATATAGAGGAGGAAGGGGAGAGCGGGCGGACAGCTTAGGCTATGAGAATTTAAGATCTTGCAGGTTTGGAGAGGAAGATGGTTGGAGCACAATTGATGAGTTCGAGAAAGATAAGGAAGAGGAGGAAGAGCAAGCGCCTGAACATACTCCCCGGGTGGAGAGTTTGTGGGTTGATAGGTTAAGGAGCAGGTTTGGCCGGATGGCAGTAACAAAGAAAAGGGTTTCGAGGAACAAGGGGAGGGGCTTTTGGAGGAATGGGGCCGAGATGGGGAGGAATGCGGCCTTCACAATGTTGGAATTGTGGGAAGTGGGGGCCTTTTTCAAGAGAATTCAGGAGCAGACCACAGAGGGGATGTAACTATGGCCCATCACCCCAGGGGCCCCCCGCAAGGGCTGACGCCCAGAATTTACTTCTATACCCTACGAGATACACCAGGCCTACACCCAGCTACCACTGCAGATACATGGACCACCAGAGCAACAGCTCCAGACAGCACAACAGCACATTCCCCAGCACACATTCCAACAGGGAAGTGGCACAACCCCGTTCAATGGAACACCAAATGGTACAGTTGTGCCCTTCCGAGGGATAGCTATGGTGGGGGAAACCCCTTTTCGTTTCCCCGGACAAACATATATCCTGATTAGGACAGCCCACAGAGAACTCTTGTGTGTCCGGTCCTGTCAAGGACCCCCAACCCTGAAGAGGAACCCTTGGTGGGGGCAGAGATAGCAAACAAGCAATTCATTTTCATGGTTGATTTGGGTGTATTGAAATCATGCATCAGTGAGGGGGACTTCACACTTTCGGGCAAATCTCTTGACACGCAGGGCTTCTCTGGGGCCATTTCTACGGTTCCATACACTGAAGAGCTGGACGTAAATGTGGGAGGGATGGTGGTGTGTACTCTCTTATTGTATTCTGAAAGTTCTTCTGTCAACCTGTTGTGCAGGGACCTGTTCAGCAAGTTGAACATGACAATCTCATTCACGGATCACAGCATTGTTTGTGCCACGCCAGCAATGTGCGCAATAAGAGCAATGGTAGTAATGCATACAATGGCAGGGGAGGTAGTGGTCTGTGGGATACCCATATACCAAGACATATTTATATACAGAATAACAGTACTTGTGGAGACGGTGCTGCAAATTGCCAAGAGCTGCTGTAGAGTGCCGACATATTTTATCTTTCGCCCTGTGGTATCCCGCAGTTGGTAGCAGGCACAATACTGTCCCTCGACCTGCAAGCGTTGTTTGTGTCAGCAAAGAGAGGGGTTGTTCCAGGGATAGACAGGGATGGGTGGGAGTGGCATACAATGCTTTGCATTGACCACAATGTACCTCTGAAGGAGGTGACTGATGCAGAATTGTTTGAAAATAATGAAAGTGATGGTGAGATAATATTAGAGATTTGTATCCCCCGTGAAATTTTGGTGCAGTATCGAATAGTGCCATGCCCACTGTTGGCCATTGTGGCCTTGCCCCCTTCATTGAAGCAGACCAAAAATATGTACCTGTGCGGTTGTGGACCACCAATCCACACAATGTCTGGCTTTTACAGAAAGTAACCCCAATACACATAAAACTAAAAGTAGGGGCAGTGCTACCCTGGGTGAAAAAGTACCCACTAGCAAGAGAAGCAGAGGAGGGAATCAGAGACACGATACAGACCCTACTTGATTAAGGTATAATAGAGCCATCCACATCCCGGTGTAACATGGCTATCTACCCTGTGAAAAAGGCAACAGGGGCAATTGAAGGATGATCCGGGATTTACACCAGCTAAACAAGTGGTACAGAAGAAGTTTCCTGTGGTCCCTAACCCCGCCACCATTCTATGTAGTATCCCCAAGGAGGCGATCCACTTTACAGTGGTGGATTTAAAATACGCCTTCTAAAAAACACCTTCTTTTTGATACCTTTGCACCCTGACTTGCACTATCTTACAGTGTTTACCCAGGGCAGAATGCACTTCAACCACACTTGTTTGTCTCAGGGGTACTGCGAGAGCCGAAGCATTTTTAACAGAATATTGCACGCTGACTTAGAAAACATTCAAGTATCCAGTACGATCATCCAGTATCCAGTACATGGACGATTTGCTTGTATGTTGTGACAGTGAGCAGCACTGCCACAGGGACTCTATCACACTTTGCAAATACTGGCCCATACGGGGGTACGAGGTTGACAAAGAGAAACTACAGTACTGCCAACAGGAAGTGCTGTATCTAGGATAGTTGATATCAGCAAATTGCAAAAGGATCATACCAGATCGAGCGGCGTCTGTGTGCACCACCCTCTGTCACACCACACTGAAAGACAGGCAAAATTTTTAGGGTTATACAACTACTGCAGAGCATGGATTTTAGACTATGCGGCATATACCAGGCCGCTCCTGTAGACCCTCAAAGAAGCACAAAAAAGCGATAACAAATTAGAATGGACAGCAGATATGATAAAAATGTTCAATGATTTAAAGGAAATGATATCTACAGCCCTGTTGCTCGCCACCCCAGACTACACACAGGAACTCTACATATTCTCACATTCTAATGGTCAATTTATGACTGCAGTATTGACCCAGAAGTGTTCAATGGGCCACAAGCCATTGGCATACTACAGTGGCATGCTACACTGAGTGATGCAAGGACAGTTTGCATGCGAGCAAGCACTCCCTCCACCTGCGGTCGCGAAATGTTCCACTATCGTGATGGGGTGTTCCATCACTTTCTATGTGGAGCATTCAGTGTTCGCCATTCTAGGGAGATCGCAATCTATCTGCCAACACCAATAACACAGATGATATTTCACTGGGAAATGCCACTGCAGATGCGGCAGCCAAATGGCGGCTTATCTCCCGGTGCCCACACCTGCCGAGTACGTTGTGATCACGCCTCCAAATAATCAGCAGAAAACCCCATATACGGCAGTACCTATTGCACAACTTATTGAATTACAAGGCAAAGCACCAAATGAAGTGAAGGAACAATGGGTAAAAAGAGAATGCAAACAATCCCTGACTGACTTGTTGTGGAAAGTGGAGTGCACTGGTAAATGTAAGGAAGGCATGGTATCAAACAGTGAAGACAGACACACGTGATCACAGTTCAAGGGTGTTTACTGAGAAAAGTATTCAAGAAATAATGTATCAGGATAGTTGAGCAGTTAGATTCCCTTCCCCATGTTTTCAGCATGTGGAAAGGCGGCACGTGGGGGCTTCGCACACACTCTAGCTCTTGGCCATGAGGTAACAGTTCAACACATAGGCATCAGGTGTCATGGCCACTAACCAAGGGCCATCACTTTCATCCTCAAAAGGGTCCATATGGACCCTGTCCTGGCGCCTTTGGCACCAGGCTCATAAGAAAGTGTGCTCTGCACACTTTGTGTCCAAAGCACGTGCATCCGGGCCGGGCGTGGCCATTGGAAGGCATTGGAAGGCAGGTGCTGAAGTCTGTGGGAGTGGTGAGGTGGGGCCACAAGGCAAAGCTAAAGGGGAGTGGTTGGGGCCAGGCAATTTAAGCCAGCCCCATCCACATTTAGAGGCTTCGCGTAACGCTTACCGCTGTCTGAAGCTCTTACCTGTTTCCAGCTCTGGACACAGCTCATCAGGTCCTGGACACTATCTTCAGAGCGTACCTACCCGATTCCAGCTTGCATTTTCGACACGCATCTTACCTGAATCCAGCCATACCATCGCTCACAGCACAGCTACTTCAACTCTACCGCTGCGACGCGCATCTTACCTGAATCCAGCCATACCATCGCTCACAGCACAGCTACTGCAACTCTATCTTTGTGACGCGCGCCTTACCTGAATCAGCCACACCATCGCTCGAAGCGTAGCTCGAATCTTCAATTCAGCATCTGCCGCGCGCATCTCACCTGTCTCTGCAAATCCATCGCCTGCAGCTCGTCTCATCCTCACCTGTCCGAGCGCATCTACGTGGGAGTCTTCTTCTCGTCCAGCATCCTCACAGATCTTCCATCTATCAGCTGCTGACAGGTTCTCGGACTGCCGCTCTCCATCATCCGAGGCCAGGCCATCCCTGCAAGAGAAAAGGAACGCACAAGGTTAGAAACTGCATAAACATTTAACGCTTGGCCGTGCAATACCCAAGCCTTGCGGACCATCTTGAAACCCTACTTACCTTCTAGTGGGGCCGCATCATTTCCCTCCTGGCACCGTGTGGTTGCGCTTCCAACACCGCGACACAGCGTGGCCATCTTCACACCTATTGGGAAAAGGAAAAGACATTATAAGAATTACAGACAAGAATCATTGGGAAAGGCATTGAAAAGGCATACGGACAATAATCATGGTTACGAACACTTACCTCCAAAGTGGATTGGTCACAGCTGGTCTGGGCCATCACGTTTACAGAACAGTGAAGCAACTAGGTCCATCTGCAGCGCCCCTGCTGAAGAGAAGCAGGACGGAGAGCTCATCTTTACAAAACAACAGGTGAGAGTTTATGGGAAAACGCATGCTCCTCTCATTCTGGCAAGAGGTGTTCGAGGGGGATCGCAATTCGGCCGCAGCATTTTCATTGCCTTTTACCTTCTCCCAAGGGTATTGCCAGTGACCAGAGCAGTCCACAATACAGCAGCTAAGGGTAAATCCGGATCCAGGGTAGCCAAGGCCAGGCAGGGCTCCAACCATGTCCCAACGTCCCCGCAGAGATCAGGTGAGCGTAGCATCAGGCCCTTCCGCCAAAGTCTCTCTCGCAATGACAGTCTCTTATTGCAGAGGGCCTGATGCAGCAAACAAAACGCAAAAGTTCCTTTCCTTTGTCAGGGTTTCACTTTAACAAGTTCAAGACTGGTCTCACTCCTTTGGGCTCGGACCACAGGTCCCCCTCGTCCGGGCTCAGACACCTTTTCTACAATGTTCACAATTTGGTCTCCCTCATTCGGGCTCGAACCATGGATCCCGCTCGTCCAGACTCAGATCCTCTTTTCCACAATATTCACAACTTGGTCTCCCTCCTTTGGGACTCGGACCATAGATTCCTATTTGTTCAGGCTCAGATCTCCTTTTGATACCTGAATCGAAGACTTTCGAATGTGTGATGGGTTTTGCTTAAACCGCTGCATGGCGACTTTGATTTACTTCACACTATTTATACTTCACATCGATCTTCTGCTTTCGTTTCCTTTCATCAAGATACTGTAAAGAGAACTTTGATTGAGCACATTCACAGTGCCGGACCCCTCTGTCAATGGTATTGTATCTTTTCTTCTAATGTTCAAATATTCACCAGCAATTTAGCTTCACTTGCATCTTTCATAACACGCATTTAACAATGTTCCTTCCAGCGCTCACTTTACAATGTTGCTGCTTGCAACCTTGACTTCAACACAGACCGGTCTCCCCAACTCACTGGCTGTGTTATTCTCTGTCACTTCTTCATTCTTGGAGCCAAGGACGATACCACAGCGTCTGCTGCTCCTCCCCACCTTGGTTAGATATGCGGGAGGACCTTAGATATCTGACACACAATGAAGAATTCTTTAGCCTTGTTTCCTGGTCTTACATTTTCTGCGTTGAAGGTTTCTTGAAGGTAGCGGCTTCCTGTCAACAAGGTCAAGGCTGTTGCCCCTCTCACAAACCTCTCGCGCCTGGCCATCTTTCTCCCCTCGTTCAACTGCCAACTCGAAACTGCTGTACTGTTGTGTGTTTTGCCTCGCTCAGAGTGTGCTTTCGTGCTCCACCTTTTATCCGTGTGGGGAAGTGCAATGGAAGTCAGGTGTGAGTGATAGTCGATAATTGCCTGACCTCGTCTGACCATAGTATTGGGACATGACATGTATATGGCTTGGGTGTGAGTCTGTTTTCTCCCAGAGCGGGCTGTCTGTGTGAAAATGTTCATGCTGGAAAAGGGGGTAGGGGGGGCTTGAGTTACTAAATATCCCATCGGGTGAGATGGAATAAAGTTGTTACAAGGAAGAGAGGGCTACTGCGTCACACCATCCGGTATTCCACTCTCACTACCCAAGGACCCCCCACCCAGGTGATCCTCCCACACTGGTCCACCCGCAGGGTCTGGATCCAAAGGTGATGGCTGTGCCCTGGCCACCTGAGAGAGAGATCCGCAGGGACTAGCACGTGAGACACCTTCAGGTTTCTCACATAAAGCAGTAATGCCTTAGGAGCTGTTAACAATAGCTTTTGACCAACTCCACCACCCCTCCCACAGCTCAAATCAACACAATGCAGCTGACATACATGAGAAGGCCTGGTTTGTGGCCAATATTCAGGAACACCTCACTAACATGATCATACACTGCACCACGTGTCAAAGTTTCAGCACAGGCATGACACTATGAACTTTACAAGGCACTTGGCTCTGTCCTACTGGACCGTTTCACAAGCTGCACATAGCTTATACAGACATGCAGACATGAGGAGAGATGCAATGGGTCCCAGTATTTGATTGTTGTGGTCTGCACTTTTTCCCGATGGGTCAAAGTAGGACCTTGTGCATACCCAGATGCCAAATGTGCAGCCAGATTTCTTGTCCGTGAGGTCTTCTGACGATGGGGTATGTGCCATGTGCTAAGGTATAATAACGGCACACATTTTTTTCAATGAGCTCTTTAAAGAGATCACAGCACTACTTGGCATTAAGCACTAGATGTGCTCAATTTATCACCCCCAGGCCAACTGCGTTGTGGAGACAATCAGTAGACTTCTCAAGAGTACACTATCTAAACTTTGCACCTCGTTGAAGAACAACTGGGTGCACTGCTTACCCTTGGCCCTCTTCAGTTTATGCACAGAACCCAGCAAGGACCACCATTTATCACCCCATGGGGTGGTTACTGGTCAGCAATGTAAGGAAGGCATGGTATCAAACAGTGAAGACAGACACAAGTGGTCACAGTTCAAAGGTGTTTATTGAACTTCAATGGGTTGATTGATCACCTATCTAACCCTAAATCTAAGCATGGGAGCAAGCTACGACCATCACATAATAATAACGTAGTCCTAGTGGAGTCACTGTCAAAATAAAAGGGCCTATGCTAATAAACCTATTGCCAATCCTTACTTCTAAATACAAATGGTGTGGGAAAACGATGTACACACAATAAAAGTGTTCAAGAAACAATATGTCAGGATAGTTGAGCAGGTGGTGTGCCTTCTCCATGTTTTCAGCACGGGACAAGGTGGCACACTGAAGCTTCGCACACACTCTGACTTTTCTGCCACAAGGATGCAGTTCAAAACATAGGTATTTGGGCCTTCTGCACCAAAATCTCTTTCCCAATAAAAGTCTCTTATTGCAGAGTATCTGGTGTAACAAACAAGTACCAAAGATCCTTTCTCATCCGGATTTTCACATTTATAAGTTCTCAGTCAGGCTCAGACCCCCTTAAACACAAGTTAACAATTGGTCTCCCTCGATCGGACTTGGACCATGCCTCTCCCTTGATCAGGCTCACACCTTATAATCTCACTTTCGTAGCTTTCTTTTTGTTATTAAAATTCAAAGACTTTCAACTGTGCGATGGATTTTTCTTAAGCCATCGCAGAACAACTTTGATTCACTTCATCCATAAGTTTCACTTTATTGCTTTTGTTTCTGCCACGTCTTAGCTGGGAACATCACACAGAGACCTTTGATTGAGCACACCTGCGGTGCCAGATCACTCTGTGACTTTGTCTCGTACCTTCTCTGATTCATATTAAAGTTCAAACATTCATCCGCAATTGAGCTTTACTCGTGTCTCTCATCACATGCATTAATATTCTTCACTCTTACGCTCTTCATACAATGTTGCCACTTGCAACCTTGATTTCACACAGACGGTCTTGCATTGGTCTCCCCAACTCACTGGCTGTGTTGATTTCTCTGGCGCTGCTTTGATCCTGGAGCCAATGATGGTACCACAGCAGCTCCTGCTCTTCCCCGACTCGGCCAATCATGCAGCAGGGCCCTGGGTATCTCCGACATACAATGCAGGATTCTTCAGTCTGGTTTCCTGGCCTTATGCCTTTTAATCGGAAGGTTTCTTGAAAGTAACAGTTTCTCGCCAGAAAGGTCAAGGGTATCTCCCTCTTTGCTTTCCCTTCTCGGTTTACCACCTTTCTCCCTCGTTCAGCTTCCATCTGGAAAACACTCTTCCTTTGTGTGCTTTGCCTCACTCAGAGTGTGCTCTCATGCTCTGCCTTGTATCCGTGTGGAGAAGCTTAATGGAAGTCAGGTGTGAGTTGTTAACAGTAATTGTCTGACTTTGCCTGACCATAGTAGTGGGACATGTCAGGTACAATGCTCAGGTATGAGTCTGTTTTCTCCCAGAGTGGGCTGTCTGTGTGAAAGTGTTCGTGTAGGGAAGGGGTGGGGGTTACATTTACCAGGTATCCTACCTGGTAGGAATGAGTAAAAGTGTTATAGGGGGGGAGTGCGTCTTGCCATCAGGTGTCCCACTCACCGAAGACCCCTTACCCAGTTGATCCTCCCACACTGGTCCACCCACAGGGTCTGGATCCAAAGGTGATGACCATGTCCTTGCCACCTGAGAGAGAAATCTCCGGGGACTAGCAGGTGAGGCACCCTCTGGTTTCTCATAGCGCATGAACATGCCCATTTACCCTGTCAGGAGGGCATCAGATGCCCATAGGGAATCAGCAGTTTTAGATGAAGAATTTAAAGAGTATTTGACAACGCTAACACGTCCAATTAAATATGTCTCCGGTCAGATTGCACCGCTCCGAGCGAACGACACACTGGACACTACAGACATGACAGCGACAGGCTCCCTGCCCGCCCAACCACTGATGCCTGAAGAACTTATCTATGTGAGGATCTTTGTTCCAAAATGGTATAAACCCAGATTTTATGATCCCTATGAAGTAGGGTTCTCAACTCCACTCGTAGTAAAAGTGAAGGAGCTTCGCTTTTGGATTCACCTTTCAGACGTCCACCTTAATAACACCCGACACTGTTCATCTACTTCAGCACTAATTATACGGCCAGATTGCACAATTCTTTCTGGCCCTTATCTCATTAGTGCACACTCACAGCTGCTCAAACATAAATATTTTATAAGAACATTCTCTCTTTCTTTCTCTCACTCCCTTCCTCTCTCCTTTTTCTCTTATTATTGTTATTCTCTCTCTCATTCTCTCTCTCTTACTCTTGGCATTTTCATCCTCTCACCCGCCCTATCTTTTTTGTGTGCATTCTTTTACCCCTTTAGGTGACAAGATGATGGAACCAGCAGCTTCAAATACTTCAGTGTGTATATTAGAAAAGGTGTCAGCTATAAGGTTACTTCTAGATGTTCATAATCATATATGCGTGGCATGCATTGTACTGTAGGTATAGTCACCATTCTATTGTTCATAATGGGAATTTATTGGGGAGCATCTTTTATATGGGCAGGTCATAAAAAAGAGGGGAGAAGGGCATATACACACAAATCACCAACATTACAGTAAATATGTATAACAATAGTAATGAGCGTAATAACAGCTATAGCAGACCAACAAGTATACCTGTACATATGAGTATGATATTAGAAAAATGTTTCCCAATTGTTTTAAGAATACATTTTGTTAATGATTATATTAGCATTAGAAGTGTTGCGAGCAAACACATAGGGCCACATAGGAGAATTAAAAGGCAAGCACAAAGGGCAAAATATGATGCCTAGCACGGGCTAGGCCATGATGCTATTGAAAATGTGCAACACCTCGAGATGACCAACAGTTGGTATATGTATATGAGCGCAGTAGGGAGAGAAACAGCGAATGGTAGCTGTTACATATGTTCACTTAACCCGCACGCGTTGGAGCACCCAAGGTATTAGTGCTAGAAGAAGTACCAATCATAGATGGACAATGCCTGGTTCATCTTGTAGGGTTAAAGGGATAGTCTAGTAAAAATGTTTATTTCAAAAATAGATAGGCCACATAAAAAAAAAAAATACTAGCATCCTCTGTTTTAAAACTTCCTATGTAAAATTTTGAGCTATTCAAGCTCAAAATTCGAAAAAGCAAGCACATGGGCATAGCCATTTTGTGAAATGGAGGCCCTCCTGTGCTGGCTTTTGCTTTTGCGGCACTAATGAAGGAAAAGCCAGCCAGCTGTAGTAAACAAAGTCTACCGCTGGGTGGCTTTCCCTTCATTAGTGCCGGGACTCGGAGGACGCGGACCGGAGACCAGAGCAGGAAAGATGCAGCTGAATCTCGGTAAGTGCTATTTATTTTTTTTACAAAAAATAAGCACTAGCTGCGTTTTTTTTTCTAAGTTTTCCGGGCTGGAGGAGCCCGGAAAACTTAGAAATAAAACTGCAGCTTTAAAAACATTGTATTTATGTTTGCGGTCGCTTTTGAGCACCAGGGGAGCACGGAGACCCAAAGTGAAAGCCACAGCAGGCAGAAACACACGCGGTTATATGTTTACCCCGTGGGGAGCCCGAGAGCCCCAAATGGGAAATGCTAAATGCTGCGTTGTCTGTCTAAATCTGCTTTCCCATTTGGGGCTCTCGGGCTCCCCGTGGGGAGCCCGAGAGCCCCAAATGGTAAAGCAGATTCAGGCAGACACAACGCGGTTGTTTTCCGCAATGCCGCGTTGTGTCTGCCTGAATCTGCTTTTCCATTTGGGGCTCTCGGGCTCCCCGTGGGGAGCCCGAGAGCCCCAAATGGTAAGGCAGATTCAGGCAGACACAACGCGGTTGTGTTGGAAAACGCTGCGGTTTTAAAACCGGACACAACGCGGTTGTTTTCCGCAATGCCGCGTTGTGTCTCCCCGTGGGGAGCCCGAGAGCCCCAAATGGTAAAGCAGATTCAGGCAGACACAACGCGGTTGTGTTGGAAAACGCTGCGGTTTTAAAACCGCAGCGTTTTCCAACACAATTACGTAGTATTTATGTTTGCGGTCGCTTCAAAAGCGACCGCAAACATAAATACAACGTTTTTAAAGCTGCGGTTTTATTTCTAAGTTTTCCGGGCTCCTCCAGCCCGGAAAACTTAGAAAAAAAACCGGAGCTAGTGCTTATTTTTTGTATAAAAAATAAATAGCACTTACCGAGATTCAGCAGCAGCTTTCCTGCTCTGGTCTCCGGTCTGCGTCCTCCGAGTCCCGGCACTAATGAAGGGAAAGCCACCCAGCGGTAGACATTGTTTACTACAGCTGGCTGGCTTTTCCTTCATTAGTGCCGCAAAAGCAAAAGCCAGCACAGGAGGGCCTCCATTTCACAAAATGGCTGCGCCCCTGTGCTTGCTTTTTCGAATTTTGAGCTTGAATAGCAAAGAATTTTACATAGGAAGTTTTAAAACGGAGGATGCTAGTATTTTTTTTTTTATGTGGCCTATCTATTTTTGAAATAAACATTTTTACTAGACCATCCCTTTAAGGACACCTTCCAGGCACACAGCGTGTGACTCGAGCTTGTGGATCCAGATGTAACAATAATCCAAGAGACATTAAATGCTTACAGCAACCATATCTGGTGATCTAAGGACTTAAATATATAAACAACAGATGGCAAGAGACTACACTCAGCTGCATGGCAGAGGGCCACCTGGCTCGAGTGGAAGCAACCTGTGCACAAATCTGGACAGAGCATATTACAAAGTTGACATTGATTGCAGCAATGGAAAAACCAGTGAAAGTCCACCGAGAAGAAACATATGAACTTAGCTTAGAACTGTTTTTATCGGCTCTAACGAACGCTGCAATTAGACCCTCCTGATTCCAGACCTGCAAAGAGGCACAGTCGCAGTGATGGATTACAACTGGCTCTGCGGCCAACAAGTGTACTTGCACCTCCCGCCATCATGGAGGGGCTTCTGTTCGCTGGCAACGCTGCACTCAGCACCATTGGTAATCCCAGAAGAACATCTGCAAGGGGGTGGGGGGCAATACCCAATACAGCCTTGATCGTTTCTCCCGCATTTGAATAACAGAACCCGTTACCAACGCCAGAGTTTCGCATCCTGCTCGGAAGAGGGCAATATGAGAACCAGCAGAGGAAAAAGAAATCAAATACCGATCTAGAAACTCATTCATAGTGCTCGCTGACATCCCAGATGATTATAGACTTTTCAGCTCAGCGGAAACATTCTTCATTCTTCGTTTCACTATTGCTACCTGGCGTGCAGGCAGCGGCCAATGCAAAATGGCTGCAGTTTGTATGCTGGGTACTGGTCCAGTTGGCAAATGACACCGAGCATGGGTTCAACGTCATGAAGGTCGAGCGGCGTGCCCTGAGACTGATGATGATGCAGAATCGCTACGTCCTCGATATGTGGACGGCAATGGAAGGAGACATATGATGAAAAATTGGTGATTTCTGCTGTACATTCGTACCTCCTGAAGACGCAAAGAATGGGTCATTATCTCACATAATTGGAGCTGTACATGGTCTAGGTGTTTGCATGAAGAAAGAAGGCGGAACACAAGGAAATTACTGGTTTGATGTTGCATTCGATTCTGCCCCATCCTGTTAAGCGCTATCATGAAGATGCTGGTTCCCGTCAAAGTGTTTGTCTTGGTTTTCTTTTGCACCTGTCAAATGGGCCTGTGGCGTTGTGCCAAAGCAGTGCCTAATAGCGCAATGATGATGGTGTCAATTGGGGTTTCAAAGGGACCTCGCAATACAAAAGATAGTGAAATACAGACTGACCACCCCATCCCTCACATGGTCCCCATCCCCTATGGAGATGAAGTAGACCATTTGTATCACACTATTATTGTTCCAACCCTGGGGATGTGGGATGTATTTATATGACATGCACGCTTGAGGAGTATGCGCAGTCAGAGGAGAGTCTACAGTCAATGTGTAGGGCCTGGATACCAGAAAAGGGAACCCCACCATATGAGGAGGCGGTGAGAAGGGAGTATGATCGAATGCCTGGGGGTGGGGGTGGGGGAGTTCATTACTGTAGAAGTAATGAAAGAGAGCAATGTTGGGAAAGGAGCAAGCCCATCCCACCCCCCCCCCCCAGGTGCTTTAAGAGGAGATGTGCCCCATGGAAAGAACCATAATAGACAAAGGAAGGGGGAGAGGGCATCCTAAAAGTCTTTGCACGATCATACTATTGTATGCCATCTAGACATTTATACATAGTGCACGTATATAAGTGAACGCCATTTCTGTAGATATTAGTAGCCAGAGTCAAAGAACGGGCCTGCATGGCCATGCAATATTTAGTGTGTAGACACAGACCGTGAGCCTGAAGGGGAAATCTGGATAGGCCCAAGCGCTGATGACAAAGGCCCATGCCACGGACTTCCACAGAAACCCTTCTTTGTTTTAAGGTTGTTGCCAATATGTTTGTTCTAAAAAGAATGTGCCCTGCAAGGCCATGAGACAGAACTGGGCACCTTGGTGTATGTGTTATCACAAACAGGTTGAATCAGGCCTCCAACGCCCACCCAGCTAACTATGAGTTATAGCCCCTACAACTCCCTAGTCCCAAGACCTCTCAATTCCAAGATACCGGTTGGCCCCAGACCACTGACCATAAACCAATCAACCATAAAGATCTGAGTATGGTCGTCCCGCCTTTATTTTATAATGACATGGGGTGTAGTGTATAATGATAGAGTAGCATTGTTCACAAATGTAGCTAATTGCTCATTCAGCCTTGGTTCATTGGAGACAATGAGCCCAGCAGAACCCACGTGATGGAAGGCAGATGGACTAAACTGGGACCAATGACCTGGCAACACATATGGAGCAGGCCAACCGCGTATAGGGTCGCACCAAATAGCCACGTGGGTCTTCACTGTATATGATGATGTCACCTATGATGCTATGTCTCCGTATAAGATTCTGCTTGTAAACCTTTTGGCAGAAAATTCCATGGCAGCAGAGTTCTTTGCTGATGCACCTATTTTTGTAGAAATAAATACTTGTTCCACTTACAAGAGCATATTGGGTCTTTTTCCCTAGCGGGTTGTATTTTTTCTGGTGTGAGTGTTTAGGGGTGTGCCTTCAAATGACAGGTAAGTCTTTAAAGCACTGGTTTCCAGGGAACCTCCTAGTGAGGGATCGTGTTCCCTGGAGGAAGGGGACAACCCTTCTCAAGGGGACCAAGAAGAGGGCATCCTGGACTGGGCCCAACATGGTTGTTGTGGGTACGCCCAGCTCAGACACAATGAATACCCACCAGGCCCAGTCAATAATGGGTTACTGTATCAAGCTGACACTAAAATGCCATTGATTGCTTGTGGCTGTATAAATGTGTGATCCCAGTAGCCACCATGTCAAACAAGACACAGCTTATAGTTATGCATTAATCAACTACCACCAGACAGTCTCGGTGCAGACAATTATGATATTTTGAGTCCAGAAGTGCAGGCAGTTAAAAAGCCACCTCTTCCTGTTGGTACATCGAGTTCCAGCAGCTGTGTTCGGGAATGCTCCCATGACATCTTAACCTGCTCTGTTGCCGCTGCATGGCAGATGCTGGGGATGTCAATAGACGGCCCAGCAAGGTATATGTTTGCATCATGCATTGCCAGGGATCATTATGCAAGTGGGGTCTGATTAGCAGATCCTGCTTTCAGAAACAGAATTACCTGCATCTTTTTATTATTAAAAATCCCAAAAGCTCATGTTTTCCTGTCCATACCTGATGCATTCTTTTAGATCGATCTTCTCTGCTCACTGATGCTTGGAAGATATACATGTGACTTACTGGTGTGCTTTATTCATTGACATAGTAAGGTGATATGTATAGCACAATACGTCATCTCTTTGCCACTTTAAAGTGCTGTGTTACACAAAAGGATTCTTTTTTTGAATTAACTTTATTAGGCACCACAAATCAGGATTCACAGCACAACAAATGCACAACCCACCCACCACAAAACATTCTAAAATACACAATGCCATCTTTAAAAGTTTGACACATTACAGGTTATCCAGATCACAAACCCATGTTTAATAATGTGCATGAGGGGCGTGGCCTGAGTTTATGTAATGCAGACGTGACCTGCCTGAGCTCCCACCGTGATCCTGTACCAGATCCTAAATGCAGCACTAAATGGCTCTGAATGTTGCTCCAATTGGATAATCATGGTACTGTTATTAGCAGCGGCTGAAGCAGATTTGAGCCGAAGGAAAACTGAGCCATGGTGACTGAGAAATAGCTTGTAGGAAAAGCAGTTGCAGTGATCCAAGATGGTGGCCGCCTCAGCCCGGCCATGGTTCATGGGCCGTCCGAGCTCTGCTGTGGAAGGTGGTGTTCTCGCCTGACCCCAAGCCAGCTCATAAAACTGCAGGAGTGGGGGGACGCTCTGAGAGGGAATTGGAAAGATTGCGTTGAGGGGCTGATCAGCCGGAAAGCATCCCCCCATTCTGTTACAGTGCCACCTAGTGCCAGAACCCAACACAGGCCGGGAGGGCATCCATAGAGCCGGGACTGCCAGACAAGGGGAGCCGACTGTGCCCCTGATGCATTAACACCTAACCCACTGACAGCAATCCTGCAGGATCAGAGAGGTGGCTAAGCCCGCACTGCTGCAACCAGTGTGTGAGTGTTTGGTGTTAAGCCTGGAGTGATCAGCATTGTACCGACACCCGTGGAGCCCCCCTGGCACTCAAGACTGCTATGCTGCACTTACCAAACGCTTCCACGGCTGATCCCATGGTTGTTGGGCACTGGCACCTGAATTCCGGGACTCACCAATCCAGGATCCGGCCACTCTTTGACTGGAGCTATCTGCCCCCCCCTCTTCACTAGCATGGCCTGGCTCGTACACCCTGTCTGGTCCCACTACCACCTTATCACACACCACAGCAGCAATGTTGATGCACCTCTGGGGCAACGCGAGGGCAGCTCTCCCCCTTACGACCTAGTGTCAGTCAATCTTGCCTGAGACATTTGCAGCTGGAGGACACTTTGATCACACTAGGGCCTGCAGGGAGGGGAGCTGCAGGGACTTCCTGAAATGGACCAAGATGGCTGTTGCAATAACCCAGAGGATTGCTGGGGACGTGTAATCCTCGCTGAGGGACTCCTGCATAAAGGGAGTCTATTGGACTGACACTAGAGCTTGCATGATTCTGAACACTGGGATTTTCCAGAATACTTGTGTAAGCCTGCCCAAGAAGGAGCCCGAAGCCACCCAAAGCTCCACCACATGAAGATAGTTAATACTGAAAGCCCTGACAAATTAACACATCTAAAGATAAACGGGTTGTAACCTGGACCTGACTAGGACAGTTGCATCCCATACAACTGTTGGATTACTCGCAGGCAGAATTGGAGCTCACAACAGGAAACCCGAGGCAGTTAGGTACTGTCTTTGGTAAATGGATAGACTCAGAATTGAGCAGTTGCTGATCTGCTCAATCACCCTTGAGCCCAGGGGGGTGTCTACACAAAGTTGAACAGGTGGATGCCAGGGGCGAACTTGGTGGGTGATTTACTGGAAGGGCACGACCCTAAGACTCTGCCGCAGCACCTCAATTGCAGAACACGTTGTATGCCACCCTTCATTTTGCTTGGAAGTTACCTATTTGAGCAGCTGGCACAGAAATTGCTTGCGCCTACTACCTTTGTATGACTCTGGGGGACTGGAGTTTGTGTCTGTATATGTAACACCCTCTTGGCAGATTGCACTGAGCGGTTGCTGTTACATCACTGCGTTGCACGCTACTGTTTGGAAAAGGGAAGACATTTCTTTGTGGCAGTCTTCAGCAGAAACATACCTGCCCCACCATCTACGGCATTGACCTGGGAGTGACCTGCACCCCAGATATTCCCTTTGCCATGCTGTCCACGAAACAGAAAACAAAGGGCACGATTATGGAATCTTTACAAATCAGGGGAGGCAACGAGATTCTACTCCAACTGTGCCTCTGGGAGGTGCGGTGGGCCCGGAGGCACAACCAGATACTCAGGAAGTTAAATTCCTGACAGCTATTGCTGCATTATGGACCTCGCTGGAAAATAGGATTGATTAAGTGAGGGTGGACGTACAACTCCTGTAGCAGGACGTAGGCTTGTTGGTGGAGAGAGTCACAAGTGCAGAAATGACTTGAATTGGATGACGGCTAGGGAGATACAGTTGAAGTTTGACAATCCTACTTTTCGCCTGGCAGATTATCGGAAGATCAGGAGGGCGGTGTGGGTGGTGGATATGGAAAAGAAAATCAATACGAACATGCTGTGTTGGGAGCCTGGAGTGAGTGGATGTGGCCTGGTTAGTTATGTTTATAGGCTGGTTGTGTCGAACTATCAGGCTAATGAGGCTTTAAGATTGGATTGGAATTGGAGAATTGGAGAAGATATTACGGAGGATGATTGGACGTGTATTTGTGAGAATGTGAAGCTGTGTTCTTTGAGTCTTGCAGACAGGTCGTGTCAAATAAAGATTTTGAATAGGACATACTGGACGCCTGAGAGAATGATGAAAAGGGGAATGAGTGACAGCTCAGAATGTTGGGCATGTTTACACGAAGTGGGCACCTTTGAGCATATGTTGTGGGAGTGCTCAAGGGTGAGAGGTCTGTGGTTTGAATTTGACTAGATCTGTGAAAGGATTCTTGAAGAGAAGGTTCATATGGATTTTAAGACCATAGTGCTGGGTAGTGGGGATTTGTTGGATGACCTGACTACTTCTCAGAAGAAATGGATCTTTCGTGGGGCAATGGTGGGGAAGAAGCTAATATCGAGACATTGGAAAACGTCTACCCCTGTTACTATTGAGGAATGGATTGCTGAGATGCATTCTTTAGCAGATATGGAGAGAGTGCTGTATCGGAGAGAAAAGAAAGATGCATTATTTAATAAGATCTGGGGCAAATTTCTGTTACTGTATTAGATGTGTTTTATTGCTTGTATTGTGACTCCTGGGGGAGAGGGGGGTGTTTCTGATGTATATAGTTAATGTTGATTTGCTGGGATTGCATGTTTGTATTTTGTTTGTGTTTTTGTTCATATGTTGTTATGATGTGATCTTTTTTTTAAAATAAATATTTAAAAAATAAAAAAAAACAAGTGCAGAAATGCTGCTGACTGAAACTGCTACAGCTGCTGTGGATTTGGAAGTAAGGCTGAAGACTCTAGAGGTGAAAAATACTGCACTTGAACTGCGTGCTGAGGACACGTAGGGCAGGTCACGTGGGAACAACATTCGTGTACTTGGCCTGTTGGAAGGTATTGAAGGCGCAGACCCGACCACCTACATTGAGACCCTGATACTACAGGTAGTGGGTCCTGGCAAACTATTGCAGGGTTCTGCGATTTAGAGAGCTCATCGATCCCTTCAGAGGAGGCTCCCATGGGGGTCATACCCCCGGCCTGTTATCACAAAGGTTTTGAACTTCAGAGACAGGGAGGTGGGGTTGTTGTTCTCTAGGGAAGGTGAGAAAAATTGGAGAGGTAACTCTGAGATTGCTGTGTATCCTGATTATACACGAATGGTGCAAAAGAAGAGGAATATGTTTGTCCCCACTAAGGCAAAGCTACGTCAAATGGGCCTTAAACATATGCTCATGTGTCCAGCTAGAATGAAAGTAATCCACAATGGTAAAACACATTTTTTTGATATCCCAGAGGCAGTGAACATGTGGATGGACCACAACGGAATGCTGGCTGAAGGAGTAAACATGCCTCAAACAGATAAAGGTGCAACTTCTTAGTTTCTTAGGATGACATGGGAACCATTCACCCTTTTGAAGGAACAGCTCTTGCTTATGGATGGAACGCAGATGATTTACGTTTCCACTGCAGCTTGAAGTGACACTTTAATATGATCCAGCTCTGTTGGTGGGTCGGGCTGACGAATGGGGGAGATTGCTCTGCTCGAGAGTTCGATTTTTTCACCAAACGTGAACAGTTGCAGTTAAGGACACCATGCATGTTATGGTTGCTTTGCTATCCGCAGACTATGGTAAGCAAGGATGTGGGAGCTGAGCGTCGCTACCTGCTGGGTGAGAGTATGTGCCCCCTCGATACCATTGGACTATTGGCACTGGCCTGTTGCTAGAGCCCTGTTCCAGTGCCCAATGGCCCGAAGGGCTTTGGAGGTGCTGGTAGACCCAAATGGTGTGCTGCGGTTGGGTCTAGTTTTGGCCCCTGGTTTGAGGGCTGTTTGTTATGGAGATGTTACATTTATTTTTATATTGCTTTGGATGCGCTGTTGCTGGAACACTGGGCGTGGTCTGGTGCGGGAATGAAAATGCGACATGGGTGCATGCTAACGGGCTAATGTCTGTAGGAATGGATGTGGATGAGGGATGAGAATACAGGGGGTGGCGGCACTACATTCCACTTATGGTGTCACTTAGAATTCTGACTTGGAACGTAAGGGGCTTGGGTTCGTACATGCATAGGAACATAGTGTACTCTTATCTGCGTAGAAAGAAGGAAGCCATTGCTTTATTGCAGGAAACCCACTTGTTGCCTGCAGACCAGGAGATGGTAGCAGAGAGATGGGGGCGGGGGGTGTTTATGGCTCTACATATTCTTAGTTTGCTAGGGGAGTTCTTGAATGGATAAATAAGGGGTCCCATTCCAATTGTTAGAGTTTAAGGCAGACACAGAGGGAAGGTATGTGATGGTACACAGTTCTATAGGTCATCATGAGCTGTGTATTGTGAATTCTTACTTTCCTAACCCCTCAATCCCAGTTTACGTGCGCTTTCTATGTGGCCTGATGGTTTCAGGACGGAATGTATTATTCCTGAGTGGGGGAGACTTTAATTGTGTTAAGGATACAATACTAGGTAGACCTGCCCCCCCCCCCCCACACGGTGGGGCCTTGCCTGCTACTGGGGCACTAAATGTGGCACTGTCTGAACTAACTTTAGCGGACTTCTTGAGTTAACTACACCCGAACACCAAGGGTTATTCCTTTTACTCGACTCTCCATGGGTTGCATACCAGAATAGATTATTTGTTTGTTGGGGTTGAGCAACTTATAGAATTTATTGAGGCAGAGTATAAGGGACGATGAATATCGGACCACTCCCCGTTAATGGTCACATGGGGAACAGGGGGCCTAGGTTGCCTATACCGAGGTGGCGCATGCCTGTCAATGCACTGAACAATATTGCCTTTACGGGACAGATGTGGGAATCCCTGAACCATTTTCTTTGACTTCATGTGGGAAGCGTTTATGGGGGGGGGGCAATTTGTGAAGCCCTGAAGGTGGTTGTCAGAGGGGTTATTATAGCAAGTGCAGGGGGTATTAGGAAAAAACTGCGAAATTAGATGGAATCTATGGAAGACAAAATTTGCACACTGGAATCTACAATTTCTGAGGGGCCTGGGATGGCAGCAGATCTCATTGGGATGCAATTACAATGCACCCAAGCCTGTGAAAGGCTGTGTAAATTTGATCGCACAGCATTGGTTGTGAGGACACATGCTGAGGGTGATAAATCAGGGAGAATGTTGGCTTGGCTATGCAAGAAGGAGACACCTAGAACTGCTGTTGCACTGCTGCACAGTGAGTGTGGTGCCCTGTAGAGATCCCAGACAGCAATAAACATTCTGTGTTATCCTTGATCCTGCTCCTGAGGCTCACCCCAGATCCGGCCCTTTCTCTGTAGCAGCCCTTTACGGTAGAGGAGATGCGAGAAGTTGTTGCTTCCCTCACCTCTGGTAAAACACTGGGTAGTGATGGACTCCCAGCAGAATTTTATAAAGAATGCTGTTCCACAGTTGCCCCGGTGTTGCTGAAGGTATTTGAGGAATCTTATGAGAAGGGCTTGCTCCCACCCAGCATGAGGGAAATGATGGTGATTCCCATTCCTAAGCCTGGGAAGCCTCCCAAAAGATGTGAATAGTATTGTCCTTTAGCCATGCTAAACTGTGATGTTAAGTTTCTTACTACACTGTTGGCTGGGCGACTACATAAAGTAATAAATACTCTGATCCACGCGGACCAGACAGGCTTTGTGCCTGGCCGCAGCACTTCACTAAATCTATGTCAATTGCAGCATATTATGGATCAAACCAATTCGGGTGATGCACTACATGCTGTGGCTTCCCTCGACGCTGTCAAGGCCTTTGACTCTGTCTTCTGGGACTGGATGTATGCGGGTTTGCAAGGCTTTGAGTTTGGGGAGGTCTTCATCCACTGGGTCAAAATTCTATATACACAACCGGTAGCTAGATTAAAATCTGGCAGACAGGTGTCTGAATCGTGGGAAATACAAAGAGGGATGGAGCAGGAGTGTCCATTATCCCCAATGCTGTACATATTGGCTTTGGAACCTTTGGCAGTGTACTTACGACAGGAATACCTTTAGGCTGCCATAGAGGTTGGGGAGTGGGGGTCTGATACCTGGTGTCCCTCTATGTGGATGATGTGCTTTTGTATCTATGTGAGCTGGAATACAACCTTCCCATTATCCTTGCCGTGCTACACAACTTTGCAAAGTTTTCAGGGATCTGATTTAGCAAGCAGAAGACATGCCTTTTCCCCCTGGCGGGATACCAGCATTATGAGGCTGTAGACCTTCCTGATTTGGGAATGAAGCGGGAAACACACTCCTTTCGATATTTAGGCATATGGATATCGCACAGCCCTAGGGAAATGCATGCTGGTTACACACTTGGAGGGTGTTAAGAGGTCTATGAAGTTCTGGGCCAGCCTGCCACTCTCCCTTAAGGGACGGGTAGCCATAGTTAAGATGATCATACTCCCAAGGCTACTTTATGCCTTTACACATGTGTATTACTATATTGAAGCTGCATTTTTCCGCACCTTAAATGCAGTGATCAGCGACTTCCTATACAGGCAGGACCGGCACCGGATGGCACTTGACACTTTATGTTTACCCGATAGAGACGGAGGCATGCAGTTACCAAATATGGAGCTCTATTAATTGGCTGCTCAAATGCGTCACTTGGTAACATGGCTATCTGACGACCTGACCTCGGACAGTAGACTGCTCCAGTCGTTGGTGCACCCTGTATGGTTAAAAGAGGCACTGTGGATTTCGGATAGCTGCATAGGTACCCAGGCTCTACTGGTAAGATTGGGCAGACAGGTCTGAACCAGAGTGCTGAAGTTACTGCGTGTACAGTATCCCTACTTGCCACATGTTCACATAGTAGCTGATGTCTGTGTGAGCACCACTGAATTGAATGCTGCTAGGAGGTGGGAGGAACTTGGCCTGTCCACATGGGGAGATTTGTATGACAATGGGGCGATTAGGGACTTGGAAAGTCTGATGCAGAGGGAAGGGCTTCCGAGGGGCCATTTTCTCAGGTATCTGAGAATATCCAAGGGGGCCAAGAGCAAGTGGAAAGGGTGGCGTGCTGAGCCAGAGGCTTCTTACCTTAATGTATGAGCTGGAAGACAGCTGGTGGCCTGTGCCCAGGTTGTATGGATGTTTGCAAGGTTTGACAGGCAACAGAAATGTGCAATTGAAAGCGAGGTGGGAGAAAGATGTTTGCCAGACCATCGCTGATCAACAGTGGGAAAATGCATTGCTTTTTATTAAAAATGTGTCCAGAAATGCATGCATTCGGTTAGTTCAGCTAAACGTGCTCCACCGCACTTACATGACCCCACATGTGTGGGCAAATTTGATGTTAAGGCTTTGCCAAATTGTCCCTAGTACCACATGGAGGGGGCCAAACTGATTCACATGTTTTGGAAGTGCCCTAGGGTGGGCAATTTTTGGTCACAAGTGAAGCACTCCTGCATAACAGATGGAATTTTAAAGTATACTTGGAGTCCACTTGAATGCTTTCTGGGCGCATACCCAGGCCAGATAGATACCGCCACGTAAACAAGTTTATCGACTGTGCGTGTGTTTTGGCAAAAAGACACATAGCCATGTCTTGGAAACTTAGGTGGGCCCCCAATATATGGTATGGCAGACGGTTTTTGAGCAGTGGTCCCTGGCTGAAACTACAGCCTGGCTTCGATCTTTGAGTAATGCTCTTATTCTTGCGATGTTCCATCCATCGGATGATGTGCCACCCTGAGCACCTTGCAGTATTACATTTGTAAAAGTATGTCGTCTAGGTCATTCTGAATCTCTACCTAGCTGTGGGCCTGCCCTCGGAATATTTACACTGTCCAAGCCTTGTTAACTCCCCTTTTGGAGTTGTTCATGTTTTGTTTTGTTTATAATTTGTTGCTGATTTTGTAGAAATGGTTCGACACATGAGAAAACGGCAAAGGCACTCAGTTTGCTTGTGCAGAATGGTTGAGTTATTTGCCCTGCCTGGCATCTTACTGTACGTTATTGTGTCGATAATGTCCTTAATAACAATAAAAAACATTTAAAAATAAATTAAGAATAATATGCATCTGAAAAAGAAAACCCACTTCTTAGTGTAACAGCTCTAAGCAGGGGGATACAGGTGAATTAGAAAAGGTGGCAATACAGAGACCGAACTGTAAGAACACCACCACCAACATAAAATACAGAAAAACAGGTTACATTTTACTTTAAAAAAATAAAAACTCAAATCTAAATGAAGAGCGGCGCAAACAGGCCAATATGCCTTGTGATTGCTCCATGACTCTTCAGTGGTTAATATAGCTATAAGGCCACTAGCAGGTGTTAGGCTGCAGTGTGCATGGAGGGCTCTGTATGTAGTGTAAGGTGGTAAGAGATTGAAAAGGTGAGTAGGTTCGTTTAGGGACGGTCATTAGGGACATATTTGAGGATTTGCATGTCTGTGATTGATGGGTGAGACCGGCCTGGTAGAGTTTTTATCTGCAGGTATGTGAAATGGGCGAGGTCCTGTACTCGCCTTATCAATCAATGGAGATTGTTCTAGCTGTGCTTGGTTATGCTTTTTTGATGATTGTTGGGAGGCAATATTTCAACATAACTTTGAGGAATCCTGTGTCTGTGGTTGGCTACACTGCCCTGGTATAGTTTTGGTAGAACAGGTATGTTGCAAGGGAGGAGAGGGATTACATTCCTGTCCTGATTGTGGCAGAATTTGTGTATGGTAGTTATGGTTCTAGCCTGGGGTTCAAATTGGAGCGAGTGTCCCCATTGTGATGTTGTGCTCAAATGGAGGTGTCAGTGAGACGGACCGATTGAGTTTAGTCTTAAATGTACTCTCGTTGGTGACAGTCTGCTCAGGTGAGTCTTTGACTCCAAATTTCATAATGACAAGTGATTGTTGCATCAACATGATCAATTCTCATCTTTAGAAGGTGATAATCCTAGCTAATTTCTATGTTGAGGTTAGGAATCTAGGCATGTTTTGAGTGATTGTCTGTAAGCCCGTTTGTTCTCCACTCTGCATTCACCTGAGCCTGGTGTAACATAAATTGGTTACCAAGAATGATCCTAGTTGACACTTCTGATTGAAGCATGGGATTGTTACTGGATCCAAGCATTCTAACAGGCATGTAATTTACTCTTGGTGAATTCTAGGCCCCTGTTGTGAGAGGAATACAAATCAAAAGGACTGTCTGTAAACTCTACTTAGGTAACATGCCCTATTTAACCCATAATTCAACTAAACATTTTGGAGTCCATGTTCGTCAAATTGGTAATTTGGCTGGGGAGCCATTATGTGTGGGCATACACTCCCTACCGCCAAATGTGTGTCCTGCACGGCAGAGTGCAAATGTGCAGGGCAAAATGTGTCCTATACATGTGTGGCGGTAATGATAATGGTTAGTGAGTTTGTCAGTAATTCAGTAGATTTACTGTCAAATTAACACCAAACTCATAATGAGACCGATTGTACATAGACCAGAAAGTGCAGCATTTCAGAATAAAATATAGGGTGCATAGCAATATCTTAAATAAATGCAAGCCAAGCAAATCAATAATTACAAGTACAGTAAAACATGTCTTAAAAAGATTTAACTGATACCAATGATACCGAATTTAAATATGAGTAGATTTATAAGAATGACCCAAAACTTTCCAATACAAAACATGTCAGGCTATTTTGGGGTAATTTGCCATTGTAAATGCTACATGTCTATAGGTAATAGATTTGCAGAATACCAATATGTCTGTTAAAAAACCTGACACATGGGTTTAGCCATGCGCTCTGAAATTGTCATATAGGACACAATAAAGGTGTGTGAGACAGGCATGGTATCAAGAGAGACACAGACTCAAGTATTATAGTTTCAAAACCTTAATTTACTGTAATGATGGGGTTGGTGTAATACCTAACTGCCCCTAACTCTAATGGGATTGTTCCATCAACTGATGTTTCTAAGGCAGTCGATATCTAAAAGTCCAAAACCAAAATGTGTCTGTGTCTAAACATATGCTTGCCCTCATTCTCTGATAAAATTTGGTAGAAAGTCTCTTTTTGATTCAAAAAGAAATATATACCAAGGCTTGTTCCAGGTGGTCTTCTCACCAGGTGCAGCTCTGTCACTATCATCAAAGTTCAGCACAATAAAAAAAGGTTGTTTGTTAACTCTTCTCCACAAAGTTCTTGCACTCTGTTCAAACAACTTCTGATGTCTTTAGTTCCGGGGGATTGCCTTCCCCAAGCTTCAATCCTTCCAAATTTCAGACAAAACTAAAATATAACAGTTCCTCTCAGGCTTTTCAGGGTTCCCTTCTCCAAGCGAATGCCTTTCTGTTTCACCAAATAGGTGTTCACGTTTGCTAGGCCTTTTAGACGTTTGCTAGGCCTTTTAGGGTTCCCTTTCTTCTTAGGCTTAAGCTTAGGCCCCTTCAGCTTCAAACACAAGTTCAGTTTGATAATGCAATTCCCATTAGGCTTCTCAGGGTTCCCTTCCCCAAGCAGAGGACCCTTTTGTTTCAAACACAAAATTCATAATTCACATTTCAAATTCACAATTGTCAGGATGTACCTTTTGCTTAAATACAGTTCCTTTCACACACAACCTTCTCATGGGGTAAAATCTGAGACTTTCGAAAACGCCAGGTTCTTCCTCCTAAGAATGACCACTCTGATCTTTTGCCCCTCTTTGTATTTCCTGTACTTGCTTTTCTTCTATCTTTTCTTCTTCAGGTGCTCCCTGCACCCCTTTGTTATCCTTCACTTCACTGTGCCCACTGGCACCTTCTTTGTCTTTCTCTTCTGTATCCTTGTCATGCCCTTGTCACCTTCCTTTGAGTCACTTTCCCTCCATTGTGCCTGTTGCAAATTTACTTCTTTACTTTTGTGCACCATTGCACCTGTCCTTTTCCTTATCATGACTCTTGCACACTTATTTCTCTCCTCAGTGCTCACTTGCACCTTTCCTTTACTTTTGGGTCACTCGTAACCTTCTTATTCACTTTCAAGTCTTTCACTTTCTTTCTGCTCTCTTAGCGCCTTTCCCTCGCTTTCCATTTCCTTGGTCTATTGCCTTCCGCTGCATGCCGCTTTGAAAAGAATCTGTCTTTCTCCCTTCCCGCTTCCGCTAGTCACACGCTCCCGAATTTCTCGTGCTTACTTGTCTGAAATTCACCAGGTAGCATTGTGTTGGCAAGCAGTCTCTCTGGGCACATGGGATCGAGATCAGGGTCTCTCCACCTGCCCCTCAGACTTTTCTGCACACCGCCAGCAGACACAGGCTGCCTCGCTCTGGCTCCCTGGAGACACGGCTCCCTAGCCATGCTGCAGCCCTTCACAACCACTGGGTTAGCGTCTCGGCACACCGCTCCCCTCCAGATCCTCCAGGCTTCTCTCTATGCAGCACCCTGCTCCCTGGCTTCTCAGATCCGATCAGCATTCACAGCTCACTCTTCGAATTGTGCAAAACCACACCTTTTATACTTAAAATGAGAGTCAAATGGAGTCAGGTGTGAATGGTCAGGGTTAAATGCCTGACCTGCCTGACTCTATTAATGGGATAACCTAATGGCCTCTGTTTCTCAAGGTGTTTCTCAGAGGTAATCTGCACTACTCTCTGTTACCTCTTCTTCTTCCCAGTATTATTTGGGAATGGGTAGGGGGAGTTGAATTGAGATTGATGCTTAACTCTATTTATTGGAATACTATTAGGAGATCAGCAGCGGATATAGGAATATTCTCTAGTCTTGTTTATGTTTAATGAGATAGCTTACCCTTGTGGCAGAGTATTTCATCTCTCTGATGTTATATCATACAAACATGGGTCTTGATAGGATTCCCTGTGGTCTAGATGAATAACATAAATGGATATTAATATCACGGTCCTGTCTCTGTTGTGATTGATCCTTCTTCTCACCCAATCTCATATACTTAACCCTTTTCCTCCTCTTACTTGGACCATGAATAATGAGTTTTGAATTTGGAGCAAGGAGACCTGAATCAGGGAAAAGAGAGTCAGCATACCCCATACAAGATTCCGGGACTTCTTCCTCCTCTCTTATTGTCCTGTGGGGATACCGCGTCTCGCCAGGGCTACCCCCATGGATACAACCCCGGACTCCTCAACCCAGTTGATCCTCCCTCGCTTGTCCACTCCCAGGGTTGGGATCCAAAAGCAATGGCCCTCCCCTAGCCACCTGAATAGAGGGTAAAATCAGCACATTGATTAGGGACACACTTTTCACTTCTCACCAAGCAGTTGATTGTCCCATAATTCCATAACTCGGCGATGTAAAGTGCTGTTATTTGTTAGTTTTGGCTATAACTTGGTGCTTTAGTGCCACCTATAAGCCATGACTATTGCTTTGGAGTACAGCTAGGAGTAGACACAATCCTTGTAGGTGCTGTTTGGCTATTTACCCACTGTGAGAAATCAAAGGGCGTCTCACCCGCTAGTCCTCTGGGACTTGTCATCCAAGGGGCCAGGACATGGCCGTTGCTTTTGGATACAGTTCCTGGGTTGGACCAGTGAGGGAGGATCACATGGGTGAGGGGTCTTCAGGGAGTGGAGGTGAGGCAACCGATGGTGAGACGCGGTATTCCCCCCTTTTTTGTCACATAACCCATCCTATTTTTTAGGATTACCGAGGTCCCAAACTCCGCTCCCTTTTTCCACAAACACTGAGCCGAGAAAGAGGATGATTGAGAGTAAGAAGGCTAATTCTCACACATCTGGACATGTCCTGTTAATCAGGTCAGGCAAAGTCAGGCACTTGACTTTAGTTGCATGCACCTGATACCAATTAGCTCTCCTCACACGGATAAAAGGCAGAACTGAAGGACACACTCTGAGCAAGGTGAAACACGAGTACAAGCAGAAAGACCAGAGCAAAGGCAAACCTATTGGAGCAGAGCGATGGAACAAGGGGCAAGAGCAGCAGGTTGAAAACCCAAAGAGTTCCCTACTGGAGGTCGTTACCTCAGACAGGCTGAGAAAGACACTTGGAAAAGGGCAGATACTACAAGTGAAGACTGCATTGTGTTTCAAGGATGCCAGCAGCCCTCCCAGGTGAACGGAAGAGTGCGAAAGGCAAGGCCAAGCCTTTGATACTAACTTTGACTCGTGAATTGGAAATCGTAAAACCAAGAAAGAAACACACACAGCCGGTGAGTTGGCAAGCGACCTGAGAGACCGGCGTGTGTTACAAAAAGTTTAAAGTGGCAACATTATATTGCAAGTGAAGACTGCATGCATGTGGATGAGACCCAAAGAAAGGCAGACCTGTGAATGAACTTTGAAGTAAAATACAGCTGTGAAATCAGTGATACTGAGTAACGGAGTGGTCCTGCGAAAGGAAGCTGCCCACTGGAAAGTCTCAGTGAAAGGTGCATTGTTTGTAACAATAAAGCGAATGAACTGCAAAAGTGAAGTAAGCAACATTAAATCATAGAGAAGGGGAGAGTGAAAGTTGAACCTTGAACTTTTAGTCGAAGTGGTCTTGAGGAGGTCTGGAAAGAAAGCCACGCACATTTGAAAGTCTTCGACATCCAATAGCAGTCTGAGCCAGGCTGAGGGAGACCCAAAGTGTAAAAATCTTGGTGAAGAGAGCCCTCTTGCAAGTTTTGTTGAGCCTTGTGTTTGAAGAGGTCTGAGCCTGACAGAGGGGGGACCCACGTGAACTGTGTTTTGTAGAGGCCTGAGCCCAACAGAGGGGGGAATAGGTGAACTTTGTGTTGAAACATTATTTGGAAGTCAGAAAGAGATACTTTAACCTGACAGGCCAGGCAGGCCTCGATCCACATTACTGAACTGTTTATTGTACTGAAAAACCTGAACCAGAGTGTGTCATACTGCCTGCAGGCACCGCCTTACTCCATGTGGTCTAACGGGGGAGGAGAGCTGATTCAGCTACATTTATTCTTTTGAACATTGATTTTTCCTTTACATACATTTCTCCTTTATACACTTTTTGTACAAAAGATAGGGCAGGCATTAGGTTGTGTTAGCATAGGCCATTTTGATTTCACAGACTATACTAGGACTGTTTTGTTTATCGTTTGAAGGTCAAGATTACTCCCCTCCTAGTTATAGGGCAAATTAGGAGTTGCTCTGCCCCTCCCCGTCCTCAAAACACACTCTCATGGGATCTCTTTCAGCTAGCTTTATCAAGACTTAGCATCAAGCTTTGCACTTAAAGTGCCTGCCAGTGTTTTTTCAAAACAGTGTTCTGAGTTTGAATGGTTTAATTGGAGTTGAAAACGTGCCACTAATGTAATAAAGATGCCTTAACCAGGTCTGCCATCATCCACTTGATTTATAAGCAGTCTGCAGGTCAGTCACTGAAGTCCTGTTAAAAACAAGCATTGGCAAAACCAACAATTTTGGCTTGTGTATAGGTATTAGAGAGGAATTTTCCATAAACTGGGCAGCTAGGTACTTGCGCAATTCTGCATCTGCTACCATTAATGGGCAGTTAATGCTATTATGGTAGTGCCAGCAAATGTGTTTCCCATGTCTACACAAAAGCCCAAACTGCCTGTTTTGTGGTCAATGCACACTTCCAATGTGAGGGACACAGCTCAGCCACCATACTGTTTCACAAATGTAATGATAACACCTGCTCTCTGCCTTCTCTTCTCCCTTTCCCTGGTCAGGACAATATCCTTTCTTTTCTTTTCTCTGCTTTTCTTTGGCTGTAGTTTCAGGTTTCCATTGTGTCCTTTGGTCTTTTCTCTCTCCAATGTCTTTTTTGGAAACAATCTCTGCTATACATTTTGCTGCCTTTTCACAGGGCACCTGCTTTGCCTCTTCATAGGCCACAACCACTGCCTTTGTCCTCTGGGGATAAGGTTCCCTGCTCATCTTGCCTTTTCCTCTATGCCTTTTCTATAGTTACAGTATCTGACTTTTCATGGGCCACAACCTGTGTTTTTCTTCTTTATCTGAGAAACAGGTGCCTCACTAACCGGCTTCTCCTCCAGGGTTAGGCTGCTCTGCTCACTGTTGTCTCCTTCTCTTTAGAGGTTCTTCTCTTCCACCTTGTCAGGGTTTTCTCCTTCATGCCACCTTCCTCCATAGTCCAGGTTTTCCCTTTCGCTCAAGCTTTCCCTGGTCCCCAGATTTTGTCTTTCACTTCATCTTCTTCCATTCTATGGGAGTAGTGATATGTGACCCCATTCACCAACTGACAGGCGGAAGTCCCGCTGTACTAGAAGTCCCGGTCCAGAGGTGACATCATGTGGGGTTTCCCGGAAGTCCCGCCCTATGAAAGGACGCCCCCGGATGTGAGGCAGTTCTGGGCTTAGCTGTAGTTCTACAGGGGATGTGATGTCACAGCATGCCGCAGAAGTCCCCCTAACTCCTATCCTGGAAGTGACCTCATGGGGGTCCTCTAGAGGTTTTGCATGGTTGAAAGGCCTAGCCCGGATGTGGAAAGATGTGTTGCACCCGGAAGGCCCACCCTGTAGGTTGTGGGTAAACGGTGTGATTATTTTGACCCAGTAGAAATTTGTATGAAGCCCTGTTTGTGTGTTGTTTGCACCGGTTTATGGGGTGTCAATAGAAGTCAGAAAGGGTGTAGATGGTGTGTTTGACCCTCCCCAGGTATGTCCCTAAGAACCCGGAAGTGTTTTATAGAGTTTACAGAGGGCTAGGAGATGATGCAGGTGTTAACCTGTGATATTAGGGGGCGGTGTGGTGTGCCAGGGGCGCTGTGGAGACGACCTCCCCATAGGGGCGGAGTGAAGTGTATATATATATATATTTACAGAAGGGGCTCCGGAGAGAGGTATACAGTGCTCCTAAAGACTGGCTGTACTATTTGTATGTTGTGACCATATGCTTGGACTGTAGGTCGAACTATACAATTATTAAATCAATCTTAAAAAAAACATGTACATTCTGGTGCATGTAGTGTGTTAAATATTCTGATCAGTATGGCTATGTGTTGTGTTTTTCTTTAGTAATAAACAGTGTAAAATAATCTTTCTTCCACAGGCCCAGATGGTGTAAACAAACGGTCATGTAGCTAGATCTTTAGAAAACGTGTAGCAGATGGTGCAGGTAGTGTGTTAAAAGATTCTGGTCGGTATGGCTATGTGTCGTGTGTTTATTTAGTAATAAAGCGTGTAAAATAAAGATTGATATTTATACTTTGTTTTTAGAAGAAACCTGTACAAACAAATCAATAATAATAACAAATAAAAAGTTAAAATTAAAACATGTAATATGGCAGAAGGGATGGTCATTTGTATATCTGGCTTGTGAATCCTATTCATGTGTTATTTTTGAAGTTCAAGTATTGTTGTCATAAGCTTTCGTTGCAGAGACCTGGCGCACAGTGTTTCATGCAAAAGCACGCGGAAACAGCCCGTGTGTGATGGACTTACAACTGGTATTTATACAAGCATAAGCTGTGTCAGGGAACGACTGAAATATCTGGGTCACATAGTGATGTGCAAGATATGACTCACGATGGTAAAACAAGGGTGTGATGTAATGCATTCAAGCTGTTTTGGGAATGTAAAGAATTTGTATTTGCATTTTATTTTCTTCTCCAGTTTCGATTCAGTAGCCAGAAAAAAATGAACAGCTAATTTTAAGCTGTGTCACGGGTATACATTTGTCGCTCAAGATATACACGTTTGTGTAACTTTGCAGAATTCCACTTTATGTAAATGTAACAGCCTGTGTGTGTCGCTTGTAATAGACGTGTTATGTACATGTGGTGATGCTATGGCATGACCCGGGTAAAGATTTAACCATCCCAGAAAATAATATATACATAGCGGTCCTGTAGAGGTCCATTTTAACACGTGTGAGGCTGTCTGTTATGAAAATGACGGTGAAGAAGGCAAAAAAATGTCCCAGGGTTCAGAAAAAGAAGTAAGTGTAACGGGCCATTTTTAAAAAAAAATCTATAATTATTCATAAATTTGTTTATTTATTTTAAAATAGACATATAAAGCCCCGTTCTACGAGTCTGTAGATTTTGCATCAAACATAGACACAAGTGATGTTAGGGAGAATTCTCATTCTATGGCTAATTTCCCTTACCTGCTGGATTTAAAGGGTTTGTTTTTTTCTCCTGCTAAGAGTGAGACTCTTTTTCCCACTCTTAGGCATTTTTGCTATGTGTGTTCTAGGCTATTTTTGTGTTTAATGTCTATGGGTTTTTTTCTCACCCCCATAGGAACCATCTTTATACACATGTGTTACACAGCACCGTCAGTGCAGTGACACAGGGGTATCATAGTGACCCCCAAACATAGACTCCATACCCTGGGACTGACTACTGCCTCCCAAGGCATGTAAAGTCCCCATTTACTTTTCTAGTCAATTCTTATGAACTAAACCAGTACAAACAATCTTACTATGGAGGTACTGGGAAGGGTTAATAGTTTTCCCTGGTGTTCATTTTCGAGAGGGTACCGTACAGTCCCTCTCTCAAAAGTTTCTGGCTGGTGGCAGTGTTTACTACTGTAAATATTCGACCGCAAATATTTCCCTATGGGATTTTCCCATTGTTCGAGGCTACAACATTTTCTGACAGCCTCTAACATACCGCTGGTGTATTTTAATATTAACTTTACTCCGGTAGGTTTTATTTGCCAGAACTTTAATATAACTTCTTTCTCGTGTCTTTCTCTAAACTCCTAACCCAGGTCGGGGATCCTTTGTTCGTCCTTTTGGCGGGCTTCTGCCAAGAAGCCCTCCTTTCAGCGCCTCTGAGTCTGGGGTGGGTCCATTGTGTGGGAGGGGGAGTAGGATCCCGGGACAGGGTTGCCTCAGCAACCCATGTCGCACTCTGTCCTGATAGGCTGGAGGGTCTCCCGCAAAGATGACCACTCCACTGTGTGAGTGACAGCTAGGCTGTATGAATGGGGATCTTTTTGCATAAAAACAGGGTCCTGAGGACTGGAAGAGCAAGACGTCGCCACAGGAACTAAGAAGTCGAAGAGGAGAGAAGCCAAAGACATCTGCAACGACTGAACCACCAGTGAAGCCCTGCTGCAGTGTCTCACCACTTTTCCCCACACAACGAGAGAAGATCTTCGTCTGCAAGAGCCTTCTTCCCTTGAGATGGTGGGGCCAACCAGTTTGCCAATCGCCTTCCTGGACCTGCCTTGGTTGAATCGCCAGTACCCTGTACTCAGAGACTGGATAGCCAGGCACCTGTCCACCCGGACCGCGATTTAAAGGAGCGTACCTTTTATTAGTTGGACAGCACCGTGGCTGGTTTCATCCCTGGGTAGTGCAGTAACTCGAACCTTCCTCCACGACAAGCGCCTCTCTTCCTCTGCTGGACCCCCCGAACTGCAGGAACTACCAGGAACAACTGCCACTGCAGGAGCCATTTCTTCATATTAAGGTACATTGTTCCGCCAGGCCGCCCTTTTCGCGTGGTAGTGCTAAAGATGTTTTAAATCCTTTACCTACCTGTTGGGTTGGCAGCCCCTATCTTCTAAACATTGTCTTTCACCTTCTGCATCCACCTTTTCGAATCGTTAAACAAAGACTTGACTGCAGCTACAAGAACATTTTGCTCCTGGGCCCTTTGCCCTGTACCACTGACTCTGGCACAGGCCTATTGACTCTGGCTAAATTTGTTAGAACTGACTTCTCTAGATTACTTCTCAACTAGAACTGTGTTGGTGCACCTACTTCTTATAACCACCTTTTTCTTCCCACCTTTAAAACTTGTGAAGTACCATTTTGCTCGGTTTTCATTTAAGTATTCTATATGCTAAAGTACTGCCTTGCCTAAACCTGTTCACGAACTTATGGAAAGTGTTAATAGGGTGTGTAAGAAGATATTTCTGTATAACTTGTGCTTTCCCTCCCCTGTGAGAAATTGCTAGAGTACCATTTGTGTTTGGTTTTCACTGTGCCGTTTTGCTCAGTTTTCACTCTTGCTCAAACTTGTCTACAATTTAACTAGGGAGTTGTGTATACTTTTCTTGACTGATTTTAACTTACTTTATTAACTGTGATTAATGTGTTGAACTAGAAGTGTGTAAAATAAAAATATATATTCTTTTTAATACAAAGCTTTGGTTAGTGTTTCCTTGTGCCATAGTACTGTAGCCCTATTGTGTAAACCCTGAATACTGCTCATCTCCCTCTTGAGATAAGTCTGACTGCTTAGCCACAGCTACCAACTAAATCTTTGTGGTACAGACTGATACCAAAGGGGATTTATTGCTCATACATGTAGTCTTAATCTTCTGTAGTGCTCCCTAAGGGAACTGCACAGGATTCTGCCTAACAGGTGAAATTTGCACTTTGTATCTTGTTAAAGATATGGTTATTTTCAGGCTGTACGTTAGTCTTTATGCAGCTTGAGGACAGCGGTATAATTTCAGCATTTTGAGTATTGTAATTGGTCTGCATTTTGCGGTGACTGGTGTGAAACAAGATGTGTTTGCAAAAGCTATCCATAATATTTGGTTGTTTCGTACAGATCTGGAAAGCTATTTGGACTTTGTACTTTCATGTTGTCTGAATCTTACACCCTATAAACACTGGCTACGGTTTGTGTATTCAGCCCGCCATATAATGTAAACGATACTTAGAGGAACGTGCTTACTTTTTCAGAAGCACGGGAGAGCGAAAGTTAGCGTTTGCTTTAGAAAGCTATAGATATCTTAAGGGGTTTGATCCAGTGCTGCGCAACATGACTTTAGCTGTTTTTAGAATTAAATTTAAATAAATATTTATTTTTTAATTTAGGACCAGATGATGAGGAACAGCATGGCCTCAAAGCTTTAGACGGTAATACCTCTAGTTGTTTTTTTTAAAACACAAAGCTATTTAACAAGTTTTTATTTTAACAGTGCATGTTGCAGCCTTTTAATGCCATTTCGACTATGTACTTTGATGCTCTCTGAATCTTACACTTTGTAAACAGAGGCTGCGGTTTGTGTATTCAGGCAGCCCTATAATGTAAGCGATATTTTGTTTTTTGTTGATAGGTAACAAATGTGCTATTATTCTACAGCTTGATGATAGTCCAACTAATTTGTAAAATAGGAACTATTACAAAGAAAACCTGTCAGATATTCTAACTTGTATTCCTTACTGCAGAAATTACAGAACTGTGAATACTGTCAATCAGTCACTGAGGTTTTAGATAATCTCAGGTAGACTTCAAGTAGTCTCCAGAAAAAATCGAGACTAACTAGTAGTAGTCTCATCGATAGTTGACATGTTTCGGCCATGTTGTTAATGAAGCACTATCTCTAGTGATCTTTATCCAAGAAATTATTGTGGCCTTCTTCAGGACGGGAACATTTCTTTAGTGGAGAATCAATCGCATATACCCCTTTGTTGTCAAAATGGTGATTTTGCTATAAAATAACTGAAAAAAGAATGTCTTAGCTCGTGGGAGGGACAAAATGAGATAAAAACAAAGGTCATACTTGTGTTGAACCTTTCCTAACTTAAAAGAAGTGTCGTCAATCTAATACTTATAAAAGACAAGGTGGGGCGCGTGCAGGACAGTAGTTTGATAGTTTATTTGAAGGTGAACTCTTCTACCTTTTCTTCTTTTGTCCCTACAATGAAGGGGATGATTGGGTATTATTAATTCCCTCACGATAATTGTTTCTATTAATGTATCTAACAATTTTAATGTTCTTACCGGGTGCATCATGGTTATTTGTTTGATGTCCCAGGGTACAACTTCTTCTATAGAACTTCTCAAGATTTTTTTGTCAATGAAATCCTATTGCGGCAAAAGGCAAAAAGGCAACAGACCTTTATATTTTTTTCTGTGAGTTGCCCCATTTGACTGGTGTTCTCAGGAAAGGTTATGCCAAAGTGTGTTTTTACTTTTTTATCCCCTTTTTAACGAGGCAGATATATTATATCTTATTTGATATTCGCAATACAACGCAGCATCATTTTGTGCGTCCACATGTATCGTCAGTACTCCATCATAGATCCAAATTTGTTTTCATATGGACCTACTAATCAAAAGTTGTTATTTAATTTGGCCAAATGCATGATGCGACCGTCTTATTCAGCGGGTACCTTCAGTCTAAACTTGTTGTTTCATAAGTGCGCAAGGCAACCGTACCATTCGGCTGGTGCCCGCTGTAAGAACAAAGGTCAGCGTCAGCTGTACAATTTGGAGCATTGCTCTATTCACTTCAACCTTTGTCTCCGCTTAATTGCATTTTCTGTTGTCATAAATGCCTTGCTGGGCGTCACTATTTTTTACTTAATCTATACGTTTAACTAGTATGAATCCACAATTCATGCTGTATTAGTTATGTAAAAGCGGTCATTTCGAACAGTTTAATTTACTTTGGACTTACTTGCGAAAATTTCGCCAACACTGTCTCCTCTAGCGCTCGCGGATTATCATCTTTTTTTTTTCTTATTCAAGACGACGCGCGCAAGCCGTGTTGGTTATCTACTCCTATTCGTGTCATGTTAGAGTATGTTTTTTTCTTCACGTGACACATATTTCTTGTAGCAAGGTTATTATGGTACGATGGAGGAACATAAAATAGCGTCCTGTGGTGGTGTATTTTGGGTATTACATTCGGCGTTATGAACAAAACTTTTTGTCCACATTTTAGTGCACTTGTTGTATATAGAGATACAGTTCTTTTTCACTCCTTTTCCAGTGACCCATTATTTAGCATGGGGCCCACTTCTACCGTCAGCTATTCACTTCTTCAGTACAGGGTAATGCTGGTCACTCTACCCTGGGCATTTTTTTGCAAAACATGATGTATTTAAAACCTTTACATTGCCTTCTATCAATGATGGGTCCTTATTTGGTATGGGGCAAAAGCAGAGTTTACATTAGAAGGTTCGACTTGACTGGAGAATTTAGGCAGTTTTTTACTGTATCTAAATTGTAAATCCATCACTGTTCACATTTTGATAGTAATAGGTAACTGTTTCCACCTCTACTTTGGGCCTTGACTACTTGGATCGCAAACCACAACATTTTGCTGTGTTTATGCTGATATTTCATGAAATGTGCAACCAATGGTTTATTTTCGACCTTGTTTTTAATACACAAACGATGCTTGTATATCCTTTGACGTATTTGATGTTTTGTTTTACCTGCGTACAAGAGATTACATGGGTACTTGATGCCATACACTGCACATTCTGTCAGGCAGTTTGTGAAACTATTGAGTTTCCAGTCCATATCCTTTAGCTCTATTGATTTAATGTCTGTTGTGAGAGAACAGACCGAGCATTTCCCACGTTTATAGTGGCCCACCACTGGAGGGAGACCCCATAGAGTTCCTTGTCTTGAGTGGCCATAGTTGTTTGTTGGATATGTATGGACCAGAGAGTCTTTTAGATTTCTTTGCCTTTTGAAGGCGAATCTTGGTGGTGCTGGGTTAAACTCAGACGTTTTAATAAAATGCCAGTTGTTATTTTTTCGAGAGATGTTTTCTTTTGAGGATGTAGGCACGTTTCTCTGTTGGCATGCTGTGCCCTCTTATATGCATTTTGAATGATCTTTTTTAGATATCCTCGTTCTTTAAGGTATATTTTTAAATTCATCCCTTGTTGGAAAAAATTGCTCATGTTGGAACAATTTCTGTAGACCCTTAAGAATTGTCTTACCGGTAGACTATCTCTCAAATTGAGAGGATGAAAACTATTGTACTCCAACAGGGTATTCTTGTCCGTCAGCTTTCTGTAGAGTGTAGTCTCTATCAGGCCTTGTGGTATTTTCAAAATTAATAAATCAAGAAAGGGCATTTTGATGTAATCATACGCCATAGTGAACTTGATATGTGCATTTTGGCCATTTAGCCAGATCACAAATTGTTCTAATTTAGTGCATGATCCCTTTCAAATCATGAAAACATTGTCGATATAACGAAACCAAGTGGTAATGTTCTCCTTATAGGGATTCTCTAGGTAATATACTGAATGATTTTCTAGATTGTCCATGAACAAATTGGCCAGGATGGGGGCAAAAGCTTACCCCATTTTTGTCCCATGCTTTTGGTTGTAAAAAGTACCTTCAATCTAATGCACTCCAGAATAAAGGGAGTGAGAACTTTGTCAAGAGTGGTGGTCTGTTTATTCAGGTATAGTTCCATAACTCTAATGCACGTCATCTGTGGGATACTGGTATAAAGCGCAGTGACATCTAGTGTCACTAGGATATCCTCTGCGCCTGCATGTTGATTACTTAAAAGGTTTATAATGCTTGTAGTGTCTTTGACAAAAGACTGCATGCTCCTCACAAAGGGTTGTAGGAACCAGTCTGTATATACAGACAAAGGTTCAAGGATCGAGTTGATGGCCGACACAATCGGTCTACCTGGTGGTGCTGTTTGGTTCTTATGCACTTTCGGCAGTATGTAGAACGCCGGAATGGTTGGGTTTTTATTTATTAATGATGTTCCTCTGGATCAATCCAACCTTCATACAGTGCATGGTCCATTAAACTTTTGATTACTTATTGCAGACGTGGTGTTGGATATTTGTCAAGTTTGTGATTAAATGTTAGATCTTGTAGTTGTTTCAGTACTTTAGTGTCATATGATGTTTTATTCAACAGGACAATACTCCGACCTTTGTCTGCTGGTTTTATTACAAAGGTTTTATTATTTTGTAATGCCAGTAGGGATGATCTTTTCGTCTTTTGTTAGATTGTCTCTGTGGTGATTTTTCCTCTTGAACAATTCCTGCGTTTCCTGTAGAACTTTATTTTCGAAAGCTAGAATGGCTGGGCTCACCATCATACCTATTGGTGTAAAAGTAGAGAGAGGTTTGAGACCTGTTATGCTTACCTCTTTAGATGACTTCCTCGAGTCTCTGAAAAAATACTTTAATTGGACCAACCTAAAAAATGTTTGCAGTTCGATTTGTGTTTGGAAATCGTTTGCACTAGTTTTAGGGACAAAACTCAGGCCTTTCTTTAATACTCTCAGTTCTGCATCTGTCAAAATATGTGTAGACTGATTGAACACTGGGATCACCAGTTCTGTGGTGGGCCATGCCAGTTGCATGTCTGCATCCTGGTTGGACCCTGTTGTCTGTTGCAGCTTTTTTGCCTCTCCCTCGAAAAAAAACTGAGGTTGATTAGTTGATTGCACCCCTGAAGTGTTGGAGGTACCAGCATTGTCAGAATCACTGCTCGTTGTACTATTTGAAGTATTGGAGAAAGTAACATACTTTTTCCTTTGATATTCCATCTTTCGTCCTCTATTCTGATATAGTTTATTTTGGTCATCTTGGTAAAATTCTACCAACTATGGGTATGTATTTGTCCTTTTGTAATTTTCCACATCTTTTTTGAGTTTCCAGATCTTATCTAGCGTGATTTCTTTTTTATTTCTGTATATCCTCTTTGATTTTTTCTAATTTGTCTTTTGTATATTTTATTACATCGTCTTGTTTAATTTTATTTTCTAAAAGGTCAATTTCCTCTTTTTTGCTTTTTCGCTTCTCCCGCAGCAGTGTCAATGACTAAAATGATCCAATCTCTGGAACATTTGTTCCCCACCCCATTGAATTTTCCTTTAACTTTTGGGTATTCCTTGAAGATCCTTTGTATATTTTTTAATTGCAGGCCTTCAGGAATGACACCTGCTTTTAGGTAGGCTAACATTAATTGTCCATGAGACTTTTCTTTTGAGTAAGTATTTCAAGATCATTTCCTCTACTGTTCGTCACTGCATCTGTGGAATCGGTCGTTAGTATCAAAGGAAGACCGATCGGTCTTTGGAAATATTCCTCAGAGAAAGATAGTGTATTTACATTCTCCATATTTTTTTCTTATTTACCTTCAAATAAACTATCAAACAACTGTCCTGCACGCACCCAACTTTGTCTTTTGTAAGTATTAGATTGACAACACTTCTTTTAAGTTAAGAAAGGGTCAAGACAAGTATGACCTTTGTTTTTATCTCATTTTGTCTCCTCCACGAGCTAAAACATTCTTTTGTGTTATTTTATAGCAAAATCACCATTTTGACAACAAAGGGGTATATGCGATTGATTCTCCACTAAAGAGCTGTTCCCGTTCTGAATAAGGCCACGATAATTTCTTGGATATTTAGTTACAAGTGTTTGCTCTTTCAGAAGCACGGGAGAGCAAAATTCAGCGTTTGCTTTAGAAAGCTGTAGATAGCTTAGGGGGTTTGATCCAATGCGGCGCAGCATGGCTTTAGCTGTTTTTTAGAATTATATTAAAAAACATATTTATTTTTTATTTTTGTGTTAAAAGTGCATGTTGGAGACTTTCAAACGTTAATTGATAGTATCTTTCTTGAAAACGGCATTCATCTTTATGGTACAGAGCTTTTTATTTTTATTACAAACATTTAGAAAAAAAGTGACTTTGGTGAGGACTCTGCAGGACCTAGCATGTAAGCACTCTTTAATAACATGTATGCTTTTTATTTTTACATATAAATTACAGCAGACCATACCTATGCTAAGAATGCTTACAAGAAGACAAGACACGTAAATGCTGTGTATTGTAAGACTGTGAAAGACACATCTGATTGTGTGAAAGGTAATGAACCTTGTTATTTTACAGCCGTTAGTTAGAGTTTTAGGGGCTAAACACGTGTGTGTGTGTGTGTGTGCTTTGTTAAAACTATGGTTGGCAGTATGTAAATAAGGGTTAACATTATATTGATTTTTTTTCTTCAGATTTACAATTTTATGCCAAAGCAACAAGCGTTGAGTCATCACGTAAAAGGACGCATGCTGGGGGCAATACGCATTGTAAGTTTGTATGCCTGCTAACAAAACATCTATTTTTTTCAGATATACACGTTATTATTTGTATGTAGGGTTGTAAGCAGATAGATAACTCTTTTTTGTAGGGTACTGATTGGGCATAAAGAAGCATGCTTTTTAGTGTAAACCCCATGTATTTGTCTTTAGGTTGGTGTTTGGTCGTAAGGTAGCATGCATATGTCTATAGTTCTGTAACTATTTACCTAATTCTTTTTATCATGCTTATTTTTACGGTCTAGTGTTGATCAGGAGGATGAAGGTGTCGCGCACATGACCTCTGCGGCCCCACCAGCGAATTGTGTGAAGGAAACAGGTCCGCCCTACACACAGCACCTGCACACAACAACAGTCGGAGGTTATGAGGAATGTGGGGGGCTCCAAAATGCTTTGAAAAATAGAGTAAACTAACTCTTAACAAGACTGCACGGGCTAAAGGGGTTGAAAATGTTTTAAATGTCCCTAGCAATCAAACTGTGAAAGCCAGGGGTATACAGTTAACACACCCATTAGAATCCTGTAGACCTTTGCATGGTGTTACCAATTTAGATCCCACGACTGATGACGCTCATCCCCGGTCTCTTAGCTGTAATAAAATTACACGGCCCCAGGTGTTTTCATCTGTGAGGTCTCGGACAACTTCAGCCCCAGCAAGTGACAACCCGCTGTTGGGGTGTATAGGTTGTGAGATTACCCTTCCTCATGTGTTTTCATCTTTAAAGTACAGAATCCCTTTAGCCCCAACAGCTGCTATTGCTAGGCCGTGGTCTCCGGATTGTAGAGACATTACACCACCCCATGTGTTTTCACACACAATCTCCAACAGTGAGCGGAATGCTAATATCCCCGAAGATTTAGAGCAGCCCTTGTTGGCTCTGGTTCCACCGACAGCCCCAGATTCTGAGGCTGTGATAATAATTACAGACTCGCCTTAAAAGAGACTGCAATATTTATCACAGACTCTTCCTTAAAAAAAGAGCCTAAAGAATGTGTTTAGGTAGGTAGCCACAGGTATGTGAAGCTCTCCAGCACCCGACTCTATCCGGCAAGTTATCTGGTAAACTCCTGTTCCGAATCAGTGCACTGACGGCAGTGATCAATGTTTAACAGCACCGGGCCCCCATAACAGAGAATCCGGAGTGAAATGGTGCCATAACTGCTGAAATCGCACCGTGACTGTGGGCCAAGTCAGCAACGTGGTGTGGAGGAGGGGCAGCCCTACAGGGAATAGCGAGCAGCGTAAAGTCTACAACCGTCCCTCACATAAGATCGAAGGAGCGGGGAGACGGTGTGACCCAGGCGGGTACGAAGGTGTGCGGATCCTGCCTTGGCAACTCCGTCTGGACAGCCGCGGAACTGAGGATCGGCCTGGGAGGCAGTGGCACAGTGCCGAGCGGTCAGCGAAGCAGGCAATGTGGAAGCCGGCGGGGATGATCGGCGAGGCGGGGCAGGCAAGCGTCATATGGGGAGGAAGGAGTCACTCCCTTCAAGACATCCGGCCAGGGAGGAGGAGTCGCGGGCCGGGATGCGTGGTGGACTGCGTCTGGGCTCTCTGGGAGACAGCTGTAATGGCATCAGCTGGCTCCCACGCACCTTTACTGAGTCTGAGTACGGGACCACAGCAGGGTACCAGAAGCGGTGCAGAAGCAACATCAGTTGGCCGTGGCGCGCACCTGTTGACCTAAAGGGTTTGGGGGGGGGGGCAAAAAAGAAAAACTTTACTGAGTGTGCACGCACAAAGCACGGTTGGGTCAGCTAAGTGCCAGTGGCAACCAGCAAGCTCCAGGGGCGATATAACTGCTGGGTCCCCGATAGGAACCTAGGGCTAGAAGGTAAGGGGCCCGTTGGGAAGATTCCCGACACGCCTGGGACACATGCGCCCTGACCGCACGATACAGAGGGGGAAGGCAGACCTCTGGTGCGATCAGACACGCTGGGCTTCACCCAGGAGCCATTACAACAGTGGAAACCCAATGGAGCCCTCTGGTGGAGTTACCTGTCTGGGTGGAACACCGGTGTAGGGAGCCAAAGGCATTGATCCTGTGGTCTTGTCCTGGGGGAGATAGCGCAGCAACGGCTGTACTACGGTCTGGGAATGAGTCCGTTCCCCCGGTGAAGGCTCCAACTTTCATCAGCGTCTCCCTGCCTGCGGTGGTGTGTGGGATCTGACACGTGGTGGGGAACAGAGCCCCAGGTAAGAGAAGCACAGGGAGAGACCTCGCAAAACCACAGGTACTTGGATCCATAAACAGAGCGCGCTGAACCGGCGCCAGCCCGGGTCCTGCCCTAATCATGCAGCATGTCAAAATCCGGTCAGGGGTGCAAGCAGCAATCGAAGTTGCACTTCGAGACGTCAGCCCAGGCTAAGAACTGTGCAATGATGGAAGATTTGCCTACGTCGCGTGCCTCGGGGGTGGACCCAGACTCTGCTGCCGCCTTTCAAGACATTAAAGCTATGCTCACGCAGTTGCAGTCGGGGATACAGTCTCTAAACGGAAAGCTCGATACCTTGACCTGCAAGGTGGATCACATGCAGGTCCGTCTGGACAAGCATGGGGAGAGACTGGACGAGGCAGAGGGACGGATGTACGGAGTGGAAGATGTGGCAGCCTCAGTCTCGGGAGAAATGTCCGGGGTAAGGAAGGCCCTGAAAGAACTTAAGGAGAAGCAGGATGATCTTGAATCGAGGTCAAGAAGGAATAACAAAGGATAGTGGACCTGGCTGAATAAACTGACCAGAGGGACATGGAAACTCTGGTTGAAAAAATACTGCTGGAGGCGCTGGGGTCTGAAGGGTTCTCCCCGATGTGCGTCGTGGAGAGAGTGCATAGAATTCCTAGCGGGAGAAAGCCGATTCCGGGAGTGCCACCTAGACCGCTGATTGCTTGTCTATTAACCTATAGAGACAGGGACACTGTGCTTAGGAAGGCGTGAGAAAAAGGCATTGTCACCTACAAAGGGGAAACCATCACATTTTTCCCTCACTTCTCGGAAAAGGTGCAGGCGGCCAGGAGAACATTTCTGGATGTGAAAAAACGGATGCGTGACAGGAATATGAAATATGCCATGTTGTTTCCGGCCAAGCTCTGAGTTGAACATAATGATCAGTCTTTATTTTTTCAGTCCCCGGAGGAAGCTCCATCTTTTTTGGACATGTTACCGGGGACCTCTGAGCAGCGGGGGAATAATGCCTGAGCAGGTGCCTGAGTGTGTTCAGTTGTTGAAATGAAAAGGTTTACTGACGCATTTAGTTTTGCTCATCCGAGCAGGAGTCGCTATACTCGGAGCGGTATGCTGGAGGGTCGGGCTTGCAGTCACTCCCGAAGCGAAAGCCAGTTGCAAGTATGCCATGGGAATTTGGGGGGGGCGAGTGGTTGGGGTACTTGGCGGGGGTTAGGGAGGACTGCGGGGGTGGGGAAGGGGAGGATGGCGGGGGAGCACATCGACAAGTTGGGGAGTTGTTGGTAGGGGTGGGGTGGAAGCTACGAGGAGGCCTGATGTCCAGATCTCAGTTTGGAAGTTGGGGGGTTCAGCAGGAGGGAGGGGGGAGGGGACATATGCTCACTGACAAGTTGGGGTTGTTGGTGGGGGGGAGGGTGTTTTTGACACACTTGAATTGGGTACTTCTGAAGATGCTCTGTCACACCGACCCGGGATGGCGGCCCATATGTGGGCTGTATAACTACCAGCTTGATGTATGGCGTCACTTAAATTCTGCACGTGGAATGTTAGAGGATTGAAGTGCCCCATAAAACGCTGTAAGATACTGCTGTATATGCAGAGACATAAGGTCGAAATAGCATTTCTACAGGAGACACATTTAACGAGGGTCAATAAAACTATCTTTGGGAAAACATGGGGCTGGCACAGGTATTTCTCGTCCTACTCTACCTAGGCTCGAGGGGTTTGCCCACTGATTCACCATGGGGTCGGGTTCCATCAGACCACAGTGATAAAGGATGAAGGAGGCAGCGGCCTAATAGTGCAGGGCACCATACAAGAGAAGCTATACACATTAATTAACTACTATGGGCCCAACAATGACACAGTGGAGACCATTGATTGGATAGATCGGCAGCTTGGAGGTCTATCGACTGGGGAGGTGATCTGGGTTGGGGATTTCAATACTGTGAAGCAGCCCGAATTAGACAGATCTAGGGGTGTGCAGGGAGGAGACAACAGAGGGATGAATCATTTACGAGAGGTGTCATTACTGTGGGATGTCGCCAACTTGTGGAGAGTGAGACACCCAGGGTCATGGCAATATACTTGTCACTCCGATACTCATGGGTCGGCCTCGAGGCTGGACTTCTTTCTGATCTCACAGTCATTGTTGGGCAGGGTTTCGGACCATGCGCCTGTGCTTCTTGAACTGGGAGTAGAAGGGCGGGCTAGGGGGGAGTTCTCATGGCGATTCAAGAGTGAAGGCCTCTCGGACACGTTATTTTGGGATGGTTTGCAAACAGTGATTAATACCTTCCTCGAACTAAACGTGGACTCAGTGCAGTCTCCAGGGATACTATGGGAGAGCTTGAAGTGTATGATAAGGGGCAAATGCATATCCAGGGAGGCTGGTATTCTTAAATTAATTAGGAGGGAACTGGTGGCTAAGGAAGTTATCCTACAAAAGCTGCAGGTAGCGAATCCGCCTCCCTCATACCAAATGCGGTCTGGGATCCTTAAGCACCGGCAGGAGTCCAAACGCTAGTGCTAAGGGAAGTTAAGTTTATGAGAAATGCAACTAATATACGGCAATATCGGGAAGGCAATAAACCCGGCCGCACCCTAGCAAGGGCGACAAAAATTGATAGTTTCACGAGAAGAATCCAGGTGATTGCGGATGAGCAGGGAATAACAAATTTGAGGACATGGAGATAGTTCAGCAGTTCTTCCGGTTCTATAGTCGCTTGTACTCCTCGAAACTACTAGCATCCCGTGGGGATATTGAGGTCTATCTAGATAGGGTCGCGTTGCATTGGTGCACGGAGGCTCAAAGAGAACACCTGAGTTGCCCTTTATCGTTAGAGTAGGTACTAGATGCAATGAAATCTCTGTTGACCGGGAAATCGCTGGGGCCCGATGGGGGCAGAATTTTATAAATGTTTTGCGGACTCTTTGGCACCTCATCTGCTAGAGATGTATTGGCACAGTTTAGAAACAGGAATCCTGCCGGATTCACTGCGAGAGGCAATGGTAGTGGTTTTGTTGAAACCTGATAAACCAGGTAGTGAATGCTCTTCATATTGGCCAATCTCATTAATCAACATTGACAATAAGATTTTAGCGAAAATTGTGGCCTCAAGACTGTCGCCCTTTATGCCGGAGATGGTATTAGCGGATCAGGTGGGATTTATCCCGGGCCGCTCTACCTCATATGGCTTTAGGAGAATGTGCGGGTTAATGGCAGCGGTGTCTCCTGGCGACTTGATGGTGGCTGCCCTATTGGACGCCACCAAGGCGTTTGATTCTGTTTGTTGAATGGCCGTTTATGTTCTCTGTCCTTCATCGTATGTTATTGTACACACAGCCAACAGCGAGAGTGAACGGCCAACTAACGTCGACCATCCCTCTAGAGAGGTGGACAAAACAGGGATGTCCCTTGTCACCCCTACTTTTCGCTTTGGTGATCGAGGCATTGGCGGAAAGGATTAGGGATGTACATTTGCACCGGGGGATTCAACTGAATAACCACAAATTAATAATTTCACTGTATGCCAATGACATGGTATTGTTCATTAAGGATCCTCGGGTGAATCTGGATCCGGTGATGAGGGAGGTTCAGAGATCCGGGGAGATGTCGGGGCTACAGGTAAATACATCTAATCAGTGTTGTTCCCACTAACGGAAGCGACGTCCCAATTCCAAGACACTTGGGGATTTCAATGGCACATGATTTACACAAAATCCCTAGGCATTTCTATCGCGAGGGACCCGCTAGTGGTGTACCATAATAACTACCTTAAAACTCTGAGCAAGGCCAGGGAACTTTCGTAGGTGGAAGAGGCTGCCACTGAATTTATATGGGTGGATATCCATTGTTAAAATGGCGCTTCTTCCGAGATTCCTTTATATCTTTCTGAATGCCCCATTGGTGGTCCCCGGGGATTATTTCCGTAACCTGAAAGCTGCACTAATGCAATTCATTTGGGCAGATAAACCGGCCAGAGTCTCTTGGGACAAGTTGGTGGCCCCTGTGTCAGAGGGAGGTCTAGCGCTGCAGGTGTTTGAGACATACTATGAGGTAGCGCAAGCTGGGTTTTTGGTATACATGACAGGAGCCATATTGAGGTCGAAAGAGCGGTAGCTGCGCCTAATCTGTTTAGGTCGATCATCTTGCTGGTCCCGAGCCATGTACACTCCCCAAAGAACCTGGTGGAGGTAACATGTAGGGCCTGGATTAAATTAGAACAGAAGAGGAAGGGTGGAGTTCTATACTCACCCCAGCTCCCAGTTATATACATGCCAGGGATACCCCTTACTAGCGAAAAGTATTGGGCATCACATGCTTTGGAGATCTGTTCCCTGAGGGAAGGTTCGTGACCCTGGAGGAATTGAGGGGGAGGGGAACACTTTCAGCCCTAGATGTATTTCTATAGTTTAGGCTCAAGGTGAGTCTCCAATTGGTGTTTAGTACCTTTCCTGACCAGCCGCCGATATCCCCCATTTTGGATAAGACACTTAAAGACCTGATGGGAAGACGTATAACCACGGGGTTGTACTCGATGTTCATCCAATCCAGGGGCATGGGAGCATCACACCCGCAGGAAAAATGGGAGAGATCATTGGGAAGGGAGATCACGGAGGATACATGGAAGTACTGTTGTGAAGGAATTAGGAAGGGAGCTATCAATGCCGGGTACAAACTGATCCATTTCAAATATATCCACCAATTTTATTACACCCCTGCTAGAATCAAGGAACTCTTCCCGGGTGCTACAGGGAGATGTAATAGGTGCCACTTGGAAATGGCCGATTTCCTTCACGTTGCTTGGAGCTGTCCGAACATACAACAGTTCTGGGAGGCAGTGTTTGAAACAATTGTTGGGATTATAGGCCAAACAATGAGTCCAGAACCAATGATAGGATTTTTGGGCTACACTAAAGAGGTTCCTACAGGAACGCGGAAATTGGTGACCCTGCTCCTCATACTGGCTAAGCGGAGAGTGGCCATGCTGTGGGGGAAGGGAAGTGCCCCAAAAATGTCACAATGGAAGGATGACATTATGCATTGTAATGACATGGAGAATGGATGGGGATCGATGAATCGGCAACAGTGTTGTGATACTGGTATGTGGGATGCGTACACACATTATTTGCGCCAACAACCTGCTACTGAAGCTGCTGAGACCTCGGCGGGCGGCACTGGATGAGAGACGTAGGCGGGCAGACTTGGGGTCAAGTCGCTGGAGGATTGTGAGGACTGATCAGTTGTAATAATGATAACAATTGCCCATGCAAACTATCTTCACAGAACTGGTGGTCAATGTCAAGCTATGGTGTGCCAAAGGGAGGGGGAGGGGAGTTTTGGGGTTTGTTAGCATAATGTGATGGTTGTATGTTGTTCATTTAAGAAAATTAATAAAAACAAATTACACATTTTTTTTAAACCATAAAAAATAAAATAAAAAAAAAATAAAAAAAGCCCCTAGATCCTTCTTGCACAGGGCCTATGGTGTAAACAAATGGTCATGTGCAGCTAATATTGTTTACAGGCCATATAATACACCATCGCTTGACACACATACCTCTAAACATGTTAATACACCAAGCGGCAGGGTGATTGCTCTAGGCTATAAAAGGGGTGGCACTGCTAAGTGATTATTTGTGGTACATGTATCAGATAGTGAAAAAGGAAAACATTTAATAGGCTTACATAACAAAGTAAACCTATGACGCCAGAGGTATAGATTAAAGTATAATCTTACTGAAAAATCTCTAGTTGATATGCATAGATGTGTTTATAAAGCCAAACAGATTGTGTTCAGCATGAAATCTAAAAACAGAGTGCAATATCTGTTAATAAAACAACAAAAAAACAAAGCAATAGCCCTTTACTATAAAAAGCAGACTCAAAAAAAGAAATTTAAGAAATTTCGTGTAGCTACAGCCATTTTTGCAGATCCCATAACAGCTTTAAAATCTGTGCCAGGTCCGATGCAGCATACAAACGATGCAGACCTAACAGTAGACCCTAACACCACGGCCTGGAGGATCCTGCATACACCGCCCATGCCTGTTAAAATACTACATTTACCTGTAAAAGGTTCCGCTCTGTGGCGTTTAAAATGGCTTCGCTCCCAAAGGCAGAGGAAATTGATCTTGAAGCACTTAAAAAAAGCAAAAACTATCATTAGCCGTCGCGCAACGAAAGATTTAGAGCTTCCCCCTCCAAACCCACCTCAGGCGTCTAATACGGACACTGTTTTTTTTACAGATTCTGGGAACATACCAGTGTGATGTACCAAAATATAAAAGGATTGAATACTGCAAACTTTTTAGCTTCATGAATCTAGATCAGTTAACCTCAACAGTGCACGCCCTATTACTGATAACAGAAACGGTTGAGAGGTTTGTTTCCCACATTCTTTAAACAGACCTCTTTTTACCAGGTGCTCATATCGCCAAGTGTTCGATGTTTTAGAGTTCTTCAAAAATTTTAGAAGACTGTTACAAAGTAAGGCAGAGCTTGTTTTAACGGAATCCTTGAGGATTTATAAGTGATTGTCAGATCTAGAGAGGGGCGTGTACAGGCCTTTAAAGAAAACACTCTACAGTATGTTTGCGGCCAAGAAGAGGCGTTGGCTTTTGGATTTTAACTATGGGGCCTTTAATATTTGTATGGCTGCGAGTACCATAGGCCTGTTGGAGTCTAGAACTGTTACCGACCTTTACATACAAACAAAGGCTTTAGAGGTCCACAAGGCTCTGGGTATGCTCCCCCCCACCCCCCGACATCATGGTTGGTTTTAATGAGGTTATTTAAAGATTACTTTGGGGTGCCGATCAAAAATCTGTATAACAAAGACCGGATTTGGAAATATTTTCCACCGGGTGACACCTCTAATAAAAGCACTGTGTACAGTTTACATCAAGAGAAACACTATTACGGTATTTTAAACCTACAAGGTTTTCTAGGCCCTTTTTTTGTCATATATACAGCAATTGCATGGAGCACAGATGTAGATTCTATTGTCACATGTGTCAAAGAAACAGGTGTGTTGTGATGATTGAATCCGGGTTTAAATGCCCCAAGTGTAAAACCTTTGCCAGATCTAAAGAATGCCTCGAAGAACACATTGAAAAAGCCATGCAGAGTTTAGCAGAATACTATCTTAAAAAAAGACTCTCTCTCATGCGGTCGATTTATAAAGGCAAATCATGTATGCCACTGTAAGATTTGTTCTAGGTGTAAAATTGAAGTTGTTTCGTTGAAGGACCATTTGTGTTACATGACCCCTCTGAAAGATTGGTCTAAATCAGAGAATGACATTGTTTTCGATATAGAGTGTATGCAAGAGACAGGCATCCATATTCCAAACTATGTTTATGCCCGACATCTGACTGGGGATAAGACTTGGGACTTTGAGAGCCCAGAATGCATTAACTTTTTTATTACAACCTTTTTGGATCAGAAATTTAGGGGTTTTAGCTTTCTGGCACATAACAGTTAAGGATATGATTCTTTCTTCCTCACACATGAAATGATGAAAGAACGAGTAGCCGTCAGGTTGATAACACAGGATGCAAAACTAAAGCTTCTATAGGTAACAGACTTTAAAATCTGCTTTAGTGACAGCTTGAATTTTCTGCCTATGAAGTTAAGTAAGCTGCCTAAAGCTTTTGTATTGCCAGGGTCGAAAGGTTATTTTCCACATTTCTTTAACACCGAGCAAAATCAAAATTACATGGGACCCATTCCCGCTGTGGAGTGTTATGGTTCAGAATTCATGATGTCTGACGAAAAGGATGCATTTCTTAAATGGTATTCAGAGGCCCGTAGAGGTGTTTTTGATTTTAAGAGGGAGCTAAAAAGCAATTGTCGCAGAGATGTAAATATTTTGAGAAAAGCCTGTAACATTTTTAGAAACAGCATTGTTGAGCTGACCCGAAAGGAGCACATTTTGAATCCTGGTATTCCCGATGTGTTAAAATATGTTACCTATGTAGATCCATTTACTTGTATCACGTTAGCTAGCATGTGTGTGCATATATACAAGCAACTGTTTCTAGAGCCTGAAACAATAGCCCTCGTGCCACCAGACCTGTACCATGGGAAACAAAAATGCTTTGTCACACCTTCCATATAGTGGCTGATGTATGTGTCCAATCAGGACAGTATACCTATACAACATGTCCTGTGTGGAGGGGAGAAAAAGATTGGCCCCTATTTTCTAGATGGTTATGTTTATTTGAATGGGGAAGAACTGGCCTACGAATAATGACTGTTTCTTTCATGGGTGCGCACCCGTTGCTATTATAAAGATGACTTTAGTACCCTCACTGACTGCACTTATGACAATCTACATAGAAAAACATTTCTAAAAAACAATGTTCTTGAAAACCGCAGTTTGCGCGTTAATACGCTTTGGGAGCATGAATGGAAAAATCTACCAGAACCTCTACAACCACATGATGCTCTTTTTCAGGGGAGGACTAATGCTGTTAAGATCTACCACGAGACAGCCCCTGGTGAAAAGATACATTACTATGACTTTACCAGTCTTTACCCCTTTGTTAACAATTCAAAACCATACCCATTAGGGCATCCGTACATCATGTATGAGATTTTGGGGATGTTAAACAATATCAGTGATGAGGAGTGGTCTATTACTGGTACCTGGTGGATGGTTGAGATAGAAGTGGCCTTGCAGAAAGGATACTAGCTGGGAAGGATTAATTAAATATGGCACTTTAGGAAGGCTATTGTAGAACTGTTTTGACATTACATCAGTCTGTTTCTGCGTGACAAACAAGAAGCATCGGGATACCCCAAGCGTTGCAAGGATGCTGCATCCCGGCAACGTTATACATAAGAGTATTACAAGCACCAGTGGATCTGATTAAGACCGGATTTCATTGAAAACAACCCCTCCAGGCGTCCGTTAGCTAAACTGTGTTTAAATTCCGTGTGGGCAAAATTTGCGCAAAGAACCAACCTTCCAAACACAACAATTATAACCAACCCTGATGAGCTGACCGCTTACCTTATTGACTTGGGCTAAGACATTTTAAGCTTACAGTTTATAGATGAGGAAACAGTGTGTCTTTGTTGGAAGTATGCTGAAGAGTACCCATCATGTTTCAACAAAATAAACATTTTTATCGCATGTTTCACAACCGCCCATGCCCGTTTGCAGCTGTATAAAGTAATGGACGCCCTCCAAGAACATTTTTTGTACTACCATACTGACTCTGTTATTTTTGTCAGCTCATCCGGTCAGGAGAACCCGTCCCTGGGGAATTATCTGGGTGATTTAACAAGCGAACTAGCACCGGATGAATACATTGTAGAATTTGTTTCTGCAAGGCCCAAAACCTATTCATATCAGACACCAATGGTTCTGTCTGTATGAAAGTAAAGGGTATCACTCTGAATGTTAGCAACAGTATAGATATCAATGTTGATAGCTTAAAGGAGCTAGCGCAGGAGTACTCTTTAATTAACACAACCAGAAATATCACAGTCCAGCAACCTTCAATAGTGTGTGAGAAAAAACAATGGGAGATTAGCACCCAAACTCTGCAAAAAACCTTGAGGGTAGTATTTGATAAGCGTGTGCTCACTGAGGATTACAAGACATTACCCTATGGTTATTGAAAAGGGAGCATCATGTATGATGGACACCCGGTTACAACACCCTTTTTCATGCATGTTAGTGGGTCCTTCGAGCTGCGGTAAAAGCTATTTTATTAAACAGCTTTTAGAAAATGCCCCCGCGGTTATGACAGCAGTGCCTGAAAATCTTTTCTGGTTTTACTCCTGCTGGCAAGGATCTGGCCGCTAAACGACCTCATTTGAAATTTGTGGAAGGTTTGCCTGATTCTCTGAATAACGATTGTTTGCTACCTCCAAACCTTGTAAATATGATCATTGTAGATGATTTGATGATGGAGGGTGGGCATAGTTCTGTAACTGGAAAAGGCCTTCACACAGTATTCCCACCTTTGTAACCTCAGCATTTGTTACATTGTTCAAAATGTCTTCTAGCGCACAAAGGACAACCACTCAATAACATTAAATGCCAGTTATATAGTGCCGTTTAAGAACCCTAGAGATAAACATCAGGTCACAGTCCTAGCGAGACAGATGTACCCGGGTAACACCCAATTTTATTATGGAGGCTTTTGAAGACCCTACCTTGAAACCTTATGGTTACCTTCTGGTGGATCTAAAACCAAATACTTTAGAGGAATACAGATTGAGGTCCGGTATTTTTCCCCCTGATCTACCGGTGGGTTATGTACAAAAGACTTCTAGAAAACCCAGGTCAAAAACAATCATTCCTCATTAGTGTCGACGACCAGCTACCATGACGGCCCGTATACCTAGGAACTTTGCTCTCCTTAAAATGCTAGTAACAGCGCCACCCCACCAACGAAAGGCCATTCTGTGCTTAGCTTCTGGTGATCTAGTATCGGCTATAGCAGAGATTGCCTTTAACACCTTAAAGGAGAACTTTCCGTTATCCACCTGTCAGTTAGGAGTCTTAAAAAAGAAAAAAACGTTTCCTTAAGAAACTGGGTAACAAGAGGGCGACCATAAAAACCAAAAGAAAACTTTTAAACCAATCTGGGTGCTTCATTGGTACTAGGTTTTGCATTGCCTCTGACCACTAGGCTTTTAGGGGGTGGTTAATGCAGAACAGCCAAAAGATGTATTTGGTTGACAAACAACAGCTGGATGGTTTAAGTACCCAGAACCGTGAAGAATCAGATATCTGAAAATCAGCCACTTTAAGGCTTGACTCTGAAATGCAAGAGGTCCTAGGATGCCATGATTTATCAGACTACGACAAGGTGACCCGCTATTCAACTATTCTACAAAAATACTTAACATACTCTAGACAGGCCGAAAATGAGAAGAATAAACTAATGTTGTACATGCCCCCTGAAGACCTTGCAAGTAGCGCCAAACCCCCCATATGTACCCCTGCTCCATATCCCATTGTGATGGAAGTAATGGACACCATTATGCCCCGTTATTGGAAAAATGCAGAACTCTTGCTGAACAAAATGGGGTGTGAAAAGAACGCGGCAACATGGAACAACAAGGGGGAGTTTGTTTATACAGAAACGGTTGAAATGTTCATGATTTAGTTCATAGCACTACCAACCCTCAGGCCTTTGGAAGACAGCCAAAACCTACAGGGTGGGAGTTGCTCATGCAAGCAGCAGCCAATTTAAACATGCCCGCCACCTTAGTTGCAAATATGGGGCATTGTGAACTGCTCGAAACCTTAAGACTCTGAAGTTAAACCCCTGACAACTGATGCTGAATCACTAGAAATGTTTAAAAAAAATAAAACAAGCAAATGCACCTCATGGTTGTGGGATGTTTTTACCGATGCATCCAAGCCCTACCATAAAACTGTGCAGTACTGGCATGGAAAACATCATGATGGCCAGAACTCCCCAGAGAGTGCACAGGGAAAACATGAAGAATAGGCTGCCACCCATTTTTGCCTATGTTGTGAGCACAGGAGGGTACTGCCTAAAACCACCCTTGGGCTACACACACAGTAGCCTGAAACCATTGGGAATGGCAATGCTGATTGCCAAAAAGCAACTCAGAACTGTGGGGAATTCATTTTCTTAATCCCAAAAATGGTTGCAATACCGGTACTCACCACTATCAGAAAGCCGGCGTTTTAAAACCACCAGACTTTTATGTAAAACTGAACAAATGAAACAAAACCAGTCCAAGGAAAGACTTGCTAAGAGGTGGATGCAATGTAAAACTATATTCTGAAATGACTTGAAGGAAGTAATTATTTAATGTATAGGTAAAAATTGTCAGTTTGATTTGAATGTAGAAAACTGGGAACAAAAAGTGACATTTAGCTGAAACCTGGCTTAATGAAACTGGATTCTGCCTGACAACTACCCCCGACAGGAGTTGAAACCTGCTCAGCCACTCTTCCCAGGCCTAGCTGCATCCTGCTGCCCCTTGCCAAAAGACTTGACACCTCTCTGATTAGATTAGGGGAGGGGCACCGCAGGAGTTTGCACAAAGCCTTGTCCTGGACTCAGGCAAATGTTATATTGGGGGTGTCATAAAGTGGCTTCCTCTTGGGAGAACTGGGAGGGGCAGTGCCTCTGCTAGCAGCTGAGCTTGGGGGAAGTGGATAAACCAGTTATTCCACCCTGTGATGTGGGAAGCCACACCCCTTTTTGACCAGAGCATAATTTTAAAAAGATAGATAACTCATAGTGCAGACTTGTCAGAATTATATAAGTAGTATCATTATTTTTGTGATTTTTCTGTGCACGTTTTAAGAGGTGTTAGGACCCTGTGGTGTATTCTGGGGGGTTGCTAGCGGAAAATAGGGTCTCACTCCAAATGTATGCATGTTAAAAATCTGACACTTCATCAATTAATGTCCATACTCCTTGTGCACATTTGTGTAATTTTGGGTAAATGTCCGATATTGCAAAACCAGTCAAAAAGCGAAAAATGTTGTCATTTTTGAATGCAAGCCCCCGGGGAGATCAGAGGCGGACAAGCATGGACCATAAGGAATATATAATGTGTACATGTAATGTCAACCACTTGTGTATCTGGGAATATGTATTTGAATCAAATATAGATTTGTGGGCAAATTGACCAGGGGAGGATCCTCTGACCCATAAACAGACCTCATCATGAGGACAATCCATTTCCTTCCCCCAATCATGGGAGAGGGGAGAATTGGGCCAATGACAAGTAGAGAGGGGCAGGCTTAGCTAGGCCCAAGCACACACCCATTTTCAAAACACATAAAAAGAGACTGCTGGGACAGGTAGAGACTTTCAATTCCATTTGCTGCGGAGCAGGCTGACCGACGACTTCACATCCAGAGATCCAGACTTCAAATCCATCAATCTCCAGAACCTGTAGCAGAAATTAACTCCAGAATTTGTAGCAGAGAGGCCTGAATCCACCAGCTGAATCTTCTTCAGCAGGGCTCAAAACCAACCAAACTATTCAACAGCCGGGCGAGCTGTTTGAATTTTTGCCAATAATTTTTGCAAGAACCTGTAGCAGTATTCAGAAAGCAGTGCTGTATCCGGAACCCGAGAGAACCCCAAACCAGACCGTTGTGAGCAGATCCGGTGCTTGACAGACCTAGAGAGCAGAGCTGACCCAGATAGCCGGGACTTCAGAACCACCCGCCGGAAGTCCCGTCCAACCTGACCAGACCGTAACGAGGCCTATTTCAAATTGATATTGTGAGTACCTAGCAAAACTGTGCAGAACCAATCTCTTAGTTAAAATAATCAAATCCAAACTATTTTAACCTAAGTAGAACTGCCTCCTAGAAATCGTGTCATCTGTCATTTTTAAAGCTGCACAACTGTCACCTGTCAATTCTGCAGCTGCAAGCTGTCACCTGTCATTTTGAGTTTTACTTTAAATCCGAAAATCTACCTTTATTAAATCGTCCGTATCTCTTGAACCGTTCGGGCTAGGAACATTTAACTTTCATCTGAAAGCTTAGAATCTAGGCTTTCCAAGGAACCTAGAACCGACTTCCTACTCCCTATACTTTTTCCGTAATCGCGAGACACGCACTTGCGAAATTTACCGCAATTTGCGTTTGGCCCGATTTCTTCATCTGTAGAAATCAGCAGCTTTTTGCTTCTCTTTGCTAAAATTCGTTTGCAATCTGCTAATCATTCATAGAGTATTGTTAAAGTGAGCCTGAACTAATATAAAGTAGCCATCACCTACCCTGAACTTCTAGAGGGAATTAAAAGCAATTTTAGCACCTTTTCACTTCCTTGCAAACCACATTAAAGTAATTTGCCTGTGTTTAAAATTCATCCCTGTTTTCCCTAAGCTTGCTGGGAGAACTGGAACTGTGTATTGCATTATAAAGTGGGATTTGTTGGGATTCTTGAAGACTGTGTGGTCTCCTTCCATTTCTTGTATTGCATAGGGGGGGAGTGAATTGTCAAAAGAAAAAGTGATCATATTACCTTTTGCTAAAATCATAACAAGTTATTTATGTACAGCATTTTATTCCACCTTGCATTTCCTTGAAACCATCATGCATTTTCAGCTACCTCATCCTCTACACTACTCCTAAGTAACCAAATCAGTGTACCCCTGTAACATTATCCATTGTTGATCACGGTCGTATTCTGAAGTGTGATATCAGTTATCAATTTATTTATAAAGTGTGATATATATATATATTGTTTACATTTTCAAATAAACCTTTGAATTTGCAAAACAAACCTACTTCTTGGCTCAGTGGGGTCAGGGGGATTCTAAGAGGGAGGTGTTATACAAGGGTTGTCATCCAGAGTACTGAACTGGATATAAAAATACATCAATAAGGGTTTTCCTCAGCATCCCAGACTAGGCATTGATTTAGCTGTAGTGTTGATTGAATATCGCTTACATGGTTTAGCGTGTAGCCTGCTTTTTCTTTAAAAAAATCTTCAACCATTGTAATATATGTATATACATGCGTATGATTTTAATATGAATAGCTTTTTTATAAGGGTTGTGATTACAATAAATACATTATTATTTATACTTACAAACGTGTTATGTCTAATCATTTCAAACATGTCTAGCTATGCATGCTTTTAAAATATTAAATAAATGAAAAATAAGACAAAAAATACCTTTTGTTTAAATTCACAAAATGTGTTTATTTGTACATGTACCCAGCTTTAAGGTTTCAAGTCTATCAAGACCTGCTGTTTTCAACATTACAGCATTTTGATTATCATGTGGAGGCATGACGATTTAGGATCTGACCCCGATGCAGTCTTGTGGACACAGGATATTGATGGCACGCATCATCAGATGATTGCTTCTTACATGTTTTGGACCACTCTGCAGTCCATTTGCCACAAACCAATGCCCTGGCTCCTGTGTATATTAACACAAGTCAACAGGACCCTCCCACTACAATTTTTATCGTCCTGATGAAGGCCAACACAACAGCAGCAACATAACACAGCTAGAAATGGCTGAAACACAGTAGTGTTGACTCTTTTCTTCCCAGTGTCTAACTCATACACTGTTTTAAGTTGTGTAATTAACCATGATCCACCACATTTGCACATTTTCCCTTATTTTATCCCTCATGGATTTATGGTTATGTATATGTATCGTATTGTGACCCAAGGTATGTTTCTTGGGTAAAAATGGATGTATCATATGTAGATATTTTTCGGTGAATTGATGAGTGTCCTGAAAATATGTTTATATGTAGACACAACTTAGGTTGTGCATTGAATCATTTGAAAAGTAAAATACTGTGTAATTATTAACAGAAGTGTATGCTTTGGGTTTTTTGTCCCTGTTTATTTGTTTATGTCAGGTTATCACATCAATACACACCCCTGAATCTTTTCTTAGCATGTTTGTCTTTACTCAGGAAACATTTGATATGGTAGGTATCCATTAGATATATACATTACTCGACGTTGATTATTGATTTCCATGACCAGGTCAAATAAAGCCATAATAATTAGATTCACAGTGTTTGGTAAATTTGCTGCAAACCGTACCTCGATGCGCAGATTACCATTCCTAATCAGATTATAATGGCTGGTTGATGCATTATCGGGTCTCAAATCAAAAGCTATCAGTGTGTAACCCCCATCATAATCATCACAGGGTATCACAAACCCTTTATCATGCAAGTGTTTACCACTGATGGAGACTAGGCCCAGATACTCCCTAATTGTATTTTTCTGTTCAAAATTGGGGCTGTAGGCTTTGGACGGTATAACGACCCCGTCTTTAATGAGAGCTGCGTAGTTGATGTTGTAATGTTTCAAATGATTTGCTGGCATAAGACCCATAGAAAGCAGTGTTGTCCACAAAAACCAATGATAATTATTTTCGGTAACTGCCCCAGGAATAAGTTATCTTGACTGGCAACACGGCTACCCGCTGGAACACTGAACATTTTCAAGGATGTCCTCTCCACGGGGTATTTTAAGTTAGATACTTGTATAGCATCAGCATGAGCTAATCTGACTTTGGGGGACACATTGACCCTTTTAATAAATAAACTCGCTGATACGATTACCAGCTTGTAGGCTTCAGCGTCATCGCTGTTAAGGCAAAATGCATCTTAATTTCTAGAGAGTTTAATTTTCAGATCAACTCCGTTCACCATTAGTTTCTCCTGGAAAAATAGAGCATATAGACGGCCTAGTAAATCAGAATTTCTGATACCTCTCGCATGTGTTGCTCTTTTTATAAATCTGGTGTTAAACCCATCTAGAGCATAATCCTCCATATGTCCGGCTGAGTCCTTATAGAAAAGCCCAGCTGTAAGTTGGGTATCCAAAGCGTCATTGCTGTAGTTCAAAGTGCTTTCTATGTACACTCTATAGGCGTACATTTTGTCACTCTGTGTGATCAGGCGGTCACCTGATTAAAGAGGGTGATCACGGGGTAAGCAATCGTGGCTACTTTAGCTGCTGCAGGGATAGCTGACCCATCAGCCTTTGTTATTTTACAGGTCAGGTAAAGTAACGCGTCATTTAGATCCAGGTACATCTCTGTTGAGCCTGATATGTAAAAGCTCAATGGGGAGCCACTTGCATGAAAAAACTGTTTTCAATGCTCGTTTGTGTTGGGCGTTCGGCAAACAGATCTAGTTCAGATTTTACACATTCCCACGAGGCACAATGGATAAAGGCCGTCTTTTTGAAAATATTGATGCTGGGGCTGGTTTTATTTCTCTTGATCAGCCTGTTCTTTCAAATTTGTTTTCTCTTCTGAGCTGTTTTCATTGCTGATCTTTGTTTTTATGCGGCCTTGGAGGCCTGCACTTGTTAGATGCTCTCCTTTTTCTTTTGGTTGGAGTTTTTTTCACACAAACCAGACCAGAACCCTCTTGCAGTGGCTGGTTAAAATGATTTGTGATGGAGGTTGCTGCGTAGACACCACATCCTTAGCGATATTTGGAGCTGCGGTTTTCACATGTGGTTTGTTTAATTCAAACCTTTTTTCGTAAAAATGACATAGCCCTTCGAAAGAGACTTCCTAAACCCACATAACGGGTGCCCCCTCAAAGTAAGGTTCATCGCCATAACCGGCTTGCTGACGGTAATATTCCCGATAAACGTACGGCTCCCAATAGTTCTTCATGAATGCAATGGTTCAATAGTCTTTTTCCCTCCTAGGGCTGTCAGTCCAGAAAAAGTAGACACCCCTCAATGATGGAGGCAATGTATTCTGTTGGCCGAAGACCAACCGCCTCATGTTTTTAGTATTAGAAATACATAGCCATAAGCTTGGCTAAAGTGCGGCCATTTTGAAGTGATTAAAATCGCCATTTTGTTTTCTAACCTTTGCCTCTGTTAAAACGCTTTGCTGAAAACTTATTCTGCTCCACTAGTACATTATCGTTCATGCATAGAGCAAGGCCGCGAGAGACTTGTTGAAACATAACGCAGCGACCCAGACAGAAATGCCCAGTCTCCTCCCGCACGAAGCCTTGAAAGTAAGCAAGAAGGCATTTAATAATAATAATAATAATAATAATAATAATAGACATAATCATTAGACAGATGCCAGCTAGTCTCACTAATGCGGTAGAAATGTTAGAAACTAACATTTAATGGCTTGAATTATGCTCTTCTTTGCGGCCCCCCTTTTCTGAGCCCTGTAGAGCCCTGGAGAGCGAGTTGACCCTCAGTACACAAATAGAAACTAGGAGATAGCGAGGCCTGGAATGTGTCTCTCCCCTGCACACAGCTTGCTTGCAGAGAACAGAAGCAGTGTGTTCTTAAAACAAAGAATTGTGTCTGCAGGCTCATGAAATTGCAAACTGGTGCTAAATAAATGTCTGAAGGTATCATACTCGTCACAATTGTCAATCATCAAACCCAATTCAAAGGAAATACATTATGGGATGTATTGAATGTGTCACCACTGATTGTAAGATGCTTGCTTTGTATATATGTAACTGTTGTACGATTCTCGCTCTCTTGCGTCCCCCGAGGTCTGGAAACACACGTCGCAGGGCATGGGACCCAGTTGGCCAACTGAGACTATTTGCTTTGCAATAAACCCTAGCTTTTGGGAATACAACCTCGTATCTGTCGTATCAGTTTGTGTGTGGTGATTGTGCCTTGTTTCCATACGCGAGGGTCCCCTAGGGGCCCCTTCAATATGGCACCCGAACAGGGACCCTCCCCCACTTGTTCCATCGTGTACGTTGTAAAATAAGGAAGGCGGAGAGAACGGCGAGGACGGGACGATCAAGCTGGGATCAAGAGGTGTTTGGGGCGCCCCTGTGAAAGTGATGAGAGACTCCTTTGCAGATCTGCACACAACTGATCCCTGATCGACGTGCCCAGCCAGAGAACAAGGAGGCGAGGGTCTCGAAACGAAGCAGAGTGAGCCAAGATACGCAGACACGATGATTATTGGTTGCGTCAGTATACGGATGAATCGCATCTTGAAAGACGACTTGATTGATCAGGTTCAAAGTAACTCTCATATTGGTTGAGAATTGATTTTGCAAAATCAAACGCCCAGTGTAAGGTTGATTAGCCGAAGGTAAGGTTAAAACATGCCTGGGGTATTGTCCACCTTAGCGGGATTTTTCCACTGCGGTAGACAATCTTTGGAAACTGGCCAGGTCGTGCCACCCATGGGGTCGCCAGCGTATGAGATGTATGTGAAGTATGGTGTAGGGGCGATAATGTTTTGTGAGATTTGGCATAGGCAAACCAGAAAAGAGGAAGATTTGCAATGGCCAAATCATGGGAGTTTTGAGATATTGAGAATAGATTATTTGGAGAAGTTGTTGATGAAAAAGAAAACACGTCCTGCGGCATTTGATATCCTTAGAGACTGGAGAAAGGAAGCTATGCTTCGCTGGAAAAGCAGAGAGAAGAATGCACGCAGGCATAAGTCGAAATCAGAAAGAGTGAAAGAAAAGGAGGAGGAGGAATGGGATGATAGTTTGAGAAAATCAAACAGACGTAATCAGCTGAGTATAGATAAGATATACCCACAACAAGAATTGCATTGAAACAAGGCGAGAGTGTCCAACAAGAGAGTCTAAGAAGACCGCACCAGTGACTATTGCTCAGCCCCCTCCAGCTGCTCAGCCGATCCCTATTGTTCAGATCCCAGCGCAGCCACAAACCATACAATCAGTGCCTCCCATTAGCCAGCCAGTGCCGCAGCAGTTACTTCCCATTCCCATTGTCCAATCCGCGCCTCCCTCCCAAGAGATTGTTGTTGCCCCATCCGCACCGTCAATTATTGAACTTGAACTCACTGAAAGAAGAGAGGGGACGGGACAAAGTGAATGCACTAGGGTGACCCGTAGCGTGATTAGTACAGAGAGAAAACGGGAGCTGCAAGAACAGGCCGAGATGTTTATAGACGGGAATGATGAAACGTCGATGCTGGATTCGATGTATGACTTCAGGAGGAGCAATGAAAGACAGGTAGTGTTGGAATGCATGAGGGAATATTTAAAGGGGAAATGGAAGCAGTTGATTGGGAGGGTACCGCCACAGCAGTTGTTGGATTTGAATGCATTGGCACGATGTAGAGAGAGAGAGATGAAGAAATAAAGGAAAATATAGATAGGCTTTTTGAATTTAAGAATGAACTTGAAGATGAATATGCTGAAATGTTTGCCATACCAGGGTGCAGGTGGAGATACCATATGTGCAGCAGCGATTTCTTTTGTCGTCAAGACAAACAGTGATAAACTAAAAGTATGTATACGAGAGGCGTTAAGATGGATTACAGATCCTAGTATTCCCATAATGGAAATACATGAGATATTTGATTAGTACACCTTGCCAATGAATAGAAAAGCACTACAGACACTGGTTGAGATGTTACTTCAGCAAGTGACAGGACACAATAGAGGGAGAGGAAACGCACAAGGCAGAAGTAATTCGAACATGCCTGGAGGGCCTCTGGGATTAAATCAGTTTGCGTACTGCAGAGAGGAAGGCCACTGGCGAGCGCAATGTCCACATTTGCAAAATAGAAATGATATGGAGAGAGAAGACAGCATAGGGGGCACCCAGGAACAAATGGGCAGAATAGAAACAATATGCAACAGCACCAAAATAATCAAGGAAATGGTACCCTAAATCAGAACCAAGCTCAAAATCAGAATGCTTTTAGCCAAAACCAGAGCCAACAGAACACGCAAAATGGAAATAGAGGGAGGGGCGGAAACATTTTTGATACTCAGCCAAATACGTATTATAGTAGTGATTACACATCGGATGATGTGTTGTTCCCTCAATAGGACAGCCCAGGACAGGGGTCGGAACCAGTGCCTATTCCCGTGAATCAAAAAGGACCCTACGTAGAAATGAAAGTCGGGAATAGCGAGCATAGCTTTCTCGTAGACACAGGGGCGCCAAAGTGCTTGATAGACCATCACTTGGTTCCGGACATACCACTGTCAAGGCAAAAGAATATTTCAGTAGGGTTCACAGGTACCCCGGTAATCAATCCAGTGTCCCAACCAGTACCAGTAACATTAGGTCCATTCACTGAATATTGTCAATTTCTTCTAACAGAAAATTGTGGGGAAAATCTTTTGGGATTAAATTTATTGAAAAAACTAAGTGCAGTTATCCATTGCACTACTGATGGAGTGTTCTTGAAAATTTCATCACAGAATGTACCAGTATCTGAATTTCTGTCCAAACCTTTGCCAGGAGAATTGAGTAAAGTGCCAACTTGCATATAGGCAATGAATGACAATGAATGGGATGCTTGAACATAGAGCCAGTGAAAATTATTCTAAAAGAGGGAGTTACGTTGCCACGTATTCCGCAGTATAAAATTTCAGCAGAATGAGAGAAAGGATTGAAGAGTATTGTTTCAGATTTGGTAAAACTGGGGGTAATTGAAGAGATTACAGGCATGTATATGTAACAGCCCCATTCTCCCGGTGTATAAGAAAGGAGGTAATGAAGTACCATATTGTTTCATAATTGATCTGCGTGCATTAAACAAAGTGGTTGACCCTCAATTCCCATTGGTCCCAGACGTCACCACGATTTTGACAATGATTCCCACCTCGGCAGAGTACTTTAGTGTTATAGACTTGAAGAATGCCTTCATCAGCATTCCAGTACACAAGGAAAGTAGATATTTGTTTGCCTTCACATTGGGAGGACGATCATTTACATTCACGCGCATTCCACAGGGCTATACAGAAAGTCTGAGTATTTACAGCAGGGCATTGAAAGAACAACTAGATATGCTAGAATTACCGACCGGATGTGTGTTGTTGCAATATATAGATGATCTATTAATTGCTGCTGATACAGAAGAGATGCGTAAAAAAGGTACTGTTTTGCTTTTGTCACATTAAGCCGCGCATGGCTATAAAGCAAGCTTAAAGAAATTTCAATATTGTCGAAAGGAGGTGGCTTATTTGGGCTACCTACTTTCGAGAGAGGGGAGAAGATTGACCCCGGAAAGGATAGAGAGTATTTCTGGTATGCCTATTCAAAAGACACAGAAAGGAGTCAGAGCTATAATAGGCATGGCTTCTTATTGCCGGCAGTGGATTGTGAATTTTGCATTGATTGTGAAGCCAATGGTGGCATTGACAAAAAAGGATACTGTGATGCCTTTGCAGTGGAATGAAGCATGTCAGAGAGCATTTGATGTGCTCAAAACTGCATTGTGTTCCGCTCCAGTTTTGGGCACATCAAATTATGAAAAAATGTTCAGGCTGTTTGTACATGAAAGGGAGGGCTGTGCGTTGGCTCTTTTGACACAGGAACAAGGTGGAAGAAATAGGCCATGCGGCTATTTTTTCTCCGCGCTGGACCCTTTAGCGTGTGCACTACCACGTTGTTTGCGAGCTGTTGCAGCGGCTGCTGCGTCAGTGAAACAAACTGAAGGAGTGGTGTTGGGGAACACCTTGATTTTGATGGTGGGACATGCCATAGACGTTCTATTAAATAGAACGCAGACTCAACACCTCACCTCTGCTAGATTGACTAGATACGAAATTGTCCTGTTTGCACCACACATCCAAATTACGAGGTGTAGCGCTTTGAATCCTGCAGAATTAATGCCACTGCCCACAGAAGAATTAGGTGAAAATGTATCACCTCCCCATGATTGCTTAATGGTTACTGAGGAAGAAACGAAAGGAAGAATTGATTTAACAGATACCCCACAAAAAGAGCCAGATGGAGAACTGTTTTGTGACGGCTCCTGTTTTAAATTACCTGATGGCACATCAACTGCTGCCTATGCTATCACTACACTGCAAAGAATTGTGGAGACCAAAAGAATCCCCTACAACTCCGCACAAGCCGCTGAGATAATTGCTTTGACGAGAGCCTGTGAGATTTCTGAAAACCTGAGTGTAAACATATATACTGACAGCCAATACGCCTTTGGCGTGGTTCATAACTTTGGCCCACTATGGCCTGAGAGGGGTTTCATGACATCACATGGAGCCAGACTTCAACATGGCCCTTTGATTGCATGATTACTGTCTGCACTTACGTGTCCAAAGCGCCTAGCAATAGTGAAATGCGAGGTGCATAAAAAGGTAACATGTAAAGTGGGAGAGGGAAACGCATTTGCAGACAGAATTGCGACGCAAACTGCCACTGATTTGAATACTAAAATGTTGACAGTACAGTCTGAGGAAGTGCCCTGCATAATAGAAAATGGAATTGCCACTGTCAAAGAGATGCAGGCAGAAGCTACTGCAGACGAGATAAAAGGGTGGGCTGAGGGCTCTGCAGAATTAGATCTAGAAGGTTGCTGGGTAGACAAGAAAAGTAAAAACTGGATGCTGCCCAACTCCTATGTAACTGCAATGGTCACGATGGCCCACAGTCCTACACACATTTTTGCTAAAAAGATAGTCCAGCATCTAGCCATGGTATGGGAGAACACACACATAAAGAAGAATGCCGAGAGGCTGGTCCAAAATTGTATCACATGCCTACAACACAATGTGGGGAAGGGAACAATGACTCCAACAGGCAGTTTTGGCCCTCCCTCTATGCCATTTGAGGTAATCCATTTTTATTTCATAGAGATGGAGAGGTGCCAAAATTTGAAGTACGTTTTAGTGGTTATATGTGCATTCAGTAAGTAGGTGGAAGCATATCTATTAAAAGACTGCAGCGCGAAGAGCACTGCAAAAGTAATGTTGAAGGAGTATTTCTCCCAGTTTGGTCTGCCCCGTGTCATATGGTCAGATAATGGCCCACATTTTGTGGAGACAGTGATATTACAGTTATGCGCAGGTCTCCAGATTGATAAGAGATTCCATTGTTGTAGGCACCCCATGAGTGCCGGTCTTATTGAACGTCACAACGGCATTTTAAAGGCCAAAATAAGTGAAATTTGTGCAGGAAACAAATTGATCTGGATGGACACATTACTGCTGGTGTTACTGTGCATGCGCACATCTGTGCAGGCAAGAACTGGGCTCTCCCCATACGAGATAGTGATGGGGAGGCCGGCGAATGTTTGGTGTGCACCACAGCCAAGGTGGCTAAATGAGATTGAATACCCTGTGCTCAGCATTTACTGTAATCTGTTAATTCAAAAATTGTGTTTGATTCATCAGCAGGTGCAGGAGGCTCTACCCATCAGGTACACTGGTCCTGGGCATTCACTGGAACCCGGAGAGTGGGTTCTAGTGAAAAGTTTTGAGAGGAAGTCATCACTTGCACTCAGATGGTGTGGACCCTACCAGATACTTTTGACAACCCAGACTGCAATCCGCGTGGACGGAAGGAAAGCGTGGATACATGCAATGCATGCCAAAAAGGTCCCATCGCCGTCTGAAAGACTGCCTGATCGAGAAGACCAGAAAGAGACAGTGGCCCCAGAAAAGAAAGAAACTGTTGCCAGTTCTTTGCCTCAAAATCTGCCTGATCTGGAAATAAAGCTTGAAACGAAGCCTGAAAAAATTACTATAAAGGAGAAAGGGCAAAGAGTGCCCCAACGTTGTCCAGCAGAAGCTGCATCATTGCTGGCTGACACAAAACGTGTACCACTTTGGCGCCCACCATCTTCCATTGCGCCACAGGCTGACTTCGAGCTTGAGTCTGGAAGTGCGTCCGCACTATTCATTGATCACACGATACCAGGAGCAAGGCGGTATAATTTATGGCCTCGGAAGAAGGAGTGATCAAATCTTCATTTCTATTGATCTTTGTTGCCTCTGTTTCCTATCACGGATGAAGTAGGAACCGGAGGCCTAGAGGAGAGCGGCGTGAGGGTTGTGCAAATCGGACAGCCCAAGAGCGAGGCTCTGCGGTGCTAAAAAAAATCCATGTGCAGATCACCCCTTACGGACAAGAGGGGCTCACATGGTACGAAGGCAATTGATAACTGCTCTGGTCTTCGTTTGAGCAAGGTGCAGATGCACTGAAATCTTGCCCAAAGTATAGCAATCCAGGCTGCTGAGAAGGGGCAGAACAAACTGTAGACATTTTCCGAACATACTGACATTCGAACGAGTGCAACTAGAAGAGATATTCACGACAAACATAGTTGGAGAAAAAGAACAGCGAGAGAAAAATGCTGGAACCAGCTTTTGCCTCCTCCTGCACCACTGCTGATAATGAGGTAAATGTAGAGACTGGAAGGTTACAAAAAAGAAATTGCCGAAAAAATGGTATGCTGATCTTAACAATAATCATGTGTGTGATGAGTATATTAGCCCCAATAATGACAGTAATGGTATTATGGTATTTAGAAGAAATACACCCCTTGGAAGTACTCTTGCCTGTTAGAAACATCTCCACTACTGAAAACACTGTCCAGGTGATTACTTACACTTTGTCTCCAATAGAAGAAAGACACAGGGAAGGTTATGGGAATAACACATTACTGCTAATAATGAATATGATTCACTCAATATTGAGAACAAATAATTGTTGTGTATGTGCCCACTTGCCGCAGCATGGTGGTAAGGGAATTGGTTGGTATGTGCAGGCACTGCCATTGAGTTCTGCATGCTACGCATCCTTGAGTGCATTATATTATAGGAAATGGAACAAAAGTGAAACTGGTCAATTAGACGGAACGAATATGAATGAATTCGAAGAGATCATTATGAAACCTGTAGGTTGTTCTATATTTCATAAAGCACGACTGATCACACCGGTAGTGATGCCACAAGACATATTATTTGTGCCCTATAAATAATCTGTAATCACGTTTCATATGAACCCAGAAGGAAATAAAGATACAGTGCCCCCCTCCTATACAGTAAATTACAGTCCATGCTCTGTCCCTTTTTGCCTAAGAAAAGAGGGCTCCTATTCAGTGGGGACATTCACTAGATGCATGAATATAGCATTACTTGATAGAGAGGTAGAACCAGTTTATGTAGGTGACCCTGTTTATTTCGTATGTGGAGAAAAAGCATATCCTTGTTTACCTAGAAACTGGGGAGGTACTTGTTACTTGGGATTTTTGTTCCCGGGGGTATTCCTTTCAAGAACAGCAGATATAGCCAAATTGGTCAGGTCAAGACCACGGTGAAATGAGGAAGGAGGTTTGATCGTGGAAGACATAGCAAAATCATTCATACCATTTTGGGGCCTGGCTATAAACTCCCATAATATAAGACAACTGTCCAGACTATTAGAGAAAACAATAAATGGAACAACAGATATATTATACAATATGACATTAGAGGAAAAAGGAATTAGATTAATGACACTCCAAAATAGGATGGCTCTTGATGTAATCTTGGTTGATCGTGGGGGAGTTTGTAAAATCGTGGGATCAGCATGTTGCGTATTTGTAAGCGACTTCTCCCCTACGATTTTTGAAGCCATAAGAAAGTGGCAGGTTTTGATCTCTGTCCTGCACCCCCCTGAAGGAAGTTGGGAATTGAACATAAGCTCCTGGTTCTGGGAAGTATTACGCTCATGGGGATGGAAATTATTCGCGATCCTAGTGGCAGTGCTAGGAATATTCATGACATGTTGTTGTTGTGTACATTGTTTACCTATAGTCTGTACTGAAATAAGTGAGGAGTGTGTACAGATAGTAACAAAAAAGAGCTCTACTAAATCAGGTATCCAAGTAAATGATGAAATGAAGACAGTAAGAGAGTTTATGTCTATTAATATTGACGACAACGAGGAGGAAACTAGTAGTATGGAAGATTCAGAATCAGATACTTGGTCGGAAGAGGATGCAATGTATGGATGAGGCATATGGAATACGGCCAAAAGGAGGATTTATCAGTCCAGAAAAAGTAGACACCCCTCAATGATGGAGGCAATGTATTCTGTTGGCCAAAGACCTACCGCCTCATGTATTTAGTATTAGAAATACATAGCCATAAGTTTGGCTAAAGTGCAGCCATTTTGAAGTGATTAAAATCACCATTTTGTTTTCTAACCTTTGCCTCTTGCCTTCTATTAAAACTGCTTTGCTGAAAACGTATTCTGCTCCACTAGTACATTATCGTTCATGCATAGAGCAAGGCCGCGAGAGACTTGTTGAAACATAATGCAGCGACCCAGACAGAAATGCCCGGTCTCCTCCCGCACGAAGCCTTGAAAGTAAGCAAGAAGGCATTTAATCAATGCACAGGTGCCAGCTAGTCTCACTAATGCAGTAGAAATGTTATAAACGAACATTTAATGGCTTGAATTATGCTTGAATTATGCTCTTCTTTGTGGCCCCCCTTTTCTGAGCCCTGTAGAGCCCTGGAGAGCGAGTTGACCCTCAGTACACAAATAGAAACTAGGAGATAGCGAGGCCTGCAATGTGTCTCTCCCCTGCACACAGCTTGCTTGCAGAGAAGAGAAGCAGTGTGTTTTTAAAACAAAGAATTGTGTCTGCAGGCTCATGAAATTGCAAACTGGTGCTAAATAAATGTCTGAAGGTGTCATACACGTCACAATTGTCAATCATCGAACCCAATTCAAAGGAAATACATTATGGGCGGTATTGAATGTGTCACCACTGATTGTAAGATGCTTGCTTTGTACATATGTAACAGTTGTACGATTCTCGCTCTCTTGCGTCCCCCGGGGTCTGGAAACACACGTCGCAGGGCGTGGGACCCAGTTGGCCAACTGAGACTATTTGCTTTGCAATAAACCCTAGCTTTGGGGAATGCAACTTCGTGTCTGTCGTATCAGTTTGTGTGTGGTGATTGTGCCTTGTTTCCATACGCGAGGGTCCCCTAGGGGCCCCTTCAGGGCACACATGTAGTTTCACTAGGACATTCCCGTATTTAAATGAGACCAGTTCCCACGATCATCCCTTCTCTGTATATTGATGTTATCAAAATGACTCTTATAAAACGGGATATTATCAGGCTTAATATATTGTATATTAACAATGCCGTTATTTTCCCCTTACACCTCGGCTGTTCTCATTAGGGGGGCATATGAGTCACCTACCCTTTGATATTCTACTATATCACTGTAGTCATGAGGCTGTAAAACCCCCCCATCAATATCAGCATGTGTTCTGTCCAAAGCTTTATTACTTGTTACATGTTGAATGGTTCCCGACACCCTAGAGAGTTTCCCAGTAGCAGTGGTCAAAGTGTACGAAAAGAAGTAGTAGAACTATGTTCCCTGCTGGCCTGCACCCACTCCCCACAAACCCCATCATCACGTCCCCTCCCACACACAATAGACACACCCAGACACTTGCACCTTCTGTTTAAGGATATGTTCAGTGCATTGCACTGAAAATGCAAGTTACAACTTTTTCCTACACTTTTATTTTAAAAGGAAACCATTCCGGAACGGTTTCTTTTTAAAATAAAAGTATAGGAACTGTAAAAGGTAATTTAAAAAAGTAGAGGAGCACCGCTCCTGCTCACTTCGACCACTGCCCAGTACATATAAACTGTGTGGTAAGATCAGTCGATTTTAGAAATACTTTTCTCTGCACCTTATCCAGAAACAGCTGTACATCTGAATAGCGCTCAATGTTTGCGAGAGCCTTGTTGATAGCATCTAGAAATGTTTGTATACTGCCGTAGAAACCCGGAGGAAAGCCGGCATGTAACAGTTCAATAGGACCTTCATGCTTGAAAGTTAAATTGGTCTCTCTTCGATCCACAGTGTCCCATGTATGGGGGTATTGAATGTCCATTAGACCAGCTTCCCACAAACCTTGTAAATCAACTGGTTTGGCCATCACAACACAATAATTTTATATTTTGTTGTTAGGGAATGTATCTAAAGAAGCTTTACTGGGTAAGGTGATATAAAAGCCGCTGCTTTCCATCTTCTCAGGGAGCACCTTTGCTTTCTAGATCCTTTAGAGATGCAGCACTGGCCCAACTAGATTTCTCAGGCCACCCTAACCCTTTTACCAGGCTTTGTTTCTTAATTCCTTTACCTTTACTCTGAATAATTTTCTCAACCCTATAAAAACGTTGGGGATTATTTGTGACCTTCTGTAACTCTTCGTTGTAAAAACTACCGCTCACACCATCCCCCTATGATCAACCAGCTGGTAGTTGTATACCCCGCTTTTGCAGACACTTTGGACACTATACAAATGTCATTGTTTAATGATTGGTGATACCCCTATGTAAAGACACCTTTTAACTTGGAAACTCAGATGTGATCCCTACCCCAAAGGATGTTTTCTTGACCTTCTTCGATAACATATCAGCATGCAAGTTTCTCCACACTGTTAGTGAATTTTCAGCCATTACAGAATTTGGAGTCATTTTTATAGACTGATGATAGCTATCGTTATACACCTCTATAAAACATTGCAATATGTCCACATAATGATGTGTATCGCTTGCTGTAAAAAATCTCCAGAGTTTCGATTTTAAGGTTCTATTAAAACATTCAACAATAAAAGCCTTAACCTCATTGTATGTTATAAAATGATGCACATTGTGTTGTTTTAGACGATTTCGGAAGGGCCTATTTAAAAACTCCTTGCCAGCATCCGTTTGTAATTTTACAGGCACCCGTCCTTTGCTGAAGACATTTCTGAAAGCGGCCATCACTCTTGATCCGGTTTTATCCCACAAAACTTCGGCAAAAGTGTATTTTGATAAAATATCAATTACCGTCAGGATGTACCGTGTACCATCGTTATGCTTTTCAAAAGGTCACATATCCACTAAATCTGCCTGCCATTGCTGCTCACGGTCAGCTAACACAGTTCTTCTTTTAAAAGGTTTTCTAGCATTTCTATGAAGGGTATATGCCTCTTGACCAGATAACCATTCCTTAACAGCTTCACTTGTGATGAGTTGTTTGTCATGTTGTAGTTTTTTCTAAAGAGCATCAATGCCACCTTAAGTACCAATTCTGCTTTTATCATAATAACTTTTGTGTACAACAGTTTTTCCATACACACACGTCCAGGTTTCAGTTTACGATCCACACGCATTGCTTGACCTTCAGAAATGTTATCCTAGGAACAAATGTACACATATAAGGAGCAAACTCTTGGTATTTCCTTTCTCTTTAAAACAGCTTCCGGCGTTCTGGTCAAGACTTGTGGGTCTTCCCAAAAGTGTATAGGTCACAAAAATCTTTTTCCATTAACCAGGCTACCATGTTTCTAAAAACCACGGGACCAGCCATTTGTAAAGATCTCATTTATTTTCTCTGGATTGCGGCAATGGCATATTTCTATAAATGTTTTTGATAAAACACTCTCCACACTAGCATGTACACACATACCCATGCCTTCATAGACAGCTTTAAGCAGCTGAAAAGCTTTATATGAATTCAACATAAAACATTTCCGCTGTATTGCTCTAGCGTTATTATTCAGAAGTAAACATTCATGAGCATCCTGTTGTGGGTCATCGCATTTATGCCCATAGCCCCATTGGTAATAATCACGCTTCAAGCATATTTTCACTACACAGGCCGCAAAATCCTGAACAGTTAAGTTGAGGATTCCAAAAAGGTCATAGTTTCCTCTTCGTCTTCATCAGAACTTTCAAAGCGTTTTAAGCAGACACATTTCTTACACTTATTACTGGTTTGGGTTGCTGTACTTTCGATAATTTTTTAACAGCACACACAGTAAAAATTGATGGTATAGAATGAAGACCTCTGAATTACAGCGCCATCAACTTTATCTGGCGTTTTCTGCAATTCAAAAAAGAAAGAAGTTTAACTCTTAAATATGTATTTTTACACATAGTTCACACAGACACAAACACACACTTTCCTAAATACCAAATTTCACAGGGCAGGCCCCTCAGCATCTGCCTCCATAGCATCAGCGGCATCCATAAACAGCCTATCTTCATCAGGACTTGCTTTCAGCGCAGGTGTCATGGCCGCCTCTGGAAACAGCTCGTCCAGGACGCCAGATCCTCATACAATGGCGCTTCAGGAGTCTTCATAGGCTCATCCATAGCCTTGTAGTCTGCCTCTGTGTATTGTGCATCCATTATAACCGCATCTACACCATCACAGCATTCAACAGCAGCTTTGAAAGGGTGGGAATCAGGCGGCCTCATATCACCAAGATTCATTAAAAAAAGGGCCTGGCTCAAATCATACTCCATCCCACTACCGGCGGGGCATCGCGATTCCTCATCAACTACAGGAATTGTTGTTGTCGTGCTTCTCAGACGATCGTTCTTTTCAATGGTGTTGCAGTCATCATTACCTAAGGTATTCTTAGAGTAGTAGCTGTAACGCTTCATGATTCAGGGTATTGCTAGAGTTATGCAAATAGTACAGCCAGTCTTCAGGAGCGCTCTATACCTCTCTCGGAGCTCCTTCTGTATATATACATTTCACTCTGCCCCTATGGGGAGGTCGGATGACATCATCTCCACAACGCCCCGGCGCGTCACACTGCCCCTAACATCACAGGTTAATACCTGCATCATCTCTCAGCGCCCTGTATATTCTATACACCACTTCCGGGGTCTTGGGGACATACCTTGGGAGGGGCAAACACACCATCTACACCCTTGCCGACTTCTATTGACACCCCATAAACTGGTGCAAACAACACACAAACAGTGCTGCATACAAATTACTACTGGGTCAAAATAGGTGCATCATTTACCCACAACCAACAGGGTGGGCCTTCTGGGTGCAACACATCTTGCCACATCCTGGCTAGGCCTTCCAACCATGCAAAACTTTCGGGGGACCCCCATGAGGTCTCTTCCTGGATGCCAGTTAGGGGGGACTTCTGGGGCACTGCCGTGATGTCACATCCCCTGTAGAATTACAGCTAGGCCCTGAATTATGGCTCACCCACACTGCCTCACTTCCGGGGATGGTCCTTTCACAGGGCGGAACTTCCGGGTAACCCTGCATGATGGCACTTCCGGACTGGTACTTCTGGTACAGCGGGACTTCCGGTAGGGTGGGACTTCCAGCTGTCAGTTGATAAAAGGGCTCACATATCACTTCTTATAGGTTTTCCCTTTTATTCCACCTTCCTAAGGCTTCTGGGGTTTCTCCTTCATCTCATTTTTCCACACAGAATGCTGGCCGTCATTTCTCTTCTTCTCTCAAGAATCGATTATGCCAACAGCATTTACCTAAGAATTCCAGGCTACCTTAAAAAAAGAAATCCAACACATCCAAAACACAGTGGCTAGACTATTATTCAGACTCAACAGCAAGGGATATATAACACCAGATCTTAAAGCATTGCATTGGCTACCAGCAAAAAAAAATAGAATCCACTTCAAGAGCCTCTACATTGCCCACAGAGTCAAGGCGCAGAATTCATCCAATGCAAAATCTCACATTAGCAACCAAGCAAAGATCTATGAATCAGACATTATGTGCTATGGATAACCAGGAGCATCTGCAGAGAAAGACACAGCGTCTCTGTCTTCTTCACTATGTTGGCCAAAATTTGGGACACCTATCAAGGTTAAGTCCACACATTCCAGGACCACCTGAAATCCAGGACAAATCTAAAAGCCTGGACTTTCAGTGCATAATCAACAGCATCTAACCAACACTCAAACAGCAGAAACATCACCTCTCAATCAACCAACTCCCACACACAGACACCGTAAGGGAATGCCATACCAACTGTCGACTGCCCATTTCCAAACTAACTAACTGCATTCTGAGAAAGAGTGCACATCCCATGTCTTCAATTAATATCAAAAACACTACACAGAACACGAGCCCACTATACCCACAAAGAAACTCAACACCTCTCACCGCAATGCAACCAACAGTGACATCATGTTCTTGCACCCGATGAGGGAATCCTGCAAGACCAACTATCCACCCTATTGACTAACTCTCAGTTTCTCCAACTTACCCAGGTAAACTCAAACTAGCCGCTCACACATGTCAATTAATGGATCCTCTCACCAGACTCCAAAAAACACATCTCTATACCTCTAAGACCAACTGGCACAACCAGGATGTGACCGACGTATGCCAAAACTGTAAGCATGTGGTTGCCTCTCTGGGCACAAAGCCCACAATGTTTCTAATACATCACATCAAAAAAGCACTCTACAACACAGAGAGCCCAGGTTACTTCCAAAATGCAACAACCATACAAAGCACCACAAATATAGGGTTTTCCTCTCCTTCAAACAAACCAAACCTGCCCACTCTCTTACAGGTCCACCAGAAAGCATGAAGACCATACAAATGGCAGTAGTGAGTGGTACAAGGCCTAGTAATATTTCATAACATAACTCCACCTTTTTCCACTCTACGGGTCCTAAGGCTGCATCTTCCTCATTCTCCAGATGGTCTCCTCCTTCTCTCAACAGTCCCTTTCTTCTTATCCAGCAGTTCTGCAGCTCTTCATTATTAAACCTCACCATCTCTGCACTCCAAAGTTCCCTTTCACTGTTGTCCTGGCAGCCGGCCTCTACATAGAGCTGAGAATTAATAGCTTCTTCCTGAGTAGCTGGAAAAAACACGCTCTGTCTGGCATGCATTGTCGCTGGGATGCTTTGCAGTCCTCAATCTGAGACAGGAAGGCCACCCACCATTTTGAATTTCGTGTGTGTGTGTGTGTGTGTTTGTGTGTGTGCGTCTATGAGCTGCTCACCTGGTGCTGCTCACGTGCCTCGTCCCTTATGTCTGCAGTACATTCTCTTCATGGGATGTTTCTCACATTAATTTCAAGTTACTTGTTGGCTGCCAATTACTTTTTTTAAGGTTAAAAACTGTAGGGAAAACATGAGTAACCCTTTCCTCACGGTTGCCTATAATGTGGGAATTGAGTAGTGTTCTTTCTGTGTGTCTGGTTGCTGCACAGGGGGAACAAGAAAGAAAAGTTCCCAAGTATGGAACTCTGTCCCTCGCACACTTTCTTAGGCTATATAGCCAAACCTTTCGATACGTGGTTTTAAGTATTTAAAGATTTTTAGAATGATTCTAGGTGAAGAGTAACAACACTTTCTTTTAGAAAAACAACAAACTTCATATTATCAATAATAGTTCAACAGAAATGTATCAACATATGTTATTCTTGGTGTTCAAAAATTGGCAAGGAATCATGTTCATTGGTTTTTCATAACTTTTATTCATCATGCTCAATGCGTTTCGAGTTCACATAACTCTTCCTCAGGGGGCTGTATTTCACTGCAATTCTAAGATAAATTGTAAATAATACACATTTTTGTGGGATTATCCCGTCATCCCCAAGTTACAATCCACTTATTCTATCAATAACCATTCACATATACAATATGTCCTTTATATCATATAATCACCAAGAGGTTAATATCCTGGCTTTGTACATCCAACCTATAGACCACATCTACATTTCCTATATCCTATTCACTTGAGTCTGAGTGCATTTCAACATTTCACATCAGACTTGTGCACCTTTTTTACCTTTCATATAGTAATTTCACTCGATCCTAAATGTAACTCATATTCTTATTTACAAATAGATCATCAACTGTTCAAACAACACTAAACGTGCGTTCCTGTGGGCTTAATCATCATTAATCATATATCCTTTTAGTCTTAGATGATCCCATGAATATAAAGTGTTGCATTCTGTCTATAAATTAATAATCCAAAAAATTAGCCAAAAGCAGTCTCACCTCTCCATTCGTGTACATCACAGGTTGAGAGTAAATAATGTTGCGTACAGTTCATCATAAGAACCACGGGGGACTGTGAAGTCTACAAAATGAACTAGATGTACGAATCACTCATTAAGGTTCAAAAAGCCTTGTTGCTTACAACTACCGCCATAAAATGGTTCTACTGATATATTGTAAGGTAAGTTATCCTCACACTCACTGCTGAACACAGTGCTCAAATCCAATTTGATACCAGCATTCTTCTCGTAGGTAATGTCACTCTTCAAAGTTAAAGTTGACCAAATCTATCACCATAATTGCAAATCAATGGGCAATATTCAGGGTAGTGTTTACACAATATGTGTATATTATGCTTGCCCCCCTTTTTGTTGGCCAGATAAATTTAGGTGTGCAGTGCCCAGAAGGACTTGAATGCCCAGAGCTCGCCAGTGCGGCATCTTTGAGCAATACCGTTGTCAAGCAACACTATTAACTTCAGGGTTGACGCGCAGTCACTGCCAGCACTGTTTAAGGCATTGGGCAACCCGGGCACTGAGGAGGAGCTATGGGGGGGTGACCAACCCCCTGCCCTCCAACCTGGCTCTGCCAATAGCACAGGGCACTGGAGCCTGGTGCTGGTCACCACCGTGTTCCTGGATCATAACCCAGTCCTTCCTCTGAGCTAACATGCAGAAATAGGTGCTCTTTTACAGTCTGCTCACTAGATCCTCATGTCTCAACGCAGCACTGATGGATACTTTGTTTCAGATCTCTTCTGAATGTTACTTGACTGCATGTGGTATAGTTCATTTGCAGTAGGTTTTTTTCTCTTACTCCTACTCATTATAGCCCAGGGTAAGGGCCAGCCCCTGTAACATCGCCACGGACCAGTGTCAATATCTAGCAAAACTTCATGCTTCCTTGTTGGGGGCGGTTTGTATTTGTATTTTGTATTTCATTGATATTTATATAGTGCTTTTTGCCAAAGCCATTTACAAGAAGACAAAGGCGATACAATAGAAAATGCAGAGTATGAATGAGAAACAAACCTTAAGTAAAGAAGAACAAGAGAGAAAATAAAATGTAAGAGGAGAAAGAAAAATTGCAAAGGAGGGGGCAGCCCAGATATCAAAGGGTATAACATTCTAGTGTTCCAGAGCCAAAAAGAAAAACAAACGGAAAAGTGTTGGAGCAAAAGGAGGGTTAGTAACAGACAGGATAACATCTGAGAACGAACAGGGTAGGAGGTAAGACAAAAGTAAATCAGGGATGAGTGATAAGGGGGGGCAAGTCCATGCTTTCAAATACAATTAAAAGGAGATGGAACTGAAAGGAAAGTCAGGAAATGAAAAGTAGAGAAGATGGAATGGGGATATCAGGGGAAAAATGAAAGAGAAGCCGTTTTATAGACTGAACAAAGAGGAGAGAGTTGGTAGGAAGGCCAACTAAGAGGGCAGGGCAGTAATCTAGACGTGAGAAAATAAAAGAAGAGATAAGAAACTGAGTAACATGAAAGAAAAGAAAGGAGCAGACGTTTCAAATAGAGAGAAAGGAATGACAGATCAAAGCGGTATTAGAAATATGAAAGGAAATGAGAGGGTGGTATCAAAGAGGACAACCAGATTCCTAGCAGAATAAGAGATAGGTGGGAAGGAGGGGAAAAGGGGGTAGTTGCAGAGAAGGAACAGTGTTAGGCAGAATCATGTGCAGTTCCCTTGGGGACCACTGCAAGAAGATTAAGACTACAGGAGTAAGCAGTAAACCCAATTGGTAGCAGTCTGCACCACCAAGATTTACCTGGTAGCTGTGGCTGAGCAGTCAGACTTCTCTCAAGAAGAGTTAGGCAGTATACTGAGGATACACAATAGGGCTAAAAACACAGTAGAACAAGCAAACACTGACCAGAGCTTTGTATCAAAAGTATATAATTATTTATTTAACACACACTTTAGGAAATACACTAGCACTATTAATCAAAGCAAGTTCAAAACACAATCAGAAAAGTATTCACACCTCCCTTAGCAATTACTAGACAAGTCTAAATCAAAACACCACGTTTTGTCAAAACAGAGGTGAGCGTGTAACTTAGATGGCACTCCAATAATTAGGTTAAAGGGAGAGACAAGGCAGGTCATAAAAATAAAACAGTTCCCAACACTTTTAAGAGACAAAATGAAGTTACTGAAGGCAGGGTGTACTGTAGAGCCAAAGTTCATAGGCCAGGCCCACTTTGAATGGAGCAAGGCAAAACATGCCCAAGATCACACAGTTGCGAAATGCATTCAAGTCTTTGTAGAAATGTTCAAAAGAGGTTGGGCTGGTTCAAAAGATAAAGTGAGATGGTCTGGGGGTCAACCCAGTTGGAAAGCCAAGGATTTAAGGGTCACCTTGGGCAAACCGAAGAAAGTACCTTTAAAGAGTGAGGAAGCTCCAGCGGTGGCAGTTGTTGCTGGCAGCAGGTGCAGTTCGTGGTTTTGACCAGGGAAAGAGAGGATCTCGTCAAGGAGGAAACTTGGAGTCATTGCACTGCCCAGGGAAGAAACCAGCCGCGGAGTTCGTCGGTGAAAAGGTGCATTCCTGGTATTCGCTGTCACAGTGGTGCAGCTTGGCTATCCGGATGCCGGGGTGCTCGGCACGGGCGATTCGACCAAGAGACGTCCTGGAAGGCGAAATGGCGAACTGGTTGATCCCACCAGCTCAGAGGAAGAAGGCTCTTTCAGCAGATCATCTTCTCTTGTCGTCGGGAAAGTGGTGAGGTCGGTGCAGCAGGGCTCCACCGGTGGTGTCATCGTTGCAGATGGCACAGCTTCTCCCCTCTTCGGATTTCTTAGGTCCTGTGGCGACTTCTGAAGTTCCAGTCCCAAAAGCCCTGCTTTTATGCAGAAAAACCCCCATTCAGCAGCCTAGCTGTCACTCAAACATACTAAGTAGTGAGCCGGGCGGCTCGCCACTGGCCCAATCAGAACAGAATGTGACTTGGGTTGCTAAGGCAACGCAGTCCAGGGTGCCAATTCCCCCACCCACACATCCTGTGGAACCCAGACAGAGTGGCACCAGTTGGAGGGCTTCTGTAGAGAAGCCCGCCAAAAAGTGGAACAAAGGGCCCGACCTTGGTTGGAGTTAGAGACGGACACGAACGCCATTTTAGAAAAGAGTTCTGGAAAAAAGACCCAACCGGTGATTTAATAATAAATAAATAAACCGGCGGTATCTTTAACATTGCACCAAAAAGTGGTGCGTTTAAAATCAATGGGAAATCCCATAGGAAATATTCTGGTGGAATATTTTGCGTGGTAACCACTGCCACCAGCCAGAAACTCAACAAGGGGGGACTGGACAGTGCCCCCTTGGAAACAGACCCAGGGGCAATCGAATTAACCCCTTCCAGTACTTCCACAATATGATGGTTTGTACTGGTTCTGTTCACAATTTTGGACTAGTAAAGTCAATGGTGACTTTACATGCCCTGGGAGACAGTAGTCAGTCCCAGGGTATGGAGTCTATGTTTGGGGGTCACTATGACAACCCTGTGTTACTGCACTGAGGGTGCTGTGTAACGCACACACAAAAACAGATGATACCCTATGGAGTAAAAGACCCCATAGCCTATAAGCACACAAAAAGTCAAAGACATACCCCAAATCATGCCTAAGAGTGGGAGGAAAAGAGTCTCACTCTTAGCAGGAGAAAGAAACAAACCCCAAAAATCCAGCAAAGCTGCTGGGGGACTCACTAGGTTTGGGAAATTAGCCTTATAAGAGAATTCTCCCTAACACTCGCCCCCCCAGACTAAGGGACAGGAGGATTGAATCCACTCCTTGATGAATCTCATACCTCTAGTCGGTTACAAACATCCTACAGAGACCGTCAGCATTTTGGTGGTGACACCGTGACCAGTGTTCAATGGAAACATCAAAGGTTTTCCTTTGTAAGCTATATGACCTACAAACTCTTTGAGGAACATCTTCCTTGTTAAATCTATAGGGGATCTGGTTGACCAGTCCCTCAGAAGTTGGTACAACTTCTGAACCTGTGTTAGGCTTTTCAAGGGGTCCTTATAAAGGATTCCCTTAGATCTAGAGGGGCCTCCAAGGTTCCTCACCACCTCTCTGTTGGGAGCAGGTTGGATCTCAGGCCTCTTGGTTGGAGGGGTTGGGGTTAGGCAATGTACCTGCTTCCCATTCCTCTTAGATCTTACCACACCTACTTTAGGAGTTACACTCCCAATACTAGGATTTGAGTTGGAGTCTTCAGTAGAAGGTCCAACAGTCTGAAGGTTTTTGGCCTTAGATTTTTCTTTTCTGGTTTTCCACCAGCACTGAGAATTACCAGTTCTCTTAGGCCTAGAGAGGGGTCCTGTTGGTCTATCCACCTCTTCCTCAGAAGCAGGGGGAGTCAAAGACTCTAAAACTGGGGGAACAATGATTGAGCTTGGTTCGGGCTCAGATTTCCCTAACATACTAGCCTGAAATTTGCCTGAGTTAGAGGTCAACTTACTAACACCAGGGCTTGCAGTGGGGTTCTCTGTAGGCTTAGAGTGGTCCCTTAAAGAGGTAGTCCAGCTAAAAATGTTATTTAAAAAATAGATAGGCAACATAAAAAAAAAAATACTAGCACTTTTTTTTTTTAAACTGGGAAATGGGAAATGGGAAATCAGGTTTAGGCAGAAACACAACCGCGTTGTGTTTCTGCCTGCCTTGGCTTTCACTTTGGGTCTCCGGAGCACCGGAGACCCAAAGTGATAGCCACAGCAGGCAGAAACACAACGCGGTTGTGTTTGAAAACGCTGCAGTTTTTCTTTCCGAGTTTCTCAGGCTCCTCCGAGCCGGAGGAGCCTGAGAAACATGGAAAGAAAAACTGCAGCGTTTTCAAACACAATAACGTTGTATTTATGTTTGCGGTCGCTGCAAAAGCGACCGCAAACCTAAATACAACGTTTTAAAGCTGCTAGTGCTTATTTAAAAAAAAAAAATACAACACTTACCGAGATTCAGCTGCAGCTTTCCTGCTCTGGTCTCCGGTCCCTGTCCTCCGTGTACAGCACCAATGAAGGAAAAGCCACCCAGCGGTAGCTTTTGTTTACTACAGCTGGCTGGCTTTTCCTTCATTAGTGCCGCAAAAGCAAAATGGATGCGCCCATGTGCTTGCTTTTGCGAATTTTGAGCTTGAATAGCTCAGAATTTTACATAGGAAGTTTAAAAAAAAAGTGCTAGTATTTTTTTTTTAATGTTGCCTATCTATTTTTTAATAAAATTATTAGCTGGACTACTCCTTTAAGGTGGCCTCTCTAACCAATTTGGTTAGGTTCTGTGTCTCTATACTGGGAGGCCGGGGGGTACTGGATACTACTCCTAGAGTTTTTAGATCATTCCCCAACAGGACTCCCCCTGGCACCTCAGTCTGAACACTGACAGGGATCCTCACTGTCATGTTATTACACTGAATGAGGGCTGGTAGAATAGGAACCATCTGGACAGGACCTCCAGAATTTCTACCGGGACCTTTGGGTGCCTTAGCCACATCCTCCGGTTTGAAAAAGCTTTCATCCACTACTGTTCTGCTAGCCCCAGAGTTTCTCCTGGCAGGAGTATCCTGGCCATTGATGATAACACTGTCCATGTAATATATTTTAGAGTTTGCTGGTAGGGACTCATAGATTTCCCTATTCTGGCTGCTAACCAGACCCATAGGCTCTAAGGATACACTTGCTTGAAGACTCAAAGAGGCTTCAGCAAAGACTTCAAAGTGAGCACTAGCCACTTGTACTTCCTCCTCAGGCATGAAGGCTAAGGAGACTGTGCTGATCCCTGCAGGTGTACCCTTACTGCTGGGATCTCCTTTTATGTGGTCAGTTGCCCCACATAGATAGCATGTTCCAAATGCTCTCTGGAATGGGGGCTTGTTCTGACCTCCTTCTGGTTTGGGCCCAGAAGGTACACTAGCCTGATGGGGTTTCCCTGGTGGCTTACCCTGGTTATTTTGTTGTTTGTGGCCCTCTTTGGTATGGGGGGTATTAGAAATCTCTTGGTTCCCTTTTGGTGGCTGCTTTCCCTCATCCTTTTTCTGAGTGACCCCTGAATCGTTGTGAGTAGCCCTGTTGGCAACCCACAAGATAGCAGCCTTGGCTAGCTTCTTAGGATCTATTTCCTTTGAATCAGCCAAGTGCTGTCTGAGCTCAGGCGAGCAGGCATCATAAATAGTCTCCAACATAACAAGATTTCTCATTCCCTCATAAGTGTTCACTCTGTAACCCTTAATCCATCCCTCTAAGTTCTTCAAACTTTCACTCACCCAGGTAGCCCAAGGGGTACTATCTTGCTTTTTGAGGGTCCTAAACTTCTTAAGGTACTGGGAAGAGGTCTTCCCAAATCTAGCTATTAAAGCTAGCTTCACACATTCATTGTCCATCCTATCCACTTCCCCCAACTCCATTACCACATCAGATGCAACGGGGGAGCCTAGAGAACAACCAAGGAAGCAACTGATTCCCTGTGATGTCCTGGAGCCCATGATTATACTCAAACATAGCCAACCAATCCAACACATCCAACTTAGGTTCATACATAACTACAATCTCTTTAGGCATCCGGGGTCTTTTGGGACTGGAACTCCTAGAGGATCCGGGGAGAGAAGCATTTTCCACAGACAATTTCTTCATCTCTAGCTCATGTGTGAGCTCCATTTCTCTGAGCCTTAGTACTTGGTGTTTTTGTTCAGATTGGGCACTAATTATTTTGAACTCTAATTCAAGCTTCATTTTTTCTAGTTCAATGAATGCAGGACTTATTGTGGGACCTGAGAAAGGTCCAGTAGACATAGCTCGAGGTGCTAGGGCAGGCAGAGGGCCAGTGGGGACAGTTACATTGGCCTCACCTTCCTCTTCCAACTTTACAACATTACTATCAAAACTTTGATCCATGTTAACTTCATTACTGTTGTCTACATTTGCTGGGGAGGTAGGCTCATCTGAACCACCACCCAGACTTTGGTTTTCTAGCAATATTTCTATCAATTCCATTTTCTTGCCTTTTACAGGAAGATCCGTATGTCTACAAAGAACTCCTAAACAATCAGCAGTTTTTGCAGAAAGGGACTCCTGGCTGTAACTTTCCATGTTAGAAAATAAACTTTTTAGTGCCAAGCTTTGTGGTTAGTTGCACTAAAGTATTAGAAGCACTCTACAATGTATCCTCGATACAAATCCCACCGCTGTACACCAGTGTTAGGCAGAATCCTGTGCAGTTCCCTTGAGGACCACTGCAAGAAGATTAAGACTACAGGAGTAAGCAGTAAACCCAAATGCTAGCAGTCTGCACCACCCAGATTTACCTGGTAGCTGTGGCTGACCAGTCAGACTTCTTTCAAGAAGAGTTATGCAGTATACAGAGGATACACAATAGGGCTAAAAACACTGTAGAACAAGCAAACACTGACCAGAGCTTTGTATCAAAAGTATATAATTATTTATTTAACACACACTTTAGCAAATACACTAGCACTATTAATCAATGCAAGTTCAAAACACAATCAGAAAAGTATTCACACCTCCCTTAGCAATTACTAGACAAGTCTAAGTCAAAACACCACGTTTTATCAAAACAGAGGTGAGCGTGTAACTTAGATGGCACTCCAATAATTAGGTTAAAGGGAGAGAAAAAGGCAGGTCATAAAAATAAAACAGTTCCCAACACTTTTAAGAGACAAAATCAAGTTACTGAAGGCAGGGTGTACTGTAGAGCCAAAGTTCATAGGCCAGGCCCACTTTGAATGGAGCAAGGCAAAACGTGCCCAAGATCACACAGTTGCGAAATGTATTCAAGTCTTTGTAGAAATGTTCAAAAGAGGTTGGGCTGGTTCAAAAGATAAAGTTAAATGGTCTGGAGGTCAACCCAGTTGGAAAGCCAAGGATTTAAGGGTCACCTTGGACAAACCGAAGAAAGGGAGGCCAGGTGGAACAAAGTACCTTTAAAGAGTGAGGAAGCTCCAGAGGTGGCAGTTGTTGCTGGCAGCGGGTGCAGTTCGTGGTTTTGACCAGGGAAAGAGAGGATCTCGTCAAGGAGGAAACTTGGAGTCGTTGCACTGCCCAGGGAAGAAACCAGCCGCGGAGTTCGTCGGTGAAAAGGTGCATTCCTGGTATTCGCGGTCACAGTGGTGCAGCTTGGATATCCGGATGCCTTGGTGCTTGGCACGGGCGATTCGACCAAGAGACGTCCTGGAAGGCGAAATGGCGAACTGGTTGATCCCACCAGCTCAGAGGAAGAAGGCTCTTTCAGCAGAAGATCTTCTCTTGTCGTCAGGAAAGTGGTGAGGTCGGTGCAGCAGGGCTCCACCGGTGGTGTCATCGCTGCAGATGGCACAGCTTCTCCCCTCTTTGGATTTCTTAGGTCCTGTGGCGACTTCTGAAGTTCCAGTCCCAAAAGCCCTGCTTTTATGCAGAAAAACCCCCATTCAACAGCCTAGCTGTCACTCAAACATGCTAAGTGGTGAGCCGGGCGGCTCGCCACTGGCCCAATCAGAACAGAGTGTGACTTGGGTTGCTAAGGCAACGCAGTCCAGGGTGCCAATTCCCCCACCCACACATCCTGTGGAACCGAGACAGAGTGGCACCAGTTGGAGGGCTTCTGTGGAGAAGCCCGCCAAAAAGTGGACCAAAGGGCCCGACCTTGGTTGGAGTTAGAGACGGACACGAACGCCATTTTAGAAAAGAGTTCTGGCAAAAAGACCCAACCGGTGATTTAATAATAAATAAATAAACCAGCGGTATCTTTAACATTGCACCAAAAAGTGGTGCGTTTAAAATCAATGGGAAATCCCATAGGAAATATTCTGGTGGAATATTTTGCGTGGTAACCACTGCCACCAGCCAGAAACTCAACAAGGGGGGACTGGACAGTGCCCTCTTGGAAACAGACCCAGGGGCAATTGAATTAATCCCTTCCAGTACTTCCACAATATGATGGTTTGTACTGGTTCTGTTCACAATTTTGGACTAGTAAAGTCAATGGTGACTTTACATGCCCTGGGAGACAGTAGTCAGTCCCAGGTTATGGAGTCTATGCTTGGGGGTCACTATGACACCCCTGAGTTACTGCACTGAGGGTGCTGTGTAACACACACACAAAAACAGATGATACCCTATGGAGTAAAAGACCTCATAGCCCATAAGCACACAAAAAGTCAAAGACATACCCCAAATCATGCCTACGAGTGGGAGGAAAAGAATCTCACTCTTAGCAGGAGAAAAAAACAAACCCCAAAAATCCAGCAAAGCTGATGGGGACTCACTAGGTTTGGGAAATTAGCCTTATAAGAGAATTCTCCCTAACAAATAGAATAGCAAGAGAAGCAAAGAAAAACAGAGCCTCAGTTTTAGTGGGTTCAAATGAATAAAGTGAGACTTCATCAAGGCCTGAACAACTAAAAAGCAGTGGAAAAGGTAGAGTGATGCTCATTAAAAAAAGATGAGAATGCTAGGATAATCGGTGAATCATCAGCATGGAAGTGACAGAAAAGATTAAAGGGAGATACATGAAAAGGAAGAATGGTATGAACAGAAAAAAGTAAAGGACGAAGAACAGAATGTTGAGGGACCCCAAATTGTAAAGGAAATGTAGAGGGAATATTCCCAGCCCCAGAGAAAGAATAGCTCCAGTCAATTAAATAGGACTGAAACCATTAAAGGACAGGGCCAGAGAGAGCAATAGATGACAAGGAAGATAAGAGAGTAGAAGGGTCTACAGTATTAAAAGCATCGGACAAATCAAGCAGTACTAGAATTGAAGAAGGTTTGTTGTGACACAGCGAGAGAAGAAGAGAGTTTGTGACATAGAGTAGGGCAGTTTTAATGGAATGTAATGGATGAAACCCAGATTGATGAAGAGGAAGTATAGAGTTTTGATCAAGATAAGTGGAAATGTGGGTATATCATTCAGGCACTTTAGACAGGAAGGGAGAAGAGAAATAGAGTGAAATTTGGAAGGAAGGGGAGGATTAAGCTGTGTTTTTATTAAAATAGGAAATATAATAGCATGTTCAAACCCTGATGGAAACACAGAGGAAGCAAGATAAGTGATGGAAAGATTGGCTCCCAGTGGATGCAAGGATTACATTAAAAACCCTCTGCATTGTCCACAAGGCTTTGTGGGGCCTGGGTCCAAAAAACCTTCATTTATACCTCCGCAAATACCTCCCCTCTCAAGCTCTTCACTCCTCTACCTCCCTCCGGGTAAGTCGTTTTTCAAAGAAACGAGCTGGGGGTAGATCTCGGACTTCTGCTGGGGCCTCCCTCTGGAACAGCCTCCCTGCCACTTTAAAACTTGAGGAGTACCATCTCCGGTTCTGGAAGCACCTCAAGATCTTCCTCTTTGCTTCTGCCTTTGCTCCCCCTCTCCCCTGCTGATCAGTTCTCTCTTGGCACTGTGCACCTGGCCACCCTCTGCCCTCCGGGCCCAGTTACCTGCTCACACTGCCACCCTTCCGCCCTGCCTCTGGGCCAGCCCTTGCACTGGGCTCTGTATCTGTACTCATAAAGTCCCCTCCCCCTTTTTCTTTCTACACTTATCAGACCTGCCCTGTCTGCTGTCTTAAACCCAGCACTTGCCAATTGCTGGCTGCACTACAACTGTTTGTTGCCTTTATTATTTATTTTGTTATTATTATTTATCAGTTTCTCCTTTGCTCCGCACTTTCTACTTCTCCCCCCTTCCATGCACTTTTCCCCTCCCCCTATTCCATGCACTTTTCCCCTCTCCTCTCCCATGCACTTGCGCGTTCTCAATGTCACTGGGCTTAGTAAGATTGTTGTTTTGTTCTCCCCTGTTCCTCTCCCTTGCCATGTCGCGCTCTGAAACACTTGTGTACGAGCGCAATAGAAATAAAATATCAATATCAATAGACAAGAAATTGAAGCAAGTGTGGATAGACTTTAAGTATCGAGGAAGATGGTAGGGTAACATGAAGATAAGCTGTAGGATGAGCTTCAGAAAGAAAAGAAGCAGTATCAAATCAGGAAGAAGGAAGAAAGAGAAAAAGAAGAATTAACAAAAGTGGGTTAGTGACGAGTCAAAGCGGGATGCAGGAGGGAAAGAGCAGCATAGAAGAACAACCTTAGAAGAGGAAGAATGGACAATGTCTCGGGGAGAAAGAGCAGAGACAATAGGGGGATCAGAAGAAGGGGAAGCAAGAACATGGTTAAGAAGTTGAAATTATCAGCAAGGGTGAGGAGACAGAGAAAAAGCAAGGATTAAAAAGTATTGTTCTTTTGCTTCAAGTCCGGAGGAATCATAAAGTGTGTTCAGAGTAGATAGAGAAACAATGTCATCCGGGGAATGGATTTTTCCACTGCCTTTTTCGGTACAAAAAGAGACCAGCAGAGAGAGAGAGAGGCGACTCAAGGAAAGCCATGGCTGGGGGAGTTTCAGGGATGGGCTAAAAGTTCAGAGGGAAAAAGTGAGTCAAGAGTAGAGCAAAGAAAAGTGCAAAGAGCAGAGGCAGTAGAATCAGCAGAAGGGAATGAAAACTTGCAAGAGTAGGGAAGGCTAGCAAGAAGTGCAGACAGAAAAGTGGAAATGTCAGAGTGGTGAAGGTTGCATAAGAAAAAGGAAGAGGTAGAAGCAGAGATAGTATTAGAAGAGATGTTGTCAGGAGAGTGAAAAGGAAGAAAAGAGTAAAAAGTGGGCAGAAGAATAGATTGTGATGGCAACAGGTGGGAGAGGAGAAAAGAACAGGCTCAAAAAAAGAACCTGAAAAATTTGCAGGTATAGAAGGATAGAGAAAAAGATGATTGGAGGATAGAAGAGAAAGAAAATGAGAAGAAACAGGTGTATCAGCATGGTAAAGATTAAACGTGCTAAGGAGAATCCATGGATTGTCAAGAGGTCTGAGGAAAAAAAGAAAGGAGAGAGTCAAGCTTGTCATAAAAATTGGTAAGAGGGCAATGAGGACAGAGCATTAATGTTGTGGCAGTACAATATAAGGTGCTCAATATCTCTGGAACGTTGAGTGAAATAAGTGATTTGGCCAAAGAGGCAATGGAAAAGGATGTTATGGTTGATCCTGTTCCACTAAAGGGTGGATACAGAGAGCAATGTGCTCCTGGCACCGCTAATGTTACACTGACTGCAGAGTGGACGAAAGGTGTCTTGTTATCCTTGGACCCCAAGGTAGGTGATTTAATGCCCAGATAGGGTACAGATCAGGTTCACTTTTGTTTGGGGAGAAGTTCATTAAATATATTTTCAAATATGTGGGGTTGTGCACGTCTTTAGACAAAGCTTGAGCTTCTTTGAAAACAGTGATTAGCTGGGGTGTTTTTGGATGGGCTAGGAAAGGTAAGGATTTGCTCCCTGGCCGAGCATTTCAAGGATCACAACGGCATAATCACTTTCCAAACCAGGTGGCATAGGTGTCTCACAAAAACACATTTTCCCAAGCACAACAGAGTTTGGTGTAATTGATCCACCTTCAATAATCAAGGACTTCAGAAGTAACGATTTCAAAGCGGTAACTACTCGCAGGTTTTGGGTTTCCTTCCAAGGAAAAATTAAGGGCAGGTTGGCAAGGTGTTTCCATTCCTGGTTAAGTATAACCCATTCATTCTTGAGACCATACAGGGATTCACATTATCCAGCATGCGACCCACTTCAGACAGCCGCACAGCTTCTGACTTTATTTTCTAAGAAGAATACAAATTTGGTTCATCAGGAGGTTCTGGACTTGCAGGGAAAATGTGCTACTTTTCATATTCCGATGGACCCTCCAAAGATTGTAAGCAATATTTTTCTAGTACAGAAAATATTGGAGGGTGTCCATCCAGTCAAAAGCCTCAGGGAATGCAACAGTTTAGTTAAATGCAGTAATTCCTGAGAGAGACGTTGATTCCAGAGGACTGGATGAGCAGGATGAATCTTAAAAGGTGCTTTTCTGACCATTCCTATTAATGGGCCACATCAGAATTTCCTTCAATTTGAAAAGGACGACAAGAAATTGAGATTTGTTTGCCTTCGCCTACACATCACAGTAATGCTCTTGTAAGAAATTGGAAAAAATATCATCTTACCCCATGCCAGGATATATAATTTCTGGTGTTTCTTGTAGATACAATTCGATCCTTTTTGCAGTTACCCTTATCAAAGCAAACAAGAAGGAGATCAGATTGGTTTAAGCATTACAAAGGATTTCATTAAGGACTGGTGCTCAGATTATGGGCCTCCTTTCTACATTGATAGAGGGCAGTTTTCTGGGTCCTCTTTGCTAACGGCCATTGCAGAGACTGAAGTGTCTTCACCCCAGGAAGGGCCACAGTTAGTTGGACAAGATGTGCCTCTCTCCGGAAACCAGGGTGAAATTCCAGTGGTGGTTTGAATCGCATGAAAGCTTGGAATGACAAAGCTATCTTTGTAGTGCCTCCAGATCTCATCACAGAATCCGTCGTTGCAGGGAGGTCATGACAAGGGAGAAGTGCACTTTGCAGGAAAGTTAACTTCACATCAATTGCTTACAACTGGTGGTGGTGTACTTTGCCCTGAAGAATCTGGCAATGAACCTTGGGGATGGACATTTCATCAGTTCAGTACATCAAGAAGGTATTGGCCGAAATAGCAAGGCATTCTTGGAACATTCTTGGAACATTTGTCTACATAGACAGATTGTGATCCACGGATAATATTTGCCCGGTCTGCACAATACTGTGATCGACTGGAATTCTAGACATCATCATGGCTCCAGTGTTTGTGTTTGTAGAACTCACCACATCTGTTTTTAGCAGAGTAAAAGCTTCGTGGGGTCTCTTAGTGGAAGGTCTCCTTGCATCCCATCTCAGATGCTCAACTTCCACAGTTTTTCATTTGGAGGCCAGACCCGGAGGCAATGACTTGAGATGCCTTTCAACAGAATTGCAAGGATTCTGGTGACCCCGCTTTGGCCGTTTCAGTCTTGGCATCCAGCTCTGTTGGAGAAGTCCATGAATGTTCCTTATCTTCTTCCACTATTCCTCATGGACCCAGACAGCAAGCCACACACCCTAGTCTCTCCAATTAGTGGTGTGGAGGTTTTCAGGGGTCCCTGGCATGCCGAATGCCTTTTGCCATCAGAATCCTTTCTTGTGACAGAGCCCTGGCTCCCGAGAACTTCCATGGATCATTGCTCAGCTTGGGGAACGTGGGTTTGTTGGTGTATGGGGAGATCATTGGATTCAATTAAAGCAGCTCCGGTAGAGGTTGTACATTTTTTATCTGATTGCTTTGGTCAAAGTAAAGCTTTTTGCACAATTAATTTATATAGATCTGCTGTACAGCAGAGGCTGAGTTTGTGAATGAGATTGCCATTGGTTCACTTCCACTGGTTTTTCGTTTTCTCAAAGGGGCTAAAGTGCTGAAACTACCAGTCCTTAAGTGCAAAGCCCTTTGGGATGTTCAAATGGTATTTAATCTGTTTCTCTCGTGACCATCAAATTAAGTGCTATCTTTAAAACACTTGTCTACAAAATTAACCATTATGCTATGACTCATTTCTTTTAGATGAGTTTCTGATGTTAAGGCTTTACATGTGACTAATGGGTTATTTTCTCCCTTAGGGGTTTGTTTCAATATTTCCAGGTGTTCTGCTTCTAGCTCAATTACTTACTCTGATTTTTCTGATCAAGAGAAAGTTTGTGCTGTTAAATGTTTAAAACAGCATCAAACAATGTGAAAGAGCCCTTGCCAATCTCAGACATTCCAATCTTGCACAGCTAGACACTACCATTCATTAGGTATGAAAAGGAGTGTGGCAAGGATATAGGGCCCTATTACAACCGGTCGGGCTTTAGGTTCAGATTTTACATTGAAGAAAGTTAGTAACCCTAGTTGCAGGCCTTGTTTCAGCTCGCCTCAGCAAGGAAAAGAATAGCTACAACAGTGATGTAAGTGTCATGTGAGTCACTTTTAAAAAGCATTCGGTGCAATCCACTGAAAACTAAAGTTTCGTTTTCAAAATGAAACAAATTAAGTGTGCTTTGGTGGACAAGACAGACAATGTTTTAAAATGTTGTTAATTGGAAGTTAAGCCAGCTGACTTTGCTCTATTGTCAATATGTAAAGAAAGTAAAACATATGTAACACAATATCTTTGAACAGTGTTGCACAAGTTCACAAAGCTATGCTGAGCTACCCCACCACTTCCCAATGCTAATTGTTTCCCTCCAACTGAGAAAGCCCCATATCTTAATGCACTCATACATCCCACCTCAATTTTATCAGAGCGACTCTAGGATAATTCAGAGTACAAAGCAGTTCTCACTTCCACTAAGTGTGACCAATAAGATCGCATGCCTGTGAACTTCACGGCAAATAATGGCCAGCTAAAGAACTGTCAAATGTGCTCAGGCAAATTTTCAAATCATTACCTCCATGGCCATCTCTCTCATCCCAGTACTTATCATTGAGGCCCTGCATCTGCCCGAGGAATCTCAGTGCAAAGCATTTCCTCCTTGGCAGTGTCCATCTTCGGGAGGTACAACATCTCCCTTCCTCTCAATCCCACTGTTTTATTTAAATTTCCTGTCTCTCAGGGAACCTCCCCGAGCAACGGATTGCATTACGGTTCTGGTGCATAACACCTGTTTCAATTGTATGACACAATAGAAAGACGGTTGGTAGCCTTTGTATGGGGTAGGCACCGGTGGGGAAGGGGAGCAGAAGAACTTAAAGATGCCTACCAGGTCCATTGCAGGGCAAAGGGGCTTGGTGTAGGAAAGTAAGGAGTTGCAGTCTGGGTGACAGACGGGGCAGGCATCTCCTTGACTCTTCTCTCACGGCACAGGTTTTGGCACCTGTGCCGGGATTAAGGTAAGCAGCGGGATCCCAGAAGTTTTTTTGCCAGGTTTAGGAGGCCTGACGGATGTTCACAATTTATTGTTAAAGACCTGCTGTTACCTGGATCTCTGTAGAGAGCCACAGGAGAAGGATAATGAGAGTGCAATGTTCGAGGCACGGCAGCCATGTTGGATGCCCTTCAGCGTGTATGCGCTAAGTGGAAAATGTGTATTTAAGGGAGGAGCTGGGACTAAGGGTTGCTTGGCCACTCACTCAGTCAGACACATTCAGAAGAATCTACAACAAGGAGCTCCAAGAGGAAGAGTATTGATGACACAGAGGCTTCTTTCAGAGAAGACCAAAGAAGAAGAAGAGGGAAAGAAATGGATGAAGAGTACCAATAAAGGTATCAGTTATCATTCATCATCATCAGCCAGCCCTTGCAGGAGCAGAAGGTGGCTAGAGAAGAAGAAAGAAGAAGACTCCTTCCTCATTACCCTATTCATTTCCAGTTACTACTACTCCTATCCTTTTTTTAGTTCATCGTCAAATTCAGAGGATGGGAAGAAGCTACTGGTAAATACCTGGACAGAGAAGAGGTAATGAAGGTTCTCGAGCAGATACAAGAGTCCAGGGTATTCTTGGAACAGGCAACTAACTTCAGGAGCATTTTAGGACCCGATGATCAGGCAATATGATTATACATTGAAAGTGAGTCTTCAAATGATATCAGACATAAAGGACAGGAACTCGAGGGACCGGTATGATCTAGACTGTGCTCCCATGCCCTAGTTTATGACAAAGTTCTATCCGCTGATAGGTAAGGAATCAAAATTACTGGAAGACATTGAGATTGTTGTCATATTCGCTACCCTGGTGGGCAGGCCTTCTATGTCAGCAGAAAAAGCAACAGTTAGAGACTCTGTGGATAGAAACGTAGATATAAACCAGAGGACATCTTAAAGATGGCCTCAACAAGTGTTGTGGGCCACCAGATATGAGTCCTATATAGTGGTGAGAGATCTATCAGGATTCAAGAAATTGAAGAAGGCTCTGGACAAGTTGTCCGACTTTGCACCAACCCTAGTCTGCAAACACAAGTAAAGTTCATGTTGGATCTCTTATATGATGGGTCAGAGGAATAGCCATGGCTATGGGAGCGACCATTTAAGGGAGAGGGCATGTTCACATTAGAAACTGGTGATCTGAAGGCTCTCAGAAGGCTCCACTTTGAGTGACATAAGCTGTTTGGAGACACCCTGGAGAACAGGATCCAGAACGTTTTCAATGCAGACAAGCTAAGGATAATAAGCTCTGCCAATATCAGATCAGGAATAGGAGTCAGGGAAAACACAGCACAATCCAGAAATTGAATAGAAGATGTTTCATCAGAACCTGATGAAGCCTACTTCACTCCCTAAGAGTCAGAAATCCTGACAATCACGGATGTCCTGTCGGAGGCAGGTGTATGCACCTTTTCCAGGGTTTGGGATAAACTGGCCGCAAATGCATGTTACAAGAGTATGGTATGCCTAGGGCATCAGATAGAGCACCTGTCTTTCCCCCTAAACTCAGGACCCTGATACCAACATATAGAGCAAAGAGAAAGACCATGATAAATACAGTACAGGAACTATTGCTAAAGAGAGAAAGGGAGCAATAATCATAGTACCGAAGTCAGAATGGTTAGTCATAGGCCACTTTCTATTCAGATTAGTCAGGATAACCCTAAAAGGTGAGAAACTAGGGAAAAAAGAAGGACGCTGAGGTAACTGTCCGATAATTTACTGGTAATCTTCATTATGTGGTGGTAAAAAAATTAAATAAATGCTTGGTCAAAAAAATGTCATCCTTTTTTGAGGAAATAAGCATGAGACAGGCAAACCTTCAAACATGGAAGGAGGCCTTAGCTGTTCCTATTTTAAAAAGAGGGAATAGAGAATATCCCCTTCATATTGCTTAGAAGCATTATTAGATGTCTCTAGCAAGATTTTTGCAGGCTTGTTATTAAAGAACTCAATCGCTGATTTAGGGAAAAGAACATTCTCCCCATTTTCCAACCAACGTTTAGGGCAGGAATGGGCACTAACTTGAACATTGTGATATTACATTTGCTCAAGTATGTGTTTGTGAAGGGCAATAATATACTCCTACATGTGTCCTTTTTGGACTAAGCTAAGTAAGTAGGGTATTGATATGGGTATGGTGGACGGGGATCGTTACTGCTAATAAAAACACTAGCAGAGGATTAAATCAATGATGTGGTCTGGCCCAATGCCTGCTCAACCTACGCGTGACTGAACTATCTTAAAGGCTAGGTCAGTCATGGCCTCTCATATATGCTTTCATTATTAACAAGGATGATTCGATCTCATACCTTTGATTGAGGTCTATTAAATGAAAATTACACTTACTGTACTTTACGTGTCTTGAAGCGAGAAATTAAATAACATATTAGAGGGCCTGTTAGAGGGCAATTTATGTCATTTAGCTCTGAGACATCCTAATTCGAATTTGTTCCTGATTCAATGGATTAGAACAAAGCCTAATTCAACATCTTGGGCAACGCAGTTACATATTAAAATGATTGGCCTGCTAAACAAAATTCAGATGGCATGTGAGAGTTCCCTCTTCTATTGGCTAAAGGAATTAATATATGATTCATGGGAAACATATATGAATCGATTTGTGGAGGATGGCCTAGTCTTTTTGAAATATATAGAGTATGACTGGAAGTGTGAATTAAATGGGATGAGACATGGCTTTATTTGGGAAAAATAAGCTGAAAGCCTGTAATTGGGAAGCTATAAGAATCTTTGAACACCTACAAAGCAAAACATTGTTAAAGATTATTTGGAAGTGGAGGTTTATCCACTTAGAGGTGAATCACACAAATATTTGAGCATGTTCCCCACTACAGATGAAAGTGGAATGTTCCTCAAGTTTAGATCAAATTCTCTGGGTAACCTTGAAATCGTGAGACCGCATTTAAAGAAGGGGACTATGGATAGAACATGTCCCTGATGCAAAAAGGAACCTGAAACATTATGACATTTATTTCAGGTATGTGATACAATTAGAGATTGTAGATTAGAAATGTATTGATGTTTGCCAACAATCCTAAACATGTTGAGTCAGAGGCTTTTCGGAAATTACCTAGTGTAACAGACATTGACAATTCTTGTTGTTCTAGTTTTGGGATATATTAAACAGCTAAAAATTGAAATATAAATAATGCTGCAATTGGCCTCTGCTGAAATGATGATATTTCCCTTCCTTGTTATTTTTAAATGACGTTTCTTTTTTTCTTTTTCTCTCTCCCTTCAATTAATATAGATTAAATCATATGAAATGATATGAATTAATACAAGTACAAATGTGTATGAATTTTACAGCAACCTCGCAGGATCCCCCAGTGATCCATGACCCCCAGGTATCTATAAAGAAATCTTCTACCACAGCACTCCAGCATCTTACTTCTGGCTACTGATGAACCTATCCCTAAACACAGGAATAGAACCTAAATCTTTAAAATCAGCTTACATCAAGCCATTCCTAAAAAATGAAAAAGGAAGTGCAGAAGATCCTACCAATTACAGACCTATATCGAATCTACGCTACCCACCCAAGCTACTGGAGAACCATATATACAAAATCCTACTCAACCATGTAGAAACAAATGGAATACTCGACCACTCGCAAGTCTGGTGCAGACCCGTGGGAGCAACGGAATCAGCACTTGTATCCATATGGAACGACCTAAGAATAAATGCAGACAACAGTACCTGATATGTCCTCTTACTACTGGACATATCAGCTGTGTTCTACACAGATACACAACACTAATCGAGAGACTGGAGGAATGCAGCGTAAAAGACTCTGCTTTACAATGGCTAAATCTTTCCTCACTAATTGAACTGAAATAACTTACCTACCACCATTTACTTCTAACATCAAAAACATCTCCTGTGGCGTACCACAAGGCTCTAGCCTCTCACCACTCCTCTTCAACATCGACATGTCCCCCTTAATGAAAATCATTTTGACCCATGAAAAGACCGCTTACAACTACACAGATGATACCCAACTCATTGTCAAGAAAGCCTCAATTCAAGAACCAAACAACACCCTCAACAAATGCCTCACTGACATATACAGCTGGATGACACCAAGCTCAGGCTAAACCCGAACAAAACAGAAATAATGATCTCACCCCCAGAGGATAACGCAACAGACACACAACTGAACTGGCCACCTGGCATGGGAACCCAACCGAAAGCATCTGCTGTGATAAAAAATAAGGGAATACACATGGGCAATGGACTCTCACTAGAACCACAAGTCACTGCTACAGCAAAGAAATGCTTATACCTCCTGCAACTAATTAGAGGGATTCTCCCCTAACTCTCCTTACCACACAGAACCCTTGTTATGATCTCCTTGGTGTTATCAAGAATGACTATGGGAACAGCCTCTATCTTGCAATGCCAGAATGGCTCACTAAAATATCCCCAACACATCCAAAATACTGCAGCAAGGACACTCCTGAGACTAAACAGAAGAGACCACATTGCACCAGCACTGAGAGGTCTACACTGGCTCCCTGTAAAGAAGTGCATTAACTCCAAAGCCCTCTGCATCACCCACAAATCACTACACGGACAGGGAGGCAAATTTCTCCACGCCAAGATCAACAACTACCAACCAGGAAAAAAACCTAAGATAAGGCGGCAACTTCCAACTCGAAATGAAACATTACAAAAAAGGGAAATTCGGAGGAACAGCATGTCTAATTGCCAATCTATGGAACTCAATCCCGAAGGAGATAAGCATGACAGAAGACCACCTCACCTTCAGAAAACAACTGAAAACATGGCTATTTAGCTCACAGTGATTAGCATAAAACGGGCAATCTGAGCAATATCACCCGGGAATCGAGACAATTGAATGACAGTACGGATTTCGTAACCAACAAAAAACAAAGACTCCGTACTAATCATTAACCATCTCTACTCCTCGCTCCTCCCCAAAATACACCACACATACCTCACATGGACTAACTGGCAAGTCTCACCTCACCAGAGGCGTTGCTACAGGGTGTGGGGGCTGACGGGATATAGCCCGGGGTCTTTTGGTTTTAGCCCCGGGTTAAAAGCTCAGGGGCTACAACTAGCTAGCCCCATGTCCCGATTTTAGTGTAGCCCCGGATCTTTTCAAGACCTAGCAACACCCCTGCACCTCACACAAACATACAACCCAAATCCGCCATAAGCACCAACTGCTGCAAACAAACAACCCAGTGACTGGACGTTTCCCTTCCGTCCACAGTAACCCGAGTGCACACAATCAAAATACACTTAGAAATCCGACTTGCTAAGACACCAGTTTCTCTTGGTTCTACAAGCACCAACAGAAAAGCACAACCTATATCGCATAGCTCTCAACCATTTGTGTCGCATAGGCGGGTGAAAACACCCGATTTTGTTTTTGGCGGGTGAGACGCCCATTGAAATGAATGGGCGTGCAGGAGGTTTGGCGGGTGAGTCAGCGCTTTACAAGGCGGGTGACACCCGCCAAAAGCGTGTGAGTTGAAAGCTATGATATCGTATTCCCTCTTCCCCCACTAACCTACCCAACCCACTTTCTTTGAGAGGCAAGTGAGTGCCTCGAGCTCATGCAAATGGTAACGGTGAGCGCTATAAGTCAACTTAACATAACATATATGAAAAGTATTTTAGCTTTTGTAAAATTGCACTATTTGAGCTAGCATTCATTTATTTTATTAGAGTGTATGAATATTGTATAATTAACTAATATAATTATTAATAGTGTTAACAAGTTTACTTGTAAACTATAGAAGACAAATACACATTTCTTCATTACTCCTAGTCCTCTTCATTGTCAGAATACTGGCCTTCCTCCTTACCCTCCCTGGTATGGGAATCCCACGATTCTGCTAAAGAATAAAACTGAGGAATTGTGGGTATGGGCGATGCTGTACCTCCTGAGGAGGGGTTGGGCCAAGTAGGAAAAGATTCTGAGGGAGGATTCCTGCGGTGGAGGAATTAAAATGAAACACTGTGACGAGGAAGAGTAGGTCTACACGAGTAATGAAGATTACCGGAAATCCGCCCTATAAAGCATTACAAAAAAATAAACCCAGAGAGAACTGTACTGAATATTCTGATGTAGCACTTGAAGCGGATAGGCGAAAAAAGTGTGTACCTTTAGTGTAGAGGGCGGAGTTAGGCAAAATGGCCGAATATGTATATTTTTGTAGGGTGTGCCTCTGTGGTGTGTGAAACAAGGAGATAATCACCCCTCCATCTGCCTCTATCACTTGAAGATCAGATATACTGCTACGTACTGGTGGTTGGTCACGTGATGCGACGCAAGCGTCAAAATTGCGTTCTTTTCTTCCGGTAATTTGCAGAAAAATCTTGGGTCACAGTAATTTATTGAAATCCTAATAGTAGTCATTTATTGGAGGCAGGAGACCCACGAACGGAAGCGTGGGGTGGTATGTAGAAATGATGCCGGTGCTTAGTTTAGCGCATTATACCAAAAGTCTGTTATTTCGCATAAAACGAAGGGCGAGGGAATCATCACCAGAGAGAAAACGTAGAACATGAAAAGGAAGGGGCGTGGGAAGGAGGAACGGGGCGTTTGATTGATTAACTGCTCTGTATGTTGCTGGAGTGAGCGCTAGCGTGTGTAACTTTTCAACGCATATATTTGGCGTGCTTGTTTTTAGGTATTGGGATTTAGAAAATATTCACCTAAACAGGTTGCCAGACAATTCCTGCCCACTCTCAGATGAGTTCGCACTATTGCAGTAGATTTGATCTGAGGAGGATCCGGGGGAAAAATCGCAGGGAGCCCTACTGTTACTTCAAAGGAGCAGCGTCGCCTAGTGATTATGTCCGGAGTCCCGAGCTCGCTGGGGCTGCTTGCGGGTTATGACTCCTCCAGTGAAGAAGGGTCGGACGGGGATGAGAGCGGGACTGATGACGCTGTCCCTATGGGAGTGCAGAACGCCAGTACACTTGGGTAAGTCTGATCTCCCTGCCAGTTTGTAAGGCGTTATGCAAGCGAAAAATGGCCGACAAGTCACGGTGGCAAAATAATAATATACACGTTTCCACAGGGTGCAGTAGGCCAAGCGGCCTTATTTTAGTGACTACTTTTGTAATTTTCCGGTATACAACCGGAGAGAGGGGGCATATTATTGTCGTTTAGCCTGGCCCCCCGAAGAAAGCGGACATGAACCCATAGCATGAGTTTCTCGCCCAGTCCTTTGTTTTTTTTGCAAGTCAGACGTGTATTTCCTTACAAGCGTGCTTAAAGCAAAGTGCTGTTGTCCGAATGCTGGACTGGATTAAATACACGCGGTGGAGATACGTTCATTTAAAATGCATAAACCTGCTGACCCTTGTTGGGGGTAAAATAATTCTCCAGCCCAACACAGTTCAGTGGAAAGTTGAAGATGGACCCATCATTTTAATGTAAAGAGGAATTTCTATTACAATGTCACATGAGTATCGTTGATTTGTAAAGATGCTATGCAAGACACGTCACTTTCCAGCAGGGAGAGTGGGTGATGATGAGAGGGTGTGATAATTCACAGCGTTGGAACATTATTATTATGGTATTTATTGAGCGCAGACCCAGCTTCGAGAAGCAACAGCACTTTAGAGTTATACACCAATGCAGATACATAACTAAGCTCTTTACAGAGGTGTACAACACTGCATAACGGAGTGATAACAACAGAACTGATAAAGAGGGAGACAGAGGAGAGGTACAGCTGTACTGGGTGGTGGGGAGTGAAGGGCGGGAGGCAACGTGATGGCCTAGATGTCAAGGAGGAGATAGTCTGAGTAGTGTGGGTTCCCCTTCGCTCAGATCCCCTAACCCTGGTCCCCAACAGAAAAATGCAGTAATAAACAGACATAGATGCATGTTGGTGGAAAAAATTTAAGGCCATAGGCTTATTTTATTTCTACAAATATTTGTACCAATAATATCATGGCAAATAATGAATGACCACTCGCTTTTGGGCCCATCGTGTCTGGATGTGTAGATGCCCCTCCCACTTCTTGGCTGGTCTTATTTACCCGGGGCATCCGATCCTGGACACGTGCCGCCGCCTACGACATTCTGTGACCGTGTACCGAAGGGAGTACTCTGTGTTCTTTTTCCATATTCTTTTCTCCTTAACCATTAGCTGGGTGGGTTGGGTGGCAAAACGTTCTTCTCTCCCCCTGATCCATGTGTTGGGAGCCTACCCGTGCTAGGTGAGCTCCTTGCCTGAATGTGGTTCTCCTTCCTTCTCTGGGGTTTTTATACCCCTTTAGCCCATTGTTACTAGCTGGGGGGGGGCAGGACTTCCTCCTGACCCCATGCTGCTAATTCTCGCACCTTACCTCTACGAGCCTGGTTGCCTGGGCTACGCTGCGGGTGGGGGCGCCGACTGGCTGCCCCTCCCTTTATTGTTCGTGCCGTTCTGGTTCCCCCCCACCCTTTGCCTACCCCCCCAGGCCCTCCATCGTGCCGCTCTTCGTGCTGCACGGGGCCTGGGGCATAGGCTGAGTAGTGTGAGTTCCCCTTCGCTCAGATCCCCTAACCCTGGTCCCCAACAGAAAAATGCAGTAATAAACAGACATAGATGCATGTTGGTGGAAAAAATTTAAGGTTGTAGGCTTATTTTATTTCTACAAATATTTGTACCAATAATATCATGGCAAATAATGAATGACACCACTCGCTTTTGGGCCCATCGTGTCCGGATGTGTAGATGCCCCTCCCACTTCTTGGCTGGTCTAATTTACCCGGGGCATCCGATCCTGGACACGTGCCGCCACACCTGAGTGGGTGAAGCCTCGGCCGCTCAGGTCCCCCCCAAAAGAGCGTCCCTATTTGCAACCTCATTCCGCTAATGCTCTAAAAATGTTATCCGTAAAAATTCGCATCCCTTTGTTGGACAAATGTATTCCATCCCGGTGGAACAGGTCGGGATTATTCTGGGACAAACCATGCTTTATGAACTGTAGCCCCATGATTTTGCAGTATTTTTCTACAGCTTTGTTGAGCTTTTTCCTTGCAACTTCGATTGCATGCCTCCTGTGCGCGCCGTACCAAATTCTGCGTGTGATAATCTGACATAAAAATTTCGGTTTTCCACCAGCAATGTGCTAGCGCCCTTAGGGACTCGCACATGTTGCGCAGCAGTTCCCCTTTATTTGTTTTGACTAGATCATTTCCGCCCAGGTGGATTACCAGGTACTCGGGTGGATCCCTGAAACCGATCAAATCCGACAACCGGTCGTGGATGTCCTCCCAATGCATCCCAGGAAGGCCCCACAAAGAAGTTGTTTTTTTTAAAATGTAGACCCTCCCTGAAATCTTCGATCCACCTGCCTGCCCGGAACCGAATGAATGGCTGACTATCCATGCCGACTTGAATGGGCTCGTATCTGCATGGGGGTGATGAGGAAGAAATCATATCAAATGTTCTCTTACATATCTTTTAAAGTCTTGAGACCTCCATCCCCCTATCCTTTTCACTCCTTTCTCTCCCAAACCTCCTGCCCATGCTGATGTGGCTGCCCCTATTCTAAAGGAATGAGTACCAAATTCGGCTGCCTCCCATCCCGCTGTGGCTATGGTTTTCTTTAGCACTGCCTGGAATTGGTATCTGCTGAGGGCCCTGCCGTCCCTATGGATTAGTAGTTGGCCCCCTACATTGGGCCGTACCTCGATGAATTCTTGTGTAATGCACCTGGGGCAGTGCCCCCTATCCTTAATGCAATTTAGCTCTATTGTTCTGCCTTTTCCCATTTGGTCTGTCTTTGATTTCCTAAGTAGAATAGACATGCCCTTGGACCCCACACAGATGTCCTCTCTTGCCAGGCCGTCCCCTACCACCGTGTTGCGTGCTACTACTTCCCCGATCCTGAAAGCCCCGTAATATGCTAGCGCAAATGCTGCCCTGAACAGCTTTGTCTCATAACTATCGCTGCACGTGTTTTCCAACAACTGCAAGAGTTTTATCATTTTGCCAAAATTAAGGGGTCTCCTCCCGTCCGGCTTCTTTCCTTCCAATTTTGCCCAGCCCTTAATTGCATATTTTATCCTAGGGCTGCAAGTTGGGTCTGCCACCTTTGCTGTGTATGCGACGGCGGCTAAATGAGCTGCCGGCCAGCTTTTTTCTTTTCCCTTGCGCAAATGCTTTTTCCAGGAATGCACACATTTGGGGGATTGTGATCTCCCCCACATTTTGTAAGCCAGTTTCTTTTAACACATTATTTACATTCCTCTTGTATTGCTTACCGGTCTTGTATGTTATGGCGTTCCTGGCCAATCTTTCTATCACCTGGCCTTGTACCTCCTCTTCTGAGTCAACCTGGTAGCTGACCGTTTATTCTCCATTGCTTCTAACGGGGCCCATGCCTTTCGTGGCGTGGGCGTCTTTATCCTGTTTGCGTCCGGCCGTAGCTCTCGAAATTTGTCCCACTGGAAACGAGACAAGGCATCAGCGACCACATTTGCTTCCCCGGCGATATGCCTCGCCCTTAGTGCCACGTTATTATTCAGACACTCCAAAGTAATTGCCCTCATCAATTCCAATACCAGCGGGCATGATGCGCTCCTATTGTTTACCACATGTACTACCGCCATATTGTCCGACCACACATTCAGTTCCTTGCTATTCAGCTCTGCCTCCCAAGCACATAGAGCTACCCAGATGGGGAACAGCTCCAATGTGATATTACTCGTCCAGGCTGCCTCCCGCCATGCATTTGGCCACCCCTTTGCGCACCAGCTTGTACCCAGGATTGCTCCAAAACCAAAACCCCCGGCTGCGTCTGTAAACAGAACCCTATTGCTTTCCTCGTTTAGTGGTGAGCGCCATATTATTGCTCCGTTGAATGCTTTCAGGAATATACCCCATACTTCCAAATCTTTCTTGATACCTCCGCCAATTCTCACTCTGTGGTGACCCTCTTTTGCCCCTCTTGTTCGCTGTTCGATCCTTCTCTGAAATATCCTGCCTTGCGGTATAACCCATCCAGCAAAGTTTAGTTTTCCTGCCAGTGATTGTAACTCCTTAACCTTGGCTTTGTCTTTTCCCCTTAGGCTTTCAATTGCACTCAAAAGGTCTGTCGCCTTTTCTTCCGGGATCCTGCACACTCCTATTTGTGAATCTATTTCTATACCCAGAAATTGTATTCTCTGAGTAGGGCCCATTGTCTTTTCTTTCGCCAGCGGAAAACACCACTCCTCCATTAATGAAATGAATTTGTTTAAGGTTATCCTACATAGCTCGGAACCCTGCGGCCCCACAAACAAAAAATCGTCCAAGTAGTGGACCACTTGTGCCTCCTCTAGCTCTTTTGTGAGTGACCATTGTAAGAAAGAACTCACTTTCTCAAAATATGCACATGAGATAGCGCAACCCATTGGCAGGCATTTGTCAACATAATATTCACCCTCCCAGTGCATGCATAGCCACCTCTGGGATTCCCAGCTGACTGGTAATAAGCGAAAGGCTGATTTTATGTCTACCTTCGCCATCCATGCCCCTTTCCCCGCTTTCCTGACAATCTGCACTGCATCTTGAAAATCTGCATATGTCACTGATGCTGATTCTTGTGATATGCCCTCGTTTACTGATGCCCCAGGGGGGTATGATAAGTGATGTATTAGCCTGTACTCGCCTGGTTCCTTTTTTGGGACCAGACCCAATGGTGAGCATATATATTCGTCAAATGGGGGGGCCCTGTATGGTCCCCCTATCCTTCCCAGTTCTACTTCTTTCCTGATCTTATGGCCCACCAACATTCTGTTTTCTAAGGCAGATTTCAGGTTTTTTGGGATATTCCGGGAACCCTGACCCTCAAAAGGTATTCTGAAGCCCTCCTGGAAGCCTCTCCTGATTGTCTTTGCGATTTCTGTGTCTGGGAACATCTGTAGCCACTTTTCCATTCTTTCAATTTTTACGGATGTGGCCCCTTTTTCAATACTTTTTTCAGTTCCTTTTCTCCAGCGCCCTGTGTGTGCTAGATGATGTTCTGGTGCACTTTGCTGTACTATGCTCGCCCCTACAATTTTCACATCTGTGGCTAAACTTGCATTTCTTGCCCCAGCTGCATGGTACCCCGTTTTCATTGTGCTGCCTCTGTCCTAGTCGGCCCATTGGCACTTCGCCCGTTCCCTTGCGCTGTTGGCAGTATATTGTTCTGCCAACTTCTCTGTGTGTTGTATTGCCTACTCCGAAAGCTCTGCTCTCTTGATCTGTCATAGTTGTTCTCGTATCTTCTGTTCCCATATCTATAATCGTTTCTGGAATCGTACTGCCAATATTGCCTTCTTTGATAGCCCCCAGAACTGCTCTGTTCCCTAGTGTCCCATTTTTCTTTTAGCACATTAAATATGTATAGATTGAAATTCTCTTCGTCCCAACCTATGTCCGGGAAACAATCCATTTCCTTTCTAAATTCATGATCGTATTCTTTCCATGCATCCCCCCCAAATGCTTTGTAAACTTTTAACACCCTCTGTTGGTATGTTACTAGTGACAGCCCATCTTCTGGATATTTCTGCAGGATAATGGTCAACATAATTTGGAAGGCCGCTGTCCAATTATCGAAATTCCTAGCTACCGGTGCCCTCTTCAGTAATCCTTTCATCTTCTTTCATATCCTCTAGTGCTACATTCTGGCCTCTCTTCTGTATGTCTAGCAATGAGAAGATATCTATAAATTCCTTCCTCCATATCTTCTCCTTCACTTTCTCATTAATGTACCAGGCCTGAGCCTTTATCGACCGTCCCTGTGCATCCTTCCCCACTGTTGCTCTGCCATATTTCGTCATTACTGTGGCAGGTTCTTGAACTGCTATGCTAGAGACCCCGGCCGGTGCCACCGGTATGCTGGGGAGTGCCCCTTGCGGGGCGGCCCCTGGTAGCCCCCCTTGTCCATTGCCCTGCGTGATGGGTACCCCACTGCCTGAGCCGGAGTCATCAGTTCCCTGGCCACTCCCAGCCCCTTCTGCCCCAGACCTCTTCTGCTTATCCTTGCGTATTACCCCCTTCCATCTCACCCAAGCCTTTAGATGCTCTCTTTCTTCATCTTCGCTACTCTCCTCCTCGTCAGATGTAACTTCTGCCATTTGTTTGGCCCTGTGGTTTTTTCGTTTTTTCTCTTTCCCCTCTTGAGCTCTGGGCGACTTACCCTGAACCGTTATGCATTCTTTTAACTTTTTTACAATTTTTTCCCCCATATTATTATCAATTTTTTCTTTACCTTTTTTGTTCTTCTTTTGTTTTTTCTTGGGTTCCACTGGCTGTTCCTGCGGCCCCTCCGCCACTTCTGTTGCCCGTTTCTGCCCTTGCGGTATTATAGCCTCATCTTCGCTGCCGCAGGACTCCTCTAATAGCAAAGGCGACATTGCCCTTGCCTTCTCCTCCTTCTGCATTAGCTCCAGCACCCATTGTGCTCCATATTCTTTTTCTGCTTTTTTAGCCCATGTGCTAAATTCCTGCGCTCTTCTTGCCCTAGCTTCAGCCATTTCTTCCTGTGCTTTTTTACTCCGGGATCTTCCTCTCTATGTGGGATGAGTGTCAGTTCAGCAAGAATATCGTGCTCAAACCCCCAACCTCTCAGGTATAAGTCAGAACACTTACTGACTGTGCCACAAAGAATAATTATTTTTCAGAACACTTTCGGAATTTTGTAGTTGGAGGTTTGGCTTCTGCCGAAATATTACACTAAGTTAGAAAAAAGTTGCAACGAAAAAATGACACACCTAGCGTGGGACCAGAACTCGGGTCTCCTGTACTGCTAGCTCGCAGGCTTTTTGTCTGCGCCACCGGACTCTTATTGCCTGCACCCCTGATGCCGGCGCTTGATTTCCTGCACACGCGTCAGGGAAAGTTGACCGACGCTGCGCCTGACTTCCTCCCCTCTGGCGCCTGACTTCCTGCAGACGCGGGATTAGGAAACCGTAATTATTTTTCACAACACTTTCAGCATTTTGAAGTTAGAGTTTTGGCTCGAACCCCCAACCTCTCAAGTACAAGTCAGAACACTTACTGACTGTGCCGCGGAGACCGGCTTAAATCAATGACCCTGGCGTCCAAAGGCAACACACGCATACGTTGCGCCACGGTATGTGCTCGCAGCGAGCACAGGCACCTGAGCACTGAATGACGACTGGGCGCCACTCCGACCGATTTCCGAGCACAGGCCCCTGAGCACTGCTTATTATTATCCACAGTGCGTGATATTTATTTGTTGGACCCGGACTCACAGCAGGGCTCTGGTCCCGACTTCACTCCTCTGCCGTGGCTCCTCTTCACGACGCGGCTCCGGCGTCGCGCTGCTGCCCGCTTCTGGTCTTTTCCGACTTCACTCCTCTGCCGTGGCTCCTCTCCCCGATGATACCTTCACGACGCGGCTCCGGCGTCGCGCTGCTGCCCGCTTCTGGTCTTCTTCTCGACCGGCGCAAACTCCCGCTTCCAATCTTCACAGAGTTCACGGCAGCGGGGGAGAAACAATGAAGACAACGGAATCCCGAAAAGCCCGTAGAGGCAAAACGACAAAACGTTCTTCTCCCCCCCTGATCCAGGTGTTGGGAGCCTACCCGTGCTAGGTGAGCTCCTTGCCTGAATGTGGTTCTCCTTCCTTCTCTGGGGTTTTTATACCCCTTTAGCCCATTGTTACTAGCTGTGGGGGGCAGGACTTCCTCCTGACCCCATGCTGCTAATTCTCGCACCTTACCTCTACGAGCCTGGTTGCCTGGGCTACGCTGCGGGTGGGGGCGCCGACTGGCTGCCCCTCCCTTTATTGTTCGCGCCGTTCTGGTTCCCCCCACCCTTCGCCTATCCCCCCAGGCCCTCCATCGTGCCGCTCTTCGTGCAGCACGGGGCCTGGGGCAGATTCCTTGAAGAGGTGGGTCTTGATTTCTTTTCTGAACTGTAGGAGCAAGTCTGATGCCAACGGGGAGGAGGTTCCATAGTCTTGGGGCATAGGCAGACAAGGCTTATTTTCTGGTCCTTTACATTGTGCAGCAGCAGATTTCAAGTTTGCACGTGTCCTGGCTTCTGGTGGTGTGCTGTCTGCCGGAGATGCAGTGTTTCTCTGCGAGGTAGCTGGATGACTTGAGGGTGACTGCCTTACAGATGATGCAGCAAGACAAGTGATTCGTGCGTGCACTGAGAGAGACAGTGAAGGTTGATGATTGCCAGGGTGATTTGGTTGTGTCTGCATAGACCCTTGATGAGTGAGTGAGCATTCCACTTCAGGTAAGTATAGCTGTTCCTAGAAGTGGGCCCCTTATTTGCCCCTTATTGGCGGTATTGCTCCCCTGCCCCCGCCGAATAAATCTTTCCAGGAGCCTTAAAAGGGCCTGTTCACCCAGCTGTTATTCGTTGGTGTGACACTGGATAGCAAACTCAACTGGTGAAGCCATATCGAGAAGACTCAGCAGAAGGCATCAGGAAAGCTGGCTACGCTGTACCCACTCCTGAAGACAAAGTCCATGCCCCTCCGGACAAAGATCAACGTCTACAAGGCGATCATCAGACCTACTCTGACTTGTGCCTCCCACGGATGACCTGCCAGGATCGACATGGATGAGTCTACAGATAGTCCAGAACAAGGCCCTGCGGATAGCGGATGGAGATCCACTCTTCACAAGGACAGCTGACCTTCACAGGGATCTGGACATCAATATGTTGGATGACCATCTAGTGTAGCTGAGCAAGAACTTCTGGGAAGGACTGGATCAGAACCTGAATCCTCGGCAGTGGACTTGCTGCCACCACTGCAAACCCTTTCGGCCACTACCCACAGCCCATCGTGTGAAAGATCCTGTGAAACCAGCCTTCACTTTGCCAAGTCCACACAGAACATGAAGAAATCCAACACACTCAATCCGAGAGGATGGAGTAATGAGGCTCAAGCCTCGATATCCAGTAATCGCAGCCAATGGATAAAATCTGTCAGCAAGAAGACGAAAGAAGCCAGAGACGTCGTTTGCACGTTTGCTGTCTATTTGCCTAGCCTGAGTTTGTTCTTCTGGCCTTAAAGGGACACCATAGGAATCAATGGGCACTGAATATCACTGGGGTGGGGGCCAACACTGTTAAAAGCAGACTGCCTACATGCTGGACACACTGTTGCTTTCGCTTGTTTAGAAATAAAAGTGAAACAGGCTTCTTAAACTTGGATTCACTAGTTTCTTTAAAATGTAGTAATTATTTTGTCGAACTGCTACACAACTACCCTGTGATTTTGAGTACCCTTTCCTTTGTGTTTTATCGCAGCATATATTTCTAAAGCTGTTGTATGCTTATCAAATGGCTTAATCACAAATAAATGCTTCTATTGCGTGGCAGCAGTTATTAGGAAATTAAACTGAGGGTTGGTGGGCGCCAACTTTCGACTTTCGCTATGGGGAATACATTCCCCCACCCTGATTATAATCAGGAGACCTACCAACCCACCCTCTGGCCAAACACATTTTATAGCACTTGTATTTTATAATTAATTGGGGAAAAGTCATAAGATTTACAGCCAGTATTTAGCATTTTAGCAACAGTCACTGAACCTGCTGAGCTACCCTGGTAGCCTACTACTGAAGGGTATGTCTATTAATCCTTTAATCACTGCATTACCAACAGTGCAGTTTGTGTACATGACTTCAAAGTCAACAGTATTTCATTTCCAGCTACACTAACCGTGTGAATACATTAATTGACTGTTTACCATTGGAGGCTTCTCCATAATGGGCAAGGATGTGCCGACACACAAGCACCCTCGCAATTATGGAGGAGCTGAGGAGCCAGCCCAGTGTAAATATTGAAGACCAGGGCAGAAGGTATGTTAATTTAAATGTGTGTATGCTTGTGTTGTGGGCAATCAGTGATTGCATGATGATTGGTGTGCATTTGAATGAGCGAGTGCATGCTGCATGTACTGGGCCGTGGAGCTGATTTTGACAGAGGGAGGTTGTTGGACAACACAACCCCCCTCGCCGTCAGCCACAATCGGGCCCCTTTGCAGGGTGCTGGGGGGTGGGTAGCAATGTTTTTTAATTTTTTTTACTGGGCATCTATGATGGTTGCCTAGTAAAATACCATGCCTGCCCCTTGAGCCCCCCAGTGCCTCCCATGCACACATAATCAAATTGTGTGAGATATGATATGGCATTTGTAACGCGCCTATACACAAGTGTTTCAAGGCGCGACGAGGCAGGGAGGAGGGAACAGGGGGAAGACAGACAACGATCCTACTAGGCCAGGTGTCATTCAGATCGCGCAAGTGCAGGGGTAGGGGGAAGGGAAGAAGTGCAAGGTGGGGAGGGGGGAAGTACAAGGGGGGAGGGGGAAGTGCAGTACAAGGTAAGTAGAATAAAATAAATAATAAATAAATAAGGAGGGGCCAGCTGGTGGCAAGTGCAAGGTAAGTGCAGGTAAGTGCAGGGAAGGGGGGGCTGGAGGGATACAGAGACAGTCCCGCAGTGCAGGGGTTGCCAGGGAGGCAGTGCAAGTGGAGAGTGGCTGGGCCCAGGGTCGGGGAGAGTGGCCCAGTTGCAGATTCAGTGCAGTTTCAGCGAAGAATTAGCACGGGAGAGGGAGAGGGAAAGCAGAAGCAAAGAGGAAGGTTTTGAGGTGCTTCCTGAACCGGAGATGGTTCTCCTCAAGTTTCAGGGAGGCAGGAAGGCTGTTCCAGAGGGAGGCCCCTGCGCGGAGAGAAATCTACCCCCAGCACGTTGCTTAGAGAAGCGGCTGACCCTGAGGGAGTTGGAGACGGATGAGCGAAGGGATCGGGAAGGAAGATATTTAGGAAGAGAGAGTTGAAAGTATTTAGGCCCCAGGCCCCAGAAGGCCTTGTGGACAATGCAGAGGGTTTTGAACTTTATCCTCGCAGCCACTGGGAGCCAGTGTAGAGATTTCAGTCCTGGAGAGATACGGTCCCTGGGCTTGAGGCCAAGGACAAGTCTCGCCGTTCTGTTCTGGATGAGTTGCAGAGGGCGGATAGTGGAAGCAGGCAGATTAAGATAGAGGCTGTTACAGTAGTCCAGCTTCGAGAGAACCAGGGCTCGGGAGACAGTGAGCTTCTGGGGGAAGGAGAGGAAGGGAAGAATACCTCTGAGGAGGTGCAGCTGGTAGTGTGACTTCTTAGAGACGACGGATATATGCGGAGAGAAGGAGAGTGTGGAGTCAAAGATAACACAAGGTTTTTTGCCTTGCAGGTAGGAACAGGAAGAGGGCCAAGAGAGGCCGGCCAGAGAGCTGCAGGGAAGGAGGGGGTGGGTGTGCCGATGAGTAGAATCTCAGTCTTACTGGCATTAAGGCAGAGGTCATTGGCGGCACACCATTCCTGGATAGCAGGCAGACAGTCAGAGATGAGGGAAGGAGAGGAGGAGGCCGAGGGTAGCCTGAAAATGAGCTGGGTATCGTCCGCATAGCACTGAAAGTTGGGGCAGAGAGCGGCGATGCGGTGGGCAAGGAGTGCCAGATACTGGTTGAACAGCCAGGGGGAAAGATTAGATCCCTGGGGGACACCACAGGTTGAGAAAAAGATGTCAGAGAGGAAGGACCCCAGTTGGACCTGGGAGGGTCGATTGGAGAGGAAAGAGGTCAGCCACGCCAGAGCCTGACCAGTGATACCCAGATTATCACGGAGACGGTTGAGCAGGATGGTGTGGTTGACAGTGTCAAAGGCAGAGGAGAGATCGAGCAGGATGAGAACACACGGAGTGTTGGAGTCGAGATTCAAGAGCAGGTCCTCACGGATGTTCAGGAGAGCAGTTTCCGTGCTTCTGGCAGCTCTGAAGCCAGATTGATGGTCATGAAGACTTCCAACAGATTCAGCATGGAGCTTAAGCTGGGAGATGGCCAGTTTCTCCAGGAGCTTGCCCAGGAAGGGAGTGATGGAGATTGGGCGATAGTTAGCCGGGCAGGAGGGGTCAGAAGAGGGTTTCTTAAGAAGAGGGTGCACAAGGGAGTGCTTAAGGGGGGATGGGAAGACTCCAGAGGCGAAGGAGTGGTTGCAAAAGTCAGCCAGGGCCGGAGCCAGGGAGTCGGTGTTCCTTGATAGTTTTGGAGGAACAGGGGTGAACCTGTTTAGACAAGACTTTCATAGATCGGACTTGTCTGGAAACCTCGTCAGCAGAGAAGAAGGCAGGAGGGGTGGCTTCAGAAGGGCCAGAGGAAGAGGCGGGACGGGAGGGAGGGAGGGAGGTGATAGGAGGAGAGTGAGGACAGGATGTCCTGAGTTTTAGAGATAAAGTGAGAGGCCAGTGCAGTGCAGAGGGCCTGGGAGGGGACAGGAGAGTTAGAGACAGCAGCAGGGTTGGCAAGCTCCTTGCAGATTTTAAAGAGTTCGGCCGAGTTGTTAGATGCCGCAGAGATGCGGGCTTGGATAAGGGCTCTCTTCTTGGTGAGAACGGAGAGACGGTATTGCCTTTGGAGCAAGCGGCAGGCCAGTTTGTCAGAGGATGAACATGAGGCACGCCATTTCCTCTCTGCCACCCTGCACTTGCGTTTAAGGGTGACGAGATCCGAGTCATACCAGGAGTTACATTTGGCTTTGGGCTTCAGGCGGACTCTCATGACAGGGGCAAGGATATCAAGAGTATCAGATATAGCAGAGTGGAGCATGGAGAGGGCTGTGTCAGGGTGGGAGTCAGCCGAAGGGGGAGGAGGGGGCGAGAAGGTGGTAGCGAAAGCCTCAACTGACACGCGCTTCATGGGTCAGATGACCAAGAAGGTGGGTGGCAGTGATGAGGGTGGCATTGCCTGTGGGGTAGGGGGGGGTGAGGTGGGAGGATAGCAGAAAGTGATCACTCCAGGAGAGAGGAGTGGAGAGAGGGACGGAGAGGGGAAGGTCGGAAGAGATCAGAGCATCAAGAGTGTGCCCTGCAGAATGCATAGGTCCAGACGGGAGAATAGAGAGTGAGAGAGAGATCACGAAAGAGTCCCGTGGGGGGACAGGAGGCATCCAAGTGGATGTTGAAGTCTTCAAGAAGGAGGAGTTGAGTGGTTGAGGACAGGAGTGAGGAGGAGAGGTCAGCCCACTCAGAGAGGAAGGAGGAGATGTGACCAGGTGGTCGATAGATAGTGGCCACGGTAAGGGAATGGCTAGGAGAGAGAGAGAGAGAGAGAGAGAGGCGGCAGACAAGGCATTCGAAAGAGGAGTAGGTCTGCGTAGGAGTGACAGTGGCAGGAATCCACTCGGGGAAGATAAGGGCTACACCCCCCCTACACGGTGGGGTCTGGGCACAGATAGGATCTTGTAACCGTCAGGTAGGAGTGTATCAAAGCTGGTGACAGAGCTGGCTGTGAACCATGTCTCAGTGAGACCGAGGACATCAAGGTCCAGTTCCTCAAGAAGGTGACAGATATCAGAAGAATGCTTGATGGCAGAGCGAGAGTTAAGAGTGGCAATGTGGAAAAGGTTGCCATCCTTGAAGGACCTCCGGGGAGGGCTACAGATCAGAGGTACGCCCTGCGGAGGTGTAGAAGAGGGAGGTGAAGGAGCACGAGAGGGGGCAGGGAGGGAGGGAGGGTAGAGGCAAGGTAGCCGAGGACAGAGGAGGGGGGACAGCAGGAGAGGAAAGGAAGTTGATGAGGCGTGGGAAGAGTCTATCAAAGAGGTGAAGGTTGGCCTGAGGACCTTGGACCAAGACGGTCCCATTAGCGTAGACATTAATGATGGCCTTAGAGGAGTGGAAGGAGGCCAAGAGGACATCCCAACGGGTGCCACCATTAATGGGAGAAGAGGAGAAAGGAGAGAGCACAGAGACCATATGAAGGGTCCATAGGTCAGGCGAAGGCACGAAAAAGAGGATGTCAGTAAGAGTTTCCTTGGAGCAGGCACTAGTGTAGGTGTCAGCGATAGGGAGGCCTGGGTTGGAGACCATGATGTCCTTTTTAAACCTTTTCCTACCAGATTTAGTGAGGAGAGCAGGATAGTCAATAGAGAAGCAGTTAGAGAAGATAGGCGAGATAGAGAGCACCATGGAGTAGGAGGGAGTGGGCGGGGGGAAGACAGACAAAACGAGTGTACGCAGGCAGGAAGTGAGCGGCAAGGCCAAGTTTACCACATTGCAGAACAGTGAGTGCGTATTAAGTACAGAGGCCATCTAAGTTTGACAATCCTGCGAGTGGGGAAATGCCTTTTGTGTGCAAGGCGCTGGTGGACCCAGAGGCGCAGGCTTGGCATTTTCTTACTGGGCATCTATGATAAAGCAAGCATGGTAAGTGTTATGCAGCTAAACTGGCATTTTAAGGAATCCAGTCTAGCAATTGCTTACTTTGGCATGTTATTTTGTATTGGACCTCTTATTATTACGTGTCTAGACTGGCATTTTGGTGTAGCCATTCTAGCCATTTCTCACTGTGGCATGACCTTTTTGTATTGAGTTTCTTTGATAAAGCAAGCATGGTAACTTATTATGTGACTAGAACCCGCCAACACCTCTTGATTGGTTTGGGCTCCCTCGCTACGCCACATCACACTGGCATTTACATACCTTCAATTAAAAAATTCACCATCCGCTACTGCTATGGACAGTCTGAAACTGAAAACTGTAAACGATTCTAGGGGGGCAAAGTGAGATTCCTGAATCTATTTCTAATGAACCAAGGGATCAGTCGCCTCCTTGCACCCTGTACTCTGCGCCTTTGTGATAATTCATCTGTTAAACAGACTGTCATTGACTATCAATTGAAACTAAGGTACGAGTGATATTTCTTCTGTTAAACTGACTGTTTTTGACTAGCTATTATTAAAAGCTGAGCAAGAAGTGATGTATCTTCAGCTAAATACCACCTCTACCAACACATCATTTGAAGCTGTGTTGGGAGTGATGTCTGCTTGAGTTAAAAGAATGCAGTCTCTTGCAGAGTGCACAGGCATTTTTGCAACTGTTGAACATGAGTTAGCTTTTTAGGATGTATATTAATTTGATGCAAAACCTTTATTGCATTAAACCTACTCTGAACATGCTTTATGTCCCTTTTTTTTTACTGGCTTGGTAAAATTCTGAGTATACTTAAACCAGTTTGGCACGTTGACCCTTATTTGATGTGCCACCACCCCGCCCCTCCACTGTGTATTTGTGCCCCCCTGGTTTGTCCCCCACCCCCCTAATACTGATATCTAGTGACGACACTGCAGGTAAGTGCAGAGGGATCAAGCAGGGTGGAAGAGGTTGCCAGAGAAAATAAGTCCCAGAATGTAAGTGCAGTACAAGAAAGTGCTTAAGGGTACATGTGGTCATCTGCGAGTTTGTTCAATGTTGTGACAGTGGGTATCATAGGGATTGAATTACTTATTGAACATATGTGTCTTAAGATTTTTAAAGAAATTGGAAGTGGTCTTTATATTTTTTGCATTTATAGCAGCACACAAAGCCCAAGGGCATATAGGCACTAGATACATTGGATACAGTCAGCCAGGTAGGTTACAGACAAGTTGAGTTACAATATACAACACATGGCTGCAGGTCAAGTCAGGTATGTTACAGGCAAGTTCAATTACATATACAGCACAAGGCTGCAAGCCAAATCTGGTATGGGCAACTTCAAATACATCTACAGCACACGGCTGCAGGTCAAATCTGGTATGGGCAAGTTCAAACACATATACAGCTGTAGGACAAGTCCGGTATGTTGCAGACTGGTTTAAATATAGCTGCAGTAATGAGGCGTGTAAGGTACAGAATGGGCACCTACAGCCGTAAGCGGAAGGGGGGCCTTGCTAGGATTCTGCATGCAGCCATCAGTGGTAGAGGTGTAGGTAAGGATGGACTCCTTTCGCAGCATGCGTGGCTGTCCAAACTGGCAGCAAGTTCTGATGTGCAAGTTAAGCTAGCAAAATCGAAGAGGGAGAAAGACTGAGAGTTGATTAGTAGAGTTTGTAGGCCACAACAGTGACAAGAAGCTAAGGGTTTGGGCGAGAAAAAATGTATGCATGGCAGATGAGTCAGAGGTATTGATTTCATTACCTTTCAATGCAGTGGATGGCGCTGTGATATGGCGGCAATGTTGAGGGGTTTCCGGGTGTAGTCTTCGTATAGCTAAGTGCAGAAGTAGTGGGCAGTAGCGGGCGGGGGGGGAGGGGAGTATAGCACCATACGCACCCTAACAAGGTCATCCAGTGGAACGCAGCCATATAATCGGGCCTTTGAATTCAGCCACGATTTTGGTCGGCTCCTGCTGGTCGTTGCTGATGGTGCCTATTTAGTAGTAATTTCTTATTTGTATTGTGACGAGTTATTTGCTCCATGGTATACTCTTCCTTCTTCCTGTGTCTCCCCGGTCCCCTGTTACCTTTGCTCTTCTTTGGAAATGGTCCTAGGACTTTTATGGGTCTGGCATCGGTTCTCATTCTTCGCTGCACTTGCGAGTCTGCTTTCTCAGCGTCCCTCGCCTGCGGTCCTCACACTTTGAATTTCTTCAGTATCTCTCCAGGAGCAGCGTCTTCTGCAGCAGCCTGCCTCTGATGGTCTCTGCGTTGTTTCATGTGTCCACTGCCCACCCTGACTCTCTCAGGGTCACGTCACCACTGATTTCTCTCCTGCTCTCGGTTATGCTGCCAGTTCATAGTTCGTTCACTTTCCTCCCGGAAAATTTGGATTTTGCAGGCTCCACGTTCCCCGATGGCCCGGCTTACATCAGCAGGGTTCTTCCTCTGTATGGAGACATGCTGCTCTCTGTTAGTACTCGTTCCCTCTCCTTATATGATGTATGTTCTCCTTTCAATCCACTCGTCTCAGTGGATTGCTCAATTTTTGTTTGAGATTTCCTCTTTCTTGTGAAGATTGGCATCCTTCAGCCACTTCTTCGCGTGCAGTCGTGTTTGACAAGACTTGATAGTCCCATGTATGCAAAGAAGAAATAAGTCCTCAAGGTGTGGGAACTCCTGTTCCCTGCACACTGTCTTAGGTTTATAAAAGACAAACAATTCTATATAAAGTATACATAAAAGATTTCATAGAGATATTTATGAAGTACATGGTTAGTCATTAAACATTCATGAAAGAAGTTCTTCTTGGCATCCAATGTTGTCGTGAAACCGACAAGCTTTAATATAAAACAAAACCCAATGCGTTGCGAGAAATTATTCCCTCTCTTCTTCAGGGGTATATTCCTTAACAAGTGTAGGATGTGTTTGAAGAGAGCGTTCTCCTTGGGTGGGAGAATAACACTTGGCATCTCTGCAGCTCATCGTGCCCGTTCGCTTTGCTCCGCGCTCCCGAACCGCTTCAGAGGAAGTCATGTAAATTATTCCAGAGTTCTACCCCTGTAGTTTTCAGAATTCGGTCACCCAATTTCTTCCTTTTATCAGTCTATAGACCATGCCTTGGGTTTCAAAGATAGTGTGACGGAAAGCTATCTGCAAGGGTTTAAACGCCTCAGCCTTTTTGAAAGGATGCAGGCAATTCAGTTTCTGAAAGAGAGGCCTGCTAATCAGACCATCTCTTTCATAATGCTCCATGTCAAAAGCCAAATTGTACCCATGTACCTTTTCTTGAACAGTATTCCGACATTCTCATGCCACTGCCCTGCAGAGGCAGCAGGGCTGCTCCAAAAGTGTCAGCTAAGGGTGGTAACTCAATGACAGGCTGGTGGGTATTAGCTGTCTGGCCTGCTTGTGCCCACAGCAACCTTGTGGGTCCCTGCTCAGGTTGCTTCTATTTTGATTTCCCCCTCTCCAAGGAAGGCTGACACTGTCCTCTGGGAGACGGATAACATCCCCAGGAGATCACTGGGAACCAGCACTTCAAAGACAGTCCTGATATGACAATGACACCTTCACATCAGAGATGATTATTTCTGGAGCCTTTTTGAAGTAGGCAGACAGAAAGAGGAAGGTGTGCAAGTATAGTAGCCCAGAGGAGAGGTTTCGATCAGTGAGGGGTGCCACTATCTTGGATCGTACTAGTGCTCCCTAAACCTCTTTAGCCAAATCACTCTGAGTATGAAATTGGGGGCAAAGGACGCTTGGTACAGTAGCCTGGATAGGCCCTTAACAGGCCTGCTCTGGACCTGTCTGCAGTAGCATTTTGGCTATATAAGGAGTGTGGGGAAGAGTCCCTCCTCTAAGTTATTTTATCTTTGTACTCCAAGACAAGAAGGATTTACCTGGAACTCTGAAGTGGATAAAGTCCTCTGCTTAGAAGTATAGAAAGAAGTTTCCAAGGAAGAGGAAAGCTTTTCTCCCTACCCATCTCAAGGGCACATTTGGGGTGAAGCCGCTGTGTGGCAAGGCCTACTGCATCTGATGCAATATTATCCAGGATCCTGCGTCTGGTGAGACTGAACCCCCTGCAAGTGCCCTCTACAAAACGTCCTGGTTGGGAAGGAAGGAAGAAGGGACTCTCCTTGCCCCTGAGACCCTGGACGGTGTCTCAGCAACCACAGAAGCGACCCCTGGCCCTGGATCCCCTTGCATTTCCAAAACACCTTGATAGTGGTTTTGGCACCCTCAATGTCATCCAAGTTACTGCATAGGAACCTCCAGGATTAATACCGCACTTTCCTGCTGGAACCCCCACCATCTCAGAATTTTGCTCTAAGCACACCCTTTGCTATCTCTGGACTTGAAACCCACTAAGTCTTCTATCCCCAACACAACTATACCACCTGCTCATCTGCTTCTTTGAGCTCAAAATCGTTGCCGCTGCAGTACCTTGATGCTGTGTTGAGTGAGGAGGGTCTGCTTGCTGCTGAAGGCCAGTCTCTGCTTCTCCATATCCGAGGCCGCAGAATTTTCTCTAACGCCGCCGTCCTGACATCCCCTGCCAGCGCCTTCAAGAACATAAGGTATTTGAAGTGACCTCACTCTGCCTTAAAGGAACTTAATGCTTTTTAAGCCCAACTTCTGTACGTTTTCAAAGACCTCGTCATGAACCTGACATTTTACTGCTGAAATCTTTTCCTAAGCACCTGTGCCTTTCAACCAAGAATACTTTAAAGTCTGTATTTTCATATAGGGGTGGATCTTCAATGTTTTTAATTGGTTGAATGCTTTGTTCTTGTTTTTATAGAGCCTTAATTGGACATTGTTTTATTTTGGTATCACTGTACGATTGTTTCATCTGTGACAGCTCTCAGCCCTCGGACCATGTTAGCAAAAGAGGTCATGGAACTATACGTTTTGGGCAGTATCTATTTCACCTTTATGGTTGGGATCAGTGCTGATTTAGTAGTAGTGTTGTGCGTGTTGTATTGCGGGTCAGTCGTCTTTTTGTCATAGATAGCATTGTTGCAGTGGTGTAGTTTTCTGGTTTGGTCTTCAGATTGCCAGAGCTAGATTTCCAATAGACCTGATGGATAAAGCAGAGAGACTTGAGGTTATGAAGGCTTCAGTAGGCAGCCAGTGGATCGTTTTAAACATGGAGGTAATCTAGGTGCTAGGTTTCAGCCCCAGGATCAGTGTGGCCTGGTTAATGACTAAGTTTGAAGGCAATGTCGACAAGTAGTTACTACAGAAAAGGCTGCATGCTCTCAACACGCTTGGATGCCGTTAATTGAAGTTCCATTTCGTGGGAGCACACTATGTAGACTTTTGTGGTGGTCAGCTGTCGGACTGAATTTTCAACCTCCACATAGGCCGAATGCCTCGCAATAAGTGTGATCATCCTACCAGCAAATTGTGATAAGTCTGCAAAACATTGTTCATCTCAGACTTCAGTGGCATCACTGTCTGAAAACAAATGCACTCTCCTCAACCTGTTCAGAGGTATGGTTGAGCCCATTAGTTTCAATTTTGGCTTTATAACATCGACTACACCTACACAAGTGATAGAATGTCTCCACTGGCTATAATGGAGTAAGTAAATACCTTAGCTTGCCTCCCTCACATGATGTTCTGTACCTCATTGTAGAAGTATTCAAGGAACCCTCTCATGGTAGATTTGCGGGGGTACGTTTGCTTCTTCCCTTCTGGGTACCACTAACACTTCAGCCACTACACACCATTTTCTACCTGAGGGAACTCCACCCCCCCCACCCAGATGGTGGTAAGAAATTACTTCTGCCCCGAGGAGTACAAGGATGAGTAGTGGCTAAACCACCTAGTCGATCCTCCCTGTGATTAATTGAATTCTGCCCTGCAGATGTTCAAAGGTGAATAGATGCGAAAGCGCTTACTCAACCCTCACACTTCGACAAACTCAGAATCAACACAATCGTAAAGGTAAAACAGGAACAGTTAAGAGAGATGCCTCCATCGCCTTTTGTGGTAACGTGGGCAGAGGGAAGGCTATACTTTCAATAGTTGTGAATGTGATGATGTAGCGAGCCAAACAGTGAAGCATGACGGTCCAAAATAAAGGTCTATCCAATCAAGGTTCTATACAAATATATAGACTTTCATCACACACACCGTGTGCAACAGGAGCTAAATGTTGAATGCTACACAAACCAACCCCAGAGGAAAGAATGCAGAATAAGCAAAGATTGCAAGATGCAGCACTGGGGCGAAAAGGCAAGTAAAAGCCACAATGTTAATGATATATTCTTGGGTGAAAAGGGGATCAATGTGACATAACTAAAGGGGCAATTAGCAGTCAATAATACCTGGTTGTGGTTCGACAGAGTTGAACCAGACTTGAGCTGTTGTGCAAGCAGTTTGAGGCAACCAGTTTGTGTTCAGCGAGCTGGCATCGAGCTTGGGTGAATCTGGCTGCTCTGAGTGGTTCAACTGAGGCATTTGATTGATACAGGTTGGAGCTTTCAATATGCTTGCTTCATGGTTCAAGCCGGTTTGAGTCGGGTTGTAATCTCTGGGTAGAGTTAAGTGATGCCATCCCAAGCATCACTCGCTGACCCTACCTACAGGTTACAAATGAATGTCGAACTGCGACTTCATCGAACTGCACACGGAGCATCAGGATCACTGCTTTGAACCGTCATTGACCCTAGAGTCGAACCAGGGAAGCGGATGTTCGAAGCGGTGATCCTGGTACTTCCCTGTGCAGTTCAACAATGTGTCCGTTTGATGTCGGGTCGAGTCATTTGTAATCTCTGGGTAGGCTCAGCGGGTGACGCTCCCATGGTTTAAGTCGAGGTCTGGCAATAAACAGTTGATTTGAGCTGAGCAGGTGATGGGCTCAGTGATGCGTGATACAGTTTCGAGCTGGTTTGAGATGCAAGCAAGGTGGTTCAAAGAGTTGGGTTCAGTGCCAAAGGCAGCTCAGGCAGGTCCTGTGGTTCAAGAAGCAGTAACCACGGTTTTGAAGCAGCGCAACCTGTTCAATGCAATGAAAACGGGGGATCCTGGCTGTCTTGACTCTCAGGATTCTGAAGAGTCCCAGTGAAGGAGGCGCCGCCCAGATCAAAGTGTGGAACTGGTTACATATTGTCCCATCATATGTGTCATCTGTAGCCATATGTAATCCCAATTGTTCCATTTACTGATTTTTCTCCCCAACTAGTACTGAAAGTAAAATCTTAATGTGCCCCAATGCTAGGGATACACTCGCTGTTTGTTTCTCGAATTGATCCATTTACCTGCCCCTTCTGATAATGGCGGTAAACCTTTCCTCAAATTCTTCCTGTCCATTTGTGGCAATGAAACATACTTCAATTTGTTTTCTGGTTGCTGAACAAGTGGAAACTGCATTGCAGCTGATACAATCTCTTCTCTAACTTCCTTTCTTACATACGTTTCCCACACTGCTAAGACTGCTCTCATGTACCCATAATCCCATGCAGGATCCCCCTGACCCTCCGGGTACATAATATAGCCATGTCTATGTATCTTTTTTGAAATTTCCCCCTCCTGGGCCACAATATAAATGTATGTTTTAGTTCCTCTGTCCATTTTGCTAGGATACAGCAAAATGCTCGTCCATAGAATCCCATTCAATCTATTCTAACCGCTGTACCAGTGTAAGATTCTCTGCAGAGGAACATCTTCACTTCTCACTCCCTCTTCATTCTCTTGCTGTCTTCACTACCTCCTGTATAAATTGTGATGCCATCCCGTCTCCCTTCTTTCCATCGTCCTCACTGTCCTTTTTCTTTACTTCTAGTACATTCAGCAGTGGCCTCGTTTTCCTTCTCTGATTCCCCCTTATCTCCTTCTTTATCAACATACTCAGAACCCTCGTATTCATTTTCTTCAATTTCCATATCTGCATTGGCCATTTTCCATAAGGCCCCCACCAACTCTTTGAAGCTTTTCCCTCTTGTCTCCATATTAATGAGAGCTGAATATCGTGCCTATTCAGACCCTCCTTTTTATCCTCCAATATGCTCGAATTCCTCCACTTGTCGCATAAGAATACGACTCTCCTCCATGTGACTCTTCAGTTCTTTTTCTTTCTATTCTTCCTTTAGTTTAGCAGCTGTCTGTTGCATTCTAAACAATTTCTGTCTACTCTACCCAGGGGCTCTAAAACAGCCTTCTCTTTCCCACTACCTGACTCCATTAATGAAGCATCATATCCTGCATGCATTCTTCCCTGTGTATGCTTTGTTTTACACCTAGTTTTAGACTTTTCTCCTTTTCCCTCTGATTCTTAATGTGTCTATCTAAACATGTAGGTTCAAGAACAAAGTTTCAATACTTTGTGATTTACCCTTTATCTTCTATTTTGGTTCCCTAATTGGTGGTATTTTATATCCTGTAGCTGCTTTTTCAGTAGCAGGATACATGGTGCCTAAAGATTTATGGTGCCCTATGTCATATGGAGGCGGGCAGTGGATTCTATGATACTATATTTCAGGGTTTTGTGCATGACATAGTGTATCATCCCCATGTTCATGCCTTACTTTTAAAATGTGCAATCTTTTTTTCCTTTTCTTCCCCTGCATGGTTGCCTGTTCTATAGTGTACAGGTGTTCCAGTACCCTGGGACAGAAAACCCAATTTTTGGCAAAGACACAGTGCACCCATTCTGCACTATATTTTCATATTTTACTTTTGTCACGTGAATTTCACACATCGTTTCTAATGGTACCATTCAATTACTTCACCCATACTTTGCAGGAGAAAAAGTTCCTGCAGCTCTCTTCTTCTTGGCCTGAGCAAAAGGCGATTGGTGGCTCCCTTATCTTCACCTAAGCACAGGAGTGCTTTGATGGGTCCTGTATTTCAAATCTCCTCACTCGCGCAATACTTGCTGCGTGGATCACTTTCATTCCCTTTGAAACACGTTCTCTCTCCCTCCAACTATATCAACACCCAGGTTTCCACCTCCTCCTGTGCTCCACACACCCTTTGTCCCACTGCCGGTCTCCAACCACTCAGAGTTCCAAGACTTTAAGGAAAAGCTTGGTGTCTGACTTACCTTTCATTTCATGCACACCAGAACTTTGAGGACTGAACACCGGTGGTGGGTATCCGGGAAGCGAAGATTGCCACTGGAAGATGCAGGACTCCTGGCCTCCTACCGGGCTTGCCAAATTTGTACTAGAATATTGAAGAAAAACACAATAAAGTGAGACGCAGGCCCATGGCCCATGTTCAAAGGAAGTTCCCTTTTATTGCAAATTGGCCAGAAGATTTGCTTAAGCTTGTGGTTAACACACATGACTCCAGGTAGTCCAAGGCAGCAGCGCTTGTATACAGAAAAAAGGATGCTCGTTATTAATTCATTACATAGGAGTGCACATAGACGGAACCTACTTTACAATGGTTTATGATCACTGAAGACTAACAGAACAATTGTAAGTACACTTATCCGTTTATATGTTCTTGTCAGGAAGGACTTGCCTTGAATTAGTAACTAAACCAAACGCAGGTGAGTACATAAAACCTAGACCTTATGTCACCCTTCCACAACCCACAAACATAAACCTGATCCTCTACACAAAATGGATGTCCGCTTTGGTACAGGCACTAGATAAAAATTAAAATGGCACCCATTTAACTAAGATGGCTGCTAAAATACATTGTCGCAAACAGAAACGTAATCTCCTTAGTTCAGATTTCTCCCTTCAGTGCACAAGTATGTGATCAGTAGTAATGAGATGGAAAAATCTCCTGTAAGCCAAAAGTCAGTCTGTTAGTGTGATGCTGGGAATGCATTGGAGGGACAGGGCCTCCCTGTCCTTGTCCTGCAGCCCTTTTTCATTTGTGTTCTGTATGTGTTTTCTGCCCAGGGGCCCATGTTGGACTCCTGGCAATGCAGCTCTTGGGGGTACAACCCTGTGCCCCTAGTGTATGTTTTTGGGCACCTGTGTGTGTGGCCCACAGTGCAGGGTATGGGCTGGTGGCAGCTCCATGCTGAATTTTACAGGTGCTCTGAGTATCCTCCATTTTGGGATACCCAGGCCCTGCCATTGGAATCAGTTGATTCTGATATAAAACAAGATGGCCCCTGTGGCCGTTTGCTTTCTATTGCCTGTTAACTTGTTTTCCCAAAGACCTGGGAAGCCCTGACTCTGTCCCTTCCCCCTGACTGGCTGTTGGGTGGACGTTCCATATATGGTATTGTAGTGAAGCCCAGGCCAGACTGGCTGGAGTCTTCCCAGTGATGTATGTTGTGGGTACACCCTGTGGGTGGGACCTGGGTGAATGGAGTGTGTGACCAATATGCACTTCTTGTTGTAGATGTCTGGTTTCTAGTATGAAATATAATGACTGAGAAAGCCCTGCCCGAAACTGGTATGAATGCAGTGTGTAGTGTTGAATGGCTGGGTACTTGTCCCAATACACATTCTTGTTGTGAGTGTCCGAGAGGGAGGAGAACGGCCTGAATGCACTGTATGCCTGATTGGCTGACTGACTGCTGAATGCCCTTCTGAGTGATTGGTTGCCTGAATGTGACCCAGCAGAATGAATGGGAGATCAACAGTATAACTGGGGGCCTCTCACTGCTAGAAATCGTTCAAAAGCTGAAGTCGAACTGATGCTTGATCTCGAAGCCGAGCCTGAAGAAGGTGGTTGACTGCTGTTAAATCTGAAAGCCGCCGTGATGTCGAGACTGATCCAAGAGAAGACCTGGTTAGGCACCCTCTTCCCAAAGCTCCCTGTAAGTCAGACCCTCGACAGGCTGCCGAGGAGAACGAAGATGAGCACTGTACATTCCGTCCACCTTCGTCGACCAGGGTTCGCAGGTTTGCTATAACCGCTAGAGGCCCGTCGAAGCAGTGTTGCCCAGAAGCGGGGACCGCTTGACACCGTGCCATCAACGACCGGAGCCGCACGCTCCATTGATTAAGACCTATGATTCCCAAACGTGCTCGTCCGCACTGCCGACAGCCTTATCCCACTGTATAAGGCCAGGCCGTCGATGCGCCGAGGAGCATCCGCTGGTGGGTTTCCCGCCACCCAAAGACCGTAGAGACGCCGGACGACTCGACGCCCTTGCTGGGCCACAGTTCTTCACCAATTCCTTGCAGTCCTGAACTATCGACATCGAGGTGCCCCGCACGCCTCTTCCTTGCAGGATGTCCGAGTCATCGATGAGCACCGCCAGGACCGAAGCTGCTGCCTCGACCCCACCGAACTTCCATCGAGGATTCTCGATGCCGAGTTCACTTTCTTCGAGGCCCATCAACGATCCGTGGCTCCTGCTTTAAAGGATCCCTTGATGCCTCCTCGAGGAACTCTGCTATTCCAGGTACATTGGAGTGGTAGAGACATTTTAGAAGGGAATAAGTCTCATTGAACAATATATGGACCAGGCTTGTAGTATATCTTTATTTTACAGGTTGCCCAGGTGGGGGGGGGGATCTCCACACAGAGCTGTGTCTAGTGGTAGGGGCCAGTATTCTGCCAATTGTTCTAACCAACTGCTTTCCTCCTATGTCTATTGTTGGTTACCTTCATTAATTGATTTGTGTGACATTTGGCCAGAGTACAGTTGATGCACTTTAATGAAATCTGATAATAATTGTGGTACCACTTAGAACTGTATATATTTTCCACTGTAGATTAACTGAGCACAAAGTGAGTTATTGTGTATATAACTTAGAACCTTATATACAGACTATGTGTGGACATTCCTTTGTGGGTGCTTGGGGACTACACTGTACTTAAGAACCAGCCTGCATCACCTCCTGAGAAGCTAGGACTTGATTGCTCGACCATAGCTAACGAATAGAGAATGTTGCCTGGGGTCCTCTGTGCCTCTCCTCTGCCGTACAGAGAGCAGGAGTACAGACACCCCCCTCCAGTCTTTACAGTTAGACAGTACCAAAGAGACGTTTATACATTAACCAACTTTGGAGCGTTCTATAATGAAAGTCTTGCGCATTGCTATAGTACCTGTTTTATGTCGACTACGTCCTGAATTCTATGCCATGGATTTTACCAAACCGTATGTTTTTAAACCAAATATTAAAAACATGAAATATGAAGTTAAAAAAGGGTTCATTATTATGAATCAATTTCATTGTTTTTGCCATTTTCACTGAATCATTGTACCTACATATATTTGTGTGTGTGTGTGTGTATGGAGAATGCATAGAAACTAAACAAAATGTTATGCACTAAACTGAGTATTTTGTTGAAGAACATTTTTGACTTAACGGCAGAGATTTGTTTTTCAATTTTCTTCCCAAATTCTGAATCATTTTTTTCTCTCTCGTCCCACAGAACAACAATTAATTATTTTGAGGGGGGCGATATCAGCAGCGATGAAGACTCGTGTACCCCTATTGACATTGCCCGTTCGGTTGAGATTTCATTGCCACCACCTGTGGACTTTCTATCAGAAACGCGCCTACCATCCCCCAAACTCGGTCCAACTAAAGAGTCGGGGCATTCGCAGGGTCAGTTGGGTATCTTTGCCAACCCCTTTCGGGAAGAACAGAAGACACAACTCAGCCTTTTGCAAAAGCATGTACAGCTGACCGTGCGGGAGCAACCAGTGGAAATTGGTGGACGGAAAATCTGTTTGGCATACCGGAAAGATGGACGATGCCGTTTTGGCAGAAGCTGTAAATTTGCCCATGACAGTGATCTAGAGGTAGGGTCAAATGCTGGAATCTCTGGAAGCCACACAGGGGATAATGCAATGCTTTTATCAACACAGGAATGGGCTGGTGGGGAGGAAGAGGCCACATTTGGGATGGTGCAGCCTGTGCAGGGGAAGAGAAAAGCGGGCCTGAGCCAGACTTTAATACCGCCAAAACGCTCCATGAAGGATTATAAAGCTCAGTTAAGCAAGGAGAGGCCGTGGGTTTTATGAGTGTTGGTGCAGTAGACTAAATACAAACAGTTTAACTATTTAAGAGCACAGATATGTATTTTGTCTCTCTAGAAGCACAGGAAGATGTGTGCCAGCGAAGCTCCACCCTGTGTACCTGGGATAATGAATTCCTCTGTCCAATATTGCAGACATGGAAATCCTTTGAAAGAACTGCAACTTTCTTGTTGAGTCTTGAGGCTTATTCTGACATGGATGCTGTGTAATTCAGACAATTTTATTGATTCACTGAATTTACCCGAAGGCTATTGCACTCTTGATTAGGACTATAGGCAGGGTGCAAAATTTCAAGTTACTAACCAGCCATTCTAAAAGTTACTTGCCACCTCAATTCTATACTTACAAACAGCACACCATTTCTTGCTCACTAAGAGTCAATTGTCACTAGCCAATGGCTAGAATGGCGAGTGCAAAATTTGCGCCCTGGTTTAGGGCATACAGGACTGCAAGAATGTGATTCGTCCTCCGCTCCTTGCCAAGGCCATTAAAATTGAAATGTTGCTCGTGTCATGTGAAATGGATCTTGGGTAACTTATGTCTTCCCATACACTGCTGGGTGTGGGGGACTATGCCTGCACTGTAAAAGATGGCACATGGAAGTAATTAAACACTTTTATTTTCCTTCTAATTGCTTTCTGCCTTTATTTCCATGTAAGGTACACTGATCGATCAATCTCATCATTTTCTTCTAATGAACTCTGTTTTAATTGGTTTTCCTTTGCCTGTATTGTCTTTCTTTTATGCTACCAGCAAAATGGTGAATGATTGTACTCTAGTTACCATCTGCAACAGAAGACGCCCAGTATGTTTGCTCGGCTCACTGGACAGGGATGACCCAGTGATAATTTGAATAAATGAACAGTACATAAGAGGAGTATGGAAAGAAATGAAGAAATATTTAATGCTTGACATTTTTTCGACTTGTGGGGGGGGAGGTTGAGTTAAAATATCAAACTCCCTGAAAATGAGCATTCCGGGTGATTTGTTATGTTGAGGATTGCTTGTTGTGTGTTTTTTCTTAACTCCATGCCACATATCACATGCTCCTTTTTAACCTTCTTTTTTCTGGGTTATTTTCTACGTATTTTAGTGGTGTTATGCGTGATGCAAATCTGGTCCACACACTGGGGAGCGTCATTTATTTTCTTTCATTTATTCGGACTTAACACCATATTGTAATGGGTTATTTATAACGCGCTTAATACCCAGAGGTTTCTAGCGCGGACCCGGGGATCGAACTTGTGTTGCTCCGCGTCGACGAGCGTGCTGCCCCTGAGCTATCCTCCCGAGACAATACCTTTCTGCTTTTTTTCAGAAATATGTTAAAGTTGGAGCAAGTGGGCCTAACAAAATGTTTCAAGCTAAATATAGTATTCTTACTGTGAAGATCTCTAGATGGAGACCTTTTTTTTTTAATGGATATTGGGGGTTTGATCCTAAAACAGGTAATGGAAATTCTGTTTCATTTAGATAAATAAAAAATACCTGAAAAAGTTTCTCTTAACATTGGCAGCCCGACCCAGCTTGCTTGGGGAATGTTTATTTCAATAATTGTGCCATCTACACCTCAATGTGTTGAAATAAAAAGTTTGAAGGTGTATTTTATAATCCTTCATCTACAAGCCTCTGAAAGCCATGTACAAGATTCTAATTAAATCAAGTTGCTTAATGTGTAAACCCTAATTATTACTGGATGAAAGGTATTGCTTCTGGTCTTAAATCCTTTCGAGTCCCACAACCTCTTCTGGCAAGTCTTAGATCCTAAGTAGAATTCATAATTGCCTTTAATATGGATTTTGACTCTAGGATTCCTGATCAACTGACCATTTGAGTTTGAGCGCTGTCACTTGCCTCCCACAGTCCCTTCCATGGACAAACCTTTGAACCTCCGCTATTTACTAGAATCTACCTTCTGTTCCTTTTACTCAAAGTTGGTCCTTGCACTCTTAGGGCCAGTTTGCTAACCTGATATGGTCAATACAGGGGTAAAAAGACCAAGTAGTCGCAAGCTACTAGACGGCCATAAAAAGTCACTCACTACCTCAATGCTATACATTTTATTTGTTAATTTGTAATGCACCTATGCACAAGTGTTTCGAGGCGCAGCAAGGTGCCGGGGGATGTAGGAGAACAGTAGCAATCCTTAAAGGCCTTACGGCATTCAGATTGTGCACGTGCAGTAAAGGACAGCATACAATTTCTGACTCGTAAAGAGTCAGTTATCACTAGCCAATGGCTAGTGGCGTGTGCAAGTGTTGCGCCCTGGCAATAGGTGGCTTCCCACCTGTTGTCATCCTTCCCACTGCCACATTGCCCCATCCTACTCTTTTTTTTTAATTTTTTTGTTTTTTTTGTTTGTTTTAAGACTAAACAAAGTCTGCTTTATTTACTTTCAAAAAGAACAATAATTTATCATCCACACAGGAGAAGTGTACATCTGGAACAGAACTCCATGTGAGGTATAGGTTTATCAGACTACACTATGCCTAATAACTTTAAAGCCACACCCTTTTGTGAACTATTTCATATCGACCATCAGCTTGCGCCTTGACAAGTTTGACTCCCAAAAGAGACTAGTCACCACCATATCACCCTAAGATTACCTCCACCCTAAACATTTTAGCATTTTCTTTCCTAGTGCTAAAGGCTGGCGATTTTCTTTTTTTTATTATTTATTTTGTCTTTTTTTTTCTCATTTTGGAAAGAATAGGTCATAGCACTTGTGATTTCTTACATGTCTTCTACACATGCTTAAGATGTGAATGACACATTTTGATAACTTCTGAATTCCTTGAACATTTAATCGCGTTACACAAATTGGCACAAGTCATATCACATAAAATGCATTATGTATTTTGAAAATTAATATGTAGGTAAACCCTAATGTCTAGAGATTTTAGATGGCTTGGCTGGATTCTAAGCGCTAATGATTTTTGTTTTTTTAATATACTTTATTGGTTTTTCATCAAAATGAAACCTGGTAAAACAATACAGACATTAATAAAATGAGAACACGGAAGCATAAAGTGACATCAAATCAACATATCAGATAAGCTGGGCGGGGGGGGGTAAAGGAAAGGGCGGAAGGAGGGGTGAACATGTTAAACATATGAACCATTAGAAGTGCCCCAAATATCAGCATACCTGTCCTGCTGTTGCTTGAGGTTGCATGTCCCACTTCCAAAATTCATTTTTTTTTTTTTTTGCTATCAAGAGTGCTTTGTACACCCAAAAGAGTTTATTAGTAGGAGGGAACAGACCCAACGCACAAATCGGCGGTGTAAGAGGGAGGGAGAGACCCAATATAAGATCTATACTCTTAAACACTTTGTACCAGAATGAATGAATCTTCTGGCATTGCCAGAACATGTGTAAGGTAGCGCCCACACCTGTCTTACAATTCCAGCAGCTGTTATCCTAGGACAACTTAAAGGACCACAGAACCAAGTCGATTTTAAACCTGCATTCATTCTCGTGTCATAGGGGTTTGTTTGATGTGGAGCGCAATGTGTGCGCCGCTGGTAGTTTTCGGTATCTGGGTATTCAGATTTCTAGGGTTAATGATTTACTTCTTGTGCATAACATTAGGCTCAAATAAGCGGAAATAAATGGCATGTGTCAAAAATTAGAAAAGTTGATTTTAACTTTCTGGGGTTAAATTAGTGTGATTAAAATGACACTGCTCCCTAACTTGTTGGATGTATCTAGTTTTAGAGATGCATAGGTCATTTCAGAGGTTTTTGTGGGGTGACGGTGTTAGGTCAAATATTCTGATGGAAATTCTTCAGTAACCGGATGCGCCTGGGTGGTTTCGGTTACCCTAGAAAAAGGCAGTACCATACTTGCTTCATGCTGCGTACTTTACACTTCTGGCTAAAGCCGGATCATTTTGATTGTCCGAATTGGGTTCTCATTCAAAGAGGATTGGTTTCCCTGACTCAGATTGCTAGTCTGCTTTACATGGAAAAAAAGGCTTTTGATTATCTTGACTCTTCCACCTGTAAGACATGTTATAAGAGATTCAAGGTGGAGATTCCTGTCTTTGGAAGAACCCATCTGTGCATATTGACAATCACACTCTTTTCTGCATTACTTGGCAAAAAGCTAGCATTTGGAAATTCTCAGGTTTATGATGGTGAATTTATGCTTGATTTTGAGTTTTTGCATTCATTTATAATATAAGCAGAGACAATCTGAAAGTCACTATTCTCATGCTTTGAGGGATTTTTTCCCACTAACGCTAGGGTACATGGGTTGCCCATGGTCTTGCGTTTGTCTAGAAGTATGTCGCTTTCAGCCTCCGTGCTTTATAAACTTCACACCCCTTCTGGATTCAACCTGGCATCTAAGCACGGTAGGAGCAATTGGGACTCGGATCTAGGTTATAAGATGTATGATATTGAATGAGTCCCTGTATGATATTGAATGAGTCCCAGCTAGTAAAGTTTTAACTGCATTAAAAGTCAGTATTTTATACTGTAAATTGCATTTGGATATTCATTGAATATTATGCTTGTCATAAATGTTTATTATGAGAATTTAGTAATTCAAATGTATGTACTTTATACAAAATTGTATTTTAAATATTACAAGGAGATGCCACTTTGCAAGTCTTCTCTCTTGGAGGTAACGCCATTTTCTCTGCCTAGAGGCAGCTCAAAATAAACCTCAAGGCAGCTCAAAATAAACCCAAATGTTTTAAGCGTTTCCATCCTGCATAGACAGTCAGATCATGTTAATTCACTAGATTCATGAGCCTTTACCCCCATCATCAAGAAGAGGAAGTTTCATGCTCTAAATTCATCTAACAGTTGCTATTAGAAAAACAGAACATGGGGCTTGCGGACCCTTCATGCTAAAAGCATTCAAGAATGGGCCCTCAAAGCAAGCTGAGAGTTTTCTCAGAGGGTCACAAACGAAGAGGATGACGCTCTTAGCCATCAAGAAATCAGAACCCATTGTACATTGTAAAATCGTTACACTGTATTGAATAATTGAACATCCTGTACACCTCACAATCTGAATGATAGAGCACGCAGGATTCCATTGGTTTGACTCACGTTCTAAAATTGCGATGTCCCATTAAACCATTTTGAAATCTCAGTGCTTTTATATACACATGCTTTGCAATGTGTGCACACAAATCACCTTGACGGCAGTCAAGCAGGAACCAGGAGGGCATAGTCTGCAAAGGGATTCTTTATTGGGAGATTCTACATGCTATTTTTATTTTATTGGTTATAGCGCAAACCTAACTCAAGAGCAGCAGAGTGATTTACATCAGGTTTGTGCTAGATTTGGGCATGGCCTTGTATATGGTAAAACAGTACTGTTGGTGGACACTTCGTACCGATTAACTGATATTCTTTGTAAGTAAATTATGATTTATGAAGGCAAACACCTCATAGCATTTGTTAGTTTAAAAAATAATAAATATGCAATATATGGGTATCATGTATGCAGAGTTCACGCTGCGTATCTTTATTCTATGATTTTAGTTCTAATGATAGCTTGTTTACATAATGCTTACCATATGTTTAGTTAACTGAATATGTAAATAAAGCATTGAAAACATATTCTCCAAGTAACTTTATTCTGCTAAGGGAAAGACCTTAATGTGATAACATCCCCACAATTTATTTTCGGGCTTATTTGTTAAGTGTTTGCGTTTTAAGATATGAAAAGGGTGAACATGCACAATCACCTTTGGGAAGGCTATATGCAGAAAGACGGAAGATAAATGCTCTATTTTCTGATATTACAGCCACTTAAGCTTCGTATACAGGATCGGTGGTGGAGACATTTGGGACATAGGCCAGTTGAAAAACATTTGTCCAAGTCACCAGTCTCCTTACAATAAAGTCCTCCATCCTGTAAATTCAAGCCATCCCGTAAATTCAAGCTATCTCTCAGAAAGAAATTGAGTATGTTTGTTGTGAACCTAGCTGGGAATCTCTTATCTGTGTTCACGGGGTGGACTAATTTTACTTAAGCAATAAGCCCCGAGCCGGAGGGGCATTACTGAGTAATGCCCCGGGGCCCATAATTATAGGCCTGAGTGAAGCGAGGCCCTTAACGAAGGCCCCGGGGCATTACCTGACTCAATTATGCCCCCGCGGCAAGGGGCTTATTGCTATTAGTACCCCGGCCCGCAAGACCGGGTTACTAACAGGATTTTTACTGTTCTGAAATGCTGCAGCTTTCGGAACAGAAAATAAAAATTGAAATGTCAAAAAAATGGCTGCTGGCGAATCCGTTTTCCCTTTCTATGGTGGCCATCGGGAGCGGACGTGCTGGGAACAGAAGTGTCCAGCGTGTTTGCTCCCGAAAAAGGAGAAATAAGAAGGTAAGTGGGGTTGGGAGGACAGGGAGGAGATTGTTTGCAGGGGATTGGGGGGAGAAAGAAAAAACGTACCTGAATCCCTGGTGGGGGAGGATGGCAGCATCCCGTCCTGTGGAGGTCCGGAGCGGGGATTTCCCCGTTTCGAGCCGCCTCATTGGCTGAGGGGATGCCACACCTCCGCCGGGAACAAAGACGAGGAATCCCAGCCGAGGGATTCCCGGTCGGGTAAAGGCCCGGTGAGGGCCAATCAGAATGTTTGTTACATTCTTATGTTATGTTTTACATCAATTCATGAACATCTTTTTGTTTGCAGGCCATCTCTAGGACTTGTTCGGTTTCCTTTTCTGTTGGAATCTGTGGGCATAAAAAAGCAGCACGTCCTTATTTCTGTAAAAAACGATTCTGGATCATTACGAGTATACCATTACTGGGTGTTATCTCAATTGTTATCGTCCATACGCATCCATTTTAAGTTATGCAGTTCTGGGAAATATTATCTTCATTTTAGACATCCCCTAAAAAGCTGAGTTATGTTCCCATTTTGTTGCTTCAATCAAAACGGTGTAGGAAAACTCTTCTTCTGGATTTTTTTCCCACCTCCTTCACAAAACCTTTAATCCTGTTAGTGAAGGGATGCACGTTTCGCCAAAAGATTGCAGGGCATGCCTGATTCTCACATGCTCATTCCATTTTTTTTTTATTTTTTATTGATCTAGCTGAACTAAGTCAACCTTACAAAATGAAACTTAAAAAAAAGAAATATAAAATATACAACATAATCACTTCATCAATAAAAAACAATCAAAAGTTCAAGAAAAAACTATTGATTCAAACTCTATACCAATATAAAACAGAGCAAAAGATATACACTTAATAAAGGATGCAACATAATAAGTGGAATCTATTCCTCTTCAATATTTCTTAAACCTGATTAATTTCACTAGTTTCTTAACATAAAATCTAGCTAAACAGTACTTGCCGCTTCAAACCTCATTAATTTTCAATTCTTTCAGGAAATCGATAGCTCTGATTCGAACATGAGTTAAGAATCCTGCATGAATCATTCGCCTAAATCGTCAGGTGTAACCTCACGATAATCATTCAATGCTTTCTTAAAATGTTTAATTCTTAAAGCAACCAGTACTTGGCACTCAACCATGATCTGTCGTAATGTTTCTTTTTGTCCCGCTAGGTTGCAAAAGTGACACATACTTTCAGCTGTTTTTATCTTGTATTGCTTGAACTTCCTTGGTATACCAAAGATTAAAGCGCAAGTGGATACAATCACATCTATGTGCCACTGATGGATACTGCACTAAATATTTTTCAGGATTGCTGTATCTCTTCCAAATAAAGTTTTCTTTGAAATCATGATATATTTCGCATTTGGTTCTTTTTTTAATCCAATCTGTATGAAAAAAGTTTAGTCTTTACTTGCATTGGATTTTGTATCAGTGTTAATAATAAAACATCTACTGAGGCCTATGCCTGCACTACCAAATTGCGCCATTGCGACATAAATGTATCCTTGGAAGAAAAGACATTTCTAGCCAACATACTCAGAACCGTAGAATGAACAGGGCAATAACTTGCCATTGATATCCTGCGTATAGCGATATCAGCCCCAAATCATTAAGAATCCACACAAAAAGGAACACATTGCGGTAGACGTAATAGACTACGCCAATATTTCCCTTCCATTTTGGTCCATTGACTTTCAGGTAGAACTGGTTTGGTCTCAGAGGCGTACAGAAGAATAGGAATAACCTTCTGTAGATAATATACAATCATTGGTATAAGTGTGAATTTACCAAATTTGGCTTGAATCATTTTTACTTGAGATATTAAAGTTATTACCTTAGTGTTTAGTATCTTTGTATAGGTCTTTACGTCCCCCTGACTAGATATTACCATGCCTAAATATGTGTAATGTTGGACACATTCGAAGGCGACACCTCCTAGGGTACCACGTTAGCTTTTTCTTCCTATGTTTAATTGGTATATTACACTTCATAACTTTAGTTTTCTGTAGATTTATGGTGAGAAGATTTGCTTGAACATGTCAAGGGCATTTAATAACCTTTGCAGACCCTTGGGTGTCTTGGAGATCATCGCCAGATCATCAGCATATAATAACGATGTTAAAGCTTGATTGTTCATTCTGGGTGCATCCGTGATGATATCCTGGAATGCATCGCTCACGTCCGCAATATAGAAATTAAAAAGGGCCGCAGCAAGAGGACAGCCCTGCCCAAGCAATTTCTATAGAAGCAGACCATTGCCCATCTGATTTAAGTCGCACTTGTATGGTGTTTCCATGATGTAAATCTCGGATCAAATAAACAAGATATGCTGGACATCCTTTATCAACCAGTTTTCTCATTAGTATCTGCCTCGAAACTGAGTCAAACACCGCTTTCAGGTCTACAAAGACCAAATAAAGAGGCAGTTTAACATTCGCGTGATGTGAGAAATTTGAGGTCAACATTAACAGATTTAACAATGTGCCCATTCCTGAAATAAATCCAGTTTGGAATGGGTAGCGTTGCAGATGTTCCACCGACCATCTTGTGAAGTCTCTAAGGATAAATCTTGAAAATATTTTCCCTGGGCGTAGAGCAGCGCAATAGTTTGATAATTAGCTGCGCTAGCTCGATCGCCTCTCTTGAATTGGGACTATCACCGAGCATCGCCAAGTAGAGGGAATTGCATTAGTTTTTGTTTGTAAAGATCTTGTACAAGATACTTGCCCAAGGACTGGATGTTTTTTTTAAACCTACAATTACTAAGGCCATCCGGGCCGGGAGCGTGAGAATTACTCTGCTTACTAATACACTCCAAAATCCCCTGTTCTGTAATATGCAATCCACTGTAATTAGAAGGTTCGGTGACCATCTCATTTCCACTTAGAGGTGGAAGGGCATACATTTCTGAATAATACGCCACCCACTGTGTCTCGTTTACTCCATTAATTTGGACAGATTTTTGGGATGTGTGATTTGCTATATTTATTAACGCCCATATTTGGGCTGTTTCTTTTTTTTAATTTTTTTTTTTATAGATGGCGTGCAACATCATTTTGCCATCTACCTGCAGTAATTGGGCTTGATGTTCAAGTAACCAATTCCTGTATTTACATTGGGACCCTTTAATTGCCTCCTTTTTATTTACATCTTTTGATGCTACAATCGTTCTCATCACGGTTCTAAGCCAGATTTTCATCTTGCGGACCTCTCGGCTGAATTCATGCCTCGGTTTAAAAGTTGTGTGTGCAGCTGTTTTGGTATGAATTTGATACAAATGCAAGAAACATGTACAGATGTGATTAGGCGCAAATATCGATCCCTCCATGTAAGATCTCTTTAACCTATTATAAAGTTCTCTTCAAGCAACCTGATTCCATGAGAATCTAGTCCGCACGTTATTTACAGTCAGTGAGTATTGATATGACAACTCATTACTATCATTCAAGATCTGATCTTCCAACCAATGTAACCCCAACAATTTATGGTCACTATTCACTTGTTTTTGCACAGAAAATGTTGTTGCTTTGTTAAATGTGTTATGATCAATAAAAATATAGTCAATGATTGAGGCACTCGCAGATCTCGCCAGGTGTTTTGAGCGGGCATATCGCCTTGCAGAGAGCCATTACACATTACATAGTTTGTCTTTCATTAAGGACAACCATTTCCTGGTAGATGTAGTTTTATTACGGCCATTCACTGGTAATAAATGCATATTTATATCACCAGCTATTATCGTGCTTGTGAAATCTGGCGCCATGGGTATCTTATTTAATAGTTGTTCAAAATCAGACAAACGTTTTATCTGTTATTCCTTCTGGATTACGATACACATTTATAGTAGCTATTGTTCCTCCTGGACATGTCACTCTAACCACCAACAAATATAAGTTCAGAGCATCCCATAAGGAGAAAAGTCCTTCAGAGGGCCGACCTCGTATTGAAGTTTTAGCTGAATGTAATACTATCGAATGGTTTTCCCATATTGGCATTACTGTAAGCCACGTTTCCTGAAGCAGTACTATATCACATACCCTAAGAAACTCAACGCTGGCTCCAAATAAATGTGCAGTGCCGCATGTCTTCTAGCTTGCAACCGAAATCACATTTGAGTGATTCCCCTGAGGGAGTTATGATCGTGACTGCCACTCTTTGCTTTGGGTCTTATTTTGTAACTTGATCTTTTCCCTGTGACAACCACTTCATTTAGGAGGGTCTTAACCTTTCAGTGGAGTCAATAGGAGCGATCTTAAGGTCTCCTTGTTCTTCTTCAAAGTCACATACTGTTGGATCAAGTGTCAAAAGAAAGCCCATCGCAAATAGCACCATGCAAGCTTGCCATAAGGCGTTCTTTACAAGATTGGATTGCATCCACAATCGTAACACAGACAAATTAGTGTTGTTCAAAAATTCAATCTGCTCAAAATCAAGAGAACTTATTTCATGTAAACCATCTACAGCTTCACAAATTGTGAGGACACTAGATCTATTCAACACATAGGGCTTGAATTGGGCAGCTCGACATGTTTTAATTAACTTATGGTATCTATTCCACTTTTGCATGTCATTGTTTCTAGTCTTTTCGGCCACCTTATCTTCGAGGCTAACACTATTATTTTTAATCTTACTTTCTGTCTCTTGTGTTCGATTCCACTTAGTTAAAGATGGGTCCAAATGAACCTGCTTTACGTGCACATATGATCTATTCATGAGTAATTTGTCTCGTGCATGATTGATATGTATTGTGTTCAAGTATTTTTCTATTGCACCTGCAATTTGCAGATTGATATCCCCCTCCACTCTTTAGAATGAGCCACACCGTGTGTTTGATTGGTGCCAGCAGCCGACATATTTGTTTCCTGTATACATGAGACTGCACGACCCGGTAAAGAGGTTTTCTCTCCTACTAATTCCTTGGACTTTATTTCAATATTACCTTGTAGGTGTGGCACATTGGTTGCTTTTGCTTGCCTAACGACTTTGTCTGCATAGCTGTCCCTGTTATCTGCAAAGATTTTGCTTACTTCAAGATTATGCAATGACTGTTGGTCATTAACCTCACCCAGCAAATCGATAGATGCTGCCATTGTATTCACCACTGGTACAGTGCCATTCAATTTTAAAGGGGGGGGCCACTGCTGGTATTCTATGAATTCCAGCTGCCTCGCCTTTATCGTTAATATATTTTGTAACTCTTGCACGGCCTAAAGCATTTGCTTGTTGTAACATAGCATAGTTTTCAATCGTTTTATCAATTTGTATTTTAAGATCCCTCAAAATTGATTCTTGTGCTATTTTGACATCATCAACTACCAGTAAGGACAGCGCTGTATTCTGCATCTGTTTTTGAGATGCGCCGCCCTGTGCAGCCATATCAGCCTTTAACCCAGGCTCGATATTACTCGATTCTGCAATAGCATCTACCAAATCATTAAGGGGAGACTAGTCACTCACTACCTTTTTTACCCTCATCGCTGGCCTGACCCAACTGTGAATTCAAAAGCTTAAATTTAGACACGGCTGCACGATTTGCTGGTGTAATTCTCGACCCAATTTTCCATACAAATTGTTTGATACCAACTCTAGCCCGAATTGACAAAACCTTTTGATTTTTACTTTTCTTTTTCGGCGGGCTATTGCCTTTATTTTAGTTATGGAAGTTATCAAACAAGTTGTAGGTTTGTACTAGTATTAAAGGCTCTCTTTCAATGATGATCTGATCTTTGTCAACATCTCTAGGGGAGATAAACTAGGGGCAGCCTGAGGAGCCTCCAGATCACATTTGACCGTCGAGATCATAGGCAGGGCACTGACACATTCTCCCCTGGCACTGTGGCCAATGTCAGCCCTACTTTTAGTCTCGCAATCCATCACAAACTGCACAGTACATTCAACAGTTTTATCAGCTTTTAGCCCTTTGACAATCTCTTGCATCCACAGTGCTATTTGATCAATATGCTGGCTCTGTTGCGAGATTTTGGCATCAAGAGTGTCAAAGAGTTTTGTAAGCGATGGTGACATGCGTTGCGTTTAACGTAATTCCCAACAAGTCAGCTTGTGTTTGTAGTGGTGATACATTTTGAGTTCTTTCAGCCATAGTCCTTTCTCCACTTGCTATTGACGTTGGCATAGCTCCTTCCTGTATCGAATTTTCAAAGAGGTTTGGAGACTGATACAAACTATTTGTCTCCAGGTCAATAAGCGATGATGAGGCGATAATCGTTTTCCACAAAGGAGGATCCATCGTCTCTCAACCTTTTGGTATTAAGAGAGGTCACACCTGTGGAGAAAGGGCTGGACACAATCGCTGTTAGACTGTGGCGAGTGTATCCTGTGGTCCTTGTGAGCTGCTGAGGTGCGTGTGCCTTTAAGGTATCCTGACCAGCTGACCTTACCTGCCCTTGTGGCATAAGCCCTGTGGAGAAAAGGCTGGACACAATCGCTGTTAGGGTGTGGCGAGTGTTTCCTGTGGACTTTGTGAGCTGCTGAGGTGTGTGTGTGTGTGTGTGTGTGTGTGTGTGTGTGTGTGTGTGTGTGTGTGCGCGCGCGCCTTTAAGGTATCCTGACCAGCTGACCTTAAAAGGCCGCCTCACCCGCCCTTGCGGCATAAGCCCTGTGGAGAAAGGGCTGGACACAATCGCTGTTAGGCTGTTTGGCGAGTGGCACCAGCACAGCTAACTAATGGCGGCTCAAACCACTCCTGTGCCCAGAATGCAGGCACAGAAGAAACGCGAACGTCCTGGAGAGAATGAGGGCAACAGAGAATGCAGTGCTGCAAATCGGCCTTCACCCAGAAAAGTAAGTTGTTCTACTCCTGTGCCTCAACGAGTGATGACTTAAATGTTGCCACCAGTAATGCTCCAGACGAGGATCCAGAGCTTGGCCTTTGTAAACATTTGCCCCTGTGCAGTACAGTGATAGATGGTGTGTCAAAGCCGTCCAAGACCGGGAGTAGCAGAAACTGTACTTGTAATGATTTAACCCAACAATCGACTTTGTCAAAATTGCCTAATGTTACACCTGGCGGGCTGGGTCCTTGCAACAACACATCTTTCAAAAACCACAATGAAGCCTTACCCGGTGTGCTGCTGGTCCTTGACGGCCCGCGGGGCTCGTTGGCCGTGGAGGTGTGCCGGAGGGGCAAGGACTGTGCAGTTGTGGAGGCGGAGGAGGCTTCGGGCGAGCCCGGTGTTGGTCCACCGATGCGCATGGAGACAGTGGGGGTCGGAGTGGAAGCAGCGTTGCTGGTTCATGGCGGCGTATGTGGAGTGGGGACACCGGCTGGGGGTGGCGCCAGTTGCAAGGACTCTGGCGGTTTCCCCTCGGGTGGGCGGACCTCCACGCTGGCTCTCTCCGTCTCAGCTGTAGACGCTGATGGAGCAGATGGGACAGCTGGAGTTGCCTCTCTCGCGTCGGCGACTGAGGTTTACAACGAAGGTATGAACAAGATTACATACTCGCCAGTCTCTCGATCTGGGAGGCGTTCCGTCCGGAATGCGGGCGGGGACCTTGATGACGAGGTGTTCCTCGTTTGGATCGCCAAAAGAGCCCTACGTCCCGGAACATGAGTCAAGCATAGCTGCAGTAGGTGGGCTGCCAGGCAATACACGTGAAGAACGTCGCGACTCGTTGGATGTCGCTAACAACATACTTTACAATCTGACTTCTATGAATAAAGCACGCAGCAGCAAATTAATGAAGGACACGACTCTGCAATGTGAGCAAGCTCAAAAACTAGCCCTTAAACGTCAGAATGCTCAATTAAATTACCCCAATAAGGACATATGGGCGAATGTATCCTACAAACGTAGAAAGCCGTCTGTTTGTGGTGCAAAGGAGAAGACAAAGTGTGGCCTCTTCGAATGACTCGTCTTTTAACCAGATGAACTCACAAAAAAGAGTTGTCAACATTAAACGATTGGAATTGAATACAACGCACCAGAGTGTACGAAATACAGTCTTCCAACATGGTTAGATCAGACACCTGTGACCTGTCTGATTCCTCATTCATAGAACGCCACTTTACGAAAATAAGGAGGGGAAGAGTTCACAGGCCCAGGAAGGCAAGGAAGCGCACCTCTGAGGTCAAGAACTTGCCGTCCAAAGAACTCAGGGTGACATCTGAGTTACCACGATAATATCTTCCCTAGCAATCTCTATGGCCCCCTTCATGAAGATATATGAAAATCTGAAAGACTCCATGAAGGACCTCGCACCGTTGACCGCCCTAATGAACACTAAAGTGGCCCACTTGGAGCATATATGTAGCCAGTCTTCTAGCAACGGCAACGAAGTCTTGAAAAAGCTAGACGCTTCATTCAAATCTTTGTGACCAAAAAAGAAATGACTCTACTGATAAAACTCTTGGCAGAAGTAGCTCAAGAAGCACTGGCCCTGTTTTAAATATGAAGGTCTGGGTCTAGTAGGATCCCATCGGAAGAACCAATCTAAAAGTACCAACACACCAAAAAGAAGCTCAAAGCTGCCCTTGGTTGTGTGCCCCCTGAGCTTACTCTGCAACCTGCAGGCGGCGACCTAGAGGGTGCTCCGAGAGCAGCAGAGAAGGCCGTCCGCGGGCCTGTGGTGAGTGCACTAATGCCGCAAGATAGCGCAATTGACCTCACTGGAACTAAGGGACTGGATCCGGTCACCTATTTTTACCCGTGTAGGATTTGCGCAGTGCCCATTCTTCAGGACCAAACAGTCAATATTTCACTTGAGAGAGAACAAATTGCCAACATTTCATTTAACACGGCCTTCGAGCAGGCCAGAGCTTGCAAGAAGCAGCTCTGTATTGACGACCAAACGCTGACAACATCTAATATGGAACCTCAACCAAGTATGGAGAAAAGCGGGTCAACTGGTAGCCAAGGCGTAGAGAAACTTAATGTATTCTCCATTTTTTTGTGGCACTCCAAGTACCTGCACAAAATCGGTGGAACCAAAAACTAAATTTACAAAGCCTGCAAAAAAATCTAAGAATTTGCCCGCTAAGAAAAGCAATAAACACACAGGAGCAAGAAAATTCTTGAGGAACATAACATTTGTTCAAATAGTGACGAAAGATTCCAGCAAACTTGATCCAAAAAAAAGTACACAACAATCGGAGTAGTCAAAAAAAGCTGTCACTCAACAAGTACTGAAAGAGGCAGAAACACTGTCTAACGACATCTCGGCGGCCCTCCTAAATATGTCTACATATGACTAGGTGGAGGAAGTTGAGGCCATACCATCTGGCCTTCCGACGCTCCGAGGTGAGAACACGCGCACTCAATCAACCTCAGCAAACGTACCAGTGCTTTCACAAAATGAACGTTCAGACGACAAGGTTGGAGACGACTCTGTGGTTGAAGTCCCGAGTATATGGCACTCAGACCGGGCTTCTTCATTGCAGATTATGGGAGACAAGACGACTAGAACTTGCCGCCTTGTTAATGAACCAGAGATTTCAGCGTCGGGTCCAACTGTCCCGGCAAGTCCACCGTTTATGACAATGCACGAAAGGAGGCTGAAACTATGCACTAGACAAGAAAGGGCTCACATGAACTTGCCCAGAAAAGAGAAGTATATGCCACTTGCACTTGGGGAGATGTACGGGCAGATGGCAACACTTCCAAAAACCACACGAAAGATAACTCACCAAGTATACAACTGGACTCATGAGTGAATTCCCTCGGAAGAAACAGAAGCGAAGGCAAAAGAGGGAAGGGCTTAGCGCCGGTATTCAAGTTGATGATCGAGAGGCTGGACTCTAAAGATAAGCTGATCTTAAATCGAGCAAACATCATCTGACTATTAGATCTGATTCCAAACCTACGCACCATCAAGTCCAATGACTTAAAGGTCGTTGAATTTCCTAATGAAAGACGGAACGATAAAGTAATTCTTCATGAGACTTCGTCATGATGGCTAACACAATTTTTGAGGCGAATGTAGGACTATTCTCACTCAGGTTTTAAGTCTATGCGCTGGAAGCTCCCAGCACGAGTCTCCTCGAACAAAATGTACGAGCCAACCACAATGCGTTAAGCTGCTTACAGCAGAGTACAGTGATACGCTCCCAAAATAAAGAGGACATTCCTCGCTCCCAGGGTACTGAAGTAAGGAAAGTGGTCAGTGGCCATTCCGCGAGTCCCACGTGTGAAAATACAAAATCTGAGGGAAAAAAAACGTAACTTAAAGACGATTGAGAATGTGAGTGCACTTGAGACAACCAAAACGGACATAAGAATCACAATATGCGGAGGGCAAAATTCAAAACTGCTACGAGATAGTGGCACTAGTGGACCGAACATAAACGGGGACATTCGCGACTGGGGCTGGGTAGCAGCAACATTCAACACGAATGCCCATCAATAATGCCAGGAATCGTCAACCTTGAGTGACTGTTTAGTTGTCTCTAGTTGTCTCCTGGAACATGCGAGGCTTCACCCATTTGAACACGAACTGGCTGGAGGGTATAACTATCACCTGTTTACAGGAAACATGGCTAAACGAAATTCCACTGTCAAGCGAATATGAAGTGGACCTGAATCCCGCAATAAAATTGGAGAAAGGGCGCCCGACGGCGGGACTGTTAACATTGGTAGGCAGGGCTTCAGGATTCGAAAATCCATCAATCACTCCCCATTCATTCAGGAAACCACGATTACAAAGCAGAAGTTGGGTTCTGAAGACACTGATGAAATAACACACTCTTAAACGTGTATTGGAATCATCTGAGGGAAGGCAGAATGGAATTCATAGAGCAAATTGCGGAAATCCCGGATATCCTGTATGAGCTTACGGCAAGGGCAACATCATGATATGTGGAGACCTGAACATTGACTTTTTCAGCCTCACGACAAAGAGAAAAAGGTGCTCGCACACGAATGGCTAGAAGAAATGGAATCGAGGCAACTGCAAATTCTGAACGGGAACACCCTTGGGGACATGCCACCGGCAGCGTGCAGATTCAGCATCGACAATCGACTACATGTTTGTGTCAATTGACTTGCACGCCCGAATAAAATCCTTCATTATAAGGAAGCAATCCAGTAGTGACCACAACATGTTAATAACAAATCTTACAACGCCATCAAAGGAGAGCACTTCAAGGTGGCAACACACCATCTTGGTTGCAGCAAACAGGGCAGACTTTCCCTAGAGGAACATGAGGTTGTCCAGCTGTCAATAGCTTACTGTCAGCACAACACCCAATTGGAATATGATCAGTTATTGCTGCAATTCAAAATCAAGAACGTAGGGTTGAAGAATCCAAACCTGGTCCGCAAACATTGGTTCGATCCAGAAACGCAAACGGCAGATGAGACAGGCTATTCGACAGGCTCAAACACTCGACCAGATAATTCGAAAGAATGAAATCAGAGCCGCAAAACAGAGGTATAAGAACTGGATAAAGGCCCATGTTACATGTGACCATCCAAAATGTCACCGAAATAATGTTATCTGGATTAAAGAATAAAAACACAAGAGTTCTGGAAGATCATTAACAACATGCAGGCGCCACAAAAGGCTTTGCAAACATGCCCGGTGACGGAATCAGATTGGATCGCTCACTTTGAGGACTTATATAAAGGATACAGGCCATCGGACAGCGAGAATGAACTGACGTTTCCACCTTGTGCACTCAACTACTGTAAAAACAACATTGTGTCTATAATCGTGAAGGCCAACAACTCAAGAGCTCCTGGCCCAGACGGCTTAACTAACTATACCATCAAGCATTGCCCGAGATTTGGGCTTAGTTCTGCATAGTCCTGTCCGAGAGAATAAACAACTTTGGTCAATCTCCCAAATCATGGAAATCAGCGATTATTGTACCAATATTTAAAAAAGGGACAGATCAAACCCTAGAAATTATCGGCCGGTGGCATTGTTGGATGTACTGGGTAAGGTCTATGCCACCACTCTGCAACAAAAACTGGTAGAGTGGGCTGCAGAAATGGCACACGTAGACGCCCGGCAGGCTGGGTTTGTGAAACAAGTGGGTTGTCCTTAAATCTTTTGCTACTCAATCTGGCAAAAATGGAGGCCTTGAAATCAAACACAGCAGTATACTTGGCATTTATCGACTTCTCCAGTGCATTCAACACTGTCGATCAGGATCTAGTGTGGTCAAAATTGCGCCGGTGGGGGTGTCCAGAAGAGCTAGTAGCCGCAATCCAGGAGCTTCACACTGACGCAACTATTACGATCCGCCTAGATCAAGCTGGTACCCTGTCAACGGTGATCACAACACACAAGGGTGTAAAGCAAGTTTGCCCACTTGTTGCAGCTATATTCAGCCTGTTTATATCAGACATAGGCAATTTGATAGATGCAGTAACTTCATTCCCGCCGAAAATAAACAAATCACATGTAAGCTGGCTTCTATATGTCAATGATCTCGTCGTGATGGAACACCTATCGGCTTGCAACGAAAACTCGATGCCATCCAGAACTATGCAAGCGAGAATCGGCTGTTGATCAATACAAAAAAAAGCAAAATCTTAATATTTAAGAACTTGAGAGGGGTTGCATCGAAAAAAGCAAAAAAATTCAAATGCCGACTAGATGGGTGTACCGATGATATCTCAAACCGTCAAATACCTAGGTATGGTCTTAAGCTCTTGTATTAACGATGACCCCTGGGTAGCCGACACAAAAAGGAAATGCACCCAGCTAGCGAGTCAAGCATTATGCATGAAAAAGAAATTTGGGAAATTCTCACTGGAACCACTGCAGCTTTTTTACCAACAAAAAGTAATTCCAGTACTGACCTATGGGGCTGAAAATGCCCTGGGGTGTCCTCGCGAAGTATGGTCTTCCTTGGAGAACCAATTTTGGGCTAAAGTGCTGGGTCTCCCAAGAGGGACTACGTCCTTGTGTATTAGATACGAACTATCCTTTATTTTATTGCAGGCAAGGATTACCTGGAACTTGCTATCCTTGTTTCGAAAGACCCGCGTCTGAGAAAACATCTTGCAGTTTGAAATCCTCCACAGTGCAATGGCCATGGGTCAGAATTTGGTGGCAATGTGGATGCAGAGATGTGAAAGCTTACTGGAAGAACTTGATATCAAGATCAATTTGCTCCACGAAAACCCAAATGCTGCAAAACTGAAAATTTGGCGCTTAGATTGGGAGCGAACTTGCTCCCAAAGAGCTTTGGCAAAACTGATGATGGACGTGCCAGCCGAAGCACGCGCTTTCAACACGGCTCAACCTTATATCAGCCTATTTCCAGACCCCAACGCACGGTGACGCTTCATGTTGTTCCGTATGAATCTGTTTAAAACCAAAGAGCGCTTACAAACGTGGAGATGCAATAAGAACATAAACCTCATGTGCAGATTCTGTGCAAAAGAACCAGAAACATTGAAGCATTTAGTATTATTCTGCAATAGTCTTCGTAGCGATAGAACTCTACATTTGGGTCTGTGGAGCAGAATTCACCCTTCCCTGTGTGCGGACGAATGGTGGAGTCACATGTTCAATGGAATCGATTCGAAACTGTTAATTCCATTGACGCACTTTTTAATGATAATTGAACATCGGCTAGGTATGGTTTCTGGAGTTTAGGAAGTGAGTAGCGGCCGAAGGATCATTGGGGAAAATGGACTTGGATGGACATGGACCGGGAGAAGAGGATTGGATGATGTTGGATGTATGTTATTTGTTGGTGTGTGTAAATATTTTAAAGGTTTGTATAAATCGTATAAAATAAAAATTCTGAGAGGTCGCACTTGTTTCTGGAATTACATTGTCATCATCACTGTTGACAAGCAGCATCTATTACGGCTCTTTCATTTTGACCAGCAGATTGGTCTATTTGTTTGATAGGAACAACTTTCAGTTCATCTAAGCCGCTCAGCTTTGTATCAGTAATTGATGAGTTGCATGTTTGAAGATCTGTTCGGGCTTCACTAGTTTCCGTATTACCACAGATATTAAGACATGGTTTACAGAACTCTCTGATGTCTCCAGCACAGATTTGTTTATCGGATGCCAAACGATCTATAACAATTTTTCGTTTAATGGCAATCACTGGTGACAGTCTTGCAGGTGTTGATTTAAGCACTACTGAGGTGCTTGAGACTTTAAACTGGTTTGGCATTCCTGATTTGAGAGAGTACAACACGTGGTTCATAAACAAACTAGTCCCAATGTGTCTTAACTATTTTCCTGTCCGCCGCCTTTGCCGTAATCAGAAATGCGTTGCACTCGCAATCGGATTCAGATGATCGTTTCTGCTGTAACTGTTCGTTCATTAGTGGAGAAGGTAGCTCAAAGAGAAACACTTCGCAGTCGTGACCAAACCTGCTCCAACGCCTATAATCGTTTTATCAACTCTGCACAACTTATCGCGTCATATGTCACTCAAAGAGTTATACTCCACGGTCGTGCCGGGACAGATAAGCGTGGAAAAAAGATGGTGAATGCCGTTGAAGCTACAGACCAACAGCTTCTACCGGCAGTTTCTACCTTTTTTGGCCACTTCACAACAAATTGACAGAGTTAGCACACACAGCCTGCATTTTTACCTTTGCAGCTCTTCATAAAGTCGGCATAAAGTCCAGAGTGCAGGGGGGCGTGGCTACGAGAGCCATGTAGGAGGACGCGTTCCAGTGGAGCTCCCGAGATCCTGAACAGATCCGGGCAAATCAGTGCAATTCGACTGCTTATTGAAAACCGACGACATGCATGCCAGCGTGTGAAGGTGCTGCCGAAGTATTGTGAACTTTTGGAGGTCATAGTAGCTACGACGACCGAGATCGGAGAAGAAAAGTCGAGAGACGCTGGGAACAAAGGGCGATTCAAAATGGCCGACATAGACTTGAGACGGGATTGAAAAGAGTCGCGGGAAAGACCTAACCAGGTCAGCGCGTAATGCGCCCACTCATCATTCGGTAGACCTGCACATCCTCAGAACCATGTCCAGTAAGGCAGTGCGACCTAAGGCGAAACAACCCACGCTGGATGACTTCACCAAAACGTCCCCGAGCTCGGACGCCACCAAGAATAAGGATGCACCGGCCGTAGGTAGCGCGACGACTTCGAGCTCTAACAAAGAAATCCTAGCAGCGATTGCGGACCTGAGAGCAGCCTGGGAATCGAAATTAGAACAGGCTGTCTCTGAATTAAAAACGGCATTCGACCTCAAAGTTGGGGAGGTCCAGGAAGACGTCAATCTACTGAGACAAGACGTTAGGGTTCTGGCAGAGCGCACAGAGTCCCTAGAAAAAGAAGTCGGCCCGAATACGGCAGACTGTGCCACCCACAAGACAAAACTGCACGCCCTAATCCAAAGGGTGGGCAACCTGGAAAGTAGAGCGGAGGAGGCGGAAGGACGGGCCCGTCGCAACAATATCCGCATTGTGGGCCTACCGGAGGGGACGGAGGGCCGTGACCCTACTGACTTCGTTGAGACCATGTTGCTGCAGGAGATATCCGGAGGGGCCTTATCCCAAGGCTTCGCAGTGGAGAGAGCACATAGAGCCCTAACGAGGAGGCCGCCTCCTGGAAACCCGCCCAGACCCATCATTGCCAAAATTCTTAACTACCGTGATCGGGAAAGAATATTGGAACATTTTCGTAAAGGAGGCACGATCAAGAGAGGAGAAGCAAACATCACGGCGTATCCGGATTACACCCTAGCTGTGCAGCGGAGCCGCATGAACTTTGGAACTGTGAAACGGAGGCTGAGGGAGGCAGGTTACAAATATATGTTGCTTTACCCTGCAAAACTGAAGGTCATACAGGCGCATAAGACTTTATTTTTCGAGACCCCAGAGGACGCCATGGAGTGGCTCGACGCACAAGGGTGCCCTCAAGAATCGGCGGACCGGCCCCAGAAGGACTCGGAGGAGCTACGGAAGACGTAAAATGGCGTCGCAAGATGGCGCGACACATGGACCCTAAGACTTGATTATAGTCGGTTCGGAACCTTCGGTATGGAAGGTCAGTTGGTTGTACTGTTTGCCACAAACATTGAGATTATTATTGAACGGGAGCCCCACGGAGCGATACTCTCTCCCCACAATAGCTTAGGTTAGGTGGCCATTAGGGCGACCTCACCCTACTGGGCTCCGTGTACGGACTGGTGTTTGCGGAGCCAGATGTGGGGGTGCCTGAGCTCTTTTGTTGAAGCTGGGCAACAGTTGGGGTGTGTGGTGTTGGGGGGAGGGTGGGTGAGGGAGGGGAAAGGGGGTTGGAGTTTAGTTGTGTGTGCGGTTAGTTTGGGAATGAGCTTATCTGCGGAGTGGCCGCAGTGGGACGCTTTCTGTGTCATGAGAACTGTTGGAGGTTCCCTTAAGGGGGGTGGGAAGACACATAGCTGCCATGGGTGACCTCAAGATTGCCACCTGGAACGTCCGAGGCCTCAATAATTACTTGAAAAGAAATAAAGTCATGTTGTATCTTAAACGACAGAAGATCGACATTGCCCTGCTACAAGAAACGCACCTGGCCCAACATAAACTAGACCTTGTAAAGAAAAAATGGGGGGGTACAGTGGTGGGCTCCCCGTACTCGGCCTATGCCAGAGGTGTGCTGATCTGGGTGGCCCCGCATGTCCCACTCAGAATTATACGAGAGGAGATAGACACGGAAGGTAGGCTGGTAATACTGAGGGTACTGATTGAGAACAGAGGACTGAGTATTATTAATACATATGCCCCCAATCAGAATACTGCTGTATATTTCAGGACTCTATGCACACGCCTGGGCTCGTGCGCAGGAGAACCGATCATCTGGGGGGGGGATTTTAACTGTGTTCTTGACCCCAGGATAGATAGGTCCGACAGGAAAGTAGATAGGCCCACCCCAGCGGCCAGGGCTCTACGGGTACTATTAGACGACTATGGACTAGAGGATGTCTGGAGATTGAAACACCCCACGGCCTTGCAGTACTCTCATTATTCGGCCCCTCAACAGTTGCACACGAGACTAGATTACTTCTTTGCTACGCCAGAAGTGACGATAACAACTATACAGGTTGAATACAGAGCAAGGGTCCTGTCGGACCATTCGCCCTTGGTGATGGCCTGGCAATATGGCCGCCCTAGAGGGCGGATTCCAACATGGCGCCTCCGGGCGGAGGCGCTCAGAGACCCGGCCTTCAGAGAAGATATTAGAGAGACGATTACAAGGTATTTTGAGGAGAACACAGGCAGTGTGGAGTCGGCTGGTACACTTTGGGAGGCCTTCAAGGTGGTAGTGAGGGGCGATGCTATTTCTAAATCAAAGGGCCTTCAGGGGGGGGTTTTAGCTGAGCTGGGAAAAGTGGAGAAAGAATTGGAGCGTGAATGTACCAGAGGGGGAGGGGACACAGACCTAGTACTCGAATTACAACAACGATGCTCAGAGCTTTGGGAGCGGCTTTGTGACCTCAATTACAGGAAATACGTAGAGAGGCAACATGCAGGAGGTGACAAAACGGGTCGCCTACTGGCATGGCTCTACAAGAGGGAAACCCCCAGGGCCCCGGTCATGATGATAGAAAGGGAAGACGGAGAGGAGGCTCACACTCAGGAAGAGGTTAACGCTGCATTCTTAGATTATTATAAAGCGCTGTATGAGGACAAAGGGGAAGACAATCTGGATAGAATCAGGGACGCACTGGAAGATATAGAACTGCCCAGGATTAGTGCAGAGGAAAGGGAGGAGTTAGATGGCCCCATTACGCTAGATGAACTGGAAGAGGTGGTGAAACGGCTGCCTACTTGCAAGACCCCGGGCACTGATGGACTCCCGAGTGAGTTCTACAAAACGTATAGCGCAGAGATACTCCCCCCTATGCTTGAGATGTACAACGAATCATTCGAGGGAGGCCGATTGCCAGACACGCTCAGAGAAGCGCTGATCGTACCACTGCCCAAGCCTAACAAGCCGAGACAACACTGTGGATCGTACAGACCGCTGTCGATGTTAAACCAAGACAGTAAGATTCTGACAGCGGTCTTGGCGGATAGGCTGCGCAAGGTCATCGGCAGGCTGATACACTCGGATCAGACAGGTTATGTCCCTGGCAGGAACATAACTCATAATCACAGGCGGCTCCACCGAGTGATAGAAGAAGGGAACAGAAGAGATGAGGAAATGGCAGTGATCTCCCTAGACGCAGTTAAGGCGTTTGATTCGGTGAGGTGGCCATGGCTGTTTGCGGTCCTGAGGGAATATGGGTTTGGGCCAGGCTATATCAGATGGGCGAGACTACTGTATAGCCAGCCTACGGCTAGGGTGCGTACAGGATCAGTGATATCCGACAAGTGGCACCTAAGTAGGGGTACTAGGCAGGGATGTCCTTGGTCCCCGATGTTATACATATTGGCCTTGGAACCCTTAGCGGTATATCTTAGACAGCAATATGACCTGGTGGGCATCGAGGTGGGAGGAAAGAGCCATTTGATATCCTTATATGCCGATGACCTGCTGCTGTACCTAAAGTATCCTGAAGAGAACCTCCAGTATGTTTTGGAGGTCATGCAGAAGTATGCCGAATTGTCCGGCATAGCGGTTAATCCTGACAAGTCGAGCATGTTCCCTCTAGGGTACTATTCGAGGGTCCCCACGGAACGCTTACCGGTATTGCCCGTGCCTTGGGCAGCCGAGTCCTTCCGATACCTCGGAATAGACATATATCACACTGTGAGAAACGAACATCTGCACAACACCGAGGTTGCTGTGGATAAAATCCGTGCGTCTATGCGATTTTGGGAAAAACTGCCGCTAGCGATGATAGGGCGAGGGGCGTTGCTTAAAATGGTTGTCTTGCCTAGACTGCTGCATTTCTTCAATAACATACCATACTTAATAGCTAGGAAGTTCTTTACCAAACTCGACAGTATGTGCAGGGACTTCCTATGGCACGGCACTCGCAACCGAGTGGCGCTGTGGAAGCTACAAAACTTCTACGACAAAGGAGGAATTAAATTACCACATTTTGAGGCCTATTATGTAGCGAGCCAATTGCAATATGTTACACAGTGGCTCTCTGATGAGGAATCTCCCGAGTCCAGATTGGTTGGGACAGATTGCACCCCGTTTTATTTGAAGGAGATTATCTGGGTCACTAGACAAGACTTAAACCTTTGCCCTGGTATGCTGTTACTTGGGTGGAAAATGTGGCGTAGAGCATGCCGGTTATTGGAAAGCCCGGATCCGTGTTCGCCGCAGGTGCCACTGGTTGCCTTGACTGCGGGGGATGGTCAACTTAGAAAATTGATCAGAATGTACTGGGAACCAGTTGGGTTGGCCACGTTAGGAGATATATGGCAAGATGGGGCCATCAAGGATTTTGCAGACTTAGAAGAAGAAGCTGGGTTACATGGGGGCCAATATGTTACATACTTCAGGTTGGTACAGATTATCCGAAAATCTTGGCCTGAGACGGTGTTAGCGGAGGATCCGGATGCCCTGATTGACACAATATATGACATATCAGAGGGCGGACACGAGATCTCCAGATTGTACGAGGTGGTGATGTCCCGAGTGGGAAAGGACTTGACAGACTTGAGACTGGAATGGGAAATGGAGGTGGGGGTTCAGATGACGGATGGGATGTGGGAACGGGCTCTGGGATATCATAAAAAAGTGTCCAGGAATGCTAGATTACAGCAAATCCAACTATATATCACACACAGAGCGTATTTGACCCCCAAGAGAATAGCTAGGTTTGCTAACTCGAGCAGGCAAGCATGCCCGAAGTGTAACGAGGAGAACGCGGACATGACGCATATGTTCTGGTCCTGCCCAGTAATTGAAGTCTTCTGGGGAGAAGTGTCACAGAAGTTGGCTGACAAAGGGGTCTCGATAAGCATTGACACGACCTGGGCTTGCCTTCTGGGGGGGTTCTCCAGACCAAAGAACACCAGACATCTGGGGAAACTGAGAGACCTAGCGTACATACTCGCTAAGAGGAGGATAGCTATGAACTGGAAGCAATGCCGCAAACCAAGGATAGAGATGTGGTGGAGGGATCTCCAAAAATGGGCGGAGGCTGAAACCAGGGTCTGGCAAGAGGCATGCAGTAAATGCGGGGAGGAGGATGTGGGCAACCTAGTAGCCTGGAGGTCATTAATTACTGGTCTGTTTGGGGTACGAGGAGAATCTACTGCCTCGGAGGAGGAAGTCACCCGGCCACACCAGGTCGATACGGAACTACCCTGTGGATGAGCTCTTGGGGGGGAGGGGGGGAGTGTAGTGTTGTGCTTTGTTAAGTGTTTCATTGGTTTATTGTGTATAATGTCACAAGTTTGTTTATACTGTTTTCACTTAAAATAAAATAAAAATATTTAAAAAAAAAAAAAAATAAAGTCCAGAGTGCACAAATGCGGAAGGCATCCTATGGACCTCAGCCTGCGTGCCCCCCGCGAACTTACCAATTCCCACTCCAACTGGCCGCCGTCGGGGGGCAGGGGACCAGCCTGTGAGTAATAAAAAGGAGCCTCGGCCGTATATGCTCCTCTGATCCTACTCCTTCGCAGCTGTGGCTCCGGAGCACCAGCTTTCCACTTTCAGCTTTCTGCTCCGGTCTGCTAGAATCCGAGGAAAGGACCTTGCGTATTGCATGCAATGCTACTCTCACGATCGTCAAGCCGTGCTGAACAGTCACAAGTCAGCCACTTTCGACATGGATAGTTCACATTGTACATGGCAGAAGGGTCATTGCTGACCATTCTAGGTAATTATTTCTGCATGGGATAGCAGCTGCGTGAACTGCTGCAGTGCAAAGTTAAGAATTCAAACACTGTCTTTTGATCTGTGCACACGCCCATTACATTTGTGCATCTATGTTTTATTGTGTTATGTTAAAAATGTTGCTGCTTACTTTTACTTTTGGGTTCAAACTATGTAGTTTCTAATTCAGAGGCTGGGCGTGTAATATTACTCTTAGGATTTTTTTGTACTGTGCCAGCTCACCACTGTAGTAGTCTAAAAACGCATAAACCTTGTCCAAGTTAAGGTGTGTTAAGTCGCACAATATTGTTGATTTTGTTTTAATCACCGTTTTACCAGGATGCTTGAGTGCTTATGCAGTAAATAATTTATCATTACTTGTTTTCAAACAATGGAGAACCAAACATTTTATGAAACCTGTTTTATTTACTGCATAATGGATTAAGATGCGCTATGCAAATGTTTTAACACAATGTTAATTATATGCATAAAAAAATATCAACATACATTTATGTTATTATGCAGACAGCCACGTCAAGCGACTCATGCTTCAAGCGTATATTGGCTCTTTTCAAAGGTTGTTGATTTAGAAATAAAGAAATGAAATAAATAAAGTTTGGTGCTTAGACATTCACAATAAAATGCATTTGAAAGATGATATGCGAGTATTGCAGCAACAATTTGGTCTTGGATGATCTGTTAATTTCCCACCAAACAGTCTGAGGAAAATGTAGGCTAAAGGATCTAACTGTCAGGAATCAACTCAACCGACCGCGGGGACTGGCTAACGTACCTGCAGGTCTGTTCCCTCGAGTCATAGCATCTCGTAAACCCATTAAAGCACCGTCCGGTTTATCACGGTCTTCTTCGCTCCAAAGGAGAGTGTTGTTTCTTTCACAGTACTTGTTACCATGGCGACGGTGGAAGCGTCTCCCTGCGCGTTCCCTGGCAGGAAGTAGGCATACGTCTCCTACTCGCGTTACTCAACGACATATACCAGGAAGTTAAAACCCTGCCCATTCCAACAGCCCGTGCTTTTGATTGAAGTGCTTTAGGACTTCCGTGTTTTGTAGCGTATGTTTTGTTATTGTATTCTTGACTACGGCCTTGCTTTCTGGATTGCCTCATTCAGCCCCTTGGTACTTCGTTCTTGCTTTATAGTCTTTGGTATGACTCGGCCAGCTTAAGGACTTTCTCTGCCTAATGTCTGATTCCTTGTTTGCTGCCCGCACGTTGCCATCTCGGACCGTTCAAAGGATTTCCTCTTCCCAGACCACCTCAGCCTTTTCTTCTTGCCCAGAACTCTTTGGACCATCGCTCAGAAAACCTTACGCACCAGGACTAGAGATGCTTGCTGTGTGTGTGCACCATCTACCACTTAGGCGTCCTTGTGCTGTCTGGGTAGGGTTCCTTAGATTCTGGATATTGTGACTTCTTGGAACACTTCCTGGCGTCCTCGTGCCGTCGGGACAGGAGTCTGGAACTGCATGGACAGAACATCAGCCTTTGACAATACTAGTATTCCAGTAAGGGTATTTGATATTTGACGTTCAACACTGTCCTCGTCCTCTGCTCTGTTTGGGTTATTGGCTGCTCTTTGTTGCCTCAGTTATCTGTACTGGGATATATTGGGGACATAGCACCACCTACCGCTCTACGTGTGACCGGCCTACCTACTTCTTGCATCTTAAGGTTGGTTACTTCTGTCTTGGAGGCGGTGTATCCCTAATATACCAGTTGTATTGATAATCATTTGTTTTGTCTTTGTACAGCCGGTGTGTCGTGGGCGTGTCTCCTCTTCCGACTGCTAGATCCTTCTGTCTGTTTGTATTGCACCGCAGAGGGTTACAACAGTAGGAGGAACTCTGTGGCTACTGTTCAGGCTTCCTTGGGTCAGCTCTCCCTCCAAGCGGTATCCAGTCTTGGCGGCGAGTCCTAACACTAACAAAGACTCATGTCATGGTAAATCAACAGCTGGGTGCACCAAGAGCCTTTGCACTAAGCATTGGGGATATTCTGTGAATGCGTTACTCAGGGTTTACAAATCAAAAGTAATGTCTACTATTACCTACATTGCAGAAATGTGGGCACATAAACATCCTAGGAAATTAGGGCTCATGGAAAGTAAGTGCTTAAAAGCATTGAGCAGTTTACGTCAACACACTCTGGATGAATATCTTTAGGCAGCTTTTGACATGGTTTTGATTTGATGTGTATTGTACTCAACAGTGAAAAATAAAGGTTTTAAAAATAAGGCTAGATCCCAGAATGACCCCCCCGCCCCACCCTCATTTCTGTAGAATATATTTATGGGGAAAGATTAATTTGGGGAGTTGATCCCCCATCAAGTGCACCACACCAGTTGATCAATGAATTGGATTCTAAACTAACTCTGTCTTTGATATATAAAACACTGTATTCCCTAAGGCCTTTTTCAATACAGAAGCCAAGAACCATGCTGGGGTGCAGAAAGAGAATGTTTCTCCAGCATGGGGTCTGGCATGGATTCACATGCTCATGAATATTCCCCGTTGTCAGGCTGGGAATCCTCAGTAAAAGAAAAAATTGGGTTCAGTTTAGTTTCTGAACTGTCTTTCTTCTAATAACCAATCACTGGTCTCTGGGTCATTCTGCCCCCAGCCAATGACTGCCCTCTGCCTAAGTCCTTCCTCTGGCCATCTTCAGATTTTACTGCACGTTCAAGTGTTGGGAGTCCTCGTGCTTAGCTCTTGAGCTTTTACTGCGTATTGTGATTTTTCAAAGAGTTTACTCTTATTTTTTTTGGTCAAATTGAGCCTCAAGCTCCACCGGTTCTTCTTCCAATTAACAGGGAAATCTCTATGCCCCCCCAGGGTGTTTTTCATTGAATTTCATTTCCTGGAGGATTCAGAGAAGATCTTTGAGGCCTACCCCTCGTGGACATGGCCAAAGACCAAGGAGACTTGACGCCTCTGTTTAGGATCTGCCCAGGATGTGGACTACAGAACGTCTTCAAAGAGGATGGGAGCTCCTGGTGCCTCTACTGCCTGCACTCAGACAATTTGCACGTGGAGGAGGTCTGTGCGTTCTGCAAGGACATGTCTTCCCGTACCATGAAGGACCGTCCCACGCGACTCGCTGACTGGCTGGAGACGAAGAGCCCTGCGGTAGGTGAGCCCCGGCAACGTACTTCTCCCAAGAGAAAATCTGAGCGGTCTTCTGAGACCGTTGAGGGCGCTCCGGCGACGGGGGCCCAACATAAGGGCAAAGCACAGCGAGTCCGCGGGCACCGGGAGCGCCATTGGTATGGGCTCTGCGGCTGCCAGGCTGGGTGCAGCATCGCCGAAGCCGTCAACCACGACCCAACTGTAACGCTCACCTGATTCTCGCAGAGGCGCCGGTCTTGACTGGGCGACTACCGTATCTTCAAAGGTGATGTGTAGCACCCGGTTGGCTCTTTGGGCTGGACCTCTGTGCACTGTATGCCTGACGTGTAGAGTAAGATGTCTTAGGTAAGTGAATGCAGAGCTCTCCCATCTGCCTCGGGGCAGGGTGCTGTAACCAGTTTCTTCACTGGATAGGTAGCGCAGGCCTCTTGACTTCAGAGGACTGCTGCCCGTCGTTTACTGCACGAACGGTAAGTTTCGAGTCATTCAAATGTCTTTAAAGTCTTTAGTAATGATGTCTCTTGTTTTGCAGGGTTCCGGCGATGGCGGATGACGGGCTGAAGTGAGTTGAAGATGGAGCCCGTGTGATGAATAGAAGCGCCTGGAAGCACGTAAGTAAGCGCTTGTTGCCTGCTTCACTATGCGCTCTAACTGTCTTTTTATTTTGCAGGTACGAGTTCGGAGTGGCTGCAGGGTGCCGGAATACCCACTGGATTAGATGTGGAAAGGAGTAATGGCACGTGAGTATTAAAGTTCCCCAATGTCTTTAAACACACCTTGTTTTGTCTTTCAGATGCGGGATGCAGCGCCGAAGGCCTCCGGAGCGTGCGAAGAGTTGGTAAACTTTTGTCTTTCAGATGCCGGAATGCAGTGTGAAGACCTCCGGAGCGCACGAAGAGTAGGTAAGCCTTTGTCTTTCAGATGCCGGAATGCTAACCTGTTCTTTCTTGTCTTTATAGGTGTTGCTGAAGACTGGATTCAGGATGGTAAGCCTTTGCCTTTCAGATGCCGGAATGCTAACCTGTTCTTTCTTGTCTTTATAGGTGTTGCTGAAGACTGGATTCAGGATGGTAAGCCTTTTTCCTTAGGCCCAGGACCGGATGCAGAAGACACGATGAGCATTCTGCTGCAGAGGTTGCAGAATAACGCAAAGCAAGATTCATCCACCGGGTGTGGTTTAAATAGCCTCCTGTAGTGCTTAGGTGTCTCCTTCCACAGCCACGCCTAAGTAAGAAAAGAGTTCCTGGTAAGAAAAGAGTTCCTGCCTTCCAGAAGAGTTCCAGTGTTCTGAATCTAGGGAGTGGCTCCAGCCCCACCCAACAGGAAAAGTAGTTCCAAACAGAAGAGGATCAGAGGCTCAACTGGCAGGCAAGTAAGCAGCATGGTCTGCTGAAGGTAAGTCCACCCAAGCATTATGAGCCCGGCGCTTCCAGCGCTGGGACTGGGCATATTTATGAGCCTGGTGCCACTGGCGCCGTGACTGGGTCCAAAAGGTCCCAATTGGGACTGGTTGGCACTCGGAACCTGGGTTATGGATCTGCTTCCAAGGGAGTTGGGCAAACCCTGACCTTTTGGAAGCAGAGATCATGACAGTACCCCCCCCCCCCCCCCCCCCCCCCAGGCCCCTCCCAAACCGGGCTTCTCCGGGGGTTTTGGCTTGTCAGGAAATGTTCGGTGAAATCTTTTGATTAGGCGAGGAGCGTGGACATATTCAGCAGGTTCCCAGGATCTCTCTTGGGGGCCGTAGCCTTTCCAGTCAATTAGGTAGAATAGTTTAGATTTGGAGATCTTGGAGTCCAGAATGCTTTTGACTTCAAACTCGAGTTCTCCATCCACTAGGATAGGTTTTGGAGATTTGGTTAGTCGGGTTTGAGGTTGCACGGGTTTTAATAGAGAGACGTGGAAGACCGGATGTATCTTCATGTGCGGGGGCAAGTCCAACTTGACCGCTACTGGGTTTACTATGGTAGTGATGGAATAGGGACCAAGGTATCTTGGGTTGAATGTGCGTGGCCCTTTTAGAGATAGATATTTGGTGGATAACCAGACTTGATCCCCTACTTGATAGTGAGGGGCTTCCTTCCGATGTTGATCTGCTCCTTTCTTGTATTGTTCTTTAGCCCTTTGAAGGTGAGAAACAGCTTCCTTAAAGGCTTGGGTGATTGTAGAATGCAGGTAGTCTACTGCTGGTGTTTCAAGATCTTGGAGGGGATCCAACTCCGAGGTTCGAGAGTGACTGCCGTACAAAAGAAAAAACGGGGTTTTCCCAGTTCCCGAATGGACAGAGTTATTGTAGGCATACTCGGCTATCCAAAGGATATCTTTCCAAGTTTTTTCAGTTTGTTGCAGCATGCAGCGTAAATACTGTTCCAGAGTTTGATTGGTCCTCTCGGTTTGTCCGTCGGTCTGAGGGTGGTGACTGGTCGATAGTCTCACATCAATTTGAGCCGACCGACAGCAACTTCGCCAAAAATGAGAAATAAATTGACTACCTCGATCCGAAATTAGAACCGAAGGAAAACCGTGCAGTCGGACGATGTTTTCGAGAAATTCTCGGGCCAGAGTTGCTGCTGTTGGCAAGCCTTTGAGCGGAATGAAATGCGCCATCTTGGAGAATAAGTCCACGATTACTAGAATCGTATTGTATCTGGAGCATGGAGGTAGATCGGTGATGAAGTCCATAGAAAGCGTATGCCAAGGGCGAGGTGGGATGTCAATAGGGCGTAAGAGGCCTGCTGGTCTTTCCTTTTGACTCTTGTTTTGGGCGCATACTCCACAGGACATTATAAAGTCTCTGATATCTTTTTTCCAAGACGGCCACCAGAAGTAGCGCTTGATCTTTTCTGAGGTCTTGGCTATACCGGGATGACCTTCCATTAAAGAGTCGTGATAACAAGAGATTACTTTTTTCTGTAAATCTGTGCTGGGTAGGTATAATCGTTCTTGGAAATACAATAAGTTGTCCTTTACTGCAAAGTCCTTTCCCTGCAGATGTCAATTCTGTATGTCTGCTGGAGTTACAAGTTGCCTGGCTTTATCCTTAACTTCCTCTGTGGATTCTGTGGCGATTACACCCAGAATTCTTTGTTCGGGAATGATTGGTACAGGTTTAGGGTTGACCAAGTGTTCTTCCACTCCCATCCGAGAAAGGGCATCGGCTTTACCGTTCTTTGTACCAGGTCGATAGGTAATTATGAAGTCAAACTCGGCAAAGAATAATGCCCAACGGAGTTGCCTAGAGGATTGGGCTTTTGCGGTCTTCAAATATTGCAGGTTTCGGTGATCCGTAATCACAGTAACGGTGTGTCGGGCCCCCAGCAGATAATGCCGCCAAGCCTTAAAGGCAAACTTGATAGCCAGAAGTTCCTTGTTAGTAATCGTGTAATTGATTTCAGGAGGCGAGAATTTGCGGGACCAAAATGCCACGGGATGCAACTGATTGGTTACCGGGTCCTTTTGTGATAGAACTGCCCCCATGGCAAGGCTTGAAGCATCAGTTTCCACGATGTAGGGGAGTTCGGGGCGAGGGTGTTTTAAGATTGGTGCAGAGATAAATTTAGTCTTCAAATCCTGGAAAGCTTGTTCCGCCTCGGTAGACCATTCAAAACGTTTGTTTTTCTTTAACAAGGCAGTGATGGGCTGGACTATTCGAAAGAATTCGGGGATAAACCTGCGGTAAAAGTTAGCGAAGCCTAACATGCTTTGCACACCTTTTACGGAGGATGGTGATGGCCATTTGAGAACTGCATCGACCTTCTTTGAATCCATACGCACTCCGCCAGGTGATAATATGAATCCCAAGAATTCAACTTCAGTCACGTTGAAAACACATTTTTCCAACTTAGCGAAAAGTTTGTGTTGACGCAATCTTTCGAGGACCATTTTCACGTGTTTCCGATGTTCAGATTCCGATGAAGAATAAACGAGGATGTCGTCAATGTAAACAACAACACATACATCTATGAGCTCTCTGAGGACATCGTTCATAAAATATTGAAAGGCGGCCGGGGCATTGCAAAGTCCGAAGGGCATGACCTGATATTCAAATAGCCCATACTTGGTGCGGAAGGCCGTCTTCCATTCATCGGCCTCTTTTACTCGTACCAAGTGGTAAGCTCCTCTAAGATCCAGCTTTGTATATATGCATGCTTTTCTGACTTGGTCCAGGAGTTCAGGGATCAAAGGTAACGGATATCTATTCTTAACGGTGATCTGGTTCAGGGAGCGATAATCGATACAAGTTCTAAGGTCTCCTTCCTTTTTTGGAACGAAGAACAAAGCTGAAGAAGCAGGGGACTTGGAAGGACGAATAAACCCATTTGCCAGGTATTGATCCAGGTATTGTCGAAGGTGAAGGTTCTCAGGCTCGGTGAGGGCATAAATTCTACTACAAGGAGGAGTAGATCCAGGTATCAGGTCTATCTGGCAGTCATAAGACCTATGAGGAGGTAGAGAGTTAGCCTGATCCTTCCGGAAAACATCTTGGTATTCTAGGTATTCGGGAGGTAACTGGGGAGTCTCTGAAGAAATTGCGGCCAGTGCAACACCAGGTGGAGGGTGACAAGTAGAGACACATTCTGGAAACTGGACCGTTCTTGCTCGCCAATCGATCAGAGGATTGTGTTTCTCTAACCAAGGTATTCCTAGAATAATCTGAAACTGAGGGGCCTTGATCACATCGAACACTATCTTCTCATGGTGTCCATCTTGACTTACTAGCGTCACCTCTTGAGTGGTATGCGTTACTGGCCCGGAGGCTATCTCCGTACCATCCACCGTAGTAATGACGTCCTTTACAGCCTTGGGACAAAGAGTTAGATTCATCCTCAAAACCATTTCATGATCCACATAATTGCCGATGGCACCGCTGTCGACGTAAGCTTCAATTGCATGTAATCGATCCGGATTATCAGGGCTAATGAGGACCATAGGTATCACGAAATGCGAGGTCACAGAACTGGTTTTCACGCTCGGCAAGAGGACCTCTATTCTTGTCGGGCGAGGTCGTTTCCCTGCTCAGAGTTTGTAACTTTGGTAACTGCAGCTCCTACTGCCTTCTTGGCAGGTTTCACCGGACAGTCTCGAAGAAAGTGCCCTGAGTTTCCGCAATATAGGCATAATTGCAACTGTTTCCTCCTTTCCCGCTCCCTTTGTGTTAGAGGACCTTTCAGACCCCCTATTTGCATGGGTTCCCCGGGGTCTACTCCTTTGGAAGGAGTTGGCGGTTTGGAAAATACTCGAGCATCAAACTTGGAACGATCGGCCTTCCTGTTCTGCAGCCTGTGATCTATTTGAACGACCAAGTCTATATAATCCGAACAGTCTTGTGGGGGATTCACTACTTGGGCTAAAACGTCTTTGAGCTCTCCACGTAGACCTCTATAAAACAGCGTAATCCTTTTGTCCTCAGGCCATTGAGTTTCCACTATTAGTCTATTGAAAGATGCAATATAAGCCAAAAGGTCTTGATTACCCTGTCGCAACGAAAGAAGCTCATTGTCCAAGGCCTGCCCCTGTGAATGTCTTGCGAACAGTTTTTCCATACTAAGCTGAAAGGCTTGAAAATCATGGAGAACCGGATCATCTTGATTAACTAGAGGGATTGACCAGTCTGCCGCATTGCCACTAAGGTACGAAAGTACAAAAGCTACTTTTGCTTGATCAGTTGGAAAGGCTGCTGGCCGGCATAAGAAGTGCAACCGGCACTGATTGATAAATACTGCAAACCTCTTTGGGTCACCAGAAAATCGTTCGGGCGGAGCCAGAGGTACATTCCCAGGTAGGTTGATCTGCACTGGATTCATAGAGGATGTTGAAGGAAGATTTGCCCCTGATGCGGGTAACAGGGTCTGTCCGGCTTGTGACTGTAGCACTTGTCTAGCAAGATTGTCTGTTCTCTCCTTGGAAATAATTAGTTCCCTTCTTAGAGCATTCGTTTCCTGACGAGCTGCATGCACTTCTGCCCTTAGTTCCCCAAGTAACCGGGCTAGGGGGTCAGTATCCGAGGTTTCCATAGCGCCTGGGCAAGAGTTTTGCGGTAGGCTTTGCGTTCTGTAACGCTCACCTGATTCTCGCATAGGCGCCGGTCTTGACTGGGCGACTACCGTATCTTCAAAGGTGATGTGTAGCACCCGGTTGGCTCTTTGGGCTGGACCTCTGTGCACTGTATGCCTGACGTGTAGAGTAAGATGTCTTAGGTAAGTGAATGCCAAGCTCTCCATCTGCCTCGGGGCAGGGTGCTGTAACCAGTTTCTTCACTGGATAGGTAGCGCAGGCCTCTTGACTTCAGAGGACTGCTGTCCGTCGTTTACTGCACGAACGGTAAGTTTCGAGTCATTCAAATGTCTTTAAAGTCTTTAGTAATGATGTCTCTTGTTTTGCAGGGTTCCGGCGATGACGGGCTGAAGTGAGTTGAAGATGGAGCCCGTGTGATGAATAGAAGCGCCTGGAAGCACGTAAGTAAGCGCTTGTTGCCTGCTTCACTATGCGCTCTAACTGTCTTTTTATTTTGCAGGTACGAGTTCGGAGCGGCTGCAGGGTGCCGGAATACCCACTGGATTAGATGTGGAAAGGAGTAATGGCACGTGAGTATTAAAGTTCCCCAATGTCTTTAAACGCACCTTGTTTTGTCTTTCAGATGCGGGATGCAGCGCCGAAGGCCTCCGGAGCGTGCGAAGAGTTGGTAAACATTTGTCTTTCAGATGCCGGAATGCAGTGTGAAGACCTCCGGAGCGCACGAAGAGTAGGTAAGCCTTTGCCTTTCAGATGCCGGAATGCTAACCTGTTCTTTCTTGTCTTTATAGGTGTTGCTGAAGACTGGATTCAGGATGGTAAGCCTTTGCCTTTCAGATGCCGGAATGCTAGCCTGTTCTTTCTTGTCTTTATAGGTGTTGCTGAAGACTGGATTCAGGATGGTAAGCCTTTTTCCTTAGGCCCAGGACCGGATGCAGAAGACACGATGAGCATTCTGCTGCAGAGGTTGCAGAATAACGCAAAGCAAGATTCATCCACCGGGTGTGGTTTAAATAGCCTCCTGTAGTGCTTAGGTGTCTCCTTCCACAGCCACGCCTAAGTAAGAAAAGAGTTCCTGGTAAGAAAAGAGTTCCTGCCTTCCAGAAGAGTTCCAGTGTTCTGAATCTAGGGAGTGGCTCCAGCCCCACCCAACAGGAAAAGTAGTTCCAAACAGAAGAGGATCAGAGGCTCAACTGGCAGGCAAGTAAGCAGCATGGTCTGCTGAAGGTAAGTCCACCCAAGCATTATGAGCCCGGCGCTTCCAGCGCTGGGACTGGGCATATTTATGAGCCTGGTGCCACTGGCGCCAGGACTGGGTCCAAAAGGTCCCAATTGGGACTGGTTGGCACTCGGAACCTGGGTTATGGATCTGCTTCCAAGAGAGTTGGGAAAACCCTGACCTTTTGGAAGCAGAGATCATGACACCAACGCTCCGGCTCGACAAAAAGGAAGTCTGACAACCCGGGTAAACTTCTGGAGAAGGCTTGGTCGGCTCCAACGGAGAAAACCAAGGGGGAGCGAGGCGTTGACCCTCCCCCAACGGTGAAGGCCTCAGACGCGCCTAAGGTCATGAAGGCCCAGATTCACCAGGCTAAGGCTTCGATTGAGGGCGTGGTAGCGTCCCTGGCGAAAACCGCACAGGCAGCCCCCAAGCCAAGAGTTTCCCTGCCCACCCAGAGGGAATCGTCTTTCCTGCCCATTGATAAGACCCCCGTGAAACCCCAGGCTGAGAAGAAGGGCAGGGCACGATACTCCCACCGGACTCCGCTATCTCCTCCGAGGACGAGCTTTCGGGCCTCAAGTCAGTTCTTGACAAAATGTTTGTCGAGGTCCGGTCCTATGGAAGGAGGCGGACGTGGAGAACGACGAAGGAGCTGATGATCGGCAGGTCGATGAGGAACTGGAGGACGCCACGCCAGTCCCGTCGCAACCGCTAACACCAACAGACAGGTCGAAGGACATCTTACTAGCCCTGCACACCCTGTGTTCAGAAATAAGGACAAGGATGCCCTTGCCTCTGGCGTTCAATCCAGCGGCGCCTGAACCGTCAGGGAGCCCTCCATCCAAGCAGAGGCGAGTCCACCCTGCCATCCTTCACCTTGTTCCCCTCTGCCGAGGGACGAGACGGAGACGGCAACGACAGGGACGGACGACAGTGGCGACGATGGTACAGATCTCCCGTTGCCGCCACCGTGGGCTTCACCTCTTGATGAAATTGGCTCGTTTCACGCCATAATTGCTAGGGCCTCTGAGCTTTTTCAGCTACGCCCCGAGGAGCAGAAGGAGGGATTCCTTTACCAGCTACGAAGACCGTGCTCTCGGTCCCACTGTTGGACGACATCTGGGACGAAGGGCTGCCCTTCCTGAAGAACCCATCCTCGGCCCCAGCAAAGAGAGACCGGTACAAGAAGTACCGGGTTCCAGACTCTGCACCTATGTGCCTCAGAGCACAGCCATCCCCGGACTCGGTGGTCTCGCGGTGGCCAAGCAGAAATCGGCAGGAGCGACGGCATCAACTTCCACTTCCCCGCTGGACGGCAAGGTGAAGAAGCTGGATGCCATGGGACGTCGGGTCATCTTGTTGGGGGCGACGACCATTAAGGCGGCCAACGCTCTCGCTATTGTGGCCCGCTACGATAGGGAGCTGTGGTTTAAAATTGCCCCCCTCCTGGACTTCCTCCCAGACGACAAGAGGGCGGAGGCCCTTGAAATCTTGCAAGAAAGCGAGTTGGCTTCTGACCATCCCGTCACGGTGGCCACGGACATCGCCTTCCGCTATATGGGCAACAGCGTTTGCCTTCGACGGCGTGGTTGGCTCAGGGCCACCGACTTCTGTCAAGATGTACAGGCGAGGGTACTGGAAATGCCCTTCGACGGGGACAACCTGTTCGGCAAGGCAGTGGACGAGTCACTGCAGGCCATCAAGGCAGACACCGAGACTGCCCGTTCCTCTGGCACGCTCCATCAACGACGGCCGTCCTTTCGGTCCTCAGGAGGCAAGTCACAGGGTGCCTCCGAAGGATTCGGTGGCAGCTCTTCTTCATACCATCAAGCGGCCCGTTCTTCGTCCCAGGAAGCCTACTGAGGCCGCAGCAAGGCCAAAGGGCATTGTTGTGGTCGCCAAGGGGCCCAAGGTGGTAAAGCCTCAGCTTGGGTGCCTGTTTCCCACCTGTGGCCAGGAAAGAAAACCACATTCGCAGCTGCTGCTGGAGGTGCGAGCAATGCTGAAAAAGGGCACAATAGAACTCGTCCCAAAGAGGCTCCAGAGCTCCGAGTTTACTTGCAGTACTTCCTCGTCCAAAAGAAGACCGGCGGTTGGCGGCCCATTCTAGATCTTCGCTGCATCAACAAATACATAAAATCCCAGAAGTTCCGGATGGTCACCCTTCAGCACGTGCTAGGACAGCTGGAGGAAGGCGACTTCCTCTAGTCACTGGACTTGGAGGATGCCTATATCCACATCCCCATTCTCAAGGGGCATCGAAAGTTTCTGCCCTTCTTGGTCCAAGGGCGGCACTACCAAATTAAGGCCCTTCTCTTCAGTTTGAAGTCAGCCCCAAAGGTCATCACCAAATGCCTGGCACCGGTGGCAGTGCGGCTGCGGGGGCCCCTTTAGGGGATCCACGTCTAACCCTATCTGGATGATTGGCTCATCTGAGCAAAGTCGCAGGAACTCGCCGTCGAACACACAGCGAGGACCGTCTGCCTGCTCACGGAACTGGGGTTCTCGATAAACTATGCAAAGTCCTGCTTGGAGCCATCACAGGACGCTCAGTTCCTGGGAACCATACTCCACATGGTGGCGCGCCTAGCTTCACCGTCGGAGGACAGGATAAAGGCCATCCTGGGCAAGGTACAACGGCTGTTGACCATAGAGGTTGCCAGGGTGAAGTCCATCAAGTCCCTGCTCAGCATAATGTTATCATGCATCTACCTCGTTCGGCTGTGCAGGCTGCGGATGCGGCCGCTGCAGGAGTTCCTCGACGCCCGTTTGGATACAAGCGGTGGGAAGCTTCGAGGACAAGATCACCCTCAACGAGACATTCTGTCGAGCGATTTGGTGGTGGGTTGTCCGCACACATATCGCAGCAGGCAGGGACTTCCAAACCCCAGTGCATCAGTCGACGGTGACGACCAATGCCTCCCTAGATGGGGCGCACATATCGGAAATCTCCACGCAAGAGCCCTGTGGCTCCAGAGGAGAGAACGTTACATAATGAATGGTCTGGAGCTCCGAGCCGTGTTTTGGGCCCTCAAGTCATTCCTTCCGTCTGTCCGTCAAGGGCAAGGTGGTGTGGGTCTTCACCGACAACACCACCACAATGTTCTACATTCAGAAGCAGTGGGGCACCAGATCCCTAGCTCTCTCCAAGGAAGCGCAGGACCTATGGCACTGGGCCGTTGCCCAGAAGATGTTCCTGGTACCCTTTCATCTAGCGGGAGTGAAGAACACTGTCGCCGATACACTCAGCAGGGAACTGTGCTCTTGCCATGAGTGGGAGCTTCGGCAAGATCAGGTGGACCTGCTGTTTCGATGATGGGGCAATCCCCAGATTGATCTGTTTGCGACGGCGACGAACACCAAGTGCCGGAGGTTCGCCAGCAGGCTTCCCCAGCCGGGGAGCATGGGGGATGCGTTCTCATTCCCTTGGGACGGCCTGTTTCTCTACGTGTTCCCACCGTTGCCGTTGCTTCTGCGATTCATCAGTCAACTCAGTCGGTCCCGGTGCAGGATGATCCTCTTCGCACTGGCATGGCCGAGGCGGATTTGGTACCCAGACCTTCTGGACATGTCAGTGTCCCCTCCAGTCAAGCTTCCGACGGACGCAGATCTTCTCGCCAGGGAAGGAGGCGTGATTCTGCACCACGAACCGGGGTCACTGAACCTGCAGGCCTGGCTCCTGCAGCGCTAGTGTTTGGAGGATACGAGATCCCGGCGGACTGCAAGGAGGTGCTTGCCAAGGCCAGGGCTTCTTCGACTGTTGTGCTACGGATATAAATTGAAGAGGTTCACCGTCTGGTGCCATGCACAGAAGATAAACCCTCTATGGATTACGGCCCCTCAAGTGCTGCCGTACTTGCTGTCGCTGGCCAAAGCGGGGCTGGTGCACACTTCTATCAAGATCATCTGGCGGCTATCTCCCGCTAAACCAGAACTCCGGGGCGATCGTCGCTGTGGTCGCATCGCCTGTTGGAGTTTGTGAAAGGACTTTTCTGCTCGTTCCCACCGGTGAAGGCTCTGGCCCCGGCGTGGGAGCTCAATGTGGTGCTGTCTAGGCTCATGGGTCCTCCGTTCGAGCCTCTACATTCGGCAGCTCTGAAATTCCTATTGTGGAAGACGGCCTTCCTGGTGGCCATCAGCTCCGCACGACGAGTGGGAGAGATCCAGGGTCTCTCCTGTAAGCCTCTGTACTTGTCTTTCCACGCAATGAGGGTCGTGCTGAGGACGCACCCCTCCTTCATGCCCAAGGTGCCGTCGGACTTCCATCTCAACGAGCCCTTGATGTTACCTCCTTTTCTTCCCTTCGTCGCCGGCTGAGAGGACTTTGCACTCGCTGGAAGTGGCTAGAGCGCTATAGTTCTACGTGGACCGCACGAAGTGTTTTCGGAAGACATCACAGCTGTTTGTGAACTTTGGCCCTGTGAAACAAGGGAAGGCCCTCTCCAAGGCCTCCATTTCCAGGTGGCTCCCCGGCTGCATCACGCACTGTCACTGGTTGGCAAACCGACCATTGCCTGGCCATCCGAGAGCCCATTCGACCAGAGTGGTCGCTGCAACTATGGCTTTCCTGTCTGGTGTGCCCCTGCTGGACATCTGCAGGGCTGCTACATGGAGGTCAACGCACACCTTCATGAAATTCTACTGCGTCGACCAGGATTCCAGGGAGGAGTCCAGAGTCGGCCAAGCAGTGCTGCGCAACCTGTTCACTTGAAGGTGAGCCTGGTGAGGCGGTAAGAGATGCTTAATTTTGAGTTGTTGAAATGCTTAATGTTGAGCCTTGCCACCTCCTGTGGTTGTGCATGTATGTACTGCTATGTATTCTTTTTCATGAGCATGTGAATCTATGCCAGACCCCATGCTTGAGAAGGAACAAGTTACTTACCTGTAACTGTTGTTCACCAGAATAGGTCTGGCATGGATTTGCATGCGAACCCTCCCGCCTACCACTCTGTGGCTCTTCTCTTGGTCCTACTGCCACTTTACGTGCTAACAAATCTGAAGATGGCTGCCAGAGGAGGGGCTTAGGTAGAGGGCAGTCTTTGGCTGGGGTCAGCATGATCCAGAGACCAGTGCTTGGTTATTAGGAGAAAGACAGTTCAGAAATGAAAATGAAACTGATTTTTTCTTTTACCGAGGATTCCCAGGCTGACGATAGGGAATATTCATGAGCATGTGAATCCATGCCAGACCCATGCTGGAGAACAACAGTTACAGGTAAGTAACATGTTCCTTCATTTTATTTTATCAATAGAGACAATACTGATTCACCAAAATTATCAAGAAGCACACCACTCCACTCTGGCACAAAACCTTTCCTTCCTGACAAACATTCTCACCACAGGCAAACTGGTCAAAACCACAATTTTTGTTTTTCTATAACAGTAATTCACATAACATATAAGACGCAACCACATGTGCAGTCTTCCACTTCCGGTCTCAATTTCCCCCTGGTCACATGTAAAAAGGGAACACAAATCTAAAGAATACTTCAGATAATTGGGTTGTTCACAAGAAATTCCCCTACAGTAAAGATAGTTAATGCAGCACCCTGGAACATGACAGGACAATTTGTATGTGGTCTAACTTAAATCAAATTCAGCACACTTTTGTTGAACACAATAAATGAATCTGCGCTCTTTATCTCTGACATCCCTGTGCACTTTCTGTTTCTAGCAAAGTTCTAGCACAAAAAAACATTTAATGAAATATTATTCTCAGCCTATAAGGAAAACCTTTTCCTTTGCCACTATGCAGTGACAATGTCCCCCCTTGAAGTTGGAGTTACTTGCACACTGTTTATAGATATGAGTGCTTCTAACTTAGCTGCCTTCCTTTTGGTTTCACAATGATTTGACTTTTCTGCTGCACACACCCAGAGATTCAGCTTACCATTGGGACCCCTTCTGCTTGGAATTTCATTTTTAAATGCACGCCTCCCATTTAGGTGATTTTTGGGATTGGCACAAAGGCAAGAGGTGATCCACAGTTATGTTAACAACTATATCATTATCAGCGCTAGGAGAGAAATTGGAGATTTCAAATTTCACTGAGATTGCCTTGAATCCTTTTGCTATGTGGGAATTAATTACATTATTAGTAATAAGGAAATGGTCAAGATCTACATCTGTATGCCCAGAGCATTAAGTCTATATAGGGGGAGGGGGGAGATATTAATTCCAATAGATCCCCAGCAGTGGTTTGTTCTGTTGGAGTAATGCACTTACTTTGTATCTCTCTGGGTTTTTGCACAGGAGAAGTCATCAGGCATCCTGGGTCATGTCATATGAGAAGTAATGGGACTTGGTAATGGATGAAACTCCAAGCCCTTCTGTTTGCCTCTCCAGGTCTCTGTCATGGATAGCCTCAGGCTCTGCCCTGCTGTCTACCTCTCCTAGTCCATGTCCTGCATGGCACCCATCCCTTCTCTTGTTTTTCTCTCCTGATTTTAGTTCCAACTTTTCTCCTGAAAATGTTAGTTCCCCCCCCCTTTCCATTGTGTGTCTAGTTGTAATACCTCCTAGTCACACACCAACATATCTAAATCAGGATGTGCCAGCTCATTGGCAAATTATTTGGCTTGGACATTGATTGCTCTCCCCTACACAAGGCCTAGCCCCTTCCCACATATTGGTTATCAGGTCTCCAGGCCCCATTGCTGAGAGTTCTTGCTCCAACCATCTGAAATTGCATTTCTGAACAACACAATTATGAAGTCAAAACTCTTCACTATGGCACTTTTCTCCAGTTTTCCACTAACAATCACAACCCATACATTTCGTAATTGTTCCGATCATGCTGATCACAATGAACTGTGTCTGGTGTCGGCAGGTGATTGCCTGTGCGAATGACAGATTTTTGAGATTTTCCCAGTTAGAATTATAGTTAGTATCCTGATATTTTACAGAAAGATATTTGATTCCATAAGCTACAAGATACCTGGCTCTCTGATATGTTATTTCTTCTGGTGAGCGGTAATCATAAGTTTAGCTTATAACTTTGGTTCCCTAGGTCAAATTGTAAGGGGAGTCCTATTAACAGATGGTGCTGTTCATGTGTTTTCCTTAGACATAAGAACCATCTCTCTATCTATTACGGTTCCCCAGTTTGTGAGCAGAATATGATTTCCCAAAGAATCCCATTACATCCTCTTAATTATATGCAAACATTTTGCCTTATAGTGAGGCCTGGTTATCTCTCCTGTTGACATAGTCTGCAATAAAATGACATGGTGAGCGGGCACCACATGTACATTTGTTGCTTTCTAGATAGAAAGTAGAGAATCTCTTCAATTTCCTTATAATTGTCAGTGGGGTGCAACCCACTGAGTCACACCTCCATGCTTGGCATGCAAAATGACAATAGTGTTTCAGTGACCGGTCACCTATTCACTATAGTCTGCAATAAAACCTCTTAACATTCTTCCAAGGCTGATGACCTGAACATGATTCCTTACCTCCTTGTGCAGAGCAATATAGCTCCGCCCCCTTGGGATCATGTTACCTCTTGTTGCTTGTCAAATTGTCAGTCAGCCCAGGACACCAATCTCTTGCATTGTATGGTGCCTTTAAATGACTCTGGCAATGGGATATCCTCTTTAATATGTTAATTGTTCAATCCAAGCTGCACAGACCTCTCCATGGCAGCACCCTGTTTTGGCAAAGCTGCACTTTAGTGTATCTGTCGCATGTAGTGGGAAGTAAGCCTGTAGCCTTTCAGCCTTGTCACTCGAACAGAGGGCCCAGTGAGTTTTCCATCTTTCTGCCTTTTGGCCAGCATATTAGCCTGTTGCAGTTCACTTTTATATCCTGGGGCTGAAATAACCCACAAGAAGTAGGGAAAGTGACTAGCTTAGTATAGGATTCCGGACTGAAGTATTCATTTTTTGTTTAGACATCCTGATGTTACTGGCTTCTCTTATAGAGTAGGGTTTTAGATGTATACCTTATGGAAAGATTAGTCCCTTTTGACTTTAAAGAGAATAAAAGTGGAAGGGTAATTCCCTTACTTTGTTGTTTGATCTATTTCTGGAAGGTGGGAGAAGGCCATGTTTTTTTTTTTAATTTAAGTTCTGTCTATGGGGATTCTAACCTTTATCCCTCAGATATTGTTGGCTCCTTGGACTGCCTACTCCTGTAGCACGAAGCCCCACCCCCTTGTACCCGGAACTGTTATTTTAGTGCCTGTGCACGCTCATTTGGACGGCCTTTGAAAGTGATGTTGGCCTGCTGTACCTGCTGTGGACCCTTCTGCCTTGGACTATTTTTATTCACAATGAAACTATTGCTGGCTCCTTGGGCTGCTGACTCCTGTAGCACGAAGCCCTGCCCCCTTGTACCTGGAACTGCTATTTTGGTGCCCGTGCATTTGGAAGTGCCTTCAATGGGCTTTTGGCTGTGTTGCTGTCAGCGGCAGCCCACAGCCAACTGCTATTTTGGCACCTCTCGCTGTCTTTTCTGGAGCCGTTCTCACCCAGATTATATTCTGAAGTATGAGGCGGAGCTCTATAGACTTCGATATATCTGCAACATAGTGTATATTCCGCCTGCCAAACTTACGCTATGTAAATCTGATTCCATCTCTCCAAATAGTAAGAAAGGTACACCATGCTCTAATACTTTTGTAACATCTGCAATGGGTGTGGGGATTCCGGCGGTGCCTTCATCTGGTAGTAAATCTGCCCCCACGTCCATCAGTGTAGCTATTAGCGAATGTTCAACTACTCAGGGAACTTGCCTTGAACCCTCTGACGGTATTTCAAACCACTGGAAGTTGGACCCCAGTGAAGGCTATTGGCAATGGCTGCCCGCCGTGTTTAAATCCCGTTTCGCATCGACGTTGCGATTACAGTAATATTCTATGTTCTTGCAACACACAGGGCTTTTTTTCCCCCTATTTGGAGTAGATGGCCTCTGGTCCACTATTCACCTGTTCTCAATTATTGTCTTGCAGGCAACGTGGCTTAAAGATATCACTCATTTGGATGGCCGTATCGCCTTACAGAAATTAGCCATGAAAGGCCCACTCAGCCATCCAAAGGGTGGCCTGTTGATTTCGGTTACACACCTATGGCACATATTCTACAGCCTCGGTCCAAGTTTCAAAAATCTCTTCTGCCCAGTTGATCTTTATTTTGATTAACATCTACGATCCACACTATGCTATCGCCACAAATAGCAACTTTCTATCAGTGAAACTCGCAAAATTCCCCTATATGGATAATGAGAGATTTTAATGCAGACATTGATGTTAGTGATATTGATTTCAATGTGAGGCCTGAATCCTCACCTGTGAGACAGACTGCTCTTAAGAATCATTGTCGAGTATGGGCTTCTCTCTTGAAAACCTATGGATTTGTCTTCCTTAACAGTTTTTGTGCTGGTGATGCCGAGCAAGCATATATTCGAGTTAGTGCGAAGAGTGCTTCCACCATTGACTATGCTTTTGTAAACCATGCTGGTTTGTCATTGGTGGAGGACATGGCAATTTTAGCACGTGAAGAAAGCCATCATCTTCCGCTGTGTCCTCTTTCGGCCTCTTCCAGTCAATATAAGATTTGCTCGGTAGCAGGCCTTTACGGAAGCTGTGGTCCACGCAGGATGCATGATTGCTTGAAGAGCTGCTTGGAATGCTGCCAAGGGCTCCTCCCCTTTGGTGTGCCATTTGCCCTACATCATTGGTACCCTCTGCTGCCGCATGGTGGAGGCCAGCCTGTAGCACAGCCAGTGGCTATTTGCAATAACAGATCTGCCGTCCTACCAGAAGCAGGCCCTTACCCACTATACCATCATTTATGAATATGTGGGTAGGGAATCCAACCCTACATCTACTTCAACCAATCCCACCTCTTTACCACCTCAGCAACCCCGAGTAAGACCAACCCTAGTTTAGTTTATTCATCTGTATTGCGCACCAGACCCAAGGGAATGAGGGTGCAAGAGAAACAAGGTTATTCGCAGATTGGTTACAAGTTACAATGCAGTACAGTAATTACAATGGTTTTATGGATACAGTGCAGTAGATACAATAGATAATAGATGATTGAAGCAGTCGTGAAAAAGGCAAAAGTTTATGGATTTACAAATATACATATTTACAGGTAGGTAGCGGTGAGGTGGGATGAATGGAATTAGTGGTCATTGTTCTTTATCCAGTGTATGTAGTTGCGTCTAAAGTGTGTGTAGGTTTGGGGTGTTCTTAGAGAAGGTGGTAGGGAGTTCCAGTGTTGGGCTGCTTTCACCTGGAAGCTGTTGCCACCCATTTTGGTGCGTTTGAATCTGGGAACTGTCAGAAGATTAGCATTGGAGGTTCTAGTAGGTCTCTTGGAGGTGTGTGTACTAATTCTGTCGACTAAGTAGCGGGAGGCAGCGTTGTTGAGGCATTTGTGTGTTAGTGAGGCTACTTTGAGCAGGATTTTATCTGTTGTGTTGAGCCAGTTATGGGCTCTCCTAATGTTGGAGATGTGTTCTCTCTTGGGGATGCTGAGCGCTGCTCTGAGAGCGTTGTTTTGTAGCGTCTGTATTTTGTTAGTAACCTGTTTGCTGGCTCCTACGTAGAGGGCATTGCAATAGTCCAGTTTTGATAATACAAGGGCTCTGGCTAGGGTAATGCAGCTCTGGGTAGATAAGAAGGGTTTGGCTGCTCTTATAAGCTTACATGTGTAGGCTGTGGAGGATGCCATAGAGCTAACCTGTTTGTGGAAGGAGAGGGAGGAGTCAATTTATATTCCTAAGGTTTTTACTTCCTTAGCTACTTTGATCGGATTCCCATCTATAATGAAGCTGGTGTAGTTGTGGTCCAATTTGGTTGGGTTTGCGGTGGAACCAAGTATAATGAGTTCAGTCTTGTCATCATTCAGGCATAGACTGTGAGATGCCATCCATGCCTGGATGATGAGGTACACCCTGTTCACCAAGGCCAAATCATGGTTGTAATCTCCCGTCAACGGGATGAGGATCTGGGTATCATCGGCATAATTAGTGTAGGTGATACCCAGACCATCTAGATCATCAAACAGGGGCTTAGTGAACACGTTGTACAGTGTAGGGGAGACGCATGAGCCCTGGGGGACTCCACATGTGATGGGGATGGGGTCGGCGGCAGCTGTGGTGAAGACACGCATGGATCTGTTGCTAAGGAATGACTCGATCCAGCCGATGGCTTTTTGGGAAAAGTGGGCAGCTGAGTCCAGGTGTTTGCATAAGATTTTGTGATCAACTAGATCAAATGCCGCAGAGAGGTCGAGGAGAAGCAGTAAAGCCGTTTTCCTGTTGTCTCTGAGAGTGTCAATTTGAGCCTTCAGATCGATGAGGGCTGTTTCTGTCCCGTGTTGGGGTCTGAAGCCTGATTGTCGGATACCAAGGAGGTGGTTTAGTTCAAGGTATTTTTTGATTTGTTGGTAGGCTGTCTTGTCTAATATCTTGAGCAGGAAGGGGACGGTGATAATGGGTCTGTAGTTTGTGGGAATGGAGGGGTCCAGAGAAGGCTTTTTGAGAAGGGGGAGGACCCAGGCCTCTTTTGAGGTTGCTGGCGACGGTACCTGCAAAGGAGGCTTTGATGAGTCTTGTGATGAATGGCGAGAGGTCTCTTGCCGCATCTTTAATAATTTGTGGGGGGCAAAGGTCGCCCTGACAGTTATATGGTTTTAGGCTGAGAATGATTTTTTCCACTTCGAGAGTGGAGACTTTGGAGAAGCTAAAGCGGGAGGGGTTGGGCAGAGGGTGTTGGGGCTTGGGGTCATGTTGGATGGTTTGGCTAGGGAGTCTTTCTTATTTTTGATTTTAGTTTGAAGGCTTGTGACTTTGTTGTTAAGGGCATTTTGGACACAAGTGCGCCATTGTTTGTCATTCACACAGGTGTCTGGGGTTAGCACAGGTGTTTCCAGTTCTTTAATGATCGTAAACAACTCTTTGGTGCTGGAGTTGGATTGAGCTATTCTCAGGTTGTACGATTCTTGTTTGGCGGCTATGATTTTCTTTTTTGTAATTGGACGTTATTTTATTGAGCAATATTTTGTTGTGGTCTGTGGGAGAATGTCTCCAAGCTTGTTCCATTTTTCGTTTTTCTAGTCTAAGGGTTTTGAGGTGATTGGAGAACCAGTGATTGAGAAGCTTTTTCGGTTTACATTTTCTTAGTTTTAATGGTGCAATGGAGTCTAAGGCGGTGCGCATAGTTTTGTTGTAGCCTTCTACCAGGTTGTGAGGGTTGGAGGAAGCAGAGAGTTGGTTAAGAGTAGGAAGGATGAGAGGTATCAGTTTTTCCACTGTGATATTTCTTTTACTTCTCGTGGGGATGGCTGAGGCTAGCACATTGTTGGTGATGGGGCTCGAGGCTTCGAGGGTAAAGGAGAGGAGATGGTGGGCGGACCATGATTGAGAGGAGTTATCAGTAATGGAGGCTGCGCAGTTGTAGTCTGCTACCCAGTCGAGGGTTCTCCCTTTGTTGTGGGTGGGGCCAGATACCTTTTGGGTAAAGCCTAATTCAGAAAGTGTATTATTGATGAGGGTAGCCTGGTGATCTTTGGGGTCTTTAAAGCCTAGGTTGTCTTCCTCGAAGGATCCTAAGGGTCCCGGAGGCCTGTAGAGTAAGTGAATGGATATCGTTTGGGAATTAGTAGTAGGCAGCTTAGCAGTGAGTGTTTCACAAGATGGTAAGTGGGTAGAGGAGTCAAGTCTAATGTTGAGGTGTGTTTTGGCAATTACGGCCAGGCCACCGCCTCTAGATTCTGTTCTATCCGCTCGGAGGATGATGTAGTTGTCGGGGATGGCTAGTGAGAGGGCTGGTCGTGCGGCCTCGTGGAGCCAGGACTCGGTTACGGCTAAGAAATCTAGATCTTCTGCTAGGATGAGGTCTGCTATGTCTGTAGCGTGGGCTATTATAGAACGTGCGTTGATAAGGGCGCCTTTTATGAGTGCGGCAGTGGTTTTGGTGGGGGTGGAGATGGTGGCTGTGTTATAGGTTTTGTGTTTGGGTGTAGTATTAGGTGAGCTGGTCTTAGGTCTTTCCAATGTGAGGTTGGCGCAAGTGCTAATGGTAGTGGAGCGGTTATTCAGTTTGGACTGGACAGAGTCCTTGGCTCGAGGCTCGTACAGTTTAGGTAATCCGGACCGTAATCTGGTATTTCTTTCTGAGAGGCTGCATGGTAGGGTGAATTGGAACGGCATGGTTGTGGTGTGGGGGCTCTACGGAAGGTGGTGGAGTGGTGCCTACGGTGGCCAAGCCCAGGGTGGAACTAGGCGGACAAGAGGAATTAATGAGGTGCAGAATAGTTCTCAGCAGCATTGTGAAGATGCCTGGTAGGAACATTTGGTTGGTGGTGGGTGGCAATCAGCAGATGCTGCATATGTGGCTGGGATGGGAGAGAGCTGATACGATGCCCAGATTTGGAGTACAGCGTAAGCTGACACAATACCTAAATGCACTTTTTAGAGTAAGCTGACACAATGCCTAGATTTGGAGTACAAAGTAAGCTGACACACAATGCCTAGATTTGGAGTACAAAGTAAGCTGACAAAATGCCTAGATTCAATTTTTAGAGTAAGCTGACACAATGCCTAGGTTTGGAGTACAAAGTAAGCTGACACAATGCCTAGATTCAATTTTTACAGTAAGCTGACACAAGCCTAGATTTGGAATACAGCGTAAGCTGACACAATACCTAAATGCACTTTTTAGAGTAAGCGGACACAATGCCTAGATATGGAATACAGCGTAAACTGACACAATACCTAAATGCACTTTTTAGAGTAAGCTGACACAATGCCTAGATTTGTAATACAGCGTAAGCTGACACAATGCCTAAATGCACTTTTTGGGGTAAGGTGGCACAATGGAACAGGTAAAACACTTCAACATCGACGAGGAGGCAAGGCATGGCATGAAGAGTTATACATACAATGCGCATATGATGGGCAAGTTAGCATGTCCAAAGTGCGAAATGTCATTTAGATCCGTCCACGATAGCATATGGTACCTTTGGAGTACCGGGCGTTGGTGGAGCACGGGATACAGTTTTGTTTTGCGTGCATGGGGTTGGTGAGGGAGGAGGTTTTCTTTTTTTTTAGCGGAGAGACGCGCCCGCAGCCATGTACTTGGCTTGCGTGCTATTTGGCAGTGAAGAAAGTCACTTGAGGGAGCGGGGCTGTGCTGTAGCTGGGAGGGGTGGGGATCAGGCCACAAGCAACGCGCTCAATGTGTTTACTTGCTGTAAGGAGGCGGGAGGTTAGCAGGAGGGCGTATGAGCGTGTGAGCATCTCACCTGGTTGACACGAGCACCATAGCACGGCCAATGCTCGGTCAGGCTCAGTCAGGAGGAGCCTTTGTATGTTGCCTTCGTCGGGGGCCGGCTTCGCCTGCCGGTGCACCCCGATTGGATAAGAGGCAGCAGGTGACCAATCACAGGGCAGCAGGCTTCTGAGGCTTGGCAGAGAAGCAGAATAGGTAGAAGGAAGCGGCGGCGGCCATCTTTAAATTGCAAAAACCTCGTGTTTTTGCATTAGCAATTCTAGAAGGTGTGGGCTTCATTTTCAGTGCCCATTAAGCAGAGAGGGCTGCTGTGCTTGGCAGAACTGCACAGAAGGGGGGCCTTAAATTAAAAATGAATTCAGGCGATTTTCAGCATGGTGAGGCAGAGATGCCTAAAAGCAAAAAGGTGTAGCCTCCTGGCTTACCTAGCATCAGGCAGGGCCCGAGGCAGCATGGGGCTGCTCCTGCAGTTGGTGGTCGAGGGAGCTCCTGCTCGACCTCATGGAACCCAGGAAAGACAACCAGGCTCAGTCAGGAGGAGCCTTTGTCTGTTGCCTTCGTCAGGGGCTGGCTTCGCCTGCCGGTGCACCCCTAGACTGCAGCTTGTACCATCGGAAGCTTCGCCACTCACCAGCACCAAGAAAACAGGTCCTGCAGGAGAAACAGTCATGGTGGGGTACTTGAACCACCTTCTAATGTCCCTTTCCTTGATTCTTGCATGCCATTCCAAGTTGGAATTTTATTTGTGTTTTTTATGCTGCCGCTTGGATTATTTATCACCCTTTTTAAACTGGATTTGTTGAACCTCAGCCTGGAATTCTCACCCCTGGCTTTAGCATTGGACTTCTTATTTTCATGGAATCTGGACAATATTCCTTTTGATATTGTTTTGGGGATGCTTGTTTCCCAAGACTTTTTTCCCAGACCACACATGGTGCCGCAACAAAACTTTCATTCCCTGTTCAATAAATCTACTGCATAGCTGAGATGTGTTCATTGTCCTTTGTTGATGTTTGATTAGACGTGTGGGGATGCTAGGGGTGGCAACTGGCAACATTTGCAGGAATGTTGTCCCTCTATCTGAAGAAGTTGTTGACAAGTTTGTTACCCAGCACAAGCCCATTAACATTGTACTGAGACTGGGCAAAGCCTGGTGGCTGGCTGTCATGCCCATTGCTTTCATCATCATAGTCTGACTCTTCAATGAGATCACCAGGCATGTGGATGTTGCATCTGATGGGTACATTGTGCAACATACAGCACATTGCAACGAGGCAGACATTCTCTGTTTGATACATGAAGGCATCTGTTCGGTGCAGGCACTGACAGCTTTTATTCAGGATGCAAAAGACCCACTCAATGATAGTGTGGGCATGGTTATAGCACTGCTGTCTCTGATTTCCTGGATTAGGTAGTGGTGTCATCAGCCAAAGGCGGATGGGGGTATCCAGTATCACCTGGGGAGTGCAAAGGTTGGATTGCACTCCCTGTACCTTAAGAGGTAGGGTAGATGGTACAGGAATTTGATCAACATGTGTGTGTTCATGCATTACTTGTATCTACAAGGTGGTGCCTAAACCCCTCATGCATCAATGGTAGACAGGTGACGCCCATTTAACTATCAGGAACCAGTGCAAGTTGTTCATTTGGAGGCCGCTGGTGCATGCATGGTGTTTTCTTTGGATCCAACGAGGGATTCCATGTAGCACAACTGGCTTCAGGTTCTGTGGGACTAGCAGGGGTTCTATATATCCGATGAATGGTTCTGCATTTCGTCCATTACATGCCTGGAATAAAAGGTCAGGTCTTCTGGCCTGTGCTTGGAAAATTGCATGCCTGAAAGAATGATGCTGATGAGATACCCTGAACATCTGTATGCTAGACGCGGCAGCTCGATTTGACGGCCTAGTCACATATCCCATTGTGACAGACAGTGCCAAGGCCACAAGTGGCATGACGGGAATTTCTAGTGGTATAATTGACTTGCATGGCAGAGAGTTAAGGTCAATTTGAGGGCACTGCATTGCATTCCCTGTGAAAGTACTTGAAATGTGCCCTACCAGATATCCAGTGGCACAGAGTGAGTCCCCAAACTCCTGGAGCAGGAAGTGTGTAGGTGCCAGAATAGTGTTCGGCAGCTTCTAGTACTGATCCATTGATCAGGCTATAATGCATATCACAAGAGTCAGAAAGCTAGGTGAAATGGTATTGACTAATTGTTTTGTGCCAACATCTGGACACCACCACCCTATAATCATGGCGGATAACACCTATGAGGACGCAGGAGAGGCATGGCTGGGTGATGCCATGCGCCAGGGCAATAGAGTGATGAAAACTGCATGTGGCAAAGAAATTGAGTATTGCGAGGAGCTGCAACAGTGGTGGAATGGTAGTGACTCTGTCCCCGTCAGGCTGTATGTGCCGCTCAATTTCTGCCAGGAGGATTCAGATGGTGAGCATGTCCAGGAAGTAGGTGGTAAAGTCCTGCTAGTCAGTGAGGTGTTGGTGGAAAAGCCTGAGCCAGTTCATCCTCTGTGGGAAGGGCCCATGAGCGCTCCTACCCCTGTTCCTTTCCTGGCGCTGCTACTGGGAGCTGGCGCATCGGCTAATTGACTGTCTGGAGTGGGGGATGTGCCACCGGCTGATAGCCTGCCTCGGGTGGGTGATGGGGTCCCTGCTGATAGCCTGCATGGGGATGGTGCTGGCATTCAGCCTGATGGGCTGCCTGGGGTGGAGGCTGGGAACCAAGCTGATGGACTGCTGGGGTTGGGGCCGCTGCTGTTGCTGTAACTTAACTGCTACTGCTGGGCCAAGTGTGCCTGAAATAGGATTCTCCTTAGCTGCTGCTTAAGTTGGAGCGACAATAGTTCTCCTTCCATGGTGTGTGTAAAAGGGAGGCTGTTGTACTCGGTGGTTTTTATGTAGTTCCAATCCCCCAATTAGTGGTGCTTTGACTCTGTCCCTTGTTGTGAGGGTTCCATGACCTTTTGTGCAGATTGGTGCCTCCTGTGTGAAGGCCAATTTTTTGCACCTGCTCTGAGCAGGTGTTTTCTGAAGAGTAAAAGCTGATGCAAACACCAGTGAAAAGTTACATTAACATCCCAAGAGGCATAATTTGTCAGCATACATTTAATCCATACAAACATGGTGCTGCCTAAAATCTGCAGTTTACAGTATATGCCTTAACCGTAGGGTAGTTAGGCCTGTGTTTTGTGGTGTAAAGTTAAAGTGCATAAGCGTATAGGACGAGAATGGGGCGGTGGGTACATTCCAGGCGTTAAAAATGTATGCCTTGAATTTACACCTACCTTTCACGTGTCAGGGACATGTAAAATAATTTTGACTGAGTTTGTCATGGTATGAGATTGGGTATAGGGCATTACTTTTGTTGCTTTCCCCTGTATTCCTTTGGCCAGGATAAAGGGACCTTTCAAAGCACTTCAGGATGAACAAAGGGATACAAGTAGGTGGATTCAAAATGGTTTCACTTTATTTTGTAATCCCTGATTTTAGATTGTTTTTAGGTAACTGCCCGTCGAAGCCATGGGCTTTTGACAGAGGTGTTTAGCGCTTTCCATTTAAATGGCTTTACAGGGATTGTTATAACCTCACCTGCCTACTGGCTCACCAATCTTGACAGAACTAATGTGAGCATAATTTTAGGTTTACTATAACACATTTGTAGATGGTTACACACATAGTTAATTGGTTGTAGGTTGCTTTACATTTCTAAAAGGGAACAGGGGAAGAGTAGGAATCGAGGACTACATTCAGCTACATTATTGCCTATATTGGGAACTGCATATTGTTGGATTATACTATGTTTAATGCTCCTATATTTTCTCTGCAAGAGAATACACATAAATCCTGAACAAAAGGATCAAGAGCATTCTTTTTGCCTCTGTTTAGGAGTATAAAAAATCACTATATTTCAAGTGTAGATTATGTTGTTTTAGTAATAAAACTGTATAGGAAAGGTATTGATAACATCTAATGGTAAACAGACTCTCAACAATATTGCCCTCTGATAGTTAAACTGCCAGGTGCTCAGGGATAGTGGTTTCTCTTGCACTTACTTCAGATATACAACTCTCTCCAGAGCTTTGCTTTGGTTACAACACTATTCTCTGCCACAAAACTCTCCAAAGCCTGAGATGGGTATTTTGATGGCTATGCGATGCGGGTTCGATCCTGGCAAGCAGGGTATGATAAAAAGGCCTGACAGCATGTGTCACCCAAATATGCATCCATTATCTGTGTAGCAGTCGGCCCGCTAACGGTAGATGTCCTACACCCAGGGAAAGACATATTTATTTATTTTATTTTTTCATTTGTGACAACACCGAGACCCGAGGGTATCGCAGCATTAAGTACAGCAATACAGTAAAGAAATTAACATACATAGTAGGCAGTGGTAGTAATAGCCAGAGTTACTCAAATTTGGCGAACAACCACGTTTTTAGTAGTTTTTGAAACATAGTGTAGGATTGTCTGTTTCGACTGGATGCTGGTAAGGAGTTCTAAAGAGACAGGGCCAGGACACTGTTGGGCAGAATCCTGTGCAGTTCCCTTGGGGACCACTGCAAGAAGATTAAGACTACAGCAGTAAGCAGTAAACCCAAATGGTAGCAGTCTGTATCACCCAGATTTACCTGGTAGCTGTGGCTGAGCAGTCAGACTTCTCTCAAGAAGAGTAGGGCGGTATACAGAGGATACACAATAGGGCTAAAAACACAGTAGAGCAAGCAAACACTGACCAGAGCTTGGTATCAAAAGTATATAGTTATTTATTTAACACACACTTAAGGAAATACACTAGCATTATAAATCAAAGCAAGTTCAAACAATCAGAAAAGTATCTTAAGGGTATGATGTGGTTCAAGACAGGGATGGTGGTATCAACGATGCAGAAGGAAGAAAAGGAGATGTCCAAGTGTTTGAGGCAGAAAAGGGAACCCATGATGAGGAGCTCTGTTTATTCATCATTCAGGCATAGGATATGGGTGCCTATCCAGTTTTGGATGGTACTATATACTGAGTTGATAGTAACAGAGTCCTGTTAGTGATTGCCTGAGATGGGGATGAGTATTTGCGTTTCATCCGTGAAGTTGGTATAAATGATTTCACTGGAGTCAAGGAGCTCAAAGTGAGGCTTTGTCTAAGTGTTGTATAGGGTGGGCGAGAGGCAAGAGCCTTGCAGTACACCAAGGGGGTCTGGGATAGGTGTCCAGACATTTGGTCGACTGAAAACTGGTCGAAAGACATTTGGTCGACTCAATTTGGTCGAAAACCAAATGGTCGAATTTATTTTTTATTTATATATATATTTTTGGGGTTTTTGTTTTTTAAAAAAAAGGGGTTTTTAGAAAAAAAAGGGGGTTGGGGGTACCCCCCCCCAAAAAAAAGGGGTGAAAATAAAAAAATAAAAAAATTCGACCATTTGGTTTTTGACCAAATTGGTTCGACCATTTGTCTGGTCGACCAATTTTTTTCGACCAATTGTCTGGTAACCGAGACAGCGTCAGCAGTTGAGTCTCCAATGAATACTCTGGTGGTCCGTTCATTGAGAAAAGATTTTATCCAAGCAGTGGCTTCAGGAGGGTAGTGGAAATGAAGTCTGAGCTGCTGCCAAAGAAGGTTATGGTCGACTAAATCAAACGCATCAGAGAGATCTAGTAGGAGGAGGATGGCAAGGTTCCCAGAGTCACGGATCCTGTCCATTTGGATTTTTAAATCCAACAGTGCAGTTTCGATACTGTGCTTTTGACAGAAAGTGGATTGTCTGTTGCGTAGCAGGTGGTGTTATTCCAGGAATTGTTGTACTTGGGTATGGGCAAGATGGTCCAGAATTCTAAGTAAGAAGGGGACAGTAGTGATGGGCCGATAGTTGGTGGAGATGGCAGGGTCAAGGGAAGGTTTCTTAAGAAGTGATGCAATCCAAGCAGATTTGATGTTGGATTGTACAATGCTGGTAGTAAAGAAGGCGTTGGCAAATTCAGTAATGACAGGTGCTAACCTAGGAGCACAAAGCTTGACTAAATGGGCAGGGCAGTGGTCACCTTTGCAATTGGAAGGTTTGAGCGATTGGATAGTGGTGGTCACATGCTCTAATTTGACTTGGCAAGGGTACTTTGGTGGCTAGCAGTGCATTTTTATGATGGATTTATGATTGATTTTGGTCAGTAGTGAATCAATTTTGTCAGAGAGGGCATCTTGTATCATAGTACACTACGCTTTGTCTGTTTGAGTACTAACTATAGGTGGGATGGATGTTTCCAGCTCTCTAAGGATGGAGAGTAATTCTCTAGTAGTAATACTGGCATTGGTAATTATGTCATTGTAAGAGTTATCTTTGCAAGAAATTAAAGCTTTCTTCAACTACTATTTCTACAACTACTATTGAACAATGCAAAAGTGTGTGTGTGTGTGTGTGTTTGTGTCTGTGTGTGCGCCTGTGTGTGTGTGCACCCGTGGGTGGCCTTTATACCTCTGCTTTCTTAGCAAATGTGCTTCAAATGCCTCTCAATTGCAGTCTTGCACTTTTCAACTTCACTTTCATCCTAGAGCGGGGGTCAACAAAAGATGCCAAAAGATATGTTTTCTTTTTGTGTTGTATGAGTGGATCATCATGACAGACTGGCATCCATTATCTCACCAGCTGCTCATTGTCTGACTTGCTTGTTCTTTCATGTTCCATTGCGGTAGGACAGGTTAATTTCCAGTAAGTATATCAACGGAAGTACCTCAATAAGTGACAGAGTTATGGCTATTGCAAAGTGTGGCGTCCTCAAAGAGCTAAGCATACCACTAGCAGCGTACACAATCAGGCACCAAGTTATTGTGAAAAAAGACCCATACAATGCTCGATCTGAAAGCTAACTGCAGTCCCTCAGCACTGATTTGCTCACACAGGCATCGAACCAATGATAGGTTGCATGCCAGCATTAAGAACAGACAGTTTTACCTAGTGACGTGGGAGTTTATGTAGCACCTGCAACATTTCTAAAGCATGACAAGTGCTGTATGACAGGCTGAAATGAGCAGACTTTGTCTGACATGGCTGGCACATTATGGACAGTGAAGTAAGAGCATGTCATCGCAAAGTGGGGAACATGTGCAAAGCATTGAACATGCACTGTGTTCCTCAGCCTTAGTGCAGACATGACATTGGAGCCATTGTCTGGTGCCACAATGCCCATGCTTAGCTGTTGGGGACCTAGCCACTCTCACTTCCAGCAGATGCTTTAATTTATCCCAGATATCTAAGCCTTCATGGCTCACGCCATCAAAGCCTTGCATGCACAAAGTGGCTTGTTTGTGGATGGCATGCTTCTGCTGTCAAGCATTGTGTTGCTCACCTGTCCTCCCATTAGAGGAGAAGTTGACCCGATAGACTGTTAAAGACATGTTGTCAGTGCTTTGGCCACTCGTAGACATATCCATTGTAAAGTGGACTTTCCCACCCTTTGACCTGACCAAATCCCTCTCTGACCAAATAACTACTGTATCCTACAATTCGGGTATAGCCTTACAAAGTAATTATGGCTTGGAATTGCCAACAGGAATTGGGATTTCCCATCAGCTCCCTAAAACCTCTGCTTTCATCAAAGGCATATGGCAGTAGGTCTACTGCCAGCATCATCACAAGTTTGACATTCTTTTTTTTTATTTTTATTTTTTTATTTATTTTTATACGGTTTGTTCAACCTTTAAAAACACAGGACAGGAAAATCGATCAACAGTATCTCCTAGACCTTTTTTAAAGTCCATTGCCCTCGCCACCCTTCTACACCCAATTTCACAAGTTATATGAATCTTGGTGTCCAAGCCGTGTTCACTGCAGAGGTTCATTCGACTCTGGGCACTTGAGTTGGATCCTTCATGTCTAATCTTGTTTTTAAGACCTGTAGCAGCGTTATCAGATTAAACAATATAGTTCGGTTTGAGCCTTCGAAGAACATTTCCCACCATTTTTCCGAGCTCCTTGGGCTAATATTATGAATGATTGGCGAAAAAATCTGTCCTCTTTCTTTCTCAAAACTCGAGCATGACATGATCAAGTGCTTTAGAGATTCTATATCAAGATTGCAGAAGCGGCACCTTTGATCAATATTTGCATACTTAGCCAAGAGCTTAAACGTTCTTTTGTATTTAGTGCGTTTAATCTGAATCTCATGTACAATGCTCTTGCGTGCTGATTTGGCAGATGCGTTAGGTAAGAGTGGCGTTGGTTGAAAGATTTCGCCTCGCCTGGGACTTCGTGCATTAACTTGCACTTTGTTCTTTGATCACAGGTCTTAATCCAATCTAGCCGCCAAATCTTCATCTTTGCTGCATCCGGATTTTCCACTAGCAAAGCAGGAGTGATGTCGTACTCACCTAACAGATCTTGGCACAGCTGATTCCACTTGGCGAGTATTGTATAGTTCTTTGCACTGTCAGGCATATGAACAATTAGAAATTGGGGTGCCGGAGTCCTTAGCACCGTTTTACGATAAAGGCTTAGCAGGTTCCACAGAACTCTTGCATGTATTGAAATTAAGCCAAGCTCGTATCGTATACAAACAGTTGCGACCCCCCTCGGAAGGTGAAGTACACGAGACCAAAAGATGTTTTCTAGTGAGTTCCATAAGTCATTAGAGCAGCCGAAGGCATTTTCCCCTCCGTATATCAGACTCGGGACCACTTTCTGCTGATAAAATAAAATTGCCGGCTTCAGCGAAAATTTGCCATATTTGTTATTAATTAAACATGCTTGGCTTGCTAATTGCCGACATTTACTTTTTACCACTTCTGTCCAAGGTGCATCGTTTCTGCTTGCGCTGATGGTCATACCTAGATATTTCGTACATTTTACTGTCTTGATGCGTTCGTTGTCAATATACCAATGATCTTTCGACCCCTTACCGAGGCCTCCTTGAAGGTTACCCATTATCACATTTTCAGTTTTTAGTCTATTAATTTGCAATCCGTTTGATGTTATGTAGGTATTTATCAGATTCATTTTACGCTGAAGACCTATCGGCGCCTGGTCTATTAAGACAAGATCGTCAGCGTATAACAGGTAGTTGATGGGTACTCCGTGGATTTTTGGGGGGAACAGATTGTTACCACAAAAAATCTCGTTCACATCCGATATAAACAAGTTGAATAATGTTGCTGCCAGGGGGCAGCCCTGCTTCACACCCTTAAGTGTTTTGATTTTTGCAGACAGAGTGCCCTTCAAGTCCAACCGAATTCTAATAGTCGTCTCCGAGTGTAGTTCCTGAATTGCACTCAATAAACTGGGCGGACAGTCCCATTTACTCAGTTTTTCCCACATCCTCTCTCTGTTGATACTATCAAACGCCTGCGAGAGGTCAATCAGAGCCAAATACATTTTTGTATTAGTTCTGAGTGCTTCCATCTTCATCAAGTTTGACATTCAGCAGCCGTACCCTTAGATGGTTAGGATAATATTTCAGGCTGCGCTTAAATGAAGCATTGCCACTGGGCTGGCACATACATTGTTCCCCTGACACTACTTGACTTGCTGCGGGAAGTATACTTTGCTGTGGGTTAGATCAGGGCCAGCATGCTGCTGAGAGTTTGCTGATACTGGGGGTGGGGGCTGCTGCTCTGTGTGTTGTTCCCATTGTTGTGCATGACTTTTCATGGGACACCACCTTTTGGTGCAGTAAGGTGGCAAGATAAAGGTTCTGATTTTGAACAAAGAAATTCAATACAGAAGTTATACTGTGGCCCCACAGTACTGGGAGCAGTTGCCATTATCTGTTCATCATAGGCAGGAGGAGAGGAAACAAGGCAAACAGATTCCATAGGTTTCCTTGGTTCTTTTGGTAGCCTAGCTGGTGCTGCCATTGCTTGGTGACACTTTAGGCCTCCCACTATGTGTCGGTAAGAGGGTGTAAACAGGATACATGCTTTGTGGAATATCTACATTCAGAAAGTGTACAGGTGTTGCACTGGCATGCATCATTTAAGAGTTTGCTTGCTGCACCAGCTTTACGTCTGTCTCACGGTGTCCAGTCATTATCAACAACAAAATGTCGAATTACAATAATGTCGAAACAATGTCGAAAACAAAAATGTCGAATTGTTTTTTTTTTAATTTACATGTTTTTTTGGGGTTCCGGTGGTAAAAAAAAGGGGTAAAACATAAAAAAAATTTAAAAAGGGGGGTTGGGGGGGGAACCCCCCCATTTCGAATAAAAATCAACAAAAAAAAAGAAATTCAACATTTTTGTTTTCGACTTTATTTTTTCGACATTATGACTTTCGACATATTTGTATTCGAGATTATGACTATAAACCCTGTCTCACTGCAGTAGCTGGGGTCGGATTCAGTATCCATTTTCTTAGATGTCTCTCCCCATCTGCTCTTGTGATAAGGCGGGCTATAGTGAACTTCTTGATTATGATCACTCTCACCAGATTCATAACCACCATTGACATCATCGGACCGATAGGCGGAAGGAGTGGAAGTGCCAGGCTGAGAATCATTCCGCACCTCAAACATGTTTGACTGACCATGGCCCTACTGACCTGTTGCTGAGAGCTGCAAATCCAAACCCTTCTTATTAAGAACATCCTATTCCAAAACACCGTCATTGGCCCGCTCCTCGCCAAAATAGACTCCTGAAATAATTAGACCTGTAGCCTACTCTCTTGCAACATGGAAGGGTTAGGTATGTTCCCACTTGAGCCAGACTGCGATGTTAGGGAAAGTGTGCTTTGGGTTGACATTAGTGAAGTATTGGACAAAGTCAGGCCAGTGAGAACATTAGAAACATTTCTATTTGTAAGATCAAGTTGTAATAGGCTCCGCCCCAACTATTTACATACCAATTTTACATAAGTCCAGAGACGATTATGTTTAGCCAGTAATATAATAAATTCTAAGGTAATGTATCTGATTGATAAAAAAACTACTTGCCAATTAGAATACAATTAACATATTTATGTTTTTTTTTAGGCAAGGACTTTTTTCGCCAACTATAATTCAGCGCAATATTACAGCAGGAATTGCAATATCTAACAGATCTTCCCAATCCAAAATGGCTGATACGCGATGACATCATCGTGTTTCAGCTACACGATCACGGCATCGCGCAAATATAAATATGGCAGCCATCTTTAATTTACACGTTTATCATGCTGCGAATGCCATAGCAAGAGATTAGAAAATCCCAAAACTCACAGGTAAGCGTCTAACAAACGTTATAATAACCTCTCAGGCTAATGTAAGCAGACATACTATAAGTGTTTATTATCACAAGTAGCCATTACCCTAATCCTCCATTATTCTTGTAGGAACCTTAATCTTATTCAAAGAGGATACTTCAACCTAACGGCACACACTATCCCAATTTCAAACTAAGACCTGCACAGACCTTTCTAACAAAGATAAGTAAGTTAAGGCTGATTACTTTGGCTTTTCACTGGACTTAATTTTACACTGAAATATGCTGTTGCTCAGAGAATTTTCTTACAACTGATATATCCGCTGATTCTAAAGGAGTTATAACATTATGTTACAGATGTAATGTCAGAGTGGTGACAATATCCTCCCGAAGAACTGTTGTTACACTCAGCAGGGAAACCTGTGTCGAGGCTCAAAGGACAATTATTCTTTTATAGCGAAGAGGACTAAAGGACAATCTTCTTAGTTTAATGAACAACCCTCTATGATATACAAATAGAAGCGTCAAGATTATCTCGCTTATTTCTTACTTATTCTTTATCAAAATTGGAGAACACAACAACGCTGAATCAAAGTGTACAAGAAATTTAATTTGATGACCTCTGATGATAAACTACAGAACACTCGGGCAAGGTAGACCTAATTGAATTTATGAACAATCAGAATGCATGTGCTAATGAGAATATGAATGAATTGTGTTACAAATAATCATATAGAAAATGCCCAATATGAATGAATTGTGCTAAGTACATTAAAGCAATCTATCACCTAACAAATAGATTCTAAGATCAAAATAACTATACAATTGGCGCAATCTATTTGATCTCAACTGTTTCATTCAGAGCTCAGCAAGACCCTGCAAGCATTTTTTTCCAGCATGTTCCAAAGACCTTTCTCCTCTTCCCTCAAAGTGTGATAACATATTTTTACAAGAAATTCAAGTACTCGTGCGCATTAGCTATTGCGCTTAAGCAATTTGTATATAAGGGAGCTTTCAGTCAAGCCACTCTAGGACATAATATGCAGGCATTTTGGGAATGGGCCAGGCAGGAAAAAAAGGGAAATATCATGGCTTACTTGGCATTTCATTTACAATGAAATACAGATAATCCTATTTAAAATGTTTGGAAAATATATATATATATATATATATATATATATATATATATATATATATATATATATATATATATATATTCTGTTCAGCACTACTCAATATAACCCCTAAAATTGATACTTATCGTCCTCGCTCTCTGAAAGATTCACAATAACTGCTCAAGAACTCCAGAAGCAAGTTCCCTAAATAGACAGGAATCTGGATGGCTGAACTCCCTTATCTTCATCTCTTGACAGTTCTAAAGGTTTGGCAAATCCCAAATACAATGGAAATTCGGTGGATTTGGTGGTTCGGATGAACTTCTTCTTCCAGGCTTTATCTTAGGCATACTCTTGGCATACTAAAGCAATCTATTCTTTTGACAAAATGATAAATACTCTGTGGTTACATACTGGCGATGATGCTGCCCTCCCTGGATTTTATGAGGCAAAGGGAGAGGTCTCGGTCAAGGTGTCAGTATGTCAAGGTGGAGGATTCTAGAAAGAAATCATGTCCAGGATTCAGGATTTGTCAATTGGAAGGATGCAGACATCCTTCAGAGTAATGAATGTGAGAGGTTAAGTATATTACTTAAAGTAATGGGGATTACCACATAATCGGGGCACTTCTTAGAAAAAACCCTCAATTTTTCCTTGATCCAGAAGAGTAGACTTAAGCTCCAGGTTCCTATGTGCCCGCAAGCCTGACTTATGGGCCTGAACAAATCAAGGCCGTGCTCAGAGGGACTTACCCTGGAAAGAGATGCAAAAGGTGGGGAGCAAGATGTACAGGCTGGTGCCCACCAGGAGGAGGTTCAGACCACCTGGAAACATGGGATGGCTTTGAGGAGGAGGTCTATAGTACAAATAAAGATGACATTTGTCAAGGTAAATATCGGGTGCAGAAGGCTGGTGGAGGAGATTCTGAAACTAGTGACACCGAGAAGTAGGATGGTAGTGAAAATCAGGAAGTTGAGAAATATCTGGAGAACGCAATAAGGTGCTTGGAGAAATGGATGAGGTTGGTGATAGTACAAGAGGAGGGTACATATATGGAAGATAGTTGTGAGAAGTTTAGATCTACTGTTTTCTATGAGGATTATCTTTGTGCCAAGGAAACGGGGATGTGTGGCGTATCCATAACTCCAAAGTACAACCAGGAAACCTAATTGAGAATTTTAGGTGAGTGCTCTAAGAGATCATCAAACAGTTGTGGTCAATGTCTAGTGCAGTGGCTTGCACGTAGATTGTGATCTGTCTACCACCTCAACATATTCCTTGCTCTCTATAACTTAAATGCCTAAACTGTGCTGGGTGTGTGGGATGAACTTGATGAGAAACAGAATGTGCAGCTTTCCTATTCCACTTACACTGATTCTTAAGAATCCTGATTTCTCACCTGCTACTAAAAGAGGATTCTTTAGCAAGCAGGCAGCCTGAGATCGAAATAGATTATGAAACATGTTTAAATTGAGAATGGTACTGTCCTTTGTAAATTGTAAGGCATCATGTGATCTCCTTCAAAAAGGTTATGTAGACGGACAACAAAAGGGGGCAAATATCAACACGCTATGAAAATACCTTAAAACTTGCTGTTCTACATGCCTTACTCTTACCCAATGGCGATTGTAAGTGGTTCTACATGTTGAAATGGGAGGAAGACCTAGCTATCCAAATTCCTGACATGGGCTAGGAGGTGGCCTGGAGCATGAGTCATCCAGCTCCCAATTGTACTTAACATAGGGAGGTAGGGTACAATATCCTCTGGGTGTGGTGCCACATTCCTTGAATGCTCAAACAATTCAACCATCAAAAATTGGCTCTCTGTTGGACCGGCTGTGGCAGGTTGGTTTCTCTTTAGCATATCTGATAGTCTTGTGCCAAAATAGTTATTTTAGAGGAAAGTGTGTGCATTGATGCTTAACCATTTTCTCTGCTTCAACCCTTTGATATGATTGGGCATCCTTAGGCAGGAGGATGAACCACAAAGAAGGGAAGTGAGCAGAACGATAATAAATTACCACTGATAACTAAGCTTGTCATCACTGCATGCGGGGGGAAACCTTAAGCTCCCTCAATTAACATCTGGTATTATAGACTGTGGCAGCCTCTTGCTATGGAACGTCTCACTATGAACACCACAGAGAGATCTACAAAGTTATATGAAAGAACAGTGTTTATTTTGTGATGTACCATGCTTGTAATTCTGTTTAAACATGTCAGTACTTTATGAACAGATACATTTGTCTATCTATACAGTGCCAATAATCCTCTGGTGATTGTTGACATAACATTAGTTCATGAAACATATTATTGATACTTTGGGTAAAGAAAGCAAAGAAAGACATACATTCAACATTTTTATTACAAATGTGTTTCTTCCATAAATCGGTTCAGAAAAAACCTAGATGTATTGCTTGTGTGCCTTAGTTATACATGAGCATCAGTGGTGCGATCAAACTGAGAAAATCAGCCAACGCGTGTTTCATTCAATTCATGAGATTTCTCAAGGCATGAAAATGTTTGTGTTGTGTCTTGCTCTTTTACCCTTTAAAGCATATTTCAACTATTTTCTAAACAAATTATTATGTTAAATGTGGCACTTACGTCTGGAGTTACTATGTTGATTGGTGCCTTGCTACTCCGCAGCATACGTCTAAAGATTAGCCTATACGAGTGCCAGGTCAAACACTTAATTATATACCCTGTTGTCAAAAAGTATATGTATGTTATGGGGAAGATCTTTTTGAATTGGCTCAGGATCCTAAACCTGTTAGGGGGTTTGCCCTAAGTTCATACGGATCCCCTTCTCTATACCTGAAATAAATGTGCTGCGGAAGTGTATTGATTCATCGCAGCTTCATCACATTATTTCCTCAGACTACCTGTCTTAAAATTGAATAATGTTTTACTTTTACTTTAATACATTTATACTGCGCAGCCATAGACCCATGAGTGTGAGTCCCGAGATGCAGGAGAGACGGGAGGGGCATAAGGACGAAGGAGAGCAGAGACTAATTAAAAAGCAGGGTCTTGAACTCTTTTTTGAAGGTGCTCAAAGACGATGGATTTCTTAAGTGAGTTGGCAGAGCATTCAAGAGCATAGGAGCCACACAAAAGAAAGCTCCCACTTGGGCTTTCTTAGTTTTGCATCTAGGCTGAAAGAGGAGATTTTTGATTGTTGGATCGTAGGTTTCTATGACAAGGTTTTTCCCTAATGTGCTTTTGTAGGTATGGGGGCATAATTCCCATACGGCACTTGGCAGGTAATGACCAGAAGTCTAAAGGAGATTCTAGCCTCCACAGGGAGCCAATGAATTGCCCGTCGTGCTTCCGTCACATGGGAGCGAAAGGAGAGACCTGCTACGACTCTCACTGCTCCATTCTGTACCACCTGAAGTCTACTGATTGTTGCTTTGCTGGCCCCCGCCAGTAGGCTACAGCAGTAGTCTAATTTAGAGCCTATTATAGCGCGTGCAATTGTCTCTGTGTTCTGTTGGGAGATGAATGGTCTCAAGTGGGCCAGCAATTTGATGTAATAGGACACAGATGCGACTGTGCTACCCACATAGGCCTTCATGTTTAATGACTGGTGCAGTACTGCTCCCAGGATTTTTACTTTCGGGAGGGTGGGGATTTGAACGTCCCCCAACTGGAAGTGTTTATATGCCGGGTCAGTTTTGGCTGAGATTCCCTCAGAACCCACTACCATCAGATCAGTCTTTCCCCGGTTAAGGGCCAGATTCTTTTGCATCATCCAATACTCGATGATGGAGAATATTCGGTTGAGTTCGATTTCATCCAAATCATGCTGTCCAGTAAGCGGAATGACACATTGCGTGTCGTCGGCATAATTAGAGAAAAGTACCCACTCTTGTGCAAGATGTGCAAAGAAGGGAACCATGAAGATGTTGTAAATGCAAGGTGATAGGCTGGCTCTCTGCAGAACTCCAAAGAGCACCGGTATGGCAGGCGCCATCGCCTCGTTTGCGCAGACCCTACTAATTCTATTGGATAGAAATGAAAGCAGCCATTTGGTGGCGGCCGGGGAGCAATTTGCCACTGACATAAGCCTGTCGGCCAGAATGGTATGATCGACCAAGTCGAATGCCGTGGATTGATCTAAAGAGATGAGTAGCGGGATCTGCTGATTGTCCAGTCTCTTTAGAAGTTGTGACTTAAGATCCAATAAGGAGGTTTCTGTGCCAAAACCTTGTCTGAACCCTGATTGAAGATGGTTAAGGATAGGGTGAAGATTGAGATGTTGGGCTATTTGGGAATATGCAACCCGATCCAGTATTTTAAGCAGAAATTGGGTATTCGTTATTGGCCGGTAACTGGTAGGGACACTCTGATCCAAATTAGGCTTTTTCAACAGTGGTGTTACCCAGGCCTGCTTCATCTCATCCGGGACAATGCCAGCGGCAAAGGATGAGGTGACAAATTTACAAATGGCATGCACCAGTGAGGGAGGGCAGGCTTTGATGATAGTTGATGTGCAAGGATCGCCTGTGCAATTGGTAGCCTTGAGTTTAGTAATAGTCGAGGATAGTTCCTTCTCAGAAATAGGGGTGAAGTCAAAAGTGGGGATGTCCTTATTTCTGATGAATGTTTTGCCATCTCTAAGGATCCCCATGGCGTCAGTAGCAGTCTTTTTGATAGCTATACCTTCACAAATCCCTTCCAGTTTCTTTGTCATGGCGTTCTGGATGTCAAGACACCATTTATCATCTTTGATGATTGTGGATGCTTTGGGTTGAGGAGTTAGCTCCTGCTCTTTTAGGATTTTTAACAATTGCCTCGAGTCGGAAGATGCTTGAGAATTCTGGCATTGTGATGCGACTTCTTAGCTTCTATTATGGCTATTTTGTATTTTTTATATGCCTTGTTATAGTTTTGTAATGCGGAAGGTGTTTGATTCACTTTTCAGACATGGAATAGTTTGAGGGAAGCAGCTTTGAGAGTTTGACGTTCAGTGGAGAACCAAGGATTAGTCCTTTTGGTCTCCTCAGATTTCTTCTTCCTTTTGAGAGGGGCTAGTGTATTAACCACCAAATCTAGAGTGGATTTGAGTTTCTTGGCTATGATGCCAGTAACATCCGTCTCCAGGATCGGCGGAGCCTGTGGTAAGTGCTTCAATTCTTTCCTGAGTCAGGTGTTTAACATTACGTTGTAAAATAGTTTGGGTAATGTGCGATTTGACTTTGGTAAAGTGGGGCACAGTAATAGAAAAGTGTACAAAAGCGTGATCCGACCAGGGACATGGGGCCATCTGCACATCGTGATAAGGTGAGTTGATAATGGATACCCAATCAAGGGTGTTACCCAGAACGTGAGTTGGAACTTGAACCAATTGACTGAAGCCCAGGCCAGTAAAGGATTGAGCAAGTTCAGTCGCTATTGGGTCATCTGCATGGCCCAGCCAATAATTGAAGTTTCCCAACACTATGAAGCAAGCATTGGGATTCAATAGCGGGAGGAGATAACTGGATAGTGTCAGGGTGAAGTTACCTGAGAAGGTGGGCGGGCGATAAATCAGTATAAAGTTAAGCGTAGTTTTAGAGTTCATACTGATTTTTATATTTAGGACTTCAACTCCGTCCATGAGATGCCCCTTTATTTCCCAGGCTGATAAAGAGTTCAGAATAAAGGCTACTCCTCTTCCCCTCCCTACAACTCTATCCTTTCTGAGCATATTGTATCCATCTGGAATAGCTAAGTGCAGAGAGGAGCTGGCGGCGGTGGAGCCCCACGTTTCCGTGATGGCGCAAACATCTAGTTTATGACTGTCAATGTAGTCAGACACCTCATGTGCATGCTTGAGCAATGATCTGGTATTGAGAAGCATGCAGGCAGGTCAGTGAGCCGACAGGGTGGGGAGTGTGGCATGTAAACAAAAAATGTCGTCCATGGGTATGACTAGTTGGGGAGGAGAGCCGTCAGACTCGGCATTAGGTTCCATAGATGACGTGATAACAACGCTCTGTGGTGGAGAACAGTCTGAGGGAAGGGGAGGGGGAGCTTGAATGCACGGCAGGATAGCAATAGCATTGGGTATTAGAGGAGGCAGATTTACTGTGGGAGTAGGAGGTGAGGCGATCTGAAAATGTAGGGAATATGTTTCTTGCCGCTTCAATTGCAGCCAATACTTCCTGTAATCCCATCCTGTGCTGCAGAGGCGCCGACACGTCCGGCCACGGACTGGCACAGACCGGCTAGTCCCCTTCACGCCTGCGCGTTTGCGCGCGGTTTAACAAGAAGTAGGGGCGGGGGCTACCAGAAGCTGATGGGAAGTGTAGTTTACCGAAGGCAGTGCGTGCAGGAAAGGAACTTTCCTGTTTCAAATCGCACTGTATTAACAATACTAATGTAAGGCAATGCGTGCTGTGTCCAAGTTAGCAAAAGCACAGAATGTTTTACTCTAAGTAAAAATACTTATCAGGTTAAAACAAATGACAGTAAATTAACAATAAAACAATGTTATGATCGGCGAACCTGAGTTAAAACAAAACCTCCAATGTGAATAAGTCAATCAGGTGAATAACTTTTTGGGCCTAAACAATATCAGTTGCCGGTTTAAAATAACCAGTAACACAGGGACTGTGACGAGAATGAATGAAGAGGGTTTAATGGGCAGTTCTATGTCTAACATAAATCCAATGTATTTATTTATAAGTCATTGGAGGGAAAATTGAGAGTGGTGGTCAAAGGAGAAGAAAGGTTTGTTGAAAATACTTTTTCTTTCTTACGGCCTAGCCTAAGTATTATTTGTTAATGTGGATTCAAGTGAAATAACTTTTTGGGCCTAAACAATATCAATTGCCTGTTTAAAATAACCATTAACCTGCCACTCCTCTGGGACCTTCTACACACACCCTACATGCGGTTCCCCTCCTAAATAATGCATTGCAGGTGTGTTTGTTTTCCATTTTCCAATACTGCCAGAACCAATGCACTCTGCATACTCATTTCAGCGGTAAGGTTTGTTTTTGCAGTCCTGTGGATTTCCAACCATTCTGAATGAAACAAGACATGTTTGTTTTGGTCTGAATGACCTTTTCAAACTTCTCTGCAATGAGTCGCTAGGAACCAGAGAATGTGTGTGGGCCATGCAATGCCAGCCTGAATGTGTGCATTCAAGCCTAGCAAAGAGATGCCATGTGTTTTGGGAGCTATTTGGAAAATGTATAAAATTTAACTGCACGTTTCTACAAGCCTTTATGATGAGCCTTGTAAGTGAAATTCTGTGCTTGAGGAACAGGCCTTAACTAACTTCTTCAAGGTTTCTAGTAAGGTGTCTGGCTAGACTACAGTGGGCCTCATGGAATGATATTTTACCATGTAACTTCTAGATAGAGGTCTACCATCTTGGCCTAACGTCAACTATTTGAAAGGACTTCCAGTTAAGAACCGAATCTGACTGGGCAACATCACGAAACTCAACCTTTCCACCATAGAATTGCATAGGAGAGGCTGTGTCTAGTGACTCTAGCCCGTTTGTGATAGGTCCTAACACCTACTATAGCAACTTACAATGCATAGTGATTACATGTCTCGAGTCATGTCCAACTTCTGTGGCTGTGGACGGCAAAGTGGACTACATTTATATCCCTTTCCATTGCTCCGAAAGCCACCATTGGTTTGGGCTCCTCTTTCATGTTCACTACAGTATTGCTGCCTGCTACGACCCTCGAAATGTGCATCCACAAATCTGTAAGTAGTACCACACCCCTCAGAGAGTATGGATCGCTGATTTCTGGAACATTTGTTTTCTTCATATACCAATATTTTCCTGATCACTGGACATTTTAGGAAAGTAATATCTATCATTTCAACCTCCTGAATGAGAATGCTTTGAAGAGAATTCTGTTTAGACCGATGGCTTTAGTGCTGGTGTTATTTGTTCCCTCCTGGTGAGTTGAGAAATAGTCTTGATGTTGTGTTCTGGATGTCTTGAAGTTTTTTTAGTGATATATCCTGGCATGCAGAGATACACGCAGTTGCCATAGTCGACTAGTTGATTCTTGATTGAAAAAACCACAGATCTGATGCCAAGGATCCTATGAGGTAAGGGAATACAATGCCATTGTCCGTCTGATCGAGCGAAGATGGTAGCAGCACTTCTTGTTTACTAAGGTGTTGATTTGTGGTGCCAGCATGTGTCCCTTGTCTAAAAAAATCCCAGGTTTCTTAATTGCTTTTGACTTTTGAGGGATGGTATCCATTTCTGTAGGCATTGGGTGAAAGTATAATGATTTCTGTTTTGTCTCGGTTGAGAGTTGTTAGTCATAATTCGTGTACGTGTTCACTTGTTCAAGGCAGTTGGTGAGAATAGCGCTAGTGTCATTGTTAGGGAGAATTCTCAGAAAAGTGCTAATTCCCTTCTACCTTGGAGACCCCCAGCTCTTTTGCTGGACTTTAGGACTTTTTACCTCTCATGTCATTTTAATGTGATTTAATTTCTGTGTTCTTTTTAACTTTGGAATCTGACAAACTCCATAAGCATCATCTTTACATCGTGTCACACAGCACCTTCAGTGCAGTGGGACATGGAAATCTCTTAGATTTCCCCAAGGTTTAAATACCTTCTCTTGGTGAAACTACTGTTTCCAAGAGCAGTGAAGTGAAATTGACTTTACTTACATTTTGTAACTTTCTAGACCCAGCACACACTATCTTACCATAGGGTGCTGGAGGGGTTACTTAGTATCCCCTTTGTCTAGTTTCTCAGGTAACATTTGTATGTTACCCTTTCTACAGTTAATGGCTAGTGGCAGTAGTTTACTTTTTACTACCATTATGGGTTTTACAGCGGGATGTATTCGCAGCCACGGTAAGGCACCCATGGGTGTCCATTTTGTCAAAATGGCCAGTCTTCTTTTTTCACCATTTCTTGTCAGGAAGGTCCTTCTTGAGATTTACTGTGTGCCAAACCAGGTTTGGTCTCTTTGTTCATTTTGTCTTTGGTGGGATTCACGAGTGCCCAAAACTCCCTGTGCTTAATCTCCTTGGTTACAGGAATGCACCCAAAGGTGATTGGCCGGCATGGCCGTCTGGCAAGGACAGCCACCCTGCTGTGTGATTGACCGCTAGGCTGGAATGAATGGGAGAAACCTGCATAAAAGGCAAGGCTTTTTGGCTTGGAAGGCAGAGTCGACCACTGGACGAAGGAATCGGAAGAAGAACTTGGAAGAGACGCCTGCTGCAACTCCTGGACCGTTGGTTTGCCCGGTGAAGCCCTTCTGCTGTGCTGAAGCAACAAACTTGCCTCGACTAGAGAAGCCCTGCAAGGACGACTTCTCCCTTTGAGTTGGTGGGACCAATCCACTCCAAAGTAAGCCTGTCTGGACATCCTCTTGAAGCTGGTTGCATTTCCACTGCTGCGGCTGCTGGAACCAAAGAGCCAGGGAGAGGAACACCAGATTGTGTGCGTTGCCTTTGAGTCGTACCTGAGCGCTAGGAAGATTCTCCAGACTTCCCTGATGCAGGACTGACCAAGCCTGAGCCACCTCAACAGAGTGCTGGAACCCAGAAGCAAGGAAAGTCTGAACTGGTATCAGAGAACCGCAGCGTTGCTATTTGCTGTCAGACGCGAGGAGCTGAAACACAGCTGAATTGAAGTTTGCCCATTGCTGCCACTGACCTTCCCATTGCAGAGCAGGAGTCCCCAGACGTCCTCCCTCTTGTCCCCACAACTGAGGCTCGGGAACAACAGGACCTGCATAGCTGTACAGGAACAGTAGCCAGCTGGAACAATTTCTTCTAACCAGAGGTACTGTAAAGTCTAAGAGAACTTACGTCTTGTTGTGTAGTCTTACTTGCTCTCAGTTGAGACCTGTCTTGGTTACCTTGCACAGTTGCTAAAGCTTTGCCCCTCACACGCCTCTCAGCTTGTGGCACTTCAAGTGTTTTATTTCCTACAAACATTTCTAAAAACTTTGTGCAAGACGTTTTACCTATCTGCAAAGAAGATCTCCAGTCCCCCTTGACCCCCTCCAGTCCCCCTTGACATTGTGCAATTAACATTGGCTGTCCTGTCTCCCTGAGACACTCCTCTTTACCTTGGACTTTGTGCTTTGGAAGGTGTTTAACAGTACTTGCCTGTTTATGAATTATTTGTTAACCTTTGTTTTATTCCCCTATTCTGTCTTTTACACCTAACTCAGTATTGCTCTAAATGTAAAAGTGATAAATCAATGTCCACAGTGCCCTAGCTATTTAAGTCACCTGAGGGTATAGGAAGAGTGTGTGCCATCCCCAATGGGCGTCATCTGATTTAGAGAAACTAAGAGTGTGTTTTGAAGTATATTTAAATGTTACCTGTTTTGCTCCCTTTCTGAAGGCTTATATAACTGACTGTGAAATAAATTAATAATTGATTTATCAAGAAACCTTGAGTGTAAGTGTTTATTTGGGTAACTGTATTTGTGAAACTCTGTGTCACAACATTTGTGTTCACATTGACCCCTCTTGAGATAAGCCGGTTTGCTTGACCACACTACCAACCTATGTAGTTCAAACTTATACCAAAGGTTGGATCCCTATTGCCAGGAGGTCAAGGTTATTGTAGTGCATCCAAAGGGTACTGCATACAATCTTGCCTAACAGTCATTTCTGTTCATTTTGAAGATGATTTGTGTGTCATTCACATAGTTGTAAAAGTTTAACTCATGCAGTTTAATGATTCTCATATGTTGGGGCAGGTACATATTGAAAAGGAGGAGTGAAATGCTTCATCTTTCTGGGTCTCTGCAAGTTATTTTATTTGGGTTGAACCTGGGGAAAGTCAGGTGATTTCTGATCTATCCAAGATGAAAGATCTCACCCGCTGTAGTACTGTGTTGCGTAGGCTCTTTACTACAGTCTCCTTATTAATGATCTGTGGTTGATGGTGTCAGAATCCACTCGCATATCTAGGGGCATGAGGGCGAAGATGATGATAGTCTTCAATGATCTTTTTTTCTTTTTTTTAAATATCTTTATTGGATTTTCAACAAGTAGTGACAAACAAAGGATCATTGATTTGTCAATGCAATATGCATAATCCAAAAAACAACATAATAATAATAATATAACATTCCCAACTCTCCCGCCCCACCCAACTCCCTCCGAGACCTCAGGTGCATCCACTTTATTCTTCTGGAACTCGTGTTGGGCTGGGACTGTCCGTACTGACCGAGGTGCTGTCTTGAGCAGCTGGGTGGAGCAATGGGACTGTTAACGCCACCCAACGGAGTAGTTCATCACTGGAGTCCAGCCTCTGTACTTGAATCGCTGTCTCCCAGGCCGCGGTCTCAGCAGCTATCCATCTTTTGAGGTCACCCCACCAATGGGCCTCGCTTAGGCCTCTGGTGCTTTTCCATCCCATGGCTATGCGTCTTTTCGCTGTGATGTATATCAAGTCTTTGAGTTTATTTAGGGACTTATTCTTACTGTTTCACTTATAGCTTCCCAAAATACAGGCTGCTGGTTCGTGAATTTCCACTTCAATCTCCGCGTTTGCTACCCTCTCCTTCACCTGGGCCCAGAACCTCTGGACCGTCGGGCAGCCCCAGAACATGTGGGTCATTCCCACCCTCGGCTCCTTGCATTTGGGGCATGTCTGGGTTGTGGCTCCTTTGAACCTCAATATGGCGTCAAGTGTAAGGTAGGCCCTGTTGGTACAGTTGGGTGAGTTGGAGACGGGCATTTCTAGAGATTTTATTATGGTAGTGAGTTATTCTCTCCCATGCTTTGTCCTCAAATTCAAGGCCCAATTCCCTCTCCCACCTCTCTTTTCATTTAAGTTTATTCTTGTTCGTGCCCTGCTGTAGGGCTTCGTATAGTCTGGAGGTTGTGTGGCCCCCCTCAGCAGTGTCCAACATCGACTCAATGATATCGTTCTCCATGACTTGGTCGGTGGCCTCTGGCCATCTGTCCTTCATGGCCTGTGTTACTGCTCTGTGAAGCAGAAACTGGCCTGTGGGCAGGCCTGTGGACTCGCTGAGGTCAGTGAATGTCATGAGCTCCTGTTCGTAAGTGAGGTCTCCTAATACTGCCACCCCATAGGGTTCCCACTGGGTGCGTGTTTCCGTGTGTCCCCATGAGAGTTTAGCTATGACTGCTGCAATGGGGATCTGCGGGGGAATACGGGTCTGTAGCCCCCACTGATTTACAGGCCCGCTTCCAGAGCTGGGATCCAAGTCTAACCAGGTATGGGTAATGTCTCAGAGGCCCCTTGTCAACCCATAGTAAGTCTCAGAGTAACAGTCGAGGCAGAGCTGGTTGGAGAAGTCTGGTATCTGAGGTGGTTTCATCTGCCATCCATTGCGTCACATGCCTTAGTTGGCTAGCCAAGTAGTAAAGTTCGAAATTAGGGACCTTCAATCCCCCCCTCTCATAGGGTCTATGGAGATTGTCCAGCGCCACCCTGTGCCTACCTCCCTGCCAAAGGAATCCCCTACAGAGTTTGTTTATGTCTCTGAAAAAGGAGCGAGGGATGTTGAAGGGGACATTGGAAAAGCAATGCAGTAAACGGGGGAGTGCCACCATTTTGAGGAGACCCGCCCGCCCCGCAACAGAGTGGGAGCTTACCCCAAAAATCCATGGACTTTGCAAGGGCATCTTTAGCCCTAACCCATCTTTAGCCCTAACCGTGTTAAGAATGTGTTCGGTGCTAGGGCTATGGTGTATGGTAACGCCCAAGTATCTATACGATGTCACCTGCCATTGAAGGTCTAGAGGGGGCAGGGATCTGTGCTCCTCTCTATACAATGCAGCAAGAGGATGGAGACAAGACTTGTCTTTGTTGATTTGAATGCCCGTGTGTTTGTGGAAACCATCTAAAGTCTCTAAAATGTAGGGCAGGAGATGCTCCGGGTTGTGCAGGTACAGCAGCATGTCGTCTGCGTACATAGAGACAAGGTGTGTCTCCCCATCCAGTTCAATGCCTCTGTCTCTGTACTCCTGACGGAGATATGCGGCTATAGGCTCTGCGGCAATAATATATAGCATAGGGTACAGTGGGCAACCCTGCCGTGTGCCTATGTAGAGGGGCCATTTCTCTGAGTATGTCTTATTGGTGCACACTCTGGCAGTGGGATTGGTGTAGACCAATTGGGTCCACTTAAGGAAGGCGGGTCCGATCCCCTTTCTAACCATGGTGGCATATAAAGAATTCCCATCTCACTGAATCGAAGGCCTTGGTGGCGTCTAGTGACACCACAGCATATTTCTGAGGCCCTCGCTCGGTGCTGCATATTATGTGGTGTAACCTGCGCAAGTTTTCGGTGATAGAGCGCCCTGGCACGTAGCCAGTTTGGTCCTGGTGAACCAATAGGGGGATCGCTCTACGTAATCTATTAGCAAGGAGTGCAGTCAGTATTTTGTTATCTACATTTAACATAGATAGTGGTCTATATGACCCACAGTCCGTCCCATCTTTTCCAGGCTTCAGCAAGGTGATTATTATGGCTTCTCTCATGGAGTCAGGGAGGATACTGCGTTCATAAGCCTCGTTGTATGCCTGTGCTAGCAGTGGGGCAAGGGTCTCCTCATATGACTTATAGAATTCCCCGGGTAGGCCATCCATGCCCGGCGCTTTCCCAGATGGTAAGGATCTAATTATTGCTTTCACCTCGTCGGAGGTGATTGGGTCGTCTAGGGCTTCAGCCATTTGTGAATCTATTTTGGGTAGCTCTATGTTATACAGGACATCCTCTATCTCGGTGTCGGTGGGGGGCAGGGTCTGGGAGTATAGCACGATAGAACTCAGAAAAGACCGAGTTAATCTCTGCCTGGGTGTGCGCTGTGGTGCCATCAGGTCTGAGTATATGGCAAATGGGAGTCCTAGGGGTTTCCCTCTTGTAAAGCCAGTCTAAGAGTTTACCGGGTTTATCTCCCAGCATGTGCATTCTTTTAGTGTGCTTAGCATAACTTAGTTTCCCCAAGGTTTCCCAGTGCGACAGGCAGGTTTGTGGCAGTTTGGTAATTTCCTGTAGATGTTCTAGAGTCAAATCTGTCCCACTCTCCAGCTCCCCCAACTCCCTTTCCGCACTCACCAGGGAATTAGTGATGCACCTCTGGGTGCCCCCCACCGCGGCTATCGTCTCTCCCCTCATGACTACCTTATATGCCTCCCACGCGGTACCGACGCATTCAACACTGTCCAGGTTGTTTTGCCAGTATTCATCGGTACTGTCTTTCATGTGTTCACAAAAGGCTGCATCGAGCAGGGCTTCGGCCCTAGGTCTCCACGTGGGAATTGGGGGTCTGGGCGGGTATACCTCCCAGGTGGCCAACATGGGGGAATGGTCTGACAACACCCCTGGCAAATACTGTGTGTCGCTAAACGTAGCTTGCTGCCCCAGACTGACTAGAATATAGTCCAGCCTAGTGTGGACATTGTGTGGCGGGGAGAAGAAGGAAAATTCTCTTTGCTCAGGGCCCTGTTCCCTCCACAGATCACATAGTGCCAGCTGGCTTATTAACTTAGACAATATTTTGGCTGGAGGGGGATGGGCGGGTGGGTTTGGTATCAGACCTGTCTTTGTGGGGATCTAGGGTGCAATTATGGTCTCCCCCCCTAAATCATGCAATTTACATAAGGACTCAGTCACGAAAACAGCGAGTGGAAGAAAGCGGTGGCATCATGATTAGGAGCATAAGTACTAACCAGGCATAGTTCCTTCCCTTCCATGGTACCTTGCACAAGTGCCATCCTGCCCTCGTCGTCCCTCTTGGTGCTCACCACTCTGAATGAGATGTTCGGGTCGATCCAAATCACGACCCCTCTTGCATAAGAGGAGTAGGAGGATCCGATCAGGGTCCCTCACCATGTCTTGGCTAGCGCCTTCAGTTTTTCCATTGTCAGGTGTGTCTCTTGAAGCATAGCAATTCCAACCTTGCATCGTCGCAAATATGCGTGTATCCGGCGTTGTTTCACAAAGCAGTTCATGCCTCTGACGTTCCACATCATTACTTTTATTTTTTCAGCCATAGGCGCTATGGTGTCCGTTGCTCCTCCTCGGCCTTGGTCGAGGTCCTGTTAATGATGTATCTGTCGTGAAGTTATCCTGAGGTCTCAGTGTTTTTTGTTCAAATTTCCCAATGTGGGTGCTAACTCCCCGTTTCTCCCTCCCATTTAATAAACTTCCCAAACATAGAAATGGTCCAGTGAGGTGACCCTCGTTCTGACTGTCCCGTTTCCGCTCCTTAGGACCAGGCATAGTCTTCGGGTGCCCTACGGGCAGGTAAACGTACCCTGAAAAAGAAACTCCTGGGGGTTGGGGGAGCACTTGCTTCGGCTTTCCGCATAGTAGGATCATATCAGCCGTTTAATAGGCTAGGTCCATCTGCTGATACGAAGTTGTATTAAGAAGAGTTCTCCTGCCGTTTTTGGGAGGCGGTTCGATGCGGCTTCCGCCTTTTGTCTTCGATGTCGGGTAGTTGCTGTCCGTCCATCCAGTCCCGTGCCTGTTCCGGGGTGTCAAACAGGAGGGCCCTGTTGTTGTGTATCACCTTTAGCCTTGAGGGGTATAGAAGCATGTATCGCAATCCTGCTGCTTTCAATCTGGCTTTCGTATGTATGAACTGAGCTCTGCTCATCTGTACTTGGAAGGTGTAATCGGGATAAATCGCAATCTTGGCAGAGTCCCCCTTGATCTGGCCACCTGATCGTGAATACGCCAAAATGACCTCTCGGTCCCTGTAATTCAGTACTTTCGCTATCATAGGCCTAGGTGGACTGCCTGGTGGTGGTTTCTTCGCAAGTGATCTATGAGCCCTCTCTATGGGGAAGCCCTGCGACAGCTTTTCCGTGCCAATCTCCTGCAGCAGGAGGTTCTCCACGTAATTGGTGGGATCCGGGCCTTCGATGCCCTCCGACAGGCCGAGAAGCCGGATATTGTTGCGGCGAGCCCTCCCTTCTGCCTCCTCCGCTCTGTCCTCCAAGTTCTTGACTCTCTGCTGGAGGCCATCCACGTCATGTAGGAGTTGGGTTTTTGCTTCCGTATTTTTGCGTACCTGGGTCTCCAGCGCTTCGGTTCTGCCAGCCAATGAGCGGAGGCCCAGATCTGTGGCCAGGGCGTCGATTTTGTTCACCATTGTTGCTTGGAATGTCTTAATGGCCTCCAGTAGTTGGGTATTGCTGGGTTTGGCCACCGCTACAGTGGGACCGGTTTCCGTCTCAACAGATGCCGTGTCTGAGGCCTCGGGGTTGGGGAGTCCGTTGGCCATGAAAGCGTCTATGGTGGTCTGGAGCTGCTTGGACCTAGCCCCCTTCGGCGTCGATTTGTTCGAGCGCGACATTCCCCTGGTTCCGGCTATGTCTGTGGGCTTCGGGCACTGAAGGCTGTTTCGGCGATGTGCGCTTTCCTTTGTGGCCTCGGGTGAGGCTCGCAGCATCGAGGTGCGGAGGCCTGTGTCGTGCCTATCGTCCACGGTCCCTCGGGTGTCTTGGTGGCCCCTGCAACGCCGCCGATGCCCCGTTTGGCAGCTGTGCCACCAAATCGCTCTTCCTCTTCCTCTCACGAGCGGTTGTGCGGGTTTGTAGTTTTGCGGTCCGTTGGGCTGGCGCTGGGCTCCCTTTGCTCAGTGTGTGAGAGCCGCCATCTTGGCTCCTTTCCGAGCGGTTATCCGCAGGCGGCAAAAACAAGTCTTTCGGTCTTACACCTTCGTGTGTGGAGGGTCCTGGAGTTTCACGCAGGCGCCCGCAACAATCGTGGTGCTTCGCAGGGTCTGTTTAATGTTTCAGAGCCGTAGAAAGCATCTTATAAGTGGCACATCTAGCGGAGCTCGCCGAAGTCGCATCCTCTCTACATGGCGGTTAGCCACGCCCCCAATGATCTTAAAATCAACCCAAATAGATACAAGTACCGATTCAGTTCCCCTAATTGGTATGAAACCTACTTGTGCCTGAGTGGTTTAGTGTAGGCCATCTTGAAAGGTCACGCTACAGTCCCTGTTTCCAGTGGCACATTCATCAGTTTGCGAAAACAGCATGGTGGGCTCTCTTCTGTGATTGTTTTTGTAGATGTCCAGTGGGCATGGGTTTTCTGGGGAGCCTGCTTTGTTACTTTGTTTCCCTTGATTGAACTGATGCTATCACTATGATACTGATTCTGAAAATGCTGTCATCCATGTAGAGAAAAAATAATGTGGCACAATGTGACCCACACAGCCGCAATTGGCCCTTATGTTCCTGAAGGGCAATATTCTGAGGTGTGCTTAAATAAATCTGTGTAAAGATGTAATTAACTGATTGGGAAGGGTGGCGCTAGAAGCCTGTCTTACTAGAGGCAGCCTCATATAATAAGGACTGTGACGAGAATGACTGAAGCAGGGTTAATGGGCAGTTCTATGTCTAACATAAATCCAATGCATTTATAAGTCATTGAAGGGAAAATGGTGGTTTGGCCAACAGTATGCTGTGGTCAGCTTTGCTCAACAGTGAGATTGCAACCACCAACTTGTGGAACATCCAAATATGCAGATAGGACTAATGTTTCCTTCATACCCCCCAAGATACATTAACACATTTATTGGAATAGAAAAGTTTACATAGCATCGAAATCCAGATAATGCAAACATGATATTCAATAGCATTTGTGCAAAATTCCCAGGATCCACACTTGACATCCTGGCAATGCAGAACAGTAGTGTGCCACATATGATGCATAGCATGACCAACAGGAGGACATGGCTGATAGGTAAAAGTTGAAACACAAGCAGGGTATAACTGCTCTGTACTGTCAATGAGCATGCCCCAAATCCAAAATGACCATGGAAATGTGTCTCCCAATTAACCCACATGTGATGCTGCCTATCCATGCAGACACCTGTGCGTAATTCACAAACAGCTGCAGACCATCACTACATTCGAGCACACACAAGGACACGCAATGTCATAGAACATGCGTTTGCAGCGCTGAAGAACAGATAGTGCTGCCTGCACAGTATTGGAGGCACACTCATGTATGCCCCTGGAAGGGTGTGCACCATCATCCTGGTGTGCTGCATTTTACACATCTGTAAAGACTGGTTGGGGGTGTCTGTACTTCCGCTCTCTATATGGTAGAGGAGAGGCACAGCAGGCCCCAGCCAAGATTCTCTATTACGGTAGCAATGGACGAGCAATCAAGGCCTAGCTTCCCAGGAGGTGATGCTGGCTGGTTCTTAAGTACAGTGTAGTCCCCGAACCCCCACAAAGGAAGGTCCACACACTGTATTACTGAAAACACAGTCTTTATATAATTAATATTCAAAGGTATGTACACGATCACAATAACGCACTTTGTACTTGGAAGTCAATAATGATAAATATATACACGTCTAGAGTGGTACCACTAATGTTATCAAATCTCATTAAAGTGCATCAACTGTACGGTTAAAATGTCACACAGATCAATAACGAGTAAACCAGCAATAGAGATAGGCAGGAACGTTAGATGGTTGAAACAATAGGCAGAATGCTGAACCCCTACCACAGGCACAGTTCTGTGTGGAGATCCCCCCCCACCTGGGCAACCTGTAAATAAAGATATATAGCACAAGCCCAGTCCATATATTGTCTGATAGTCTTACTTCTTCCTATTAAGGTTTTTACCCCCCCAATGTACCTGGTGGAGTAGAGTTCTCTGACGATGCACCGACCGATCCTTCTTGAGTGCCTCCCTTTCAGGCGAGAGCCACGGATTGTCGAGAGGTGTCGGGGAACTTGGCGTTCGGTGTCGGGGAATCGATGGCCCTTCTTGAGTGCCCTCCCTTTAAGGCAGGAGTCACGGGTCGTTGAACATCCGACGGTGAAAAGGGTGAACTATGGCAGGGAAGTGGCAGCTTTGTTCCTAGCGGTGCTCGTCGACGACAGAGCGTTGGCGTCCTGCAAGGAAGAGGCGTGCGGGGCACCTCGGTGACAATAGTTCTGGACCGCAAAGAGATGATGAAGAACTGGGGCCCAGCAAGGGCGTCGAGTCGTCAGCGTCTCTGCGGTCTGTAGGTGGCGGGAAACCCACCGGTGGATGCTCCTCGCGCATCGACGGTCGGGCCTTCTCCAGCGGGAGACAAGCGGGTGACGATGCAGACGAGAGCGTCCGATGATCAATGGAAGTTCTTAGGCAAACGGGAGCACGGTGGCTACGGTCGGCGACAGCGGTCGTCGACAGTGGCGGACAACAGTCCGAGTGCTTCTCCTTGGAGTTCCGTAGCAGTCCCGGTATCGGGTCGGCAGCCTGCCGTAGGTCTGTCTACCAGGGAGCGTTGGCAAAGATCAGCTGTGCACGATGGTCCCTCGTAGCTCGGGAAGAGGGTGCCTTACCAGGTCCTCTCTGGGTCAGTCCTTGGAGGCACAACAGCTTTCAGATTGGGAAGGAGAGCAACAGCAATTCTTCTCGTCCAGCAGGGCTTCAAGGTCAAGCGTTAGTTAATCCAGTTACTAGTTGTAGTGGACTTCAGCTTCTGAACACGATTCCTAGCAGTGAGAGGTCCCCAGATATACTGTTGATCTCCCATTCATTCCGCTGGGTCACACTCAAGCATCCAATCACGACTACGGCATTCATGCAGGCAGGCAGCCAATCAGGCACGCGAGGTATTCAGGCCATTCACTTCTCTCCAGACACTCACAACAAGTTATGTGTATTGGGACAAGTACTGAGCCATTCAACACTCCAAGCTGCATTCATACCGGTTCCGGGCAGGGTTTTCTCGGTCATTGTGTCAACCACCAGATACTAGACACCCACAACACAGAATGCATATTCGTCACACACTCTATTCACCCAGGTCCCAACCACAGGAGGTACCCACAACATACATCACTGGGAAGGCTCCAGCTAGTCTGACTGGGCCTTCACACCAACACCATATATGGCACTTCCATCCAACAGCCAGTCAGGGGGAAGGGACAGAGTCAGGGCTTCCCAGGACTTTGGGAAAACAAGGTAATGGGTAATAGAAAGCAAGAGGCCACCGGGGCCATCTTGTTTTCCATCAGGGATCAACTGATCCCAATGGCAGGGCCGGGGTATCCCAAAATGGAGGATACTCCGCGCACCTGTCAAATTCAGCATGGAGCTGCCACCAGCCCATACCCTGCTCTGTGGGCCACCCACAGGTGCCCAAAAACATACACTAGGGGCACAGGGTTGTACCCCCACCCATGGGTGCCATAAGGGTATCCCACGGGTCCGTTCACCAAACCAAAAGAAAGAGAGCTGCACCGCCAGGAGTCCCACATGAACTCCTGCGCGGAAAACACAACAGAACACACGATAAAAAGCAGTAAAGGACAAGGATACGGAGGCCCTGTCCATCCGATGCCTTTCCAGCATCACAGTCGCCCCCCCAGACTGAGGTGGAGGGTGCCTAATCTCCCACGGGATAGACACCCTCATCTAGACGGTCAACATACCTTCTGGAAAGGCCATCTGCATTATCGTGACTCTTCCCTGGTCTGTGCTCTATGGTGAAGTCTAGCCCTTGCAAGCTAATGGACCACCTGAGCCGTTTTGGGTTTTCACCCTTCATCTGCATAAGCCCCTTTAGGGGCTTATGATCTGTTTGGACCTTGAAGGTAGACCCCGTAAGGTAGGGCCTAAAACGCCTAAGGCTCCAAACTATACTAAAACATTCCTTTTCAACAGTAGCCCACCTAAGTTCTCTACCCTTGAGTTGTCTACTGATGAATATGATAGGATGTTCTCTCCCTCTCCCTTTGTCATCTAACTGGGACAAGACAGCTCCAATTCCGGTGTCGCAGGCATCCGTCTGGACGATAAAGGGTCGGCTGTAGTCAGGCGCACACAACACGGGTGCCCGACACAGACTTTCTTTCAAGCCTTTAAAGGCCCTCTGATAGTCTTCCGTCCAATTGACCTTCCTAGGCTGCTTGGGTGAAGTCAGAGCTGTCAGTGGTGCAGCTATGGTTCCATAGTCCGCCATGAAATTGCGATAGTACCCAGTGAGACCCAAAAAGGCTCTCACCTGGGTTTGAGTAGTTTGAGTCTCCCAGTCCTGTACATCCTGTACCTTACTGGGGAGAGGTTAGATTTTACCCCCTCCTACCTCATGACCAAGATACGTGACTTTCCCCTGAGCTATCTGGCACTTGGTGGCCTTGATAGTGAGGTTAGCCCTCTTTAAGGCCTGCAACACTCTACCCAGATGTGTCAAGTGCTTTTCCCAAGTGGAACTGTAGACGTCAATGTCGTCTAAATAAGCCACACAAAAGGCTTCCAGCCCACTGAGAGCATGATTGGCCAATCTCTGGAAGGTGGCAGGGGCATTCTTTAACCCAAAAGGCATGACCCTAAACTGGTAGAGTCCCTCTGGGGTGGAGAACGCCGTCTTTTCCTTGGCATGGTCCGTCACAGCTATTTGCCAATAGCCTGAGGTGAGGTCAAAGGTGCTCACAAATTTGGCAGCACCTATGGTGTCCACGAGCTCATCAGCCGTGGGCAATGGGTGCGCGTCAGTTTTGGTGACGGCATTGACTCCTCGGTAGTCCACACAGAACCTCCAATCCTTGGTACCGGCCTGGGAACTTGCCTTGGGGACAAGGACCACTGGGCTGGACCAGGGACTGGTTGAGGGTTCAATAACACCCAGATCCAACATCTTGGCGACCTCAGCCTGGATGTGGTTCTTAACCGTATCTGACATTCGGTAGCTCCTGCTCTTGACAGGCACGCTGTCACCAGTGTCAATCTCGTGCTTACACCACGGTGTAAGGCCTGGTGTCAGCGAAAACAGAGAGGCATACTGCTAGAGCAAAGTCCTGCAGGCCCTCTGCTGCTCGGTTGTAAAATCTGGAGAGAGCTGCACTCCCTCCACGGAGCCATCCTGAGGGTTGCTATGCAGCAAATCAGGAAGGGGCTCACTCTCATCCTCTTCTTGCTCTGAAGCCAGCAAGAGACATGAGACTTCTGCTCGCCTGTGGAACGGCTTGAGTCTATTAACATGGAATACCTGAGGGGCTACCCCTGGGATTCCCATGTCAACCAGATAATTGACCTCGCCCATCTTGGAGACTATCCGGAAGGGTCCAGTCCATTTATCTGCCAATGCCCGGGGCTTGGTGGGCTCCATCACGAGGACCTCCTGTCCCGGAGTCCAATCCACTTGCGATGCTTTAAGGTCATGCCAGTATTTGTTCAATTCCTGGCTGGCCTTGAGATTCGCTGTTGCTTGTCCCATCATCTGTGTCATCCTCCATTTGAGGCCTAACACATAGTCCCCCACTTGCTTGGCGGGACCGGAAGGGGTGGCTTCCAAGCCTTCTCTGATCAAGGCGAGGGGCCCCCTCACGGGATGTCCAAAGAGCAACTCAAAGGGGCTGAAACCAACACCCTCTTGAGGTACCTCTCGGTAGGCAAACAGCAGGCATGGCAGGAGGAGATCCCATTTCCTCCTTAGGGGCTCTTCCAAAGCACCTAGCATGCCCTTGAGATTTTTATTAAATCTCTCAACCAGACCATTGGTCTGGGGGTGGTAAGAAGTGGAGAACTTGCAGGTTACCCCGCATTCTTTCCACATGGTTTTCATGTAACTAGACATGAAGTTGGATCTTCGGTCAGAGACAACATCTTTGGGGAATCCAACGCGGGTGAAAATGCCCAGGAGGGCCCGGGCAACCACCTTGGCAGTAACAGTCCGAAGGGGTATGGCCTCAGGGTACCTGGTGGCATGATCTACCAAAACCAGGATGAACCGATGTCCACCTGACGTGGGAGGGTCAAGGGGACCGACGATGTCGATGCCCACCCTCTCAAACGGTGTGCCAACCACTGGCAATGGTTGCAGTGGGGCAATGACACTGCCTCCAGTCTTGCCAGACAACTGACAAGTGGGGCAGGTCCTGCAGTGGGACTCCACTTCTACTCCCATCTGGGGCCAGTATAAATGGGCAGAGAGCCTCTGCTTAGTCTTCTTGGTACCAAGATGACCAGCCAAGGGCACCTCATGCGCCAACTGCAGTAGGAAGGGCCTGTAAACCTGGGGTACCACCAACCTCTTGAGGGCACCAGGTTCAGGCTTAGTGGGCTCACTAACAAGGAGCTCACCCTCCCAATAAATCCGGAACGTCCTAGGTACTTCTCCGTGTGCCTGCGACAGGGCCTGTTTCCTCAGACCCTCGAGAGAGGGACACTCTCTCTCTGTCCTTTGCAGAAGTCTGCCCGGGAGGGTCCCCCTTCAGCCAACAAGCATTGCAGATCGGGATGATCCTCCGGGTTGAGAACCTCCCCCACAGGAGAGTCTTCTGGCTCTTCTCCCACAGGAGTTGAGACGGAGTTTACCACTGGACCCAGCCCGTCCGGAGCATGGATCCCAATGGATGCTGTAGGAACAGCAGGAAGAGAAGGGGCTCCCTCCACAGAGGTGGCCTTCTTGCTCTTCCTTCATCGTGCCTTAGACCGTGCCTTCGGCTCGGGTACCTGACTCACAGCCAGACCCGGTGTCACCTGCGACCTAGTGACCGCAGCAGCAGTCATGGGAAGACCATCCGCGATCAATCCCAACTCGACTAGATTGTTACCTAACAGAATGTTAGCAGGGACGTTGTCCTGAACCAGGACAGGAAGCTTTGCTGTCTTGTCTCCAATTACGAGTGTGACTCGGGCTACAGGCGATAATTTGGGAGGCCCACCAGCTAACCTGGTGGTTCTCAGAGGAGCATCTACATAGTCCTTTGGCTTGAGCAGGGTCCTGTCCACCACTGTCATGCTTGCCCCAGTGTCTCTCAAACCAGTAGAAGGCTGGCCATTCAGGAGGACACTTCTCAAAAATCTACGGGTGTTCTGTGGGATAGTCGCCAGTACTTCCGCGTACTGGTCCCAGGCCCCAAGGGACACTAAGGAAATCTCTACGGGAGCACCAAAAGTGATCCTGGTAGAGGAGGGGAGGACGGTGGCCTCCACCTCAGACATGGGGTAAGGGTAGGTCAGGCTGACAGCCTGTACTCCGAGTGCCTTACCTTAAAACTTGGAGTCACCCCTTTTGTGATCCAGAGCCCCACAGTCCCAACAAGTGCCGGGAGTGCGGGGTACGGTACTGGAACCACCGGGAGCCTGCTTTGCAGCAGGTGGACCACTACTCTTATTCCCACCCACAGATGACTTATCCCCTCTAGATTTTTGGGTCTTAGGAGAGGAGGGTTTAGGTTTATTCGACTGTGACTGCTTTTGGGACTCCTCAGCTTTCTGAGAGGCCCCCTTTGCTTTGTCCTTGTCTTTCCCACTGGAATCCTTAGGGGACACCCGGTGGGAGACCCACTTGTCAGCCAACCTAGCCAGCTTAAAGGGATCCAAAATGTTCTGGTCAGCAACATACTGACGCAGCTCCGGTGAACAGGCTTCGGAAAAATGCTCAAAAAACAACAGGTGGGACAATTCAACAAAAGTTTTCACCTTGTAACCATCAATCCACCCTATCATATTCATGTGCGCAGCACTCACCCAGTCAACCCAAGACACATTCTCTCTTTTCTTAAAATCCCTGAACCTTTTAAGGTATTGGATAGGTGTCTTGCCAAACTTGGCAATCAAAGCAGATTTCATATACTCATACTGACCCCGTTCTTCCACACTCAGCTTCAGAATACAGTCATATCCAGTTTGAGGCACTCTGCTTAGCAAACACTTAGCCCAATCTCTTTTGTCAACATCATGAATTGCACAAGCCATTTCAAACGCTTCAATCCATTGGAGGATATCGGAACCCTCCGAAAACACACCAACCAAATCCTTCATAAATTTAGTGGCTGGGGACCTGACACTCTCACTGGAATTCGCTGAAGTCTCCACTCAAGCTTTCTCTAGCTGGATTCTCTGACATTCAGTGTCTTTGTCTTTGAGTTCAAGATCCCTATTCTTGAGTTCCACTTGTTGAGCCAACTCCTCCTCCTTAAGCTCAGCATCTATCTCCAACTTGCAATTTTCAAAGGCCAATAATAACTCAAGCTCCAAGGTATTGCTGGGGTTCGGAACAGAGGCAGCAGTAATGGCGGCATTCCCAGAAACAGATTCAGTAGAAACCCCAGGGGCAGAGTCCTCATTGGTTGCATTCCCCCCCTCATCAAGAGTTTCACCATCGGTCTGGCAGTCCACCAGGGCAGCTATCAGCTCAGCCCTAGACTTATCCACAAAGTCTAACTCCCTGGCTTCACAAGCACTCTGGAGAGCCTCTAAGCTCATCCGAGTCAATTTACCATTCGCAATAGACTCCATTGCTTGTAATGCAGTTATTTTGTACACACCCAAACCTTAATTGAATAAAGTGCGGATATTTTGTAAGTGGCACGGTTATACACTGATTCTTAAAACCATAAGCATCCCACCGCTGCCACCAGTGTAAAGACCGGTCGGGGTGTCTGTACTTCCGCTCTCTATATGGTAGAGGAGAGGCATAGCAGACCCCAGCCAAGATTCTCTATTACGGTAGCAATGGACGAGCAATCAAGGCCTAGCTTCTCAGGAGGTGATGCGGGCTGGTTCTTAAGTACAGTGTAGTCCCCGAACCCCCACAAAGGAATGTCCTCACACTGTATTACTGAAAACAGTCTTTATATAATTAATATTCAAAGGTATGTACACGATCACAATAACGCACTTTGTACTTGGAAGTCAATAATGATAAATATATACATGTCTGGAGTGGTACCACTAATGTTATCAAATCTCATTAAAGTGCATCAACTGTACGGTTAAAATGTCACACAGATCAATAACGAGTAAACCAGAAATAGAGATAGGCAGGAACGTAAGATGGTTGAAACAATAGGCAGAATGCTGACCCCTACCACTAGGCACAGTTCTGTGTGGAGATCCCCCCCACCTGGGCAACCTGTAAATAAAGATATACAGCACAAGCCCAGTCCATATATTGTCTGATAGTCTTACTTCTTCCTATTAAGGTTTTTACCCCCCCCCAATGTACCTGGTGGAGTAGAGTTCTCCGCCGATGCACCGAACGATCCTTCTTGAGTGCCTCCCTTTCAGGCGAGAGCCACGGATTGTCGAGAGGTGTCGGGGAACTTGGCGTTCGGTGTCGGGGAATCGACGGCCCTTCTTGAGTGCCCTCCCTTTAAGGCAGGAGTCACGGGTCATCGAACGTCCGACGGTGAACAGGGTGAACTATGGCAGGGAAGTGGCAGCTTCGTTCCTAGCGGTGCTCGTCGACGATAGAGCGTTGGCGTCCTGCAAGGAAGAGGCGTGCGGGGCACCTCAGTGACAATAGTTCTGGACCGCAAAGAGATGATGAAGAACTGGGGCCCAGCAAGGGCGTCGAGTCATCGGCGTCTCTGCGGTCTGTAGGTGGCGGGAAACCCACCGGTGGATGCTCCTCGGCGCGTCGACGGTCGGGCCTTCTCCAGCGGGAGACAAGCGGGTGACGATGCAGACGAGAGCGTCCGATGATCAATGGAAGTTCTTAGGCAAACGGGAGCACGGCAGCTCCGGTCGGCGACGGCGGTCGTCGACAGTGGTGGACAACAGTCTGAGTGCTTCTCCTTGGAGTTCCGCAGCAGTCCCCGTATCGGGTCGGCAGCCTGTCGTAGGTCTGTCTACCAGGGAGCGTTGGCAAAGATCAGCTGTGCACGATGGTCCCTCGTAGCTCGGGAAGAGGGCGCCTTACCAGGTCCTCTCTGGGTCAGTCCTTGGAGGCACAACAGCTTTCAGATTGGGAAGGAGAGCAACAGCATTTCTTCTCATCCAGCAGGGCTTCAAGGTCAAGCGTCAGCTAATCCAGTTACTCGTCGTAGTGGACTTCAGCTTCTGAACACGATTCCTAGCAGTGAGAGGTCCCCAGATATACTGTTGATCTCCCATTCATTCCGCTGGGTCACACTCAAGCATCCAATCACAACTACGGCATTCATGCAGGCAGGCAGCCAATCAGGCACGCGAGGTATTCAGGCCATTCACTTCTCTCCAGACACTCACAACAAGTTATGTGTATTGGGACAAGTACTGAGCCATTCAACACTCCAAGCTGCATTCATACCGGTTCCGGGCAGGGTTTTCTCGGTCATTGTGTCAACCACCAGATACTAGACACCCACAACACAGAATGCATATTCGTCACACACTCTATTCACCCAGGTCCCAACCACAGGAGGTACCCACAACATACATCACTGGGAAGGCTCCAGCTAGTCTGACTGGGCCTTCACACCAACACCATATATGGCACTTCCATCCAACAGCCAGTCAGGGGGAAGGGACAGAGTCAGGGCTTCCCAGGACTTTGGGAAAACAAGGTAATGGGTAATAGAAAGCAAGAGGCCACCGGGGCCATCTTGTTTTCCATCAGGGATCAACTGATCCCAATGGCAGGGCCGGGGTATCCCAAAATGGAGGATACTCCGCGCACCTGTCAAATTCAGCATGGAGCTGCCACCAGCCCATACCCTGCTCTGTGGGCCACCCACAGGTGCCCAAAAACATACACTAGGGGCACAGGGTTGTACCCCCACCCATGGGTGCCATAAGGGTATCCCACGGGTCCGTTCACCAAACCAAAAGAAAGAGAGCTGCACCGCCAGGAGTCCCACATGAACTCCTGCGCGGAAAACACAACAGAACACACGATAAAAAGCAGTAAAGGACAAGGATACGGAGGCCCTGTCCATCCGATGCCTTTCCAGCATCACAGTCGCCCCCCCAGACTGAGGTGGAGGGTGCCTAATCTCCCACGGGATAGACACCCTCATCTAGACGGTCAACATACCTTCTGGAAAGGCCATCTGCATTATCGTGACTCTTCCCTGGTCTGTGCTCTATGGTGAAGTCTAGCCCTTGCAAGCTAATGGACCACCTGAGCCGTTTTGGGTTTTCACCCTTCATCTGCATAAGCCCCTTTAGGGGCTTATGATCTGTTTGGACCTTGAAGGTAGACCCCGTAAGGTAGGGCCTAAAACGCCTAAGGCTCCAAACTATACTAAAACATTCCTTTTCAACAGTAGCCCACCTAAGTTCTCTACCCTTGAGTTGTCTACTGATGAATATGATAGGATGTTCTCTCCCTCTCCCTTTGTCATCTAACTGGGACAAGACAGCTCCAATTCCGGTGTCGCAGGCATCCGTCTGGACGATAAAGGGTCGGCTGTAGTCAGGCGCACACAACACGGGTGCCCGACACAGACTTTCTTTCAAGCCTTTAAAGGCCCTCTGATAGTCTTCCGTCCAATTGACCTTCCTAGGCTGCTTGGGTGAAGTCAGAGCTGTCAGTGGTGCAGCTATGGTTCCATAGTCCGCCATGAAATTGCGATAGTACCCAGTGAGACCCAAAAAGGCTCTCACCTGGGTTTGAGTAGTTTGAGTCTCCCAGTCCTGTACATCCTGTACCTTACTGGGGAGAGGTTAGATTTTACCCCCTCCTACCTCATGACCAAGATACGTGACTTTCCCCTGAGCTATCTGGCACTTGGTGGCCTTGATAGTGAGGTTAGCCCTCTTTAAGGCCTGCAACACTCTACCCAGATGTGTCAAGTGCTTTTCCCAAGTGGAACTGTAGACGTCAATGTCGTCTAAATAAGCCACACAAAAGGCTTCCAGCCCACTGAGAGCATGATTGACCAATCTCTGGAAGGTGGCAGGGGCATTCTTTAACCCAAAAGGCATGACCCTAAACTGGTAGAGTCCCTCTGGGGTGGAGAACGCCGTCTTTTCCTTGGCATGGTCCGTCACAGCTATTTGCCAATAGCCTGAGGTGAGGTCAAAGGTGCTCACAAATTTGGCAGCACCTATGGTGTCCACGAGCTCATCAGCCGTGGGCAATGGGTGCGCGTCAGTTTTGGTGACGGCATTGACTCCTCGGTAGTCCACACAGAACCTCTAATCCTTGGTACCGGCCTGGGAACTTGCCTTGGGGACAAGGACCACTGGGCTGGACCAGGGACTGGTTGAGGGTTCAATAACACCCAGATCCAACATCTTGGCGACCTCAGCCTGGATGTGGTTCTTAACCGTATCTGACATTCGGTAGCTCCTGCTCTTGACAGGCACGCTGTCACCAGTGTCAATCTCGTGCTTACACCACGGTGTAAGGCCTGGTGTCAGCGAAAACAGAGAGGCATACTGCTAGAGCAAAGTCCTGCAGGCCCTCTGCTGCTCGGTTGTCAAATCTGGAGAGAGCTGCACTCCCTCCACGGAGCCATCCTGAGGGTTGCTATGCAGCAAATCAGGAAGGGGCTCACTCTCATCCTCTTCTTGCTCTGAAGCCAGCAAGAGACATGAGACTTCTGCTCGCCTGTGGAACGGCTTGAGTCTATTAACATGGAATACCTGAGGGGCTACCCCTGGGATTCCCATGTCAACCAGATAATTGACCTCGCCCATCTTGGAGACTATCCGGAAGGGTCCAGTCCATTTATCTGCCAATGCCCGGGGCTTGGTGGGCTCCATCACGAGGACCTCCTGTCCCGGAGTCCAATCCACTTGCGATGCTTTAAGGTCATGCCAGTATTTGTTCAATTCCTGGCTGGCCTTGAGATTCGCTGTTGCTTGTCCCATCATCTGTGTCATCCTCCATTTGAGGCCTAACACATAGTCCCCCACTTGCTTGGCGGGACCGGAAGGGGTGGCTTCCAAGCCTTCTCTGATCAAGGCGAGGGGCCCCCTCACGGGATGTCCAAAGAGCAACTCAAAGGGGCTGAAACCAACACCCTCTTGAGGTACCTCTCGGTAGGCAAACAGCAGGCATGGCAGGAGGAGATCCCATTTCCTCCTTAGGGGCTCTTCCAAAGCACCTAGCATGCCCTTGAGATTTTTATTAAATCTCTCAACCAGACCATTGGTCTGGGGGTGGTAAGAAGTGGAGAACTTGCAGGTTACCCCGCATTCTTTCCACATGGTTTTCATGTAACTAGACATGAAGTTGGATCTTCGGTCAGAGACAACATCTTTGGGGAATCCAACGCGGGTGAAAATGCCCAGGAGGGCCCGGGCAACCACCTTGGCAGTAACAGTCCAAAGGGGTATGGCCTCAGGGTACCTGGTGGCATGATCTACCAAAACCAGGATGAACCGATGTCCACCTGACGTGGGAGGGTCAAGGGGACCGACGATGTCGATGCCCACCCTCTCAAACGGTGTGCCAACCACTGGCAATGGTTGCAGTGGGGCAATGACACTGCCTCCAGTCTTGCCAGACAACTGACAAGTGGGGCAGGTCCTGCAGTGGGACTCCACTTCTACTCCCATCTGGGGCCAGTATAAATGGGCAGAGAGCCTCTGCTTAGTCTTCTTGGTACCAAGATGACCAGCCAAGGGCACCTCATGCGCCAACTGCAGTAGGAAGGGCCTGTAAACCTGGGGTACCACCAACCTCTTGAGGGCACCAGGTTCAGGCTTAGTGGGCTCACTAACAAGGAGCTCACCCTCCCAATAAATCCGGAACGTCCTAGGTACTTCTCCGTGTGCCTGCGACAGGGCCTGTTTCCTCAGACCCTCGAGAGAGGGACACTCTCTCTCTGTCCTTTGCAGAAGTCTGCCCGGGAGGGTCCCCCTTCAGCCAACAAGCATTGCAGATCGGGATGATCCTCCGGGTTGAGAACCTCCCCCACAGGAGAGTCTTCTGGCTCTTCTCCCACAGGAGTTGAGACGGGGTTTACCACTGGACCCAGCCCGTCCGGAGCATGGATCCCAATGGATGCTGTAGGAACAGCAGGAAGAGAAGGGGCTCCCTCCACAGAGGTGGCCTTCTTGCTCTTCCTTCATCGTGCCTTAGACCGTGCCTTCGGCTCGGGTACCTGACTCACAGCCAGACCCGGTGTCACCTGCGACCTAGTGACCGCAGCAGCAGTCATGGGAAGACCATCCGCGATCAATCCCAACTCGACTAGATTGTTACCTAACAGAATGTTAGCAGGGACGTTGTCCTGAACCAGGACAGGAAGCTTTGCTGTCTTGTCTCCAATTACGAGTGTGACTCGGGCTACAGGCGATAATTTGGGAGGCCCACCAGCTAACCTGGTGGTTCTCAGAGGAGCATCTACATAGTCCTTTGGCTTGAGCAGGGTCCTGTCCACCACTGTCATGCTTGCCCCAGTGTCTCTCAAACCAGTAGAAGGCTGGCCATTCAGGAGGACACTTCTCAAAAATCTACGGGTGTTCTGTGGGATAGTCGCCAGTACTTCCGCGTACTGGTCCCAGGCCCCAAGGGACACTAAGGAAATCTCTACGGGAGCACCAAAAGTGATCCTGGTAGAGGAGGGGAGGACGGTGGCCTCCACCTCAGACATGGGGTAAGGGTAGGTCAGGCTGACAGCCTGTACTCCGAGTGCCTTACCTTAAAACTTGGAGTCACCCCTTTTGTGATCCAGAGCCCCACAGTCCCAACAAGTGCCGGGAGTGCGGGGTACGGTACTGGAACCACCGGGAGCCTGCTTTGCAGCAGGTGGACCACTACTCTTATTCCCACCCACAGATGACTTATCCCCTCTAGATTTTTGGGTCTTAGGAGAGGAGGGTTTAGGTTTATTCGACTGTGACTGCTTTTGGGACTCCTCAGCTTTCTGAGAGGCCCCCTTTGCTTTGTCCTTGTCTTTCCCACTGGAATCCTTAGGGGACACCCGGTGGGAGACCCACTTGTCAGCCAACCTAGCCAGCTTAAAGGGATCCAAAATGTTCTGGTCAGCAACATACTGACGCAGCTCCGGTGAACAGGCTTCGGAAAAATGCTCAAAAAACAACAGGTGGGACAATTCAACAAAAGTTTTCACCTTGTAACCATCAATCCACCCTATCATATTCATGTGCGCAGCACTCACCCAGTCAACCCAAGACACATTCTCTCTTTTCTTAAAATCCCTGAACCTTTTAAGGTATTGGATAGGTGTCTTGCCAAACTTGGCAATCAAAGCAGATTTCATATACTCATACTGACCCCGTTCTTCCACACTCAGCTTCAGAATACAGTCATATCCAGTTTGAGGCACTCTGCTTAGCAAACACTTAGCCCAATCTCTTTTGTCAACATCATGAATTGCACAAGCCATTTCAAACGCTTCAATCCATTGGAGGATATCGGAACCCTCCGAAAACACACCAACCAAATCCTTCATAAATTTAGTGGCTGGGGACCTGACACTCTCACTGGAATTCGCTGAAGTCTCCACTCAAGCTTTCTCTAGCTGGATTCTCTGACATTCAGTGTCTTTGTCTTTGAGTTCAAGATCCCTATTCTTGAGTTCCACTTGTTGAGCCAACTCCTCCTCCTTAAGCTCAGCATCTATCTCCAACTTGCAATTTTCAAAGGCCAATAATAACTCAAGCTCCAAGGTATTGCTGGGGTTCGGAACAGAGGCAGCAGTAATGGCGGCATTCCCAGAAACAGATTCAGTAGAAACCCCAGGGGCAGAGTCCTCATTGGTTGCATTCCCCCCCTCATCAAGAGTTTCACCATCGGTCTGGCAGTCCACCAGGGCAGCTATCAGCTCAGCCCTAGACTTATCCACAAAGTCTAACTCCCTGGCTTCACAAGCACTCTGGAGAGCCTCTAAGCTCATCCGAGTCAATTTACCATTCGCAATAGACTCCATTGCTTGTAATGCAGTTATTTTGTACACACCCAAACCTTAATGGAATAAAGTGCGGATATTTTGTAAGTGGCACGGTTATACACTGATTCTTAAAACCATAAGCATCCCACCGCTGCCACCAGTGTAAAGACCGGTCGGGGTGTCTGTACTTCCGCTCTCTATATGGTAGAGGAGAGGCACAGCAGACCCCAGCCAAGATTCTCTATTACGGTAGCAATGGACGAGCAATCAAGGCCTAGCTTCTCAGGAGGTGATGCGGGCTGGTTCTTAAGTACAGTGTAGTCCCCGAACCCCCACAAAGGAATGTCCACACACTGTATTACTGAAAACAGTCTTTATATAATTAATATTCAAAGGTATGTACACGATCACAATAACGCACTTTGTACTTGGAAGTCAATAATGATAAATATATACATGTCTGGAGTGGTACCACTAATGTTATCAAATCTCATTAAAGTGCATCAACTGTACGGTTAAAATGTCACACAGATCAATAACGAGTAAACCAGAAATAGAGATAGGCAGGAACGTAAGATGGTTGAAACAATAGGCAGAATGCTGACCCCTACCACTAGGCACAGTTCTGTGTGGAGATCCCCCCCACCTGGGCAACCTGTAAATAAAGATATACAGCACAAGCCCAGTCCATATATTGTCTGATAGTCTTACTTCTTCCTATTAAGGTTTTTACCCCCCCCCAATGTACCTGGTGGAGTAGAGTTCTCCGCCGATGCACCGAACGATCCTTCTTGAGTGCCTCCCTTTCAGGCGAGAGCCACGGATTGTCGAGAGGTGTCGGGGAACTTGGCGTTCGGTGTCGGGGAATCGACGGCCCTTCTTGAGTGCCCTCCCTTTAAGGCAGGAGTCACGGGTCATCGAACGTCCGACGGTGAACAGGGTGAACTATGGCAGGGAAGTGGCAGCTTCGTTCCTAGCGGTGCTCGTCGACGATAGAGCGTTGGCGTCCTGCAAGGAAGAGGCGTGCGGGGCACCTCAGTGACAATAGTTCTGGACCGCAAAGAGATGATGAAGAACTGGGGCCCAGCAAGGGCGTCGAGTCATCGGCGTCTCTGCGGTCTGTAGGTGGCGGGAAACCCACCGGTGGATGCTCCTCGGCGCGTCGACGGTCGGGCCTTCTCCAGCGGGAGACAAGCGGGTGACGATGCAGACGAGAGCGTCCGATGATCAATGGAAGTTCTTAGGCAAACGGGAGCACGGCAGCTCCGGTCGGCGACGGCGGTCGTCGACAGTGGTGGACAACAGTCTGAGTGCTTCTCCTTGGAGTTCCGCAGCAGTCCCCGTATCGGGTCGGCAGCCTGTCGTAGGTCTGTCTACCAGGGAGCGTTGGCAAAGATCAGCTGTGCACGATGGTCCCTCGTAGCTCGGGAAGAGGGCGCCTTACCAGGTCCTCTCTGGGTCAGTCCTTGGAGGCACAACAGCTTTCAGATTGGGAAGGAGAGCAACAGCATTTCTTCTCATCCAGCAGGGCTTCAAGGTCAAGCGTCAGCTAATCCAGTTACTCGTCGTAGTGGACTTCAGCTTCTGAACACGATTCCTAGCAGTGAGAGGTCCCCAGATATACTGTTGATCTCCCATTCATTCCACTGGGTCACACTCAAGCATCCAATCACGACTACGGGCATTCATGCAGGCAGGCAGCCAATCAGGCACACGAGGTATTCAGGCCATTCACTTCTCTCCAGACACTCACAACAAGTTATGTGTATTGGGACAAGTACCGAGCCATTCAACACTCCAAGCTGCATTCATACCGGTTTCGGGCAGGGTTGTCTCGGTCATTGTGTCAACCACCAGATACTAGACACCCACAACACAGAATGCATATTCGTCACACACTCTATTCACCTAGGTCGCACCCACAGGAGGTACCCACAACATACATCACCGGGAAGGCTCCAGCTAGTCTGACTGGGCCTTCACAACAACACCATATATGGCACTTCCATCCAACAGCCAGTCAGGGGGAAGGGACAGAGTCAGGGCTTCCCAGGACTTTGGGAAAACAAGGTAATGGGTAATAGAAAGCAAGAGGCCACCAGGGCCATTTTGTTTTCCATCAGGGATCAACTGATCCCAATGGCAGGGCCGGGGTATCCCAAAATGGAGGATACTCTGCGCACTTGGCAAATTCAGCATGGAGCTGCCACCAGCCCATACCCTGCTCTGTGTGCCACCCAAAGGTGCCCAAAAACATACACTAGGGGCACAGTGTTGTACCCCCACCCATGGGTGCCATAAGGGTATCCCACGGGTCCGTTCACCAAATCAAAAGAAAGAAAGCTGCACCGCCAGGAGTCCCACATGAACTCCTGCGTGGAAAACACGACAGAACACACGATAAAAAGCAGTAAAGGACAAGCATACGGAGGCCCTGTCCCTCCGATGCCTTTCCAGCATCACAACAACATTGCAAAGCACAGGGGTGTGCCATGGCCATTGGATGCAGACAGTGAGGATGTAGCATCTGACAGTGGAGAGCCAGCAGAGGATGGCACACTGACACATGCGGATGAAAACAAAGCCATGCAACAGGCACTGATACGTGATTACTTCTAGAGGTATGTTGTAAGAGGATTCAATTCAGCACTACAGCTAAGTTAACGCCTAGTCTAGAATACTGAATGAAAACCCTTATTGATATATCTTTAGGTCCAGTTCATGCGTTCCGGATGACTACCCCTATATAACACCCCTCTCTTGGAATCCCCCTGACCCCACTGAGCCAAGAAGTAGTTCTGTTTTGCAAGTTTAAAAGGTTTATTTGATAATTTAAAATATATATATAGATCACACTTTATTATAATTAATAATTGAATAGCACACTTAATCTGATATGATAAAGATCAACAACGGAGAATCTGGCACTAGCACACTTCTTTATAATTACTAAGGAGTTGAGATGAAATGAATAAGGTAGCACACTGGTAAATAGGTACAAAAGTATAATGTGGTAGAAAATGCTTTATAGGGTTCAAGGAAATGCAAGGTTGAATGAATGAAATGCAGTATAGAAAATACTCAATATGATTTCAACAAAACAATGTAATCACTTTTCTCTGGCTATTCACTCCCCCCCTCTTTATGCAATGCAAGGGAATGGGAGGAAAGCACGCAGTTCTCAAAAATGCAATCAATGTAATCAGTTCAATCCCCCCCAAGCTTAGACAACAGAAGTTTAAAACACAGATAGGAGTTTTGAAAACACAGGCCCAAATGCTTTGATATGTGCTAGCAATGGATGAGAAATATGCTGGAAATGCTTTTTAATTCCCTTTCAGAGGTTCAGGGTGAGTGGTATCTAGTTAATATTAGTCCAGGCTCACACTAGCAATGGGCAGGGATAGTTAGCAGGTTAAACAAATTTCTGGCAAATGGAAGGCAAGCAGCAGCAGTTTTTACATGTGAAGAAAATAAAGGTCGTTTTTCAGATTTGAAATTTTAAACGCACACTTTTTCAGCTTTAAAAATGATGGCAGGATAACACAATTGCTAAGCTGCAGTTCTACTTAGGTTAAAATGGATTGAATTATATTATTTTAACTAAGAGATGGGTTCTACACAGTTTTATAGGTACTCACACTATATTCTTGAGTGAAATGGGCCTCGCCATGGATCTGGTCAGGGTTTTGGACTGGGCTCGGGTCTCTCTCTGGGCACAGCACTGCTTTCTCTCTGGGTACAGCACTGCTTTCTCCCTCTGGTCTGGTCTCTAGTTCTGGATAGATTGAAGTCTCTAGTTTGGCTCTCTGGAGGTTTGATGGAGGTAAAGTCTGGATCTCTGGATGTTGTATGGTCCGGCAGAGCGCGTTGCAGCAAATGGAATTGAAGGTCCCTATCTGTCCTGTCTGTCTGCTTTTATGTGTTTAGAATGTGGGTGTGTTCTAGCATCACTGACCCTACCTCTCTCTCAGCTTCTAATTGGTCAAACTTCCATTTATCATTTGATTGGGGAATGAACTGTGAGTCAGAGGGATGTCATTTTATGGCTTGCAGATAGGACACTCCTCTGTCAGATTGCACATATTCTATATTTGATAATAAAAGACATATTTCACAGTTACACAGTTGCTTGAAATTACATATACATGGTGTGGCTGAATTTAGCCATGTCTCTGTCCAAATCTGCTGTTTCTAAGAGCTTGCATTCAGAAATGGCACATATTTCACTTTTTAACTGATTTTTCACTTTCTGACATTGACCCAACTTTACATACATGTGTGCAGGGAGTAGGGACATTAACTGATGAAGTTTCAGATTTTTAACATGCATACATTTAGAGTAATATCCACTTTTCCGCTAAAACCCCCCTGAACATGCCACCGGGTCGAAAAACCTCTTAAAATGTGGGCAGAAAATCACAAGAATTATGGTATCATTTATAAAATTTTCACATGTCTGCTCTATGAATGATCCATCTTTTTCTAAACCATATTCTGGCTACAAAGGGGTGTGGTTTACCCTCAGCACAAGGTTGAATACTGGTTTATCCAGTTCTGCCAAGCCAGCTTGCTCTCACAGGCAGTGCCCCTCCCAGCTCCTGCCAAGAGGAAGCTACATTTTACGACTGCGGTAATAAAAACCTTTGCCTGAGTGAAGAGGGCTTTGTTCACTCTCCTGCAGAGCACAGGTAATTCAATTATCAGATAGATGGCATATCCTTAGTGTGGGCAGCAAAAGGAAGGTTGGCCTGGGAACACAGTGGTGACTCAAGTTTCACTCCTGATGGGGGTAGTTGCCAGGCAGAATTCAGTTCCTTAAGCCAGGTTTCAGATAAAATGTCACTTTTTGTTCCCCAGTTCCTGCATTCAAATAAAACTAAACATTTTTACATATGCAGCTAGAATGCTGATTCTAAGTGCAAAACTATGGCATTTCAACAGTTACAAAGGCATGTGACACCAACATAGGTCACTCATTTAATCTAAACATTTTCGATTTTAGTGTCTTTAATCCAGTGCAACTTAAACTGCTGCAATCCACAGCTCAGCCAGTCTTATTATAAACCTTCAAGTCACTTCAGAATATCACTTTACATTGTATCCACCTCTCAGTAAGTCTTTCTTTGGCATGTTTTGGGTTCATTCATTTTTACACAAAAAAGTAAAATCTGATGTGGTTTTAAAATGCCGGCTTTTGGATAGTGGTGAGTACTGGTACTGCACCCATTTTTGGGATTTAAGAATGAATTCCCCACAATTCTAGGTTGCATTTGGCAATCAGCATTGCCATTCCCAATGGTTTCAGACTACTGTGAGGGTAGTCCAATGGTGGTTTTAGGCAGTGTCCTTCTGTGCCCATAACATCGGCAAAAATGGGTGGCAGCCTATTCTTCCTGCATTTCCCTGTGCATTTTCTGGGAAGCTCTGGCCATCATGATGTTTTCATGTCAGTACTGCACAGTTTTGAGGTAGGGCTCGGATGCATGGGTAAATACATCCCACAAGCCCCCCTCTTGCGATGGCCATTCGGTTTCACTGATGGGACTCGCAAGATCTGGGATGTTTCCTCATCTTCTTCCAATAGATGGCACAGTTCAGCATCTTTTCCTCCATCCGGTACTGATCGATCGGTTCTCCTCGCCAGTCCTGATGGGAGTATTGGGCGGTCCACTGGGCCCATTGGATCTTCGTTCCCGGTCTCCGTATCATCCTCCTTGGCCCGTCTTCAGGTTTTCTTTCTCCTAGGACGACAAAGGAAGAGCGGCAATACCTACTCATAGACTTTTTCCACCACTGTTGAGATGGTGGGACAGCATATGCCTTTCATCATGACGAAACATTACATTCTTATTTTGATAAAAAACAGTATAACTAAGAGACAGTTTCATGCAAATCACAATATTTTAGAGACTAGATGTGGTATGTTTTATGATTGGAACAGAATTAGTCTGAGACAGTCCCCGCTAGGATTCCAGAGGATTCCTCCAGTTGTTGCAGAGTGTGCCTGGGGTGGCAACATTTCAACTGGTTTATGTGGACCCACTTGTCTTCCCCCTCTGCCGAACCGCCTTTGGGGATGTGGATTTTGTAGGCCACAGGTGAGATCTTGTCGATGATCTCAAAGGGTCCTTTCCATGTAGGCAAAAATTTGCGCTGCTTGGCCTGGTTCCTTTGGAAGTTGTATAGATAGACCCGGTCTCCCACCTGATATTCCTTCCTGGAAGTTTTCAGGTCATAATGGGTCTTCATGCTATCAGCTGATCTTTCTAGATTCCGCTGAGCATAAGCAAAAGCATGTTGGAGGCGTTTCCTTAAATTCTCTACATACTCATGAGTAGTGGAGGCATTTATCAGTGTCTGCTCTTGGGTCCTGTAGAGCAAATGCTGAGGAAGCACCATCTTGCGCCCAGTCATCAGCTCAAATGGTGACATTTTGGTTGCAGATGAAGGGGTAGATCTGATAGCCATTAGGACCAGAGGTAATCGGATATCCCAACTTGGCCCAGAATCTGCCACAAACTTCTTTAATATGCTCACAATTGTCCGGTTATATCTCTCTACTGCCCCAGAAGAAGCTGGTTGATAAGCAATATGCAACTTCCTTTTGACCCCCAGTATCTCCCACATCTTTGTCATTACTTCACTGGTGAAGTGGCTACCTCTGTCTGACTCAATCCTTTGAGGTAGACCAAAACGGGAAAAGATGTGGTTAATCATCAAGGCAGCTGCAGTTTCTGCCTTGCAATTTGGGGCTGGGAGACATTCCACCCACTTGGTAAACAAGCATGTGACGGTCAACATGTACTTATTCCCCCTAGCCGAGCGAACCACGGGGCCTACAAAGTCGATTTGTAAATCTGACCATGGCATTGTCATTGTCATTCCCCTCTTTTGTAAAGGCGCCCGGTGTGTGAGGGATGTCGGCTGAAATTGTGCACACACAAGACAACCCTTCAAATATTGGTTGAGGTCCTGGCCCATGTGTGGCCAGTATGCAACCTCTCTTAAGATTTCCAGTGTTGTGTGAAACCCCCTATGACCGGCGGTGGCCGCATCATGGGCGTGACTTAACATCAGGCTTCGGAATGAGGTAGGAACCACCCACTGATCGTGGCCAGCTTTGGATTTCCTTACCAACAAACCGTCTTGGATTCGGAACATTTTTGGACATTTCATCAACACTCTTAGGTCCTCTTTCCCAATGTAATCGGTATCCGTCAGGGGAAAGTTCTCAGGGTCCTCAAGGTGCTGGTAAAATTTACCAATTATTGGATCCCCCTTCTGAGCGGTAATCAAATCAGCATCAGGGGTCTCCTTACTCCATTGTGCAATTGAAAGGTCGTTGTGAGCATTTGTCTGGGACCTAGTGATGGCAGTGACCTGGATTTCCCCCAACAGGGACTCAATCTCAATTAGATCCCCTTGGATGGCCCCGGTTTTGGCCAGCTGATCAGCTAAGTCATTTCCAGTTTTGTCTGGTCCCTCTACTTTGGAATGACCCTTGATCTTCTTCCAATAGATGGTCATCTCATTCGAGGTGACCAGATCATCAATGTTTTGGATCAACTTCCCATGTTTCAAGGGTTTGTTGTTAGCACATAACATGCCTCTGGTTTTCCAATTAACCAGGTGCTCCACGAACCCGTTCCGTACATAATCCGAATCAGTGATTATGACCAGTTCGTGGAGTTGATGCTGGACAGCAGTGAGGATGGCCTGATGCACAGCCATCAATTCTGCCACCTGACTACTTCGGGGACCAATTTTGTATCCAGCGGAGGGTTCTGGGGACTCATTCACCCATGCATTCCCTACGCCAGCCACCAGTTCTTTCTCCCCGTCGTTGTCAACATGGTAAGAGCATCCATCCACATAGACAGTGGGCATTCCCTCACACTTGTCCTCTTCAAAGACTTTGTGTGGGGAATTAAGGTATGCCTCCGTGTTGTCCTTGATTTTTAGACTTTCGTCCTCGAGACAGTTTTCTCTGGCACAATCATGCAAGTCAGCCAGACCTTGCGCGAGGGGACTCTTCTTGTTTTGGCCATATCTGACCTCCACAGGAAAGCCTTGCATTGACAAAATCCAGGAAGTAATTCGGGAATTACTCACATTTCCGGCCAGGATTCTGTCACTTTGGAGATATTGCAGAGGCTGGTGTGGAGTCTCCACTATGATGTGTTCCCCCTGGATAAACGGGCGGTAATTCTTCAATGCCCACACCGTTGCCAGGAGTGCCTTCTCACAATCGTTGAATTTTTCCTCCACAGAGGATAAAGTTTTGCTCGCATAGGAGATTACTTTATTGACCTTGTCATGCTTTTGGTATAATACTGCCATCAAGCACGTATCAGAGAACCCCGTCTCCAGGAAGAACTCCTTGTTTCTGACCGGGTAAGCTAGGCAAGGCGCTTGTGAGAGGCTTCTTTTGAGTTGTTTTACTGCCTCGGATTGTTCTGGACCCCATTCCCACTTGACCCCCCCCTTCAGCAGATGAATCAGGGGTCTGGTGATCTCTGCGTAGCCCTCAATGAACTTTCTGCTGTAATTAGTCAGTCCAAGGAGGCTCCTTAGTTCCCGCAGAGTTGTGGGGTCTTTCAATTTTTGGAGGGCTTCCACTTTCTTTTCCTGGGGACAGAGACCCTGAGGAGTAATCTCATGCCCCAAGAAATTAACACGGGTTCTACACCACTGTGCTTTCTGAAAGGAAAGTTTTGCTCCGGCGGCCCTCAACTGTGTCAGAACATAACGGATCTCCGCTATGTGTTCCTCCACAGATGAACTTTTGATGAGGACATCATCTACATAAGCCAGGTTACCCCTCGCACCCAGGTCGGGCATGGCCTTATGTAGGAAAATGTTGAATTCATTGCCGGAGTTGAGGTATCCGAAGGGAGTCCGGGTCCATGTGTACTGCTGGCCCCCAAAGGTAAAAGCCAGTTTGTATTGGTCCTCCCTGCTGACAGGCACGGTCCAGTATCCATTGGTCAGGTCTATTGCAGTGAATACCTGTGACCCCTGGATCTGGGCCAGCCCTTGGTCAATGTAGGGAAGAGGCCATCGGGAAGTATGGACCCGTTTGTTGAGCTCCCTGAGGTCGGCGCAGAGTCTCCACTGGCCGTTTGGCTTCAATATTCCCAGCACCGGATTATTGAAGGTGCTGTGGACGGGACGGATTATTCCCCGGGACTCAAGGTTCTTAATTATTTCGGTAAGGGACTCCATTGATGCGAGAGGCAAACGATATTGCTTCACAAACACAGGAGTCATGCCAGGGTCCGTGGGGATTGTTGTTGTGTGGATGTCGGTGCAACCACAGTCATATGAGTCTACCGCAAAGAGATCTTGGAAATCCAAGAAAACTTGTTTCAACTTTTGCCTTTGTTCCAGAGTCACACAGGCATCAGCTAGGTTGACTCTCTCTTCCACCATCTGCCTGAAGCCTGGAAAGACTTCTGGTTTGGCTATCTCAGCGGCCTCCTCCAACTGGGTGGAGAAGTCCCTGGTCAGAGTGCTGATTTGGACCGGAGGCTTCAGGTGGGAAAGGCAGCCCTCATGTACCTGGAAAACCACCTCATCCCTCCTGAAGTCACACGTCACATCTTCCTTACCATAGGGGCAGGAAGTGTACACCAGGAAGTTCCCCCCATGCCGGGTAAAAATCCTGTCTGGTGTTGTATTGTCCTCACTGTCACTGTCAACACAGTCCTTGGGGATTGGTCCTAACAGTTCATTTACAAGATCAATGGAGAAATGTCGGTCATCAACCGCCATTCCAATAATGGTGCCTGCGGCTAGAGTAATACTCTTTAAGTCGCTGTTGTCCACCTCTATTGGAATGGTGTCATGTTCTATGTTGACTAATGGTGTTGGGTTTACCCCCAACCCTTGCTGTTGGAGAGAAGCATTTAGATGTATGTAAGCATCAGGGTTTTTCAACTCTTGTCCCCTTTTAACTTTCACTTCCAGGGAGAATTGTCGGGTCCTTTCTGGGATGGTGACTTCCTCTTTAACCTGAATTTCAACTGCATAAGGTAGCAATTGAGCTGACCTAAATGCTTTTTTCTGGATCATCAAAGCCCATGGGATTATCCGCTAATCGGGACCAAGCTTTGAAGTTTATTAGGTCCAAACTAACGGCAAAGCGATTGAGAATGTCACTGCCTAAGTAAAAGGCGGCAGGGACGTCTCGCACGACCCAACAATTATGGACTATGCTCTTGTTGCCAATGGAGATTTTGAGCATACACCTGCTTGGCAGGAGATGTTTGGAATTAGGTGCTTCCAGGTCCATTTCCCATTTGTCTATCAGTTTGAAGGTGGAATGGCTGGATCTTTTGGGAGTTGGCGAAACATGGCTTCGCTGATGAAGCTCTTACCGTTGTCCACACACACTCGAGCGAGAACAGAGTCCTTCCCATCATTTAACTGAACAGGGATGAACAACTGCTCTCCAATTTGCTGAATATCAGCCAGGCTCTGAGCTGATTTCACATCTTTCTGGACTATAGGAGTGGGAGTTTCAGATTGTGGATTGGTATAGAATTTCAGAGTGTTTCCTTCCAGCGTGGAGTACCACTTTAGACTGGAAGGAAGGTTGATTTTCAGAAATAGAGAGGACCCCCCATCACCAGTCTGTTGTCCTACTGCTATTACTGTCACGTCTGGAATTTGGCTATTCTGGAAGTGAAATTCTACTTGGTCAGATTTTTGTTCAACCATGTGGCAGGTGCCGTTTAAACTAACATGGTTGACACTCTGTTTTAATTTTATTGGTCGGCTAGTCTGGGTCCAGAGGACCTTGTTTACACAATCTATTAGGGGTGACAACCTTCTCAGGAGGTCATTCCCTAGTAAACAAGGGGTGCCCTCCGGGGTCACAACTATGACCGGGTGTTTCAACTTGTGTCGCCCGATCTTAATGTCCAAGTCTGCAGTCCCCTCAACGGGAATTTCCTTCCCGTCAAAGTTCTGCAGTTGTCCAGGAAGAGAGGTGAGAGGAATTTGGTAATCCTCTCCCCTTCCTGCATTCAGTTCATCAAAGGCCCTTCTGGACAGAAGGGTAGCTTGAGATCCAGTGTCCACCAGTGCCGAGATTGTACCCTGCCCCTGTACTTGTACCGGGGCATAATATCTTCCCTCCTTCTCCTCAAGGGGGCACAGATAATGTACATTTATGGACAACTGGTGGGCTAACTTTCTGGTTTTGGACATCGCGAGAGAAGAATTTTGGGCAGAATTCTGTGGAGAGCCTTGGGAATCTGAAAGAAAAAGTTGGCAACTGGAGATCAGAGCCATTGTGGGTTCCCCTGGTTCCGGTTCTGGGCCGCCCCCCCCTTTTTGGAGGCAGTCCCCAGGATGGGTTTGAACCAGGGGATTTTCTTGCTGTTGGTTCTGGGATGAGATAGTGGGCGGCGGTAGCTCAGTCTCCACATCTCCCCAGTCTGGATTTGCATCCCTAGGGACCCATTTTTCTTTGGGAGGAGTTCCCCCCTCTCTGAAGGAGAAGATCCTTTCCCCAGGATCCTCTGAGGATCCCTCTCCCTCAAATTGGAAGATCTGTACCTCCTCCTCAAACTGAGTCTGTTTGGGTCTTTTGTTTCTCCTACCCCCCCTCTGCTCCTTAGGAGGCAGACTTTCAGGGGCAAGAGATTTTGTTTCCGGTTCCTGGGTTTCCAGGGGCTGTTTACAAGTGAGGAAGGAAGCTTCCTCCAAGGCTTTACACCCCCCTTCCCTTTGTGCCTCCTCCCTGGGAACCGGTGAGTTATCGGGGTGCTGCCCCCGTCATTGTTCTGGAGCACCAGGTCCAGAGTTGGGTGCGTTCTGCGCCGGCACGCCCATCTGAGGGTTCTGCTGAGCCCTCAGTATGTGACCCAGATCCCGCGCCATGTTTTGAACCTGGCGCTCTAACTGGGAAACCCGCTCAGGCTGATACGGGGCCCTGTTTTCCCCCCTGGGCTGCTCCCGGGGAGGGTAGCTGTCCCTCCTCTGGTAATACCCCGGGTTGGGAAGATTTGGGTACCCCTCCACCCTTGGCCTCCCCTCTCCCGGATTCAGTGGTCTGGGCTCAGGGAATTGGGGAAAGAAGGATGGATGGTTTTGGGGCTGGAAGTCGGGTGGATATCTGGGGAAAAAGTTCTGCCCAGGGTTTGGTAAATTTCTGCCCTCCTGTGGGAAGTTTGGAGGGAAGTTCCCTGGGTTAGGTGCTTGTCTGGATCCCCCCCCTTGGGCTGGAGGAGTCCACACATAACCCAGGATGGGTCGATTTCCCTTGTAACGGGGACTTACATAATCAGGAGAGCGAGGGACCCCATTTGTGGGGCTGCCTCCTTGGCTCCCTGTCTGTGACTGACCCGAGGACCTCCTGGGCCTAGCATTATTAGGTGCAGGCAGGTTTTTAGGCCCCCCCATCTCCAAATCCAAAACGGGGGTGACCTTTACCTCTGCCACCTTGGCAGCAGCAGGGGTGCTGTTGGCTTTGGGGTTTTTCTGGGCATTACTTTTGCTATCTATCGGTTTCTGCACCTCATAGATCCGGGTAGCCTGTTCAATGACCCAGTCTAAAGATCTTTTCTCGTGAAAATCCCTCACGAGCTGGGTCATGATATATTTGGGCAAGGCATGGAAAAACGTATTTATAAATTCCCTGCTATCCGTGCGCACCCTTCTTGTGGTCTGTGCAAAAGCACGCTTTAACTCCTGCACAAATTCTTGTGGGGCCTGATCCTCCCCACATTGCAAATTGTAGGCTGCCTTGCGAGCCTCTTGAGGATTTCTGTGAACAGAAAAATGTTTCAGGATGGCCGCCTTATATGTGGACCATCTTAAATGATTTTGGTCCTCCAGCCCCGCAAAGAAACTGGAGTATTCCGGGGAGAATGTCCACTTTACATATTGAATACAGCTTTGGCTGTCCTTCAAATGGAAAGTCTCCATCATTTGTTCAAACAACTCTAAGTGCTCCCAAACAGAATACTTAGCGTTCTTATGGTAAGGCGTGATGACGCTCCTGATCGCCTTAATCTGCTTTAAAGGATCCTTAAGCAAGGCCCTTTTTGTCTTATTGGCCCTTTTGGTCCGGGTAACCCTGGTCCAATCGTCCTCGGACTCAGAGGCACTGCTCCCAGAGGTTCCCGTCTGTTCTTCCAGGTTTTCCCGGATTCTGCGAGCCTGGGAATGGCTGGCAGAATGTGGGGACCTGGTCTCCTGTGTCCTGCGCAGTTCAGAGGAGTCTTCAGATTCCTCCTTGCTGCCAGGATTTGATGGGTACCCCCTCCACTGACCTAACTGGGCAGAGGTTTTCAGGATGCCCTTAATGGGCCTACTCTCCTGGGGTTCCCCATTGAACTGTACTGTACTTGGGTGCCCATACCCGGATGCCCACCCCTCCATTCCTGAGTGGTACTGGCCTATGAGCCCCATACTCTTAGCTGGATAGTAATCTGCCATCCCTGTGGCCCTGTGCTCATGTGCGCCAGGGGACATGGGGGTGGTAGAGTCCAGGGACTGGGGGAGATGAAGGCCCCTGGTGTTAGGGCTCCTGCGGTTATGGTCAGGAATCTCTCTTTCCCAGCGGACCTCATCTCTATCCGCCCCTGCTCCCTGTTGCAATGCAAGAGCCTGCATTTGTGCTTTCAGTTCCTCTGTTAAGGCCTTACTCGACTCTATCAGTCTCTCCTGCATCGCTACCTGTTGTTGGAGCCTATCATTGTGTTGACAGAGGGCCTCATTTTCCCTCTGTGCTTCCTGGTTGGTCCTGGAGAACTGGGCCAGTCTTTGCTGCAGGAGGGTTACCTCCTGAGCTGTGTCCCTATTGGCCTGCTCCTTTCTTGCTAGAGCATCCTCCACCCTCCTGGTGTGCTCTAGCAAGTTCTGGTGTTCTTTTTGGAGGTCACCCAGTCCCTGGTGGGCCAGGTGATTTTCTTCCATTTTTCTTTTTAAATGGCAGACTTCCTGGCCTAAGGTATCCCTTTCCTGACTAAGAGCCTGCATCTGTGCTGCCAGGTCGTCCCTTTGCCTTTGGAAGGCACCAGCATTCTGGCGCTCCTGATCAAACTCTGCCTGGGTATCCAGGTCTTTCAGAATTAGTTTGTTGCTCTCTGCCTTCACTCTATCTAGGTGGCCTTGCAGGGTGACTACCTGCTCAGCACATACCCTGTCTAAGTCCAGTTGTTGCTCCAGCTTTTTCTGGTTTTGCAGTAGGGAGTCCAAACCTTCTTGGTATTCCTTCTGCAAGGCCAGAAATCTGGTATCCTGTTCTACCTTTTCCTGTTGCAGCACATCCATATCCTCCTTTATTTTAGTGATGTACAGTCTGCTGTCATTTTCTGACTCCTGGCTCCTCTGCAGCCTCTGCTCAGAAGAGACCAGGTCAGATTGGACCTTCTCTAACACCATCTGTTGCCTATTTGCCAGATTTTGGCTTTCAGCACATCTATCCTGCATGTCTCCCATATATAGGTACAGGTATGCTGCTATCCTGGCAATCTTATTGTGTTCCTCTTTGGCTTTAGGAGCCATATATAGTTCACTCAGGGCCACATGTAAGGGACCCTGATCTCTATATATATCTGACCCTGTTTCAGTGACCTGTCGCGTGATGGCCTGCAACCAGGCATCCTGGCCCTGTTCGGTCCATTCACCTCTCACAAATAGCTTATGCAAGAGGTGCTCTCTGGCTATTTTCATGTCTACTAAGGTCGTCATTCTAGAGATTGGTCTCTGTCCTGACTTACAGAAGTTTGTATTTTATTTTTGCAGAACAGAACTTTTCTTGGAGTGTCCCTTTTGAGGAATGCTTCACAGCGTAATGCAGCGTGGTGATCCGACCGGATGTATGTATCCCGTCAGTTAGCACACTGTATTAAGCTGCACAAGTGGTAAATCTAACCCAACGTCTCGGCTCGAGCCCCCAATTTGTAAGAGGATTCAATTCAGCACTACAGCTAAGTTAACGCCTAGTCTAGAATACTGAATGAAAACCCTTATTGATATATCTTTAGGTCCAGTTCATGCGTTCCGGATGACTACCCCTATATAACACCCCTCTCTTGGAATCCCCCTGACCCCACTGAGCCAAGAAGTAGTTCTGTTTTGCAAGTTTAAAAGGTTTATTTGATAATTTAAAATATATATATAGATCACACTTTATAATAATAAATAATTGAATAGCACACTTAATCTGATATGATAAAGATCAACAACGGAGAATCTGGCACTAGCACACTTCTTTATAATTACTAAGGAGTTGAGATGAAATGAATAAGGTAGCACACTGGTAAATAGGTACAAAAGTATAATGTGGTAGAAAATGCTTTGTAGGGTTCAAGGAAATGCAAGGTTGAATGAATGAAATGCAGTATAGAAAATACTCAATATGATTTCAACAAAACAATGTAATCACTTTTCTCTGGCTATTCACTCCCCCCCTCTTTATGCAATGCAAGGGAATGGGAGGAAAGCACGCAGTTCTCAAAAATGCAATCAATGTAATCAGTTCAATCCCCCCCAAGCTTAGACAACAGAAGTTTAAAACACAGATAGGAGTTTTGAAAACACAGGCCCAAATGCTTTGATATGTGCTAGCAATGGATGAGAAATATGCTGGAAATGCTTTTTAATTCCCTTTCAGAGGTTCAGGGTGAGTGGTATCTAGTTAATATTAGTCCAGGCTCACACTAGCAATGGGCAGGGATAGTTAGCAGGTTAAACGAATTTCTGGCAAATGGAAGGCAAGCAGCAGCAGATTTTACATGTGAAGAAATTTGCAAATCGCGGTAAAATTCGCGGATGCGCCGAGCGCTATTACAGAGGAACCACAAGGACTATCCCTATCGTTTTGGGGTCCTAGGAAAGCCTAGGATCTCAGCTTCAAAATGAAAGTTACTGCAAGTCTCTAGCACAAACGGTTGCGGAGATATGAACGATTGAATAAAGGTCGTTTTTCAGATTTGAAATTTTAAACGCACACTTTTTCAGCTTTAAAAATGATGGCAGGATAACACAATTGCTAAGCTGCAGTTCTACTTAGGTTAAAATGGATTGAATTATATTATTTTAACTAAGAGATGGGTTCTACACAGTTTTCTAGGTACTCACACTATATTCTTGAGTGAAATGGGCCTCGCCATGGATCTGGTCAGGGTTTTGGACTGGGCTCGGGTCTCTCTCTGGGCACAGCACTGCTTTCTCTCTGGGTACAGCACTGCTTTCTCCCTCTGGTCTGGTCTCTAGTTCTGGATAGATTGAAGTCTCTAGTTTGGCTCTCTGGAGGTTTGATGGAGGTAAAGTCTGGATCTCTGGATGTTGTATGGTCCGGCAGAGCGCGTTGCAGCAAATGGAATTGAAGGTCCCTATCTGTCCTGTCTGTCTGCTTTTATGTGTTTAGAATGTGGGTGTGTTCTAGCATCACTGACCCTACCTCTCTCTCAGCTTCTAATTGGTCAAACTTCCATTTATCATTTGATTGGGGAATGAACTGTGAGTCAGAGTAATGTCATTTTATGGCTTGCAGATAGGACACTCCTCTGTCAGATTGCACATATTCTATATTTGATAATAAAAGACATATTTCACAGTTACACAGTTGCTTGAAATTACATATACATGGTGTGGCTGAATTTAGCCATGTCTCTGTCCACATCTGCTGTTTCTAAGAGCTTGCATTCAGAAATGGCACATATTTCACTTTTTAACTGATTTTTCACTTTCTGACATTGACCCAACTTTACATACATGTGTGCAGGGAGTAGGGACATTAACTGATGAAGTTTCAGAATTTTAACATGCATACATTTAGAGTAATATCCACTTTTCCGCTAAAACCCCCCTGAACATGCCACCGGGTCGAAAAACCTCTTAAAATGTGGGCAGAAAATCACAAGAATTATGGTATCATTTATAAAATTTTCACATGTCTGCTCTATGAATGATCCATCTTTTTCTAAACCATATTCTGGCTACAAAGGGGTGTGGTTTACCCTCAGCACAAGGTTGAATACTGGTTTATCCAGTTCTGCCAAGCCAGCTTGCTCTCACAGGCAGTGCCCCTCCCAGCTCCTGCCAAGAGGAAGCTACATTTTACGACTGCGGTAATAAAAACCTTTGCCTGAGTGAAGAGGGCTTTGTTCACTCTCCTGCAGAGCACAGGTAATTCAATTATCAGATAGATGGCATATCCTTAGTGTGGGCAGCAAAAGGAAGGTTGGCCTGGGAACACAGTGGTGACTCAAGTTTCACTCCTGATGGGGGTAGTTGCCAGGCAGAATTCAGTTCCTTAAGCCAGGTTTCAGATAAAATGTCACTTTTTGTTCCCCAGTTCCTGCATTCAAATAAAACTAAACATTTTTACATATGCAGCTAGAATGCTGATTCTAAGTGCAAAACTATGGCATTTCAACAGTTACAAAGGCATGTGACACCAACATAGGTCACTCATTTAATCTAAACATTTTCGATTTTAGTGTCTTTAATCCAGTGCAACTTAAACTGCTGCAATCCACAGCTCAGCCAGTCTTATTATAAACCTTCAAGTCACTTCAGAATATCACTTTACATTGTATCCACCTCTCAGTAAGTCTTTCTTTGGCATGTTTTGGGTTCATTCATTTTTACACAAAAAAGTAAAATCTGATGTGGTTTTAAAATGCCGGCTTTTGGATAGTGGTGAGTACTGGTACTGCACCCATTTTTGGGATTTAAGAATGAATTCCCCACAATTCTAGGTTGCATTTGGCAATCAGCATTGCCATTCCCAATGGTTTCAGACTACTGTGAGGGTAGTCCAATGGTGGTTTTAGGCAGTGTCCTTCTGTGCCCATAACATCGGCAAAAATGGGTGGCAGCCTATTCTTCCTGCATTTCCCTGTGCATTTTCTGGGAAGCTCTGGCCATCATGATGTTTTCATGTCAGTACTGCACAGTTTTGAGGTAGGGCTCGGATGCATGGGTAAATACATCCCACAATGTATAGTGGCATAGAAAGCAGCACACACCTGGGACCTTTCCATTCCACAAATCATCACAATAATCTATAAATGTATGGGGCATAACACACATGCATGCAGGGTTGCACTACCACCTATCATGTGCACCACTCAACGTTGCCATCCCAAGGCTCCCACCCAGTAGGTTATGATGTGTGCAGAAATACATTTCATGTGCACATTGACTGCCACATAGAAGGACAAAATGAATTACGGTGGACATGTGCACAAGGTATCAGCACTTACCTCTTGTACTTGCATGTTCCTCTCCAGGAGTGTCATCCATGTACACCCCATGTGGAATAGTGAGGCCAATTGCACTCCACATACTTTGCTTCACATGTCACATCATAGCCTTGTGACTATCGGGCCCAACTGGTAGTATGGGTCCAAGCAGCACACATTTTCCCTTACACATGTGAGCAATGGCAATGTCTCTGTGAACTGTGCAGTGGACTCTCCGCATCTCTTCTTTGCAGGTGGTTCCTGTCCCTCTGGAATGCCTTCTAATGGTGGTGTTGGAGTGGAGCGGCTACATGTACGAGGTATGCTTGCTTCCTGGGGTGACATGCTGGACACATGAGATGTTGACGACTGTGCCTGCTGCAGCTGTAAAATGTTTGAGTGATTGGTCCTGTCTGTAAAACACAGTTGTCAGATGTTCCTGCACTCTATTGGTCGGCTCCATACAACAAACCATATCTAGATGCAAGCCAGGCTGCAGGATACCAACAGCCGACACAGCAGGTGTAAATCCCATCTTTGATGCTGCTAGTCTAGCTATGCTTTGCTCCAGCCTCGTCCTGCTTTATTTGGTATGCACTTGATCCACTCTTGCATTTCAGTGGAGTCAAATGATGGCCGATCTGTGCATGTTGAGAGATTCCTTGAGTGATGACTTAATCTCATTGTGGTATGTGAGGAGCTGGTTGGACTTCTCCAGTTGTTGCCGGATCCTAGACTGGATGTGTAACTGTTTTTTGCCTGTGCCAGACTACGGTCTGGCCGATTGGACTAGGTTGTGTTGGCTTGCAACCAACAGGGCTGTCTGATCCATGGATCGCTGCATCGTTGTGTGAAGTGAGTGTGGCGTGGGGTAGATGTCTGAGGTGGCGTGCTGGACAATCTTCAAACCGGTCATCTGAGTATTCTTTCATGCTCTCTCTCCTGCATGTGCACCTCGGCCAGAAGGTCAGCAGATGCCACCTCTTCCTCCTGCTAAATTGTTGCAACTGTGGCATGGGCACTGAAATATTGGTTGGGTCTGCTGGGGTTGGGCGGGTGGTACCAGTACTGCTACCATGATCCACTATGACTGTGGCTACTGGATCTCGACTGCTGTCACTGGTATGTGTGGTGTCACCAGAGGTGGTGGCAATGTGCCTTGACGTTGCAGCATACTGCTTCTTGCCACTCCTGTGCCATTTGGCAAGCGCAGCTTCATAGCCACTGGACAGCTGTGATGTGTTGCCTGCTTGGGGCAAAGCATACATTCATGGCATCAGCTTGTGGTCAGGCAGTATGTTTGTATCGCTGTGTCTGTTGCTTTGCAAATGCATTTTCAATGGGGGTTGCCAGAAGGTGAGTGGTTGTGCACTTGGCATAGGGATAATGTTGGTAGACATGTGTACAAGTTGCACCTGTATGAGTGTGCATGTATGCGTGTGCATGGATTATTTTTGAATGGCAGGTTGTGTTGGTCTCTACTCACCTGTGTCATGTCCTTCCTCTAGGCCTGTAACACTTTGCACTTCATTCGGTGGCAGTCCATGACATTGTATCTGATCCCCCCCGCTCACCAGTGCTGTCCTTGGCTTCCTCTGCCTTTAATACTTTTTGCGCATGGCACGCTTGCGGTCATTCGACTTCTAGTACATGTCTTCCCTCTCTCGTGACAGAGGACGCTGTATGTACTGCTTTGAACAGTCCAATCCACATGTCCCTCTTCTCACTGCCACTTGAGATGTGCATCTCTGCACCAACGAGTCATGCCTCTACTGGCATAATTGTGTCCACCAGCACCTTCAATTCTGTGTCGATGAAGCGTGGGGTCATTGCAACTGCCATTTCCGATGTTTGGGAATGTGCCTGGTGTTTGGGAATGTACCTGGATGAGCTATGTCAACCTTTTCTCTTCTCCTGCAGGGATTTTGCTGGGGACCTGTAGCAGTGGTTGTGGCAGCGTTGTTTATGCCAGCAGTCTGACCGCTGCCATAAAGGGTTTGACGTTACTTCCACCAGTGGTCAGACTGCTGCCAGAAAGAGTTTGATGTCACTTCTGTCGGCGTTCGGACCACTGCCGGAAAGGGTTTGACGTCACTTCCGCCGGTGGCCAGACCACCACATATACACCACATATTCTGACGGCAGTGGCAGACTTACATCATTCACGTTGGTCTGTCATGTCTGCCATCAAACACGGATCCACCATTGTTGTTTACGCTGTGATACAGCTGCGCCAGTGGAAAGGTCATGCTACAGTGGTGTACTGTCAATCTGAATTGGTGGATGCTGGAAGCATAAGTCCGCAGACTTTTGGCAGATTTAACGCTGCACTCTAAATGAGCTCCTGAGATGGGAACTGGCAAACGGTGGTGCTACTTTCAGTTGTTGCAATGACTGCAGTGGTTGTACCTTTAATTTACTGTGATGAGAGTCTCTCCAGGAGGAGGCGAATGTCACTGATATAAAACCAGGCCAGTCAAGCTGAAAAAGATGTCTGGTATAGTCTAATAACATGTTTGCAATTTGCAATGACTGAAGAATCTGCATACATATTTCCAGCTGACATATGACTGCTATAAAAAATATAGGCTTGGCATGCGTTTATATTACACTTCACATCAGATTCCTCCTAGTGTTTAGGTGCTGTAATGGTTGGTTTTACTCAATGTTTATCGACACGCAGAGGGGTGAATTGCTGAGTCAGCCCTGCCAGGATACGCACTTGCTAAGTGCAGACTGCCCCAGTAGCTGAATGAGTAAGCAACACTATTCCCTGTAATGGTAAAAACAAAATACCAAATTGCTCTTGACACGTGCCTATATACAGCTTTTGCACCCAGTTTGTACACATTTTGAAAGATTCTAACCTTGTTCTATTGTGACTTGTGTAAAAAGATTAGGCAGACGTATCAATGATTTCAGTTTGCCTCTGAATATGAAACGTAGCAGTTTCCAGTGCAACAGAATGTCAAAAAGGCAATCATTATTAGTATCTTGTTTTTATTTATAATTGCACACCAAATGGCTTGCACAAATGTTATGCTCCGCCATTGGCTATGCTTCTCAACATACACAACTTGGGTTATTGCACCATATCACCTGCGCATAACCTGTTAATTGCGTACTACTCCCTTCAAAGTTTCTAGTCAGCCAGTGGTTGGGAATGGCAATCCAGTAGGTTCAAAATTCCAAGATAATTATCAGTCCCGTGGTATAGTTAACAAAATGAGTTTAATATTAGTATTTAAACATCCTGTGCGTCAACAAAATATTGGAGATGCCCTTATGCCAACGTGTTTCGACCCAAAAAATAACATGTTTTTTGAAAGCATTAATCCGAGTAAAATAGTAAAAAAGATGAGACCGTATCACAATCAAAAGAGCAAAACATCAAAAATAGAAAATATTAAGACACTTTAAAAAAAGGAAAGAAATTAAATCCGACAAACCCCCAGTGCCGAGGCATTGTCACAAAGTGCATCCAAAATGTCACAAGTAGTACGCAATTAACAGGCCATGCGCAGGTGATATGGTGCAATAATCCAAGTTGTGTATTCTTTTGTGGGCTGTGGGGGGCAGCCGCCATGTACACTTCACAGCGGCAGACCACCTAACACTGACTAGACCCTGGCGCAGCAAAACGGAGGAAACCCCCATACCCTTTTTCCCCGCTTCTCAATATACACACGCAGTTCCACAAAATAGCGAAATGGCATTGTGTGGTGCCTCTTAGGCGCCCCCCTTTTCCCAACAACAAAACCTGCTACCCCCACTGTCCAAAGTCGCATTTTTATTTCTGGTGCTGGCTTCACTTGTACAATTAGGTGGCAAATGTTTCCATGAGCACTACGAGAGGGAGGCCCAACGTGGTGATCATTTAAGAACTCCACAAGCAAACTACGCCGTACATGTAACAGCCCTCCCCCACATTCTGTACAATTTTATCATAGTTGTATTTTTTCTCTCAGCACATGGTAAATAACGAAAGTGACATTTTATTGAGATTTTCGGATAGAAATGGCCTTGGCCTGCATGCATGTACTTTTTGGGAATATCATTTTACTGTACTCTCTTGGGCTTAGCCTGTTTTGTAGTTAGGCACCGTATATTATTTTGCAGGCAAATAACATAATAAACTGTACATTTCATTGCAGTTAAATGGTATCATCAGGGACATACCTGCCGAGCTGTGTGCTGGGAGCGGCCTGTTACGGAAGTGCTTTCGTTAGTGTTGCTTATTATGAGGAGTACTGCCAAGATAAAAACAGGACTGAGTCCCCATAAGATTAAAGGGATACTCTAGTAAAAAAATTTATTTCAAAAATAGATAGGCCACATTAAAAAAAAAATACTAGCATCCTCCGTTTTAAAACTTCCTATGTAAAATTTTGAGCTATTCAAGCTCAAAATTCGAAAAAGCAAGCACAGGGGGGCCGCCATTTTGTGAAATGGAGGCCCTCCTGTGCTGGCTTTTGCGGCACTAATGAAGGAAAAGCCAACCAGCTGTAGTAAACAAAGTCTACCGCTGGGTGGCTTTCCCTTCATTAGTGCCGGGACTCGGAGGACGCGGACCGGAGACCAGAGCAGGAAAGCTGCAGCTGAATCTCGGTAAGTGCTATTTATTTTTTTTACAAAAAATAAGCACTAGCTGCGGTTTTTTTTCTAAGTTTTCCGGGCTGGAGGAGCCCGAAAAACTTAGAAATAAAACCGCAGCTTTAAAAACGTTGTATTTATGTTTGCGGTCGCTTTTGAAGCGACCGCAAACATAAATACAACGTTATTGTGTTGGAAAACGCTGCGGTTTTTCGTTCCAAGTTTCTCAGGCTCCTCCGGCTCGGAGGAGCCTGAGAAACTTGGAACGAAAAACCGCAGCGTTTTCCAACACAACCGCGTGTGTTTCTGCCTGCTGTGGCTATCACTTTGGCTATCACTCCCAGGAGCACCGGAGACCCAAAGTGAAAGCCACAGCTGGCAGAAACACACGCGGTTATGTTTACATGCCGCGTAGTGTTTCTACCTGCAGCTGATTTCCCATTTGGGGCTCTCAGGCTCCCCGTGGGGAGCCCGAGAGACCCAAATGGGAAATGCTACATTGTCTGCCTGAATCTTCTTTTCCATTTGGGGCTCTCGGGCTGAGCCCCAAATGGAAAAGCAGATTCAGGCAGACACAACACGGTTGTTTTCTGCAATGCCGCGTTGTGTCTGCCTGAATCTGCTTTTCCATTTGGGGCTCTCGGGCGCCCCGTGGGGAGCCCGAGAGCCCCAAATGGGAAATGCTACGCTGTCTGCCTGAATCTTCTTTTCCATTTGGGGCTCTCGGGCTCCCCGTGGGATAGCACCTACCGAGATTCAGCTGCAGCTTTCCTGCTCTGGTCTCCGGTCCGCGTCCTCCGAGTCCCGGCACTAATGAAGGGAAAACCACCCAGCGGTAGACTTTGTTTACTACAGCTGGCTGGCTTTTCCTTCATTAGTGCCACAAAAGCCAGCACAGGAGGGCCTCCATTTCACAAAATGGCGGCGCCCTTGTGCTTGCTTTTGAGCTTAAATATCTCAAAATTTTACATAGGAAGTTTTAAAACGGAGGATGCTAGTATATTTTTTTAATGTGGCCTATCTATTTTTGAAATACATTTTTTTACTAGAGTATCCCTTTAAGCCTGGGTGGCGATGTGTTTACACTCCTCACCGCCAGCAGAGAATGCTTATGTTAATATACCCCTCACTGATAAGTTGTTCCTAAATTACTGCAAGCTTCCCACTCACTCCAGCATGATCCGTCAATTCCAGTGGAAGGCAGCCCTGCCCCCCAGGTGGCGTTGCCCCTTTCAGGCACTTTTGGATCTTGGTTCAGCTGTTAAGGTGAAGGAAATCCGTGCCTGGGTGCATGCGTTGCACTGTAACAGGAGCCTTGCACTCGACATGGGGCATGAGAGTTACCTGCTCTGTGCGCCGGGGAGACTTTTCTGTACTTTTCAGTGCAAACTCTGCCTGTCCAGGGAGACTACTTGAATAGCACACACATCATAATAAATTACTCGACAAATATATACATTACTTATAGGAATATGTTAAGTAAAAAGAGTATAATTGCAACGTTGTTGTCCCCCATATTGAATGGAAGACTAGAAATGCCAGCATGCAATTCAGCAGCAGTCTAAAAATGTGTTTTTTGTGAATCTACTTTCAAGACTTAAATACTCACAACAAAATATAATTTTTGAAATGGTACCCTCTTAGTTTTTCAGTGCATAACACATATATGATGTGAGGAAAATGTGACATTCTACAAAAAATAAATTCTTTTTGATGTGTCAATAAGCTCACATGAAAGAAAATAAGAGGGTTTAAAACTTTTTTTCTGTGATTTATTGTAGTTGTCTTGAAAAGAGACATAGCCCTCATTACTTGTTTCCAGGAACAATGCTGTTAATACCAGCATGCCGCAAATACCATTTGCGGCAGCCAGACCACCAGAATTACTGGTATATTCTGTGTCCGAATTACTTGCAAAGATACACAAATGCCAGTGTTACCACCAGAAATATGCTGGAAACAACAATAGCGGCAGCCAAACTGCCGGAATCGCTGGGGCCACTATTTCTGAAGCTGTAATTTGCAGTGCTGGAAATAGCATCATCGCAGGAATGGGAAGCTCTCTGGTGGTCATTTTGAAAAACTCGATCCACTTAAAATCACCCACTTAGTGCTGCCATCCACCCCATCTGAGGCATCAGAAATGCCAGAAATGGAAAAACCAGAGCCACTGAAGTCCGAGCCGTGGTTCACAGAGCCGGAGCTGACTGCCCGAACAGACAATGTGATTGCGAATGCAGAGGCCGTCTTTAGGGCTGGTAATTGTAGGACCAGCCAGAGGAGGAAGACGGCCAAATGGCAGGAGGTGTTCTACAAGGTGACAGCAGTGGGGACCATCCCACGCACACCAAGTGACTGCCAAAAGTGCTGGGACAACTTGCAGCTGAGGGTCTGTAACATCCTGGCCACCCATAGGAGTGAATCTGCTGCCACAGGAGGAGAGACTGTGGTACCCCTGACCCTGATGCCCTGGGAGGAGATGTGCAGCTACATCCTGCATGTGGAGAGCATTGAGGCAGTCGGGGCAGCAGAAGCCGGAGCTGGGACCAAAGGCGATGGTGGTAAGTACAACAAACCCCATGTAAATGCCAATTTATTGTTCAAATAAATGCATCCCCAGGCAGAGAAACACCAAATGGGCAAGGGAACAGTTCCAACATGTCAGCCACAGCAAATGGGACAATCACACACAGGGGTTGCAGACATATGTAGCAACACACAAGCACCATAGCAAAAATGCACTGCCCCACACATGGACACACGACATACACCCATGTGCGCCAAGGTAGAACAGGACAGCAAACATAGGCCCACCGCATACATAACAATAAGCCACCTTGGTAGACTAAAAGTCAATGTGCATTCCCAGCACCCACATGTAGAAGCACACATCGGGGCAAACGGACCAAATAAACAGCATGACAGGAGCGGGACACACACAATGTAGCATGAGTGTAATGCAAGCCAGCAGATGTGACTCCCTGAAGACGAAGTGCATGCTCATCAAACCCCAATAGGTACATCCTCCGACAGCAACATGGCTGGACTGTCATCTGGCTGTGAAGGCAGGAAGTCTGCACCACCATCTCTTGCACCACATGCACCACCACCTCCTGTTGTGATGGCTCCAGCTCAAGCATCACCACCTCCTGTTGTAACGGCTGCACAACCAGCATCACCAATGCCACTACACCGGTCGCCAGTGGCCCCACTGTCCCTCCTTTGCCCTACACCACACCGCCCTATAATGGCACGTACGGTACAGAGGAGGAGGAGCAGGAGGAGGAAAGGAGATGGAGAAGGAGGAGGATGAGAACACCCCTTAAACAACCCCATCGTTCAGCCTGGCCACTTTAGACACCCCCCTCCTCCACCCATGCCCAACATCCAGGACATGTATGTGCAGCTCTGTGCTATGGAGGACCGGCACAGGGCAATTACTTGACTGGCCCAGCAACAGTTCGGTGAGCTGTGGCTCCTGTGGGAGTGTACACAGGCCAGCAGCCGCAGAAGCACATGTGCACAAGGACGTACCTCCGCTGCGGATTTCCACAACACCTGGGCCGTCCAAGAGTCCCATGGCCAAGAGGCAGAGAAAATGACTCTTAGCATCACACTATCATGTTTAACTTTGCGACCGACCTTTGGGCGTTTCGGGTGAGTGGGGAGGGTGGATATGATTAGAGTAAGGGAGGGCTGTGGGTATGGGGTGTGTGGGGTGCATCATCATCCTCTGGCAGAGAAATGTCCAGGTCTGGGGGCAGGGGTATGTTGCATCTGACGCAGATAATATGCAATATTACACAGACCAGGACTATCTGCCCCACCTTTTCTAGCTTGTACTTGAGTGCACCCCTAGATCAGTGTAGTCATCTGAAGCATGCCTTCAAGATCCCAAACGTCCACTCGATGGTCGCCCTGGTCCTCACATGCACCCTGTTGTATGCCATTCCCTCCTGCGTCTGGGGATCCCTCAGAGGGGACATCAGTCAAAGAAGGAGCAGGTAACCTGATAGGATATAAGTCATTTATAAGGCGCCTGTACACAAGTGTTTCTAGGAGTGACAAGACAAGGAAGTGTAGAAAGAGGGAGGACAAAACAAACGATCTTACTAGGCCTTGTGTCATTCAGATCATGCAAGAGGGAGGAAAGAGGAGAAGTGCCAGGGGGTGCAGTGGGTGTGCGGTGGAAAGACGTGGTACGTGCTGCCAGGGTGGTGGTAAGTGCAGCGAGGTAGGGGAATGTAGGGTTGCAAATACCATCCCTGAGTGGGCCGAAGGCGCAGAGACAGAGCAAGGGGCCACTGGTCACAGGTCGTGCAGAAGCCTGGTGCCTGTGAGGTTGAGTGGGTGGAAAGGTAACCAGTTAGCACAGCAGACAGGAGCAACAGCAGGGACACGTCACCTGCAAAGGGTAAGGCCTCATGGTTAGCCCTATCTTGCATGTAGCCGAACTGTGTAAATTAGCCATATTTGACACTTATCCTGTATGTGTAGTTTAGCCACCTCATGCATCTGGTCTAATAGTATAGCTGAGCCTTAGGCTCCCTGCTGTGCCCTGAGACGGACACTGTAACATCTGGATCATGCTCGGTTCTGGTCCCTGAGATGAATTGTTGGGGGCAGGAAATGTTCCACACTTAAATGGATTGTTTGAGGGTGGCGGGCGGGGGGGGGAGGAGAGTGTCACACTTTGATGAATTGCTGGTGGTAGGAAATGTATTGCCACTAACTGACCATACTAAAATATCACCATTTTGCATACGCAACCTCAAACTCTGAACAAAACACAGCCATGCCTCTACCGCAGCACTAACTGTACGCACTTCACAACACCCGACATGAAAACAAACCATACACAATCATGCATCAACACCACATGACAGCTACCAACCAAAAAACACCCCAACGGTCAGTGACCATTGTGGCTCCTCGCCCTCCCTGTGCTTCCTCTCGCTTCCGCTCCTTCTCTCTTCTTGCTCCACTTGCATGGAATTCTCTTCCCCGGGCATCTGACAGTCACATGGATTTGTTCAAAACTAAACTAAAAGCCTACCTCCCTGCCTCCATGTTACCCTCTTAAGTTACCTCTCATCTGCCTGCTCGCTAACATTTTTCTCCTCACCTATAACCTGCCTCGGTCCTTCACTTCCTCTGCTTCCACTCTAGCATTTCACCCATCATGGCCACATCCCGAGCACAGCTGGCCGTACCGCTTATCTTCACTTAAAAATGTCCAATGTTCATTGTCCATGATCTGTGTATGTTCACTTATATATTGTCCACAGTCACAGTTATGTTCCTTTGTTCAGGTGGTCAGGGGAGGGCCATCACGCTTGGATCCTGATCCTGGGGCGGACAAGCGAGGGAGGATCATCTGGGCAAGGGGCCATTGTGGATCGCGGAAGGAACGCCCTCGAGCGAGACGTGGTATGCCCTTTTCTGTGATACACCCCTACCTGACAACCCCTCTGTCTTAATGGGATATTTCCACCACAGTCCCATCATACCCCAGTATTTCCCTTTAAGAAAAGGCGGGAGAAAACATAGTTATCCACAACAACCCATCTGCTCCTCCCTTTCTGACAATAACCTTCCCTCCTCTTCAGTCGAACACTATAAACCCCATAATCCCTATTGTTTTGTTGACAAACCATTTTATAAATATCCAACTGGTTTTCTCCTAACAACTACAACTCACTACATTTCCCAGAATCCCCTTCATTCAACCTCTCTTTCAAGTGGTATTACCCACATTTTTCGTTTACAATTGTTCGAATGAACAATTGACCGAATTTAAAGGGTCACAATTGACCTTTTCACAATTGACCGTATATATATTTCTGAGGCTTGTGGAATCTGCTTAGATCACATGCTGTGCATAGGCCGACATCTAGTGGAAGCTGCGGAGTATTGCAGTTTGTTTTTCGAAACTCGAAAATGGGCGTCGACACAGGGCGTGCCAGTAATACTATCTCTAGTGTGACGTCCACTGTACCCAAGATCCCTCACGCGTCTAGGATCCTCAGATTGTTTTTTTCCGCCATACTGGTCGGAAGCATTTTGCGGAGTCCCCTGGCCTTAGCCATACTTTTGCTAGAATTTAAAATAATAATCTATTGACATCCTTCCCCACCCCAACGTCGAACTTCGACACTCGACGCCGGCAGGAGAAGAAATCGACCGTCGGCTGCTGCACGACGGATTTGGGCCTCGGAAGGCCGCTGGCCTCGGCCCGGGCCTGGTAGGCCGCTGGCCTCGGCCCTGCAAGTAGGGAGAGTGGGGGGTGGTACATACTCTACACTCTTGGTATATAGGTACACCTTATACATTTCCTACACCTAACAGCCCGCTGCCTCAAGGTGCGTATGGAGGGTACCCCTTTTCAATTCTGCCCCAAGTGCAATCGCAAATACCCTTGGGTCGACAGGCACGCCACGTGCAATCTCTGCTTGCCGAGGGACCACCCTGAAGCGAACTGCAGAGCGTGTAGTAGGTTTAAATCTAAGACACTTAAGGACCGTTCGATGAAGCGTTGGGCCCACCACGCCAGGCAGGCGGCCATGGCAGCGGAGGGCGCCTTCAGCGATGGCAGCGACGCCGTACTTTCGGACGGCGAGGGCATTACGGCGTCGAAAGACAGCCGAGCGCAGGTCCCCGACCTCGGAAGGTCGTCCGGCAGGGCGGCTATGGGGAAGACCCCCGGCGACACAAGCGCTTCACATACTACACACACTAAACACACTAAGTCCAACCGAGACTCGACGACGTTGAGTTCTCGGAAAGAGGCACAGACAGAACGGTCCAATTCGGTGTCCTCTGGGCGCTCTCGATCAAGATCGCCGCATGACTCCAGGCAATCATCCACTCTTGCCAAGAGTGCCTCGCTCCCTAGGCTAACAGAAGTTCAATCGTCGGAAGACGAAGACGACTTCCACCCCCAGGCCGCGCTCCAGGAGTCGGAGCCCGCAATTAAAGCCAGCGAGGCCCCACGCTCGAAGGACAGGGACACGTCTCCCGATCCTCGACGCCAGGCTTCGAAAAACTCCAGAGCCACTAAGGGACAGGGAAAACATTTTTCTACGCACGGGGAGGGGGAAAAACGGCAGAAGAAACAACCTGTACATTCTTCCACACCTGTGAAACACTCCACCACCCCTAAACAGACAGACACGCCCAGGTCTGCTGATAGGTCCACAACCAGCAAAGCTACTCAAGATAAATCCCATAGACCTGCTGAGAGAGTCATTCCCAGTTCCAAAAAATGGTCCAGTGAAGACATAGATAGGGTCATGTCAAGAATGTCTTCTTTGGCTGATTTTTATGATAAAAATCCAGAACATTTCCTCTCGTATGATCCACAAGGGGCTACACCCTCAGGCTCTACTGATCCTATCCCCCCGAGTAAGAAGGCCCGGTTTGAAACTCCGATGAGGTCTGAACCCTTCGAGGTACAACCTTACGCAGGACCATACTCACGGTATCAAGGAGAGGCTTCCTTTTGTGAAGACCAAGAATTTGGTATGATAGAAGAGCAAGCCGGGACGGGCTACTAAGAGGATGATGAGGACCTGGAAGAAGAAGAGGATGACCCAGAAACATACAGAGTAGATTCCCCGGTAGAGAACGAAGCCCCGGTTACCGACTCCCCGGTCGATAACCAACCCCTCCTAAATGAGGTTCTCGCTCGCGCAGCAGAACATTTCCACATTGACACCCAGGGTGTACAGGAGGAAAGGGACTTCGCAGAAGAGTTAGTGGGAGAAAGGAGGCCTGTTGCCCAGACCATCCCTATCCTTAAATCCATTCAGCAGAGAATAGATCCGTCCCTGGTGAACCCAAACCTCACCAGAGCGGTCAATCCCAGGGTTGAAAAACTTTTCAGGGCAGCACAGTCTGACCCTCTCTATATAAGAGGACATCTGAAGCCAGACTCCCTACTTGTCACCAACACTCGTAAGAGGGCTGGGACACCCTTGTCTTCGTCCAAAGCTCCTCCCGACAAGGAGAGCAAAAAACTATACGGTTTCGGCAGGAAGGTAGCCTCAACGTCCGCCTATCAAGCAAGGATTGCTAACTCCAGCACCCTGTTGGCCAGCTACAACTGCCATCAGTGGGAAGAAGTCGCGGCTTTCATAGCCTCTGCTCCTGAACCGTTAAAGGGCCAATTAGCTCGGATTTCCACAGAGGGTAGAGCCGTGTCTGGTTGCATTTTGAAAGCAACCTTCGACGCCGCGGACTACGCAGGCAGATTGATAGCAGAAGGTACTGTTATCAAGAGACATGCGTGGTTACGGCAGTCTGGTTTTCAGGCAGAAACACAGGCATCATTGTTAGACAAACCGGTGGAAGCCGATCTGTTGTTTGGTAAGGCGGTCGAAGACGCACTGAAAAATGCCAAGGACGAATACGAGACACTCAAATCCCTTGGCCAGTTAACCAATAAACCCCCTAACCAGAGAGGGAATAGTAATTTTCATCGCCCACGCGGCCAAAATTCCCAGAGAGGGTCTAACTATTCCCAGGGGCAGGGTACACAGTGGAACAACAACCAACAGTCTACCCAGGGTTATGGCAGAGGTAATAGGAGAGGTGGTGGTAAAGGCAGAGGCAGCCCCAGCAAGGGAGGCGGCACGCCTCCACCAAAGCAGTGACGCTCAGTTCAGGGTCCCTTCTCACGCAACCCCAGTAGGGGGACGCATTTCAAACTTCACCCAGGCTTGGGAAGGGATCACATCAGACAGATGGGTGCTGTCAACAGTATCCACAGGATATTGTATAGAGCTACTGCAGCGTCCCCGGAACCATCCTCCACGACAAAGAGTACACTCCTTAGAACATCAGAAGATTCTCCTCGAGGAGATCGCCATTCTTCTACAAAAGGACGCGATAGAACTCGTCCCGGGACACCAGGTAAACAAGGGTATTTATTCAACTTACTTCCTTGTGCCAAAGAAAGACTTGACAATGCGCCCAGTATTGGACTTACGGCCTGCCAACAAGTATGTCAAGCCCCAAAAATTTCGTATGACCACGCTACAAGAGGTAATCCCCCTCCTAAAAAAGGGGGATTACATGGCAACCTTGGATATGAAAGATGCTTATTTTCATATTTCCATGTTCCCAGCGCACAGAAAGTACTTGCGCTTCAAGGTGGACAGTCGCTACTACCAATTCAAGGTACTGCCCTTCGGGATAGCTTCAGCACCAAGGGTATTCACCAAGGTACTGGCGGTGATGGCTGCACACCTACGCAGGGAGGCAATCCCAGTGTACCCTTATCTGGACGACTGGCTCATAACGGGGGAAACCCCAGGAATTTGCAGGACAAACATTCAAAGGACTATCAACCTCCTCCACGAGTTAGGCTTCTCAATCAACGAGAAGAAGTCAAGCCTGGTGCCAAGCACCTCAAAACAATTCCTAGGAGCAATCCTGGATACCCAGGAGGGGTTGACCTTTCCTTCAGAAGAAAGAATTCGGAATATACTACTGCAAATTCCGCATTATCAGTCCAGTCAACAAATAACGGTACGCAAAGCAATGCGTTTACTGGGCATGATGGCGTCATGCGGTTACCTGGTCCCCCACGCGCACCTGCGCATGCGTCCCATACAAGAATGGTTGGCGAAACAGTGGTCTCAGGCAAGTGGTCAGTGGGACGATCTAGTGGTCGTTTCGCCAACACTGGTACAAAGCCTTCACTGGTGGACAAGAGAAAATCTCGCACAGGGGAAGCCCTTTTACGATCCCAAGGTACAGGCAGTAGTCACTACAGATGCATGTCTGACGGGGTGGGGAGCTCACCATCTCCACCACACAGCTCAGGGTCTCTGGTCTCACTCAGTGGCCAAGAACCACATCAACCTGCTAGAGCTTCTGGCAGTATTCAGAGCGCTTCAGGCGTTCAAGCCCCACCTACTAAACCTGTCAGTGCAAATCCGGACGGACAGCACTACAGCCATGTTCTACCTGAACAAGCAAGGAGGGACTCGCTTGCCAAATCTGTCCAAGCTTGCCCAGAAAATTTGGATATGGGCACTCAGACAGAACATCTTCCTGTCATCACAACATGTTCCAGGGGAGCTCAATTCCCTAGCGGACGCTCTGTGCAGAGACTCCCTCCCAGAGGAACACGAATGGGTTCTTCACAGAGAGGTCGTAGAAGATCTCTTCTCTCAGTGGGGTTTCCCCACTATAGACTTATTCGCCACAAGCGAAAACAGACAATGCCCAGGATTTGCATCCAGGTTCCCCCAACCAGACTCCCAGGGGAACGCCCTGTGGATGAACTGGTCAGGGATGTTTGCATACGCTTTTCCACCAATTCCTCTCATCAGGAAAGTGGTGAACAAGATGAACAGGGAGTCGATGACACTCGTCCTAGTTGCTCCCATGTGGGCAAGACAACCGTGGTTCCCACACCTACGCAGGATGGCGGTGTGCGAGCCCATCAAACTTCCAGCCTGGTACAACCTACTGTCGCAGCACCAAGGTCAAACAGTGCACCAGCAACCCAACTCAATGAACCTGGCAGCATGGCTCCTGAGGTCATAGAGTTTGGACACCTCCATTTGCCACAGAGGTGTATGGACATCCTAAAGGATCTAGGAAACCAAACACAAGGCACTGTTACTTTGACAAGTGGAAGAGGTTCGTTATCTGGTGCCAGAGTAGACAAATCAACCCAGTTGATTGCACCCCTTCCACTATTGTTACATACATGCTCCACCTGCTAGATGCAGGATTGGTTTTTAACTCACTGAAAGTACACCTGGCAGCCCTCTCGGCTTACACCACTTCCCATATCAAGGTTTCGTGGTGGAAGTACCAGTAGTTAAAGCCTTCATGGAAGGAGTAAAGAAACTTCACCCTCCTATTTCAAACCCACCACCAGGGTGGGACCTTAATGTGGTGCTAGCCAAGCTCATGGGCCCCCCTTTCGAACCCATGCATAAAAGCAGTCTCAAACACCTGACTTATAAAACAACCTTCTTAGTAGCTATTACTTCTATAAGAAGGGTCAGTGAAATTCAGGCTCTGTCAGTGCAGGATCCCTTCTTTGCTATCCATAAAGACAAACTGGTTTTACGCACACACCTTAGGTTCTCACCTAAATTTATATCAAAATTCCATGTAAACCAGTCCATCGAGCTTCCGGCTTTCTTCCAGAACCCGCAAAGCTCGGCTGAGGTGAAACTACACACCCTAGGTGTGCGTAGGGCGGTCCTCTACTATGTAAATAAAACCAGACCGCTAAGGAAAACAGATCAACTGTTTGTCTCCGTAGCTACAGGCAGAGAGGGGGATCGCGTCTCTAAAGGTGCCATCTCGAAGTGGATTATTAACTGTATCCAGCTGTGTTACTCACTCTCTGAAAAGACTCTGCCTTTTACGCCAAGGGCCCACTCTACTAGAGGCATTGGGGCCACTCTGGCTTTCATTGCAAATGTACCCCTTGACACCATTTGCAAAGCAGCTACTTGGAGCTCTATTCACATTTTTACTCAGCATTACTGCATTGACACCCATTCCAAGGCAGATACACAAGTGGGACAAGCGGTTCTAAGACACTTATTTGCTCATGACCCTTCTCACATCCCACCTCTTTCTTCTGGTAATGCTCGCTAATCTATGCACAGCATGTGATCTAAGCAGATTCCACAAGCCTCAGAAGGGATATATTACTCACCGTAATCGTATTTCTGATGCTTGTATCTGCTTAGATTCACATGCGACCCACCCTTCCTCCCCTCCGAGAGAAGGCGCATGATTGCTTGTAGTCTTACCTTTCTGTCTATCTGCTTGGATTATCTGTGCTCACGCTACTCCTCATGCTACCTCATGTCAGAAAAAATACAATCTGAGGATCCTAGACGCGTGAGGGATCTTGGGTACAGTGGACGTCACACTAGGGATAGTATTACTGGCACACCCTGTGTCGACGCCCATTTTTGAGTTTCGAAAAACAAACTAATACTCTGCAGCTTCCACTAGATGTCAGCCTATGCACAGCATGTGAATCTAAGCAGATACAAGCATCAGAAATATGATTACGGAGAGTAATGTATCCCATATATATATATATATATTCAGTAAAAAAAAATTTGTTAAAGGGACATTATGGTTAAGTTGCGCTACTAAAAACCTATGGAATTCAGTGAAAAAACTTTGTTAAAGGGACGTTATGGTTCCAAGTAAAACCGAAAAACCCTTGAAATTCCCCAGTTATGGTAAGCTAAGCAACCATAACTCACGCCACCACCGTGCACTGCTAAGACTAACACCCACGACATCAAAGATGACATCACTTATTCCCCCCACCCCCCTGCTCATGCTCCGTGTCTCCCCTGTTCCTCCAGCCCCCGCTCACGCCATCGGCACACGGTGGCCAGTGGAGGGCCGAGGAGTGGGATCTGCCGCCTGCACACGAACTCATGTCCGTGTTTTTGTCTGTCTCCACTTCCCCCCACCCCCCGCTCATGCCCCTTGTGTCTCTCCCCTTCCCCCGCACCCCCTGCTCATGCCCCGTGTGTCTCTCCCCTTCCCCCCCACACCCCGCTAATGCCCCGTGTCTCCCCATCCCCCCCACCCCCCGCTCATGCCCCGTGTGTCTCTCCCCCTCCCTCCCACCCACCGCTCATGCCCCGTGTGTCTCTACCCTTCCCCCCACCACCACTCATGCCCTTTGTCTCCCTCCTTTCCCCCCACTCCCGCTCATGTCCCGTGTCTCCCTCCTTTCCCACCCCGCTCATGCCCCGTGTGCCCTGTTCCCCCCACCCCCCCTCATGCCCCGTGTTTGCCCTGTTTCCCCCCACCCCCCGCTCATGCCCTGTGTCTCACCTGTTCCCCCCCACCCCCGCTGATGCTCCGTGTGTTCCTCCCGTTCCCCCCAACCCCCGCTCATGCCCTGTGTCTGCCCTGTCCCAACAGGACAGACACGGCACCGGACCACTCTAGCTCTGGTACCAAGGGCTCCCGTCTGCCGGGCTCAGACTCCTCTTAGGGTCCACACAGGGCCTCATTCTTACAGGCTCAGACCCGGTTTCCAAAAGTTCAGTCTTTCAGTGTCTCCCTCCACCGGGTATGGACCCTCTCTCACAAAGTTCACAGGGTCCTGTGCCGGGCTCAGACCCCTCTCAGAAAGTTCACAATCTTCAAAATGGGTTTTAGGACTTCCAGTCAGGATTTTGCTCCCACTTCCCGGCTCCCCAAAATGCCATTTGGCATTGGGAGCTGCAGGAGCTAAAAGGGGATATTGTTCGGAGGTCAGGGTGTCTTCTGCTGACCCTGAGAGACCTGGGAGCACTCATTCGAAGATCTCAGGCTGGTACCCCTCCCCTGAGCAAAGAGAGTGTATTAAACTAAGATTGTGGAAACTAAATGAAGTATGCAAAGCCTGACTGGGGGCTTTAGAGAAAGCCTGACTGGGGGGTGAAACCCGGACTTAGGAAAAGGGAAGAACCTAAGGGGTCTAGAATGACTTTTTGTTGAAATGTGAACTGTGGTAAAATATGAACCTGACAGAGGGATGCCAAGAGAAAGCTTGGGGAAGAGAAGGGAGCCCCCACTTTCTGATGCGATTCAGATATTGTGAACTGCGGAAAGTGTGAACCCGGCTCAGGGAATTGTGAAGCAGATGTTTGCACCCGGCCTAGGGACACACTGTGCAAACTGTGATATTATGAAACATACACTTGCCATGGAATAACAGAGTGACCCAGCGAGACGTGATCGCCCGTCGGAAGACTCTGTTCAAGTTGGCAAGTGCTTTGAGAGGCTAACACAGAAAGAAGGATCAGAGCCTGCTGAGGGGGATCCTAGAGTGAAAAGTAATCACCCGACGTGAAGGTTACTAGAAGGAACCATTTTTTTTGTTTTTGGCACATCAGTCCCTCCGAAGCAAGAGACTTGCATGAGAAGAGACTTGGACACAGAAGGCCCTGATGTAGAGAAAAGGGGCTGCAAGCGCGTACCAGCGAAGCCCAGGAGTGTGCTGTGCACAAGAGTCCCTCCTTGTCCCGTGCTAAAAATGTGGGGAAGGGAAACCCTGGCCAAAATATCCTGATTTATCATTTTGTGAACACTTCTTTCTTTTCTTGTGAACATTATCCTTCACTATTTTGTAGCATAGCGATAAGGATTGGCAATAGATTTTTTAGTATAGGCCCTTTTTAGTTGACTAGACAGTACTTGGACTGCATTATTATTATTTGATGGTCGTAGCTTGCTCCCATCTTAGATTTAGGTTTAGATTAGGTGTTTGTCACACCCATTTTAAAGTTTAATAAACACCCTTGAACTGTGATCACTTGTGCCTGTCTTGCTTTGATACCATGCCTTTTACAGATGCCATTTCCTGTGATGTCAAAAGGCATGTGATGTGGCTTCCAATGCCTCTGGCATTTTGAGGAATTGACTAGGAGTACAAGAGTCACTACAGCAAGTCATTTGCACTTACCCATATTATTCTCTGGTTGGTAGCTACTGAAAGAATCCCATCTTAGCCAAAGAAGCTCCATAAAACTGCCGACCCAAAATGGACATCAACCCTGGAACCGGTGTCGAATAAGTAACTTTTACAGAAGGCACAGGTCTCTGCAGATATCATCTAAAGGGACATACCTTTGAAAAGCACAGAAGATGCCTTTGCTTGGCCTGGCTAAATGTAAATCATTCCCTTGGGGATGGAAGGCCTTGCAGGGAATAGCATCCCATGATATAGGAGACTACCTCCAAGAGGGATTTGGTCACTTATGTTCCAGAGGAATGACCAGCATAGGCGACAGAATATGAAAATAGAAGGCATCTACTAAGATCTGGGTTATGACTGGGCTACAAGTGAAAGGAGGGCTGGATGCAAAACAATCTACCATATGTCTGTGAAAAACAGTGAACAGCTTCTCTGCACAGAGGACCTACAACTCGGTGAACTTCATGGCCCAAATTATGATATAAAAATGCAGTGTTCTAGGTGGCCAGTTAGAGATAAAAAAAAGCCCTGGGCTCAAAAGGCTTGTGGGCCAAGGCCATGAACACAGTTCTGTTTTCTCTCTAAGGATGGGCTTTCAAAATGGAGGATAGAAGAGTGTTAAATGATCAAAATGCTTCTTAGAAACGACGTTTTGTTAATAAAAACATGAAATGTCTGAAATTGAGGTAAGCATCTATCATACATAAATAGGAATCTACCATATGACTTAATTTAGCAACTTCATTTATAAAAGACAACACTGAATCCAGAGAGGGGCTTAGTGGGGCTAGTAACTTTGTATATGGCCCAAAGGCAAAACCTCATCCATTTTCTTTAATGGTGAGATCCTGTAGGCTTTATGGCCACATCGACAGTCCTGAGGTCTCAACGAAGGGACTCACATGACTGTAAAGGATATCAAGTCTGCATGGACCAGACTGACTGCCAACATGTTTAATTCCCTTAAATCTTCCCTTCCCCGTTAAAAGCAAACCAAATTTAAAATGTATCCTTACATTTATTCACAACCTCTTTCATTCATCAAAAATAAAATAAAGCCATTTGAATTTCTTTGAAGATCTGAGTACAGTATAAGTATGTTCCAACAGAATTTCTTTTACACAACACAATAGAATATTTAACTCATATTTTCAACTGCTTATTAGATCATAATTGCCAATTATTTCATGAAAGTTTGATTTGTTCTTCAAAACCAATTTTCAGATGTGAATTGAATAGAAAAATATCTGTGCACATTTACTTGAATAGGCATTCATCTGTGTTTTTCTTTGATATATTATGTTAAATTAAACAATTAGTGAGACTCTATGCATGCCACAGTGTATTCATTATCATTGTAATCTGAATGTATTTGTGGGGGTTTGAGGCAACGTCACCAGCATTTGGAGTTATGGGACTAACTGTAGTTTCAACCATTTATTATTTTTAAAAAACACAAAAATATTCTGATTAAAATAGCATGTTTGTTGTCCTAGACTGTAGGGGGGTGTTAGATCAGGAGCATTCCTCTGTAATAAATGAACTACCATAAAAGAAATTCAATATTTAATAAAAATCAATATATAGAATGGGTGGAAAGCTCAAACCCTGAGGAATTTCACACAATAAAGGTAGGGGGCGAAATCTGGATGAACCCAGCTGTACAAACTAAGTGCCACGGTACAAAAAGAGAGAAAACTAAGCCAGAAAAGAAGCATGAAAACCCATGTAGGAGGATTACATGTTAATCAGAACCTCATGACTGAACGTATGAAAGGCTGCTGAGAGATCACGGATAACCAAATGACAAGAGCCACTAGTACATGCAGGGTGTTGTCCACCACTTCAGAAGTTGACTCTGGGATACACGAGGGCCGAAAGACAGATTGATTGGCCCAAAGAAGATTAAGTGATTAAGTGATGAGAAAAGTGATTTGCTGCAAATTTTTCCAGAAATGTACACATGAAAGGCAAGTTAGTGAGGGGGTGATAATTTCTTTTTATTATTTATTTGTTTTGGTTTTAAATGAAAAACCTTTACAAAAAAGAAAGAAATCTCCTTAGTACAAAAACAAGGAATAAAAACCAAATATGAAACCCAAATATAAAAACCAAAAATGACCAGAAGTAACCAAGGGTGACCTAGCTGAGACCCACTGAGGCTATCATTTTGCTCTTATGGCTGGCTCGTACCTGTTGAGCTCGAAAGTATGGAACATTTTTCCAAGACTTTTACTTTTGTAGCCGTGAGCATAATTTCTTGGCCTGCGATCAGTCTGTCCCAAAACAGATCACACATTAAGCTCTCCTCTTTCACCACAAATCTTCCGAGCTACAACGATCTTGTTTCCCATATGCCCTCACACTCCATTAGCAGATGTTTGAGGGATTGATGGCTTGGAGGATCGCAATGTTTACAAAGTTTAATAGCTTTGTCACCCTGGTTTCTTCTATCCAGTACTTCTCCTGAATATGCGATGTTGAGTCTTAATCTCATGAAGTTACTTCTTATGGCTCTATCTGGATACTTTTGGAGGTAACGAGAAAGAGAACCCAATTTTCTATCTACTTTCAGAAAAAGATTTCGAGGTTTAAGGTTTCTTACTCCATCGATGGTAGTGATCCAGTCTTTTGTTTCCAAAAACTTTTTTACTTTCATTGGGTTGCAGATGAGGATTTCTGGGGTTGTTTCAAGCCTAATCAAAATGTCTCACACTTTCTTCTTCAGACCGTTGAGTTGCTTTGATTTTGCTTTTTTGAGATGTTCATTTACATCGAAGTAAAAAGTGGATTGACCGGCTGTTATTATTTCACGATACAAGGAAAGGAGTTTCCAATTGGCTCGACAGTCCAATGAAGTCAAACCCAACTCAAATCTGAGGCTAACTAGTGGGGTACACATGGGGAGGTTTAGTGATTTTTTTCCACAGAAGCCCCTCGACTTTGTCCCAGTTGTAATGCCAGAGCAGAGGCTTTGCTTCTAGTCCATATAAGAGAACTGGGACTACTTTGGCCACATAATATTTGACGAGTGGAAGGAGTGAGAATTTACAAAATTTACCATTCAATTTCTTCATTTGAGAAATCATATTTGTGGCTTTGTTCAGAATGACTGTAGACACTTTGTTCTGAGAAGGGGAAGCTAAGATTTCATAGCCAAGTTAAGTAAGCTCTTCAACCGGGGGGTCTATTTTTCTGTCCAAGGCCCACTTTCTAGAGCCCAGATTTTTTTTGGGATGTTTGAAGATGAGAACCTTGGATTTCGAAGGGTTGATTAGCAGCCCATTTTGTGTAGCATATTCCCATAATTTGGACAAAAGCCGTTGCAGACCAATCGCCAAACTGTCCAACAGTACTAAGTCGTCCGCATATGCCAACCAGTGAATTCTCCTCCCATTTAGCCTCAGGCTGGCCATTGCAGAAGATGCCAAAAAGTCTCCAAGATCTGACAGAAATACATTGAAGAACAGGGGGGGCTCCGAGACAACCTTGCTCACCCCTTTAAAGACCTGTATTTTATCTGACAGGTGACCCATATCATCGAGCCTCATTCTTATGGTAGTGTTCCTATGCAATTCCATAAGCATTGCTAGTAGAGAAGCTGGAATCCCCCAACTGTGGAGTTGATCCATCTACTAGATCAAATGCTTTGGGCAGGTCAACCCAAGCACCATAGAGAGGAACACCCTCTTTCTCACTAGAGTTTTCGCTGAGAAAGTTCAGAGTGAGCCCATTGAGGCTGGTAGAAAGTCCTTTTCTGAATCCTGTTTGATGTTGAGAGAGAATCTGCTTGGAATCCACCCAGAAAGTAAGATTTATTTAGCAACAGCCGCATGAAGATTTTACTGTCAATATCAAGGAGAGCCATGGACCGATAGTTTGCCGGACTTAACTGATCGCCCCCCTTATAAAATGGAATGACCAATGCGTTCTTCCATGATGGTGGAAATACCCTATTTTGCAAGATTTAATTGAAAAGACGGTATAGCAGTTTACCCCACATTTTTGGATTATCTTTAAGGACCTGGTAAGTAAATCCATTGGGACCTGCTGCTTTCGATGTAGAGGACGATAGTATAAGCTCCACAATATCCTGTTCCTCAACAGTAAGAGACCAGTGTATATCAAATGGCAAAATAAAGTCAATGGACCTAGTTTGTTTAAAGTTGTTTGACATATGTGCCACCCACTCTTTCTCTGGGACCAGATTACAAAGAGAACTGTTCTGACCGCTCTCTAATTAGTTTAAAGCCGCCCAAAAGTTTCTGCAGTTATTTGCATTGAGTAGGTAGAGCATTTTTTCGCCATCTTCTTCAATTTTCCGATGTTTATGATTTTTTGACCAGTTTCTATAGGTCTGTTTAGCCAATCTTAGTTCCTCTTTACGTAAAGTTGTGTCATCCTGCCCGTTTCTTATGCGACACAATATTTGTCGTAGGCTTCTTTTTTCTTTTGCGTTTCTACATAAAAGGGGTGGAGATGTTCTTGTTTGCCTGCGACCTTTATTTTGCTTGGCTGGCAGATGGACCAAACCAAGTTTCGAATCTCTCCGAATGGAACTCATCCTGCCATAGTGAGGGAGGAACTTCTTCGAGAAGTTTATTGAGTGTTTTTCCACCCTGTTTATACTTTGCTACTCTCAGTTTTCCTTTGCGACCTTCGATTTCAGTGCCAGGGCTTCTGTATATCAGGAAACAGAAGTTCTAAGCTTGCATGATCGCTTCCCCCCTTCCAATTTAGAGAAAGTTTTGGGCAAAGGACTGAGAGACCAGGAGAAACAAAGATGTAGTCTAAAGTGGACTCTAGGGATCCTTGATGCCAGGTTGCACCCACCTTATCCTCACCCCTGGGGTTTACGTGGATCATTTCGAGGTCCCAAGAGATCAAGAAGTCTCTCCACAATTTTGCTTTTCGTAGTTTACTCAACTTTGGTTGCGCGAGCAAGCTGCTCCTGAGGTGGATGTGATCTGTATTTAGTTCCCCTGCTATTAAAATATGTGCTCCCTCATAATCGGTCTTCACCATTGTGAGCACAGAGTCCAGAATTTCTAAGAATTGCTGTAGTTTAGTGTTGGCGGGATTCCAGTAGATGTTGATAATTACAACAATGAGGTGAGGGCCCTCCATTTACAGTTTTACTTTACAGGCTTGGATCCCCACTTCGTTGTTGCATAAAGGTGTAATCTCTTTTATACTGGAGTTTTTGAGTGCAGTTATCCCACCTGCTGGTCTTCCTTTTAGTTTTTGAGAGGCTCGGAGTTTTAAAATTGTGAAGCCCTCTAACTCAATAGAATTGAAAAGCCATATTTCCTGGAATAGCAAAATATAATTTGGACCTAAAAGTTCCTCTTTCACTTTCTTACTTTTCAGAAAACGTGGGCCTCTTGTGTTCCAGGAAATTACCCTTAAACCCCTTTGCCTAAAGACTATTTTCCACAGCACCCAATTTCAGGATTATTTGGGAGATAATCTCTGGGAGTTTACCTATAAGGTTCTCGTTTAGGTTTGATCCTGCTGCCATAGTCCTGCCTGACTCTCTTGTATTCCCTGCTGGTACTTCATTTTTTAGGGCTTCCTCCACCCCTATTTGTTTTGCGCTGGGGTCAGTCTCAGATCAACCCTCCTCACTGGTCTTATAGACCATCAGGCCATCTTTGGCGAGATCCTTTTTATTATTAAATAGGGCTTGTTGGGCTCTGCTCGAATTCAGTCCAATTTCCACATAAAACTTGTCCTCCCTTAATGGGAATTTTACATACTCGATGACCTCTGATGAAAAAAGGAATAGGTTATGATTTTTTTAATCTCAGATAGTAGCACAGATATACAAAGTGATTTATTCTTGTTTTGTTTGACCATTCTCCGCCACACCTTTGGGATTTTGAAGTCTCCCACATCCAGTTCATCATTTTTCTTTACGGGTGTAGCATACGAGGGTTCATCATTTCCCTGGGTGGAAAATACGAGATTTCTGTGTTTCCCCGTGCCATTCCGGCTATCGATCTCATTTGATATAGGTCTGAAAACCCCTTCCTCTTGTATATGAGTCAGAGTATGAGGGGCAGTCTGAGCTGTTAGTAAAGCTGGTTTTGACAAAGGTTTCAGAAATATTGGTGCCAATCTCACAACAGCTTTTGTAGTCACTTTTGTAGACTCCTGAATGGAGTTTTCTTGATGGATCTTTTGTGCCTTCTTTTTTAAAAATATCGGAGCGATCTTCGTGTTTCCATGCCCTATTTTTTGACCTTGTGTCTTCAGGACCTTATTTGGAGATATGACGGGGTCTGTTTGCAGACCAACACTAGAGGTTTGCACCTTTTGGATTCTGAGGATCAGTATTTTGATGTAAGAGGCCCTTTATTCTCCTTTTTTTTCCCAATAACTGATTTGGTAGGGTTATTTTGATTCGGACTGGAGCTCTGTGGTAAATCAGGAACCGATGTGACAGATGCAATGGTTTCTGACAATTGCTGGTCAGTCGGCAGAGCCAGATTTTTTAGGAAGGAATTTGTGCCTGTGTTTTTCAGAACTGGATTTTTTTTTATTTTTTCTGGGTTCTTTTTAACTGCGGAAATGAAGTTGCGGGTTTTGCACTGCGCCCTCTTTTCCTTTTTGCCTCTTTCTCCCTTTGAAGTTTTGAGAGGCCACTGGGATACAGTTTATTTCATTACAAGACGAACCTTTTGGGGCCTTATCCTTCCCTTCCAAAGGATTATCGGAGTTCTCTCCCAACACCTCAGTGTGCATGTTGGCCAATCTCCTAAATTCTTCTAAGATTGAGTCTGATAATGGGGTGTCATCGAAGATTGTAACGTCCTTGGGGGGCCTCTTCCCTGATGGGCTGACTACGAGTATGGAGGTTTAAGACTTAACTTGGAAGATCTTTTAGGAGTTCCTGTGTGGCAGTATTTCCCTTAGTTTCCTCCTACAGTAAGCTGTAAATTTGGGTGATGTCCAACCCATGTTTCACACCTTCAACCTGCATTTCTTTTAGGGTGGGAACCAGAATGGTGTTCATGATATTGCTAAGGGACACCATAGCTGATTCATTTTTGTACATTTCATTAGTTAATTCCAACAGTAAACCAGCTTGAGTCTGCACCTCCGATTTTAGAAGTTCGAAAACTGAGACCAAGGAGTTTAAAACAAAGCTAAGGGCTGCCAATGTACTGTCACTAGTTTGCGGGGAATCTCTGTTGGAGGGAATCACAGGGCCATCAGGAAGGACTTGAGGAGAGGTGAATATTGCCTCATTTTGTATATTAATATCTGTAGGCAGAGGAATATTCTGAGATCTTTCCGGGGGGATACCCTTTCTTCACCCTCTTCGGCACAATAGAAGGGCTGTCATGTGCTAATGGATAAAGTGGTACTTTTATTTCTTTTCCTGAGAAAGTGATCATTTATTCTGCTCTGTATCTTCTTTGTTGTAATTGTAAATTCCAGTCCCCGTTTCCATCCTTTCTGGATGAGGGAATAGGGGCAGTTTCCTTCATTGTTTGCTGCCTGTGCGTGTGAATGAGGGCTTGTATGATAACTGGAGCTGGCAGAATTGGGGTTTGGACAGGGGTATTTTGGGCAGCATTCCCTGTCTTCTCCCCTCCACCCAGATATGAGCCTTCCTGATCGAGCATATCTTCTATGTCAGGTGAGCTATGTAGTCTCATTTGGTGTTTTGATAATAATAGAGGATATTTATAAAAAACAAAACTACCAGAGGATGCTTACGTATTGGAGTAAGGTAAAAAAAAAAATGCTTTTTTAAATAAATAAACGGTCTTCCTTGATGTCCCAATTTTCAACCTCCCTATGGTAGTACTTTTCTGCAATCGGGGCAGGAAGCTAATTTGGCACTAGAGATAAGGACTCCCACATAAAAAAAATAGGATCCAAGATTTATGTACAGGCCAACAATTTGTATTGCGCCCATCCAGCGCCAAACAGTCGCACAACAGTCAGCGCCCTTTACCCCTGTCGGGCTTAACGCCACTTGGGTGGTTGGCTCTGCGCTTTAAAGTTGATTAAAGTCACGTGATAAGTCACGTGTGCCCCGCGAGCCCCGCCTCCTCCAGGAAGTGAATGGACACCAGCAAGAGCCCCTTGACAGCTCGCAATGCTGGGATTCCAACAGCAAACAACGTTCGTTTTGCAACAGAAATTAAGTCTTGTTAGTTCAGCAGCGCAAACACTAATTGGCAAACACATAATTGGCAAACACTGTAGAGTCGAGGTCAGATTTCTTCAATAATGAAAGTACTGAGCCACTTTTCAAAGTATCAGTGAAGATTCCTTGGCAGAAAGAAGAGGTATTCATTAAGGGAAGCCAAAGTGAGTTGATCTGGTATTAAATAGTCTTAATAATGTAAACTGGCGATGGGTCGTCAGTGTATGAAACAAGCTTTATAGTAGAGAATAAAGACTATCACATTTTAATAAAAGGCACACATTAATGCAAATGGGCACATCCCTTTGTGAAGCCCATGTTCGGGTGGAAAGATGTGGAGTTAGACTGTTTATTCTTTTTAAGGTGTCACATCTATGATGGGGTCCAAATGAATAGTCAAACGCAGACAAGTTACGTTTTAGGTGTTTTATTAGGGCTGTTTTTACAGTGCGGGGCAACATAATAAAAGGGTAGGAAGAAAGTGTGAATGAAATGTCAGGATTAGGCAGATGGCTTTAACTAACATTCAGGGAAATTAAAAGATTCTAAATGACTGCTCTCCAGCGTCATGTATACCCAGAATTCCCTTCCCAGGAAACATTGTTTCCCCCCTAATAAGTCCATGACTAACCTTTTGTTGTGAACATTGATTCACCATGGAAGATAATTCGTTTGTCCTGAAGAAGATGGTGTGAATCATCTGTACTATTGAAACTGGTCGACCCCTCTGGCCATGGATGCTCCTATGACCATCTAGATATCCTCTATAACCAGGAGGGATGCATAATGAAACAAGTTTTACAGGCCGATTCATGGAATTAATGTGCGCTGAAAATTCCGGCGCAGAGGTGCCAAAACGTGCGAATCGCAGTGCGAAAATCGCAGGGAAACCAGCGCACATCGATTCATGGAAGTCCCTGCGCAAGAAAAATATTGGATGTGCGCTGAAAAAGTGTGCGGCGCACGCGGGCGCACAGGTCATCTAACGGCGTGCGCCACAGCCACAGCGAAATCGCACATAGCGCGGCGCACATAACAAAAGTAGGCGGAACACGGGGCGTAACACTCGGAATGGGGAACAATGCGTGAAAATATGGGCGTCACGGGGGAAGTACAGGAGGCAAGTGTGCGGAACGCCCACACGCTCGCCTACAACTCGTATTCATGGAATCGAATAGGGCAAACCAGCGCACGGGCAAATACGCGCACAGGGCCAAACTAGTCCACCACAAGAAAGCAGGCGGTAGTGTCCCTGCGCCTGAAATAAATGTGTGCCAAAATGTGCGCTAACAAAGCACCTATATACAGCTATGATGAATGATCCATACTGTGGCCCTCTAGGACAAATGAGGTGCAAAGGGGTACCGACAAACACGGACACCCGCTGTGTGAAAAATAGCGTGTGCGTGTATTTCGTGGGTGCGCGGGAAGTTCAACACGCGATCGGGCCTGGGGAAGCGGGGTACGTGTATTTCAGGGGCTCGCGGGAAGTTTAACACACGATCGGGCCTGGGGGAGCGGGGTACGTTTATTTCAGGGGCTCGCGGGAACTTTAACACGCGATCGGGCCTGGGGGAGCGGGGTATGTGTATTTCAGGGGCTCGCGGGAAGTTCCACACGTGATTGGCCTGGGTACGTGTATTTCGGGGAGCGCGGGAAGTTCCAAACGCGATTGTCCTTGGTACGTGTATTTCGGGGTGCGCGTGAAGTTTCACATGCGATTTCAGCAGGGTATGTGTATTCCAAGGTGCGCGGGACGTTTCACACGCAAATTTGCAGGGTATGTGTATTCCGGGGTGCACGTGAAGTTCCACACGCGATTTCAGCAGGGTACGTGTACTCCGGGTGCGTGGGAAGTTCCACACCCGAATCCAGCAGCCTACGTGTGTTTTGGGGATGCCGGGGAGTACTACACGTGAATTGGCCGTGTGGGTCCTCCCAGGTGTTCCCTCTGCACCCTCCACGGCCCCTGCAGGCGGCCCACACTACAGGGGACTACCCTGCACCCCTGCACATGTCCCGCAGGCAGCCCATCCACCATGGCCATGCCTCCCAGCCAACCCACGTCACCTTGCACTACTGCCCACCAACACATGTCTCCCAGCACCCCCACCCCCCAGCATCGAGGGGCAGCCTCCACCAGGCCCCCACTCATGTCTCCCTGCACCCCCATCATCCAGGGGCACCCTCCACCAGGCCCCCACTCATGTCCAACTCATGTCTCCCTGCACCCCCACCCCCCAGCAGTCAGGGGTACCCTCCACCAGGCCCCCACTCATGTCTCCCAGCACCCCCACCCCCCCAGCATCCAGGGGCACCCTCCACCAGGCCCCCACTCATGTCTCCCAGCACCCCCACCCCCCAGCATCCAGGGGCACCCTCCACCAGGCCCCCACTCATGTCTCCCTGCACCCCCACCCCCCAGCATCCAGGGTCACCCTCCACCAGGCCCCCACTCATTTCCAACTCATGTCTCCCTGCACCCCCACCCCCCAGCAGTCAGGGGCACCCTCCACCAGGCCCCCACTCATGTCCAACTCATGTCCCCCTGCACCCCCACCCTCCACCAGGCCCCCACTCATGTCTCCTAGCACCCCTACCCCCCAGCACTGTGGGGCACCCTCCACCAGGCCCCCACTCATGTCTCCCACCCCCCACTCCCCAGCAGGCAGGGGCACCCTCCACCAGGCCCACACTCATGTCTCCCTGCACCCCCACCCCCCAGCATCCAGGGGCACCCTCCACCAGGCCCCCACTCATGTCTCCCAGCACTCCCACCCCCCAGCATCCAGGGGCACCCTCCACCAGGCCCCCACTCATGTCTCCCTGCACCCCCACCCCGCAGCACTGTGGGGCACCCTCCACCAGGCCCACACTCATGTCTCCCTGCACCCCCACTCCCCCAGCATCCAGGGGCACCCTCCTCCAGGCCCCCACTCATGCCTCCCAGCACCCCCACCCCCAGCATCCAGGGGCACCCTCCACCAGGCCCCCACTCATGTCTCCCTGCACCCCCACCCCCAGCACTGTGGGGCACCCTCCACCAGGCCCCCACTCATGTCCAACTCATGTCTCCCTGCACCCCCACCCCCAGCAGTCAGGGGCACCGTCCACCAGGCCCCCACTCATGTCTCCCAGCACCCCCACCCCCCAGCACTGTGGGGCACCCTCCACCAGGCCCCCAATCATGTCTCCCTGCACCCCCACCCCCCAGCACTGTGGGGCACCCTCCACCAGGCCCCCACTCATGTCTCCCTGCACTCCCACCCCCCAGCATCCAGGGGCACCCTCCACCAGGCCCCCACTCATGTCCAACTCATGTCTCCGTGCACTCCCACCCCCCAGCAGTCAGGGGCACCCTCCACCAGGCCCCCACTCATGTCTCCCAGCACCCCCACCCCCCAGCATGCAGGGGCACCCTCCACCAGGCCCCCACTCATGTCCAACTCACGTCCCCCTGCTCCCCCACCCCCCAGTACTGTGGGGCACCCTCCACCAGGCCCACACTCATGTCTCCCTGCACCCCCAGCATCCAGGGGCACCCTCCACCAGGCCCCCACTCATTTCCAAATCATGTCTCCCTGCACCCCCACCCCCCAGCACTGTGGGCACCCTCCACCAGGCACCCACTCATGTCCAAATCATGTCTCCCTGCACCCCCACCCCCAGCAGTCAGGGGCACCCTCCACCAGGCCCCTATTCATGTCTCCCAGCACCCCCACCCCCAGCATCCAGGGGCACCCTCCACCAGGCCCCCACTCATGTCCAACTCATGTCTCCCTGCACCCCCACCCCCCAGCACTGTGGGGCACCCTCCACCAGGCCCCCACTCATGTCCAACTCATGTCTCCCTGCACCCCCACCCCCAGCAGTCAGGGGCACCCTCCACCAGGCCCCCACTCATGTCTCCCTGCACCCCCACCCCCCAGCATCCAGGGGCACCCTCCACCAGGCCCCCACTCATGTCCAACTCATGCCTCCCTGCACCCCCACCCCCCAGCAGTCAGGGCCACCCTCCACCAGGCCCCCACTCATGTCTCCCAGCACCGACACCCCCCAGCATCCAGGGGCACCCTCCACCAGGCCCCCACTCATGTCAAACTCATGTCTCCCTGCACCCCCACCCCCAGCACTGTGGGGCACCCTCCACCAGGCCCCCACTCATGTCTCCCAGCACCCCCACCCCCCAGCACTGTGGGGCACCCTCCACCAGGCACCCACTCATGTCTTCCTGCACCCCCACCCCCCAGCATCCAGGGGCACCCTCCACCAGGCCCCCACTCATGTCCAACTCATGTCCCCCTGCACTCCCACCCCCCAGCAGTCAGGGGCACCCTCCACCAGGCCCCCACTCATGTCTCCCAGCACCCCCACCCCCCAGCATGCAGGGGCACCCTCCACCAGGCCCCCACTCATGTCCAACTCACGTCCCCCTGCTCCCCCACCCCCCCAGTACTGTGGGGCACCCTCCACCAGGCCCACACTCATGTCTCCCTGCACCCCCAGCATCCAGGGGCACCCTCCACCAGGCCCCCACTCATGTCCAAATCATGTCTCCCTGCACCCCCACCCCCCAGCACTGTGGGCACCCTGCACCAGGCACCCACTCATGTCCAAATCATGTCTCCCTGCACCCCCACCCCCCAGCAGTCAGGGGCACCCTCCACCAGGCCCCTATTCATGTCTCCCAGCACCCCCACCCCCAGCATCCAGGGGCACCCTCCACCAGGCCCCCACTCATGTCCAACTCATGTCTCCCTGCACCCCCACCCCCCAGCACTGTGGGGCACCCTCCACCAGGCCCCCACTCATGTCCAACTCATGTCTCCCTGCACCCCCACCCCCAGCAGTCAGGGGCACCCTCCACCAGGCCCCCACTCATGTCTCCCTGCACCCCCACCCCCTAGCATCCAGGGGCACCCTCCACCAGGCCCCCACTCATGTCCAACTCATGCCTCCCTGCACCCCCACCCCCCAGCAGTCAGGGCCACCCTCCACCAGGCCCCCACTCATGTCTCCCAGCACCCCCACCCCCCAGCATCCAGGGGCACCCTCCACCAGGCCCCCACTCATGTCAAACTCATGTCTCCCTGCACCCCCACCCCCAGAACTGTGGGGCACCCTCCACCAGGCCCCCACTCATGTCTCCCAGCACCCCCACCCCCCAGCACTGTGGGGCACCCTCCACCAGGCCCCCACTCATGTCTTCCTGCACCCCCACCCCCCAGCATCCAGGGGCACCCTCCACCAGGCCCCCACTCATGTCCAACTCATGTCCCCCTGCACCCCCACCCCCCGCACTGTGGGGCAACCTCCACCAGGCCCCCACTCATGTCTCCCAGCACCCCCAACCCTCAGCAGTGCGATTGGCCTGGGTACGTGTATTTCAGGGGTGCGCGGGTAGTCTTACATGCGATTTCAGCCGGGTATGTGTATTACGGGTACGCGTGAACTTCCACACGCGATATCAGCAGGGTACGTGTATTACGGGGTTCGTGGGAACTTCCACACGTGACTGTGCCTGGGAGAGTGGGGTACGTGTATTCCTGGGGTGGGTGGGAATATTTACATGCGACTGGGCCTGGGAGAGCGTGTTACGTGTATTACACGGTCGCCTACAACGCGCCAAAAAAAAAGGTCCAATCCGGAAACACGTACGCCAGCATGAAGCAGGCACACGTCCCGCGCAGCATAAAAGTGTGCGCAAACAACAAACAAGGTCAGACGCCAGGATGAATATACTGTTTCTAGCAGCAGTGGCCGTGGGATACCGCAGGAGGAGGAGGAGGATAGACAGGGCCAGAATCTTTACACCCAGAACCAGCCTTTTTGGTATGTCTGATGACCAGGTGTTTGGGAGATACAGGTTTCCACCTCACATAATACTCAACCTGGTCAGTGAGTGGGAGGATGACCTCACATCACCCACCCTGTGCTCCCAAGCACTCAGCCCCCTGGAGAAGGTCCTCAATGTACTGCACTTCTTGGCTACCAGATCATTTCAGCGGACAAGTGCCATAGTGGGGGGGGGGTGTCACAGGCCACGCAGTCACAGTGCCTTCACCAGGTGTTGGCCATCATCACTGCACGCCCATCAGTCCGCAGGCACATATACCTGCCCAGAACACCTGCAGAAAGGCAGGCTGTCAGCCAGGATTTCTACGGGGTGGCACAATTCCCCAAAGTGCTAGGTGCCATTGATTGCACCCATGTGGCTTTACGTCCCCCCAGGGCATCCGAGCACATCTATAGAAACCGCAAGCACTGGCATTCCATCAACGTCCAGGTAGTATGTGATGCCAAAGGAATCATCACCTCAATATATGCCAACTATCCAGGGTCCACCCACGACAGCTTCATTTACAGGATGTCAACCCTAAACCGGGACATGGCAGCTGGGCGGCATGGGGATGCATGGCTGCTTGGTGAGTATAAATGCCACAGCACACGCATGCATGACAGATACAGAGTAATGTCACTACCCCACTAATGATCCCCATCACCACCTCCCCAGGGGACAGTGCCTACCCTCTGAGCACCCACATGATGATGCCAATTCAGAACCCCATCACGCCACCTAGGTAAGATACAACACAGCCCATATTGCAACCCGGGGCATAGTGGAGCGCACATTCGGAGTGCTCAAGTCACGCTTTCGCTCCCTTGACCGTTCTGGCGGGCAGCTGTTATACGCTCCCCCAGTAGTGTGCAGGATCATAGTGGCAGCATGTGTGCTGCACAATGTTGCAACACGCCGGGGCCTGGCTTTGGACATGGTGGTGCCCCCACATCCCCAATCACATGCACACCCGCTGGGGAAAGGGCACGGGGTGAGGCAGCCCGTACGCAGCTGGTGGCTAATTACTTCACATAGAAATCACACCCCTGTGGAGTGCACACAGCCTTGGCACATACCATCTGACAATCAATGATGACTCAATCTGACAATTATGATGAATGAAGGGACAGTCAACTGTCAGAACCATAGCAGCCTGAGATTGTTCACCTGGAAGTGTCACAATGTGTGCATCCCTACCTACACAAACACCACCAATGCAGTGTCATCAAAAGACACACTTCTATGTAGCAAAAATGAATACCCACTTACAAAATACAACATGAGAACAGTGCCATGTCACCCAACCCCTCCCCGGCACCGCCACACAACACACCATGGCATGTCATGCCATGTGAGAGCAAACAAATTAATCCCCACATGACACAAGTGTCACAAAGTACAGTGCCCCTAATGGAAACTGGCCACACATGAAATGCTCACAGTAATGAAGGACCAACAACACACATTACCAAATATTTAGCAATAATACTAATCACCTACACAACCTCCAACCTACCATAAACATGACAGAACGGATTAAAAAAATTGGTAGTCTCACTACCTGATAATGCCAGCACTCTGACCACTTCCAACTGTACAGTGTTAGCGCCACGCAAAAGTGTAGGTGCACTGCTTACAACCTGGACTCCATTTCCAAAGTAGACCACCTTGTGAAGACATGAGGAATGGGCCTGCAAATTAGGAGGATGAGATGGATGCAGAGGCACATATCAATACACCATGCAGTGTACAATACAACAACAACATGCACTAGGAATGTATACACAGTATTGACTACAGACTGCCCACACATCAAATGGGAGTCCAACGTCACTGTGTAAGTCAATGTCACTTGGGTACACCCTTTGCAAGCCCATGGAAACGGGAAGCAGGAGGGGTGTTTGTCACACAAACCCAAGCATCTAACCCAAATTCAGGACAAGCCTGCATGTGCCCAGCCACAATACAGCGTATGCCCACGGGAGCCACACAAGGCAACACACTGTAAAAAAAAATTAAAAATCCAAAAATGGCCATGTATGGGCCAGAGGATGTGGGGGAGGCCACACAGGAGGTCCGAGGACAGGGTGCACACCACAACCCACCTGTGTGGATTTTGGGAAAAAAAACACCTCCATGGGCTCATGGCCTGCACGGCTATCCTATTGTGAGAGAATCGCTGCTGTCGCTCTCCTCACCCTCTGCAGCTGCATCAGGAGGTGGTGGCACTATGGGAGGCAGCCCACGCAAAGCCCTAGTCTGGTCCTCCATGGCAGCAAGCATGCAGGTGTGCAAGGTCTGGTTCTGGAGGATAATCGTGTGGAGGTCCCCATGCAACAACTCACGGGATGCCCGGACCACCTCCCTAGTTGCCTGCATCTCAGCTGAGAGCGTACGTGTGAGCCGCTCCAGCTGCTGTTCTGTCCTCGTGTCAGTTGAAGCCTCAAGCTCAACAAGAGTCGCCCTGAGCTGACGGAGTTCCACCCTCAGGGCTTCCCTGTGGCACTGGGACTAAATAGAAATGGCTTCCGGCAGAGTCTCCAGTGCCGCCCGTCTGTCCCTGTTGGACGCCAACATGTCCTCCCTGTGTGACTGGCAAATGGAGTCTGTTGCCTGCTGTAGTTGTTCCATCAGCCTTTCTTGGGGGACAATGGAAGTGGCCACCCTATCCATGGCCTGAGCCATCATCTCAGATGATGCTGCATGTTGGTTTGCCATAGAACAGGATCAGATGTTGCGGAGTGTGACCCTGCATCCGTAACCACCAAAGGCGGACCTACCGACACTGACATCCCCATTGAGGGTTCTACCCCTGGTGCAGGTGGGTTGGACAGTACAGAATCCCTCCCAGAAACACCTGCGACCGCACATAGGTCTCATCATCCGAATCGACACCTGAATAGAGCTCGGGGGAGGTGCACCCAGAGACACCCCTTGAGATAATGGTCTGCTGCAAGTGTGGGTTCTCACCCACCACCACACCACGTCCCTCACTGGTGCCCGGTCGGGCCTGAGACCCCTCCTGGGTCTGCTCCATCTCCACAACCCCAGCAGTATCAAGTGCGTCATCCCCTGCAAAGACATGAAAGAAAAGAAATGGGAACAGGCATTAGCACCATGGCACACAATTAGGGTGAGAAGCAACAGAACCAGTACTTCATTGACACATGTCCCACATGACTGTAACTCTCCCATGCATGCACCGTCACTGCGTATGAAGGGGAGGCAAATGGCACACATTGATGACACCAAGATGGAAGACCAACACATTTGCTGCATGCTGGCTAGCAGTGCCATCACACATTGGCCTGTGATTGGCATGTCCAATACACATAAACGACACATGCCATCACACAGATGGCATGTACCATAGCCATGTCACACATGTGACAATAGGACTGAGAAATGCCTAGTGAAAGTGGTGGAATGCAAACAATCAGCCTGAATGAACACAGAAGAATACGCAACAATGTTGTGGCAAGATGACACTTCAAGGGCAACTGGAGTGAGGTTGGGCTAAATGTCTACTGTTGCCAGAAGGGATACTGCAATACCCAAATCCTGGTGCGCAGAATGTATTGGATGAAGCACATGGGTAACCCAAACCACTCAGGCACACACACCCTCACCTGGCACTCAATCAGAAGCCCTCACACACACACCATGCACATGGATGACACACACATGCATGTGCACTTCCCGGACAATGCCTCGTAATCTGGCAGGTCTCCCACGCCTTGGATCTGTCCCTCCGTGACATAGATCCCAGCAACATACTCATGTGGAGTGAGTTCAATGTCCTCTGCTAGAGCACTAGGGTATGAATTCCATCTAGTACCCTACCCCTTTGACCCCCAATTGCCCAGGACAATAGTTTACTGCAACAACATCAGTGCCATGGTTGGAAGGCGAGCACGCAGTAAGGGTGGCAAAGGTGGCCGAGCCTCAAGAGGTGGCCGTGGTGGATACGGTAGGGGACGTGGCCGGGACTTGCAGGGTGCCCCTAGCCCCCCATGTGTGAGTGATCAATCAGGGACACCCATGCCCCCCCTCCGGTTGAGGGTAACGTGGCTGACACCATCCCTGCTCAGCCCTTGTTGGACCAGCCCATTGTGGCACCAGACCTGGCACAGGGTGACTCCATGGCTGACTTCCAGGTCAGCAGGTCTAGGCCACGTGTGGCGGTGCACGTTGGTGTCACCAGGCCACGTGGATCAGGGGCAGCTATGTCATCTGCTGCCCCGAGGCAGCGGATGCTAAGGGGCTCCAGGGCCACTTGTCGGAAGATCAGATGAGGGTCCTGGAACGCATATCCCCAGCGCTCCACGTCCAGGTCCTTGAGAGGCAGACCCGTCTGGAGTCGAGCGGTAAGTGTACATGCATCCTGATGTCATGATGCCCACCCCCCCGAGTACCAGGCCAGGCCCAGCACCCCCGGGAGCAGGCATCACGCCCCCGGGTAAAAGCCCAGCGACCCTTTATAGGGGCTCTTTGGCCTCTGTCCTGGCGCCGTTGGCGCCAGGCTCATGTTGGACATCAGTCCTGGCGCCATAGTTGCCAGGCTCATAAGGGGAAGTGTTTGGTGCACTTACCTGAAGCAGACCATACTGCACACTCACCTGATGCAGACCATGCTGCATGAAGAACCAAGTCAAATGAGGCTTAGGAGAGACTATTTTTCTGAGGGAACTATTTTGTTACTTGGGTGGGGCTGTGGAAGAATACTCACCTGGAACTTCTTCCAAGGCTATTTAAGCTACGCCCGGACAGCCACACGTGCTTCGTGTTGTTCTGCATCCCAGCAGCTGAACGCTCACCGTGTCAGCTCCTGCACCTGGACTCCAGCCACGCCCACCTAGAACCTGGAACACCTGTAAGGAAAGAAGAGAAGAGAAAGGTGAAAACCAAGAACTTATTCAACCTTCTTACCTGCATCCGGAATCTTCACGCCAGCATTCCTGAAGGAGGACTTCCATTTAAAAGCACCGCGTTGCTCGCTGCAGCGCCGCGCTTCACTCACCTGTTCCCGAGATGCCGCCCGGCTCCATCGCGGCTCTCAGCACCAGTCGCCACATCTCTGCACCTAGGGGACAGAAGAAGAGACAAAAGGTGAGCAAGGGAACACAAGAGGAAGGCCGAATTTTCAGCCATATTACTTACCGGCTTTTCTTGGTGAACCATTCCACATCTCGGGTCGACGCCGCATCTTTGGCAAGTACCGCACCCCGGCCCCTATGGGGAAAGGACAAAAGACATTACTGGGGAATTATAAAGACATTTAGAGGGGTCGCCCTCATCACTAACTCACCTGATTTTACCACCGGCAATTTAACCCCTCAACGCATCGCCTTGGTTCTGCACCTGAAATAAAGGACAGATCACAGGTTAGGAGAAACAACATAAAAGGAGGCTCACACTTGACCTTTAGCATCTTCATACTTACGGTGTATCGCTCAGAAAAGTCAAGTGGATTTGCCAGCGCCATTCTGAAAACCAGTGAAGTAACTGGACGAACGCGTGCCCCTGCACCAGAAGCAGGATGGAGAGTTCATCCTTCCAAACCATAAGGTGAGCTTAAACTGGGGGGTTTTGGAGGAAGTCAGAGGAGAACGAAGGGGGAAAGAGGGGAGCAAGCACACTATTCAGCAGACAGTGAATCCCCTTTCTCATCTGCAGAAGGATATTCCTACGGGCCAGACATGCAAGATTTGGGTGTCCTGTTCAATCAGTGGTCCGAATTCTGCGCATCACGCTTTTAGAGGCCACAGCAACCCAGACCAGACCAGCGCCTCCGTGGGAGACAGGTGAGCGTTACAGAACGCAAAGCTTTCCTACAAATTCCCACCCAGGCGCTATGGAAACTTCTGAGACTGACCAGTTAGCCCAACTACTGGGGGAATTACGGGCCGAAGTACACGCCGCTCGTCAAGAGACTAATGCTCTCAGGAGGGAAGTGATTGTATCAAAGGAAAGGACTGATGACCTGGCTAGACAGCTTTTGCAAGGTCAAGCTGGACAAACTCCTTTACCCGGTTCCGGAGGGAACCCTGCTCCTGTGCTTTCCAGTAACCCGGTGCAGATTAATCTACCAGGAAAAATGCCGCTGGCCCCACCCGAACGCTTTGCTGGGGACCCCAAACGATTCGCCGTATTCATGAATCAGTGTCGTTTGCATTTCCTGTGCAGACCTGGGGCCTTCCCTAATGACCAGACCAAGGTAGCCTTTGTATTGTCATATCTCAGCGGCAGTGCTGCCGATTGGTCAGTTCCACTGGTAACTCAAGATGACCCGATTCTTCGTGATTTTCAAGGATTTCAAGCAAGCATGGAAAGGTTATTTGCTCGTCACTCCCAGGGGCAGGCTCTAGATGACGAACTTCTATCTCTGCGACAGGGCAATCAAGACCTCCTTTCCTACATTGCAACCTTTAATAGACTAATTGTGGAAACTGGGTGGCCAGAGGATAAAAGAATCACGTTATTTTATCGAGGTCTACGCGGAGAACTTAAAGATGTCCTTGCCCAAGTTGTAAATCCGCCCCAAGAATGCTCAGAATATATAGACTTAGTGGTCCAATTGGATCACAGACTGCAAAACAGAAAAGCAGATCGGCCCAAGTTTGAGACCCGGGTGTTAGTCAAGACCCACGTTAACCTCAAGGGGGCTGAAGCCTCTGAGCCAATGCAAATCGGAGGAGGTAAAGGACCTTTAACTCAAAAGGAACGTGAAAGAAGACGGCAGATGCACTTATGTCTTTATTGTGGATCCTCTGGACACTTTCCACGAGATTGCCCGGCAAGGCCGCGCAGGAAGGTGGTAGGAGCCGCTGAAAAAATCCATGAAACCTCTGTATCAGAAAAACAACCCCGCCCGACAAGCGTAGGGGTCCGCTTGCCGAGCTTGAAAACAAACTCTCAGACCTCACATTTCATTGTGCCACTGGTCCTCGTAGATCCGGAACAGCCTAAGCGGTTGCATGCAATAAAGGCATACATCGATAGTGGGGCTATAGGAAACTACGTGGATCGTGAATTGGTCTCCAGGATTAACCTCCCTCTAGATCCTAAAACCAGCAAAGATGTCATCACCACAGTTGATGGAACCGAAATTGCCTCGGGACCGGTAACACATTCCACAGCTGAGGTGACACTTGTAGGTCCGGACGGCCATCGGGAGGCAGTTGTATTTGATGTAATCAAGGCTCCACAGTTTCAGGTTATTCTCGGAATCCCTTGGTTAGAGACACATAATCCTCGAATTGATTGGCGAGCGAAGAGAATAACCTTTCCGGAGTGTGCACGAACCTGCTACCCAGAAAATCTGAAGATCAGTATAGCATCAATAACCTCTGTCTCCATGCAACTACCTCCGGAATACCAAGACTTTCAGGACGTCTTCCAAAAGGAACAGGCCAACACGTTACCTCCTCACAGATCGTACGATTGCCAAATCGATCTGGTGCCCGGTGCTCAACCCCCTTGTAGCAGGATTTATGCCCTTACTGAGCCGGAGAATCTGCATTTGAGACAATATTTAGATCAATACCTAGCCAATGGTTTCATTCGCCCGTCAAAGTCTCCGGCATCCTCGGCTTTGTTCTTCGTGCCAAAAAAAGAAGGCGACCTTAGAACTTGTATCGATTACCGCGCATTGAACCAGATAACTGTTAAAAACGGTTACCCTCTGCCTTTGATCCCTGAACTCCTTGACCAGGTGAAGGACGCTTGCATATACACCAAGTTAGATCTCCGGGGGGCTTATCATCTGGTACGAGTAAAAGAAGGCGACGAATGGAAAACGGCCTTCCGTACAAAATATGGACTATTCGAATACCAGGTGATGCCTTTCGGGTTGTGCAACGCGCCTGCTGCCTTCCAATTCTTCATGAACGATGTCCTTCGGGAACTCATCGATGTCTGTGTTGTCGTGTATATCGATGACATTCTGGTGTACTCCTCTTCAGAATCAGATCACAGAAAAAATGTCAGGGCCGTCCTTGAGAAATTGCGCCAGCACAAACTGTTTGCAAAGCTGGAGAAATGTGTTTTCCATACCACCGAGGTTGAGTTTCTTGGATTCATCCTGACACCTAAAGGGGTCCGAATGGACTCAAGGAAAGTGGATGCCATCCTCAAATGGCCATCACCTAGTTCGGTGAAAGGTGTCCAAAGCATGCTTGGTTTTGCCAATTTTTATCGCAGGTTTATCCCGGAATTTTCACGGGTGGTGCAACCCATCACTACACTCTTGCGGAAGAATAAACGCTTTGAATGGACCGAGGAAGCTGAACAGGCCTTTCAGGAATTAAAAGCTAAATTTACGTCCGCACCTATTTTGAAACACCCGCGTCCTGATCTCCCATATATAGTCGAAACCGACGCATCCAGCTTAGCCATGGGAGCAGTACTGTCCCAGAGAGACCCCGAAACCAACCAACTGCACCCCGTAGCATTTTGGTCCAGAAAGTTCTCGCCGCCGGAGATAAACTATGCAATCACCGATAAGGAATTATTAGCCATTAAGTCCGCCTTTAAGGCTTGGTGGCATTATCTTCTTGGCGCCAGGCATACCATCACCGTGATCACTGATCACAGAAATTTACAATATGCCAAGGCTCAGTCTTCACGACAGCTCCGATGGGCTTTATTCTTTGCTGAGTTCGATTTTGTAATCACTTACCGTCCCGGCTGTAAGAATGGCAAAGCGGACGCGCTATCTCGAATTGGAATGGGAGAAATGGACACAAACTCAGAACCTGTGCCGATAATTCCCGAACAAAGAATCTTGGGGATAACCACTTTACAAACCCTTGAAGACATTCAAGCATTGGTAAAACTATTCCTGGACTCTTCAGCCTTGCAGGATTGGATCAAAAGGGGGTCTGACTTTTCAATAAACGATGGCTTACCTTACTTCCGAGGACATTTATTTTTGCCAGAAAAGGAATTGCAAGAACTGGTTATTTCCCGTCATCACGATACTCTGATGGAAGGACATCCTGGCATTGCCAAAACAGAGGAAAAAATTAAACGACAATTCTGGTGGCCGTCCTGGCGAAAGGATATTAAATCTTTTGTGATGTCCTGTGGAGTTTGCGCCCAAAACAAAGGTCAAAAATCAAAAAACCCGCTGGTCTTCTTCAGCCCTTAGACATTCCACCAGCACCTTGGCACACCTTGTCACTAGATTTTATCACGGACCTGCCCTCTTGTAATGGATACAATACTATTCTGGTTGTGGTGGATTTATTTTCCAAGATGGCCCATTTTATTCTGTTGAAAGGATTACCTTCAGCTTTTGTTCTTTCCAAGGAATTCCTCGAAAATATCATCCGTCTGCATGGATTCCCGTCCATACTAATCTCCGATCGGGGAAGCCAGTTTATTTCTCATTTTTGGAAAAAATGTTGTCAACTGGCACAAATCGACGTAAGACTTTCAACCAGCCACCACCCACAGACTGATGGTCAGACGGAGAGAACGAACCAGACCCTTGAACAATATCTACGATGTATGTTGCACCAATCGGAAGGTAATTGGAAGGATATTTTATGGGTGGCTGAATATGCATGCAATAACTCAATACACTCTGGAACTGGTCAGATCCCCTTTTATACCCTATATGGACATCACCCTCGTACTTCAGACCTGGACTCACCTTTGAGCCTCGAAATGCCCGCAGTGGACCATTTGCATTCTACGATTACTCAAGCCTTCAAGGATGCTACTGCACACTTACAACATGCGAAAGGGAAATACAAAAAGAATGCGGATCTGCATCGAAAGGAGGCGCCTCCATACCAAATAGGGGATCAAGTATGGTTGGCTACCAAACACTTATCGCTCAAGGGACCTCTGACTTTAAATCCAAGGTATTTAGGCCCTTACTCGATCAAAGCTATAATTAACCCAGTGGCAGTCAAGCTCGATCTACTAGCTAACATGCGGGTTCACCCCGTTTTTCATGTGTCGCTTTTGAAACCAGTGCAACCAGGAACCAGATTAATAAAGCCACCAGAACCAATCCAGATAGATGGGGAGCCTGAATTCGAGGTGAAGAACATTTTGGACTCTAAAATCTCAAAATCAAAACTTTTCTATCTAATTGATTGGAAGGGGTACGGGCCTCAGGAAAGATCTTGGGAACCCAGCGACCACGTACATGCACCTCGGCTAGTAAAAAGGTTCCATCGGAATTTCCCGAACAAACCGAAACCTCCTGAGGGAACGACCTTGGGAGGGGACTTGGGGGGGGAGTGCTGTCATGATGCCTAACCCCGGAGTACCAGGCCAGGCCCAGCACCCCCGGGAGCAGGCATCACGCCCCCGGGTAAAAGCCCAGCGGCCCTTTATAGGGGTTCTTTGGAATCTGTCCTTGCGCCGTTGGCGCCAGGCTCATGTTGGACAACAGTCCTGGCGCCATGGGCGCCAGGCTCATAAGGGGAAGTGTTTGGTGCACTTACCTGAAGCAGACCATGCTGCACACTCACCTGATGCAGACCATGCTGCATGAAGAACCAAGCCAAATGAGGCTGAGGACGGACTATTTTTCTGAGGGAACTATTTTGTTACTTGGGTGGGGCTGTGGAAGAATACTCACCTGGAACTTCTTCCAAGGTTATTTAAGCCACGCCCGGACAGCCACACGTGCTTCGCGTTGTTCTGCATCCCAGCAGCTGAACGCTCACCGTGTCAGCTCCTGCACCTGGACTCCAGCCACGCCCGCCTCGAACCTGGAACACCTGTAAGGAAAGAAGAGAAGAGAAAGGTGAAAACCAAGAACTTATTCAACCTTCTTACCTGCATCCGGAATCTTCACGCCAGCATTCCTGAAGGAGGACTTCCATTTAAAAGCACTGCGTTGCTCGCTGCAGCGCCGCGCTTCACTCACCTGTTCCCGAGACGCCGCCCGGCTCCATCGCGGCTCTCAGCACCAGTCGCCACATCTCTGCACCTAGGGGAGAGAAGAAGAGACAAAAGGTGAGCAAGGGAACACAAGAGGAAGGCCGAATTTTCAGCCATATTACTTACCGGCTTTTCTTGGTGAACCATTCCACATCTCGGGTCGGCGCCGCATCTTTGGCAAGTACCGCACCCCGGCCCCTATGGGGAAAGGACAAAAGACATTACTGGGGAATTATAAAGACATTAAGAGGGGTCGCCCTCATCACTAACTCACCTGATTTTACCACCGGCAATTTAACCCCTCAACGCATCGCCTTGTTTCTGCACCAGAAATAAAGGACAGATCACAGGTTAGGAGAAACAACATAAAAGGAGGCTCACACTTGAACTTTAGCATCTTCATACTTACGGTGTATCGCTCAGAAAAAGTCAAGTGGATTTGCCAGCGCCATTCTGAAAACCAGTGAAGTAACTGGACGAACGCGCGCCCCTGCACCAGAAGCAGGATGGAGAGTTCATCCTTCCAAACCATAAGGTGAGCTTAAACCAGGGGGTTTTGGAGGAAGTCAGAGGAGAACGAAGGGGGAAAGGGGGGAGCAAGCACACTATTCAGCAGACAGTTAATCCCCTTTCTCATCTGCAGAAGGATATTCCTACGGGCCAGACAAGCAAGATTTGGGGGTCCTGTTCAATCGGTGGTCTGAATTCTGCGCATCACGCTTGAAGAGGCCACAGCAACCCAGACCAGACCAGCGCCTCTGTGGGAGCCAGGTGAGCGTTACACCTGATTGTAAGCTGTGCGTGTGGTGGTGTGCCAGTAGTGTGCAGGTTGCACATGTGTTTTAATGGGGCCAAGTAGGGGGGGGGTGTACAGGGCCGTGAGGCTAACACATGCAAGGGCTCTCATGTGTGAGACATGGATGGTGCTTGTGTGTGTGTAGGCTTGCATCCCAAATGCAGATGTGTGGGCACACATGTTTGAATGAATGTGTATGTAAGTAGGCATGTTCGTGATGTCACACATGGATGTTGGTTTCAGCTACATGTATCTGCACTGTGTACATGTGCATGTGTGTGTATTTGAAAAGGAGGCAACAGTGATGCAACATGGATGCATGTGACACCGGGATGTGGAAGACTGATTGGCAGATGTGACATGGATGCCGATCTCAACACTGCAACAGTTGGCAGAGGTGTACACATGCATGCAAGTGTGGTGGTGTGTGTGCATGATTAGTGCACTCCCTGTGTTGCATGTGATGTCTGGCTCACCTTTGCCTGCTCATGCTGTTGTATGTGTATGGATGGTGCTGGCTGTTGCAATATGGCTGTGGTATGGCTCATGTGTGCGAGTTGAAATGACATGTGTGTTGGCGATTGTGATGCCATGTCTGAGGTTTGCCAATGCCACTCATGTACAACTGTCATGAGTGTATGTGTCCATTGTACAGTGCCCTGATGCCTGTGTTTTATTTCTCCCTGTCTGCAGCGTCAACTGATGAAGAGGGCGGAGAAGGTGCTGTGGAGCACAGCGGCAGGGATTGCACCGCCAGCCGGAGACGCAAGGCCCGGCTCCCCTCCCAGGTTGTCATCTTGTCGGGGAGTGAGGAGTCCGGTGCCGCGTCCCAGACCGCAGCTGCCGGGGGGAGGACCAAGAGGCGGAGGTCGGAGTTGGACTCCTCGGCAGCAGAAGGGGCAGCTGGGACCCCACAGGGCCGAACGGGGGAAGATGGCACAGAGTCATCCAGGTTGGTGGGGGGTTTGGTGGAGGAGGAGGCCGTGCAAGCGACAGAGATGGGGTCTGGAGGTGGGGATTCCACTGGTGCTAGTGGTGCAGTGCAGGACCAGGGACAGGAGGCAGCACAGGCCGCCGCGGAGGTGCCTGTGTGCAATCTTGTCCCTGATCCTGTCACTGCATCATCTTGCACCAGCAGGGATGCCTACGTCCAGACCCGTTTTCAGGCAGGGGATGAGCTTACAACAACTCGCCTTCCTCTGCCTGTGGACGTGGCTATCCAGGTACGGGTTGAGCCTGTCCTGACTGGTGTGGCGTTGCGTCAACGGGCCATGCGAGGTGACCTGCAGTCTTTTCATGGGGAGACTGCACGTCATCTCGAATGGCTCGTTGACTGCGTCGGCCTACTGGGACAGGTCACCCAGGCCGGATTCCTCCGTTTGCTGGAGCTTGTTCCGACCCCCTCCTCAACTGAACACCCTATGCGCCAGTCGTCCGTGCCATCTTTCCACCCATTTGTCACCTGGGTGCCCTGTGGAGCTGCCTCTGACGGTGCGGCCAGGCTGGTGGAGGACACATCCCTCCCACAGTCGGGAGTCGGACGTCCAGCAGGGGTGGCCACATCAACGACTGCACCCCGGCCGGTGGAGGATGTGCAGGCAGCAGGAGCCAGGGCACAGGCACAGGCACAGCAGCAACGAGGTGGGAGCCATGATGGCTCGGGGCCTTCGACATCAGAGGGGCAGGCATCGGCCGGAGGGCAGGAGGACCCAGGACGGGAAGTTTCTTCCATGTGGCAGCGGTTGGGCCATGCCATAGATGCAGAGCGGCAGCGGGCGGAAGAGGCACGGCTCACGATGGTCAGGGCGGAGAACTCCATGCGGAGGGCCCTGAGGCGGGCCGAGTGCCTCGAGGCAATCCGCAGGGAGATGGAGGAGAACATGTTGTCATCCCTGGGGACCCTCGGGGCCATGGAAGAGGACCGCCTCCGGGACATTGAGCAGGGGTTCGATGATGCCCTGGCCCGGAACATCCAGAAGTGAGACGTCAGACTAGCCCGCTGCCCTTGTAAATAGTTCTTTAGTGTTAAGGTTCCTTTCGGTTTTGTTTTGGGGCGCTTGGACAATGCCCCAACTTCTTGTATATAGTTCTTCATTATGTAGGATTTTATTTTATACGTTTCATTTAAAGGATTGGGCACATCGACCCTGGATGTTCACTTTGTACATAGTTTGACAATGGATTTGGATTGCTGATTTTTTTTTCCATGGATCAATGGTTTTTTATTATTTTTGCACCTTGGATTTATTTTCTCAGACTGACACATTGGAGACTTGCTTTTGGATTGCTTTTCATTTGGATTTCATGCGTCTTTTTCATTTATTGGACATGCTGGATTTCATTTATTATTTCCATTTTCTTCTGTTCCATTTCATTGCCTTGCTTTTCTGTTTAATACATTATCATTTGGTACTTCACTGTGTGGTATTCTCTCTTTGGTTTCATGCATGGCGCAATGTGTGTTTTTTCATTCACATGCTGTCATTGTGTGGGTTTGACGGATATATGTTGATGTGCAGACTAGCCATTTGGGATGAATCATGTGCTGGTGATTTCTTTGTGGGGTGGATGTCATACCTGGTGGTGTGTTCGGACTGGGGTGGCGTGGGCAGTGTATTGAGGGGGCATGGGGGCCATGATTATGGATCGTCATGAGGTGTTGGGGGGACATGTATGGGGGCCTGCTGGCAGCTGTCGTGCACTGCTGGGGTGTGGTGGTGCAGGGGGACATGAGTGGGGGCATGGTGGAGGGTGCCCTGTAATGCTAGGGGGTGTGGGTGCAGGGGGACATGAGTTGGACATGAGTGGGGGCCTGGTGGAGGGTGCCCCTGGATGCTGGGGGGTGGGGGTGCAGGGGGACATGAGTTGGACATGAGTGGGGGCCTGGTGGAGGGTGCCCCTGGATGCTGGGGGGTGGTGGTGCAGGGGGACATGTGTGGGGGCCTAGTGGAGGGTGCCCCTGGATGCTGGGGGGTGGGGGTGCTGGGAGACATGTGTGGGGTCCTGGTGTAGGGTGCCCTTCACTATTGGGGGGTGGGGGTGCTGGGAGACATGAGTGGGGGCCTGGTGGAGGGTGCCCTGCACTGCTGGGGGGTGGGGGTGCAGGGGGACATGAGTTGGACATGAGTGGGGGCCTGGTGGAGGGTGCCCCTGGATGCTGGAGGGTGGGGGTGCTGGGAGACATGATTGGGGGCCTGGTGGAGGGTGCCCTGCACTGCTGGGGGGTGGGGGTGCTGGGAGACATGTGTGGGGGCCTGGTGGAGGGTGCCCCTAACTGCTGGGGGGTGGGGGTGCTGGGAGACATGTATGGGGGCCTGCTGGCAGGTGCCCCGCAATGCTGGGGGGTGGGAGTGCAGTGGGACATGAGTGGGGGCCTGCTGGCAGGTGCCCCGCAATGCTGGGGGGTGGGGATGCAGGGGGACATGTGTGGGGGCCTGGTGGAGGGTGCCCCTGACTGCTGGGGGGTGGGGGTGCTGGGAGACATGTGTGGGGGCCTGGTGGAGGGTGCCCTGCACTGCTGGGGGGTGGGGGTGCAGGGAGACATGAGTGGGGGCCTGCTGGCAGGTGCCCCACAGTGCTGGGGGTGGGGGTGCTGGGAGACATGAGTGGGGGCCTGGTGGAGGGTGCCCTGCACTGCTGGGGGGTGGGGGTGCAGGGAGACATGTGTGGCGGCCTGGTTGAGGGTGCCCCTGAATGCTGGGCGGTGGGGGTGCAGGGGGACATGAGTTGGACATGAGTGGGGGCCTGCTGGCAGGTGCCCCACAGTTCTGGGGGGTGGGGGTGCTGGGAGACATGCGTTGTTGATCAGTAGTGCAAGGTGACATGTGGCTTGGCTGGGGGGCATGCCCATGGTGGATGGGCTGCCTGAGGGACATGAGCAGGGGTGCAGGGTAGTCCGCTGTGGTGTGGGCTGCCTGCAGGGGTAGTGGAGGGTGTAGAGGGAACACCTGGGAGGACCCACACGGCCAATTCACGTGTAGTACTCCCCGGAACCCCTGAAATACACATATCCTGCTGAAATTGCGTGTGAGACTTCCCGTGCACCCCGAAATACACGTACCCAGGACATTCGCGTGTGGAACTTCCCGCGCACCCCTGAAATACACGTACCCTGATGGAATCGCGTGTGAAACTTCCCGCGCACCCCGAAATACACGTACCCTGCTGAATTCGCGTCTGAAACTTCCCGCGCACCACGAAATACACATACCCTGCAGGATTCGCGTGTGAAACTTCACGCGCACCCAGAAATACACGTACCCAGGAGAATTGCGTGTGGAACTTCCCGCGCACCCCAGAAATACACGTGCCCTGATGGAATCACGTGTGAAACTTCACGCGCACCCCTGGAATACACGTACCCAGGACAATCGCGTGTGGAACTTCCCACGCACCCCTGAAATACACGTACCCTGCTGAAGTCGCGTCTGAAACTTCCCGCGCACCACGAAACACACATACCCTGCAGGATTCGCGTGTGAAACTTCACGCGCACCCAGAAATACACGTACCCAGGACAATCGCATGTGGAACTTCCCGCCACCCCTGAAATACACGTGCCCTGATGGAATCGCGTGTGAAACTTCACACACACCCCTGAAATACACGTGCCCAGGACAATCGCGTGTGAAACTTCTCGCGAACCCCTGAAATACATGTTCCCCGCTTGGCGTTTGCTGTTTGGCAGCCCTGTGAACTGGTCCAGGGTTAGCGCAGACATTTGCGATGAATTGGGGATTTTGATGGCTTTTCCTTGCACGAGGGCGTTCTTGGGGGCGTAACTGGCGCTGCTGCAGGGTCGCTGCGCCACTCTGCGCCACGGCTGGTTTTGGAGGCTAAAATCCATGAATACGCTGTGCGATGAAATGGATTTTATCGCACGCAGCTGGCGCAGTATCGCACGGGGACACTGTGCGCCAGCCGCGTGCACCACTTTTGTGCGAAATTCTATGAATTACCCTGTGAGTGCATAACTCACACCACGTGAGAAATCCATAGTGTCCTAGTTTAGATGGCCACTTTTTAGATATTGAAATCACAACTTCTGCATGGAGTGAACCTAGAAGCCTTAGGGTGAATAAAGTATAATTACAAATCTCATGGCCATTGGAAAGTCCATGCAAGCTTACTAGCTGTTTTTTTGACAAAGCTCTAATAGCCAGTCTTGTCTTTTGCAGCAGCTATGAAGTTGTGTTTTCTACTGTTGGCTGCTTTTTCATGATGACCTGAACACGTTCATGAACCTTTTTCCACACTATTGGTGAGACGAGGGACAGTCCTCTCTTTATTTATCTCTATTAGACAGGCATAACACCATACACCACTTAGGGTCAGGTTCCCTTGTCAGGGATATGGTGTTCTTCCCATAGGGATAGTAAGCACACTCTGTTTTCATCCATGTTCACTCTAGCTATTTGGTTCATCAACTATCTTACACGTTTATTTCTCTTAGAGAACCATTTGTGACACCTTTGAGGGCGCCTTGTCTGCTTCCATCAAAACCTACAGAGGCCTGAGGCAAGAGTGTATCCTTGCCTGAGCCCTGTTCAATTTCTTTCTGGCCGACATTGCGCAGGCATTCAATGGGGTTATAGCCGACGCCCCGAAACTGGCCTCAAAAGCCATCCCAGCCCTACTTTATGCTGACGATCTGATTCCGGTGTCTAAGACTTTTGGATGCCTTATCTTATGTTGAAAATAATCTCCTGAATATTAACTTAAGTAAAAAAAGGTGATGATATCTAATCCTACTGAGAAAAGCAGAGCCTGCTCATTCAAGTGGACTGTCCAGGGTGAACCTCCTGATTATACCCACCACTAACCATACCTAGGAATAAATATTTCTGACACCAAGCATCAAACTCATCTGTCTAATTTAAACGACAAATTAAATGACAATTTCACAAACATCTATAATACAAGCAAGATTTGGCAAGTTTTCCATAGGCCCGGCTCTAACATACTATTGCCAGACAGTTGCCCCAATTTTGCTCTATGGTTCAGAAACCCAGGATCTTATACCCAAATCAACATGGTGCAAATTTGAAAGTGCATTCTGGAAAGGTTGCCTTGGACTGCCTACAAGCATTCCGATTTCATGGATTAGACATGAACTGGGTTTAATATCCTTGTATGCTCGACATGTGTGGCAGGAAGTCGCATTGTTTAGAATGTGCATCATTACAACTGAGTTTACCGCGTTGATTGGCATCCACTCCAAGTACGTTTCTGCCTCTAATAATGTGTATATACGAAGGTGGTGTCAAATTGTAATTAATGTACTGGCAGATGCAGATGTCAACCTTGATGTTCTTATAGATAATCCAGTTAGAGCGAAGACAAAGATATTCTTGTGGGACTGGAGAAGAACCAGAGAAAAATGCTTATCCAACAGGGAATTTAATGGCTGGTTTTAATCCCACAAGAAGTATAGCCTAACGGAGCCATACCTCTTAAGTCTCCGTCAGTTTCCTACAGATCGGATTTTACCCGGGTTAGATTCAATCTTTAGCCAACTCGAGAGATTTTAGCTAGACGCAAGATTATTTTACAGCTAGATAACCTTTGCAGATTTTGTCAAGTTAAAGATCAGTCTGAAACCTTGTACCATCTGATAGTCGAGTGTGAAGCTCTCAAAATGAAAAGAACTGAACATCTAAAACCATGTCTCAAGGAATTCAGAGAAATAACCCCAGATACGTTATGGCAATTGATTTTCTGTGGGTTGAGTGTATCAACGAGAATCAATGTCATTAGATTTTTAGATGATTTGAAACTACATGAACAACTGTGTGCTTGATGTGGACCATTGAAGTCTCAAGCATTTATCAGATATATAGTCATTAAGAGATTATTTTTATTGTACTTACTGTTCTTACTGTTTTCATTTTATAGTTTCTTTTCTTTTTTCGTTTTTTCTTTTGAATTGTGTTATTTTAGTATGTGTCTTTTTATATTTTGAGTGCTCTTATTGTGTTTCGCATGTGATTGGATTTGAACTCTTGGCTATTTTTATATTGTCTTAATAATGATGTTAATTTGTTGTCTTTTTGTGATTTAAAGTATAGTAAAGTTGATTAAATTCAGCTTAAATGATAAAAAAAGAAAATATGGTCTCCCCAGATGTTTGCGTATTGGCAAAACCTTTATGCCCCCCAATTGCTTAAGACTTCATGAAGAAGACTGTAATAGATCTTAGAAGCTTTGTCTTCACCAATGTCGAGACACCAGTGGGACATGAACCTAGGGACGTCCTGAGGAACAAGGTGCTGGCATGGCTACATCCGAAGACTGGGCCTGGTGTTGTAAGAATGTCAGACCTCAAGATTATTCAGATGGTTAAGATAAATCAGTGGTGTACCCAGAATGGCAGGGACTGTATACCAGTGGGTTGTGGTAAAAATAATTTGCCGTCTTTTCTGTCCACCTACAAGGATCTGTCAAGAGTTTCATCTGATTGAAGATAGCTGTGGACTTCTCTGCTCTGTAGTACTGCTAATTGTAGATCATTGATTTTCTTGCTTCCTCTACTAAAATGTGACTTGTATTGTGTTAGTCTTCTCCTTTCTTGCACTCTGAGGCCTACGGGCATGTAGCGCATTACAACATAAATAATCAACTTTATTAATTTGAAAAAGTGAAAATCACATATTATGGGATTATGGTAACCATAACCCTGTTTGTTTTGCAAAATTTTGTTTTTGCTCTATAATGCTTGCTTTATATTGAAAGTAATGGAAATTGTGAAAATATTTAATAAACATGTTATGTTTTTTATTAATGTTTTTACACATCTGTGCTGCTTTTATATTTACAGCTTGCATTATTTACTAAATTTAATTTAGCACACATTACATGCTTGCATTTTTATGCACTTGAATGACTATACATTGTGCATGTTATTTGTAGATGTTAATGTTACTAAGCTTTACTGTACATATGTTAATACTTTGTTTAGTGTGTTTTCTTTTTAGAATGTTTGTTTAGTAAATTATATGTTTTTACAATGATGACATGTACCATGTTAATTGATATTGTTGTATATGTAAAGTATGATACGAATGCGTATGTACATTTAGTCATTGTAGATTTAGGTTTTAAAATATTTGGTGTATTTTTTAATTGCAATTTTTGGGAGGAATTACACTAGTGTATATTATATTTTAAGTTTGTTATTTTGGATTACAAAAATATCTTGTACTTTCTTTTAACATATTATATGCCTACACGTAATGCTCTTTTGAATGTTACATTTTATACAGTTTGAGAGGTAGCCCAACTTACAGGGATACCCCTTAATTATACGGGTACCCCTAATCATGCTCACACCAGATTAAAGTTCACCCCTCTAGGGAATTAAGGCCAAGAGTCTTTATCTTGCAAGGATAACAAATTTCATCTTTTACAGAAAATGAGGATGGGGCAAAGAACTCTGCTTCCTGAACGGTATATTCTGTCCCTAACTGTTCCCAGCTCCTGCAGACTGGTGCCAAGCAGGAGCCGTATATACTGTTAACTTGTTTAAGTGACATTTCTGGAAATGGACATGGCTCCACCCAAAACTGTTGTTCTTCCCTTACAAGGGATGCTGCAGTCTTTGTTCCTTCATGGCCGGTGATGTCTGTTTTAGGACTTACTACTTTACATATCACTAACCTATGCAAAAATACACCGTAGCTTCTGTTTATCATCATTTTGCTGCCCATGAACATTTATATATAAATACATTTTCCCATCATATTCTCCATACTTCACTCATTATATTCTTATTTTATCTGGTCAAGTAATTCCCCTTAAAACCTTATTTTTCATAATTCTGCAATTTGTGCATTGAGCCTTTAGCATGCGTGGGTTTTTACTGGACAGCAAACAGATGCTGAGTTACGTGTTGGCCTACCATAGCTAGCGAACACCACAACAATGCCTGCAGTCTATTTTTAGCACAGGCTGCATTCCTTTTCTCACAGGGCCTACTTCTGTCGTGCATTGAGCAAAACTAAATAGAAGTTAATATTTTTACAAATGTATTCAGCTAATCGTTATTTGCACCTTATACTTAAATAACTGCCTTCTTTTTAGTGCCCTTCCTCCCCCCTGGACTCTTGTTGTGCTTTAGAAAATGTTAAAATAGGTCTTCCCTAATTCTAAAGCGCTTGGGAAGCTTGCAAATGAAGGGAAATAAAGGGAGGCGCTAGCTCCTTCCCAACAAGTTCAATGTAAAATTGCTTTCATTTTATGGTAATGTTGAATGCTTTAAGTGTGTGGGTGAGTTAAGTTAAGGTTGCTGTGATATTCGTTTATTTATTAATAATGCATTCAGAGATCCTTCCTGGAACCTGCTCAATGTACTCAATATAGCAAATGAGGAAGGCCCCTCTGGTATGATGCATTTCCGGTACAGGGAAATCTACTTCCACAGGACTATGAAGGCCAGTGAGCGTAGTCGTAATTCATGTCGAATATTAGCTATTGGTAGAGACTTTGGGAGGCTTAATACTTAACGCCAAAAGTACCCCTCCATCACTTAAATTGAGCAGCGTTTCTGCTCCATATGTGAGGACCTGTCACCTTCTGTTTACAAAAGGTGAGGACGGACATGATTGAAAAGGCCCCATAACGCCTATCGATGGCGTTCCCTTGATTTTTTCAGATTGTTTAGTTTGTTTCTTAGCCAATCCAATTGTGCACTTTCGTTTATGTTCTTATTTATTTTGAACTCCCAAGTATATAACTACTTCTAGCTGCCATTCCTTAACCCTCCACGTAAAAGGCCTCCTTCTTTTCCTTCTAGCTGATTGACATGAACTTGTGATTTATTAGCGTTCATTCTCATGCCCTTCTCAGTTAGGTACTAATTGAAAGCTGAGATTCTACGCTGCAGGTCAACGGCCGTTAGATCGAGGAATACTATATCGTTTGCATATAACAGCCAAGGGAGCTCACAGCCATTCAGCTTAGGTGGAAATACTTGAATAGTCTCCTGTGAGTTCCCAAGGTCGGACAGGTACATGCTAAATAGAAGGGGGCAGGGTGCAGCCTTTTTTAAGGCCACAAAAAGTCATGATCTTTCTAGACCTCAATACCCCAGCCCCCAATCTAATCTGTATTGATGTTCGTTTATACAGAGCCTGAATAGCCTCCAAGATTTCTGCAGGGCATCTCCAGCGTTTCAATTATGCCCACAGACGGTTCCGATCTACACCATCAAAGGCCTGATGTAAATCTAAACAGGCCATATAGATTTACAATCGACCACTGTTTTAATAGGTTTAGGGCAAATAGATGTAAGGATGTCCCGACCCCCTTAATGAATCCTGTTTGTCTGGGGTCAAGGATTCCCTACCTGGTTGCCCACATATTCAGATCACGTATGACCACTGAGGCAAAAAGCTTGCCCAGTGAGTCCCGAAGGGCGATAGGGTGATAGTTCTTAGGATCAGCCCTATCGCCCTTCTTGAACACTGGCACAACCCAGGCCTCCCACCATGACTCAGGAACCTGTCTATTCAACATCACCTGCGTGAACAGGGACACAGAAAACTTCACCCACGCCTCTGGATCGCTCTTTAATACGGAATTGGACACACTATCAGGCCCTGCTGCTCGGGAGGAGCTAAGCCTCATAATCATTGAACTGAGCTCAATTTCATCAAATTCAAAGCTCCAAATTTGTCTCTCGAGCCTTTTGGGTCGAAGGTTTGGCATTCGCTCCCACAAATATCTTAGAGTAGTGGCTAACCCAACCCTCTTCAGTTACACCACCCATCACGTGATCTTTCCTACTGTTACCAGCATTATTAATGAGCTCCCACATATTGCAGGTATTTTTTCTACAAACTGCCAGCAGCATCCTCTCCGCATCATTGTGGGCAAGTGTGGTTCTATGTGCTTTTGCCCATTTCTTTTAGCCCTGTCTACGTTTCTTGACTAGCACCTCGGGCTCTATTGTGTTCATACGCCTTAGTTTCCTCACATCCACCCTGCATGACCTACGGGCTCTTACTAGATCGATGTTCTAAGTATGTTTAGGGATATGATGGATTTGACCCCCTCTACCTGCTCTCCATTTAAAGCCTTGCAGGATCTATTCATGCTCCACCAGCCTACCATCTCTGGCAATGCCCTGGTCAATCCAAGATGATAAGAGGGGAATTTTAGACGTTGGAATTTTCACCCTATTCAACCCTTCATTTAGCTCCACCAAAGGCATGAGTCTATGCTTGTGTAGACCCATTTTTACCTGCACGATGATAGATAGCAGGTCATGATCACGCTATGGCAATGGAACTATCTCAAATTTAGAGACCCTCCCTCCAAATTAGATGACACAAAGCAGTAATTCAAATAGGCTGCCTGTATTCCATTTCTCCAGGTTGGAGCACCCAGACAGTCACCCTCAGTTTGTCCATTAAGCAACCAAAGTTCTTTTACCTCATCAGCCCATCTACGAGCAAGCGCTTCTACATTCTCCAGCTGCAGTGGCCAACCCTCCCTCGATAATAATCAAAAATTGAAATCACCACAGATCAAGATTTCAGGATTTTCACAATGTATTAGGGCCTGGTCCACTTTCTCCATGATGAGATCCATGAGTTTGTCAGCAAGACCTAAATACCTGTTCCACTTTAATTAGGGTCAGAGGACCAGAGAATGGGCATCCCAAAGTTCCCTTAAGGGTAGGATTCAAGAAGATCTCATAGCCATCACACGCCGTCTTCTCCTAGAGACGTATAATGTCATAGCTCTCCAAAACCTTCCCTTCATCCGTAAACACAAATTAAAAGCCCTGAGGGTTCCATGATCCCACTCTCAGATGTTCGGCTGGCTCTACCTTATCAATCTATTCGCCATTGGATCTTGCCAGTGCACCCGCCAGCCAGCTCCAATCAGTCTGGTTAGGAGCAGTATTTTCGCTAGACACATTGCCGGTCTTCACCATGTTTTTACATTCAACGTTCCTGATTGTAAAATTTTGCAAGAGTCTCATATCTTTCTTCTGGGCTCCCATTATTGACTCTGGCAAATCCACTTTGCTTTTGCTCACAGACTTTTTCGTATATTTGGCTGACCCTGGCAAATCCACTTCACTTTTACTCACAGATTCTTTGTATATTTGGTTGACCCTTGCAAATCCACTTCGCTTAGGCTCACAGACTGTTTCGTATATTTGGTTGAGGTAGGTTGGGGGGCCCCTTTCGTTAGTTGCTGGCTGTGAGGTCACTCCACATTATAATCTCTGAGATCGCATACCAAAGATGACAACCTTTCACTTTGCTCCAACAAAGCCTCCTTATTAAGGTGGGATTCTAGATGGAGGATAAGGTGATCTTCGCGTTCCTCTGTTGTAAATTCAACAGCTCTCATATAAGGTGTAGATATAAATCTAAGAGCAGGGATACATTGGAGCAACTTCATCACATTACCCCTGTTTAGAAGTAGGTCCTTTTGGGCCACTAGGATTCTTTCCAGGATAGTTTTGGAAACTCTTTAGGCCTTCTAGGGGAATAAGAGCGCTCATCCTTCATTGGGTTTCTCCTGGATCTCTCCACTTATCACATCCCTTCCCCCTTGGATTTTTTGCCAGTAGAAACCGCGCAGATCTTTAATTCAGCCACCTTTCTTTTTTCCTCCATGGTCTGAAAAGTAGATGACGATTGAAACTGCTTCGGTCTTATCACTGATTTTTTCCTTCCAGGATTTTGTAGCGTTAGGGCTTCCTGCTTCTCAATTTCCCTCCAGTCGGAATCGCTCAGGTTGTTCCATTGATCATCTTCCTCATTATCCATCATTTCCAGAAGATCACTGCGACAGGTATCTGCCTGGGGGGTAGTTTCGCCCATCTTGGACAGCTGGCTTTGATCCGGCCTATTCTTGTCAGCATCCTCTTGAAGAGGCACATCTTTTGGCATCACCAATTCCATACGAGATCTTTTAGTGGAACAAGGCATATCTCTTTGGGAGGGAACATGTATGTTCTGTAGAAAGGCTCTTGATCCATTCATCTTTCTTTTCGGGGCATGCTTTACATTTTTTGATTTTCTTCTCTTGCAGCATGTTGCTTTTTCTTTTCTGACCACATGTTGCTTTTTCTTTTATGACCACAAGCTTCCCCACCTGTCTAGGCCGAAGATTTAAATATTGAGAACGCTTTTGCCCTGGTTGACTCAAGACCAGATATTTCCTGTCATTCCCATTTTCCTTCATTGCATTTGGAATCGGACAATTGTCTGTCATTGGGTTAGCCAGCGGGCCAGCTTTCGCCTCCTGGGCCTGACGTTCATTTGACTTCCAATGGGCCTCATCCATTTTCCGTCTTCTATGTTGGCCTCCATCAACAAGGATTTGTCGGCTGTCTCACTCCTGGCCAAGTCACAAAGCCTTTGTTGTCACTGATTAGAGGTTTCTTCCTCAGTGTCCAACCTTTGTAAAGATGTCCAAGTTTGTCAATTGTTGTTGCAGTGTATGCATGAGGTTTACTTGCTCTTGGATGGAAGAATGTATATATTCGTACAGTTTACAGAAGGGAGCCAAGGATATAGTCAGTGATGTCATCACTGTGTTTTGGATGTTAGCTATTTCCTCCTTAAGAGTTTGCCCCCCTTGGCATTGATCACTTCCACAGCCCCTATAATTGTATAGCATAGTAGAGTCTGAAGATGAACAGTCACCCCTTCTCACTGGGATGGCCTGAAAGCAGTCGCCCTCCTCTATGCTTACACCTAGCAGTGGAGTTTTCACTAGAGTTTGACGTCTATCTGGCACAGGGCTGCATATTTGCCATTGTGCTCTGAGGAACATTATCCACTTCAGTTTCCAAATCCAGTTCGTACTCCCCGGTTCCCTGCTGGGAGTTGCTTGTATCATTGCTCTCCTGAAGGTCTTCAGAAGCAACTGTCATAAGCGAACTTGGCTCCCTGGTTCCCAGTTGAGAGCTTTCAATATCAAAGCTCTGCAGGGGCCCTTTAGGAACTTTTGCCATGAAGGGGCTTGGCTCATCTCTCAAGGCATCAAGCCTTTCTTTTATCATACAGACACTTAGACGCCTTTGCGTGTTTATTTTTTCTGTCAGGAGTGAAAGATCCACTGACAGTTTTGCTGATAGGTCTGAATTCTTTGGGTAGTTTAACACCTCCTTTATATTTAAAGTTTGTGATGTATCCCGATGGTCATTGCAATTAGGTGCAAGCCCGTTTTCAATTTCCATTGTATCATTTCGAGAGAGGGTACGTTCCAGAGAATGGTACATAAGGACCTTCTGATTCACCAAAGTAGCAGCGGGAGACTGGTGGGTTTTCAGGCCCGGGGAGCATGTGAAATTCCTAGGGGGCACGAGACGGCAATGGTGTAGGGGTGCTTATATTCACACTTGCCAAACCAGACTCCACCACGGCGCCGCACACATTTTCACCTGGAGTCTTGTTCTTGCACGATCTTGGCTATTTATATCCATTGACATTATACACTCCCTAGATAAACTGCGGGTAACAAGAGGTGTCCTTTACCCCCTCAAAACACTCACCACCAGCCACTCAGAAACCACTTTAGTTTGTCCCCAAGTGTGCTTGTCCTGCACTTTCAAATTAGACCTCTTTTTCTAAGGTCTTCATCTTCAACCACCGTAATGTAGCTTTATAGACCTGCAGGGAGGGCCATACCGGGCATTATGGGCCCTGAAGACTGAGTTATGAGGGACCATAACACCCAGTACGGCCCAAGCTGCCGGTCTATAAAGCTATTAGAACACCCTACATTTTTTATTAAAGTACAATAAATGAGACATGTTTATTGAAGTAGAAAAAATTGCCAAATGATACATAAATGTTGCAGCCACATTGACTTGGTTGTGTTTTTTTTTTATAGGGTGGTGGAAGGTGATTGGGTGGAAGGAGTATGCCATTAAAGAAAAATCAGGTGTCTGCATAAACATTAACTTAGCGTGCTATGAACTTACATTTCTATGCTCTAGTTTTCCATTACACTTCCCATACTATGGTGCACCAAACAACGTGAGGAGGTGAGCGCAAGGTTCCCCGTGACTTCATTGTGGTGAAAAATGATAAATTCCACGTTCCATATTAAAGAAAAATAAAGCTCTTCCTTGACTGCAATTTCACACTTATTGAAACCCTTTCCTTCTTTCCTTCCTAACAGAAAGCGGAACGCGTTTCTTCTGGCTTCACTTCAGTGGGTAGGGCTGCGTTGCTCACATTGGTCTTGCATCGTGTAATACAGAAAAAAACGTTAACTCTTTCCATTCCAAAATTACATGGAAACCAACACGCCAACTTTGCACACTTCAATGGGCACTGCAGGAACAGGTAAGCAATTACTTTGCGGCCTGTAATCAATCTGCGTGCTATACCAGTTTGTATAGCTCGCAGATTGACCAATCAGGATTGTGGAAACACCACAAAGGTGTTCTAATACACAATCAATGCCAAACACTGAGCCTCTACAAGTCCCAAGGCAGATGGGCAGATTAAAGTGGGGACAGCTAGAGGTTTGCTTCCCCCATTGAGGCTGAGTTTTTCCCGCATAGTCAAATGGAGGCAGAGGCAATACAAGCAGTTGTCCACAAATCGCAGGCTTACCGTCGCAATTATGGTGGTATCCTTCGACAGTCTCTGCGTTGTCCGCTAGAATGCAGGTGCTGCACAGACAGCCATTCTCACTCTGCAGGCTCACCTCAGCTGACACAGCAGACTTTGCGTGATCCGCTGGAAGGCAGGAGAAGCGCACACATCTGTCCCAGTGCTACAAGCCTTCCACCGTGTTCACGGCTGGCTCAACTTGGTTAGCTAAGAGGCGTGGGCAGCAAAAGGCACTCATCCCCACTCCCCTACGTGAACACTTGCAAACACTCCAGTCATGCTCAACTCACGCTATGAGTGGAGTTTTTTAAGTAATTAGCCCCTGATCTCTGTGGCCAAGTGATAAACACTGTAGACGGAACAAAGTGCTACAGAGAAACTGGAAACACTCACAAATACTCCAGTATTAAGGTAGAACATGAATGCCCTTCGAACATCTAGCATTTTGAGTGTTCACCCCAGTTTTGTGGATTTTAAAAGAAAGCTGGCAATTCAATGGATTGGTTCACATGGAACTTAGAAATGCATTTTGGTGAGAAGCAGGAATGCACTCTTAAAACCACTTTGTTTTTATATTTTGTGACAAAAGCTTGTCACTGATAATACCTGAAGTTCACCTACTCTCCTAATAGACGTGATGGCTATAAGGAAAGCAACCTTGTGAGGTCCTTGAGGCTTGAGTTATGCATTGGCTCTATAAGTGGGCCTATGAGCTTGCTTAAGACAACATTTAAATTTCAAGAATGGTTGGGTTAGCAGTTGGAGGATACATCTGTTTTACTCCTTCCATGAAGGATTTAACAACTGGGACTTTCCACCATGAAATTTTGCTTTGCAATGTTGTATATGCAGACAGTGCAGCTAAATGCATTTTCAATGAATTAAATACTAGAGTTGAATTTAACTAGTATAATAGATAAAATGTGATGTTGAACACTCAATTGGGTTGATGTTTAACTTTCTGCACCATACTATACATCTTTTCCATTTGTTAAGGGAGCCGTCTAGTCTTATGCTTGAGAGATTCTTTTAATATTTCCATGCATCTAGCTGGTAAATTAAGATGTCCAAACTCTATGACTTCTGGAGTCAAGCTGGTAGATTGGTTATATGAGGATGCAGGATTAACCCCTGATTCTGTTACAACATGTTGTATGGGCATGTTAGTTTCAGGAGTGGGCAAACTGACATCTTGAGGAGATTGGAATACCATGTTTGACGTACCCACATTGGAGATATTCAAATAATTTGTAGGTGGTCTTGGTGCATTTTGTGGATTACTCTGTTCAAGACTGGTGTTGGAGGAAAAGCATGTGCAAATATCCCTGACCAACTTATCCAAGGTACGCTCCCCTTGGATTCCTTACTTATTTGCGCATTTATATAGCACACCTAACCCGGAGGCATCTAGGCATAATTCTTGAATATTACAGTGATCTTACAAAACAAAGACTTCACAATGCAGTAGTTGACAAGCAGGCGTGCAATGTCAGCTTGCAATCATGATACATTGCTGTTAATATACAGTCAACAATCTACTTTGGGTGACACTAGTGGTTGTAGAGAACAAAGGCAATATTGCATTACCGCTCATGGGCGAAAAGCCAAGTTTTTAGTCCAAAAGAACCGTTCTGCTCTTAGTGCCAAAGGTAGGGAGTTACAAAGTTTGGCTGCTAATACAGGAAATCTGTTGCCCCCTGCTTTTTGAAGTTTGTATCTCGGTATCATAAGCAGGTGTGCTTGGGTGGACTGAGTACGTCTATTGGTTAGGTATTTTGTGAATTTGTTCATTAGATATTTGGGGGCTGAGTTTGAGAGGCACTTATGTGTAAGTGTTAGGGTTTTGAAGGAGATTCTATCCTGCACTGGGAGCCTATGAGCATTCCGTCTCGCCGAAGTAATGTGATTTTCTCTAGGGATGTTCAGGGCTGCTTTTAAGGCATTGTTTTGTATCATCTGGAGTTTTTTCAGGTTACGACTGTTTGTGCCGACGTACAAGGCATTACAATAGTCTAGTCTGGATAATATGAGGGCTCTGGCCAAGGTGATACAGCTGTCTGTTGAGAGGAAACATCTGCAAGCATTGATACGTTTTGTAGTGTAAGCAGCCGCAGATACCGTCACATTAACTTGTCTGGTTAGCGTGAGGGAAGAGTCAAGATAGACGCCTAAAGTTTTCACTTCTTTAGATACTTTAATGGTGGTGCTGTCAATGTCAAAGGATTTAAATGTCTAATTTATTTAAGTGGTTTTGCGAGCCGATAAGGTGTAGCTCAGTTTTATCGCGTTAAGACAAAGGTCATGGATAGCCATCCAGGCCTATATTGTTAGGTATATTTCATTTAGTAGTTTCGAGTCAGTGTCGTACGAACCTGTAGTGGGGATGAGGATTTGGGTGTCATCCGCATAGTTAGTGTAAGTGACATCCAGGTCGTCCAAATGGTTAAAAAGTGGCATGGTAAAAATATAATAAAGTGTAAGAGAAACGCTGGAGCCTTGTGGAACCCCACAAGAGACTGGGGCAGGTTCAGCAGCTGCCGTCGGGGTGAATACCCTCATGGTTCTATTGGAGAGGAAGGACTTTATCCATTGTGAGGCTTTAGTGGAGAAGTGGGCTGCCGAGGCAAGATGTTTGCAAAGTACTTTTTGATTGACCAGGTCAAAGGCCACTGATAGATCTAGTAAGAGGAGGAGCGATAAATTGCCTTTGTCTTTCAGCTCGTCCATTTGAATCTTTAGTTCTATGCAAGCTGATTCAGTACTGAGATCAGGTCTGAAGCCTGACTGGCGAAGTGGTTGGATTCTAAATGGTTTTGAATCTGCAGGTAGGCAGCACTGTCCAGGATTTTAAGTAAGAATGGTACAGTTGTTATGGGTCGATAGTTAGTAGGGCTGTTAGGATGTAACGTAGGTTTTTTTTTAAGTAGCAGAAGGACCCAGGCATCTTTAAGGTTAGTCGGGACAGTACTTCATTTGAAGGAGGCATTTATTAGGGCAGTGATGAACAGAGCAAGCTCCTCCACCAAGTCTTTGATGACTAGAGCTACGCAGATGTCTCCTTGGCATATGGACGGTTTGTGATTCGAGATTATTTGTTTTACTTCAGTTATGGAGACAGAAGCAAAATGAAATTGTGTGTTAGGTTTCAGAGAAGTATCGATTGGCTCCAGGAATTGAATGTCAGGTGAGTGGTTAGACTTTTTGATTTCAATTTATTTTCATTTGTAGCATTGAAATTTTGTTCAAAAGGGCTTTTTGGATACTTGTGCACCAGGTTGAGTCTTTAAGGCAAGATTCTTGAGGTGGCACAGGAGATTCTAGTTCTTGAAGAATAGCAAATAGCTCTTTAGTGCCAGAGTCGGCATTCGTAATTCTTTTGTTGTATGAAGCACTTTTGGTCTGGAGGATGGCTGTTTTGTATTTGTTAGAGGCAGTAGTGAAGCTCACTTTGCTTGATACTCGGGTATTTTTCCAGTTGGCTTCAGCTTCTCTTTTGGTGCTACGCATTGTTTTAAGATTGGTAGTGTACCATGTATTCAGGTAGGCAAGCGGCTTGGCTTTGCGCATGTTTAGAGGTGCTACTTTATCTATAGTGTTTAGTAGGGTTTGATTATATAGCTCTACCATCGCAGATGTGTCTGAGCTAGCATAGTTTGTGTTATTAGTAATAGGGTGCAGTAATGGCATTCATCTCTCAGCTGTGAAGTTCTGTTTATTTCTCATGAGGGCTGGGGGCGCTTGGATTGTCGAGGGGTCTGGGAGAAGGTTCTGCTGGACGGTGAAGGTGATAACGTGATGGTCAGACCACGGGCAGGGTTTATTAGACAGTATCTTGGTATTGCAGTTAAGGTCTGCCAACCAGTCCAGGATTCTGCCTTTATTATGAGTAGGGTTAACATGCAATGCGAAAAGCCTAATGCAGTGACGGTGTAGGCTAAGGCTGAGGCATTGGCATTGTTAGCGTTGTTAAGACCTAAATTAAGGTCTCCGACCAACATGATTTGGGACCCTTGATTTAGTGTTCCAGGTGAGGAGTTGTATGACATCTTCCTCAAATGAAGATATTGGACCCGAGGGTCTGCAAATCAGATGGATAGTCAAGGTGCAGGAGGCTGTTTGATGGAAAGGAGTTCACTCGCAGGGAATGGTTCATTAGGGAGTTCTCTTATACTAAGCTGATGTTTAGCTATGAAGGCCGGTCCTCTGCCCCTAGAGGCTTCTCTGTCCATTCTGAAAATTGTGGAATGGCCAAGTATAAATCTGCACCAGGTTTCAGTGATCGCTAAGAAGTCTAGATTGTTTATCAAGATAAGGTCTGCAATGTCTAGCGCATGTGTAATGAGCTATCTTGCATTAATCAGAGCACCCTTGATTGAGGAGCCATCAGGGTTAGGTATGTCAGTGGATGGGCAATTGATTTCGGAATAGGTGTTGCATTGGAATGGTGGTAAGTCTCTTTGGGAGCAGTGTTCGGCGTAGGTGGTGAGATTTGGGCACCGGGGGCAGTACGTGTAGTGTATTTCAGAAAGGCTTTCAGAAAGTTGACTGCGGCGCCATCACAAATGGCCTTAGGTCTGCAAGTAGCCTTTGGATTAGGGAAGGTGTTCTTAGAGCTATCGTTCTGTATGGAGTTACTGTAAACTTTGAGTATTGACGTAGTCCAATTTTGGCGAAATGGGGGTGAGCTTCTCAGAGGTCATTTTTATACGGTTGGACGGCTGATGTATTAGCTGGGCAAGGACGATTAATTCTGGGCAGAATAGCATAGTGCGTGATCTGTTGGTTGGGTGTGTACAGTCAATTGATATTGGTTTTATTAGCTATGGCATCGGCATACTGTAAGTCAGGAAGGAACCATGTAGTAAAATGGTGTATGCTTGTGGTAAGGAGGTGGACATTGTTAGAGTTACATTGTAATTAGTAGTAGGCTTGTCATGGTGCATGTGGGTACTAGCATTCGGCTTGGGAATCAGGATCTCCATCTCCTGGCAGAGCCTACCCATATATGGATATGTTCACGCTGAGCCTGTGCCAAGGCGTTAGCAGGCCCACTGGTTACACAGTGTTGTGATTGATATTTAAACGAAGTGGATGTTGATCAGTGTCTGGTAGTGTGCTGTTGAGAGTACACAGCTAAGATTTGTAGGTTGTTAATATCTTAAGTATAAGGTGGACATAGGCTCACCTAGGTACATCCCTATAGGCAGATGAGAGGATATAGGACATTGGCTATTTGCATGGGGTACGTTATCTATGTGCAGCTGTCTTTACGTTAGAGGAGTGCATGGAGTAGCATACCATGTATTCAATTGCTCAGAAGGCGATAGAGCAGGGTAATCATGCAGGCAATACAGGATAGGAGATTGCATAGAGGAAAGTAGGACGGCTACTTAATGTAGCATGAATGGATTGTAGCGAAATACAAGGGACTCAGTAAGAAGCTGTTAGTAGGCACTTCTAGGCCCATCAAGTCATTGCTATGGCATGATACAGCTTAATATCGGACATTTCTGGCACAGTGACTAGTAGAATTCAGGGCAGTATTGGAAACGTGGCACAGCAGTGATCAAGTAGTAATGCAGATACAATGTCCGCAGTAATCGAATAGCAATGCAGATACAAAGTGCAACGCAATGGGCAGTGTCTAGTAGAATTAAAGGCACCATCGGTCATGTTGCAAGGCAGTAATCAAACAGCAATATAGGCTGCACATCTGGGTTTTCTCTAGTGGCCCTATTAAGAGCATGGTAGGTGCTGACAGAGTTTACTATGGGTAGGCAGAGCAAAAAGTTGAAACACGTTAACGGAATGAGATAATGTAGAATAGTTCAAGAGATCAGGGCGATATTCACCAGACCAGTTGTATTGATCCTATTTTGAGCAAAGTTTTACTTCTGGGGAGGAATTAGCGAGGGCTCAGAGATTGCCACTTGTTCGAGGATCCACATACAAAGGTACAAGGGTTGGTTAGTTCGATGGCTTCCCAGGTTCTAAAAGGTTAATGTTAATGTTAAAGGACATTTGTACCGTGCACTATCACCACCGGGGTGGTACTCTGGCAGCTCTGAAAGAGGGGAAAGGGAGGGTGAGTTAGTGGGAGGAAGCTGGACAAGTGCAAGAGAGCAGTGATGTGCTGTTGGCAGCCTCAGCCCGGTGGGTCCGTTGGCTGGGCCTGGGGTGTTTGCAGCCAGTAGTCGTCGTGTACTGTTGTGCGAGTCTATGTGTGTTTTTGTTTTGTTGTTGCAATGTAGTGAAGTTTGTGCGGTTTGATGGTGCTGTAGGTTTGTGGTTGTGTTTGGTGTGGAGTTTGAGAGGTGTCAGCAGAGGGGGAAATTGTTAGTGGATTGGTTAGTTAGCATTTCTGTCTCGAAGTGAGGCGCTGGGTTTGCGTAATCGCCCTAGGTGGGTTGTGGGGGCATTTCTGCGCCTCTGTCCTGGTCTGGGCTTGTCCGGTATTCACACTGTCTTGTTCATATCTGACCTCCCTTCCATCAACTTCCTTCATAAACATGAACCTTACACCTGGCATCCTTTTCTACTCATACGGCCATTGTACCTGCTAAAGTCCACAACTCAGTTTGAGTGTGGTGATTGCTAACATATAGGAACTCTATGACAGTGTGGAACCTGGTAGCAATTATGGGTGAATGAGGAAGTTGGCTCGAATTGGCTGGGATGTTGGTTCTGTCTTAATGGATGTCACTTGTGTTTTATTTGACTTGGCATTGCCTGTATAGTTGTGGTGGTAGTTTCTTAGTTGGTTCTGGGTGTTGTTTGTGTCCTCCTAAGTTTAGTCATTCTTGTTCCTTTCCGTTGTTTCTGTTCTCAGTTTGTCTGTGGTGTTGAAGAGCCAGGTTTTTAGTAATTTCCAGAATTTTTGGTGATCTTTGGTGTTTCTTATTTCTTTTGGGATGTTGTTCCAGGTTTTTGCGGCTAAGTGGTAGAGGAGGTGCCTCCAAGTTCTTTCTTAAGGTATGGTTTTAGTTCCAGATGGATTTTGTTGCTTGACCTGAGGAGTCTCGTTGGCGTGTAGATTATTTTTTTTGTAAGAATTCTGCTCCCTGTCCACTGATTGACCTGTGCGTTATGCACATTGTTTTGAAGGTGATGCAATGTTTGACTGGGAGCCAGTGTAGTGTTTGTAGGGCAGGAGAGATGTGGTCTCTTCTGGATAGTTAGAGGAGTATTCTGGCTGCTGTATTTTGGATCTGTTGTAGTTTCTTCAGGAGGTATTCTGGTATTCCGAGGTAGAGGCTGTTTGCATAGTCGATTCTTGACATGATGAGGACAACGATTGTGAGTGTTTGTGCATGAAGGAGAGGAAAGGTAGGATTCTTCTTGCTGTTTGGAGGAGGAAAAAGCATTTCTTGAGTGTTGCATTTATTTGTGGTTCTAAGGTTAGGGTGTTGTTCATCAGGGCTCCCAGATTTTTTACTACCTTAGATGGTGCTGGTGCGGTTCCCATTTCCGTTGGCCACGGGATGGCGGTTTCGTTCTCTTGGTCTTTGGATATGATCATGATCTCTGTCTTTCCCGGGTTGATTTTCAGGTTGTTGGTGTTCATCCAGTTGAAGACTTCTTTTAGACACTCGATTAGGGTTGAGTGATCGGCTTGGGTGTCTTCAATTTTGTAGATGATTTGAGTATCATCTGCGTAGTTGTAGCATGTAATGTTGTATTTTTTAAAGATTCTGATAACTGGAGTCTGGTAGATGTTGAAGTACAGTGGTGATAGTGAGGATCCTTTTGGCACTCCATAGTCGTTAACTCGTGGGGTGGATTTGAACGGTTTAATCCATACGGTTTCTGATCTGTCTGTTAGGAATGATTTAGTCCAGAGTAGTGCTGTGTCTGTTATATCTTTGTCTTCTAGTCTTTTGGTTAGGGTGTCATAGAGAGTCGAGCAGAATAAGGGCTGAGGTTGTGTTTGAGTCTGCGTTCGTTTTTAGGTCGTCCCAGATGGATAGAAGTGCGGTTTCTGCTCCTCATGCAGGTCTGAAGCCCACCTGAGCTTGGTCTAGCAGGTGGTGTTTTTCTACGTGTTCTTGGGTTAGTTAGTATACGTAGGTTTCTAGGAGTTTTGCTGGGTAGGGAATGATTGAAATTGGCTTGTAGTTGGAGAGGTCTTCTACATCATCACTTGTGTTTTTTAAAAGTGGTTTGATATATGCTGATTTCAAGGTCCTTGGTACAGTTCCTGTTGCAAGTGATAGATTTAGAATGTTTCTGTAATATTCTGCTGGCGTTCTTTGTGCAAGGATTGATTTGAAGATGTCCGGGGGACAGGGATCCATAGGTGATCCTGCTTTCTTGCTGTGTTTTACCAACAAGGCAAATGCCTCTGCTGATATTTCAGGAAAGTTTTGGAGTTTGTGCTGTGTTTCTGTGTTGGGTTTGTTTAGTTGTGTGTTGCGGTTGGTTGGTCTATTTTGTATGGTTTGTCGAATGTGGTTGATTTTTTTCTTGTCTGCCAGGTCATTGTATAGTTTCTCTGGGGGGGTTGGGGTGTTGTCGCAGCCTGGTGGGTTTCTCATCTCTTTAATGATGTTGAACATTTCTTTTTGTGTGTTGGTGGCATTGGTGATCCTGTCATCATAATGCCTTCTCTTCGCCTTTTGAATTTCCTTCTTGTATGTGCAGATTTGTTTCTGGAAGAGTGTTTTTTTTTCCTGCGTTGTATTCTTTCCTCCATTCCAGTTCCATCTTTTTGTTTTCTTTTTTCATGGAGCTTAGTAGTTGGGTGAACCATGCCATTGCTCTTTTTAGATCGGGTGAACGTTTTTTCTGGGGTGATCTTGTCAATTGTATCTGCAATCCATTTGTGTAGTAGCTCCGCTTTCCCGTCTAGGTCATCTAGTTCTAGTTCTGTAGTTGAGGGTTTGGACATCTCCAGTTGTTCGAGTAGGTTGCTTTCTTTGACGTGTTTCCAGTTTCTTTTTGTGATGGTTGTGAGTTTAGTTATTTGGATATAGACTTGGGTTGGCGGAGTGATCACGAATGGGCTGATGAGATGGTCGCTCCACAGTATTTGTATCGGTGGTGCCGTGGTGATGAGTTTTTCCTTGGCGAAAATTGCGTCGAGGGTGTGTCCTGCCGAGTGTGTTGCCCCGTTGACTAGTTGTCGTAGTTTCATGGTAGTGAGTTATCCAATCAGTTTGTTTGGGGAGTTGGCGTGACTGTCTTCGAACCAGTTGTTGAAGTCCCCCAGATTGATTAGATGTCGTGGTCGATGGCTATGTTGGTGATGGCTTCTATGAAGTTGTCGATGAAGATTGCATCGTATGTCGGAGGTCTGTAAACCAAGATGAATGTGATGTTGGTTTTTGGGCTCGTTGTTAGGTGTATAACCATAGTTTCAAAGTTGATGATGTTGAACGGTTCGTCTGTTTTAATTTCTAGGTGTTCCTTGAGTGCTATTGCGATGCCTCCTCCTTTTTTGTTTTTCCTGTTTATTTGAAGGCATTTGAAGTTGGTTGGAAGGCAGCTTTGGAGTGTGATTTTTGTAGTTGTCGTCCAGCCTTGTTTCTGTGATGAATAGGATGTCAATGCCATTGTCATCAAGTAGGTCGAAGATCTCTGTTGAGTGTTTTGACATGGATCTTGCGTTTTTTAGATTGCAGTGGATTTTGGAGGTGTAGTTTGGTTTGGACTTTCTTGTTGGGGTCGTCGTCTTGTTGTTTTTGAGGTTTCCTTTACTGGTCGATCTCTTGTTGAGGTCTTCGTGCCGGAGTGTCAGTGTCGTCGAAGAGTTCTTCTAGGTTCTGTCTTGGATTATTGTTTTCATCGGGTTCGTCCTCCAGGAGTTGTGGGTGTCGATTGGAAGTTCCTCTTGTTTTGGTGATGTATGGTGTTATTGCATCGATCGTGTTTTTGTTGTTTCTGGTGTTATTCATCCTTCTTCTGTGTGGTTGTGTTTGGTTGTTTGATGTTGCTGGTTCTAGCGTTGGGTTGGTTTGTTCTGATGACCAGTTGTCAGCGAGGTATGGAGTTAAGTAGAGGGATTTGTCCCATCTCATAATATTGGTTCGATTTGTGTTCCTGTTTGTGGGGGTGCGTTCTGTAGTTGTGGTTCTTTGTTGTTGTTCTGGAGTGTTTCTTCTTTCTTCTCTTTTTCTTTCCCTCGGTATGAGTCGTTTACACAGCATTTTTAAGACTGAGAGCTGTTTTTCCTTTTTTTGTTTGTTGATGCTGAGTTGATTTTGCTTTGGACTGGTTGTCTTGTGGTAGTACTGGGTGTGGGCGTTGTCCGCTACCGGTTTGGGCTCTAACTGTAGTTGGTCTATGCGGCCGGTTTTGCCGACTCGTTCAGTCGCTGTCTTGAGAAGGGTAGTGGAGGTGGTTAGGGGGTGTAAGGTTAGGTGTTTTTGGTGGCTGTCCTTACTGCCCGTCTTCCTGGACGCGGTTCCCTGCGATGAGCTAGCTATGTGGATTTAAGGATATCTACTTATCTAAGTGACTTTGAGGCCGCAGCTAGGACTCACTGTGTTGTTTTATGAGGTGTGAGCCCCTAATCGTAGTGTTACTCCACAGTAATCATTACAATGCAATTTTGGTAACAGAACCCCCGCTCAATGTGAGAGACCTGTATTAGTGGGAGCGAGGCCTATCAATGCAATCTGAATAACATACAATGCAATTTGGGAACAGAACCTCTGCTAAATTTGAGAGACCTGTCTAGTGGGAGAGAGGCCTATCAATGTAATCTGAATAACATACAATGTAATTATGGGAACAGAACCCCTGCTCAATGTGAGAGACCTGTATAGTGGGAGAGAGGCCTATCAATGTAATCTGAATAACATACAATGCAATTTTGGGAACAGAACCCCCGCTCAATGTGAGAGACCTGTATAGTGGGAGAGATGCCTATCGATGCAATCCGAATATCATACAGTGCAATTTGTGAACAGAACCCCTGCTAAATTTGAGAGACCTGTATAGTGGGATAGAGGCCTATCAATGCAATCTGAATATCATACAATGCAATGTGGGAACAGAACCCCTGCTAAATATGAGAGACCTGTATAGTGGGAGAGAGGCCTATCAATGCAATCTGAATAACATACATGCAGTTTGGAAACGGAACCCCTGCTAAATTTGAGAGACCTGTATAGTGGGAGAGAGGCTTATCAATGCAATCTGAATAACATACAAGGCAATTTGGGAACAGAACCCCTGCTAAATTTGAGAGACCTGTATAGTGGGAGAGAGGCCTACCAATGCAATCTGAATAACATACAATGCAATTTGGGAACAGAACCCCTGCTAAATTTGAGAGCCCTGTAGAGAGGCCCATCAATGCAATCGGAATATCATAAAATGCAATTTGGGAACAGGACCCCTGCTAAATTTGAGAGTCCTGTATAGTGGGAGAGAGGCCTATCAATGCAATCTGAATAACATACAATGCAATTTGGGAACAGAACCCCTGCTAAATTTGAGAGACCTGTATAGTGGGAGAGAGGCCTATCAATGTAATCTGAATAACATACAATGTAATTTTGGGAACAGAACCCCCGCTCAATGTGAGAGACCTGTATAGTGGGAGAGAGGCCTATCAATGCAATCTGAATAACATACAATGCAATTTGGGGAACAGAACCCCCACTCAATGTGAGAGACCTGTATAGTGGGAGAGAGGCCTATCAATGCAATCTGAATATCATACAGTGCAATTTGGGAACAGAACCCCTGCTAAATGTGTGAGACCTGTATAGTGGGAGAGAGGCCTATCAATGCAATCTGATTATCATACAATGCAATTTGGGAACAGAACCCCTGCTAAATTTGAGAGACCTGTATAGTGGGAGACAGGCCTATCAATGCAATCTGAATAATATCCAATGCAATTTGGGAACAGAACCCTTGCTAAATTTGCAAGACCTGTATAGTGGGAGAGAGGTCTATCAATGCAATCTGAATATCATACTACGCAATTCAGGAACAGAGCCCCTGCTAAATTTGAGAGACCTGTATAGAGGCAGTCTATGCCTAGCAGGTAATATTAGTACAGTATTAACACTGATACAAATTTGTCTAGGTTGAGGGAGAGGGAGAGAGATGCAGTGGGGAGTAATCACCTTGTTTAATATGGGTTTGCTAAGTGGCCCGGATTCTAGGGTAGAGTGGTTGCTCTACTCCTCACCCCGTGCCAGAAAATTAGGTTAAGGGAAATTACTGGCCCAGATAAAATATGAGTATATTGAGTGGAGTGTGGAGAGTATGGCGGGAGGGTGTGTTTATATATAAATGTTCATGAGTAGCGAAATGATAACAGGCGCTGCAATGTATTCTTGCATAGGCAGCAGTATGCCAAGTAGTTTTTCCTAAATGGAAACCCGGCCATGCAGGAAGGAAGACTGCAGCACCCCTTGTAAGGGAAGGACCGTTTTGGATGAGCCATGCAAATATCCAGTGAACAAGTGAGTATTTAAACTGCCTGCCTGGTGCCAGGAACGTAAAAGGGAGAGAATGCTGTTCAGGAGCAGAGTCCTTAGCCCCTTCCTCATTTCTTTACTGATTAAATTTGGTATCCTTGCAAGATGACGGCTCTTGGCTTTAACTCCCTGGAGGGGTGAACTTTAATCTGGTGTGAGCATGATTGGGCTACTCATATAATTAAGGGGAACCCCTGTAAGTAGGGATACCTTTCAATTACACTGCAGGGAGGAGCCAACTGCCTCCTTCAGAATAACCTTGGAACTGAAGGCAAACATTGCGACTGGAGGATGCATAGCAAATCTAATACAAAGACCACCTTAAATAACCTACTGAATTTCCAAGGAAGGCAATTGAGGCAAAAAGTAATTGCCAACAAAGAAACACATGAAGACCCAGTCATCCACGCTTCTCTCAAAGTCAAACGGGAAAGGCAAATTGGCCATGGTGAGCTCCTTCTCCAGATACTCTCGCAGGACATTCAGGTGCGGTATTCTTACCGTAGGTAACCTTACTCCTACCAAGATGTTCAAGTTAGGGGACAGACTTCCTTCAGCTCTTCCAGCATGGACAGGCACAGACAGGGGGTTTGGTGATCGGGCCGGCTTCCGCCTGCCGGCATCAGTGATTGGTGATTGAAATGTGGAGGATGGCCAATCACGATCGGTCGCAATGGATGTGAGTCAGATGGTCCGGCTACCCAAATGAAAGTGCTGTTAGTGGCGGGTTAGGCCAGCTGCCATTTTAGACCATGCAGGTCCTCGTATTCGGGATTGGGAGGCAAGTAATAACAAGCCTGATTTCTATGATGCACCGGATGTGGGAACAAATATGTTCAGCAGGGTGTCCGGACATTTCATCGAAAAAAATGTGTCGACAGGACATTTGGTCGACGTAATTTTGTCGAAAACCAAATGGTCGAATTTTTTAGTTTTATTTATATATATATATTTGTAAGGTTGTAGTTTAGGGAAAAAAAGGGTTTTTTAGAAAAAAAAGGGGGTTGGGGAGGACCCCCCCCAAAAAAAGGGTAAAAATAAAAAAAAATTATAATTCGACCATTTGGTTTTCGACCAAATTGGTTCGACCATTTGTCCAGTCAACCAATTTTTTTCGATCAAATCTCTGGTAACCGTTCAGCAGCACAGTTAGAAAATCAATTCAAAGAATTCCACAGAATTTAGAAAATAAAATCAAAGAATAATTTGCATATCACGCAGCTTTCCTCTGGTGTCCTCACAGCCTTATCTAGTATGCTGGGTGTGGGAGCACTGCTCCTGCAGCGACGGAGGGGGTGTAGTAGGAGCTCCTGCTTTGGGAACCTGGAGGCATAGTCTATGCATTTCACATTTGTTTTTGTGGCAAAGGGTCTAGATTTTCTTGCCTGCAGTGTGTAAAAAATAATGTGTTTAGTATTTCCGAGTGTGGCTCCCACTCATGTGCTGATGGCTTATGTGTGTTTCTGCTTGGTGTGTGTGATAGGCAGTTGTGTTCCCCTGGAACATGTTGTGCCTGGAGATGTATGCCTTGCATCTGGGAGGCTCTATTTTCCAAAGGTCTGTGTCAGTGTGGATACACTTTGGGTGAGAGTCCCACTCAGTTTATTGATGTAAAACATGGCTGTTGTACAATCTGTGATAACTTGCACATTTTTCTCAATTACGTGATGTTGGAATGCTTGTAGCACGTTGTAAACTGGCATCTATTCCAGAACAGACAGTCTGTTTCAGTGTTTCAGTGCCTGTCTCTTGTATTTAGGCCATATGTGTAGTAGCTTTCGGTGCAGAACTGGTTACTTTCAGGGTTTCCAATGTTTCATGCGTCGAGAGGGAGCTACTCGGTGCAGTGGCTGTTCACGTCACCGAACCAGTTGCTGCCATTGTGTATTCCACAGAAGTCTTTGTCCCTTTCAACAAGTGGCATTTACCATGGGTGTTAGTCTTAGCAGTGCACAGTGGTGGCGCGAGTTATGGTTGCTTAGCTTACCATAAATGGTGAATTTCTGGGGGTTTTCGGTTTTACTTGTGACCATAATATAGATAGGTTGTTATTAGTGCAAAGTAAGTATAATGTTCCTTTCATGTACTTGTGGCACTGAATTTGATAGGTTTTTCTCAGGGCAACTGAACCATGACGTCCGTGTAACAACATTTTTTGTCAGTGAATTTGATAGGTTTTTAGTAAGGCACTGTAACCAGAACGTTGCTTTAGCATAGTGTTTTCTGTAAAGGTGATTCATTTCTGGTAGCCCAACTGAACTATAACGTCCCGTTAACAATGTTTTTTGTTAGTGAATTTCATAGGTTTTTAGTAGGGTACTGTAACCAGAACGTTGCTTTAGCATAGTGTTTTCTGTAAAGGTGATTGGTTTTTGGTAGCCCAACTGAACCATAACGTCCCGTTCACGTTTTTTCATGGAATCTTTGGCAGCCCTCATGACGAACTTGTTGAAAGCCTTAATTCCCCTGTGTATTTATCCATTTGTGCTACCCCTTCCCTTTCCTAATCATGTCTGTATATCTTAGAAATTAAAGGTGTACATGTTAAGTGTCGGTGAGTGTGTGAGTTGTTTTGCTTTTTGTGTTAACATTGTATGGTGAGTCTGTGGCGCACATTACTGTCGGAGATTACTGCCGGTAAGCAATATGGAGGTTTCCTAGGGAGACTGCGCCTGGCTGGCGTATGTGCAATCACAATGCAGGAATCCGTAGGACTCTAGTACTGGCCGCATGGCCGCATCTTCTAATGCACATTAGTTGTGGGAGCGCACGTCTGTGCCTGTGTAGGGCATCCTCTGTGTGCTGGTAACACCGCCCCTGTCGTCAGCCCTACGGATTCATCCGGTAGGCTACCACATTTCAAGTAGTCCTGGTGACTAAGTGGGTTGCTGTGCAAACCTACCAATTTATGGCTGCAGCACGCCTTGCTGTATGACGCCCACTGGAAGACAAGGAACAGCATCCTACAGTGTACGGTGGGCGTGTTAAATGTTGCATTAATTTGATTGATGTGCTGCTTGTCTTTCCATGATCTGTGAAACAGACACACTGTCTCTGCACTGAGCACTGTGACAGAAAATGTCAAGGGTTTGCCTGTGGGTCGTAGAGTTGGAGAAAACATTTAACTGCAGGTGTGACAGTTTGTAGTGAGTCTGCAAAATGGCAAGGCTGATGTGGCTTGGTCACTCACATACTAGTGTATGTAAAGAGAATTAAGCAAACAGCAGATTCTTCAAAAGTGCAAAGAATATCAGTGGTGGTTAGAAAAGTACTGTAGCCGTATGTGTTTCACTGAAAATATATGTTCCTGCTCCACTTAATGAAGCTGCGTTTCTCGATGTTGTAAGCATTTTTGTATTTCAGAATATAATCTCTGTGAATGCTGGTCCTACGGCTAATGGTGTACCATGAATTGTCCATACAGCATGTGACGAGAACTGAAATCGAAAGCACAAGGGACCAGTGGGCAGGGTACTGCCCTTCCAAAAATGCGCTAGGGTAATTTCATTTACAGCATTCTCCACATCTGCTGCGGCCAACAACAGGGACACTCCTGTAGGGCAGCAGAACTTTAAAACATCCTTGCAGAACATATGCTGCGCTACAGACCCTTACCTGGCAAAGGGCATTGTATTGTGCATGTAATGCGACACACTACTCTACAGAGGGAAGCTACTAGGAAGTGCTTGGGAAGGGTCAGTCCGGGAGCTTGACAATGACTGCCGCCTTTTTAAGTGAAGGCCATCCAACATTTTCCTCTCTGTACGTCCCCTATGTTATCCCTGTAGGTGCTGCCCCTTCCATCCCGGCCCTTGCCTTCCATTCCTTTTGTGTTGTGTGTTACAAGACCAAAATAAATAGAAATGAACTGGAAAAGGAAAAAAGTTAAATAAAGAAAGCTCCTTTCAGAGTTGAACAATGGAATTTGCATGAACAGATGCAGGGCACCACGCACCGTATAAACTCCACAGAATTGCGCTAAATAAAGGGAGGCGTGGCACTGTGGAAAACACTGTAGTGGAATCGGGTAGAAACGGCCTGCTGTAAAAAGAGTGTTTTTACCTGTTGCAGTGCGTTTTGAAGAGTTTAAGTGCACAACTACTACAAAAATTCTTCCTGTACTTCCAAGAAGGGCAGCAAGGCATTTTTGATAGGGTGTGCAGAAATCGGAATGGCAGGAATAGTAAGATGAACGCTATTTGTGGGAAAAACACTTAGGGCTGTGAAACGTCATATTCCCATTTTTGAAGTATGACATTGGCACATGTCGTAAAAAGGCACAAATAGACTTCTTCACAATGTACTGTGCTTTCTCAATTTTCGGACCAAATGAAAAATAACACAGCCACATCTGTGTCTGCGTAATGCGATAAAAAATTATAAAGGTGATCGGAAACAGACGCGTGACTTGGGCAAGTGCCTAATTCATCGCAAACGGCACTGAAACTCATGTAACATGTTGTGAAATTTTCCCTCCACAATGAAGAACAATAATGTTGGCATGATCGTACGTCACCAAAGTCTCACAAAGACAAACCAAAATCAGTCACTTCATTGTAGGTACTCCATAGCAATACAAATCCACATGATAGAATCCAAAATGAGCATCCACTGCAGTGTTTTCCATTCACTTTCAATCAATGTATTCAGAACTCCCCCAAAAACTGTACACTGTGGCTCATGAAACACACAGCCATAACCGCAACTTTTGCATTTCGGTTGACAAATACACTGTGTACCACAGTCTGTGCGTACAAACCACACCCAGAAACCTTATTGAGAAATCCCATAGCTTCCACAGGCCCGTTTCTATGGCCGACATCTACAAAAGGGCGGTATGTGACACTTGCAACCCTGCAACTATCGCAATGTCTGCTGACTTTTCATGCTGTGTGTTGTGTGCAGGAATACATTTTCTTTTTTCCGATTATTATAAGTATTTTTGTGTTTTGTAGTTCAGCTCACATTCTTACAATAGGGTCTTCAGTGCAGCCTGTAGATTGTAAAACTAAATATGATTGCCACTGGTCGACAAATAAATGCCATTTGCATTGAAAAGGTGTATATGTCGAGAACCAATGTTGTCATTCTCACAGGAGAACTTCCCAGTAGCACTTAAGAAGTCACACATGCTTCTGTTGATAAGACCCCTTCCGACCTCTGGCTGGCGACAACAATCATTGTTACAGTCCTATACTATTCTTGGTGGTATATATGAGAAAAGCACCTTGGCAGTGGGAAAAATGTGATTCACTGCTTTCATCAACTTCTTCAGTTGACGGTACACATGGGAACAAGCCATGGAATCCAAATGCAATGCTCCATAGTGCACGACCACACCATGTACAGTTACGAAAGTGGCCACTCTTTGACATTCTGCAAGCACAAGGCCGAAACTTCACACATCGCCACAGCACCACAAAGCCTCCACTCCCTCCAAATCAAAATTGCCATAAAAGCCTTTTTTGACGGCATACTGGAACAGATCTTTCACAAAGGCATCACTGACTATCAAAACAGTGCGTCTCTCCATCTCTGCCTGCCACCCTCACTACATGGAGTAATGAAATAAAATATTGCCACCCTTTCCTGTGATACACACCCTGAGCACCTGATTGGACAATCCCCAAAGCCCCATTTCCATTGGCCAGCATGGTGAGAAGAGCAGTCCTTTTTCCCTTTCCACTATTTTTTTTGTCCATCACTACCTCATTGGGTACTGTTAAATAGTCACACACGCATCCACCAATGGCATCCAAGATGTTAGCATCTAACACTGTCACTTCTGTACAACACTTCATATGTACCGTTGCACATTAAGCCTCCAAGTGTTGGGTCATTGGAAAGCATGTCCAGTAGAAAGTTCAGTAAAAGAATGCTAGATTTGTGCATCAACATTCCTCCACATGAGCACCCATAACCACAAAGTGGAGGTATGAAAACTTTTTCTGCAGTATGTTTACAACTCCGTTATAAGTGCCTGTGCGCACGGTATCCGTTCTTAAAAAGGTTACTGTTTTTTTCTTCCATCCACTACCATCAAGTGGCACTTCAATTGTATATGCTTGCAACGTTTCCATCTACCCATATCACCCTTTGTATTATCGAAACAGGAACTCTCTTCTTTCCTTCCGACAATACTACGAATTGGATTCCCACTAACACATCTCCTACATAAATCGTAAAAATATGGTACCAAAACCAGCACTGAATGTATGTTACCAACCTAAAGCAACGTCTGAAAAGCTCACTGTCTCCACAGTTGTGGATCTCTCAAGGCTAGACTATTGCAACATCCTTGTTCTAAATCTGCCTGCTTGTACTCTCTGCCCTCTGCAACTCATCCAGAAGAAGACTGCGTGCCTTGTGCTTGGTCTCAAGCCCAGGGATCGTATCTCTCCAGGACTGAAATGTATGCATTGACTCCCAGTAGCTGCGAAGAATAAGGTCAAAACCCTCTGCATTATGCACAAGGCCTTCTGGGCCCTTGGGCCTCAATAACTGCAGCTCTCACTTCCTAAATATCTCTGTGCTCATGCTCTTCCCTCATCCGCCTCCCACTCCCTCAGGGTCACTCGCTTCAGCAAGCAACCAGTTGGTGGTAGATCTCTTTCTTCGGCTGGGGCCTCCCTCTGCAACATCCTCCCTGAAACTTGAGGAGAACCATCGCTGGTTCCAGAAGCACCTCAAAACCTTTCTCTTTGCCTCTGCTTTTTCTCCTCCTATCCCCTGCTGACTTCCTGGCTGAAACTGACTCTGCACTGGTTACCTGGCCACCCTGTGATCTCGGGCCCAGGCAACCTCCCCCGCCAGTCGCAGTCCTGCACTGGCTTTCTAGCAAACCTCGCACTTGGGGACTGTTTTCTGTATCACTAACAGTTCCGCCACAACCTGATGTCTGCACTTATCCTTGCACTTGCCACCAGCAGGCCGTATTGTATTTTTACTTGTTGTCATTGTTTCTTCTTCACATGTACTGCACGTTCTCCTCCCTCCTCCCCATGAACTTGGGCGATATGAGTGACACCTGCCCTAGTAGGTTCCTTGTCTCTTTCTCCCCTCTGTTCCCCACCCTTGCCTTGGCGCGCCTTCAAAAACATGTGTATATGCGCAGTATAAATGGCATATCATACAATATCACATCATATGCAGTGGCGTAACACAAAATGTGGGGGCCCCCCTGCGAACCATGCTGAGGCCCCTCCCAACTCAGCAACAAATCACGGGTTGTGCTACACTCTCAGCCAGCCTAGATGATCACGTTTGCACAATACGCATGAACGTGCTCCTGAAGGGGTTTACTGCACACTGTACCAGCAGAAAGATATAAATATGTGTTTTAATGCAATTTACAGCACACTTTCTGAGAAAAATTGGCTAAAAAGCCAGAGTGTTTGCAATTGTTTTGTAGGGTTTACACCAATCCAATACATGCAAGTCACCAACTGTGCACAGGAACATTAATGCTTTGCTATTAAAAATGCCATGCCACATTGAAAACATGTCCCACTGGCTGCACAATGTAGACCAGTGTAGACACATAATAACATTACAGTAAAGCATTCCAGGACACATTTAGACATACCTAGACTGGTTGCACAAAAATGCCAGTTGAAGCAATAACACTCATCAATAAGAGAGCACACATTCAAGCACGGGTCTATGCGGCCTCTAACAACATGGTCAAACTCTTTAGAATCTGCAATGAACTGGTCAATCCAGTTGCGGTCTCCACCTCTCCTGTTCCCTCCCAGGCCCTCTGTATGGCTCTGGCCTCTCATTTCTCTGCTAAAACTCAGGACGTACTGTCCACTATCTCCTTTTCCTCTCCCTCTTCCTCTCTCGGCCCCCCTTTGGCCATCTCTACCTCTCCTCCTCCTTTCTCCTATTTCTCTCTGACAACACCTGACAAGGTTTCTAGACAAGTCCGATCCATGAAAGTGTTGTCCAAACAGGTTCTCCCCTGCTCCTCCAGAACCATCAAGGAACATATTGACACCCTTGCTGCAGCCTTGGCTGATTTCTGTAATCACTCTTTCACCACTGGAATGTTCCCCTCTCCCCTTAAGCACTCCCTTGTGCACCCACTCCTCAAGAAGCCGCCTGCCCATCCTACTTGTCTGGAAAACTATTGTCCAATCTCCATCAGCCCTTTCATGGGCAAAATCTTTGAAAAAAGCTGGCCATCTACCAGCTTACTCTCCACATTGAATCTGTTGGTTGTCTCCATGACCATCAGTCTGGCTTCAGAGTTGCCAGAGGCACGGAAACTGGTCTCCTGAACACCCGTGAAGATCTGCTCTCCAACTATGAGTCCAGCAGTCCTTCTGTCCTAAACCTCCTTGATCTTTCCTCTACTTTTGACACAGTCAACCATGCCATCCTGATCAATCGACTATGTGAGAAACTGGGCATCACGGATCAGGCCCTGGAGTGGCTGACATCCTTCCTCTTGGACTGCCCCTCCCAGGTCCAACTTGTTCCCTTTCTCTCTGCCACCTCTCTCTCTACCTGTGACATTCCCCAGTGATCTCTCCTCTCACCCTGATTTTTCAACCTCTACTTGACCCCTTTGGCCCACCTGATCTCTACCTTCTCCTCTAACTTTCAGTGTTATGCGGATGGCACTCGGCTTTCCTTCAGGCTCCTCTCATCTCTCCCTCATTGCTGACTGTCTATCCATGATTCAGGATTGGTGCGCCTCCAACGATCTCTGCCTTAACGCCATTAAGATGGGGATCCTTCTCATTGGGACCCCTGCTTTCCCTCTCTCACTCAGGCCGACCACCTTGGGCCCTTTTCCTTTGCCTTCTTGCAAGGCAAAAAACCTTTTGTGTCATCTTCGACTCCACTCTCTCTTTCTCTCCTCGCATCTTGTACGTCACCAAGAAGTCCCACTACCTCCCAGCTGCTCCTTCACAAAGGGACTTTTCCCTTGCTCACTTTCCCCCACAAGCTCACTGTCTCCAGAGCCCTGTTTCTCTCTAGGCTGGACTACTGCAACAGCCTCTTTCTCAAACTGCCTTCCTCTACTCTCCGCCCTCTGCAACTAATCCAGAATAGGACTGCAAGACTTACCCTTGGCTACAAGCCCAGGGATCATATCTCGCCAGCCCTGAAATCTCTCCACTGGCTCCCAGTGGTTGCAAGAATCAAGTTCAAGACTCTTTGCATTGTCCACAAGGCTTTCTGGGGTCGGGCCCACACTACATCCAACGCTCTCACCAAAATATCTTCTTTCTCAAGCCCTGACCCCAGCTACCTCCAACTCTTTAAGGGCTAGACGCTTCTCCAGGCAGAAGTGGGGGGTAGATCTCTCTCCTCTGCAGATGCCTCCCTCTGGAATAGCCTCCCTGCCCCTCTCAAACTTTAACGGATCACTTGATGTTCCAGAAGCAACTCAAAATGTTCCTCTTCTCTGCTTTTGCTCTCTCCCTCCCCTGCTGACCTAACTTACCTACCTGTCTGCTGTACCGACTGGTTTCGTGGCTACCCTCATAGTCTCACTGAGTTTGGCTCTTTCTTCATCAGTCACCCTTGCACTGCCTCAGGCCTACCACGCTCTTAGGGGCTGTAACTGCAACCGTACAGTCCCTTGTCCTCCTTGCACTACCCAGAGCCGCACTGGCCTGGCTGCACTTACTCAGAGCATTATTGTCCTGTTTTCCCCTCCCTTCTTACTTGCACTTACCCCCTCCCTTTCCCCTTGCATTTCTCGTTCTTGCACTTGCACGATCTGAATGACACAAGGCCTAGTAAGATAATTTGTCTTTCCTCCCTCTATCTTCCCTCCCTTGCTTGTCGTGCCTAGAAACACATGTGTACAGGCATGTTATACTAGACTTATATCATATCATTTTATCACAGATGCCCAAAAAAATATACAATGCCTCAGTAAGAAACGGCTAGACTGGCTGCACCACATATACCACATATCATGCCTGGTTAGCCTGGACATGGACAACCATTATGATTTATCACACAATCTCGCCTCCCACACATCCCCTCTCGCTCCCATGCCCTACCCCAACCTCCAAAATCAGCTCTTTGGCCCAGAATTACCTTCACGCCCTTCGTCCTTGTCCCAGAGTTTGTTTGAGGCTCCTTGCCTCATAGGTAAGTACTGGTATGAGGAAGAGTGGGATTAGGAGTAATGAAGATACAGGTAGCTAAGTCAGGCAATACCTCCATGTACCTCTACCTCATCCAAGTACTTGTGTATGAGGCACAGTGCCTCATACACAAGTACTGCCTCAAACACAAGTACAGGGACGAGGAAGAATAGGGCTAGGAGTAATGACAATTACCAATATGTAATTAAGGCATTAAACACAAGTAGGGGCTTAACAATATTGAGTTTACTGGGCTTCAGCATTCACCCCCAGACATTTTGGGCTATGTTGACTCAACCTGGCTGACCTTCAGAGCAGTTGCCGGACAGAACAGGACACAGATTTTAAACTGTGCATGGGTTTCGATTGTTAATAAGGGCCCAGCAATTACTAACGTAAAGCATTTCACTGTTAGTACCTGCGTTCAAATGACAAATTCTTTAGGCATTTTAAATTGTGATGTGGGTTTAGTACTTTCATGCCAGGGAAATGATTGGAAGGGTAGAAAGGGAACATGAGACCATTCATTCTCACAGCAGTTCATAAGTGGGTGCTTTCACACTTAAAGGAGAGAGTTAACTACTTGTAACATTGAATCTGCACTAGAATAGTCTCATTAAAATGCGTAAAGAAGTTAGATGCCGCCACACAAATAAGTTTGCCCGTCTCCCACCGCCCGTGAAGTTAGAGCCTCTCCCAACATTTGAAGGATCAGCCCCCCAAAATGTAGGTTTTGTTGTGCCCTTGAACACAAGCACACACACCATTCACCATATATATGCACGCACACCCAGTCATCCAAACATTTAAGTGTGCACCCTTTCACCATACAGGCACACACACCCAGGCACCCACCCATACATTTAAGTGTGCACCTATTCACCATACACTCACACAGGCAGTCGCCTATACATTTAAGTGTGCACACTTTCACCATGCAGGAACACCCAGGCAGCCACCCATACATTTAAGTGTGCACCCTTTCACCGTACACACACGCACGCACACCCAGTCACCCATACATTTCTGTGCACCCTTTCACCATACACTCACACACGCACACGTCATGGGGTTGAGGGGAGCTCTATTACTTCAAAAAGAAATTGTTTCTTTTTGAAATCACTCATTATTTCCGTTAAGGACCGAACCATAATACAAATCATTTCTTTAGGAAGGCAGAGTGACTTCAAAAATAAACTATTTCTTTTTCAAGTCAAGGGGCTCCCCCAGCCCATGACATGGAGGCCTCCAGCCTGGGGTCTGCCATGTCATGGGGTGGGGTGAGCCCTCGGACTTCAAAAAGAAAGTTTCTTTTTGTACTCACTGTGCCCTCATAAAGACATTATTTCTGTTGCAGAAATAATGTCTTTATGTAGGCAGAGTGATTGAAAATTTCATTTTGTTTTCTCCAAGTGAGTCCCCCTTCCAGGACATGTGCTAGCGGGGTCCCCACACTGCAGGGGGTGCAGGGGCCCCTGTTACACCAGTGATCATATGATATTATACACACATTGCATTCATGACAACAGGATTCCTGCTACTTACCTTTTACACGTCACAAAAAAAATTCCACAGCACCCCACTTACTGCAAACCTATGAAAAATGATTGCATAAAAGCAGCACTAAGTGTATGTTAACAACTTCAAACAAGTGCATACAAACAGGATGCCTGCCCCTTAGCTTGCACACTTTCACCATAGTCTTCTAGATTTCTCTGTACAAAGAGACCTTCTGTCACAGTGTTCTGTACACACCACAACCAGAAACCTTATTGAGCAATCCCTTTGCCTCCACAGTCCCATTTCCATGGCTACCATCCTGAAAAGGGCCAGATGTGGCACGTTTAATCCTGAAACTACCGCAGAACCCGCAGAGTTATCGTGCTAGGAAAGGGGTTTGGAGCGAAGAAGTGTGAGACAGGTTGGGGGATTGGGTCTTTATTGGTCCCTCGGAAAAGATTTTTTTTTTGTTTTTTTATGTGCTTATAAATAACCTTTTTTGTTTTGCTCTTTATCTAAGTTTCTCTTTTGTTTGCCTCCTTAAATTATTACAGGATTGTCTTCAACACTTTTTGCACAGTGTAAAACCAAACAGCATTGCCAATGTTGGCCAAAGAAATGCTATTTGCATGGAACCAGTGCACATTTAGCTCATTAATGATGTCATAGTCGGTGGAGAACATACCAGCAGTGGACATAAATTGACACATGCTTCTGTTAATGAAACACCTTCCTACCTCTGGCTGGGGACAAATTACAACTGCATGGTCCCATGCTCCTCTTGGTGGTATGCTTGAGAAAACCACCTTGGCAGTGGGAAAACTCTGCATCAATTATTCCATCAGCTTCTTTAGGCGATGGAGCAAACGTCCACACAACATGTACCCCAAATGTAGAGCTGCATAATGCAGTATGACAACATCAACAGTACCGACAAAGGCCACACATCTGCAAAGGTCAACCATACCGCCGAAACTGTCCTCATTGACAGTGCCTCAGAAAGCCTGCACTCCTTTAAACGCAAAATTAGTAACCATGCCTCTTTGTGCGGCATACATGTACAGATCTTGCACAAAGGTATCACCCACTCTGCGTCTCTCCATCACTGCTTGCCACCCTCACTAATAGTAACAGGAAGGACAGCCCTTGAGCGGACAGGACTGGATGGGCTGAAGAAATAATGTATACAAATGGGGTGTTGTCCTGTCCTCAATAATTAGTTACTACAATAACTTCTTGCAATGGTTATTTAAACTTTCCTAATCATCCAGAAAAACAACTTGCAAATATGTGTCACTGGGAAAGGAACCATCCAACTACTGAAATTTGCCTACAGTTGCCTTTTTATTATTTGGCTAAACATGTGTTTTTTAAAAAATGTTTCTAAAAGTGTTAGAACCAGTTTGACTTATTACAAACAGAGGAATATTGAGACAATATGTGAAAACCAATAAATGAATAATCCATACAGTCAATAACATGAGAAAAACGGGCATAGACATCAGTTTAGTATGCCTCATCGTGTGACCAAACAGACAAGGATTAGCTAAATATTACTTCATATTAGTATCATCCTGTACATTAGTCACTAATTTGTGAAATACTATTTGTATAATATCACATTTGTAACTGCGTCATTTTGTACCAAATAAATAAAACATTGTGTGGACCCTGTATCTATTGCATACTTATACACCTTCACTGTCCTGATATAATCTGTATATATGTCTCTTTCCGGGCACTTAAACCAAACAAAGTAATATGGGGTTTGTTGGTTAGGTGGCCGTGTTACAGCTAACACGAGTCTGGTGTATTTATCCTCTTGTATGTAGAATTTAGACCTTTAAGATTGGGTCTGCTTTTAGCCTGGCGTTTGTGGGATGACCAAGAGAGACTGGTCGACGTCTTGGAGTCAATAAAGAAAATTTGGTGGTGTCCTGGCTCGTGGGCCTGTTAGATATGCCACGTGGACCACAGACATTTCGGCTTGATAGAGTCAAAACCTTCTTCTGGGGCCACGTGTATGCAGGTCTCCCTAAAGAAAAAAGATAGACGTGTACTCAGTAACAAGTATATGGTCGGATCATGAATAAATGAACAAAGGGGAGGTTAAAAAAATCCCTTGAATTAGAGTGAAAACAAGTGACAGGCTAGTGGGCCTTTGGCCCTAAGACTGACCTTCAAATAGAGCTGTCTAAAGGTATTGCTCTAAGTATTTTCTTGGTGGAAATGAAGTGCAGCAATCAGAGTCTGGCACCTGCTTATGTCTTCATTGGAAGTGACCACGGCAACCTTGTGTAGGCTGGAGTTCCGATCAGGACAGGAACTTGTCTGTGGTGACTGCTCTGTGGATGGCAGCGGGGACTGAGGAGCAAAACGACAAGGGAAAATCTATGTTAAAATGTGCCCAATGGTGCAGGCTTTGGAATGAGGGGCATGGGGAGAGAAGCATGGACATTTTTGAGGCTGTTAGATCCAGCGCGTGCAGCACGCCCACCCTTACTGAGCCGACTACACTTTGCATGTGCAATTTTCCGTGCAGTGTGCCCAGACATCCAGCCCCAGTTTATTCATACTGGGACCACATATCTTGTCATTTTATGGCATGCAAACACAGATAACCCTTAGGGCATGCTGCACACCGCTTGCCCAACTGTCTTAGCATAAGGGCACGTCACTTGTCATATGCTCCGTTAGCCAACCAGCCTTCACTTTGCCCCTGCTCTTGATATGAGCAGAGCCCCACACACGCCCAACATGCAGAGTTACAACTGCATGTCTGCATTTTGTTGTGGTGGCTGTGGTGAAGGCCTAGGTTGTTGGGTGCATGACCTACATCCTACGGCCTTGGGCCATGCACCCAACAGTCTAGACCATGCCCACACCCACCATAACATAACAGAGCCATGCAGGCGAACATGTAGCCATGTGCCAGATTTCACAAATGCAACATAGGGACCAGCACTTCTACCCAACCGCTGCACCATAAAGCAGGGATGCAAGCACACATGTTCCACTTACCATAATGCACAAACATACCACAGTGTTAGGCTCTGCTACCCACTTCCATTCACAAAGCATCATATTAATGCCAACCAAACAGCAAAATCTTCACAACATTGGTCCGGCTCCCAACACTGTAGTACGTGCATAGAACCAATACTGCATAGTCCACTACAACCCTCACTAATCTGCGAAATTCAGACTACCCAAGCACAAATAAGAACCGGTTTAACTGTACCCTCTTTTATGTGGACACTATTTCAACACAGCACCCAGTAGACAGACTGCAGGACTGCTCACTGCAGCATCTCCACCCATACACCGACAACTGTAGGATGTTCTAACAATCACCACACCCATGCAACCAACAATGTCTGCAATGCAGCAAACCATACACACCGAAAGCAATGTGACACCTACTTGCAACCAGTGGGCATACCTTTTCAACCAGTGGACATACTTTTCCTTGCAAAGGCTCCAGCCATGCATTGAAGGGGCTACAGACTTACCACACACAACACACCATAATACACGCTATGTTTAAATGTTCATGTCATGTGAAATGCACTTCCCTTCTGCAATTGAGCCTGCCACCACTAATCACAGAAAGAGATAGCCAGTGGAGCTGTCATGCCATAACGAAGGCTGCCTACAATCACCACACAAGGTTTTTTGCCTGTTAAGGTAACCACAAATTGGCGTAGTATGCACGGATACCACTGGCACACCACTGTCTTCTTCTAATAAGTTATATCAGATGAAGCACTTCTCACTCCCCATTCTTTCCATCCCTTCTTCCCACTTCCAGATGCCGTAAAGTATGTTTTCCAGACCCTTTCGCCGCCGCATTGTCCTCGGATACAACATGCTGGCATTATCGAAAACGTATGACGCACATCACCTCACCTACAGCGAACAGGGAAATGGGATGCCGGAGCGGAGCGGAGCCAGATATGACTCATTTTAGTGGCCACACTGTTACGTACAAGAGCCACAGCCATGCACACAATGCCGTAGAGCTTGGCGCACACACACACAACACTATCCTCTGATACACCATGGCAGCATTTCCCCAAAACTTTGACTCCCAGCTTCCCTCTAGCCAACCACCGGCCGCGTCCAATGTTCGGCGACATCACGGCGTACTACAAGCCAATGACACCTGTGTCCGTGGATCAGAGCCAGATATCACACATTTTTAGAGATGTACATTTCAGTTCTTTGCAACAAAAGTACTAGTCAGATTTCCACCAAACACACAAAAGCATGCTTTCTGAACCAAGTCCCCTCTCCTGCCTCACATTTGGTGAAAATCTGTCCAGCCATTCGCCCTGTAGCCATGTGCAAAGGTTTTCCCCATTCAGTCTATGGAGAAAAAAAAATGTATGGGACCCCCCCATAACTTTGCCCCCCCTGCACCAAACTTCACCAAACTTGCCAGAAAAATTCAGAGCAGGCCATATACTTTTTTTTCTCCAAAGTTTGGTGAGGATTCCTACAGTGGGAGCAAAGTTATAAGCTGCCAAAAAAGTGGTCTTCCTATGGGATTAGTAATTTAACCATAACTACCGCGGGCCGTGTAATATTACATGGCCTGCATTAGCAGCTTTTTGGGCGGCTTATAACTTCGCTCCCCTTGGAAACATCCTTACCAAACTTTGCAAAAAAAAAGTATATGGGCGGCTCTGATTATTATTGCCAAGTTTGGTGAGGTTTCGTGAAGGTGGGGGCAAAGTTATATGGGGTCCCAACATATTTTATTTCCATAGTCGCAATGGAAAAAACATTTTGCTCACACCTACAGCCCAAACCGCTGGAAGCATTTTCCCCAAATCTGCGGCAGGAGCGGTGGCTGGGTCCCGAAAGCGTGCTTTTGTAAATTTGGTGGAAATCCGTCCAGTAGTTTTCATTAAAACAGGCACAAAAAAATAAAGATATCTGGGTCTGCTCCGCAGACTCACTTCCCTGTTCACTCTGTGGACAGAACTACGATTGATCCGGAGGGCTGCCTGATGTCCGCATACATTCAATGCGCCTGCTGATTGGCTGGTGAAAAGCATGATGTGCGTCATATTTTTCTGAAACACCTGCCATGTTCTATCCACGGATAGCCCTGGCTGTCCGCAGATAGCATGGTGGGTAACAGGGCTGGGAGACATGTTTTGGGGCATCTCGGACTGGGGGAGTGGAAGATGGTTGATATAATTTATTTGTTTAGGGGGAAGAATAGCATACGGGGTGCTGCAGTCTGCAGACACCGCAGTAGTCCATGGATAGGGCCTTTGGGTGGGTGGCTTATCTGGAGACTGCAGGCAGGCTTCGTTAGAGTAGGGGAGTGGAATGTAGATAATATGAGGATGTTTCTATAGGTTAAAATAGGCCATGCACCGATGAATCTAGGCTCTGCCACAACTACTGTAGTATCATATGGCCAGGCAACCAAGAATTTGCCAACAACTATTGCAGTAGGTAGCATTTGGTGGGCTGTTGAAGGAACATGTTTGAGGTTATTTGGTCACTGCACGCTGGCTTGTTAGAGTAGGGGAGTGCAATCTAGGTGATATTGCCATTGGTGAAAAAGGGCAAATTGTCGTGTGTTGGTTGTGGTCAGTGGCCAGATTCTTGGCTGCATGGGCGTATTCTGCTGTGGTGGTTGTGGCCAGACCCTAGACTCTTAGGTGCATGGCCGGAGGTCGTAGGCCATACACCCAAGAGTCTAGGCTCTGGCCAAACCACCTCAGCATAATACGCCCATGTACCCAAGAATCTGGCTACTGGCTGCAAGTATTATAATAATACGTGTACTGAAATGGAATTTGGCCATTGGAAAAAACCATTACAATAATATGTGTATATTAGTGCCTAGACCAAGCCTTGGGCGGACAGATTATGTGGTGACTGCAGGTAGGCTTTATTATTAGGGTAGGGGAGTGGAATGTAGATCATAGGAGGATGTCTGCATAGGTTAAAAATAGGCACTATGCCCAAGAATGTAGGAACTGGCAGAACGACTGCAGTATCATACGGCCATGCAACCAAGACTTTACCCACAACTATTGCATTAGCTACTGTTTGGTGGGCAGTTCGAGAAACATGTTTGGGCTTATTTGGTGAATGCATGAGGGCTTCTGGATGATATGGTGATTTTGCCATTGGGGAAAAATAGGCTTGATGGTCTACTTTGATATGTGCAGATGGTTGTGGCCTGTCCCTAGACTCTTGGCTGCATTGCCGTAGGCCATACACCCAAGATTCTAGGGACTCGCCAGAACATAATATGGCCATGTACCCAAGAATGTGCTCACAAGCATTGCACTAATATGTGTACAGAAATGCAATTTGGCCATTGGAAAAAAGCATGCCACTAATATGTGTATACTCATTATACATAATATCCAGGTACTGCATACTTTTTGGAACACAGTGACAATACCATTGAAGTGGAAATGGCACTTTTATTGATGTGCCATTGCAGGCATACATTCCGTTTCTTGCAGATGGCACTGCAGAAGGAATCTTTGCTTCTTTCTCTGTGAAGAAAAACAGCATAATATGTTAGATAAGGTACTTTATAATGTCGTATTGTACACATTGTCACAGATCCATGTACTTTGTAGACCCTCATAACTAGTACATTACAAGTACTATGCTTCAAACAACACCCCTATGCAATGTGCACATTTGCTGTGTTTGGTTGCATAATGATTGTGTCTGTGGGGAAAGAAAACCCATGACGGATTAAAAAAAAAAAATAGTACCTTCATTTGACGTTATGTGTCACACTATGTTTGATGGAAGTGTGCAGTACTTAGAGGAATGTTTAAGGTGCACAAATATGTGCCTTTACTGTTACAAGCACTGTTGCAGTAGGAGAAATTGAAATGGTGTATGTGTTTTGCTTTTCGGAAGTGGTGATGGTATGGTTATAGGTAGATACCAGTTGGCGTATTCTATCTGTTGCTACTTTTACAGTTCTCGAGGATATGTTTTGAAGCACTTGGATTCCTGAAGGTGGATTTCAAGTTTTTCACTATTGGCAAGTGGTATTGCAGTATTATGGGTTCAGTTAGATGCCAATTGCCACATTCATTGCAGTGGTATGGGCACAGTTATATAGCAGTTGGCATATTCTAACAGTTGCTAGTTTTACAGGTTAGTGAATACAGTTTGTAGAGCCTCATACTCAGTACATTTTAAGTACTATGGGTGCAACAACGTAAGTGTGTGTTTTCCACAGTTGTTGTTTCTGTGTATAGCCATTGGGGAAAAAAAATGTACAACATGCACATCTGCTGCCATATTGAAACTATTTTCCATTTTAGAAACATCATTGTAGCTCAATGGATGTACTCACGGACCAGTTGGTGTATGCTAAATTCTTACAGTTTCACAGGGCAGAAGGGTATTTTTCTTTTGCACTTACATACTCGTTGGTGTCTATCGGGCAGTAGGATATGCTACTTTTACAGGTCAGTGAGTACATTTAGGTTTCAGCAATGTTAAGTAGACATTTGTTAGATTTGCTGGTAATCTCTCTTTCAGAGTAACGGAAGTATCATTGCATTCAAACCACCCACATTCTTTTTAATGTATGCAGTATAGTGACCAGCACTGGTTGTGGCACCCGTGTGGTAGATTATGCCTGCTGTTGTGAAGGTTTTCTTACCTACCGATACTTGCCCTTGTGTGAAGCCAGTAAGCCTGCAGTTGTTTTTGCTACCATCTGTGTTGTATCTTAAAAGCATTACTTTTACTTATTGGCTATGTGAGTTTAGGTGTAAGGTGAAACGATTGTCTGAATTGTAAACAGTATATAATATGCCATGATTTGCATTTTGCACCAGCTGCTGAAAGGGAATGGATTCACAATTAGGTATAGATACACACACAAAGGGCTCATTAGGGACTTGCTCCTGCGCAACATGGTTGCAGAGAGTGCATGTATGTTTCCGCAAATATGAAATATGGAAGATTTCATTAATAGGTATAATTTTGCTTTCTAGCACTTGCAGTAAGTACATCAGACATTCATGTGGATCTTCTTGTGTGTTTATAGTGAATCTCACCATTCCCACGCAGTAGTCCAGTTCCTGCCTTATTCCTGAGACACTAAGGGCCTCATTACACAGATGGCGGAGAACCATGGTGCTATTAGCGCCATGGTTCATGCCGGTAAAATACTGGCACCGCCTTGGCGTAAAGGGGAATTACCGCCCCATTCCAAGGTTGGCGGGGCGGTAATTCCCCCTTCCACCATTGCCCTTCCCCATTCCCATTTTTGCCCCATAGGGCATAATGGGAATGGGGAAGGCGCTAATTGTGGTACCGCAAATTGCGGTACCGTAATTAGCTCCCTGGGTCCCTTTGCGGGTTGGTTTTTAACGCCTGCAAAAAGCAGGCGTTAAATCCCCCAACCCGCAAAGGGACCTCGTAGTAAGGCGGTAAGGATTTACCGGTACCGGTAAATCCTTACCGCCATCCGTGTAATGAGGCCCTAAGTGTTGTTAGGATTGTTGGTAGCATTTTTATGAAGGAGGAGCATTTGCAAACACAACTGGTCAGCGTCGTTCAAGTAAATATTTTGAGCAATTGGTGGCAATTGGAACAGAACATTGATTGCTACATTTGCATAGCAATTTACAACAGTTGTGTTGGAAAATGTAAATGGAGCTGAGAGTTCCGTGTCTGTGTCATTTGCTGGAGCTCCACTTGTTTTTTTAGAAGAAATATTTCTCTTTGTTTGTACTGTTGGATGTGCATTTGCATTTGCACTACATCCTTTCGAGGTTGTGCTACTTGAAGGAGTAGCAGCTGCTTTCACTTTCATTGGTGGTACTTTTGGGAGATCTCTTATAAGTTCTGTTTGCATTATTTCTTTTAACAAGTTTTCCTTTTTGAGGAACAGATTACATATCCAGATGGGGTGTGTAGAGTGCATGTAGTCTGTTGTGCTCCACGATGCAAGGAATGTCAGCCTTGTCTTTGTATCACAATTTACTAGAAATAGTCCTTGAAGTGTACGTAGCCGTGACAATGCTACGTAACTCATACCTTTCTTTACAGACTGTGCTGCCAATGTCATTTAATGCCTGATCTAGGGTTAGACCTTGTGATTTATAAAGGAGTTGTGCTGTTGAGTGTCCTATCCTTTTAACTTCTGAAAGTTTCTCAAAGTGGATGTTGACAAACTGAATGTTGTCACGTGGATATGTCTGGAGGCCAACAACTGTACCAAGTGCTCCATTAACTAAACCTTGCTCCACATCAAGGTTACATTTTAGAATGACTCTACCGTTTAAGCACAATGTTAACATTTTCTTCAAACCAGATGTTTTGGAGATAGAGTTTTCTAAGCTATTTAGTCATGCTGCGGCTTGTTGACACATAGGGAGTATCATGCCGTGCACTTCCAGTTTGTCTGTGGAGTTAATTTTCACTATTGGTTGCATTTCTTTTTTTAACATTGTCTCATTGAATTGTGTACAGCTTGCTAGGGTTGGCATCATGGACATACATTTCACACTTTTGTAAGCTAATTGTTCCATTACATCAGCAGTAGATGTGTTATGCCCGTATAGCTCATGGATGAGTATACTATTTAAGATAGATTGTGCATCTTTAGAAAGAAGAACAATTCGAATGCTTTTCAAAATGTTAGCATAGGTGAGGTCTGCAGACTGGCGCATGTTTTGAGTTAGTTCTCTGTATTTGGAATGCTACCAGAGATTTACATTTCCTATGCTGCCAAGCGTGTTACGGCACAGTTTATGTCCTAAGGTTTTAAAAATAGGTTCACCTTTCACTGGTGTTAATTGCTGATCTCTGAAAACAATAACATGTTTTCCTCCAAAGAGTTCTTCGTAAATCATTTTAAGGACCTCTTGCGATCCGAGGTGAATTAAAGCCAACATTAGGTTGGACACCATGCTCACCTCATCCATTAGGAGCATTTTCATTTGTTTCAGAATTCTGCTTGGCTCGATTGCAGCTTCTGTTGAAAGTTTGTAGTACTCTAATTTGTTTTGGTATTCTGCTTGAAGGAGCAGCAGTCGGGGTAAAGTAACACCTACTATGCTGTATGCATCTAAACCTATTGGGGCTGCTATAACAGCTGAAAGCTTGTTGTTTGTAAATATTTGGAGGAACTTGCTGCTGATTTTTATTAAGAATGCTTTACCTGAACCAGCTTCACCACTTACATACAGGCGTACAGGTTTAAAATGTTGACAGCTACAAGTTTTACTTTCGTGTTGCACCCCATGTTCAATTTCTTTAGTTACTTCCAGGAAAATGTTACGTTGCTCCTCATTCAGTTGATATTTCAGCAGAGCAACGTTTTCTTCAGATTCCTCATATTGACACATAGGTCCTCATAACGAGTTGGGCTGTAGCCCTTAAATGCAGCGGTAATGGTATTACCACCACATTTAAGGGCTGGCCCTATCACGAGTTGGGCGCTAAATGGGCTGTTTTACCTCGGCTTTTTTCTGGAGGTGAAAATCCCATTTAGTGCCCTGTTTTTGGCAGTATTATCGCCAGCTGTATTAGCCCGCAGTCTTAGCGTTGAAAATGCCCCATTGGATCCAATGGGGATTTAGCATTAATGCCCAACCCGTGATCCGGACCGGTGGGTGCAAAGGCTATTCAAGTCGGGTTGTATTACAGCTGGGATACAGCCCAACTCGTGATGACGCCCATAGTGTTTTCTACTTCAGTTATGGCTAATTCTGCTTCATTTACTATTAGTGGCTCTCGGCTTCCTGTCACAGAAGGTTGACTGCCCTCAGGAGTGTCTTCATTTAGTTGTGCTTGAACTTCTTCCTCTTGTTGGTGTTCATTGTCCAACATGTTTTTGTACTGCTTGAAATTGATATTTGATATACTGCTTTCATTTGCATTGAAAGCATCTTCATAGGAGCCATGCATGCCTAATAAATCTTTTCTCCATGGTTTAAAAAGTTGGAGTAGGGACAGGAACATGTATTGAAGTTCTCATTGTTGTGGAGTTTTAAATGATAGCTTTATATGATTAATTAAGCTGGGTTTGGTAAATATACCTTTTCTTTCATTTGGTTTAATATTATTCTTGTATGAGAAATGTTGTGGTATAGGCACATGTTTTCCAAAGCAGTACTCCTGTTTGGGTATTGTGTCCAATAAATTGTTTTCCAAAATGTCCTGGCAGTTGGGATCGTTTTTGGCTATTGTTTCTATGTCTTGGTATGATTTGAGCACTCTTTTTCTGGACGCAGCAGGACCAAGGCTTAGCCAGACTATGTTTTCAGATTTTCCATACAAGGCAGCACCCGTTAAACGGTCTGCAGCTTCGTAGCAACCACATTCTCAATGGGAGAGAATTTTTATGCCAAAGCTGGTTAATTCTTGTGACAGTGTTTTGTCAGATGATATGTCATCTCAGAGGTCTTTGAGCTCGGTTTTCTCAGCTTTGGGTAGGTAGGCTGTGACATACCATGCAACAGCAGTGAAATTGCATGCAATGTACTGTATATCTATATTTGCATTCCACAAGAGGGCAATGATTGCATTGTAATCATTGGTGTACTTTGAAGCTTCACTTCTTTTAATGTAGTATGTTTTCTTAGGCGATTTGCCTTTCGCACTGTTTCTAACAGAAGACATGAAGCTTGTTACTTGTCCTTTTGCTGAAACTGGTCTAGGGAAACCAAAGCAGAATTTGGTGTAGTATTTGCCTTTGTTTTTATATCTGCGTCGACAATATTTACCACATTTATGTCTTTGAAAGCGTAAAATATGTGTATGTAGCTCACTGTGTGCTTTCTGAAAGGATGTCACAAATTACATATTTGAGAATGAACTGCAGAACAGTGGCATCACTGTCCTGACCAAATTTAGGAGCATCTTTTATCCACAAAAGCATGTGGATGTGTGGTGCATGCTCCTCTGGATCGGTATTCTGTAATCCAAAAAAAGTTTTGCACTTCTCCAAGGGGAGGAATAGCTTTATTACAGATGAAGTGCAACATGGCAATAAAGCAGTGGTGGAAGTACTTTGATACATTTACAGGGTCAATAGAGCAGCGTTCTCCTGGGGTTTTTATGTCTATCCCTGCTTTGTTTTTGTTTGCTATGCATAGGAAGTCATGCAAGTCTTCCCATGCATACTCTGCACAACTTAAAGTGACAAACCATGTGGGTGGGCCAAGGTTCCGTAGCATACACCGCACATCTGCATGAATTCAGAACCAGTATTCTTTTGTACGATGCATGTTTGCGAAGAGATTTGTTATACTTGACTGCAAAGCTTCATCTTTGTCTTGTACCTTTTGAAGTAGTTGCATAGCAGACATGTTTAAAAAATTGGAACCCGTTTTCAATGTGTGTGCAACTCCATAACATAGAGTTGCTAGTTCACTTTCAAACAGGATGTGGAATATGTATTCAGCGTTTTGTCTGAATCTGGGGTCTTGAGAATACATTTGTAAAGAGCGGTATTTAGATGCTGTTATTTGTGTGCATCTTTCATCATACCTTCCCCCTTTTCCAGTAGGAAAGAGCAAAAGAAAGGCTTGTGCTTCTACACTTTTTTCCCATATGCTGATTGGAGATCCTTTGGCTTGCCGCATGTGATATGTTTCTAGTGCATCGTTTATGCTGCCTTGGGAGTGCAGTGGGTGAACTGTTTACTGGTCTAAAATATTGGATTGTATAATAGGATCTACAAGTTCAAATTGGCCAGTTGATAAGGAATCCTGAATTATGTCGGTTTCCCTTAGGTTTTCTTCCATGTTTATTTCTTTGTAGTATTCATTGGTCTCTTTAAGATATTGTAGGGCTTCTCTAACTTTGTTTATGTCTGCTAGTTGTTGCCAAATTCTTCTGCCTTTTGTAGGTATACCATTCACTAGGATGATCAAAGATTTATCTATTGGCCGTTGCACTCCCAGAGTGTTTACATTTTCTTTAAGATCTATTGGCAAATAAACTACTTTGCCATGAATGCCTTTTAGTAATTCAGCAGGAGAAAACTTGGCTGTTTTAGGTTGAATATGTATTATAGCTCGAAATGGGTGTACTGTTTGGATTATAATGCTCTCCTACAAATTAAGCTGTTGGAGCAGTTTTGGAAGTGGGAATATTTCAAAGTTATTAGTGATAGCCCGTGAAGGCATTTGGTTATTATCAAGCTTTGTAGTGCAGTATGTGCAAAGTATTAAGGGGTTAATAATTTTGTATTTGTATTCTGCTATAATTAGAGAGCTAATTGGGATTCCTCATTGTCTTCTATTTTGTATGTTATACCTACAGTTTTGTTTGGTGCTTCAGTAGACATGCTTTTTAACTTTGCTATTTTTTTGTACATGTGTATTAGAAGATTGGCATCTGTGAGGCTGTCGCTACTCTTCTCTAAAGTTACTGGATTTTCTAAGTGCTGTTCACTTCCAAAATATTTGCTTTGGATGGTCTATTTCTTCTAGGAGTTCTTTGGATGTGCCATGTAGGAGAATGTTATTTAAATGCCCCAGTTCTAAAGCAGGACTTTTTGCATAGTACAGTCTCTGGACAAGATTTTGTATAGTGGAATGATGTGTCGCTAATATTTTGATGTGGTGGAAGGTGCTTCTGAAAGCAGGCCCGGAAATGCAGGCTAATAAATGTCCTTGCAGTCCTGTGTATTTGCGCACTGGACAGGAGACCATCGCTTGCAACGTTTTCATTCTCATTTTCTCTTTTACATAGTGATTGAAGAATTGCCGTAAAGATTTGAAGGATTGTTTTCGTACGTTACACCTAGAGGTACAGGTCCATTTGTAGACAGGGCGGATTGGTTCGGTGGAATGGAGAGTCGATTGTAAGTTTCTTGGGGACATTATTTCAATGAGGGTTTCTTCTGCCATAATGGTGTTGTCTACCATTTCATACCCTCGGCCACTGCTATGTATGGCAATTGGGTTTTTCTGCTCTTGTTGTATGGCTCGTCATTGAAATATGGCTCTGTACTGGTTGTGTGAATCCACTCACCTGCACAGAAAATTGCAAAGGTATCTATGTTCATATTGTGCATGTTGCAAAGTACTTTTTGGCGTTTACTGATACATTTTGTTAGTAGTTTCATTCTGTTTAAAATGAATATAAACAATTTTCTTTTGAGGAGCGTTGCACTGTCAATAAGAGCTTCCAGGATTCATTTTCTGCAGTAAGTTGTAAGGGTTCAGCGTGATTTCTCTGATGTCTTCGTAAGATTCTGAAGGACTCTACGGTGAAAATTTTTTGTAGAACCTTTTTTTGGAATGCTTACCTGTAGCTACGTTAACATTTGTAGATGCAGTGCTAGCGCTACTGGTAGTTGTATTCTTCTTAACACATTTTTTATTTTTACATTTTGTTAGAGGGGCCATACTTTTTTTCCTGCTAGCTGGTTCAGTTTTGTTAATTGACTGTATTAGCTGTTTGTTTGAATGTTTCCTACAAACTCTGCTAGAGGTGGATGACTATTTTGCATGCTTTTAGTTTTATCTGCTCTAATTTTGCTTTTTGGTAGGCATTCGCTTTTTTCTGTTGGAGAAAAAATGGAAAGTGGGTTTCAAAGTTGTGCAATTAATTTGCATGCACTGTGCATGAGTGTCTGAATATCAGGGTAGGCATAAATAGAGGGGTGTGTGATTGTGCAATGGTCTGTTACTTCTGGTTGGGAAGGTTGTAGCAGTAGCTGTGTGTTGATGGGCGAAAGGTTTGCTTCAGTGTGTATGACAGTGTACTGAGCATGAATAAGTAAGGGCATTAGAATGTTTTCACAATACTAGTGGACGTTACGATACTGGTGTTCACATGAGAATACAAAGCGTGTACCTGCTGAGGTACAATGAGTAAGAGTGAAGCACATGCTGTTGGATTGGATAGAATTTTGCAGGCTACTATACAACAACACTGCACTGTATGAGTAACAGGAAGAATACTACTACACTACTGTATTTTCTTTCTTGGATGTGAAGAGTACTTTTCTTCTGGGTTTGATCTTCCAGGACAGTGACGTTTCTGTCTTTCAGGAGGCTGTTCTTCACTGCAATTGCGAAAGAAGAAAATGAGTGGGTATGTGTGTTAATTTCACAATAATTGTACTAAGAGAACACATTATTTTACACTGTAGGAGGATTTGTTGGGAAGAAGAGTTGCATGTGATTACAAATATGGTTGTAACACTGCTGTTGGTCCAGACCGGTTGCCACTAGATTCCTAATACTTGTTTGGCAGCAAGCCGCCCAGTGTCTTTAGGATATTACAGGCCATGTTGGCCTGGGAAGTCAGGTGTTGGAAAATGTTAGTCTGTATGTGTCAGGTTTCAGCCCACCTTCTCTGACCCCCTCCTCACCTGTCTCTTCAAATGAATTGTCCTTGGTGGTTGAGGTGGTCTTCTTACGGGACTTCCGATTGTCTTGTGATTGTCTCTCCTTAGTCCTTCTGTCCTTCCGATCGTGCAAATAGGGTCTTGCTCCCTCGCAGGCCACCTTGGCAGGGATTGGTACCTGCCCTTACGGAATCCTGAGGAGCCAAACCCCCAAAGTTCAGGGAAAAAGCCAATTGGCAACAAAAAACCCTGATGTCCGAAATTCCCTTGAAGATTGTAAGAGTCTGTGATATAATGAATGACTGCAAGTACTCGAAGGAATAGAACTCAGAAACTTCAGGAATACAACAACTGGACCACGTACTGTGGTAGCTGAAACTGAAAATAGAAGAGTCCGAAAACTGGACGGACGAAGGTAAGAGGAACTAGAGATAAGAGTACAAGAGTGCGGTAAGTAAAGGAAAGGCAAGAGGTAAGAACTAATCAATTACAGAATTTGAGTCTGAATAGAAGGCAAGGAATAAAAAGGAAAGGAAAAGAATTGCTGCAAGAGGCACCAGTAGTGTCAGAAGCACTGTGCCTCCAAAGGTGGAATCACGGTAGCACCGCGAGGAGAATTCCGAATCGAAAGGATGACTCGGGAAAGGGAGGACGGCCAAAGGAAGCTGAAAGGTAAGGAAGGAGAGGCTGCAGAACGAGCGGCCGAAGCCGTATGAAAAGAAGTGGCAATTAGAACTACGACATCCCCAAGGCGGAATCGCGGAAGCACCGCAAAGAGAAACCCGAACCGAAAGGACAAATCGGGTAAGGGAGGACGGTCGAAGAAGCCGAAAGGTGGGTAAGCAAGAATGAAGGAAGGGCGGCAGAGCCGTAGTTAGACAGAAATTAAGAAAGAGGGGAGAGTAATACGGAAGGCAAGCAAAGAGAATATCAGTGAGGAGATATGAAAGAAAGCACAAATCTGATACTCAACGGAGTGAGCAGCGGCAGCGCTGCAGTCAGAAAGACAGATACAACGCAAAGAGCAGTGGGCGGGGTTTAAATATAAACACCCGTCGGCCATATTGAATGAGGACTAGACTGAGGATTGAGTTCTGAAGTGAAACTAATACTTCCAACAATGCCATAGTTTCCAAGGGCGATTTCTGACAGTATGTGTGTTCAATTGTACGGCACTGTATAGGAATGGGGACTTGGCAGCATCAGCATAGTTGGTATGGGGGCCAGTGGTACTGCGATAAGGATGGTAATAATAATAATAATAATAATTTGGCATTTATAAAGCACTACGAACCCTCAGGTATCTGAGCGCTTCTTATTATTACCCACGGTGTGTGGTGCTCATTTATCGACCTCAGAAGGATGAAAGGCTGAGTTTGGCCCCACCGGGATTCAAACCTGCGTTAGCAGGCTCTGCACGGATGTCAAAGCGAGCGCTCTACTCGCTGTGCCACTTGACTAGGATGCCCTACAAGGCTGCAGTTTTCCAAGTGTGAGAGTTGTTGTTGCACTATTTGTATTGGAAATGGAGTAGTGCAAGTCCTATTAGGCTGAGAAAAAGGCAGAAGCCGAGAAAGATGTAAAGATTAGAAAGAAGAATGTTAGTGTGTGCAATTTTATTAACTTTCCCACGCAGATGCTTGCTACATGAGTGCCATTGCAGTATGTTGCAGATATAATTTCCTGTTCCTTTCATTTATTTATAAAAATTTACAGATAGCACTGTTGCAAATGTACACATGCATTTTTTTGGTTTCCTTTGAATGGTGCTGAAATGAGTAGTTGTAAGTGCAGTGCATTTTGTTAATTTTGCAATCTATGTACCTGCCATGATTTGGTAACATACATGCAATTTTTGTTTTCTGTGTGCATTCTGGGTGTTTTACTGTAGGTGTTAATGGGAGAAGTGGTTGTAAAAGTGACAGAAGGAAAGAAGAAAATAACGGTTTGCACATCAGAATGGGTGATAGGGGCAAGCATGCATGTTGTGGTAATATATTGAAGTTTCACATAGGATCTGGCACTTGAACATGCCGTGTAAATGTTCCCAATGTGGTTTTCTCTTTTGTTTTACCATAAAATCACAGAGTGTCGCTAAAATGAAATGTCTGGTTTGAAACCGCTATGCAAGTGGGCATTAAAAGAACATCTCAAAGCACACAGCACTGTAAGTAACTGCCACTTGATGTCAGGAGATAGGACACATAAGATTATGATTATTGAGTAGGTTATGCAGGGTAAGTGGCAGGCACCCTGTTCAGATGCATTTGTAAAAGAGTTGTAGTTTGTGTTGATGGATGCAGATGTGGATGAATCTGGAAGTAGAAATCTTGTAGAGTTTTACAGTAGATGGAGGTGCCTTGGAATAACAGGAGACCTGTATTCCGAGTGTTGAACAGTACATATGAAGTGTTGAACTGTGATGACAGAGTTAGATGTAAAGTACTTGGCTGTGATTGGTGGATGGGTTTGCGACTGCTTAACAGTAGCCAACGAGGGAATGCTGCAAAGAGTGAAGTGGAAAGGGAAGAAGGGCTGTCCCTGTGTTACGGGGTCCACAGACAGGACGTGCCACATCTGGGTCTTATCAGCCTGCCTGGGATGGCAATGGGACTATGGGGATTAGACATTCAGGTGTTCAGGTTGTGCTTTATAGGAAGAGAGGGTAATACCTTTTTCCATTGCTGTGTGCACTGAAGATGGCAGAGATGCAGAAAGTCAGTGAGCTGATGGGGGAAATTCCTTTGTAAGTGATCTGCATATGTATGCAGTGGGAAGTGGCATTTCTGCCAATTTTGGATTTCAAGGAGTGGAGGCTTTGTGGTGCAGTGTGCCTAGCCGCAATTTGCAAGGAGTGTTTGCACTTTGCAGAGATATGGCCACTTTCAGTACTCCTGATGTTGTAGTGGTGCATTGCACTTAGATTATTTATCATGGTGCTGTTAAGACGGCTTACTTATTTAGATGAGTGCACTATAAGGCATGCATACATACATGTTGCTTCATACAGTTACAGTAAGTGCTTAACAATGATTACATGGAATGGTGGGCAAGTACTTGGTGCCAGCCACATCTTACATGGCGGCAGCTACATAAAGTTGCGAGGTCAGGGTCGGTAAGCAAGAGCATGCTGTCGGCCACATGTTGCATGGCGGCAGCTACATACAGTTGCATGGTCAAAGTTAGTATGCATATACAAGGTGCGAGCCATAAGTTGCAGGCAGCAGCAGCACATATATGCGTGGCCATAGTTAAGGGTAAATGCGTGGTGCCCAGCACAGAGTAGGCAAGCAACACATGAATGCGTCGTTGGAGTCAGAATGGAATAGCATGGGGCCAGTCCCATATTTCGGGGTGGCAAGTGCATAGTGTATACATGTGTTTGAAATCAACAGGATTATATCAGTGCTCCAAGTTTGCTCAGTGCTCTTAAGGACCTGGTGAAGGCATTGATGCTGTTTTTTCCCAGTGCAAAGCTGGTTTTCTCACACATACCACCTAAAGCAGTATGGAACAACCCCAATGTCCCCTGTCCTCCACAAGATGCCGGAAGGGGTCTTGTAAACAGAGGCATGTCTACATGTTTGTGTAGTGCTGAGATGTTCTCTTTCCACAATGAGAATGAGAACATTAATGCTCTTAGTGTGAACATTTTCACTGCAGATGGCATTTCTTTGTCCACCCTTGGAAATGCTATTTTCTTTTATAATCTAAGGGATGCTTTGAAGAGGTTCATGTAAGACTGTAAGGAAGAAAAAAAGAGAAAAGGCCAAAAAATAATAATACAAGAGGGGTTTGTTTACAAGCATTTTAAAATAAAGAAAAAAAGGCAGACACCACATCCAGGGCTTTTGAGGATGGCAGGCATGGAAATGGGACTGTGGAGGCCGGGAGATTGGCCAATAAGGTTTCCTGGGTGTGGTGTGCAAGGAGAGACTGTGACAGAAGGCCTGTTTGCTGAGAGGAGTGCACATGGCTATGGCTGTGTCTATCAGGAGGCAGAGTGTGTGGATTTTGGGGGATACATTGGTTGCAGGTGTATGCAGAGCACTGTGGAGTGGCAGCACATCTTGGATTTGATCATGTTGAGGTGCAGTGGTATGGAGTGGGTGGCATGAAGTAGGTGGACTTGCTTCCTTCCCCTTTGTGCCACTTTGGTGTCGTGCCATCATCCAGCCATTATTATTGTTCATTGTGGAGGGAATAGTTTAGGCCATGTTACTGGAATCTCACTGCAGTTTGCGATGAAGGAGACATTTGGGAAAGTCATGGGCATGTTTTCAAACTCCCAGAGTAATTATTTCTTGCATTTCTCAAAGTCCGATGTGGCTGCATTCCACTTCATTTGGTCCGCAAATGGAAAAAGCAAATTGCAACGTCAACAAGACTGTTTGTGTATTTTTGAGAGATGTTGGCATGTCGTCCTTCCACAATAAAAACATTACATTTTGTAGCATCAATACTTTTCACAGAGATGGAGTCCATCTTACTGATGCTGGCAATCAGCTTGTTTTGCAAAATATTCAAAATGGTTTGCAGCCGTTTCTGCAACTGGTACAAGCATTTTATAGTATGTGTTGCCTACTTTTTCTTTACACCTTGGAAAAAACCTTCCAAAAACAAAAAAACTACAAAAAAGGCTCTTTTCAGAGCCACCACTTTCTCCCACAAAAGAGTGCAATGGTTTTGATGCTGCCACATTTTTTTGAAAAGTCTGCAGACTACCGCATTGTCCGCAGACTTCGCAGGGGCCTGCACCATTTGTTTGGCACTTATATTTTCAACTGTGAAAGGTGGCTCTGAAAAGAGCCTTTTTTATTTTTGTGTTTTGTAAATTCTTTTGGCTTTTTTTAGACATGATACAGAAGGGAGGGTAGGGAAGGGGCACCAACCACAGGGACAAAGGGTCAGGTGGAGAGAGGAAGATGTTGAGTGTGCCTCACTTAGGTAGGGGGTACTTTTTCTCATGCGCCCAGACAGTAGCCTTGAAAGCACTTCAAAATAGTTCCCCTCTGCAGAGTACTGCATCGCAGCACATACACAGTACAGTGACCCTCGAAAGGTAAGGGTCCACTGCGTTGTGTGTGGCCTGTGAGGCCTGGTCAGGGATCTGCTGCCCCACAGGAGTGTCTCTTGTGGTGACAGGAGAGATGCGGAGGATGTGATAGAGGACCTCAACCTACTACCACCTTCGAAGGGGACAAACCTCCGAATTGCCTTGTGGTTCGACCTCCGGTGTCACCGCATGGACGTGGTCCATAGCTGTAGAGCCCAGGCTTTCTGCAACTGAGTACACTCTGTGCAGCGAACCTTGGCCGCACGGGCCTTGGGTATCCTCCCCCAACAGTGGTAAAGAGCCTCCACACCCAAGACTTTGCATCACCACGCCTGTTCCCCTCTCCAGGCATTCCAGAAGTTGGTTATGGTAGTGCTGAGGCAGAGGCAGCAGCAGCTATGGATGCCATTATCCAAGTAATCTGGAAAGCAGGAACCTAGCAATCTGCAACTCCGCAAAACAACAACTGTCATGACCACTGCTTCCAAGGAGTCAGGAGCAGCCCAACGCCCTTGGAAGCAGGCTCACAACATTCATTGCAGACGCCAGCAAGTCCCTTTAGGGACCTTTTGGGCCTTGTCCTGGCACCGGTGGTGCCAGGCTCATTGTGGGGACTGGTCCCGGCACAAGAAGCGCCGGGCTCATAGCAAATACAGAAGTGCTTGGGTGGACCTACCTGCAGCAGACCATGCTGCTTCCTTACCGACAAGATGATGTCTTCATCCTCTTCTGGCAGGAACTACTTTTCCTCTGGGTGGGGCTGGCACCACTCCCTAGGACTGGAACTCTTCTGGAAACTGGAACTCTATTTCTTACCTGGGCGAGGCTGTGGAAGAAGACGCCTAAGCACTCCTGTGCACTATTTAAACCACACCCGATTGGTGCAACGTGCTTCGCGTTATTCTGCATCAGCAGCAGGACGCTCGCCGTGTCAGCTCCAGTGAATCTTCCATTCCGGCTCCTGTGAACACGAAATCTCCGGATTTACCTGATGAGAATCCAATCTTCAGTCTTCAGCAGCATCTGCAAAACAACAAAAACACAGATTAGCAAAGTCAAGGTCAGCGCTTCAACTTACCCATCCACCGGAGTGTTTAAGGTATTTGCCGCATTCTTTCTCCGCCATCGAGCCCTGCAAAGACAAAAGAACATTGGTTAGTAACGTTCTGTTTCTGAACGGCTTACCTGTGCGACGTACGCTCCAAAGTCAGCTCGCACCGCACTCCGCCACCTGCAAGGCAAAAGAGAGACATTAAGGTGTGTTTAAAGGCCTAGAACAGACTTTCTACTTACGTGCCTTCATATGCTCCATCATCTTGTTCACTCTTCGGCACAAACCTGGGCATCATCTCCGGCGCCTTCATCATTCTCCATCTGAAAGGAAAAGACATTAAGGTGCGCATTAAAGTACTGTGGCATTCATTCTACTTACGTGCCTCCACGAACTTTGGCATTCTTTCGCCATCATTTCTTCTCAGTGAACCCTGCAGAAAAGGGACGTTAAAAGAGAACATTAAGGACTTTGATATATGCAAAATACGCTCGTGCAATTAACGGCGGCATCGCTCTCTACTTACCCTCTGCAATCAAGAGGCAATCAAGAGGTGAAGTAACTGGACCCAGAGCCCCTGCACAAGACGCAGGATGGAGAGCCCAGCACCCACCTATTTAAGGTGAACACAGTTAGCAACCGAGTACCACGGGAGGAGAGAGTGTGGGGGTAGAGACTTCATCCAACCTTCCAGCTACTAATCCCCTGATTTTTCCACTTGTAGACATCTCACCCTCCAAGTCAAGCTTTCGGTGAGAAGGGGGCCAAACCAGGGAGCCAAACGAACCCTACGCCTAACATTGAAGACGGTTTCACCGCCCAGCCAAGCCCCGCGCCTCCGAGGGAACCAGGTGAGTGCTACAGAACGCGAAGCCTTACCGCATATTTCCCGCCCAGGCGCAATGGAAACCTCAGACACAGACCAATTGGCCCAGTTGCTTGGGGAGTTGAGGGCAGAAGTACACGCAGCACGCCAGGAAACGAATGCCTTAAGGAGAGAGTTAGTTGTTTCTAAGGAGCGAACTGATGATCTTGCCAGACAGTTGTTACAAGCCCAAGCGGGACAAACTCCTCTGCCCGCCTCGGGAGGGAGCCATGCTCCAATGACTTCCACTAATCCGGTGCAGATTAATCTACCAGGAAATGTACCTTTGGCCCCGCCCGAGCGTTTTTCTGGTGATCCGAAGAGATTCGCTGTATTCTTCAATCAGTGTCGCTTGCACTTTTTGTGTAGACCCGCCGCATTCCCAACGGACCAGGCCAAGGTGGTCTTCGTGCTCTCATATCTTAGTGGCAGTGCCGCAGATTGGTCTATACCTTTAGTGACTCAGGATGACCCTGTTCTTCATAACTTCCAAGACTTTCAAGCTAGTATGGAGAGATTGTTCGCACGACACTCCCAGGGTCAGGCCTTGGATAATGAACTTCTTTCACTACGACAGGGTAATCAAGACCTCTTGGCTTACATTGCGTCATTTAACAGACTAGTGGTGGAAACCGGATGGCCGGAAGATAAGAGAATCACGCTTTTCTACAGAGGCCTGCGAGGGGAACTTAAAGGCGTTCTGGCCCAGGTGGTAAATCCGCCACAAGACTGTTCTGAATATATCGATCTGGTGGTTCAATTAGATCACAGGCTACAGAATCGGAAGGCCGATCGTTCCAGATTTGAATCTCGTGTTTTTTCAAGACCACAGAGCTCCGCTAAAGGAAATGATTCTGTGGAACCCATGCAAATTGGGGTCGTGAAAGGACCCCTAACCCAAAAGGAACGGGAAAGGAGAAGACAATTGCAATTATGCCTCTATTGCGGAAATTCAGGACACTTTCTTCGAGATTGCCCGGTGAAACCAAAGAAGAAGATGGTAGGAGCATCCGATAAAGGTGCCGAAGGTTCTGAGTCAGAAAACGACCTCGCCCGACAAGTGTAGAGGTCCGCTTGCCGAGCGTTAAAACCAGTTCTTTGACCTCACATTTCGTCATGCCTATGGTCCTCGTGAGTCCAGAGCAGCCTAATCGTATGCATGCCATAAAAGCATACATTGATAGTGGCGCGATCGGCAATTACGTGGATTGTGAAATGGCCGCCAGGATGAATCTACCTCTTTGTCCTAAGACGGTGAGAGGCGTCATTACCACCGTGGACGGTACGGAAATAGCTTCCGGACCAGTAACTCACACCACCTTGGAAGTGACGTTGGTAGGCCAAGATGGACATCAAGAGAAGATCATGTTTGACGTGATCAAGGCCCCGCAGTTTCAAGTTATTCTGGGAATCCCTTGGTTGGAGGAGCACAATCCTCAAATCGACTGGCGAGAAAAGACAATTCGGTTTCCAGAATGCGCTCCCACCTGTTATCCTCAGCCTCCCAACAAGCTGGCAGCAACCTCCTCTGAGACTCCACAATCGCCTCCTGAATACCGGGAATATCATGATGTCTTTCGGAAAGATCAAGCTAACACCCTGCCTCCTCACAGATCATACGACTGTCAGATAGACCTGATTCCGGGATCCACTCCTCCGTGCAGTCGAATTTATGCCCTTACCGAACCAGAAAATCTTCACCTAAGGGAATATTTGGACCAATACCTGGCTAATGGATTTATCCGTCCTTCAAAGTCCCCAGCCTCTTCAGCTCTGTTCTTCGTTCCAAAAAAGGAGGGAGACCTGAGAACATGTATAGATTACCGTGCCCTGAATCAGATAACAATCAAGAACAGATATCCGTTACCATTGATCCCAGAACTACTAGACCAAGTTAAAAGTGCCTGTATTTATACTAAGTTGGACCTCAGAGGAGCTTACCATTTGGTACGAATAAAAGAGGGCGATGAATGGAAGACAGCCTTTTGTACAAAGTATGGATTATTCGAGTATCAAGTAATGCCCTTTGGATTATGCAATGCACCGGCCGCTTTTCAGTACTTTATGAATGACGTCCTCAGAGAACTCATTGATGTGTGTGTAGTTGTCTATATTGATGATATTCTGGTCTACTCGGCCTCTGAGGCTGATCATCGAAAACACGTCACAGCGGTACTGGAGAGGCTCCGTCAACACAGACTTTTTGCCAAGCTGGAGAAATGCGTTTTTCACGTTACTGAGGTCGAATTTTTGGGATTCATTTTGTCACCTAACGGAGTTCACATGGACTCAAGAAAAGTGGACGCTATTCTTAAGTGGCCCTCACCAACCTCAGTAAAAGGAGTTCAAAGCATGTTGGGCTTCGCCAACTTTTATCGTAGGTTTATTCCAGAGTTCTCTCGAATAGTTCAACCCATTACAGCCCTTCTCAGAAAAAACAAACATTTCGAATGGTCTACGGAGGCCGAACAAGCCTTTCAAGAACTGAAAACTAAATTCATCTCAGCTCCGGTTTTAAAACATCCCCGCCCGGAACTTCCCTATATTGTTGAGACCGATGCCTCCAGTCTCGCGATGGGAACAGTGCTTTCGCAGAGGGACCCAGAAACAAACCAGTTGCACCCTGTGGCCTTTTGGTCCCGCAAATTTTCGGCTCCCGAAATCAACTATACCATTACCGATAAAGAACTTTTAGCTATTAAGTCCGCCTTTAAGGCCTGGCGGCACTATCTCCTGGGAGCCCGACACACAGTCACCGTCATTACGGATCATCGCAATTTACAATACTTGAAATCAGCCAAAGCTCAATCCTCTAGACAACTCTGTTGGGCTTTATTTTTCGCCGAATTCGACTTTGTAATTACTTACTGACCAGGCAACAAGAATGGAAAAGCAGATGCCCTCTCCCGAGTGGGAGTAGATGAACTCATGACTAGTCCTGAACCCGTACCAATAATTCCGGAACAAAGAATACTGGGTTTAATTAACACACAATCCCTTGAAGATATTGAAGCGAAAGTTAAAAAACGTATAACTCCAGCAGAAATAAAAGATTGGAAACTCAAGGGGAAAGATTTTACAACGGAAAAAGACTTACCATACTTTCAAGGCAGATTATATCTGCCATGTACGGATTTACAATCACAGGTCATCTCATGTTACCATGACTCCTTAATGGAAGGGCATCCCGGGATTGCTAAAACGTCTGAAAAAGTAAAAAGACATTTCTGGTGGCCATCTTGGAGGAAGGACATTAAAGATTTTGTAATCTCCTGTGGTGTGTGCGCTCAAAACAAAAGTCAGAAGGAGAAACCATCAGGCCTCTTACATCCAATAGACATTCCTCCTCACCCGTGGCATACTCTCTCCATGGATTTCATCACGGATGTACCACCATGCTCCGGATATAATACGATCTTAGTAATTGTGGACCTATTTTCTAAAATGGCTCATTTTATTCCATTGAAGGGGTTACCCACAGCTTCAATTCTAGCCCGGGAATTCCTCGAGAACATCGTTCGGTTGCACGGCTTTCCTTCAGTTCTAATCTCGGATAGAGGAAGTCAGTTTATTTCCCACTTCTGGCGGAGTTGCTGTCGCTTAGCCCAATTGACGTAAGGCTTTCAACCAGCCATCATCCCCAGACCGACGGGCAGACCGAGAGGACCAACCAAACTCTGGAACAATATCTACGCTGCATGTTGCAGCAAGCAGAAGGCACTTGGAAAGAAATCCTCTGGATTGCGGAGTACGCTTATAATAATTCAGTCCATTCTGGAACTGGAAAAACCCCTTTTTTCCTCTTGTATGGAATCTACCCTCGCACCTCAAATCTCGATCCACCTCAGACTCTTGGAACACCTGCTGTAGATCACCTGCACTCTACAATCACTCAAGCCTTTAAGGAAGCCACTTCTCATCTTCAGCAAGCCAAGGAACATTACAAGAAGGGTGCAGACCAACATCGAAAGGAAGCTCCCCAATATCAAGTGGGAGATCAAGTCTGGCTGTCCACCAAACATTTACCCTTAAAAGGACCACGTACTTTCAATCCACGATACCTGGGACCTTACCCAATCACTGCCATAATAAATCCAGTGGCAGTTAAATTGGGCCTACCTACTCATATGAAAGTTCATCCCGTCTTCCACGTTTCCTTACTAAAAACCATGCAACCTGGAACCCGTTTGACAAAATCTCCAGACCCTATCCTAGTGGATGGAGAACTGGAGTTCGAAATTCAGAACATCCTAGACTCCAAGATTTCCAAATCAAAGCTATACTATCTGATTGACTGGAAAGGTTATGGCCCCCAGGAACGGTCTTGGGAACCATCGGAACATGTGCATGCACCCCGTCTGGTCAAGAAGTTTCATCGAACTTTTCCCGACAAACCAAGACCACCGGAGAAGACGAACTAGGGAGGGGCCTTGAGGGGGGGGTGCTGTCATGGCCACTGCTTCCAAGGAGTCAGGAGCAGCCCAACGCCCTTGGAAGCAGGCTCACAACATTCATTGCAGACGCCAGCAAGTCCCTTTAGGGACCTTTTGGGCCTTGTCCTGGCACCGGTGGTGCCAGGCTCATTGTGGGGACTGGTCCCGGCACAAGAAGCGCCGGGCTCATAGCAAATACAGAAGTGCTTGGGTGGACCTACCTGCAGCAGACCATGCTGCTTCCTTACCGACAAGATGATGTCTTCATCCTCTTCTGGCAGGAACTACTTTTCCTCTGGGTGGGGCTGGCACCACTCCCTAGGACTGGAACTCTTCTGGAAACTGGAACTCTTTTTCTTACCTGGGCGAGGCTGTGGAAGAAGACGCCTAAGCACTCCTGTGCACTATTTAAACCACACCCGATTGGTGCAACGTGCTTCGCGTTATTCTGCATCAGCAGCAGGACGCTCACCGTGTCAGCTCCAGTGAATCTTCCATTCCGGCTCCTGTGAACGCGAAATCTCCGGATTTACCTGATGAGAATCCAATCTTCAGTCTTCAGCAGCATCTGCAAAACAACAAAAACACAGATTAGCAAAGTCAAGGTCAGCGCTTCAACTTACCCGATCCACCGGAGTGTTTAAGGTATTTGCCGCATTCTTTCTCCGCCATCGAGCCCTGCAAAGACAAAAGAACATTGGTTAGTAACGTTCTGTTTCTGAACGGCTTACCTGTGCGACGTACGCTCCAAAGTCAGCTCGCACCGCACTCCGCCACCTGCAAGGCAAAAGAGAGACATTAAGGTGCGTTTAAAGGCCTAGAACAGACTTTCTACTTACGTGCCTTCATATGCTCCATCTTCTTGTTCACTCTTCGGCACAAACCTGGGCATCATCTCCGGCGCCTTCATCATTCTCCATCTGAAAAGAAAAGACATTAAGGTGCGCATTAAAGTACTGTGGCATTCATTCTACTTACATGCCTCCACGAACTTTGGCATTCTTTCGCCATCATTTCTTCTCAGTGAACCCTGCAGAAAAGGGACGTTAAAAGAGAACATTAAGGACTTTGATATATGCAAAATACGCTCGTGCAATTAACGGCGGCATCGCTCTCTACTTACCCTCTGCAATCAAGAGGCTGATCCCAAATCCAGTGAAGTAACTGGACCCAGAGCCCCTGCACAAGACGCAGGATGGAGAGCCCATCATTCACCTATTTAAGGTGAGCACAGTTAGCAACCGAGTATCACGGGAGGAGAGAGTGTGGGGGTAGAGACTTCATCCAACCTTCGAGCTAGTAATCCCCTGATTTTTCCACTTGTAGACATCTCACCCTCCAAGTCAAGCTTTCGGTGAGAAGGGGGCCAAACCAGGGAGCCAAACGAACCCTACGCCTAACATTGAAGACGGTTTCACCGCCCAGCCAAGCCCCGCGCCTCCGAGGGAACCAGGTGAGTGTTACAACAACCTGCAGCAGTGCTCAATAGTCCTGGTCAGCCAGAAACAAAATGAGGAGCAGCAGTGGGGTGTGGCCTTTTATAGGGGTGCACTCCGCAGATACTTTGAGCCTCAGGTTGGGTTCAAAAAGTTGCAAGAAGTCTCTAGATCGACCAGGGCATGATCTAGGACCTTTGCAAGGGTGATGTTTCACCTTAAAAAACCTTGGGTTGGTCAAAAAAGCACTTTAGGTATCTGGGGGTCCAAACAGTGTCCATGGATACAGACCGACGCTTAGCTTGGGTGCAGTCACATGGTGACGTCACAAACATTCGCAGATGGGACGGCTGTCCATATAACACCTATTGCGCAGGATGCAATGTGCGCGTGCGCCTAGGTGTCCGTAGGACAAGGGCTGGATCCCCAAACTAATTAAAAGTGTGACCCGTGTAGTGGACAGTTCCACACAGGCGCAGTGTTCAGAGGGGGCACAGGGGATGAGATGCACATGCGCCCAGGTATCCATAGGACAGGGGTCGGTCCCCCGAACTAATTACAGTACGTCACGTCTTTTCGGACATCTGCAGACCGGTGTAGTGTTCAGAGGGCACAGGGGTTGAGATGCGCATGCACCAGGTGTCCGTAGGGCAAGGGCGGCACCCCCAAACTAAATAAAAGTACACAACTTTACAGACATCTACGAACAGGCGCGCTGTTTAGGGGTACCACAATTGTGATTACGGACAGCCCGGATAGTGGCGCTGTCCGTGTACTCCAAACAGGGCTTTTAAAAAAAAAAAAAACACACACAGCAACAGTAAACACAGAAATGTATTAACATACACCAATACACTGAATTAGGGCAGGGGTAGCAGAATGGGAAGCATACAGGGGAATTGGGGGTTTGCACAGGCTGGTTATCAGGGGAGGAAGGTATTGAGGTCTCATAAGAGGGTCTTTGACTAAGGGAATTTGTGGGGATGGTTGGCTGGGACAGGGGCAAGGGGTACAGGTACAAGTGGGGCAGCGGTACTTAATATTGTTCATCATATGCCTTTCTACAAATGCCTTCAACTCTTGGAAAAGGTGCTCAATGTACTGCACTTCTTGGCTACTGGGTCATTTCAGTGGACAAGTGCCATAGTGGGGGTGTCTCACAGGCCATGCAGTCACGCTGCCTACACCAGGTGTTGGCGATCATGACTGCACGCCCCTCAGTCCGCAGGCACATATACATGCCCAGAACATCTGCAGAAAGGCAGGCTGTCATCCAGGACTTTTATGGGGTGGCACACTTCCCCAAAGTGCTTGGTGCCATTGATTGCACCCATGTGGCTCTACGTCCTCCCAGGGCCACTGAGCACATCTATCGAAACCGCAAGCACTGGCATTTCATCAACGTGCAGGTTGTATGTGATGCCAAGGGAATCATCACCTCAGTATATGCTAACTATCCGGGGTCCAGCCATGATAGTTTCATATTCCGAATGTCACCCCTAAACCGGGACCTGGAAGCTGGGCGGCATGGCGACACATGGCTAATTGGTGAGTATAAATGCCTCTAGACATGCATGCATGTCAGACACTGAGAAATGGGAAAACCCCACTAATGACAACCATTATTACCTCTCCAGGGGACAGTGCCTACCCTCTGAGCACCTACATGATGACACCAATACGGAACTCCACCACACCACCCGAGGTAAGATACAACACAACCCATATTGCAACCCGGGGCTAGTGGAGCGCACATTCAGAGTGCTGAAGTCACGCTTTCGCTCCCTTGACCGCTCTGGTGGGCAGCTGCTATATGCGCCCCCAGTAGTGTGCAGGATCACAGTGGCAGCATGTGTCCTGCACAACGTTGCAACACGGCGGGGCGTGCCGGTGGACATGGTGGTGCCCCCACATCCCCAACCATATGCACGGCCGCTGCGCATGGGAGGTGAAAGGGTACGTGGTGAGGCAGCCCGTACCCAGCTTGTGGCAAATTTCCTCACCTAAAACCCCACCCCTGCGGAGTGCACACAGGCCTGGCACATACCAGCTGACAATTTATGATGATGATAAAAGGGACAGTCAACTGTCACAACCATACCACCCTGAGATTGTTTACCTGGAAGTGCTACATTGTGTGTATCCCTAGCTTAAACACACCCAATGCTGTGTCAGTAAAAGGCACACATCCATGCAGCATGAAGGACTACCCTCTTGCAAAACACTACAAACAAATAGTGGCATGTCACCCAACCCCTCCCTAACCCCATCTCAGCTACCCAACACACCATGGCATAGCATGCGATGTGAAAGCAACCAAATGAATGAACATCACATGACACAAGTGTCACAAAGTGCACCGTCCCAAATGGAAACAAGCCACAGACAATTGCCTCTCACCAATGAAAAAAAAACAGCACACATTAACAAATACTTACCAGCAAGACAAAACATCAGTACAGGATCCAACAGTGGCAACATATGACAATAAAAAATTAAAGAAGTGCAAGTGTCACAACTTGACTAAGGCAGCACATCGACCCCTTCCAACTGCAGAGTGTTGCTGGTAGGCAAATGTGGCAGTGTACTGCATACAACATGAACTGCATCTGCAAAGGAGACGGGCTCGTTAAGACTTGAACAAGCTACATGTATATATGCAAAAAGCCCTGTATGTAAAGCCATATACAAATCCACCATGCAGTGGAGAAATGAACAACAATCCCCAGTAGGGCCCAATGCCTCTGTGTAAGTTACTGTTACTTGGTCGCACCCTTTGCGAGCCCATGGAAAGGGGAAGCAGGAGGGGTTTCTGTGTCAGGAACCCAAGTTTCTAACCCAAAGACAGGACAAGCCTGCATGTGCCCAGCTGGAATACACAGTGGATGCCTACCGGAGCCACACAAAGCAACACACTAACATTAATTCACAATCTGAAAGAAAATGGTTATGAACAAAAATGTAAATTCAAATCAAATATGGAAAAAGCAAAAGTAAATATAAAGTAAAAGAAACAAATGAAATAATATAGTAAAAATCAGAAGCATAACCAAATAAAAATAAATGTATGAAAATCAAAATACCAAATCAAGAATTAAAATAAAATGAAAATAATAAATAGAAAAAAGAATAAGGCCTTGCGTGATGCCCGGATCTCCTCACGGGTTTCCTGGAGCTCAGTTGAGAGTGTGCGTGTTAGCTGCTCCAGCTGCTGTTCTGACCTTGTACTCCGGGACACCTCAAGTTCACCCAGAGTATCTCTGAGGGACCTGTGTTCTAAACTCAGGGCATCCCTGTGGGCCTGTGACTCTGCAGATATGGCTATGCGCAGAGTCTCCAGTCCAGCCCGTCCGTCCCCGTTGGACGCCAACATGTCCTCCCTGTGTGAGTGACAAATGGACTGTTGCCTGCTGCTGGAGCTCCACCTGCCTTTCAGGGGGGAGAATGGAAGTGGCCACCCTATCCACAGCCTGAACCATCATCTCACACAATGCACCCTGTTGTGCTGCTATAGTGTATATGGAGTTCTCCCACACAGTATTCCCTGGTGGCGCACTGCCACCGCGTTGGCGGGCACCACACCTGTTTGGGGCAAGGTGATGTGCACCTTGCTTTGCTGGCACTGCCTGAGGCTGCAGGACTGCATTCCTCCTTTGATCTGCTGGCCCAGGAACAGGAGCAAATATAGTGGAGTGTGACCCTGCATCCGTAGCCGCCACAGGCAGACTTTCCAACACTGAATGCCCCATTGAGGGGTCTACCCCCAGTGCAGGTGGGTTGGACAGAACAGCATCCCTGCCAGAAACACTCACTTGCGACGGGACATAGAGGTCTCCGGCGGTGTACCCAGAGACACCAGTGGACAGTATGGTCTGTAGGAGTAATGCGTTTTCACCCACCAAAACCCCACGTCCTCCACTGGTGCCTGGTTGTGGCTGTGAGTACTCCTGCCTCTGTGCCATCTCCTCCTCCTCCTCAACAGCATCTCGTGCCTCATCACCTGCAAAAACATAAAAGAAAAGTAATGAAAACAGGCATGAGCACCATAGCCCACACACATAGGCATGACGAGGCAGACATCCAGTACATAAATGACATGTCACACATGAAAATAACTCTGGCATGCATGCACTGGCAATGAGTTGGAAGGCGAGGCAAAAAGCAGACACTGAGGACTCCAAGATGGAAAAGCAACACGTGCTGCATGCTGGATAGCACTGGCATCACACATTAGCCTGTGAGTGGCATGGACAATCCACATACATGACACATGCCAGCACACAGATGGCACGTAGCATAGCCATGGCAGTTTTGACAAGGACACCCAGATGGTAGCAAATCAGTACTGTCACCCATCCATGTGAGATGGATATCATGAAATAGAACATGCACAATAGTGTGACAAAACACGCATGTGCCACACGCTGCAACAAAGCCAGTGTTCACTAATGCAGTGATGGCAGGCACATGGATACATCAATGGTTGGTCACTTCGACATGACAGAAGACAATTGTCATGTTGAACATTCAAACAGGGCCCCAAAGTGATTGTGTGTAGGTGCACATTACTCAATCAGCCTGATTGATGAAATCATTCCCATAATAAGGAAACATATGTGGGCTATTATGGGGTGTAATCTATGTCTGAAGTATGTTACATATGGGGCAGAAGGGCACAAAAATGTGTGGTAAACATGCAAAGGATTTCATTAATCAGGCAGAATGAACAGGAAAACAGTATGAACAATGTTGTGGCAAGATGGCAGTTGAAGGGCAAGTGCAGTAATCGGGTGCAAATTGTCAACTGCGGTCAGAGGGGATACTTGAAAACCCAAACCCAAGGCCGGGCTATGGTTTGGAGGCACCACATGGGTGACCCATAGCAGTCATAACTACACAGCCTCACCTGGCACTCAATAAGAAAACATCACCCAAGCAACATACACATGGTTTGCACATACACGCATGGCCATTCACCGGAAATTGCCTCAAGATCTGGTAGGTCTTCCACGCCTTGGATCTGATCCTCTGTGATGAAGCCTCCAGCGATAGACTCATGTTCGGTGAGTACTTCCTCCTCTGCTGGAGACCCACTGCCAGTCACCAGAGTAGAGGCATGATTGGAAGCCAGTTTGTTCTTTGCTCTGCGTTTGAGGTCATTCCACCGCTTAGAGCAATCATCAGCTGTGCGCCTGACGAATCCAAGGGCACTAATCTGGTCTGCGATGCACTGCCAGTAGGCCCTACGTTGAGCAGTCGTAGTCTTGCACCCTGCAGTCACCAGCATTTCGCGGCAATGGGCCGACACGAAGCCCACAAGTGCGTCTAGTTCCACATCATTGAAACTACGCTTCCTTGACGTGCCGGAGGGGGGAGTCGTGTCGGGGTCCCAGCCTGTACCGCAAGAGCACCCTTCTTCCTCTTGGGAGGTGGTGCGGACCCTGAGTGGCTTACGCCGCTCTGGTTGGTAGGGGCTGAAGCGCGGGTGGACTGGGCACTGGAAGTAGCCAAAGGCACGATGACCAAAGGTCTCACTGCAGGCATTGGCTGCTGGGTGATGTTGGCAGGACCAAACTCAGTGTGATGGACTTGGACTAACACTGTCCCGGCTGGGAGACTCAGAGCTGGGGTGGATTGAGCTGCAGCTGCCCCTGCAGCCTCCTCAGCCTGGCTACTTGGGGAAGCAGATGACATTGCTGCCCCAGATCCACGGGGCCTGGTGACAGCAACTTTCACCTCCACACGTGGCTTTGACTTGGTGACACGGAAGTCAGCCTGGGAGTCATCCTGTGCCGGTTTGGTTGACAATATGGGCCTGAGCTGGGATGGTATCAGCTGCATCTCCCCAACCCATTGGGGGGGGGGGTTTCCCAGATTTGTCCTCCACACACTGGCCTCTTGGGCCATCCTGCACATCCGGGCCACGTCCCCTACCACGCCCCCCTCTTGGAGGTCGGCCACCTTTGCCTCCCTTACCTCTTGGTCGCCTCCCAACCATGGCACTGATGTTCTTGTGCGAATGGGAGGTGCAGTAAACAATTGTCCTGGGTGAAAGGGGCAGGGTACTAGATGGAATACATACCCTAGTGCTCTAGCAAGGCTGTCTGTGACCCCTGGGGGAAGATGACGGTCGCGCAATGCTCAGGCACCCCGAAAACAAAATTTAACGTGCACGCGACCCCTGGTAGCCCACGTGTGTGGAATAAAGAACCTGCACTATGCTGTGGCACCCAGAAACACAAAAAGAAGCGTACATGTGGTACACACTGGCTACAATGACCTCTGAATGGGTACATGACACACGGGGGCAACCACAGTTGAAAAATACGTGTGCGACTCACCGTCTGCCTGGAAAAAGAACGTGAAAAAGACGCACATGTGCGCGTTGGCAACACCGCCGCCAAAAGAAGAATTGAACGCTGTCTGAGTATACAAGGAGTACAAACTGGAACCGTTGTGAAGTAATCACATGTGAACCGACAAGAAGTACAAGAATCACCCGCTCGCTCGCTCTCTACAAAAAGCACGTACAAGAAAATGTCATCCTACAAGTACCTTTTAACCCAGCCCACATGTGCGACGTCACTTACGCGCATACACGCTAAGGGCCTTTCCTCCATTTACATGCAGTGACACCCGGACGTGCAGTTTTCGCACATGTACAATCAACATGCACCCGTGTGGAGGGAAACGCCCACGTGCATTATGTCACTGAAGCGCTTACGTGCTAAGGGCCTTTCCTCGAATTACACGCTGATGTGCAGTTTTTTCATGTGCCAAATCACTCCGTATCAAGCTGGCCACGCAACAGCACACGGAAAACCACGCTCCTGCCCAGAAGGCCATTTTCCTGCCCCCAGACTCCCAAGCACGCTCCTACCTGCCATCTGCTGCTGCCTGCGTGCCTGCTGGCCACATGCCCTGCTGTTTGGTGTCTGCACGTCAACCATCTGCAGGGGTCCAATTGCTGTGACCACCACTGCTGGAACAGAAGACTCCCGACTGGCATTCCATCACTCCACAGCCCTGCCCCAGGACCCAGTTGCCCACCCACACCTGCCTCGGGGGTTGCCATGTCTAACACAACACCATCTGGCACCGGTGGCAACCCCCCAGCAGAGAGGCAGAGGGCTGCCAGCTTCAGTGCCAATGAAGTTGGCATCCTGGTGGAGCAAGTCCTGGGGTATTATGATGCCCTCTTTTGAAGTTCTCGCACCGACAAAGAAGGACGGGAGAGGATCTGGAAGGACATTGTGGCTGCCATCAATGTGGAGGGGGTGGCAGCCCACGACATGCAACACGTCTGGAAGCGCTGGGAGGACTTCAGGTCTAGGACCCTCAGCAAGGCCCGGCACCTCTTGAAGGCAAAGCATGCAGAGGGGTGCCGGGTCCGCCTTACCAACATCCAGATGAGGGTCCTGGAACACATACACCCAGCGCTCCACCTCCAGATCCTTCAGAGGCAGACCCGTCCGGAGTCGAGCAGTAAGTGTCCAGGCGTACTGATTGGATGATGTGCATGTTGAGGTGTGGCAGGAGTGTGCAGGTTGCACATATGTCTTGGATGGGCCATGTATGGATGTGTATGTACAGGGACATGAGCCGCCGCATGCGAGTCCAGTCATGTGTGAGGCACATCAATGGTGTATGTGTTCAAATGAATGGTGCCCAAATGCATGTGCCAGTGTACACATGTGTATAATTATGTGTATATACTGTGGCATGGTTGTGGTGTGACGCATGGATGCTGGTTCCACCTTCATGTATGTGCACAATGAACATGTGCGTGTGTGTGTATTTGACATGTGTGCCACTGTGATACACCATGGATACATGTGACACAGACATGTAGGAGGCTGATTGGCAGATGTGACATGGATGCCGATGATTTAACTGCAACAGGTGGTGGAGATGTCCAGATGCATGTATGTCTGGTGGCGTGTGTGCATGTGTTTGGCACTCCCCATGTGGCATGTGATGTCAGGTTAACCTTCGGATGCTCATGCTGTTGTATGTGTATGGATGGTGCTGCCTGCTGCAACATTCCTGTTAATTTGCGCATGTGTGTGGGTTCAAATGATGTGTGGTGGGGATTGTGATGACATGTGTGAAGTTTGACACTGCCACTCATGTGCAACTGTCATGTGTGTATCAGACCATTATACAGTGCCCTGATGGCCGTGTTCTGTCTCTCCCTGTCTGCAGTGTCAACTGATGAAGAGGGCAGAGACGGTGCTGTGGAGCACAGCGGCATGGATGCCACTGTCAGCCGGAGACGCATGGCCCAGCTCCCCTCCCAGTTTGTGAGTGAGGGGTCTGGTGCCGCAGCTGCCGAGGGGAGGTCCAAGAGGCAGAGGTCGGAGGTGGACTCCTTGGCAGCAGAAGGGGCAGCTGAGACCCCACAGGGGCCTATGGAGGAAGATGGCACGAGTCATCCAGGTTGGTGGAGGGTTTGGTTGAGGAGGAGGCCATGGAAGGGCGACACACGGGGTCTGGAGGGGGTATTCCACTGGTGCTAGTGGTGCAGTCCAGGGGCAGGGACAGGAGGCAGCACAGGCGGCCCAAGAGGTGCCTGTGTGTAATCCTGTCCCTGATCCTGTGACTGCATCATCCCGCACCAGCAGGGATCCCTTTGCCCAGATCCGTTTTCAGGGAGGGGATCCACTAACAACTGGCCTTCCTCTCCCTGTGGACGTGTCAATCCGGGACCGTGTTGAGCGTGTCCTGGCTGGGGTGACGTTGCATCAACTTGGCATCTGGGATAAAGTGCAGGGTTCTCGTGAGGACGCTGCACGTTACTTCAGATGCCTCTTTGACCGCGTCGATTGGCTAGGAGGGATCACCGGTGCTGGGTTCCTCCGTGTGTTGGGCCTTATGCCGACCCCATCCTCAACTGAACCCCCTATGCGCCAGTCATCCTCTGTGCCATCTTCCGGGCCAAGTATCACCTGGGCACCCTGTGGAGTTGCCTCTGACCCAGCGGCCAGGCTGGTGGAGGACGCATCCCCGCCACAGTCGGGAGGCGGAGGCCCAGCAGGGGTGGCCACCCCAACAACTGGATCCCAGCAGGAGGAGGACGTGCAGGCATCAACAGGCAGGGCGCATGCACGGCAGCAGCAGGCTCAAGGTGGGAGCGATGATGGCTCGGGGCCATCAACATCAGAGGGGCAGGCATCGGCCGGAGGGCAGGAGGACCCTGGATTGGGAGTGTCTTCCGTGTGGCAGCGGTTGGGCCAGCAAATAGATGCGGAGCAGCGGCGGGCAGAAGAGGCACAGCTCACTATGGTCAGGGCAGAGAACTCCATGCCCATGGCGCTGAGGCGGGCTGAGTGCCTCGAGGAAATTCACAGGGAGTTGGAGGCGGACATGGCATTATCCCTGCGAGACCTCGGGGCCAGGGAATAGGCCCGCCTCCAGGACGTTGAACAGGAGTTTGATGATGCCCTGGCCCAGGAAATCAACAAGTAAGTCGTATGACTTGCCCGCCACCATTGTATATAGTTAATTAGTGTAAGGTTTCCTTTCTATTTTTCTTTCATTTCGGGTGCATGGACTATGCCCCGCCTTTTTGTATATATTTATTTATTTATTAGGTAGGGTTTTTTGCAGGTTTCCTTTGGATTGTTGGGCTCATGGACCCTGGATTTTTACATTGTATATAGTTCAGGAATGGATTTGACTACATTGATTTTTTTTTCCCATGGAGCAATGGTTCTCTATTTTTTTTTTACCTTTGGATTTGGTTTGATGGACGAACCCTTTGGAGCTATTTTCATTTGGATTTATTTGGATTCAGCATTCATATATTTTTATGAATCTTGGACATACAGCCTTTTGTTTGTATTTTTTTCTTGTGCGATTTTCTTTCATTCCGTTGATTTTGTATTTAATACATTTTGATTTCATACTTCATTTGTGTGGTATTCTCTCATTGGTTTCGTGCATGTCACTATGTGGGTTTTCTCATTCACTTGCCCCTATTGTGTCTGTCTGACGGACATGTATTGATGTGCATACTTGTCATTTGGGATCTATCATGACATGGGTATTTCAATGTGGAGTGGATGGAATACTTGTTTGGGTGTTTGGACTGGGGTGGGGTGGGATTTGGGTGGCCATAAGGGCCATGAGTGTGGATCACGATGATGTGTTGGGGGGGACATGAGTCGGGGCCTGCTGGCAGGTGCCCGTCACTGCTGGGTAGGTGGGGGCGCAGGGGGACATGAGGGACACCAGGGAGGGCCCACAATGCCAAATAGCGTGTGAAACTCCCCACGTACACCCAAATACATGTACCCCGCGCTCATCTGGAGTATCGCGTGTGAAACTTCCCGAGCACCCCCCAAATACATGTGCCCTGCTCTCGCCTGGAGTATCGCGTGTGAAACTTCCCGCGCACCCCCAAAATTCACATACACCGCTCACACAAGGCATATCGCGTGTGAAACTCCCCGCGTACACCCCAAATACATGTACCCCGCTCTCACCTGGAGTATCGCGTGTGAAACTTCCCAAGCACCCCCAAAATACACGTATCCTGCTCGGACAAGGCCTATCGCGTGTGATACTCCCCGCATACCCCTGAAATACATGTACCCCGCTCTCGCCCAAGGCCTATCGCGTGTGAAACTCCCCGCGCACCCCCGAAATATACGCAGGCACCCCATCCATCCCCGCCATGCCCCACAGACAGCCCACGCCACAGGGGGGTGCTTTTTCTATGCAATTTACCTGGCGTGAGCGGGGCACGAGTATTCCAAGGGGTGCGCCAGTACATTTTCACGCTTTTCGGTGCCGTGAGCGGGGTGCGCGTAATATTTTCATGCGAATATAGTGTACCGGCCCTGTAAACTGGTGCAGGGTTAGTGCGGCCCTTTGTGCTGCATTTGGGATTTCAATGCCTTTTCCTTACACAAGGGGCGTTCTTGGGGGCGTAACTGGCGCTGCCGGATGTTCTCTGTGCCAGCGCTCAAAATGGCTTGGTAATTCCATGAATATGTGGTGCTCCAGAATGGTGTTTAGCGCACACGGCTGGCGCACGCTACTTCTCTGCGCTGCTCGCGTGCGCTTCCTCTGCGCTGAAATCTATGAATTACCCCCTCAATGTCATTGTCCACATGCACCTGTTCCCCCTCTCCATGTCCCAGTCAACTATCCCCAAACCCTCAGTACCTAGAAAAACATTATGATGAGACTTCCATCCTTTCATCCCCTCCCATCCATCCTCTCCAAACCCCTAATTCCCCTGTATTTGTGTCAGTTTCTGCTTCCCCCTCTCTTTCATAAATGTTATATTTGTATATAATTTTAAAAAAATTGTGTTTTTTAATTCAGTCCTTTGTGTCTTTTTAAAAAAAGGCAGTTGGGGTGCCCGCGGACAGCGCAGGTGTCAGTTATGTCCGCAATTAACCAAAATGGGGGTGTCCCATGGACACTATGGGGGTAATTCATGGAATAATTGTGCGCCGGCACAAGCGTGAAAAAGCTAGCGCACGCAAGCGATTCATGGAAGTCTGTGCACGTGTTTTCCCAGGAAGCTGCTCCGAAACTGCGCGTGGCGCACACGGGCGCACATGTCACTGCGACATCCCGAACGCCGTCACAGCGAAAGTGCACAACGTGTAGCACACACACCAAAAAGGGGGCGGAACACGCGGAATGGGGAACAACTCATGAAAATTAGGGCATAACTGGGGAAGTACTGCTGGAAAATGCACAGAACGCGTGCGAACAACACGTATTCATGGAATCGAATAGGGGAAACCCGCGCACGCCAAAAAACACACACAGGTGTAAACACGTCCGCCACACGAAGGCAGGCGAAAGCGTCGCCGCGCAGTATAAAAGTGCCCGTGTACAACAAACATGTATATACAGTTATGATGAATGTCCCATTTCTTGCACCACTGATCGTGGGGCACCGCAGGAGGAGAATAGCCAGGCCCCGCATTTTTTGCCCAGGACCCGCCTTTTTGGGATGCCTGATGACGAGGTCCATGGCAGGTATAGGTTTCCACCTCTTATCATACTAGACCTAGTCACTGAGTGGGAGGATGACCTCACATCACCCACCTTGTGCTCCCAAGCACTGAGCCCCTTGGAAAAGGTGCTCAATGTCATGCATTTTTTGGCCACTGGGTAATTTCAGCGGACAACTGCCATAGTTGGGGGTGTCTCACAGCCCAAGCAGTCACACTGCCTACACCAGGTGCTGGCAATCATGACTGCGTGCCCCTCAGTCCGCAGGCACATATACATGCCCAGAACACCCACAGAAAGGCAGGCCGTGGTCCAGGACTTTTACAGGTTGGCACACTTCCCCAAAGTGCTTGGTGCCATAGATTGCACCCATGTGGCCCTACGTCCACCTAGGGCCACTGAGCACATCTACCACAACCGCAAGCACTGGCATTCCATCAACGTACAGGTTGTATGCGATGCCCATGGAATCATCACCTCTGTCTATGCAAACTATCCTGGGTCTACCCATGACAGTTTCATATACAGAATGTCCACCATGAGCGGAGACCTGGGAGCTGGGAAGCATGGCAGCACATGGCTCATTGGTGAGTACAAATGTCTGTGCACATGCATGCATGTCACACACAGACAAATACACAAACCCAACTAATGACAACCATCCTCACCTCCCCAGGGGACAGTACCTACCCTTGAGCAACCACATGATGACGCCAATACGGAATCCCACCACACCACCCCAGGTAAGATACACTGCTGCCCATATTGCAACCAGGGGCATAGTGGAGCGCACATTCGGAGTGCTCAAGTCACGCTTCCGCTCCCTTGACCGCTCTGGCGGGCAGCTACTATATGCACCCCCAGTAGTGTGCAGGATCATTGTGGCAGCATGTGTCCTGCACAATGTTGCAACACGCCGGGGCGTACCGGTGGACATGGTGGTGCCCACACATCCCCAACCACAGGCACAGGCACTGCTCATGGGAGCGGAAAGGGCACGTGGCGAGGCAGCCCGACAAAGCTTGTGGACACATTTTTCACCTAAATTCCCACCCCTGCGGAGTGCACACAGGCCTGGCACATACCAGGTGACAATCGATGATGGTAAAAAGACAGTCAACTGTCACAACCTTACCACCCTGAGAATGTTGCCACAGAAGTGCTACATTGTGTGCATCCCTAGCTTCTTAAACATAACCAATCCTGTGTGACCAAAAGGAACACATGCAAGGTGCATATCACACCATCCCCCTGCAAAACAAGCCATGAAAATCACTGGTATGTCACCCAAACCCTCCCAACCCACATCACTCTTGTCGACCACACCATGACATGGCATGCAACAGCAAAAGAGCAAACCAAAAGCACAACACATGAGCAATTAGATACAAAGTGACAGGCGATAAATGGAAAGAGGCCTGAGACAATCACACCTGACATGGATCAGATGAAATGACTGACCAAAAACCTCCCACACATACAAAGTCATACACAAATGCATGCCACCAGCGGTACCACCAACAAAAGACAGAATGCCAGTTGGCCAATCCAATTATGCTAATCCCAAACCTGTGTTCTGTGTGTGTCTCCTGCAGCACACCGCTCAGCACAGAGCACAGTGAGCAGCCATTGTGTTGGGGATACACCTTGAGCATCATATAAAAAGGACAAGCAACAAAAATAACCCAGTGATGCATGTACAAAATCCCCAAATGGTAAGTGATCATGCGCTGCAGGGACACAACATGCCAGAGAAGGCAATCTGTGTGCACGTGTGGGCATGGGAGGGTGGTTGTATGTGTGGTGGAGCATTGTGTAAGTGTGTGTGTCAGTAGGGAAATGCACTCAATACATGCATGTGAAATGAAGTGACCCTCAATGTCCTGTACACATCACATGTGAACATTGCCCCTGTGGACACCCCAGTATGTCAAACCACAACAATCCCCTGACACCTGAAAAGTAAACCCACACAGGAACAGCCATTGACCAGCAGAACACATCGTGTACATAGTACCGCACAATGACCATGTCAGAGTGTGCCCAATCACATTAGCCCAAGCGTACTGTCCGACAACAAAAGGCCCTCCCTCATTTACTCATCACCATGACCTTCAGAAGAACTGTGTCTGGGGTCCGTCGGCTTCTTCCTTCTAGTCTGCTTGGCTTCAGTATCCCCCTTCCCCTTGGTTTCCTTGTTCTTCCTTTTCTGTAAATAGGGTCCAGCCCCCTCGGAGGCCACCTTAACTGGTAAAAATACCAAATCGCAGAAAACTCCAAGGAGACAAACCCCCAAACCAGGGCTAAAGCCTCTAGGCACCAAAAAACCCTGGAAGAGTCTCCAGTAGATGGCTTGAAGTCGCAGAATATGGCCAAGCACATGTCCAAGTAGAATGATAGAATAACTACCAAGGTAGCACAGTAGAACAATTGTTCAACAGGATGGGTAGCAATTTGAGTACACAATAATCAATGAGGATGCCACAACTGATTGGTAGTGTCACAACTCTGGTCTCCAGGCGCAGGAGTGGCACGAACCAACCACCCACCTCTGCGGTCTGGGAACCTGCAAGGTAAAACTTACACAGGCCTCTGAGACCCCGGCGGGGAATGAGGGTTAGGGATCCATTGGTTGGGTAGGTATCGGTATTTAGGATAACCGGAAAGAGGGTCAGGGGAGGTGTATGGGTGTTACGCTCGCCTGGACCCCACAGGGGTGTCGATTGGACCCGGACAGCTGCAGTCTCCGTCAACATGATGAATAGTGCAGAGATGACTGTCTGGACTGGCCCGCCTAGTCTAGTCTGCTGGACCCGAAGAAGTATTTTCCTGCAAATGGAGACAGGGATTAGCCACCTGTGGGTTTTTAGTGATGGCCTCCCAACTGTTCTCGCTCTCCCCCACTAATCACCTCTGATATCCCCTAATTAACCTCACCTTATGTTTGTAAAAGATGAGCTCTCCATCCTGCGTGTCTTGCAGGGGCGTGTAGATACCAGTTACTTCACTGGTTTGAAGGCGTTGGGAGAGTTCCGGTAAGCATTGACTCTGAAGTCCCAGGCGGGATTGGTAAGTATCAAGTCCAAAGAGTTCAATGTGCCAGATGTTCACTCTTGTCCCCTTCCTTCCTTAATTTGCAACTGAGTTTGTGAGAAGAAGGTCTCGTAGCTGCTGCTGGCGTTCAGGTAAGAGTCTGTGTTACCCAACGCTGTCCGGTAACTATTGCATGCGTTAACGTGTTGTTTTTCTCCCTCTTTACAGATGCGGCATATGAAGATATGGAGAATAATACCGCCGGTGTTAAATCGGGTAAGTCTATGGTGGTAAGAGGTATTTGTTGATTCCCTTGGCTCACCTTGTTATTCTTGTGCCCCTAGGTGCCGGAGTACGGCGAAGAAATGATGGAGACAGTGCCGGATCGAAAGATGCTGTGAGAACTGGTGAGTATGGTGCTGTGCTGGAGCTGGCGAAGCGACGCATGCAGGACTGATGTACTTTCCAGGTCGGGAGATGAAATGGATCCGGAATCAGGTGAGGAATTTGAAATAAGTTTGTTTTCTAACCTTGTCCTTTTCTTCCTCTTTATTCTAGGAGCTCCGGATTCGAGGCGGGCATGGCAGAAGACTGGATGCTGGCTCCAGCACGCGGGCGTGGCAGAAGACTGGATGCTGGCTGCAGGCACAGTGAGAGTCACGCTGCTGGATGCAGAATAACACGAAGCATGTGCTGCTGTTCGGGCGTGGTTTAAATACCTCCAAAGTAGTCCCAGGAAAGAAGTTCCCCAGGACCACACCCGAGTAAAAAATAGTCCCTGTAGTAAAATAGTCCCATCCAGGCCACAAGTTGGCTTGGATTTATTTGAAGCATGGTCTGCATGAGGTAAGTAATGTCTATGAGCCTGGCGTCTATGGCGCCAGGACTGATTTTTATTATGAGCGTGGTGCCTACGGCGCCAGGACTGAACCCAGACAGCCCCTAGCTGGGGCTGCTGGGGTTTTCGTAAATGTCTGGATGCCTGCTCCCGGGGCTGATGGGCTTGATCCGGATGCCCGGGGGTAGGCATCATGACAGCACTCCCCCCCCCCCCAAGGCCCCTCCTAAAGTTGTTCTTCCCCTTGGCCCTGGTTTGTCTGGGAAGTTCCGATGGAATTTCTTCACCAACCGAGGTGCATGAACGTGGTCACTAGGCTCCCATGACCTTTCCTGTGGCCGGTAACCTTTCCAGTCGATTAAATAAAAAAGTCTCGATTTAACTAACTTAGAGTCCAGGATATTCTTTACCTCGAATTAAGGTTCTGCATCTATTAGGATGGGGTCGGGTGGTTTGGAAAGTCTTGTCCCGGTTGAACTGGTTTCAGAAGTGAAACATGAAAGACAGGATGGATCCGCATATTAGAGGGTAATTCCAACTTGACGGCCACCGGTTTGATAATGGCCTTAATAGTGTAAGGTCCCAAATACCTAGGATTAAAAGTCTGAGTTCCTTTTAGAGGTATGTGTTTTGTAGCCAGCCAAACTTGATCCCCAATCTGATATCGTGGAGCATTGCTTCTATGTTGATCAGCATTTTTCTTACATTTCTCTTTCGCTTGTTTCAAATGTTCTGTTGCCTCCTTAAAGGCTTGTGTAATAGTAGAGTGTAAATTACTAACTGCAGGCATTTCTAAGTGCTGAGGCAAATCGAGTTCTGAGGTTCGAGGGCGATGTCTGTATTTGGTATAGAAGGGGCTTTGTCCGGTTCCAGAATGTACTGAGTTATTGTATGCATATTCAGAAATCCATAAAATATCCTTCCAATTGCTTTCGGTCTGGTGCAGCATGCAACGTAGGTACTGTTCAAGGGTCTGGTTGGTCCTCTCCGTCTGACCATAGGTCTGGGGATGGTGACTGGTTGATAACCTCATGTCGATTTGCGCCAATTTCTTCCAAAATTGTGAAATTAATTGACTGCCTCGGTCAGAGACCAATACGGAAGGAAATCCATGTATTCAAACAATGTTTTCGAGGAACTCCTTGGCCAAAATTGAAGCGGAAGGTAATCCTTTCAAAGGAATAAAGTGGGCCATCTTGGAAAAATTATCCACAATAACTAGGATGGCGTTAAATCCATTACATGGAGGTAGATCTGTAATAAAGTCTAAAGACAAGGTGTGCCATGGCGTAGGTGGAATATCCAAAGGTTGTAAAAGGCCAGCAGGTTTTTTGTTCTGGCTTTTGTTTTGGGCGCAAATGCCACAAGACATCACAAATGACTTTGTCTTTTCGCCAAGTGGGCCACCAGAACTGTCTCTTAATTTTCGCTTCAGTTTTTGCGATACCTGGGTGCCCTTCCATCAGGGTGTCATGGTAATTGGAGATGACTAGTTCTTGTATTTCCTTGTGTGGTAGAAATAGTCGTCCTTGATAGTAAGGTAGGTCATTGACGACTGAGTAGTCCGGGCCTTTCTTTACCCAGTCCTGCAGTGTTGCTGGATCGAAGAGTTGTTGGATTTTTGAATGAATATCTTCTAGTGTTTGTTGAGTAGTTATGCCAAGAATTCTTTGCTCGGGAATTATTGGCACCGGTTCCGGGTTTGCATATGCTTCTCCCATCCCTATTCGGGATAAGGCATCTGCTTTGCCATTTTTGCGGCCTGGTCGATAAGTGATCACGAAATTGAATTCGGCAAAGAACAATGCCCATCGAAGTTGTCGCGATGTTTGGGCTTTGGCTGTTTTTAAATACTGCAGGTTCCAGTGATCAGTGATTACGGTAATGGTATGCCTGGCACCAAGACGGTAGTGCCGCCAAGCCTTAAAGGCGGATTTGATAGCTAATAGCTCTTTATCGGTAACCGCATAGGTTAACTCAAATGCTGAGAACTTTCTGGACCAAAACGCCACTGGGTGAAGTTGACCGGTTTCAGGATCCTTCTGGGACAGGACAGCTCCCATGGCTAAACTGGATGCATCAGTTTCTACTATGTATGGAAGCTTAGGGCGTGGATGCTTTAAGACAGGTGCTGATGTGAATTTCGCTTTCAGCTCTTGGAAGGCCTTTTCAGTCTCTTCGGTCCACAAGAAGCGTTTGTTTTTTCGCAAAAGTGCTGTGATGGGGTGTACAACATGGGAGAAGTCCAGAATTAATCAGCGGTAGAAATTAGCAAATCCGAGCATGCTTTGTACCCCTTTGACTGAACTGGGTGATGGCCACTTGAGAATTGCGTCCACCTTTCCAGAGTCCATTCGGACTCCCTTTGGAGTCAGGATAAAACCAAGAAATTCAACTTCCGTAGCATGAAAAACACATTTTTCCAATTTTGCATATAACTTGTGCTGGCGTAGTTTCTCAGGGACTGCACGCACATGCTTAACATGGTCTGATTCTGAGGAGGAGTACACTAGAATATCATCTATGTATACAACGACACAGACGTCAATGAGTTCACGAAGGACATCGTTCATAAAATACTGGAAGGCTGCTGGTGCATTGCACAACCCGAAGGGCCTCACCTGATATTCGAATAATCCGTACTTGGTGTGAAAGGCAGTGTTCCATTCGTCGCCTTTCTTAACACGTACCAGATGATATGCCCCTCGCAGATCTAACTTAGTGTAGATACAAGCATCCTTTACTTGGTCTAGTAATTCGGGGAACAGAGGCAATGGGTATCGTTTTTTTACCGTAATCTGATTTAATGCGCGGTAATCTATGCACGTTCTAAGGTCACCTTCCTTTTTTGGCACGAAGAATAAAGCTGAGGATACAGGAGACTTGGAAGGACGAATAAAGCCATTAGCAAGGTATTGGTCCAAGTATTGCCGTAGGTGAAGATTTTCAGGTTCCGTGAGGGCGTCGATTCTACTGCATGGGGGTTGTGCACCGGGTAGGAGGTCGATTTGACAATCGTATGATCTGTGAGGAGGTAATGTATTGGCCTGTTCTTTTTGAAAAACATCCTGAAATTCTTGGTATTCCTGAGGTAACTGCACGATTGGATTAACAACTGTAGCCAAGCCTTTGTTCAAAGTTTTCTCCGGGTAACAGGTGTGTGCACAATCCGGGAAGGTTATTCTCTTCTATCGCCAATCTATACAAGGATTATGTGTTTCCAACCATAGCATCCCCAGTATTACCTGGAACTGTGGGGCTTTGATTAGATCAAACACAATAGTCTCTCGATGCCCATCTTGACTCAACAGTGTCATCTCTGTAGTGGAATGAGTTACAGGCCCCGAGGCAATCTCATTCCATCAACTGTGGTGATGACATCCGAAGTGGTCTTTTTGCAAAGAGGTAGATTCATCCTTGACACCAATTCGTGGTCCATATAGTTTCCTACGGCCCCGCTATCTATGTATGCCCTTACTGCGTGCATACGTGATGGCTGCCTGGGATCAAGTAGGACCATTGGGATGATCAGATGCGAGGTCTGAGTGTCCTTCTTTACGCTCGGCAAGCGGACCTCTACGCTTGTCGGGCATGGTCGTTTCCCGAATCAGGCTCTATGTGGCTTTTATCAGCAACTCCTACCACATTCTTGGGTGGTTTTGTAGGGCAATCTTGTAGAAAATGTCCTGAGGTTCCACAGTACAGACACAACTGCATCTGTCATCTTCTTTCTCTTTCCTTTTGAGTTAAGGGTCCTTTAAGCCCCCCGATCTGCATAGGTTGAGATGCATCTGTTCCTTTGGGGGCAACGTTGGGTTTAACCAATACCCGATTCTCAAACTTAGCTCGATCAGTCTTTCGATTCTGAAGTCGGTGGTCTAGCTGGACCACTAAGTCTATAAATTCTGTGCAATCCTGAGGTGGGTTCACAACTTGAGCCAAGACCTCTTTGAGTTCTCCCCAAAGTCCACGATGAAACAATGTAATTCGTTTTTCCTCCGGCCACCCGGTTTCCACCACCAACCTATTGAAAGTTGCAATATAGGTTAGCAGATCCTGGTTACCCTGTCGTAAGGATAAAAGTTTGTTGTACAGGGCTTGACCCTGTGAGTGTCTGGCGAATAGTTTTTCCATGCTCCTTTGAAAACCCTGAAAATCCCGGAAAAGAGGATCATCCTGGTTGACTAACAGAATAGACCAATCCGTTGCGCTGCCACTAAGATATGACAATACAAAGGCTACTTTGGCTTGGTCATTTGGAAAGGCTCCTGGTCTGCATAAAAAGTGCAAGTGGCATTGGTTCATAAACACGGCGAACCTTTTGGGGTCCCCAGCAAAACGTTCGGGTGGAGCTAACGAAATATTTCCTGGTAAAACCACTTGCACAGGATTGCTTGATGAAAAGGGGGTTGGTTTTCCCCCATATCCAGGTAGGGTCATTTGCCCAGCTTGGTTTTGCAGTAGTTGCCTAGCCAGATCATCAGTGCGCTCCTTTGAGACAATCAGTTCTCTCCTGAGGGCATTAGTCTCTTGGTGAGCGGCATGTACTTCCGCCCTAAACTCCCCCAATAATTGGGCCAGTTGGTCGGTTTCTGAGGTTTCCATAACACCCGGGTGGGTATTTTTAGAAAGGCTTTGTGTTCTGTTACGCTCCCCTGGACCCCACAGAGGAGTCGATCGGATCCGGACAGCTGCGGTCTCCGTCAACGTGATGCGTAGTGCAGAGATGACTGTCTGGACTGGGCCACCTAGTCTTGTCTGCTGGACCCGAAGAAGTATTTTCCTGCAAGTGGAGACAGGGATTAGCCACCTGTGGGTTTTAGTGATGGCCTCCCAACTGTTCTCGCTCTTCCCCACTAATCACCTCCGATATCCCCTAATAACCTCACCTTATGTTTGTAAAAGATGAGCTCTCTATCCTGCGTATCTTGCAGGGGCGCGTAGATACCAGTTACTTCACTGGTTTGAAGGCGTTGGGAGAGTTCTGGTAAGCATTGACTTTGAAGTCCCAGGCGGGATTGGTAAGTATCAAGTTCAAAGAGTTCAATGTGCCCGATGTTCACTCTTGTCCCCTTCCTTCCTTAAATTGCAACTGAGTTCGTGAGAAGAAGGTCTCGTAGCTGCTGCTGGCGTTCAGGTAAGAGTCTGTGTTACCCAACGCTGTCCGGTAACTATTGCATGCGTTAACGTGTTGTTTTTCTCCCTCTTTACAGATGCGGCATATGAAGATATGGAGAATAATACCGCCGGTGGTAAATCAGGTAAGTCTATGGTGTTAAGAGGTATTTGTTGATTCCCTTGGCTCACCTTGTTATTCTTGTGCCCCTAGGTGCCGGAGTACGGCGAAGAAATGATGGAGACAGTGCCGGATCGAAAGATGCTGTGAGAACTGGTGAGTATGGTGCTGTGCTGGAGCTGGCGAAGCGACGCATGCAGGACTGATGTGCTTTCCAGGTCGGGAGATGAAATGGATCCGGAATCAGGTGAGGAATTTGAAATAAGTTTGTTTTCTAACCTTGTCCTTTTCTTCCTCTTTATTCTAGGAGCTCCGGATTCGAGGCAGGCATGGCAGAAGACTGGATGCTGGCTGCAGCACGCGGGCGTGGCAGAAGACTGGATGCTGACTGCAGGCACGGCGAGAGTTGCGCTGCTGGATGCAGAATAACACGAAGCATGTGCTGCTGTTCGGGCGTGGTTTAAATACCTCCAAAGTAGTCCCAGGAAAGAAGTTCCCCAGGACCACACCCGAGTAAAAAATAGTCCCTGTAGTAAAATAGTCCCATCCAGGCCACACGTTGGCTTGGATTTATTTGCAGCATGGTCTGCATGAGGTAAGTAATGTCTATGAGCCTGGCGCCTATTGCGCCAGGACTGATTTTTATTATGAGCCTGGTGCCTACGGCGCCAGGACTGAACCCAGACAGCCCCTAACTGGGGCTGCTGGGGTTTTTGGAAATGTCTGGATGCCTTCTCCCGGGGCTGATGGGCTTGATCCGGATGCCCGGGGGTAGGCATCATGACAATGGGCAAGTGAAAGTAGGGAAAATGCTAAATACAACAATTGACAATTACACATACTAAATTAGATGAACCCTGTTCCTCAAGCACATTGTACCAACTGCCTCAAAAGTGAGCCAAAGAGAGACTTATCTCTGGGGTGAGTTGTCATAAACCCACGGCCCACATTACGCCCCTGAGGTCAAAACAAAGGCAAGGTGGTTGCAGGGGTTCTGGGAGGAACGCCCGACGCAACGCGCATGCACGAGGAAGCTAACGGGCCTGCGCGATCCCGGAAAGTTTGTCCGTGCTCGACTCTGCTGCCGAGAGGACGCATCTAACGGAGCTCCAGCGAAGCTTCTCGCGGGGCCGCCCTCGCTGCCGGATACATCTTCAGGCCCCGCGATGCCAAAGATAAGTACACTGCCTTCCTTTTAAAGCTAGCCAGAGGGATATTAAAACTGGAAAGAGACTCCGCTTACCAGTGACATTTAGGAAGTCTTTATAAACTTCAGGGAAGATACGTGAAAGTTTGCGAACTAACTATTAACCCACTAAATCTGCATGTGATGTGCATTCGTCAGTTGCGGGTGCAAACGTAACGTTATGCTCGCCTGTTGCGGGCCATTCAATGCCGTATTCGCTGATGCGAGTACTTGTGAAATGCTAAAAGGCGTGAGAGGGCAAAGCTAACTTTCTCCTTTTTGGTCAGGAGTTTAGCGCCACCTTCAGCGATCTGATTTCGTAACACACAGTCTGCGGAGCCGGCGGGCGGAAGAAGCGCACTGGAAAACTAGAGCTAAGTGCATTAACGTGATCAAAGAATTGTGTTTGAATTTATATTGTAGATCTTGTGGTGAAATGTAAAAGGGGCAAACGCTAATGTCAAGTTGAAGCTGAATATTGAACCTAGACTAGAATATTGTGTCTATAGAAGCCCAAGGTTGGAGCAAACTTTGTGAACGAGGTAAACAGAGTGTTGGGTTCCAGTCTGAAGGGGTAATGCATGCATGAGATAAGAATGCATGAATGAATGCCAAAATGTTAAAAAGCAACTACCAAAGTGGAAAAACAGTTCAGACTCAGAAGGTCAGAGTCAGGGAACATCTCAACCCCAAAAACCCCTTCCCTATCCATAACCTCTCCCTAACCCTCAATCCGGTTACCCTACAACCCCGAAACCCATCCAATCCGTGGATCCTAACCCTCTTTCCCCGTGGGGGTCGCGGTGACCAGTGTTTAAATGAATCCAGGCACCAAGACCATCAAGGGGAGGTAGGAGTTCCTGCTACTTCTGCGTTGGGACGGACTTCGCCTTGACAGAAGCACGGACCCACGTATTTTTAAACGCCCAAGTAGCACGAACTCCGGAACCATGGAAGATATAGCTCGCGTCCTACATGAGCTAAAAGATGCTTTAGATGCTACTAGGCAGGATTATGCAACGCTAGCCCAGCGTGTGCAAGAACTCACAGCACAAGGTAGACCCCTTCCTGATGGGCCCCCTCCTACCCCAGTGCAGGTTCAAGTGACCACGGAGCCGCCATGCCCTTAGCCACCCCGGAAAGGTACGGGGGAGACCCACAAAAGTTCTCCATATTTATGACCCAATGCCAGTTGCATTTCCTGACCAAGTCATCAATCTTTCGTTCGGGCCAGTCCCGCACAGCCTTCGTGATTTCTTACCTCACGGGGGATGCTGCGGCATGGGATACCCCCCTAGTACAGAAGGATGACACTTTGCTGTATGATTGAGGTGAATTTCAGGAGGAGTTCGGAAAAATGTTTGATAGGAAGGCGGCCTCATTGATCCGGGATCGGGAGTTACTTACCTTGTGGCAGGGAAGTAGAGAACTCATTTGGTATGTGACCACGTTCAACAGATTAGTATTTGAAGCAGAGTGGCCCCATGAAAAAAGACTGGCCCTTTTTTATCAAGGCCTTAGGGAGGAGTTGAAAGACTTAATAGTGCAAGTGGATCCGCAACCAACCACCTGCACAGGAATGCTAGAGTTAGCCCTACGTTTAGATCACAGGCAAGGGGAAAGGAGGCAAGACAGACGTAAATGGGAGGCAAAACAGTATCCAACAAGATCGGATTACCCAAGAGCTGCACCTGGTTCGGGCAAAGCAACAGAGAAGACTTCGGAAGTTGAACCCATGCAAATCGGGACAATTCGAGGACCGATTACTAAAGAAGAAAGAGAGAAACGCAGAAGAGAAAAGCTGTGTATGTACTGTGGCAAGACCGGACACTTCGTGAAAGAATGTGGGGCTAAGCCAAAGAATACCACCTCGTCGGGAAACGCCAATGCTCGCCAATAAAGAGGGGGGATCTGCCGAGCCAAAATCATCACAGCGCCCCCAAGCATTTATTGGGTAATGTGACACAGGTTCACAAAGCCCATGTTACCGTTACTGGAATTCTTCAGACACGCCAAAGGGATCAGGCCATCACATTAATGGTGGATTCTGGAGCAACTGGTAACTTTGTGGATTCCGATTACGCAGTTAAATTGGGTTTACCAGTGGCCACAAAGAATACACATGAGGAGGTTCGATCAGTCGATGGATCTCCGTTGACATCTGGACCAGTGACACAACAAACGAGGGAGATGATTTTGAACATCCAAGGACATTAAGAGTGCATTCAATTCGATATCATCGCCGCCCCCCAGTTTGGCTTCATCCTTGGGCTGCCTTGGCTGTCACTACATAACCCGGCAATGGACTGGGCATGCGGAACAGTTTGTTTCTCTTCTAGTCTTTGCAGGACTCAGTGCACTAAAGAATTGGGACATATGGTGCAGGTTCTAGGGGCCACACAAGAAAGCAAAGGAGAGCCGCTAGTGGGGTTACCGCAAGAATACCAAGATTTTCAGGATGTTTTTAGCAAAAAGGCAGCAGAAACATTACCACCACACAGGTCGTTCTGGAACCAGGGGCCGCCCTGCCGTGCAGCCGGATTTATGCCTTGACGGAATCTGAGAACCAACATCTCAAATAATATATAGACACTAATCTCCAGAATGGGTTCATTTGTCACTCCACTTCTCCCGTTTCTTCACCGTTATTCTTCGTTCCGAAGAAAACTGGAGATCTTAGGATGTGTATCGACTATCATGCGATGAACCGCATTACAATCAAAAATCGATACCCCCTACCGTTGATACCGGTCCTGCTGGATCAAGTACGAGGAGCCACAATTTACACCAAGTTGGACTTACGAGGTGCTTACCACCTGGTGAGGGTGCGTCAGGGGGACGAATGGAAGACTGCCTTCAGAACGAAATTCGGACTGTATGAGTACCAGGTCATGCCATTCGGCCTCTGTAACGTACCCGCCACCTTCCAGCACTTCTTGGATGAGGTCCTACGTGGTTTCCTAGACATTTTCGTCGTTGTTTATATCGATGACATACTGATTTACTCCCGGAACAAGGATGAACATGTGCAACATGTCAGATCCGTTCTACAAAGTTTGCGGGAACACCATCTGTTCGCCACATTAGAAAAATGTACATTTCATTGTACCACAGTGGAATTCCTGGGCTTTATACTCTCTCCTGAAGGCGTAAAAATGGATACGCATAAGGTGCAAGCAATTCTGGATTGGCCAGCCCCACAGAATGTCAAGGAACTACAGTCAGTACTAGGATTTGCAAACTTCTACCGAAGGTTCATCCATGGGTTTGCGGAGAAAAGCCTAGCCATTACCCGTCTACTCAAGAAGGGGAAAAAGTTTGTGTGGTATTCTGAGGCAGAACACAGTTTCAAGTTATTAAAGGAGGCGTTCACTACAGCCCCAGTTCTTCACCCAGATCCAACGTTACCATTTCTGGTGGAAACTGACGCTTCTAGTTATGCACTGGGAGCAATATTATCACAACAAGACCAATCAGGACATTTACACCCAGTAGCTTATTACTCAAGAAAACTTAACCCTGCAGAGCAAAATTACACTATTGCAGACCGCAAGCTGCTAGCTATAAAGACGGCTTTTGCAGAATGGAGGCACTATCTGCTGGGAGCGAGACACACCATAACAGTGCTAACGGATCACCGCAATTGCCAGTTCTTAAAGTCAGCACAAGCTCTCACCCCACGGCAATTACGATGGGCAATGTATTTTGCAGACTTTGATTTTGTGGTAACATACCGACCCGGACAGGAGAACAAGAAAGCAGACATACTTTCCAGATATCCGGAATTACCAGTTTCTCCTAGACCTGATGAAGCGACAAAACCCATTGTGCCTTCGACCAAGATCGTAGGGAGTGTAACCAATACCTTGTTGGAACAGGTGGGGAATGCCATGACAGCAAAAGAGTTACTCCAATGGAAGGATCCACAGCTAAAACGTTCTTTACAGGAAGGTATACCGTTCCATGGCAAAACAGTATATTTACCAACTAAGAGTCTACAGGCTCAAGCTCTCAAATGGTGCCATGACTCCCCATTGGCAGGTCACCCGGGGATGAACAAAACACAAGAACTACTTCAACAGCACTATTGGTGGCCCAATCTACATAGAGATGTGCGAGAATATGTGGCAAATTGCGAAATATGTGCTCGTAATAAAACGGATCACAAGAAACCAGCAGGACTGCTGAGACCTTTGCCCACTCCCTCGCAGCCGTGGCATACAGTATCGTTAGACTTTATTGTAGAACTGCCCCCGGATCAAGGACAAACCACGATATTAGTGGTAATAGATTCATTTACTAAACTTTCCCATTTCATACCCAGTTGCGGCCTGCCGACGGGGGAAGAATTTGCAAACCTTTTCCTACAACATGTTGTTCGCCTGCACGGAGTGCCACAACACATAGTCTCGGACCGAGGATCGCAGTTTACGTCCAAGTTCTGGCGGCATTTCTGTAAGAAAATAGGAATACAATTGCAGATGTTTAGTAGTTACCATCCCGAGACCGACGGACAGACAGAGCGACTGAATCAGATGCTAGAACAGTACCTTCGCTGTTTTACACATGGAGCTGAGGGGGGTTGGGTTGAACTCTTGTGGTTAGCAGAACTAGCCTATAACAACTCTCAGCATGCCCCCTCAGGATATTCTCCTTTTTTCATAACCTACGGATACAACCCATCCGTACAGCCGAGTGGAGAACGAACTCCGGATGCATTGCCATCAGTACAAACCATAGTGGCTCGGTTAAGACAAATCTGGAAAAAAGCTCGACAGAACCTAATCACAGCCAAGAACACAACCAAAAAGTATGCTGACAGAAAGCGCTGTGCTAACCCAAAATATCAAGTGGGAGATAAAGTCTGGCTCTCAACGCGACATTTGCATCTCCCAGGTTCCCAAAAATTGAAGCCCCGTTACATAGGCCCATTTCGCATCACACAGGTGATTAACCCGGTAGCAATGCGACTTCATCTTCCAGACCATATGAGGGTTCACTCTGTATTTCACATAGCGCTCCTAAAACCTGCAAAGCCCCATACGCGCATGGACAGGCCTCCACCCGTTTTCATAGAAGGGTACCCAGAGTACGAAGTTAAGGCCATACTAAACTCAAGAGTGAGGGGGGGTAGGTTGCATTACCTGGTTGATTGGGTGGGGTTCGGCCCTGAGAATAGGTCCTGGGAACCTGCCACCAATGTGCATGCCCCTAGGTTAATACGCTTATTTCATCACAATCATCCCACAAAACCTGGCCCTTCTGCGGGGAGGGGATGTACTGTCATAAACCCATGGCCCACATTACGCCCCCGAGGTCAAAACAAAGGCAAGGTGGTTGCAGGGGTTGTGGGAGGAACGTCTCTGAGTCGCTGTCACCTTTGTCCCCAGTGCAGATGTACGTGGTGTGGGGGTAAAAGGTGTACAGGAGGCAGAACCAAAGGAAGACTACGCTTCCCAGCAACTCCGGGCCTAAAACTACAGCTCAGGCGGCCCAGGAAACGCCCAGGACAACGCCCGACGCAACGCGCATGCACGAGGAAGCTAACGCGCATGCGCGATCCCGGAAAGTTTGTCCGTGCTCGACTCTGCTGCCGAGAGGACGCATCTAACGGAGCTCCAGCGAAGCTTCTCGCGGGGCCGCCCTCGCTGCCGGATACATCTTCAGGCCCCGCGATGCCAAAGAAAAGTACACTGCCTTCCTTTTAAAGCTAGTCAGAGGGATATTAAAACTGGAAAGAGACTCCGCTTACCAGTAACATTTAGGAAGTCTTTATAAACTTCGGGGAAGATACGTGAAAGTTCGCAAACTAACTATTAACCCACTAAATCTGCATGTGATGTGCATTCGCCAGTTGCGGGTGCAAACGTAACGTTATGCTTGCCTGTTGCAGGCCATTCAATGCCGTATTCGCTGATGCGAGTACTTGTGAAATGCCAAAAGGCGTGAGAGGGCAAAGCTAACTTTCTCCTTTTTGGTCAGGAGTTTACCGCCACCTTCAGCGATCTGATTTCGTAACACACAGTCTGCGGAGCCGGCGGGCGGAAGAAGCGCACTGGAAAACTAGAGCTAAGTGCATTAACGTGATCAAAGAATTGTGTTTGAATTTATGTTGTAGATCTTGTGGTGAAATGTAAAAGGGGCAAACACTAATGTCAAGTTGAAGCTGAATATTGAACCTAGACTAGAATATTGTGTCTATAGAAGCCCAAGGTTGGAGCAAACTTTGTGAACGAGGTAAACAGAGTGTTGGGTTCCAGTCTGAAGGGGTAATGCATGCATGAGATAAGAATGCATGAATGAATGAATGAATGAATGCCAAAACGTTAAAAAGCAACTACCAAAGCGGAAAAACAGTTCAGACTCAGAAGGTCAGAGTCAGGGAGCATCTCAACCCCAAAAACCCCTTCCCTATCCATAACCTCTCCCTAACCCTCAATCCGGTTACCCTACAACCCCGAAACCCATCCAATCCGTGGATCCTAACCCTCTTTCCCCGTGGGGGTCGCGGTGACCTGTGTTTAAATGAATCCAGGCGCCAAGACCGTCAAGGGGAGGTAGGAGTTCCTGCTACTTCTGCGTTGGGACAGACTTCGCCTTGACATGAGTGCTGGCCTCCTGCCTGCGCACTCTCAGGTCCGGTAACAGGAGCAGTTCAATGCTGCAAAGAGAGCGTGAGTTACTATTCTGTGGGTGTTGCCTCAAACACACATAACACCAGTCATGGCTCGAATTTAGTGACTCCTCCCCAAACTAGCACTCTTGTCTGCTGCTTAGTTCATATTGTTTTGCTTGCCTCATGATGGTTCATACACTGTTCATGTTGTAAGGTAGCCACACGTGGCACTGCGGTAAACGGAAGACCACGTGTTAAGAATCACACATGATAGTATGGGCCTTGGATGTGCTGCTAGCGAGGTGCGACTTCAACGTGGGCGGGGTTTTGTAGTTCTTGGCCCGGTGTCGGCTGGGAAATGTAGTCTGGAGGCTCCCTTTCCTGCAGAAAGGGCATAAAAGCCTTTTTCATAAGGCTGGAATCTTTTCTGTGTGTGTTTCTTTATGCTGCTTTTTACTGGGCCATGTCTGAGACACACATCTGACCTCCTCCCGCACAATCCCAGGGTCTGTACCCTGACAGGTGGAGCTGGAACCTGAGTAGACAATAACCAAGGAGGCTGGCGCAACTGGATGGTTGAGCTGAAACACAATCAATCCTTGATAGCGTGAACGAAGAAAGGCAGAGACAGCACAAGTCTGGAAAGGCACAGTGAAAGGGAGATAGCCAGAAACAGCTGACAGCAAGTCAAGAGCCACAACAGTTGAATAGCATTGGTAAAAGCAAAAAGTCATAGATGTAATAGATGAAAGACAGGATGAGCGACAGAAAGATGCTGTGGAAGAGAAGTGTACTGAGGCAAACTGAGACAAACCATGGTAGTGTAAGAGTACGTGGAAATAACTGCCTGAGAGACGGGCAGACAGATCTGCATCAAGGACAATAGCAGGAAGAAAAACAGGGACTAAAGGCACAAGAGTGTGAAAAAAGTAAAAAAGCTGTAGTCCAGTAGGAAAACTGCGCCGTCAGCCAGCAGCAAAGTTCAAGAGGGAAGACCGATACAACGTGCCGTCCAAATGGAACAGAGCAGAGTAGTAGCATGACATGTCAGGTGAGGACTGGACCGTGAGTTGTACCTCTTGGGTCACATACCTAATACATCCTCCTTTGCCACAATCCCCATGGGCTGAACTGAACACGTAACAACTTGACATTGTCACCACCTGGCCCCCTCCCACCATCAGTTTGACTTTCACAGCTAAAGGGTGCAGGCTACCATGTACAGCATGAAGTGCATCAAGCACATATACAAAATTGATTGCAGACATGCCGTGGAGAAAACATCCATAATCCCCACCAGGGGTGTAAACACAAGTAGTACAGCAGCAGACAGGCCACAGATATGACGAAAGTCCATTGCCCTTGTGTAAATGGTTGTCACACCAAACCATCCTTGCAAGCCCATGGAAAGGTGAAGCAGGAGTGGCATACGTGTCAGGACCCCAAGCCACAAACACATAAACGAGACAAGCTTGAATAGGCCCAGCTGGAACAGACAGTGGATGCTTTCAAAAGCCACAAAGCACCACACCGTCACATGAATGCACAATAGACAAACAATATTAAACTAATTTAACTAATAAAACTAATAAAATAAAAAAGGGCCACAAACGACCGGGGTGGGGGGAAGGGACACAGGAGGGGGGGAGGTACAGGGTGCACCTCAACACCCACATGCAATGATGTTGAGATTAAAAAAAAAACTCCATGCGCTCAACGCCTGCACGGCCCGACCTGTGTGGGAGATAAGTTGTCCTGCTCACCCTCTGGATGGAAAGCAGAAGGTGGACGTGGCACAGTACCCTGACCACACCTATGCGCAGCTTGCCCATCGTCGGCAGCAAGTCTGCGGGACTGGTAAGCCTGGTCCTGTGCAGCGATGACTCATAGGTCAGCTTGCAGCACCTCACGTGATACGCGTGCTTCCTCTTGCAAGGTAGCACGTGTAACACAGAGTTCTGCCTGCATGGCCTCACATAACATCTGGAGCACCTCCCAGAATGCACATAGCTCAGCCGAGATGGTATTCTCAAGCTGCTCCAACCTCTCCTCTGACCGCTTCCACTGGGACATGTTGCACACACCCAGAGTAGATCTGAGGGATTGATGGTCATCCCTTAGGGCCTTCCTGTGTGCCTCTGCGTGAGCAGCAAGTGCTTGACGCAGAGACACCATTTCAGCCCGGCGTGCCCTGTCTGAGGCCGCCGTGCCTAGCCTGAGTGAGCAGGCCGTGGACTGTGCTGCCAGCTGCTGGAGATCTACCTGCCAAGCAGGGGGGAGCATGGATTGGGCCACACGTTCCATGCTCTGAGGGATCTTATCAATAGCTGCCCCCTGTTCTGAATTGGCTACAACGCTGCTTGCTTTGATGTATGTAAAAGGGTACACATACACACATGCAGGCAACTCCACAGTCATTACAACCTGATTGGCAGGCTATAGTCAATCTGCGGCCTATACCAGCTAGTATAGGCCGCAGATTGACCAATCAACTTTGCTAAACACCCGCGAGGGTGTTCCAATACTGAGTACATGTGTCACAGGATGCACCTGTGCCCGTGCCTGTCATGATGCCTACCTCCAAGGAGCCAGGCCCAGCCCAGCAACCACAGAGGCAGACATCATTTTCCCCAAGGACGTCTCAGCGGGCCCAAGTTGGGGCCTTTTGGACGCAGTCCTGGCGCCTTTGGCGCCAAGCTCATTCTGGGCGCCAGGCTCATAAAGCAAGACATGTGTGTAAGTGTTTTAATGTGCACTTACCTGAAGCAGACCGTGCTGCTACATCCAGGCCCTCTTGAGGACTGAATGGGACTACTTTATCTTTTGGACTACTTTATCACTCGGGTGTGGTCTGAGGAAGAATACATACCTGAGTGGAAGGATACATACCTGGAGCTACTTTACAGGCTATTTAAACCACACCCGAAGAGCAGCACATGCTTCGCGTTGTTCTGCATCTAGCAGCTGGACACTCACCGTGTTTGCTCCTGCATTTGGACTTCTGCCACGCCTGCCAGCATCCAGATCACCTACAAAGGAAGAGAAAGAGAGAATAGGAGAAGGAAAAGACTTTACCTGCAAGATCCGCATTCCTGAGTCAGCTCGCCGACGATCCTGCAAAGGATGACACTTAATTTAAAAGCACATCGCATTGACCGCCGCAGCGCCGCATTCCACTCGCCTTCACAGGGCGCCTCCATGTTCAGCAGCGATCACCCAGATTCGCAGCCACGCTTCCACGCCTAGGGAGAAAAAGTCAAGAGCAAAGGTGAGAGAGAGAGAAGGGAATGAGGAAACCTAAACCTCCATGTTAAGACTTACCTGTTGGGTCATTCCCTCTTCATTTCGGGTCCGCGCCGCATCCAGGCGTTTCCGGACCCCGGCCCCTATGGGGAAAAAGACATTAGCGTCAATGAGCGAATGAAAAGACATTACCCAAAAACGCTCATCAAGACTTACCTGATTTCTACAGGGATTGCACCTCGCATCTCGGGTCGGTGCCTTTTCCCCGGCATTCCGTACCCCGGCCCCTATGGGGAAAAAGACATTGACATTAGCATATTGATGCAAGGACAAAAGGGGAACCTTTCAAGGAACTTACCTGGAAGCCAAGCAAGTTTGGTTCTCATAAAACCAAGAATCCAGTGAAGTAACTGGATACCAACGCGCCCCTGCATCAGAAGCAGGAAGGAGAGCTCACCCTTCAAGACCCTAAGGTGAGACGCCACGGGAAGCACAGAAGGGTTTTGAGGAGGGTGAGAGGGGAAAGGGGGAGGCTGGTAGCATTCCCCACAGACAGTTAAATCCCTTATTCTCGCCTACAGAAGGATACTTTTGCAAGCCGGACAAGCAGGAGTTGGGAGTCCGGTCCAGTCCATCTTCTGAGCCCCGCGCAACACCTTAGAAGAGGTCACAGCAGCACGATCCTGGCCAGCGCCTCCGTGGGAGTCAGGTGAGCGTAACAGAACGCGAAGCCTACCCACAATTTCCCACCCGGGCGCTATGGAGACTTCTGAGACAGACCAGCTGGCCCAGCTGTTGGGGGAATTAAGGGCAGAGGTACACTCAGCTCGCCAAGAGACTAATGCCCTCAAAAGAGAACTCATTCTCTCCAAGGAACAAACTGATGACCTGGCCAAACGATTGCTACAGAGTCAGGCTGGACAAATTCCTTGACCTAGTCCCGGGGGAATTTCCACTTCGTTGGGTTCGAGTAACCCTGTTCAGATCAATCTGCCGGGATCCATGCCTTTAGCACCGCCTGAACGTTTTGCGGGGGACCCAAAGAAATATGCCATTTTTATGAACCAATGTCGCTTACATTTTATATGCAGACCAGGAGCCTTCCCTGATGATAGAACCAAAGTGGCCTTCGTGTTATCGTACCTAAGTGGCTGTGCTGCCGATTGGTCTGTTCCCTTGGTGAACCAGAACGATCCAATTCTCCAGGATTTTCAGGGCTTTCAGGCCAGCATGGAAAGGTTGTTCGCTCGACACTCGCAGGGACAGGCCCTTGACAACGAACTGCTCTCTCTACGACAAGGTAGTCAAGATCTTTTGTCTTATATAGCCTCCTTTAACAGACTGGTGCTGGAAACCAGATGGCCTGAAAATAAAAGGATCACTTTATTTCACCGGGGTCTGCGCGGAGAGCTAAAAGACATTCTGGCCCAAGTAGTGAATCCACCCCAAGGCTGCGCAGAATATATTGACTTTGTGGTACAACTGGATCACAGACTTCAGAATAGGAAAGCAGATCGGTCCAAGTTTGAAACCCGAGTACCGATCAGAACCCTCGTAAACCCCAGGAATACCGAAGCTTCGGAACCTATGCAAATAGGGGGAGTTAAGGGGCCGTTAACTCAGAAGGAACGTGAGAGAAGGCGACAAAAGCAACTATGCCTCTATTGCGGGGCTTCCGGTCACTTTCTTCGTGATTGTCCGGTAAAACCTCCTAGGAAGGTGGTTGGTGCCTCTGACAACAACTTAATGGAACCTGTTTCGGGAAACGACCTGGCTCGACAAGCGTAGAGGTCCGCTTGCCGAGCTTGAAAACAAACTCTCTGACCTCGCATTTTGTCTTGCCAATGGTGCTCGTGGATCCAAAAAAGCCCCAACGGTTGCATGCCATCAAAGCATATGTCGACAGCAGAGCTATCGGAAACTATGTGGACCGCGAATTGGCCTCCAGGATGAACCTTCCTCTGCATCCAAAAATAAACCAGGATGTCATTACTACGGTTGATGGTACCGAAATAGCCTCTGCGCCGGTAACGCATTCCACCACAGAAGTGACACTTGTGAGTCAGGATGGACATCGGGAAGCAATAGTGTTTGATATAATCAAGGCTCCACAATTTCAAGTAATCCTCGGAATTCCTTGGTTAGAAACACACAATCCTCGAATAGACTGGCGAGCAAAGAGAATAACTTTTCCAGATTGTGGTCCCACTTGTTACCCTAGAAATCCAGCTGTTGGTTTAGCCACAGTAACCCCCGCCACTGTTCAACTACCGGCAGAATACCTTGAATACCAGGGCGTTTTTCAGAAAGAACAGGCTAACACGCTACCCCCTCATCGTTCTTATGATTGCCAGATCGATCTAGTTCCCAATGCTCAACCGCCGTGTAGTAGGATTTACGCTCTCACTGAACCTGAAAACCAGCATTTGCGTCAGTATTTGGATCAGTACCTTGCCAATGGCTTTATTCGCCCATCAAAGTCCCCGGTCTCTTCCGCTTTGTTCTTCGTGCCTAAAAAAGAAGGAGACCTTAGAACTTGTATTGACTACCGCGCTTTAAATCAGATAACGATAAAGAATCGTTATCCCCTGCCTCTGATCCCTGACTTTCTTGATCAAGTAAAAGATGCTCGTATATACACCAAGTTAGATCTCCGGGGAGCTTATCACCTAGTGCGAATAAAAGAAGGTGACGAGTGGAAGACAGCTTTCCGTACCAAATACGGGCTCTTCGAATATCAGGTTATGCCCTTCGGTTTGTGCAACGCGCCTGCAGCTTTTCAATTCTTCATGAACGATGTTCTGCTAGAACTTATCGATGTTTGTGTCATCGTATACATCGACGACATCCTGGTGTACTCATCTTCTGAGTCAGATCATCGAAAACATGTTCGAGCAGTTCTAGAGAAATTGCGCCAGCACAAACTATTTGCCAAGCTGGAAAAGTGTGTCTTTCATACCACTGAGGTTGAATTCCTCGGATTTGTTCTGACTCCTAAAGGAATTCGAATGGATTCACGAAAGGTGGACGCCATCCTCAAATGGCCATCTCCCGGTTCAGTGAAAGGGGTTCAGAGTATGCTTGGCTTTGCCAACTTCTATCGAAGATTCATCCCGGAGTTTTCACGAATAGTCCAACCCATTACTGCTCTTTTACGTAAGAATAAACATTTTGAATGGACTCCAGAGGCCGAACAAGCCTTTCAAGACCTAAAGACCAAATTCACTTCCGCACCTGTGTTGAAGCACCCGCGTCTGATCTCCCGTATATTGTTGAAACTGACGCATCCAGTTTAGCCATGGGAGCTGTCCTGTCGCAAAGGGATTCGAAAACTAACCAGCTACACCCTGTAGCCATTTGGTCCAGGAAATTCTCAGCTCCTGAAATTAATTACGCAATTACCGACAAAGAGTTACTGGCCATTAAATCTGCTTTTAAGGCTTGGTGTCATTACCTCCTCGGTGCAAGACACACCATCACTGTAATTACGGATCACAGAAATTTGCAGTATTTAAAGACGGCCAAAGCCCAATCTTCACGACAACTCCGATGGGCTTTATTCTTTGCAGAATTTGATTTTGTAATTACCTATCGCCCTGGCTGCAAGAATGGCAAAGCAGACGCCTTATCCCGGATTGGCATGGAAGAACCCAATTCGTGTTTAGAACCTGTGCCGATAATACCTGAACAAAGAATCTTAGGTTTGACTTCATTGCAAACCATCGAGGACATTGAAACTCAAGTCAAACTACTTTTTGACCCTTCAGCCTTACTGGAATGGACTCAAAAGGGTCCCCACTTCACCGTTAAGGATAACTTACTGTACTTCCAAGAGCGGTTATTTCTGCCAAGTAAGGAATTGCAAGAACTAGTTATTGCTCATTATCATGAATCGTTAATGGAAGGACACCCTGGTATCGCTAAAACGGAAGAAAAGATCAAACGCCAATTCTGGTGGCCTTCTTGGAGAAAAGACAAAGTCTTTTGTGATGTCTTGCGGAGTTTGCGCCCAAAATAAAGGTCAAAGGAACAGGCCAGCCGGCCTACTTCAACCCTTGGAGATTCCACCGGCACCTTGGCACACCTTGTCTATGGACTTCATTACGGACCTGCCTCCGTGTGGTGGTTACAACACTATCCTAGTAATCGTGGATCTGTTCTCCAAAATGGCCCACTTTATCCCTCTAAAAGGATTGCCTTCAGCTTCCATCCTGGCCAAGGAATTCCTGGAGAATATAGTTGTAATACATGGTTTCCCTTCCGTACTAGTCTCAGATCGTGGAAGTCAATTCATTTCCCATTTTTGGAGGAAGTGTTGCCAACTAGCACAAATAGATGTGCGATTATCCACCAGCCACCACCCCCAGACCGACGGACAAACCGAGAGGACAAATCAGACTCTTGAGCAATATCTTCGGTGCATGTTGCACCAATCCGAGTACAATTGGAAAGACATTCTTTGGATCGCAGAATATGCATACAACAATTCTATGCATTCCGGAACCGGTCAAACTCCTTTTTATACTTTGTATGGCCACCATCCTCGAACCTCTGACCTAGATCCACCTCTGACCCTGGAAATGCCCGCAGTAAATCATCTGCATTCCACAATAACCCGAGCCTTCAAAGAAGCTACAACTCATTTACAGCAAGCCAAGAAAAAGTACAAAGAAAACGCTGATTTGCACCGAAGTAAAACACCTCCTTACCAAGTAGGAGACCAGGTTTGGCTAGCAACTAGACATTTATCTCTCAAGGGCCCACGAACTTTCAATCCCAGATTCATTGGGCCTTACCCCATCAAAGCCATAATCAACCCAGTGGCCTTTAAACTGGATTTGCCTTCCAACATGCGTATTCATCCCGTTTTTCATGCATCACTTTTGAAACCGGTACAACCAGGAACCCGACTGTCCAGGCCTCCAGATCCTATTCAAATTGATGGGGAATTAGAATTCGAAGTGAAAGACATTTTAGACTCCAAAATGTTAAAGTCAAAACTCTTCTATCTTGTTGACTGGAAGGGTTATGGACCTCATGAGAGATCGTGGGAGCCTAGTAACCATATTCACGCACCTCGATTAATACGAAGGTTCCACCGTAAATTCCCGAACAAGCCAAAACCCCCGGAGGAAACAACCTTGGGAGGGGCCTTGTGGGGGGGTACTGTCTTGATGCCTACCTCTAAGGAGCCCGGCCCAGCCCAGCAACCACAGAGGCAGACATCATTTTCCCCAAGGACGTCTCAGTGGGCCCAAGTTGGGGCCTTTTGGACGCAGTCCTGGCGCCTTTGGCGCCAGGCTCATTCTGGACCCCAGTCCTGGCGCCTTAGGCGCCAGGCTCATAAAGAAAGACATGTGTGTAAGTGTTTTAATGTGCACTTACCTGAAGCAGACCGTGCTGCTACATCCAGGCCCTCTTGAGGACTGAATGGGACTACTTTATCTTTTGGACTACTTTATCACTCGGGTGTGGTCTGAGGAAGAATACATACCTGAATGGAAGGATACATACCTGGAACTACTTTACAGGCTATTTAAACCACACCCGAAGAGCAGCACATGCTTCGCGTTGTTCTGCATCTAGCAGCTGGACGCTCACCGTGTTTGCTCCTGCATTCGGACTTCTGCCACGCCTGCCAGCATCCTGATCACCTACAAAGGAAGAGAAAGAGAGAATAGGAGAAGGAAAAGACTTTACCTGCAAGATCCGCATTCCGGAGTCAGCTCGCCGACGATCCTGCAAAGGAAGACACTTAATTTAAAAGCACATAGCATCGACCGCCGCAGCACCGCATTCCACTCACCTTCACAGGGCGCCTCCATGTTCAGCAGCGATCACCCGGATTCGCAGCCACGCTTCCACGCCTAGGGAGAAAAAGACAAGAGCAAAAGTGAGAGAGAGAAGGGAATGAGGAAACCTAAACCTCTATCTTAAGACTTACCTGTTGGGTCATTCCCTCTTCATTTCGGGTCCCCGCCGCATCCAGGCGTTTCCGGACCCCGGCCCCTATGGGGAAAAAGACATTAGCGTCAATGAGCGAATGAAAAGACATTACCCAAAAACGCTCATCAAGACTTACCTGATTTCTACAGGGATTGCACCTCGCATCTCGGGTCGGTGCCTTTTCCCCGGCATTCCGTACCCCGGCCCCTATGGGGAAAAAGACATTGACATTAGCATATTGATGCAAGGACAAAAGGGGAACCTTTCAAGGAACTTACCTGGAAGCCAAGCAAGTTTGGTTCTCATAAAACCAAGAATCCAGTGAAGTAACTGGATACCAACGCGCCCCTGCATCAGAAGCAGGAAGGAGAGCTCGCCCTTCAAGACCCTAAGGTGAGACGCCACGGGAAGCACAGAAGGGTTTTGAGGAGGGTGAGAGGGGAAAGGGAGAGGCTGGTAGCATTGCCCGCAGACAGTTAATCCCTTATTCTCGCCTACAGAAGGATACTTTTGCAAGCCGGACAAGCAGGAGTTGGGAGTCCGGTCCAGTCCATCTTCTGAGCCCCGCGCAACACCTTAGAAGAGGTCGCAGCAGCACGATCCTGGCCAGCGCCTCCTTGGGAGTCAGGTGAGCGTAACAACAGTGAAGGGAGGACAATCTGACCATACATGCCAGGTCACTTTGACATTGCAGCAGTGAGTAGGCATGTAGAACCGTGTAACATGGCTCAGAAGTGGGTTGGTGCAGTGCAGAACATGTGTACGTTACCGACTATCTACATCACCAAGTACATTATGATGTCAATCAAACATGAAGGCTGTGTAAGGGTAAGGTTGGGCATCACGTGCGATGTGCATACAATGGGTTGCCTGGCTACAGGCAACCCACCCTCCCCCTTTAGTGAAAATGCATGGAGGCATTGCATATCAGTGAAAGGTTGACTGGAGAACTGTGTATTGGCAGACAGTGTTGAGTAGCGTCAATTGCATCATCTGAGTCAACTGACAACACAGCAGATGAGAATGGGACAGTAAGCAGGACAGATGATGAACCCTCTGTACTACACCCATTTGTGCAGAAGGCACTACACCATTTGAACAGAGTCAGGGGGCCTGAAACAGGGGGAGGCCTGTGCCCCACACAGACTAGGACACCCTAAACATGTGCGTGATGCAGGACTGAGCCAGAGTGAGCATGGAATGGATGATCAAGTGCCATTAAATGTATGTCATCCTGGAAACGTACTACAATGATCATCCTGCCAAGGACACATAGGGGCATGCATGGAATGCACATGGAGCATGAATGGGCACTCATGTCACTGCGGAGCATCTGCCACCTGCACAGTCTGAGTGAGACACCCTGCATCAAGGACAAAGGATGTACCCCACAGTATGTGTATGGCAGGTTAGCAGGGGGAAGTGTGCATGTACACAGGAGCATTGAACAGGCCATTGCAGTAGTCCAACATGTTACCCACCAGTGCCATTGTGTAAATGTGGTGCTGGGGGGTGGAGGGGCAAGGGAGCATGCCTACGTGGAGTACCCACATTCAGGCAGAACACACATGAACGTCAGTCATGCGATGACCTAGTCCTAGTGCTGAGTGGAAGGACACCCCAGGCTACATGCAGAAGGGTCAGTGAGCTGGGACATGGACAGCCAGGTGACTAGCATGTGAGTAGGGTGCACGTGTGGTGATGAGAGCAATCCCCGTCTGCTCTACATGTTCAGCATTCTGCACAGCAGACACGCATTAGTGAAGCATTGCATGACTTGCACATGAGAACTATGTACACATAGCATGTAGTGGTAGTCAAGCACAACACATCACACAGTCAAAGCACACATGGGCTGGACAAACATGCAAAAACACTCACTGGACGGGACATCAAAATCCAGCATCTATCCTACTCCTTTGTACAATTCTGCCCGGGATGAACTCTGCAGCGATCAACTCGTGTGGAGTGAGTACTTCCTCGTCAGGTGGTGGCCCGCTGCCAGTCACTCGATTCATGGCATAATTGGAGGCATGCTTTAGCTTAGCACAGCGGAGGTCATCCCAATGCTATTTGCACTCCTGAGCTGTGTGCACCTCATGTCCGAATGCACTGACACACTCCACAACATGCTTCCAGTGCTCCCCACGCTGGGCAGGCGTACTGTGTGAATTAGGGACCACTAGCATCTCACGTTCTTGTCCTGACACATAGTCCACAAGGAAGCCCAGTTCCTGCTTGCCGAAAGGCTTCTTCTTCGACGTTCCGGAGGCCAGAGCCGTGTCTGGGGTCCCAGCCTCTTGTGCAGGAGCAACCTTCCTCCTCTTAGATAGTGGTCTCGACCCTGACTGGCAAATGCCGCCCTGATCAGTAGGGGCAGTGGCGCTGGTGGACTGGACCAAGGGAGTGGCAGGTGGAACTAGGACGGAAGCCCTGACTTGCGTCAGAAGCTGCTGGGTGCTCTTGACTACTGGACCTAGCGCAGCAACAGCCGCTGTGCTAAGGCCTGTGACCGAGACTGTCCTGGCTGGCAGACTCACAGCCGGGGTGGTGTTGGCTGCACCTGCCCATGCAGTTGCCAACACCCGGCTGGTCGGGGCAGCAGATGACACCACTGCCCCAGGGACAAGTGCCTCGGTTGGAGCAGCTCTGCGTGCACTTACCATGTGCCTCCTGACCACCTGGAAATCATCCTGGGACTCTTGAGGTGCCAACGCTGCATGCGCTGGCCGACCCTGAGCCTGGGTGGTGGTGGCCACAGCTGCACCTGCAGCTACCACTACCCTTGGGCCCGTGGCAGTAGATGAAACTGACTGTCGGTTCACATGGGCCCAATGTGTGATGCAAGAGCTGCATCTCCCAGAACCACAGGGGGTGGTGGCATGACTGCACCAACACGTGGTAGAACATCCTGCCGAAGTGGCGCACCCCTGCCTCTTCCCCCTCTACAGCCACCCTGGAGTCCCCCTACTCTCTGGTCACCCTGGCCACGTCCCTGACCACACCCACCACGTGGAAGACGCCCAGCTGAGGCACCCCTCACCTTTCGTGGCCTCCCAACCATGGCACAGATGAGGTAGTGCCAATGGGAGGTGTACACGACAATTGTCCTGGGCAATTGGGGTGAAGGGGCTGGGTACTAGATGTAAACAGCACCCCTGTACACCTGCAAGGCTGTATGTGACCGCGGTGAGAAAATGACTTGTCACGCAACGCTCAGGCACCCCAAAACTGCAGTAAAAATGTGTACGCAACCCCCGGTAGCCCACGTGTGTGGAATTAACCTCCCGCAGTACGCAGTGGCACCCAGGGACACGAAAAACACGTACGCGTGGGGGACACAGGCTACTATGACCTCAAACGGGTAAGCGACACACAGGGGGACCCGCAGTGGGAAAAATAGCATGCACGACTCACCGTCTGACTAGCGTGGTAATGAAAAACACGCGTAGCCAATACCCCTGCCAAAAGAAGAGATACGTCCTTGATCCGCTGTGAAGTAGTGATGGTGCGTGAAACAACTAGAAGTAGCAACACACGCGTCGGTCTCCACAAAAAGCACGTACAGTGAACTGCTGGCCCCGCTCACCTTTAACCTGTGATGGGAAACACCCGCACACGTCACTTACGTGCTTAGGCCCTTTCCTCAAATTACATGCATTAACACGCGGATGAGCTGTTTTTGCACGTGCGGATTCACTATGCACCCGTGCCGAGGGAAAAGCCTGTGTGCGTCACATCACTTACGCGCTTACATGCTAACTGCCTTTCTTCGAATTACACGCTGACGTGCTGTTTTTTCACATGCCAAATCACTCTGTATCAAGCTGGCCACGCGACAAAACAAGAAGACCACGCTCCTGCCCAGAAGGCCATTTTCCTGCCCCCCAGAGCCCGAGCCAACTCCCACCAGCCATCCGCTGCTGCCTGTCTGCCTGCTGGCCACGTGCCCTGCTATTTGGTGCATGCACGTCAGCCATCTGCAGGGGTCCAGTTGCTGTAACCACCCCTGCTGGAACAGAAGACTCCCGACTGCAGTTCCATCACTCCACAGCCCAGCACCAGGACCCAGTTGCGCACCCACACCTGCCTCAGGGGTTGCCATGTCGGGGTAACCCCCATCCAGAGAGGCAGAGGGCTGCCAGCTTCACAGGAGAGGTTGGCATCCTGGTGGAGCAAGTCCTGGTGCATTATGATGCCCTCTTCGGAAGAAAACGTGCCGACAAGGATGGACGGAGGAGGATCTGGATGGACATCGTGGCTGCCATCAACGAGGAGGGGGTGGAAACCCGCGACCTACGACACGTCCATAAACGCTGAGAGGACTTCAGGTCCAGGAACCTCAGGAAGGCCTGGCACCTCTTGGACGCAGCGGATGCCGTGGGGTGTCGGGTCTACCTTACCAATGACCAGATGAGGGTCCTGGAATGCATACGCCCAGCGCTTCACCTCCAGGTCCTCGAGAGGCAGACCTGTCCAGAGTCAAGCGGTAAGTGTCCATGCATACTGATTGGACCCAGTGCATGTTGAGGTGTGCCAGGAGTGTGCAGCTTGGACATATGTCTGGAAAGGTCCATGTATGGATGTGTATGTGCAGGGACATGAGCCTGCTGCATGAGAGTCCAGTCATGTGTGATGCACATCAATGGTGTATGTGTTCCAAAGCATGATGCACAAATGCATGTGGAGACGCACACATGTTAGCATTTCTGTGTATGTACTATGCCATGGTTGGGGTGTGACACATGGATGCTGGTTCCACCTTCATGTACGTGCACAATGTACATGTGCGTGTGCGTGTGTGTGTTTGACATGTGTGTGACTGTGATACGCCCTGGATGCATGTGACACAAACATGTGGGAAACCGATTGGCAGATGTGACATAGTTGCCGATGATTGCACTGTGACAGGTGGTGGAGATGTACAGATGCAGGTCTGTCTGGTGGCGTGTATGCATGTGTTTGGAACTCCCCATGTTGCTTGTGACGTCAGGCTAACCTTCGGATGGTCATGCTGTTGTTTGTGTATGGATTCTGCTGCCTGCTGCACCATTCCTGTTAATTTGTGCATGTGTGTGGGTTCAAATGATGTGTGTGTTGGGGAGTGTGATGCCATCTGTGAAGTTTGACACTACCACTTATGTGCAACTGTCATGTGTGTATCAGACCATCGTACAGTGCCCTGATGCCTGTGTTCTCTCCCTGTCTGCAGCGTCAACTGATGTAGAAGGCGGAGACAGTGCTGTGGAGCACAGCGGCAGGGATCCCACGGCCAGCCGGAGACGCAAGGCCCAGCTCTCCTCCCAGGTAGTCATCTCTTCGGGGAGTGAGGAGTCTTGTGCCACGTCCATGGCCGCAGCTGCCGAGGGAAGGTCCAAGAGGCGGAGTTTGGAGGTGGACTCCTCGGCAGCAGATGGGGCAGCTGAGCCCCCAGAGGGGCTATGGAGGAAGATGGCACGGAGTCGTCCAGGTTGGTGGGGGGTTTGGTTGAGGAGGAGGCCGTGGAAGGCCCACGCATGGGGCCTGGAAAGGGGGATTCCAGTGGTGCTAGTGGTGCAGTCAGGGGCAGGGAAAGGAGGCAGCACAGGCCACTGCGGAGGTGCCTGTGTGCAATCCTGTGACTGCATCATCCGGCACCAGCAGGGATGCCTATGTCCAGACCCGTTTTCAGGGAGAGGATGCACATACAACAACTGGCCTTCCTCTCCCTGTGGACGTTGCAATCCGTGACCGTATTGAGCCTGTCCTAGCTGGGATGGCATTGCGCCAACATGGTATTCGGGATGACGTGCAGAGTTCCCGTCTGGACAATGCACGTCATTTCGAATACCTCTTTGGCCGCGTCGACCTACTAGGACAGGTCGTCGGCACTGGGTTCATCCGTGTGCTGGAACTTCTTGCGACTCCCTCAACTGAACCCGGCCCAAGTATCAAATGGGGCCCCTGTGGAGCTGATCCTGAGCCAGCGGCCAGGCTGGTGGAGGACACATCCCTGCCACAGTCGGGAGTCGGAGGTCCAGCAGGGGTGGCCACCCCACCAACTGGACCCCAGCAAGAGGAGGATGTGCAGGCATCAACAGGCCGGGATCGTGGACGGCAGCAGCAGGCTCAGGGTGGGAGCGATCATGGCTTGGGGCCATCACCATCCCAGGGGCAGGCATGGCCCGCCGGGCAGGAGGACCCAGGATTGGGAGTGTCTTCCGTGTGGCAGCAGTTGGGCCAGCAAATAGATGCGGAGTGGCGGCGGGCACAGAGGGCACAGCTCACAATGGTCAGGGCGGAGACCTCCATGCGCCGGAAGTTGAGGCAGGCTGCATGCCACGAGGCAATTCGCAGGGAGTTGAAGGAGGCTATGGCAGCATCCCTGCGAGACCTCGAGGCCCGCCTCCGGTACATTGAAGTGGAGTTCGATGATGCCCTGGCCAACAATGAGTGAACCGTCGGACTAGCCCGCCACCTTTGTAAATAGTTATGTAGGTGTAGGTTTCCTCTTTTTTTTCTTTTTTTTCTTTGGGGCGCATGGACTATTCCCCGCGTTTTTGTATATAGTTATTTATCAGGTAGGATTTTGGTTAGGTTTCCTTTGGATTGTTGGGCTCATGGACCCTTGGATATTCTTTTGTATATAGTTATGGTCCTGGTTTTACTTTATTTTTTGACCCATGGTGGAATACTTTGCTTTTTTTTCAACTTTTGATTTTGTTTAATGGATGGACCTATTGGAGCCATTTTACTTTGGATTTTATTGGTTACATCATTCATTTTTTTAAATCATTTTTCAACTTCCGGACTTATTGTGTGCTTTTGTTTTATTCATTTAGTTTATGATTTAATACAGTTTTTTTCTCTACTTTCTTGTGTGGTCTTCTCTAATTCGTTTTGTGCATGTCACATTGTGGGTTTTCTCAGTCATGTGTCGCCATTGTGTGGGTCTGAGGGACATGTATTCAGTCAGGGCCTGCTGGCAGGTTGCTGTCAATGGGAGTGGGGTGGGGGACATGAGTCGGGGCCTGCTGGCAGTTGACCATCACTGGAGGTTGGGTTGGGGACATGTGTCAGGGCTCCCAAGTGCATGGTGACATGTGGCCTGCCTGCGGGGCATGCCCAGGGGTGATGGGCTACCTGTGGGGTATGCCCAGGGGTGATGGGCTGCCTGCGGGCCATGGGGAGGGGGGGCCCACACCCGGGAGGGCCCACACTGCCAAATCGAGTGTAAAACTCCCTGCGCACCCCTTGGAATACACATTCCCCGCTCATGCCAGCGAAATTGCATGTAAAACTCCCCACGCACCCACAGAATACATTCAAGCAGCCCATCCACCCTCCCCATGCCCCACAGGCAGCCCATCACCCCAAGCCATGGGGGCAGACGCAGGCAGGCAGCCCATCACCCCTGGGCATGCCCTGCAGGTAGCCGATCACCCCAGGGCATGTGCCGCAGGCAACCCATCCATCCTCCCCATAGCCCGCAGGCAGCCCATCAGCCCTGGGCATGCCCTCCAGGCAGGCAGCCCATCACCCCTGGGCATGCCCCGCAGGCAGCCCATCACCCCTGGGCAGGCAGCCCATCACCACTCCCCATGGCCCGCAGGCAGCCCATCACCCCTGGGCATGCCCCGCAGGCAGCCCATCCACCCTCCTCATGGCCCGTAGGCAGCCCATTACCCCTGGGCATGCCCTGCAGGCAGCCCATCACCCCTGGGCATGCCCTCCAGGCAGGCAGCCAATCATCCCTGGGCATGCACTGCATGCAGGCAGCCCTTCACCCCTGGGCAGGCAGCCCATCACCCCTCCCCATGGCTCGCAGACAGCCCATCACCCCTGGGCATGCCCAGCAGGCAGCCCATCAACCCTGGGCATGCCCCGCAGGCAGCCCATCACCGCAGACCATGGCCCGCAGGCAGCCCATCAACCCTGGGCATGCCCTGCAGGCAGCCCATCACCCCTGGGCATGCCCCACAGCCAGGCAGCCCATCACCCTACCCCATGGCACACAGGCAGCCCCTCACCCCTGGGCATGCCCCGCAGGCAGCCCATCACCGCAGACCATGGCCCGCAGGCAGCCCATCACCCCGGGCATGCCCCGCAGGCAGCCCATCCACCCTCCCCATGGCCCACAGGCAGCCCATCACCCCTGGGCATGCCCCGCAGGCAGCCCATCCACCCTCCCCATGGCCCACAGGCAGCCCATCACCCCTGGGCATGCCCCGCAGGCAGCCCATCACCCCTCCCCATGGCCCGCAGGCAGCCCATCACCCTGGGGCATGCCCCTCAGGGAGCCCATCCACCATCTCCATGGCCCGCAGGCAGCCCATCACCCCTGCGCATTCCCCGCAGGCAGCCCATCACCCCTGGGCATGCCCTGCAGCCAGGCAGCCCAACACCCCTTCCCATGGCTCGCAGTCAGCCCATCACCCCAGGTCATGCTCCACAGGCAGCCCATCCACCCTCCCCATGGCCCGCAGGTAGCCCATCACCCCTGGGCATGCCCCGCAGGCAGGCAGCCCATCGCCCCAGTCCATGCCCCGCAGGCAGCCCACACCACAGGGGGGAAATTTTCCATGCGATTTTGCTGGCACGAGCAGGTTACGCGTATACCGAGGGGTGCACAGGGAGTTTTCCACATGATTTTGCTGGCACGTGAGGGCTGTGTGGCATTTTTAGCGTGTTTTCGTGGTTGGGGGCTCTATGCTCGTCCACTGGCCTTTGCGCCATGTAGGGAATTTGTGCAATGTTTTTGGCACACAGGGCGGGGTGTGGGCCGTAACTGGCGCAGCTGCCGGGTCGCTGCGCCACTCTGCGCCACGGCTGGTTATGGATGTAAGTATCCATGAATACGCTGTGCGTGAAAATGGGCACACGCTCCCTCTCTGCGACAGCCGCGTGCGCTACTTCTGCGCTAAATTCAATGAATTACCCCCCTTACCTGTCCGTACTGTCTGCAAGCAACATGGAACTGTTCTTAGAACACACTCGGTGTCCGGAATTTCTGCAATTAACCAAAATGGAGGTGTCCTGAGGACACTATACCTGTCTGTACTGTTTGTAATTAAAATGAGTGTCCGTACTGTCCGTAGAACATCTACGCACATGCGCACCACACCCATAGGTCCTACGAACATCGCGCCTGTCCGTAACTGTCTGTCACACGTGTGTCACATTTTGAATTAGTTTGAGGACCTGAACACTGTCCGGTGAACACCTGTGCACATGCACACAACCGTCCTTGCACATTTGGCGTCCTGTGGACAGCTGTCCCATTCGCGAATGTGTCTGCGATGTCATCATGTGACTGTACCCATGCTGAGCGTGTGTCCTGATTTGCGGACACTGTCCGGATCCATGAACATTTTAAAAGTACTTCTTTTGACAATCCAAAATATTTTATAGTAAACGTTCACCATTGCACATGTCCCAGACAATGTCCCTGGCGATCTACATACTTTTTGGAACTTTATGAGCCTTTTTTTGGTGTTCGATGTGTCCGCAGACATCCTGGCTGTCCACGAAGCACGCACCAGCACCCCTATAAAAGCCACACCCAAGAGCTGATCCTCATTGTGCTTCTGGCTACTTGACAGAGCATTGTCTTTCCAGAACTGCAGATTAACCTGGCAGATTCACCCGTTTTTGCTGCTTTTCCTTCCTGATGGCATCTCAATTTGCTTCAGCCTCAGCAATTCCCCCACCACCTACACCACGTCCCCAAGGGCCTGAAGAAGGGAACAGGAGTGAGGATGTAGATGAGATGGATGAAGAGGATGAGGTAGTGGAAGTCTCTACTACCAGCACTCGCCGTGGGTCTTGGGTGTGGCGGTCTTTTACCACTCTTGATGGAGTGCCAAAAGCACGTGCGAATATGGTCACCTGCAACCAGTGCAAAATGGTGCCGAGTCGTGCGAGGCCTGGATGACACAGCTTTGGTACAACATCAATGAAGCGACACCTAAAGTCATTCCACAGTGGGGCTATTTGCAAGGTTGTACCTTGTGATAAACATAGTAGGTTGGGTTCCTCTACAACATCCTTCATTTCCACTCCTGTGGGACAGCGTATCCCTCCAGCTGTTGTTGACCCTTACCTTTCGAGGGTCACAATATTGTGTGTGTACTGCGACCCAGTACTCTGCATCGGGGGAGAACCTTCGGAGTGCTTTCGAGACTGCGGTCACGGAGCATGAGAAGGTCTGCTACCTACCTAAATAAGGCCCACCCTACATCTTCCTCTCTCCACCTGCCCTTTCTTATCCCTGTGGTTGGCATCCCTTCCTTACCCTTCTGTCCCCTACTTTCCTTGTGTGTCATGTTAAAAAAAAAAAAGAAATATAAAACAACAAAAACCAAAAAAAAGGCTCTTTTCAGAGCCGCCTTTCACAGTTTAAAAATAGAAGTGGCAAATAAATGGAGCAGGGCACTGTGCATTTTTTAGAAGTCCGCGAACAGTTCGCGGACATATACAATTTTGGGGTGCTGCCCTATCATAACCATTGCACTTTTCCATGGGAGGAAGTGGTGGCTCTGAAAAGAGCCCTTTGGTAGTGTTTTCTTGTGTTTGAAAAACTTCAAATGGTCAACACCTACTGCAAAATGGATTGCTGTAATTCCAAAAAAGGTTGCAATGCATTTTGTACATTTCTCAGACAAATCTGATTGCCAGCATAAGTAAGATGGACTCCATCTCTGCGAAAAATGTATGTGCGACGAAACATAATATTTTCATTGTGAAAAGAGGACATGCCAACCTCTCTTAAAAAGGCACAAACAGCTTTATTGATATTGCGGCTCGCTTTCTGCATTTGTGGACCAAATGAAGAAGAACGTAGCCACATTAGTCTCTGCGCAATACGAGAAAAAATTACTTGGGAATTTGGAAACATGTCCATGACCTTCCCAAGGCCTTCTTTCATTGCAAATTGCAAAGAAATTCCAGACACATGTCCTAAACTGTTCCCTCCACAATGAATTATAGTTATGTCTGGATGATTCTGTGTCTCCAAAGTAGCACAGAGAGCTGCCAAGTCCAGCCACTTCATTCCACGCACTCCATGCCAGTGCACTGCCACATGAGGGAATCCAAGATCTGCAGCTACTCCACAGCGTTTTGCATGCACCTCCAACCAATGTATCCACGAGTCTCCCAAAATCCAGATAATCTGTTTTCTAAAACACACAGCCAAAGCTATCTGTTTTTCTCTTAGGAAAAATACTTTCTGACAAACTCTCTCCTTACACAACACACCCAGTAAACTTTATTGACCAATCCCTTGCTCTACTCTCTCATTTGCATGCCTCTCCACCCCAAAATCCCTGTATGTAATACGCGGAGTCCGCAGACTACCGCCATGTCCATGGACATATAGAAAATCTGAGCGTAATGAATTAAAATAGTGTGCCCCATTTCCCTTTTGAGGTTGGCTCTGAAAAGAGACGGTTTCTTTGTTTTGTTTGCAGATGCTTGACAGACCCCTGCTATTTTGTATTTTTTTTCTTACTTTACTCCTAAAATCTTCACATAAGCTTCTCCAAAGCAACCCTTACATTCCAAAACAGCATGGCATTTCCCATAAAAGATAAAGAAATGCCATCTTCTTTAAAATAAACAGCATTACTGGAATCAATATTCTCTTTATTACAGAATGTATACCAGCTCTAAGCATGAAATCAAACATGCCTCGGTTGATTGCACACCTAGCAATGTTTTGCTGAGGACAAAAAACAGAACTATTGTCCCATATTGCCCTAGGTACTAATCCAGAAAAAATAACTTTGGCATTTGGAAGGACGTTCATTACTGCTTAAGCCAAGTGTTCCCAATCTGCCAACAAAGTAGGGGCACTGACATAGCCCAAATGCAAAGCACCACAGTGCAAAACTACCACATGGGGACTGATCATACTGCCCATAGCTTCACAAACGTATACAATTCCCTGTACACTGCAATCAGGCACAGTGCTCCACACCACCTCCACTCCTTTAACATCAATATTTTGCCACATGTCTGCATTGAGCATACTGCTGTAAACCATGCACAAACATATCTCTAACCACCAACACCCTGACTTTCTCCACCTCTGCCATCTTCACTATACACAGCCTCTTTCAACACAAATCGACACCCTCAACACCTGATTGGCTACACCCTACCGTCCCCTTTACATGCTGAATTTGCTCGAAAACCCCGGATGTGGCACGCCCTGTCCGCGGACAGCCGCGGTGTCCGTGAAGCACGTAACTCTTAGACAGCCCTTCTACCATTTCCACTTCACTCTCTGTGCCATTCCCTCATTGGATACAACTAAGCAGTCACACAAACATCCACCAATCACATCCAAGACCGCTACATCTAACTCCATCATCATAGTTAAGCACTTCAAATGTACTGTTGATACATGTCTCATATCATTGGAAAGGAGGGTAATGAAGGGACACCAACCACGGGGATAAGAAAGGGCAGGTGGAGAGAGGAAGATGTAGGGTGGGCCTTAGGTAGGGCGCAGGTCTTCTGGTGCTCCATGACCGCTGTCTCGAAAGCACGTTGAAGACTCTCCCCCCTGCAGAGTACTGCGTCGCAGTACATACACAATATTGTGACCCTCGAAAGGTAAAGGTCAACAGCATCATGAATGGCCTGTGAAGCAGCTGGAGGGATGCGCTCTCCCACAGGAGTGTCTCTTGTGGTGAGAGGAGTGGAAACGGAGCATGTGGTAGAGGAACTCAACCTACTACATTCATCACAAGGTACAACCTTGCAAACAGCCCCACCATGGAACGACTTCAGTGTCACTTCATGGATATCGTACCAAAGCTGTACAAACCACGTCTCCCACGACTCAGCACCATTTTGCACTGGTTGCAGGTGACCTTTTTTGCACATGCTTTTAGTACGTTACCATGAATGGTAAACAACCGCCACACCCAAGTCTCCCGGCGAGTGCTGGTGGTAGGGAGTTCCTCTACCTCATCCTCTTCATCCTCATCCTCTACATCGTCACGCCTGTTCCCCTCTGCAGGCCCTTGGGGAGGTGGTGGTGGTGGAGGGTTGGGGGGGGGGGTGGGGTGGTGCAGAGGCAGATGTAGCAACAGCTGCCATCAGAGTTGATGAGATAATCTCAGCAAGAGCAGCAAAGGCAGCAAATGTCAATCTGCAATAGCCAGAAGCACAATGAAGATCAGCTCCGGGGTGTGGCCTTTTATAGGGGTCGAGGGGTACGCTTCGCGGACAAATCGAACACCCCAAAAAGGTTCGAAAAGTTCCAAAAAGTATGTGGAAAGCCAGGGCCATTTTCTGGGACATGTGCAATGGTGAATCTTTACTGTAAAATAATTTGGATGGTCTGAAAAAGTTCTTTTAAAATGTTCAGGAACCAGACAGTGTCCGCAAATCAGGACAAACGCTCAGCGTGGGTGCGGTCATATGATGACGTTGGGAACATGTCCGTGAAGGGAACGGGTGTCCACAGGACACCAAATGCACGGGAACGGTCATGCGCATGCCCCCGGACAGTGTTCGGGTCCTCAAACAAATTAAAAGTACGACACAAGTGAGACGGACAGTTACGGACAGGCGCGATGTTCGCAGGACTTATGGGTGTGGTGCGCATTTGCGTAGTTGTTCTACAGACTGTACAGACAGTGTTGTGTCCTTAGGACACCTCCATTTTGTTTAATTACAGACATCATGGATACCGTGCGTGTTCTAAGAACAGTTCCATTTTGCTTGCGTACAGTACGGACAGGTATAATGTCCTTAGGACACCCCCATTTTGTTTAAATACAGACATTCCATACACTGCGCGTGTTCCTAGAACAGTTCCATCTTGCTTGCGAACGGTATGGACAGGTATAGTGTCCTTAGGACACCCCCATTTTGGCTAATTACGGACATTGCGGACACCCCAACTGAATTTTAAAAAAAATAAGACACAAAGGATTGAATTAAAAGACACAATATTTTTTTTATTCTATACAGATACAAAATGTATGAAAGAGAGGGGAAAGCAGAAACTGACACAAATACATGGGAATTAGGGGTTTGGAGAGGATGGATGGGAGGAGATGAACCGATAGAAGTCTCAATGTTTTTCTTGGTGGTGAGGGTTTGGGGATAGTTGACTGGGACATGTAGAGGGGGAACAGGTACATGTGGGACAATGGTATTTAATTTTTTCTTTTATGTGGTCCTCCACAATATGTTTCAAAAGATTGAAATTTTCCATGAGCATGTCCATTTTTTGTTCCATGCGCTGGAAAGTATTTTTCAATGTGTCTTTTGGTGTATTATTTTCAATGTTTGTATGATCTGTTAAAACAATATATATGGTAAGTGCACATAATGTAATCATTATTAATTTGCTTATAAAGAGAAGTGTCTACCATTAGTATTACTGTTTTCAGACATTTCCTCATGTGGGAAATTTTCATCAAGCCATTCCAAAGTACTGGACATTTCTGTGTAAAAAACAAAAACATTTTACTTTTAGTGTACCTAATACAGTAAGTTTAGAAATATAAGAAAAATGAAGTTTAATTACTAATTTCTGGCAAGTGATGTCATCTTTGATGTCCTGGGTGTTAGTCTTAGCAGTGCACGGTGGTGGGGCACGGGTTATGGTTGCTTAGCTTACCAAAACTGGCGAATTTCAGGGGGGTCCGGTTTTACTTGGAACCATAACGTCCCTTTAACAACTTTTTTTACTGAATATATATATATATATATATATATATATATATATATATATATATATATATATGTATTACGCGGCCATGTAATTATGGTTAAGTTGCTCAACTCATAGGAAGAGCTCTTTTTGGACAGCTGATAATTTCGCTCCTCCTGGATGAATCCTTACCAAGCATGGGAAAATAAGTACATGCCCCTTTCTGAATCTTTGTGGCAAGTTTAGTGAGGTTTCGTTAAGGGGGGGCTAAGTTATAGGGGGTCCCAAAAAAATTTAGTTTTTTCCATAGACGCAATTGAAATAAACACACCTACAGCCCAAACTGCTAGATGGATTTTTGTGGCAGGGGTAGCGGTTTGGTTCCAAAAGCATGCTTTTGTAAATTTGGTGTAAATCTGTCCAGTAATTTTTTATAAAACAACCAAAAAGTAGGTTAAATAAAATATAGTGCTATCTGGGTTTGGTCCTAATTGGCATCCGATTGCGTAGAGGGTGATGTGATGTCCGGGGACATCGGACACGCCCACTGATTGGATGGTGAAGTGCGTCATATTTTTGGAAACACCCGCCATGTTGGATTCACAGACAGCCGCCGGTGTCTGTGAACATCGCAGTAAAAACATATTAAAAAAACACAATATTGCATTTGTCAAACTCATCAAACAATTTCTGGTGAGGTGAGGGGGTGATGAGGATGGGATATGGCCATAAGAAGCCAAAAAACGGGTGTTTTTCACCCCGAAAGTCAGCGAACAGTCCGGATGTCCGCGGACACTTCAGATGTTCAGTGACATCTATGCCTATTTCTGCATTGGAGGGTTGGTGAAAAGCAGTTTCTGGATGGTTTATAACTTTTGCGCCACTCAAAGAAACTGCATGAAATTTTGGAATATTATTCTAGACCTGATTCTGAATAGTATTCGAAAGTATGGAGTTATTTTGTCAAGAGGGAACAACATTAGAAGGGGAGGAGTCCCAAAATATTGTAAAGGCTTAGAAAAGTGTTGCCCTTTGACGCATTTACACAGAAGTTTGCAAAATTATTTTAGACCTACATATAAATGTTTTTGCAAAGTTTGGTGGGATTCTCTCAAGAGGGTGAAAATTAGAAAAGGGGCAAAGTATTGTAAAGGCTTATGAATGTGGTGCCATTTGACGAATATACACAAAAGTTTGCAAAAACATTTTAGATCTAGATATAAATGTTTTTTTTTTAAGTTTAGTGGGATTTTGTCAAGAGGGGGCTCAATTAGAGTGGGGCCTCAAGATGTTTAGGTGGCTTATAATTTTTTTGCTGTTTGACGAACGTGGACACATGTTTTCAGAAAGATTATAGATCCAACCTTGAATGTTTGTGTAAAGTCTGAATGGATGTTGTCAAGTGGGGGCTAAGTTATATGACTATTGTATGTACATAAACTTTCACAATTTTCAAAAAATAAAACATGGGTGGATTTCTAGCAAACTCGTGTAAGGCACACTGGCAAGGACCTTAAAGCATGGTTTTGCAAACGTGCACGTTTTATTTTTTGTCAAGTGTCATAATGTAGGTACAAAAAATTGTGAAATACCTTTGGTGACTGAGGTATAGCCTGTGGCCATGGGCAGTGGCCAGAGTGTCTGAGTCATGGCATAAGGACATGACCCAGACAATCTGGCTACTGGCAATGACCACGAGGGACGACAAATGAGGTTAAAGTGGCCATGTCCATCTGGGAACAGCTATGTGGTAAAGTTATTCGAAAGTGGGATAGGTTTGGTTTGAAAGGGAAGAAAAATGTGCTCATGGTTATAGGGCTCTCTTTTCGCCTTCTGCAGGCTGCCATGGAAAGGAAAGAGTGGCCCTGTACGGAGCCCTTCCTTTCGATGGTGGCCATCTTGGAAACTGATTTTACTTGCAGGCGTCCCGGTGTAGGAAGAAAAATCCTTGGTGTGATTTGGCGTCCCAAATAAGTATGCTGTGTGTTTACAGTATTGGTGGAGGAAGGCAGCCTACCACTTGCTAAGGAAGGAACAACCTTTCTGAGAGCATTGTGGTGGTTGGATTTGGTGTGGCAGCGCATGGAGGTGGTCCCATAGGAGTACTGTCCAGGTAGTCCGCGACTGAGTACAACGCATTTCACTTTGGTTGCTTTAGCCTTTGGTACATTCTCAAAAGTGGTAAAGAACTGCCACACCCATGATTCTCTCTGGGTGCTAGAGGTAGGCACTTCCTCTACCTCATCTTCTTGGTACTCTTCATTATCTTTGGAAGTACTGTGCTTTTCTTGCTGTGTAGGTCCTCCAGCTGGTGGTGGTGGCTCTTGGAGAGGGGGAATGGCAATAGCTGATGCCATTTTTAAGATAAATAGCAGTTTTGCAAAAATTCTTCCAAGTATGTACTGTGTACTAGATTAATGGATAATGAGTAAAAATAGGTGTAGGAGCTGTGCAAGGGTTAATTTTGAAGTTGAAAGTTCCACATTGTCCTCGAAGTGCGGATGCGTAGTGCCGCGCGCAAGCCCATGGTCACGTGGCACTGTCCGGAAGGTCCGCAATGAAGTAAGACGCTGACGGCCGCAAAAACTGTGGAAAAAGTTGCAAAGTGTATAGAAGTGTTAGAAATGATGATAGAAGGTGGGAAATGGCAGAGTTTTAAGGTGAAACTTTGTAAATTGGACATAAATATTGCTATATTGGGTGAGTGTGATATTAGTAAGTTGTAGGAAAATAGCCTGCACTGGTAAAAACCTATGAAATTCACTGAAAATACTTTGTTAAAAGGATGTTGTGGTTAAGTTGCACAAATAAAAACGTATAAAATTCCATTAAAAAACTTTGTTAAAGGGACATAATGGTTACAAGTAAAACAAACAAAAACCTCTGATATTTGCCAGTTATGGTAAGCTAAGCAACCATAACTCATGCCACCACTGTGCACTGCTAAGACTAACACCCAGGACATCAAAGATGACATCACAAATGTCATTGATGACATCACATGTGCAATTCATTTTGATGCAAAGTCCCTACAAGGGGTTGGGTTTATAATGTTGGAAACAAGAGGTCGGGGGTGATCGGGAGACATATCATGAACCACCTAATCTATTAAAAATATGTACTCATCTAAACAACATTGTATTGGAGTGTTGTTGTTAATATAGGAACCTAATCATATATAAATATAGGCAATGGCTGCAGCGTGCACCATAGACATAAAATATGTATAATCTGGTAATTTTGGATAGTACAATAATAAATGCTACCTTATCAGAGTTTTGAGTAATGTTAAACATGTAATAACTAGCTAAGAATTCAAGACTTAGTACACAAGTGTGCTAGTACAAACAATACATATGAAGACCCACAATGCATGCAAATCAGAGGCACATACAGGGAAACTAAAGTAAGAAACAGAAAATGTTAATAACATTAAAGTTTATCTTCATGTATACAAATTCTGTATTTGAGGCCTGCTTATTTCCCCATGTATGTTCACCATGAGCTGAGACCAAACCCTAAGGAAAGTACTTTAAGAACATATCACAAGGTTAACGTCTAGATATATAGCACCTTTTGAATTTTAATATTCTGACTGTCCGTGAACAAAACCACCTGGCCTAGATATGTCAGTGAACAAAAACAAGTGGCCCAGATATGTGATGTCATCAATGACATTTGCAACGTTACCTTTGATGTCCTGGGTGTTAGTCTTAGCAGTGCACGGTGATGGTGCGAGTTATGGTTGCTTAGCTTAGCTTAACTGGCGAATTTGAGGTTTTTTGGTTTTACTTGTAACCATAACGTCCCTTAAACAAAGTTTTGTCATTGAATATATATATATATATGGAATACATTACTCACCATAATCGTATTTCTGGTGCTTGTATCTGCTTAGATTCACATGCTATGCATAGGCCGACATCTAGTGGAAGCTGCAGAGTATTACAGTTGTTGTTTTCAAAACTCGAAAATGGACGTCGCAATAGGGCGTGCCAGTAATACTATCCCTAGTGTGACGTCCCCTCTACCCATGATCCCTCACGCGTGTAGGTCCCTCAGATTGTATTTTTTCTGACATGAGGTAGCATGAGGAGTAGCTTGAGTTCCAAAGCAGAAATATACAGAAAGCTCATATAACATCTTTGCACCTTCTCTAAGGGGAGGAAGGGTGGGTGCATGTGAATCTAAGCAGATACAAGCCCTAGAAATACGATTACGGTGAGTAATGTATTCCTTCTGATGCTTGTGTAATCTGCTTAGATCAAATGCTATGCATAGATTAGCGAGCAGTGTTATTAGAAGGTGGTGGGTTGTGAGAAGGAGTAGCGGCAAATAGATGTCTTAGAACCGCTTGTCCCACCTGTGTATCTGTCTTGGATTGTGTGCCAATGCAGTAGCGCCGAGTGAAGGTGTGAACTGAGCTCCATGTAGCTTCTTTGCAAATGATGTCTAATGGGACATTTGCAATAAAGGATAGAGGAGCCCCAGTACCCCGTGTGGAGTGGGCTCTTGGTGTAAAAGGCAGTGTTTTGTCTGATAATGAATAGCATAATTGTATACATTTGACTATCCATTTGGAGATGGCTCAGTTGGAAACACGTTCTCCTTGTCTTCCTGTAGCCATGGAGACAAACAGTTGATCAGTCTTCCTAAGCGGTTTGGGTCTTGTCTACATAGTAGAGAACCGCCCTCCTTAAATCTAGTGTGTGGAGTTTGACCTCAGCTGAGCTAGTTGGTTTCTGAAAGAAAGCCGGAAGCTTAATAGACTGGTTTACGTGGAACTTGGAAATGAATTTAGAGGAGAACCTAGAGTGAGTCCGTAAAACCAATTTGTCTTTATGGATGATAAAGAAAGGGTCTTGCACTGACAAGGCTTGGAGTTTGCGGACTCTTCTTATGGAGGTAATAGCTACTAAGAAGGCAGTCTTGTAGGTAATGTGTCTACGGGTAGCTTGATGCAAAGGCTTGAAGGGAGGTGCCATGAGTTTTGCTAGTACCACATTTAGGTCCCAAACAGGCAGGGGATTAGAGATTGGAGGGTGTAGTCTCTTCACTCCCTCCATGAATGCCTTAATGGCTGGCACTTTCCACCATGAGACTTTACTTTGAGAGGTGGTATAGGCTGATAAAGCTGCTAGCTGGACTTTCAAAGAATTAAAGAACAACCCTGAATCCAATAAGTGGAGCATATAGGTTAGACTGTGTGATGGAGTACACTCTATGGGGTTGATATGCTTAGATTGGCACCAAATGACGAATCTCTTCCACTTGTGGAAATAACAGTGTTTGGTTTCTGTGCTTCCTTTAGGATATCCATACACCGTTGTGGAAGATTAAGGTGTCCGAACTGTATGACCTCAGGAGCCATGCTGCTAGGTTGAAAGAGTGAGATTGTGGGTGTATCGTTGTTCCCCCGTGCTGAGTCAACAGGTTGACCTGGTACGGGAGCTTGATGGGATCGCACATTACCAGCTTGCGCAAATGTGGATGCCACAATTGTCTCGCCCACCTAGGAGCAACTAGGATGAGTATCATCTGATCCTTGAGTAGCTTGTTCACTATTCTGCCGATTAATGGCATTGGGGGAAAAGCGTAAGCAAATTTCCCTGACGTGCTCATCCATAGGGCGTTCCCCTTGGAGTCTGGTTGGGGGAAACTGGACGCGAAGTCTGGGCATACTTCGTCTTCTCTTGTAGCAAACAAGTCTAGAGAGGGGTAGACCCAAAGAGAGAAGATGTGGTCTACCACATCCGTGTGTAGTTGCCACTCGTGTTCTTCTGGCAGAGGATCTCTGCTGAGAGAGTCTGCTTGAGTGTTGAGAACCCCTGGAACATGTTGGGAGGACAGGGACATCCCTCGCGTGAGTGCCCACTTTCATATTTCCTGAGCCAGTTTGGACAGATTTGGAGAGTGTGTGCCTCCCAGCTTGTTGATATAAAATATTGCGGTGGTGCTGTGTTAGGGAGAATTCTCATTCAATGGCTAATTTCCCTTACCTATAGAGTCCCCCAGCAGCTTTGCTGGATTTGAAGGGTTTGTTTTCTTCTCTTGCTAAGAGTGAGACACTTTTTCCCACTCTTAGGCATTTTTGCTATGTGTGTTCTAGGATATTTTTGTGTTTAATGTCTATGGGGTTTTTCTCACCTCCATAGGAACTATCTTTATTCACATGTGCTATACAGCACCCTCCGTGCAGTGATACAGGGGTGTCATAGCGACTCCCAAACATAGACTCCATACCCCGGGACTGACTACTGTCTCCCAGGGCATGTAAAGTCCCCGTTGACTTTACTAGTTAATTTTTATGAACTAAACCAGTACAACCCATCTTACTATGGAGGTATTGGACAGGGTTAATAGTTTTTCCCTTATGTTCATTTTCGAGAGGGTACCGTACAGTCCCTCTCTCAAACGTTTCTGGCTGGTGGCAGTGGTTACTACTGTAAATATTCGACCGCAAATATTTTCCTATGGGATTTTCCCATTGTTCGAGAGTACATTTTCTGACAGCCTCTAACATACCGCTTTTTTATTTTTATATTAACTTTACTCCGGTAGGTTTTATTTGCCAGAACTTTAATATAACTTCTTTCTCGTGTCTTTCTCTAAACTCCTAACCCAGGTCGGGGATCCTTTGTTTGTCCGTTTGGTAGACTTCTGCCAAGAAGCCTTCCTTTCGGCACCACCGAGTCTGGGGTGGGTCCATTGTGTGGGAGGGGGAGTAGGACCCCTGGACAGGGTTGCCTCAGCAACCCATGTTGCACTCTATCCTGATAGGCTGGAGGGTCTCCCGCCAAGATGACCACTCCACTGTGTGAGTGACAGCTAGGCTGTATGAATGGGGATCTTTTTGCATAAAAGCAGGGTCCTGAGGACTGGAAGAGCAAGACGTTGCCACTGGAACTAAGAAGCCGAAGAGGAGAGAAGCCAAAGACATCTGCAATGACTGAACCACTGGTGAAGCCCTGCTGCAGCGTCTCACCACTTTTCTCCACACAACGAGAGAACATCATCTGCAAGAGCCTTCTTCCCTTGAGCTGGTGGGGCCAACCAGTTTTCCAATCGCCTTCCTGGACCTGCCTTGGTCGAATCACCAGTACCCTGTACTCAGAGGCCGGATAGCCAGGCACCAGTCCACCCGGACCGTGATGTAAAGGAGCGTACCTTTTATTCGTCGGGCAGCACCACGGCTGGTTTCATCCCTGGGTAGTGCAGTAACTCGAACCTTCTTCCATGACGAGAGCCTCTCTTCCTCTGCTGGATCCCCCGAACTGCAGGAACTACTAGGAACAACTGCCACTGCAGGAGCCACTTCTTCATTTTGAAGGTACATTGTTCCGCCAGTCCGCCCTTTCTTCGTGGTAGAGCTAAAGGTGTTTTAAATCCTTTACCTACCTGTTGGGTTGGCCTCCCCTCTCTCTTAAACATTGTCTTTCACCTTCTGCATCACCCTTTTCAAAATCTTTAACCAAAGACTTGACTGCAGCTACAAGATCATTTTGCACCTGGGCCCTTGCCCTGCACCACTGACTCTGGCACAGGCCTACTGACTCTGGCTACATTTGTTAGACCTGCCTTCCTGAAATTGCTTCTAAACTAGAACTGTGTTGGTGCACCTACTTCTTATAACTGCCCTTTTATTCCCCTTTCTAAAACTTGTGAAATGCCATTTTGCTCAGTTTTCATTTAAGTATTTTCTATACTGATGCACTGTCTTGCTTAATCTGGTTCACAAACCTATGGGAAGTGTTGCTAGGGTGTGAAAGAAGGTATTTCTGAATAACTTGTGTTTTCCTTCCTTTGTGAGAAATTGCTAGAGTATCCCTTGTGTGTAGTTTTCACTGTTCCGTTTTGCTCAGTTTTCACTCTGGTTCCCTTGGTCTACAATTTAACTAGGGAGTGTGTATATTTTTCTTTGACTTATTTTAACTTGCTTGATGACTGTGATAAATGTGTTTTACTATAAGTGTATAAAATAAATGTCTATCTACTTTTTAATACAAAGCTTTGGTCAGTGTTTACTTGTGCCATGGTACTGTAGGCCTATTGTGTAAACCCTGAATACTGCTCATCTCCCTCTTGAGATAAGTCTGACTGCTCAGCTACAGCTAACAACTAAATCTATGTGGTACAGACTGATACCAAAGGGGATTTATTGCTCTCACCTGTAGTCCTAATCTTCTGTAGTGCTCCCTAAGGGAACTGCACAGGATTCTGCCTAACACTGGTGTACAGCGGTGAGGATAAAAGTATTGGATTTACATTTTAGAGTTCTGCTAGTACCTTGGTTCAAATAACCACAAGGCTAACTATCACAACATTTTTATTTTAAACAAAGTCAAAAATATGGAAAGTTACAGCCAGGAGACCCTCCTTACTAATACTGCTGATTATTTAAGGGATCTGTGTAGACGGAAAGTTCTTCCTGTCAAAGGCAAGAAATTAGAAATGATTGATAGACTGTTAGAGAAACAAAGTCTGGATAGTGGTGCTGTAGTGCCCACTACCCCGGCAGATGTAACAAACCTTGAGGAGAATAATGTTGAAGATGTTATTGTTGAAACAGATGAGGAAGAGAAGGAGAATAGTGTCACCCCCTCTGGGCCTCTACCTGCTCAAAGGCCTCAACCTATGGCTACAAGACCCTTACCAGGTCCCACATTAAGTCCTGAATTTATCTCACTAGAAAAAATGAGACGAACTAGAATTCAAAAGAATTAGTGCCCAAACTGAACAGAGACATCAAGAACTAAGGCTCAAAGTAATGGAGCTCCATCATGAACTTGAGATGAAGAAATTGTCTTTGGAAAATGCTTCTCTCCCCGAATACTCTAGATCTTCCAGTCCAAAAAGACCCCGGATGCCTAAAGAGATTGTGGGTATGTATGAACCTAAGTTGGATGTATTAGATTGGCTAGCTATGTTTGAATACAATAATGGGCTCCAGGATATCACAGGGAATCGGTTGATCCCCTGGTTATTCTCTAGGCTCCCCCCTGTTGCGTCTGATGTGGTATTGGAGTTGGGGGAGGTGGATAGGATGGATTATGAATGTGTAAAGCTAGCTTTGATAGCTAGATTTGGGAAGACTCCTTCCCAGTACCTTAAGAGGTTTAGGACCCTCAAAAAGCATGATAGTACCCCTTGGGCTACTTGGGTGAATGAGTGTTTGAAAAACTTAGAGGGATGGATTAAGGGTTATAGAGTTAACACTTATGAAGGAATGAGAAATCTTGTAATGATGGAGTCTATCTATGATGCCTGCTCTCCTGAGCTCAGATAGCACTTGGCTGATTCAACAGAACTCGATTCTTAGAAGCTAGCTAAGGCTGCTGACTTGTGGGTTGCCAACAGGGCGACTCACAAGGACTCAGGGGTAACTCAGAAAAAGGATGAGGAAAATCCGCCCATGAAAGACAACAAAGAGAATTCAAATAATTCAAATTCCAAAGAGGACCCCAAACAAAATTCTAAGGGTAAGCCACAAGCGAAACCTAATCAGGCTAGTGCACCTTCTGGTCCCAGACCAGAAGGAGGTCAGAACAAGCCACCATTCATAAAGACACTTGGAAAATGTTATGTTTGTGGCTCTACTGATCATGTGAAAGGGGATCCCAGATGTAAGGGTAAACCTTCAGGGGTTCACACTGTCTTCTTAGCCTTCGCTCCAGAGGAGGAAGTACATATGGCCAGTGGAAACTTTCAACTACTAGCTGACAACCCCATTGGAGTCTCAGCTAGTGTATCTTTGGTATCCCTAGGGTTGTGGGAACAACAGAATTTAGATGTGTGTTATTCTATCCCTCCTAATACTAAAGAGTATTATAAAGACAGTGTCCTAGTCAATGGTCAGGAGACTCCTGCCATTAGAAACACTGGGGCCAGCCTAACTGCGGTGGACAAATCTTTTTTGAAGGTGGAGGATGTTGCTAAGGCACCCAAACGCCTCACCTAGTTAGCTGGAGGGCCTGTCCAGATGCTTCCCCAATTACCAGCTCTCATCCAGTGCAATGAAATGACTGTCAGAATACCTGTGAGTGTACAATCTGAAGTACCAGGAAGGGTGCTGTTGGGCAATGAACTGAAAGTCCCGGGAGAAGTGTCAAGTACTCCCAGACCTCCTAGTAAGAGATTACAGGAGCGTACCAGACCTACAAGGGAGATGACCTTGAGGGGCTCTCCTGAGGAGATGATAGAAAAAGAAATCACTCCTACTCCACTGGAGTTACTAACTGCTATTTCAAAGCAACCAGAAGCAAAGGGGAAACCCATGACTTCCAAAAAGAAACTAGCAGAAAGCACTTCAGTGATGCCAACCAGGAAATCTCCTAGGTTGTCAAAAATCACACCTGTGATTCCTCCTCTGGCTGAGAGTGAGGTACAACCCTGTGTGGTTGAACTAGAGCCTGAAGATTCAGATCTAGTAGGAGGCCAGGAACTCATTGGAGATCTTGACCCTGTGGACCATCCTTAGCTGCAGTCGTTACTGGCAGAAGGTGGCCCCAACAGAGCAGACTTCAGTAAGGGACAAAGAGAATGTCCAACTCTGGAAGGTCTTCGCCACCAGGCAGCTTCTCAGCTTGATGGGCAAGAGCCTGGGAAGTATAGGTTACACTGGGAAGATGGCCTCTTCTATAGTGAACCAACAGAGTCAATCCCTGGAGACTACAAAAGACCTGTAGTGCCCCAAGAAAACAGACTCCAATTCTTGCAACTAGCCCATGAGAAACCTTTGGCTGGTCACTTGAGTTTTAAGAAGACCAAGAAAAGGCTCTCTCTCTACTTTTATTGGCCTAAAATGGGGGCTGAGGTAGACAAGTATTGCAAGAGTTGCCACACTTGCCAAACTTCTGGTAAGAGTGGTGCCAAGAATGTAGCACCTTTAGTGCCTCTCCCTGTGGTGGGAGTACCATTTGAGAGGGTAGGAATCGACATTGTTGGTCCCCTTGATCCTCCAACTTCTTCAGGTAACAGGTTTATACTTGTTGTAGTAGACCATGCTACTAGGTACCCTGAAGCAATTCCTATGAGGACTGTTACAGCTCAGGCTGTAGCTAAGGCCCTCCTTGGTATTTTTACCAGGGTTGGGTTTCCTAATGAGGTAATATCCGACAGGGGGTCAAACTTTATGTCCCACTACTTGAAGGCCATGTGGAATAACTGGAGTTACATACAAGTTCTCAACAGCCTACCACCCTCAGACAAATGGGTTGGTAGAAAAGTTTAACAGAACCATGAAGAGCATCATAGGTGCTTTAGAGGACCCCCTTAAGCAAAAGTGGGATCTTCTACTGCCATGCCTTCTCTTTACATATAGAGAAATCCCTCAGGAGGGAGTGGGTTACAGTCCCTTTGAACTTCTCTATGGCCACCCGGTCAGAGGTCCATTGGCCCTGATCAAGGAGGAGTTGGAGAGTGCTCCTTCCCCCACACCAGTCGGAGTCACTGACTATGTGATAGGACTCCAGAGGAGAATGTCATACATAATGGCTGAGGCAAGTGATAACTTGAAAGCAGGTCATGCTCTGGTCAAGCATTGGCATGACCAGAAGGCCAACATAGTTGAGTTCGCTGAAGACCAGCTAGATCTTGTTATGGTCGCAACAAGGCAGAGGGCCTTGCAGGACAAATGGATGGGACCCTTCAAGGTAGTGGGAAAACTTGGAGAGGTGAACTATCTGGTGGATTTAGGCAATCCTAAGGAGGCTCCTAGAGTCTTTCACACCAACCGTCTAAAAGCTTATGTCTCGGGACCAGAACTGGGAGCTTTGCTTCCAGCTTCAGCTCAAGAGGAGGAGGGGAGTAAACCTCTACTTGACCTCCTCAGAGGCAAACCTTTAGATGAGAAAATAGGAGTTAATCTTTCTTCTAATCTGACACCTGAGCAACAGGAGGAGTGCAAAGTTTTGTTAAATCAATTTGGCCCTCTGTTTTCTCTAGCACCAGGCTTGACCCCTTGGGGCCAACATGATATTCAAACTGGTGACTGTTTACCTGTCAAAATTAGGTGCTACAGGATGTCAGAAAATATAAGAACCCACATCAAAGGAGAGGTCAACAAGAAGCTTGATCTCAGGGTAATAGAGCCCTCTACTAGTCCATGGTCTAGCCCAGTTGTGTTAGTACCAACGGCAGGATCCAAGGAGTTGAGATTCTGCGTGGACTATAGAGCTCTAAATGCAGTCACTAAGACTGATGCCCATCCTTTGTGAAGGACAGATGAGCTGGTGGATAGACTTGGTTCAGCCAAGTTCCTCAGCACATTTGACCTCACGTCAGGCTATTTGCAAATAGCCCTGACGGGCCATGCCAAGGAGAAAACTGCATTCTCCACCCCAGTTGGCTTATACCAGTTTAAGGTTATGCCTTTTGGATTAAAGAATGCACCTGCTACATTCCAAAGGATGGTTAATCAGGTTCTGAATGGGATGGCGGACTTCTGCATGGCATACTTGGATGACATTGCAGTGCTCAGCCCTACTTGGAAAGACATGTTGACCACCTAGGATATGTTTTGCAGGCTCCTGAACAGGCCCATCTGACCATAAAGGCAAGTAAATGCCAAATTGGTCCGAGTAAAGTGGTCTACCTTGGGCATGAGCTAGGAGGTGGTGAAATAAGGCCTTTGCTCAGCAAGATTGAAGTTGTGCAAAATTGGACAACCCCTTCTACTCAAAACCAGGTGAGAGTCTTCCTAGGCCACACTGGGTATTACAGGAATTTCATTGAGATCTATGGATCCATAGCTTCTCCACTGAATGTAATCTCTTCTCCTAAATTCCCTAAAAAGATCAAATGGAATGAGGAGTGCAATCAGGCCTTTGAAAGCCTGAAGAAAGCCCTTTGTCAAGCTCCAGTTCTCAGAGCTCCTAATTACCACCAACCCTTCATTGTACAAACAGATGCTTCCAATATAGGTATAGGTGCAGTACTCAGTCAACTGGATGAGAACGGTAGAGAGCACCCCATTTGCTTCATCAGTAGGAAACTGAAGGAACCGGAAACAAGGTGGGCAACTATTGAGAGAGAATGTTTTGCCATTGTGTGGGCTTTCAAGAAGTTTAGACCATACTTGTATGGATCTAACTTCATCATTCAAACAGACCACCAACCCTTGAGATGGTTGATGCAAATGAAAGGGGAAAACCCAAAACTGCTTAGATGGTCAATCTGCCTCCAAGGGTTTGATTTTACCATTGAGCACAGGTCAGGATGTCACCACCAAAATGCTGATGGTCTCTCTAGGATGTTTATAACTGACTAGAGGTAAGAGACTCATCCAGGAGTGGATTAGATACTCCTGTCCCTTAGTCTGGGGGGGGAGGGAGAATTCTTATTCTATGGCTAATTTCCCTTACCTATAGAGTCCCCCAGCAGCTTTGCTGGATTTGAAGGGTTTGTTTTTTTCTCCTGCTAAGAGTGAGACACTTTTTCCCACTCTTAGGCATTTTTTCTATGTGTGTTCTAGACTATTTTTGTGTTTAATGTCTATGGCTTTTTTCTCACCTCCAGAGGAACCATCTTTATTCACATGTGTTACATAGCACCCTCCGTGCAGTGACACAGGGGTGTCGTAGCGACCCCCAAACATAGACTCCATACCCTGGGACTGACTACTGTCTCCCAGGGCATGTAAAGTCCCCATTGACTTTACTAGTCAATTTTTATGAACTAAACCAGTACAACCCATCTTACTATGGAGGTACTGGAAAGGGGTTAATAGTTTTTCCCTTAGGTTCATTTTCGAGAGGGTACCGTACAGTCCCCCTCTGAAAAATGTCTGGCTGGTGGCAGTGGTTACTACCGTAAATATTCAACCGTGAATGTTTTCCTATGGGATTTTCCCATTGTTCGAGGCTACCACATATTCTGACAGCCTCTAACATACCGCCGATTTATCTTTATATTAACTTTACTCCGGTAGGTTTTATTTGCCAGAACTTTAATATAACTTCTTTCTCGTGTCTTTCTCTAAACTCCTAACCCAGGTCGGGGATCCTTTGTTCGTCCGTTTGGCGGGCTTCAGCCAAGAAGCCCTCCTTTCAGTGCCACTGAGTCTGGGGTGGGTCCATTGTGTGGTAGGGGGAGTAGGACCCCTGGACAGGGTTGCCTCAGCAACCCATGTCGCACTCTATCCTGATAGGCTGGAGGGTGTCCCGCCAAGATGACCACTCCACTGTGTGAGTGACAGCTAGGCTGTATGAATGGGGATATTTTTGCATAAATGCAGGCTCCTGAGGACTGGAAGAGCAAGATGTCGCCACTGGAACTAAGAAGCTGAAGAGGAGAGAAGCCAAAGACATCTGCAATGACTGAACAACCAGTGAAGCCCTGCTGCAGCGTCTCACCACTTTTCTCCACACGACGAGAGAAGATCTTCATCTGCAAGAGCCTTCTTCCCTTGAGCTGGTGGGGCCAACCAGTTTGCCAATCGCCTTCCTGGACCTGCCCTGGTCGAATCACCAGTACCCTGTACTCGGAGGCTGTATAGCCAGGCACCAGTTCACCCGGACCTCGATTTAAAGGAGCGTACCTTTTATTCGTCGGGCAGCACCGTGGCTGGTTTCATCCCTGGGTAGTGCAGTAACTCAAACCTTCCTCCATGACAAGAGCCTCTCTTCCTCTGCTGGATCCCCCGAACTGCAGGAACTACCAGGAACAACCGCTACCGCAGGAGCCACTTCTTCATTTTAAAGGTACATTTTTCCACCAGGCCGCCCTTTCTTCATGGTAGAGCTAAATGTGTTTTAAATCCTTTACCTACCTGTTGGGTTGCCCGCCCCTCTCTCATAAACATGGTCTTTCACCTTCTGCATCACCCTTTTCAAAATCGTTAACCAAAGACTGGACTGCAGCTGCAAGAACATTTTGCGCCTGGGCCCTTGCCCTGTACCACTGACTCTGGCACAGGCCTACTGACTCTGGCTACATTTGTTAGACCTGCCTTCTTGAGATTGCCTCTCAACTAGAACTGTGCTGGTGTGGCTACTTCTTATAACTACCCTTTCTAAAACGTGTGAAATGCCATTTTGCTCAGTTTTCATTTAAGTATTTTCTATACTGATGCACTGTCTTGCTTAATCTGGTTCACAAACTTATGGGAAGTGTTGCTAGGGTGTATAAGAAGGTATTTCTGAATAACTTGCATTTTCCCTCCCTTGTGAGAAATTGCTAGAGTATCCCTTGTGTGTAGTTTTCACTGTGCCGTTTTGCTCAGTTTTCACTCTGATTCCCTTGGTCTACAATTTAACTAGGGAGTGTGTATATTTTTCTTTGACTTATTTTAACTTGCTTGATGACTGTTATAAATGTGCTTTACTAGAAGTGTATAAAGTAAATATCTATCTACTTTTTAATACAAAGCTTTGGTCAGTGTTTCCTTGTGCCATAGTACTGTAGGCCTATTGTGTAAACCCTGAATATTGCTCATCTCCCTCTTGAGATAAGTCTGACTGCTCAGCCACAGCTACCAACTAAGGGGGCAATTCATGGAACAAATATGCGCCGGAAAAAAAGTGGCGCAAGTTGGCGCAAGCGTGAAAAAGGAAGCACAAGCGCATGCGGGCGATTCATGGAAGTCCCAGCGCGTGTTTTTCTCGGGATGTGCGCCAAACCCATGCGTGGCGCACACGGGCGCACACGTCATTGCAACATCCCGAACGCCGTGCACGACACACACAGGGAAAGCGCACAACATCCGCGCACAAACCAAAAAGGAGGCGGGACACGGGGCGTAACACGCGGAATGGGGAACAATGCATGAAAAAGAAGGCGTAACTCGGGAAGTACTGCAGGGAAATGCACGGAACGCCTACACGCACGCAAACAACCCGTATTCATGGATTCGAATATGGCAAAAGACGCACATAGGCGTCAACTCGTCCGCCACACGAAGGCAGGCGGAAGCGTCCCCGCGCACAGTATAAAAGTGCTGGCAAACAACAAACACGTATGTACAGCTACGATGAATGCCCCATTTGTCGCAGCACTGATCGTGGGACACCGCAGGAGGAGGAGAATAGCCAGAGCCTGCATTTATTTTACCCCGGACCAGCCTTTTTGGGATGCCTGACGACCATGTCTATGGTAGGTATAGATTTCCACCTCATATCATCCTAGACCTCGTCAGGGAGTGGGAAGATGACCTTACTTCCCCCCACTGTGTGCTCCCAAGCATTGAGCCCCTTGGAGAAGGTGCTCAATGTCCTGCATTTTTTGGCCACTGGGTCATTTCAGTGGACCACTGCCATAGTGGGGAGGGTCTCACAGGCCACGCAGTCACGCTGCCTACACCAGGTGTTGGCAATCATCACTGCACGCCCCTCAGTCCGCAGGCACATATGCATGCCCAGAACACCCATAGAAAGGCAGGCCGTGGTCCAGGGCTTTTACAGGGTGGCACACTTCCCCAAAGTGCTTGGTGCCATAGATTGCACCCATGTGGCCCTACGTCCACCTAGGGCCACTGAACACATCTATCGAAACTGCAAGCACTGGCATTCCATCAACGTGCAGGAATCATCACCTCTGTCTATGCAAACTACCCTGGCTCCCCCCATGACAGTTTCATATACAGAATGTCCGCCCTGAGCCGGGCCCTGGAAGCTGGGCAGCATGGCGACACATGGCTCCTAGGTGAGTACAAATGCCTGTGCACATGCATGCAAGTCACACACAGACAAATACCCAAACCCTAATAATCTCTACTATTACCACCTCCCCAAAGGACAGTGCCTACCCTCTGAGCAACCACATGATGACGCCAATCCGGAACCCCACCACACCACCCTAGGTAAGATACAACAATGCCCATATTGCAACCAGGGGCATAGTGGAACGCACATTCGGAGTGCTCAAGTCACGCTTCCGCTCCCTTGACCGCTCTGGTGGGCAGCTACTATATGCACCCCCAGTAGTGTGCGGGACCATTGTGGCAGCATGTGTCCTGCACAATGTTGCAACATGGCGGGAGGTACCGGTGGACATGGTGGTGCCCCCACATCCCCAACCACAGGCACAGGCGCTGCCCACGGGAGGGGACAGGGCACGTGGCGAGGCAGCCCGGACCCAGCTTGTGGCCATATTTTTCACCTAAACTCCCACCCCTGCGGAGTGCACACAGTCCTGGCACATACCAGGTGACAATTGATGATGACAAAGAGACAGTCAACTGTCACAACCTTACCACCCTGAGAATGTTCCCATGGAAGTGCCACATTGTGTGTATCCCTAGCTACTTAAAAATAACCAATCCTGTGTGACCAAAAGGAACACATGCAAGGTGTGTATCACACACCCCTGCAAAACAGTCCATCACAATCCCTGGTATGTCACCCAACCCCTGCCAAACCACATCACCCTTGTCTGCTACACCATGACATGGCATGCAATAGCACAAGACAGACACATGACCAATAATATACAAAGAGACATGTCATAAATGAAAACTGGCATGAGACAATGATGCCTGACATGGAATCAGATGAAATGACTGACTAACAACCTCCCACACATACAAAGTCAGACACAAATGCTTTCCAACAGTCGTAGCATGAACACAACACTAAATTCCTGTTCACCTACACATTGGGCATGGCAAAATCCAACCTCCCGAACCCGTGTGCTGTGTGTGTATCCTGCAACACACTGCACAGCACACAGCACTTTGAGCAGCCATTGTGTTGCAGATACACCTTGAGCATCACATGAAAAGAAACAAATGAAATCTACAACCAAATGACACATGTACAGGGTACCCAAATGGCAATAGATCATGTGCTGCATGGACACCGCAGGCCTGAAAATGCAATCTGTGTGCACCTGTGGCCATGGAAGGGTGGATGTACGTGTGGTGGATCATTGTGAAACTGTGTGTGTCATTAGGCACATGCACTCAATATAAGCATGTGAAATCAAGTGACCCTCAGTGTCCTGTAAACATCACATGTGAACATTGGCCATGTGACCACCCCAGCATGTCAAACCACACCAATCCCCCCCGACACCTGAAAAGTAAAGACAACACAGGAACAGGCATTGAGCAGCACAACACATCATGTACATAGTACCCCACAATTACAATGTCAGAGTGCCCAAAACACTGTAGGCCAAGCCAACTGTCCAACAACAAAAGGCCCTCACTTACACATCACTGTGACCTTCTGAACAACTGTCTCTGGGGTATGTAGTCTTCTTCCTTCAAGTCTACCTGGCTACAGGATCACCCTACCCCTTGGGCTCCATGTTCCAGCTTGTGTGTAAATAGGGTCCAGCCCCCTCAGAGACCACCTTGACTGGTAAAAATGCACAATTGCAGAGAACTCCAAGAAGGCAAACCCACAAACCAGTGAAAAAGGCTGTAGGCACCAAAAAACCCTGGAAGAGTCTCCAGTAGATGACTTGAGGTAGCAGGAAATGTCAAAGCCCATGTACAAGCACAATGATAGAACAACCAAGGTAGCACAGTTGAACAATGGTCAACAAGATGGGTACCATTCATGGTACATAAGATACAATGATGATGCAACAACTGATGGGTACTGTCACAGCTCCAGTGTCCAGGCGCAGGAGTGGCACGAACCAACCTCCCCCTCCGTGGTCTGGGTGCCTGCCAGGTCAAACTAACACAGGCCTCTGAGACCCCGGCAGGGAAGGAGGGTCAGGGATATGTTGCATGGACAGGCATTGGTATTCAGGATAACCGGAAAGTGGGGCAGGAGAGTGGATGTGGATTTGCAAGGTAAAGTAGGCAAAATACAGCTAATCACAAAAACACATACTCCGAGAAAACATGTTCATCATGCACATTGTACCAAATCAGTCAAATGAAAGGCAAAGAGACACTTATCTCTGGGGTGAGTGCTGGCCTCCTGCCTGCGCACTCTCAGGTCCGAAAAAAACAAAAATCTCTCTCTCTCCCCCTCCCCCCTGTGTGCTGCTATGTACCCATGCGTTAGCTTGGGCCACCGATGGTACATACACTGTCAATGCAGTAATGCCGGCGCATGTGGCCGTGCGGGATATGGAAGACCAATGGGTCAAGAATCAGATGTGATACAATGGTCCCTGGGTGAGCTGCTAGACGCGTATAGCAAGGTGCAACTTCAGTACAAGTTGCGTTCTGGCCGCTGCAGATTTAAGTAGGTAGTGCATGTGGCAATTTGCACATGCAAACGACATGCACTCACCACAAGTCTGAGCCTTGCTGGTTGTCCCTGTGCGCTGTATCAATTTCTGGCCAGGAACACTACTACCCTAATTACTCTGCTTCAATGGAGCAGGGGGTACTCGAGGATATGTTGGATGGGCCCTGCGTGTGCCCCTGACAACTAGTAAAGGCACTTGGCATTTGGCCCTCAACGCATGTCAGCTGTATTGTGTGCAATGCCTGGTAAAGCTTCACAGCACTGGTGCCGCTTAGCATCCATGTGAAAGTGGCCTGGTGGAAGGTAGTCTGCGGTGTGGGCCCTTGTGTTGCTCACCTTGCCAGTATCTCCTGGAAACACGTCTGCTTCTGTCGGACGTCTGAGCACAAGCCCTGTGCATCTGCTTGCGCACACATCCACACGTCTCCACCACCGAACGTGCCCAGTTTTCTGTATTAGTCGTCCCTGTGTCTGCTGGCAAAGGTAGTCTGGAGGCTCATCTTCCTGCAGAAAGGGCATGAAATAAATTAATAAGGCTTGACAGTTCCCTGTGTATGTGTCTACATGCTGGTTGTCACTGGGCCAGGTTACAGAGCTACATCCAAACTCCTCCCACCATCAGTGTCACTTTGACAGGCCAAGGTTGCAGGCTGCTGTCTATGGCATGAAGTGCATCAAGCACATATACAGGCAAGAAAATAACATACATCACAATCCACATCAATTAATGGAGAAATCAATCACATACTCACCCAAATTCATTACAGGGTGGATGAAACACAACCAATCCCCAGTAGGGGTGTTAACACAAGTAGAACAGCAGCAGACAGACCACAGTAATTAAGGAAGTCCAAAGCCCTTGTGAAATATTTTGTAACACCAAACCATCCTAGCGAGCCCATGGATAAGGGAAGCAGGAGTGGCCTATGTGAATCAGGACCCCAAGCTGCAAACACATACACAAGACAAGCTTGAAGGGCCCAGCTGGAACAAACAGTGGATGCTTTCGAAAGCCACAAAGCACCACACCGTCACATGAATGCACAATAGACAAACAATATTAAACTATATTAACTAATTAAACTAACAATGAACAACCTACATAACCTAATTAAAATATCAAATAGCTAATATTAAAATAACTATCAAATAGTTAATATTAATCTAAAAGGAAACATCAAAAATGGCCACATACGACCGGGGGGGAGGCACCCAGAAGGGGGGAGGTACAGGGTGCACCTCAACACCCACATGTGATGATGTTGAGACAAAGAAAAAAACCTCCATGGGCTCAACGCCTGCACACCATGACCTGTGCGGAAGATAATCCGTCGTCTGAGTCTGCCTCATCCTGTAAAGGACGACGTGGCACAGGAGCCTGACCACGCCTAGGCGCAGCTTGCCCCTCATCGGCAGCAAGTCTGCCAGACGGGTGAGCTTGGTTCTGTGCGGCAATGACATGCAGGTCTGCATGCAGAACCTCCCGTGATACACGTGCTTCCTCTTGAAAGGTAACACGTGTAGCACGGATTTCTTCCTGCGTGGTCTGGCTGGACAACCGATGCACCTCGCGGCAAGCATGTAGCTCAGCCGAGAAGATACGCTCAAGCTGCTCAAACCTCTCCTCTGACCGCACCCTCTGGGATGTCAAGGGGACATCCAGAGTGGATCTGAGGAACTGAGACTCAGCCCTCAGGGCCGCCATGTGTGCCTCTGCGTGAGCAGTAATTGCTTGATGCAGAGACAACATTTCAGCCCGGTGTCCCCTGTCAGAGGCCACCATGCCCAGCCTGAGCTAGCGGGCTTTGGACTGCGCCGCCTGCCGCTGGAGAAGCACCTGCCTAGCAGGGGGGAGCACGGATTGGGCCACACGTTCCATGCTCGCAGCGATGCCATCAAGTGCTGCCCCCTGACGTTCTGAATTGGCAGTCATTTCTTGCTCCCACTCAGTATACCTCGATGGTGCGCGGCCACCGCATTGCTGGGCTTGACAACTGCGGGACCCAAGGACCATGCGTTCTCGTTGGGTTGGCACCACCCGCGGCTGCACGACTACATGCCCCGTCTACGTGATGCCCCAGGCACATCAGCGACTGGTGGGGAGGGTGACCCTACGTCCCGATCCACCACAGGCGGAGGTCCCACCACTGTCCGGCCCCTCAGTGCAGGTGTCGCAGACAGAGAAGTGTCCACATCAGAATCACTCACCCCTGACGTATGGACCTGATGCACGTCCAACTCAACATGGCTGTCAGAGTGGTCATCTGGGCTGGACTCATAGCCAGCCAAAGACAAGATGGACTGAAGCACATGTGGGTTCTCGTGGTCTACCACCCCACGACCCCCACTTGTGCCGGGTTGTGGTTGTGATAACAACCCTGTGCCTGGCATGATAACACCATCCTCTGGCTCCATTGCATCATCACCTGAAAAGTGGAGAGAAAAACAAATTAGTACACATGTCAGAAGCACATGACACACATACACATAGACACCACACAGACAGCCAACACATGAAGCAGACATATCACACACAAAACAGAACCTGCCATGCATGCCTGGTCAATTTGACATTGCATCAGTGAGTAGGCATGTAGAACGGTGTTACACGGCTCAGAAGCGGGTTGATGCAGTGCAGAACATGTGTACGTTACTATCTACATGATGAAGTACTTCATGATGTGTATCAAAAATTGTGAAGCCAGTGGAAGGGCTAGTTCAGGCATCACGTGCAATGTGCATGCAATGGGTTGCATGGCTACAAGCAAAGCCCCCCCCTTTGTAGCAAAAGGCTGAACAGAGACCTTTGTATTGGCAGACAGTGTTGACTAGCATCAATGAGATCTTCTGAGTCAACTAACACAGCAGATGATGACGGGACAGTAAGCAGGACACGACGAACCCTCAGTAGTTCACCCAAGTGTGCAAAAGCCACTACATCAGTTGGAAAGAGTCAGTGGGCCTGAAACTGGGTGAGGACTGTGCCCCACAAAGACTGACACCCTAAACATCTGTGTGATGCAGGCCAGGGCCAGAGTAGGCATAAGATAGCTGTAGAAATCCCATGAAATGTTGCTCATACAAGACACATACTACAATGATCATCCAGGCAAAGACACATAGGGGCATGCATGGAATGCACATGGAGCATGAATGGGCACGCATGTCCCTGTGGAGCATCTGCCATCTGCACAGTCCAAGGATACACCCTGCATGAAGGGGCTTGAATAGGCCATTGCAGTATGCCAAAACGATGCACAACAGTGCAATGGTGTAATTCGGGTGGGGGATCTGAGGGGCAAGGGGGGATGCCTACGTGGAGTACCCGCATGCAGGCAGAGGACACATGCACGTCAGTCATGCAATGACATAGTCCCAGTGCTGAGAGGAAAACAACCCCTGGCTACATGCAGAAGGGCCAGAGAGCAGGAACATGGACCAGAGGGGCATCTGGGTGACTAACATGTGAGTAGGGTTCAAGTGTGGTGATGAGGACTGTCCCCATCTGCTCTACATGTCCACCATCCTGCACAGTAAGCACGCATCAGTGAAGCATTGCATGACTAGCACATGAAAACCATGTACACATAGCATGTAGTGGCAGTCAAGCACAACACATCACACAGGCAAAACACACATGGGCTGGACATATGATAGTTTATGATATGAAATTCATAACACGCCTATACACAAGTGTTTCAAGGTGCGAAGAGGAAGGGGAACAAAGGGAAGACAGACAACAATCCTACTAGGCCACGTGACATTCAGATCACGCAAGTGCATGGGAAGGGGGGAAGGGAGAGGGGGGAAGTGCAGTACAAGGGATAGTACAATAAAATAAACAAAACGGCCAGCAGGTGGCAGTGTATGGTAAGTGTAGAACATAAGTGCTAGTAAGGGGGGCTGTAAGGATACAGAAAAACAGTCCCCAGGTGCAGTGGTTGTCAGGGAGGCAGTGCAGGTGGGCAACTGGCGGGCCTGGCCCAAGACCAGAAGGGAGGCCAGGTATCCAGTGCAGTATCTGTCAGGAAAATCAACAGGGGAGAGGGGGAGTGAAAGCAGAAGCAAAGAGGAAGGTTTTGAGGTGCTTGCGGAAACAGAGATGGTTCTCCTCAAGTTTCAGGAAGGCTGTTCCAGAGGGAGGCTCCTGCCGAAGAGAGAGATCTGCCACCAACTCGTTGCTTGGAGACGCGACTGACCCTGAGGGAGTTGGAGCAGGAAGAGCGGAGAGGTCAAGAAGGAAGATATTTAGGAAGAGAGAGTTGAAGGTATTTTGGCCCCAGGCCCCAGAAGGCCTTGTGGACAATGCAGAGGGTTTTTAACTTAATCCTCGCAGCCACTGGGAGCCAGTGCAGAGATTTCAGTCCTGGAGAGATACGATCCCTGGGCTTGAGGCCAAGGAAAAGTCTTGCAGTCCTGTTCTGGATGAGTTGCAGAGGGCGGAGAGTAGAAGCAGGCAGATTTAGATAGAGGCTGTTACAATAGTCCAGTTTAGAGAGAATCAGGGCTCTGGAGACAGTGAGCTTCTGGGGGAAGGAGAAGAAAGGAAGAATACCTCTGAGGAGGTGCAGCTGGTAAATAGACTTCTTAGAGACATCAGAGATGTGAGGAGAGAAGGAGAGTGTGAAATCGAAGATGACCCCGAGGTTTTTAGCCATGTAGGTGGGAGCGGGAAGAGGGCCAAGGGAGGCCGGCCAGAGAGCTGCAGGGAAGGAGGGAGTGGATGTGCCGATGAGCAGAATCTCAGTCTTACTGGCATTAAGGCAGAGGTCATTGGCGGCACACCACTCCTGGATGGTAGACAGACAGTCAGAGATGAGGGAAGGAGAGGTGGAGGCCGAGGGTAGCTTGAAAATGAGCTGAGTATCGTCCGCATAGCACTGAAAGTTGGGGCAGAGAGCGGCAATGCGGTGGGCAAGGAGTGCCAGGTATTGGTTAAACAACCAGGGAGAGAGGTTAGATCCCTGGGGGACACCACAGGTAGAGACAAAGATATCAGAGAGGAAAGACCCCAGCTGAACCTGGGAGGGTCAGTTTGAGAGGAAGTCAGCCACGCCAGAGCCTGACCAATGATACCCAGGTTATCACAGACGGTTGAGCAGGATGGCATGGTTGACAGTGTCAAAGGCAGAGGAGAGATCAAGTAATATGAGAACACAAGGGATGTTAGAGTCAAGGTTGTACAGCAGGTCTTCACGGATGTTCAGGAGAGCAGTTTCTGTGCTTCTGGCAGCTCTGAAGCCAGACTGATGGTCATGGGGGGGGTCTGAGGGGCAAGGGGGGATGCCCAACAGATTCAGTGTGGAGATTGAGCTGGGAGATGGCCAGTTTCTCCAAGAGCTTGCCCAGGAAGGGCGTGATGGAGATTGGGCGATAGTTAGCTGGGCAGGAGGGGTCGGTAGAGAGTTTAAGAAGAGGGTGCACCAGGGAGTGCTTCAGGGGGGATGGGAAGACTCCAGTAGTGAAGGAGTGATTGCAGAAATCAGCCAGGGCAGGAGCCAGGGAGTCGATGTGGTCCTTGATAGTTTTGGAGGAACAGGGGTGAACCTATTTTGACAACACTTTCATAGATCGGACTTGTCTAGAAACCTCATCTGCGGAGAACAGGGGAAAGGCAGAGAAGGAGGGAGGTCAGGTGGCTGCAGAGAGGCCAGGGGAGGAGCAGAGAGTGGGGGGAGGTGGGAGATAGGAGGAGAGAGAGGACAGGATGTCCTGAGTTTTTGAGATGAAGTGAGAAGCCAGTGCCGTACAGAGGGCCTGGGAGGGGACAGGGAGGCAGAGACTGCGACAGGATTGGCGAGTTCCTTGCAGAGTTCGGCCGAGTTGTTTGATGCCGCTGAGACGCGGGCTTGGAGATGGGCTCTCTTCTTGGTTAGGACAGAGAGCCGGTATTGACTTTGGAGCAGGCGGCAGGCCAGTTTGTCAGAGGATGAACACGAAACACGCCATTTCCTCTCGGCTACCCTGCACTTGCATTTTAAGGTGACGAGGCCCGACTCGTACCATGAGTTGCACTTGGCTTTGGACTTCAGGCGTATTCTCATGACAGGGGCAAGGATATCAAGAGTATCAGATATAGCAGAGTGGAGCATTGAGAGGGCTCTGTCAGGGTGAGAGTTAGCCAAAGGGGGAGGAGGAGGTGAGAAGGTGGCGGCGAAAGCCTCAACTGACACGCGCTTCATGGGTCGGATGACTGAGAAGGTGGGTGGCAGTGCTGGAGGTGGCTTGGCCTGGAGGGTAGAGAGGGTGAGAGGAGAGGAGAAAGTGATCACTCCGGGAGAGTGGTGGAGAGAGGGACAGAGAGGGGAAGGCCTGAGGAGATCAGGACATCCAGAGTGTGTCCTGCAGAATGAGTTGGGCCAGAGGGGAGAAAATGAGTGAGAGAGAGTCACAAAGGTCACAAAAGAGTCCAGAGGGAGGGCAGTGGGCATCCAGGTGGATGTTGAAGTCTCCAAGAAGGAGGAGTTGAGTGGTTGAGTCCAGGAGTGAGGAGGAGAGGTCCACCCACTCAGAGAGGAAGGAGGAGATCTGACCAGGTGGCCGATAGATAGTAGCCACAGTAAGGGAATGGCTAGGGGAGAGAGAGAGAGCCTGCAGACGAGGCATTCAAAGGAGGAATAGACCTGCGTGGGAGTGACAGAGGCAGGAATCCACTCGGGGAAGATCAGGGCTACAACCCCTCCAGGGCGGTTGGGCCTAGGCGCGGAGAGGATCTTGTAGCCAAGAGGTAGGAGCGTGTCAAAGCAAGTGACAGAACTGGTCGTAAACCATGTCTCGGTGAGACCGAGGACATCAAGGTCAAGTTCTTCCAGGAGGCGGCAGACATCGGAGGAGAGTTTGACAGCAGAGCGAGAGTTTAGAGTGGCAACATGGAGAAGGTTGCCATCCTTGAGGGACTTCCGAGGAGGGGTACAGCTCAGAGGTACGTCCTTCGGGGGGTGTAGAAGGGGCTCAAGAGGGGGCAGAGAGAGAAGGTGAAGGCAAGGTAGCCAAGCTGGAGGCAGAAGAGGGAGGCGAGGTAGCCACAGAAAGGGAGGAGGGGACAGCAGGAGAAGAAAGGGAATTGATGAGGCGCGGAAAGCTTCGATAAAAGAGGTGAAGGTTGGCCTGAGGGCCTTGGACCAAGACTGTCCCATTCAAGTAAACTTAATGATGACCTTAGAGGAGTGGAAGGGGGCCAGAAGGGCAACAACACTCACTGGACTGGGCATCAGAGTCCTACATCTCTCCCACTCCTTTGACCGATTCTTGTGGTATGAACTCCGCAACGAGTGCCTCGTGCGGAGTGAGGTTATCCTCCTCAGGTGGTGGCCCACCGCCAGTCACCAGAGTCATGCTGTAATTAGAGGCACGCTTGGCCTTAGTGCTGCGTTTGAGGTCATTGCAATGCTTCTTGTACTCGGCAGCTGTGCGCACCTCATGGCCGAATGCACTCACATTATCCGCGACATGCTTCCAGTGGGTATTCCGATGGGCAGCCGTAGTTTGACAATTCGGCCCCATTAGCATGTCACGTCTGTGGACCTGCACGTAGTCCACAAGGGAGTCCAGTTCCGGGTTGCAGAAAAGCTTCTTCCTTGATGTGCAGGAGGCCGTGGCTGTGTCTGGGGTCCCAGCCTGTGCTGCAGATGCAACCTTCCTCCTCTTGGATGGTGGCGCGGACCCTGGCTGGTGAATGCCACCCTGATCAGTATGGCCAGTGGGACCGGTGGATTGAACCAAGGGAGTGGCAGGTTGAAGGACGACCGAAGGCCTGACTTGCGTCAGTGGCTGCTGGGGGCCCTGGAATGGACCCTGCGCAGCAACATCCGCTGTGCCAGGGTCATTGACCACGACTGTCCTGGTTGGTAGACTCACAACTGGGGTGTTGTTGGCTGCATCTGCCCCTGCACTTGCCAACACCCGGCTGGTCGGGGCAGCAGATGACATTGCTGCCCCAGGGACACGTGTCTCGGTCAGGGCAGCCCTGGGTGCACCTACGGTGTTCCTCCTGATCTGCTGGAAATCTTCCAGTGACTCTTCAAGTGCCAGCGCAGCCTGCGCTGGCAGACCCTGAGCCTGGATGGTGGTGTCCACAGCTGCACCTGCAGCTACCACTACCCTTGGGCCCGTGGCAGTCAATGAAACAGACTGCCGGGTCACACGGGCGCCAGTGCCAGATGCAAGAACTGCATCTACCGGAGCCGCAGGGGGTGGTGGCATGACTGCACCAACACGTGGCTCAACATTGCCCCGAGCTGGCGCACCCCTGCCTCTTCCCCCTCTGCAGCCATCCTGGACACCCTGGTGTCTCCCTACTCCCTGGTCACCCCGGCCACAACTCTGACCACACCCACCACGAGGAGTACGCCCAGCTGAGGCGCCCCTCACCTTTGGTGGCCTCCCAACCATGGCACAGATGGAGTAGTCCCGGCACAGATGGAAAAGTGCCAATGGGAGGTGTACACCACAATTGTCCTGGGCAATTGGGGTGAAGGGGTGGAATACAAGATGTTATAAGCACCCCTGCAAGGCTGTATGTGACCCCGTTGATGAAGTGACGGGTCACGCAACGCTCAGGCACCCCAAAACTGCAGTAAAACCGTGCACGTACCCCGGTAGCCCACGTGTGTGGAATTAACTTCCCGCAGTACGCGGTGGCACTCAGGGACACGAAAAACACGTATGCGTGGGACACGCATCATACTATGACCTCGAAAATGGGTACGCGATACACAGGGGCACCCGCAGTGGGAAAAATAGCGTGCGCGACTCACCGTCAGACTAGCGTGATAATGAAAAACACGTGTAGCCAATACCCCAGCCAAAAGAAGAGATACGTCCTTGATAGCTGTGAAGTAGTGATGGTGCACGAAACAAGAAGTAGCAACACACACGTCGGTCTCCACGAAAGGCACGTACAGCGAACTGCCGGGACCTGCTCACCTTTAACCCGCGCTGAGGGAAACGCCCACGCGCGTCACGTCACTTACGGCTTACGCGCTAAGGCCCTTTCCTACAATAGCACGCTGACATGCATTATTCTCACGTGCTCATTCACAATGCACCCGTGTTGTGGGAAACACCCACGCGTGTAACGTCACAGACGCGCTTACATGCTAAGGGCCTTTCCTCAAATTACACGCCGACGTGCACTTTTCTCACGTGCCAAATCACTCCGTATCAAGCTGGCCACGTGAAAACACACGGAAGACTACGCTCCTGCCCTAAGGCCATTTTCCTGCCCCCAAGAGCCCCGAGCACGCTCCCACCTGCCATCTGCTGCTGCCCACGTGCCCTGCTATTTGGTGCCTGCATGTCAGCCATCTGCAGGGGTCCAGTTGCTGTGTCCACCCTTGCTGGAACAGAAGACTCCCGACTGGGATACCATCACTCCACAGCCCAGCCCCAGGACCCAGTTGCCCACCCACGCCTGCCTCGGGGGTCGCCATGTCAGGGCAAACACCATCCGGGACCACTGGCGACCACCAGCCAGAGAGGCAGAGGGCCACCAGCTTCAGTGAGAAGGCAGTTGGTGTCCTGGTGGAGCATTATGATGCCCTCTTCACACCATCGCGCGCCGACAAGGAAGGACGGAGGAGGATCTGGACAGACATCGTGGGTGCCATCAACGCGGAGGGGGTGGCCCCCCCTCCCCCGAGACCTGAGACACATCCAGAAGCGCTGGGAGGACTGCAAGTCCAGGACCCTCAGGAAGGCCCGGCGCCTCTTAGAGGCAGAGGATGCAGTGGGGCGCCGGGGTCTGCTTACCAACCAGCAGATGAGGGTCCTGGAGCGAATTCGCCCAGTGCTTTGCCACCAGATACTCAGGATGCTGGCCCGTCTGGAGTCGAGTGGTAAGTGGCCATGCATTGCTGTGTGAAACAGGGCATGTTGCAGTGTGGTGCTAGTCAGCTACTTGCCTGTATATGTAACATAGGCCATGTATGGAAGTATGTGCGCCGGGACATCATGGTAATGCATGTGAGACCAGTAATGCGTGAATCACATGGATGGTGCATGTGTTCCAATGAGACATGGGGAGATGCATGCGGAATGCACACATGAATGCATGCCAGACCCTGTTCTTGGACATGGGTGGGGGGTGAGAGATGGGTGCTGCTCTCATGTACATGTATGGTGTGCATGTCTGTGTGTCTGAGAACAGTGTGTGAGACTTTGAAATGCCATGGATGCATGACACATGTCAGTGACGATGTGTAGATTCACTCATGCAGTCTGGTCACTGTTGTATCCACTGGGTCTGTGGTGTACGAGCCATGATGCATGACCCTCCGGTGATGTGTGTGCATGGGATCAGTATGAGCCATGATGCATGTGAGTTTGAAGGCAACATTTATGTCCATGGAGGGCCTTGCACATGGATGCTGATGTTGATTGCATGCGCCGTGCCTGTTTCTGCATGTGTGTTGCGTGCTTGACCCATGTGTTCTGGAGGGACAGGATGGAAGTGACGTTTGACAGTGCCACACATATGTTATTGCTTCCTCTCTAGGGCACTATTGTACAGTGCCCTGATGCTTGTGTTCTATGTCTTCCTCTACGCAGCGTTGAGTGAAGAAGAGGGCGGAGACGGCGCTGTGGAGCCAAGCGGCGGGGATGCCTCCACCGGGTGGCGACGCAAGGCCCAGCCACCCTCCCAGGAATTGCCATCATCCGGGAGCGGGGGGACTGGTGCCGCATCTGCCACTACGGCTGTAGCGCAAGGGCTGGGTGAGCCCCCACAGGGGCTTGCAATGTTGGAAGACGGTGCAGAAACATCCACGTTGGTGGTCTCCACAGAGGAGGAGGAGCCCGCTACTGAGCCGCACATGGGCGCTGGTGGGGGTAGTACCACTCATGCAAGTGGTGCAGTCCAGGGCCAGGGTCAAGAGGCAGCACAGGTCACCACGGAGGGGCCTGTGCATGTCGCTGTCCCTGACCCTGTGACTGCACCACCATGCACCAGCAGGGATGCCCCATCCCAGGCCCGTCCACAGGTAGGGGGGGAGGCCCACGTCATCTGGCTCTCCACTACCTGCGGACGAGGGGTCCCATGATCGTATGGGCTCCGTCCTGATTGGTGTCGCGTTGCACACGCGTGACATTCGTGATGACGTGCATGCTTCCTGGGGGGAAAATGCACGCCATCACGAAGAGCTGCATGGCAACGTGGCACTGTTGGGAGGGGCCCTGGTCGGTGGGTTCCTACATGTGACGTGCACTCTGGCGGACCTCTCCTCCTCTGTGGAGACTATGCGCCAGTCGTTCTCCCTGCCGTCTTCCGGCCCAGATTCCACCAGGGCCCCTGTGGACCTGGCCCGACCAACAAAGCCAGCTTGGTGGAGATCCCATCCCTGCCACAGTCGGGAGTCGGCAGTCCAGCAGGGGTGGACACGCCAACAATTGGAGACCAGCAGATGGAGGATGTGCAGGCATCATCGGACAGGACACATGGACAGCAGCAGGCTCTAGGTGGGAGCCATGATGGCTCAGGGCCATCAACATCAGAGGGGCAGGCATTGGCCAGAGGGCAGAACAACCCTGGAATGGGAGTGTCTTCCGTGTGGCTGCGGTTGGGCCAGCGTATAGATGCGGAGTGGCGGCGGGCGGAAGAGGCGTGGCTCACCATGGTCATGGCGGAGTTCTCCATGAGTCGGGCGTTGAGGCGGGCTGAGTGCCTCGAGGCAACTCGCAGGGAGTTGGAACAGGCCATGAGTGCATCCCTGCGAGACCTCAGAGCCAGGACAGAGTCCCGCTTCCAGGAGATAGACATGGAGTTCGATGATGTCCTGGCCCGCAACATCATAGAGTGAGCCGCAGGACTTGCCCGCCGCCATTGTATATAGTTAGTGATAGGTTTCCTTTCTTTTAATTTTTATTTGGGGACGCTTGGACAATGCCCCACGTTTTTGTATATAGTTGTAAATTAGGTAGGGTTTTGTGTATAGTTTTCATTTCATTTGTTGGGCTCATGGACCCTTGTTGCAATATTTGTACATAGTTGGACAGCGGATTTTTTTATTGCATCATTTACCCTCACCATGGATCAATGGATTTTGGTTTCCTTTGGTGGACAAGGATTTCTGACAAACTTTATTTTGGATTCATTTGGATTGTGGCATATTTTTTGTTTTGGACATGCCTTTTTTTCTGGTTTATGATTATTTACATGCTTTGAATCATTTTTATTCACAATATATTTTAATTTCTTACTTCCATGAGTGGTATTTGCTCTTTGGTTTACTGCAGGTCACAATGGTGGGTTTACACAATCACTCGGGGGGGGGGGGGGGGGGGGAGGGAGAGAGAGAGAGAGAGAGAGAGAGAGAGAGAGAGAGAGAGAGAGAGAGAGAGAGAGAGAGAGAGAGAGAGAGAGAGAGAGAGAGAGAGAGAGAGAGAGAGAGAGAGAGTGTGTGTGTGTGTGTGTGTGTGTGTGTATATATATGTATATATATATATATATATATTTTGGTTAGTGACAAGTAATAGGCCTTTCAGTGTGGGGTGGATGGGAAACTTGATTGTGTCTAAAGACTGGGGTGGCGTGCAGTGGGATTTTGGTGGACATGAGGCCCATGAATGTGCATCTTCATGACATGTTGGGTGGGGACCTGACCCTCAATGCTGGGTGGATGGGGGTGCTGGAGGACATTAGTCAGGGCCTGACCCTCAATGCTGGGTGGATGGAGGTGCTGGGGGACATGAGTCGGGGCCTGCTGGCAGGTGCCCGTCAATGCTGGGTGGATGGGGGTGCTGGGGGACATGAGTCGGGGCCTGCTGGCAGGTGCCCGTCAATGCTGGGTGGATGGGGGTGCTTGGGGACAAGTCGGGGCCTGACCCTCAATGCTGGGTGAATGCGGGTGCTGGGGGGACATGAGTCGGGGCCTGACCCTCAATGCTGGGTGGATGGGGGTGCTGGGGGACATGAGTCGGGGCCTGACTCTCAATGCTGGGTGGATGGGGGTGCTGGGGGACAAGAGTCGGGGCCTGACCCTCAATGCTGGGTGGATGGGAGTGCTGGGGGACATGAGTCGGGCCTGACCTTCAATGCTGGGTGGATGGGGGTGCTGGGGGACAAGTCGGGGCCTGACCCCCAATGCTGGGTGGATGTTGGTGCTGGGGGGACATGATTCGGGGCCTGACCCTCAATGCTGGGTGGATGGGGGTGCTGGGGGACATGAGTCGGGGCTTGACCCTCAATGCTGGGTGGATGGGGGTGCTGGGGGACATGAGTCGGGGCTTGACCCTCAATGCTGGGTGGATGGGGGTGCTGGGGGACATGAGTCGGGGCTTGACCCTCAATGCTGGGTGGATGGGGGTGCTGGGGGACATGAGTCGGGGCTTGACCCTCGATGCTGGGTGGATGGGGGTGCTGGGGTACATGAGTCGGGGCTTGACCCTCGATGCTGGGTGGATGGGGGTGCTGGGGGACATGAGTCGGGTCCTGACCCTCAATGCTGGGGGGATGGGGGTGCTGGGGGACATGAGTCGGGGCCTGACACTCAATGCTGGGTGGATGGGGGTGCTGGGGGACATGAGTCGGGGCTTGACCCTCAATGCTGGGTGGATGGGGGTGCTGGGGGACATGAGTCGGGGCTTGACCCTCAATGCTGGGTGGATGGGGGTGCTGGGGGACATGAGTCGGGGCTTGACCCTCAATGCTGGGTGGATGGGGGTGCTGGGGGACATGAGTCGGGGCCTGACCCTCAATGCTGGGGGGATGGGGGTGCTGGGGGACATGAGTCGGGGCCTGACACTCAATGCTGGGTGGATGGGGGTGCTGGGGGACATAAATCGGGGCCTGCTGGCAGGTGCTCGTCAATGCTGGGTGGATGGAGGTGCTGGGGGACATGAGTCGGGCCTGACCCTCAATGCTGGGTGGATGGGGGTGCTGGGGGACATGGGTCAGGGCCTGACCCTCAATGCTGGGTGGATGGGGTTGCTGGGGGACATGAGTCAGGGCCTGCTGGCAGGTGTCCATCAATGCTGGGTGGATGGGGGTGCTGGGGGACATGAGTCGGGCCTGACCCTCAATGCTGGGTGGATGGGGGTGCTGGGGGACATGAGTTGTGGCCAGACCCTCAATGCTGGGTGGATGGGGGTGCTGGGGGACATGATTTGGGGCCTGACCCTCAATGCTGGGTGGATGGGGGTGCTGGGGGACATGAGTCGGGGCCTGACCCTCAATGCTGGGTGGATGAGGGTGCTGGGGGACAAGTCGGGGCCTGACCCTCAATGCTGGTTGGATGGGGTGCTGGGGGGAACATGATTCGGGGCCTGACCCTCAATGCTGGATGGATGGGGGTGCTGGGGGACATGAGTCAGGCCTGACCCTCAATGCTGGGTGGATGAGGGTGCTGGGGGACATGGGTCAGGGCCTGACCCTCAATGCAGGGTGGATGGGGGTGCTGGGGGACATGAGTCAGGCCTGACCCTCAATGCTGGGTGAATGGGGGTGCTGAGGGACAGGAGTCAGGGCTGGACCCTCAATGCTGGGAGGATGGGGTGCTGGGGGACATGATTTGTGGCCCGACCCTCAATGCTGGGTGGATGGGGGTGCTGGGGGACATGAGTCGGGGCCTGACCCTCAATGCTGGGTGGATGGGGGTGCTGGGGGACATGATTTGGGGCCTGACCCTCAATGCTGGGTGGTTGGGGGTGCTGGAGGACATGGTTGGGGCCTGACCCTCAATGCTGGGTGGATGGGGGTGCTGGGGGACATGAGTCAGTGCTCACTTGTGCATGGTGACATGTGGGCTTGCTGGGCGGCTTCGCCAGGGTGGATGGGCTGCCTGTGGGGCATGGCCAGGGGTGCAGTGTGTTCCCCTGTGTTGTGGTCTGCCTGCAGGCCCTGGGGAGGGAGGAGAGGGCACACCTGGGAGGACACACACTGCCAATTCGTTGGGGCACACCCGAAATACACGTACCCCGCTCGCACAGGGCCAATCACGGGTAAAACTTCCCATTCCCCCCCCCGAAATACACGTACCCCGCTCGCACAGGGCCAATCGTGGATAAAACTTCCCGCGCACCCCCGAATACATGTACCCCGCAAGCACAGGGCCAATCGCGTGTAAAACATCCTACGCACCCCCGAAATACACGTACCCCGCTCGCACAGGGCCAATCGTGTGTAAAACCGCCCGCGCATCCCCAAAATACACGTAACCCACTCGCACAGGGCCAATCGCGGGTAAAACTTCCCACGTACCCCCGAATACACGTACACCGCAAGAACAGGGCCAATCGCGTGTAAAACGTCCCGCGCACCCCCGAAATACACGTACCCCGCTCGCACAGGGCCAATCGCGTGTAAAACTTCCCGCGCACCCCCGAAATACACATACCCCGCTCGCACAGGGCCAATCACGTGTAAAACTTCCTGCACACCCCCAAAATACACGTACCCCACTCGCACAGGGCCAATCGCGTGTGATTCTCCCCACGCACCCCCGTAATACACGTACCCTGCTTGCACAGGGCCAATCACGGGTAAAACTTCCCATCCCCCCCACCCCTGAAATACACGTACCCCGCTCGCACAGGGCCAATCGTGGATAAAACTTCCCGCGCACCCCCGAATACACATACCCCGCAAGCACAGGGCCAATCGCGTGTTAAATGTCCCGCGCACCCCCGAAATACACGTACCCCGCTCGCACAGGGCCAATCGTGTGTAAAACTGCCCGCGCATCCCCAAAATACACGTAACCCACTCGCACAGGGCCAATCGCGGGTAAAACTTCCCGCGCACCCCCGAATACACGTACCCCGCAAGCACAGGGCCAATCGCATGTAAAACGTCCCGCGCACCCCCAAAATACACGTACCCCGCTCGCACAGGGCCAATCGTGTGTGAAACTGCCCGCGCATCCCCAAAATACACGCAACCCACTCGCACAGGGCCAATCGCGTGTAAAATGGCCAGCGTACCCCCGAAATACACGTACCCCGCTCGCACAGGGCCAATCGCGGGTAAAACTTCCCACGCACCCCCGAAATACACATACCCCGCTCGCACAGGGCCAATCGCGTGTAAAACTTCCTGCACACCCCCAAAATACACGTACCCCGCTCGCACAGGGCCAATCGCGTGTAAAACTGCCCACGCACCCCCAAAATACACGTACCCCGCTCTCACTGGACCAATCGCGTGTAAAACTGCCCGCACACCCCCGAAATACAAGTACCCCGCTAGCATAGGGCCAATCGCGTGTGATTCTCCCCGCGCACCCCCGTAATACATGTACCCCACTCGCACAGGGCCAATCGTGTGTAAAACTTCCTGCGCACCCCCAAAATGCATGTACCCCACTCGCACAGGGCCTATCGCGTGTAAAACTGCCCGCACACCCCGAAATACACGTACCCCGCTCGCACAGGGCCTATCGCGTGTAAAACTGCCCGCGCACCCCCAAAATACACATACCCTGCTCGCACAGGGCCTATCGCGTGTAAAACTGCCCGCGCACCCCCAAAATACACGTACCCTGCTCGCACAGGGCCTATTGCGTGTAAAACTGCCCGCACCCCCCCAAAATGCATGTACCCCACTCGCACAGGGCCTATCGTGTGTAAAACTGCCCGCGCACCCCTGAAATACGCGTACCCTGCTCGCACAGGGCCTATCGCGTGGGATTCTCCCCGCACAGCGGGGTATGTGTATTCAGAGGGGTGCGCGGGGTAATTACAGGCGTATTCGTGGTTGGGGGGCTGTATGCTGGTCCACTGGCCTGTACGCCATGTACGGGATTTGTACGCTATTCATGGCGCACAGGGAGGGGTTGGGGGCGTAACTGGCGCTGCTGCAGGGTCGCTGTGCCTCTCTGCACCACGGCTGGTTATGGGTGTTTAAATCCCTGAATACGCTGTGTGCAGAAATGGATTTTGGTGCAAGTGGCTGGCGCAGACTGCTGCACGCGCACACTGTGCGCCAGCCGCGTGCGCCACTTGTGCACTGAATTCTATGAATTACCCCCTAAATCTTTGTGGTACAGACTGATACCAAAGAGGATGTATTGCTCTCACCTGTAGTCCTAATCTTCTGTAGTGATCCCTAAGGGAACTGCACAGGATTCTGCCTGCTAGGACTTGTACTGACTAGTTTGTGAGGTGGATTTCAAAGGTTTGTAGTGCTTTGAAAACTGCCAATAACTCCAGTACATTGATGCGTTTCTGTGCAGTCACTTGTGACCACAGGCTGTGTAGTGAAGGTAGTGGCCCCCCCGCCCAGAAAGTGATGCGTCTGTTGTGACAATCGCTAGTGCTTCCCCTTGAGAAGATTTTCCCTTGACCACCAGCGTTAAGTTTTGAACTAATGTAGGCGAAACAATCACTAGATCATCCCACTGACCACTTGCCTGAGACCATTGTTTTGCCAACCATTCCTACATTGGTCGCATGTGCAGGTGCGCGTGGGGGACCAGGTAAATGCACAATGCCATGATACCTAGCAGAAGCATAGCTTTGATTACGCTTATATGGAGACCGGCTTGATACTGGGGTATTTGCCAAAACATGTTTTGTACTCTTTCCATGGGTGGGAAGGCTAAGCCTGCCTTTATATCGAATACAGCTCCTAGGAACAGTTTCGATCTGTCTGGTACCATACTTGCCTTTTTCTCGTTTATTCAGAAGGAAGAGAAGGTCTATTGTTCTTTGCGTGTTTAGCTTGCAAAGTTGGTAGGTTTCTCCCGTGATCAGCCAGTCGTCCAGGCAAGGGTACATTCAGATTGACTCCCTGCGTAGGTGCGCTGCTACCACCGCCAGTACCTTGGTGAACACCCTTGGAGCCGAGGCTATCCCGAAGGGCAGCACCTTGAACTGGTAGTGCTGGTCTGCTTCTTTGAATCGCAAGAAACTTCTGTGCACTTGGAACATTGAAATATGAAAATAAGCATCTTTCATGTCCAATTTTGCCATGCAACCCCCCCATTTTAAGAGAGGGATTACTTCTTGTAGCGTTGTCATGCAAAATTTTTGAGGTTTGCCAAACTTGTTTGCAGGGCGCAGCTCTAGAACAGGGCGCACTGTTAGATCTTTTTTTGGAACAAGGTAGTACATTGAATAAATACCCTGGTTTACCTTGTTGTACAGCATGACTTTGATGGCGTCTTTGAGGAGTAGATCCTTGACCTCCTCTATCAGGATTGGATGTTCTTCCTATGATGGTTTCTTTTGACGCAGGGGGAGGTTTGATGGTATTCCTTGCAGTAACCTTCTGCCACTGTTGACGACACCACTTGTCTGATGTTATCCCCTCCCATGCGTGGGTGAAATGTGATATTCTTCCCCTGATTGGGGAGGCATGGGAGGGGACCTGTAGCAGGGCATCATTGTTTGGAGGGTGTTCCTCCACCTCTGGTGGGGGAGCCTCTCCCTTTTCCGCAACCCCTGCATTGAGTCCTGGGGTATCCCTGTGATGACTGTTGGCTATTGTTCCACAAGGAATTTTTGTGCTGGGTTTAACTGTATCCAGTGTCTCTGTGAGTTTTGGCCACGAAAACGCCGAAAATTATTGCCACCTCTCTGGCCCGTTTGTTTGTTAGCCGGCCAAGGGATTTAAGTGTACCGTAATCCTCCTTGGCGGATTTGAGAGCGTCCTCAACTGCTTTTCCGAACAAAACGTTAGGCTCAACAGGCATGTTGAGTATGGTATCCTGTGTTTCTGGTTTAAATCCTGACTGTCTAAGCCAGGCGTGACGTTTCAGGATAGTGGCTTCAGCAATAACGTGTCCAGCATTATCCACTGCATCAAAATTGTTTTTTAGCAGGACGCCAGCTGTTGCTCTGCTTTCGGCAGCCACAAGGGAGAGCTTGGTCTTTAGTGGTTCTGGCGCTGGCTCTGCAAGGGCTGTAACCTCATCCCACTTTGTGCAGTCGTAGCTTGCTAGTAAGGTGGAATTATTAGCAATACCTGCTTGGTACGCCGCGGAAGATGCCATTTTCCTTCCCATTGTATAAAGCCTTTTACTCTCCTTTTCCGGAGGAGCTTCGGAAAAGGCCAAGGGGGGTACCTGCTCTCTTGCTGGCAATGGTAACTACCAGAGAGTCTGGCTTAAGTTGGCCCCTTATATACAAGGGGTCGGAAAGGCGCTGGGCGGAAATGTTTTTCAATTCTGGGGTTTACCGCCCTGGTCTGATAAGGCATCTCTAAGAAGGTTGGATTCTTATCTGTACCGACTTAAGTAAGGGTATATACTGAGTTGCCGTTTTTATTATCCCCCCGCCCCCCCCCAAGATGTTTTTGTCAAAATCCTTCTCCTGTTGGATTTCCTGTGTTTCAGTGTCAAAAAGTTCAGCAGCCCTGAGCAGTATGTCATTGAACAGGGGCTGGTTGTCTATTGGAGAATCGGGTAAGGTAGGGTCTTGCAGGACCGGAGAGTCCATGGCAAAGATTACTGAATCTGTGTCATTCTGATTGTCACCTGGATGGACATCGTCAATGCTGATGTTTTCATGATAAGGGGCCTATTCATCTATTTATTCTTCATCTTGTGCATCTAGTTCATAAAGCTCTGAGGAGATGCGAGGTGTCTTGTGAACTGGTTCGTCATACAGTACCCCTGGGGGTGAGATCCTTTCCCTGATGGAGCAGTAGATTGAGTGGACGCATGTGCTGTTTTAGAGCTTGACGCCTGGGTAGTTGGAGGCATGTCTGACAGGCCTTCAAGAGCCTGGGGATGCTCTTCGAAAAAATGTGCTAGAAACCTCGTGCACCTCATAGCTCTATGTCCTGGCTAGACCAGTTAGCTGAACTGGGGATAGTCCCAGGATTGGTAGATGCAGGAGTAGGTAATTCATTATATAACTCCTCCTCCTCTACATAGATAGGATCAGGCTGATGTGTAGGATCAGGCTCACATGTACTGTCCTGTACAGAAATATTATCATGTCCCCGTGGGGAAGTAGGTGGTTCCCTCTGCTTGTCCCTTTTATCCCCTATGTCGCTGTGTTTATGAGAGGAACTGGGTTTGTTCTTGTCTTTATGATCTCTGCTCTTGGAAGTGGACTTCTTTGAGCTAGGGACCGAAATAGGGGTCTTGAGGCCCTCCCTGAGCTTATCCCCGGGTGTCGGTCGACTTTCGACAACGGCAAGCGCTGCGTCTTTCGACATCGCTAGGCCGGGTGAGGGAGTTTTGAGTCCAGCGTCCTTTGTCTTTGTGGGCTTGTCATGGGACTTCGGTGAATCTGTGCCCTTTGCCATCGACTCTTGGCGTATGACTTCACGAACAGCGCCGTGGGATATGTGCTTAGTGTGGGTGAGTGTGGAGCCTTTGCCGCCGTGTGTCATCCGCATCACAGGACTGCCGACCTGTCTGCTAGGGTCGAGGGCTGCCTCTGGGGAATGTTGAGGTTCCCCGTCACCCTCGCCATCTGAAAGGACGGCGTCGCTGCTGTCGCTCGATGCCCCTTCTACGTCAATGGAGGCCTTGGCCTGCATGGCGTGATGGGCCCAACGTTTCGTACGTCTGTCCTTGAGGGTCTTTGGTCGGAGCAGTTTACAGGCCCGACAATGTGCCTCGTCATGGTCCCGATGCAAGCAAAGGTTACATACCTTGTGCTTGTCGACCCACGTGTACTTCTTATTGCAAGATGGACAGAATTTAAAAGGAGTACGCTCCATAATGGGGGCAGGCAGCCGGGCGACTCAGGGAAGGGGTAGGAAAATACATGGTGTTATATCCCCCCCCCCACTCTCCCTACTGTAAGGCTGAGGCCCGATGGGCCTTCCGAGGCCGGGTTGTTCAGCCGAGATCTCCGACGGCCGATCTTGTCTTTTTCTTCAGCCTTCACTGCGTCGAAGCACAGCGTCAGTAAAGGACAGAAAGAGAGACTCATTTAAAATACTTTGTAAGTTCAATGAGTAAGCTGCAATGCACTCCGCTTATGTGCGACCGCTCACAATGGCGGACAAAAACAATTTGAGGGACCTACATGCGTGAGGTATCATGGGTACAGGGGATGTCACACTAGGGATAGTTTTACTGGCAAGCCCTATTGCGACGTCCATTTTCGAGTTTCGAAAACAACAACTGTAATACTCCGCAGCTCCCACTAGATTTCGGCCTATGCATAGCATGTGATCTAAGCAGATTACACAAGCATCAGAAATATATATGGGATACATTACTCACCGTAATCATATTTCTGATGCATGTATCTGCTTAGATTCACATGCTGGGCATAGGCCAACATCTAGTGGAAGCTGCAGAGTATTAAAGTTTGTTTTTCGAAACCAGGGCGTACGAGTAATACTATCCCTAGTGTGACATCCCCTGTACCCATGATCCCTCATGCGTGTAGGACCCTCAGATTGTATTTTATCTGACATGAGGTAGCATGAGGAGTAGCTTGAGTAAAGAGTATCCAAGCAGATAAGATAGATAAGACTACAAGCATCCATGCACCTTCTCCCCCAGGTGAGGAAGGGTGGGCGCATGTGAATCTAAGCAGATACAAGCATCAGAAATACAATTACGGTGAGTAATGTATCCCTTCTGAGGCTTGTGGAATCTGCTTAGATCACATGCTGTGCATAGATTAGCGAGCAGTGTTAGAAGGAGGTGGGATGTGAGAAGGTTCATGAGCGAACAAGTGTCTCAGAACCACCTGTCCCACTTGAGTATGTCTTGGAATGAGTGTCAATGTAGTAGTGCTGAGTAAAGGTGTGAATAGAGCCCCATGTAGCTGCTTTGCAAATGCTCTCAAGGGGCACTTTTGCAATGAAAGCCAGAGTGGCTCCAGTACCTCCTGTAGAGTGGGCCCTTGGCGTAAAAGGCAGTGTTTTATCTGAAAGGGAATAGCACAGTTGGATACATCTGACTATCCACCTAGAGATGGTATTCTTAAAGACGCAATCTCCCTGTCTGCCTGGAGCTATGGAGACGAACAGCTGATCTGTCTTCCTTAGTGGTCTGGTTTTGTCTACATAGTAGAGAACCGCCCTCCTCACATCTAGTGTGTGGAGTTTCACCTCAGCAGAGCTCTTGGGTTCTTGGAAGAAAGCCGGTATCTCAATAGACTGGTTAACATGAAATTTGGAAATGAACTTGGGTGAGAACCTAGGATGAGTGTGTAAATCCAGTTTATCCTTATGAATAGTAAAGAAAGGATCCTGCACTGACAGAGCTTGAATTTCACTGACCCTTCTTATGGAGGTGATGGCTACTAAGAAGGCAGTTTTATAAGTCAGGTGTTTGAGACTAGATTTGTGCATGGGCTCAAAGGGAGGTCCCATGAGCTTAGTAAGTACCACATTAAGGTCTCCACCTGATGGTGGGTTGGAAATTGGAGGATGGAGTCTCTTTACCCCTTCCATAAATGCTTTTACTGGCACTTTCCACCATGACACCTTGTTATGGGAAGTGGTGTAGGCTGATAAAGCTGCCAGGTGCACTTTTAGTGAGTTAAACACTAACCCTGCATCCAGTAGGTGGAGCATATAGGTGACAACATTAGAAGGAGTACAATCAACTGGGTTGATTTTCTTATTCTGGCACCAAATTACGAATCGTTTCCATTTGTCATAGTAACAGTGCCTCGTGTTGGGTTTTCTTGACTCTTTCAAGATATCCATACATCTCTGGGGTAAATTGAGATGTCTGAACTCTAAGACTTTAGGAGCCATGCTGCCAAGTTCATCGAGTTGGGCTGAGGATGCACTGTTAGCCCCTCGTGCTGGGAGAGTAGGTTGTACCGGCACAGGAGTTTGATGGGGTCGCACACCGCCAGTTTGCATAGGTGTGGATACCATGGTTGTCTCGGCCACAAAGGAGCAACCAGGATGAGCGTCATCGATTCCCTGTGGATCTTGTTCACCACTTTCCTCAGAGGAGTTGGTGGAAAAGCGAAAGCAAGCATGCCTGACCAATAGTAACGCTCACCTGACTCCCACGGGGGCGCTGGCCTGGTTTGCGCTGCTGTGACCTCGTCTAAGGTGATGCGCAGGGTTCGGAAGACGGACTGGACCGGGCCCCAGATCTGGCTTGTCTGACTCGCAGAAGTATCCTTCTGTAGGTGAGAATAGGGGGTTAACTGTCTGCGGGGTAATGCAATCGGCCTCCCATTTACCCCTCTCACCCTCCTCAAAACCTTGTTGTGCTTCCCCGTAGCGTCTCACCTTAGGGTCTGGAAGGACGAGCTCTCCATCCTGCTTCTGATGCAGGGGCGCGTTGTTATCCAGTTACGTCACTGGATTTTCAGATGGGTGAGTACCAAACTTGCTTGGCTTCCAGGTAAGTTTTTCTATAAGTGGTTCCCCTTGTGTCCATGCATTAATGTTCTAATGCTAGTGTCTTTTTCCCCACAGGTGCCGGGTTACGGAATGCCGGGGAACAGGCACCGACCCGAGGTGAGCGGTGAAATCCTTGTGTAAATCAGGTAAGTCTTTAATGAGTGTTTTGGTAATGTCTTTTCATTCACTCATTAACGCTGATGTCTTTTTCCCCTTAGGGGCCGGGGTCCGAAAATGCCTGGATGCGGCGCAGACCCGAAATGAAAAGGGAATGGCCCAACAGGTTAGTCTTGACATGGAGTTTTAGCTTCCCTTTTCCCTTCTTTCTCTCACCTTTGTTCTTGTCTTTTTCTCCCTAGGCGCGGGGGCGCGACTGCGAATCCGGATGGTCGCTGCTGAACATGGAGGTGCCCTGTAAAGGTGAGTAGAATGCGGCGCTGCAGCGATCGATGCGATGTGCTTTTAAAAATAAATGTCTTCCTTTTCAGGATTGTCGGCGAAATGTCTCTGGGATGCAGATTTAGCAGGTGAGGCCTTTTCCTTCTTCTGTTCTCTTGTTCCCTTCCTTTGCAGGCGATTCAGGATGCTGGCAGGTGTGGCAGAAGTCAGGATGCAGGAGCAGACACGGTGAGCGTCCAGCTGCTAGATGCAGAACAACGCGAAGCACGTGTGGCTGATCGGGTGTGGTTTAAATAGCCTTGGAAGAAGTTCCTAGAATGTGTCCTTCCTCCAATCAGGTATGTATCCTTCCCCGACCACGCCCGGCTGGTAAATGAGTCCCACAGGTAAAGTAGTTCCTTTCAGACCTCAAGGAGGCTGGGGTTCTGCAGCATGGTCTGCATCAGGTAAGTGCACCCAAACACTTTCATAATGAGCCTGGCGCCTACGGCATCAGGACTGACGTTTTCTATGAGCCTGGCGCCATAGGCGCCAGGACGCTGTCCGAAGGGCCCCTATAAGGGGTTGCTGGGACCTTCCCCAGGGACTTGATGTCCGCTTTCGGGGACGCAGGGCCTGAGCCGGCTCCCCGGGAGCGGGCATCGTGACACCAATTCATCCATAGGGCGTTCCCCTTGGAGCCTGGCTGGAGGAACCTGGATGCAAAGTCTGGGCATTGTCTGTTTTCGCTTGTGGCGAATAGGTCTATAGTGGGGAAACCCCATTGAAAGAAGAGGTCTCGTACGACTTCTTCGTGTAGTCGCCACTCGTGTTCCTCTGGGAGGGATCTGTGCTCAGAGCATCTGCTAGTGAGTTGAGTTCCCCTGGGACATGTTGGGATGACAAGTAAATCTTCCGTTTGAGTGCCCATTTCCAAATTCTCTGGGCAAGCTTGGACAGATTGGGAGAACGAGTGCCCCCTTGTTTAAGTACAACATAGCAGTTGTGCTGTCTATTAGGATCTGCATAGACTGGTTCGATAGGAAGGGTTCAAATTCCTGAAGCTCTCTGAAGACTGCCAAAAGGTCTAGCAGATGGATGTGGTTCTGAGCCACTGTGTGAGATGAGAGACCCTGAGCTGTATGGTGAAGGTAGTTGGCTCCCCACCCTGCTAGGGAGGCATCTCTTGTGACAACGGCCTGTATCTCTGGATCGTAGAAGGGTTTCCGCTGCGTAATATTCCCTCTTGCCCACCAGCGAAGACTCTGTACTTGTGTTGGCAAAACGACCACTAGATCATCCCACTGACCACTTGCTTGAGACCACTGTTTCGCCAACCATTCCTGCATGGGTCGCATGCGCAGGCGCGCATGGGGAACCAGGTAAATGCAAGATGCCATCGTGCCTAGCAAACGCATAGCTTTGGGCACCCTTATTTGGTGACCGGCCTGATATTGAGGAATTTGCAGCAGCAGATTTCGAATTCTTTCCTCTGATGGAAAGGCCAACCCGTCTTGGGTATATAGGACAGCTCCTAGAAACTGTTTTGAGGCGCTTGGCACCAGGCTTGATTTTTTTCTCAGTGATTGAGAAGCCCAATTGGAAGAGGAGGTTGATTGTTCTTTGGATGTTCAGTCTGCAAATGAGCCAGTCGTCCAGGTAAGGGTATACTGGGATTACCTCCCTACGCAAGTGCGCCACCACCACCGCCAGTACCTTGGTGAATACCCTTGGAGCTGAGGCTATTCCGAAGGGCAGCACCTTGAATTGGTAGTGCTGGTTGTCTATTTTGAAACACAAGAATCTTCTGTGCGCTGGGAACATTGGAATATGAAAATAGGCATCTTTCATATCCAATGTTGCCACGGAATCCCCCTTTTTTTAGTAGGGGGATTACCTCTTGTAGTCTAGTCATGCAGAATTTTTGTGACTTCACATACTTGTTTGCAGGGCGCAAATCTAATACTGAGCGCATTGTCAGATCTTTTTTTGGCACAAGGAAGTAGGTTGAATAAATACCCGTTTACCTGGCTGCCCGGGAGGACTTCTATGGCATCCTTTGCTAGCAGAATGGCAATCTCCTCGAGGAGGATCTTCTGATGTTCCAGCTAGTGTACCTTCTGTCACAAAGGATGGTCGTGGGGGCGCCCTAGCAACTCTATGCAGTAGACCTGAAGCGGAACGTCACTGTTTGTTGGGTGGCGTACCACCTCTGGCGGGGCTACCTCTACCCCTGTTGGGGCCCCTACGCTGTCTGCTGGGGAAGCCCTGTGAGGATTGGGATTGATTGTTGCCCCATGAGGTTCCCTGATTCTGGTAATAGTTCGAACTCCTTTGGGAACTTTGGCCCCGAACGTGGCAAAAGAAATGTAGTTTCCGCTCAGTCCAGAGTGTTTATTGGCGAGTTGGCCAAGAGATTTTAGGGTCTCATACTCATCCTTAGCTGTTTTTAAAGCTTCCTCCACTGCCTTGCCAAATAGTACGTTTGGCTCTACCGGCATATCTATGAGAGTGGCTTGGGTTTCAGGTTTGAACCCTGACTGCCTTAGCCAAGTGTGACGCTTTCTAACAGTGCCTTCAGCGATTAACCTTCCAGCATTATCTGCTGCATCAAAGTTTGTCTTTAGTAAGCATCCTGATACAGACCTTACATCTGCTGCCAGTTGAACCAACTTTCTCTTTAGAGGTTCGGGTGCAGAGGATACCAAAGCAGATACCTCCTCCCACTGATGCCAATTGTAGCTTGCCAAAAGAGTAGCACTGTTGGCAATTCGTGCCTGATGGTGGAAGCAACCTTTCTACCCAAAGCGTATAGTATTTTACTCTTGTTATCAGGAGGTGCTTCAGAAGAAGCAAGTGGTGTATCTGCCCTCTTTCTGGTGGTTGTTACGACCAGGGAATCCGGTTTTAATTGGCCTCTAATGTACAGGGGATCGGAGGGTGCGGCGTGGAACAATTTCTCGACTCACGGATTAACCGCATGAGTGAGATTTGGGGTTACTAGCAAGGGATATATTTGAATATAGGGATAGCCCGAGTAATGGCTCTCTTGTCTCCCAGGATCTCTTCAGCAAAATCCATGTTTTCTTGGACACCTTGCGTGTCAATATGAAAATGGGCAGCTGCCTTAGCCAGTACCTCATTGAAGAGTGGTTGGTTATCTACCGGTGAGTCATGAACCGGGGGGTCTTTAGGAATCGGGGAGTCAAGATTGTAGGCTTCAGCCTCATCCTGGTCATCCCCATTATAAGAGACCCCTGTCTGGTCTTCCACCAATTGTGGTTCTGTTTCATCACAATATGAATCCGGGTGGTAAGATTCAACCACAAAGGAGTCTGTGACCAAGCCCTGAGCCGGAGCGTCAGAGCAGAGTTTTTTAGCAGGGGGCTGAGAGGATTTAGGTATTGTCTTAGAACCCGAAGGGGCAGAGGTAGCCGGGGTATTGGCATAACTATGAAAGTAATTAGGGTCTTTTATCTTCAATATCAGCTGAGTTCCATTCTCTGGAGCTAGGAATCACAACAACCTGTTCTGGTACCTCATCAGTGCCAATATCATGAGCAGTGGGAGGAATGACTTTACTTTTAGTAAACTTTCCTTGGACTTTCCTATTGATTTAGGGGCCTTCTGTTTCTCTTTATGAGCATGGTGTTCTGAAGATGACCTTTTATGTTGTTTATCCCCCTTCCCATGACTAGAGGAATGTGTTTTGAGGCCTCCGAGGAATTTGATGCTTCGCGTCGAGTTTTGGAGGTGGTATTCGAGGAAGGCCTTCGAATCTTGGGTGAAGACTCTACGCGTCTTGACTGAGGAGGATAGAGGGCGGAATCACCATCTGACGATCGGACCTCTGGGACTATTGATAGTGCGACACCTTTATCAACTGAGGACGGTTGGTCTTGGTCATGAGGCGAACGGGAACGCCCAGAGGACACAGATTCATTGGACCTCTCTCTTATTGTCTTCCATTGCCGATCGCTCGACATGCGTGTATAGTCACAGCCGGGGCAGATGTGTTTAGTGGAGGTAGTATGTGTAGCGCTCTTGCCGCTGGGTGTTGTCGCCACAACGTGGCCGCCGGCGAGTCCTTCAGGGTCGGGGGCCTGCGCGTAGGTGTCCAAAGTCACCCCTTTGCCTCGCCGTCCAATTCAGCGGCGTTGCTGCCAGCGCTGAATGTCCCCTCCACTTCCATGGCCTCTAGCTGCCTGGCATAGTGGGCCCAGAGTTTGGTTGAGCGGCCCTTAAGGGTTTTCAGCTTAAAGAGCTTGCAAGCTTGACAGGTAGCCTCCGGATGGTCTCATGGGAGACACAGATTGCCCGTATTGTTCTTGTCCACCCAGGGAAACTTCCTGTTACACTTTGGGCAGAATTTGAATGGAGTACTTTCCATCTGTTACAAAATGGCAGCAGTTGGGTATATGTAGGAAGAAAGGTGGGAAAGAAGCCTGTATGACCATCCCCCCCCACTCTTCCTACTGTACAGGGCTGAGGCCAGAGGCCTTCCAAAGCTCGAAGTCCGTTGTGGCAGTCCTCGATGGCTGGCTTCCTCGATCTTTACCGGTGTCGATCTTTGGCGTAGGGTGGAAGTGAACGGGAAGTTTAACATTAATTGTAAGTATAAACGGCTAAAGCCGAGGGAACTCTGCAACATGTGTCCGACTAGTATGGAGGAAAAAACAATCTGAGGGTTCTACACACGCGAGGGATCATGGGTATAGGGGACGTCACACTAGGGAATAGTATTACTGGCACGCCCTGGTTCGATGGCCCTTTTCGAGTTTCAAAAAACAAACTAATACTCTGCAGCTTCCACTAGATGTCGGCATATGCACAGCATGTGCTCTAAGCAGATTCCACAAGCCTCAGAAATATAATATATATATATATATATATATATATATATACACACATATACACACACGTGTATCCCCCCCTTCTAACCTCGGCCCAGGTGAGACTCACCAATATGATATTACAATTCTGGCTGATCTTCACAGCAAGCGTGGAAGGGTTAAAAGGTGATCTAAAGAATAACAGCGTGCAGCGATGTATGCAGTAAAATTACCAGAGGTCCTGCTCCTGGACTGCCCTTACTTGAACACTTTTGCCCTTTTGTTAGCCTTCCCTCCTGGTACCATCACAGATGTGGGTGGAGTCAGGAATCTAAGTCTCATATTAGACAACCATCTGTCCTTATTGCCATAGGTTGATGGTTACAAAGGCAGCCCGTTATCAACCATTCATTATCAAGAGGCGTGGTCCCCTTTCTCAGCTCAAGCCACCATAAAGTATTGGTGCAGGCAGTGATTATATATGCGCTTAATACTTAATGTCAGTTTATTTGGGTATGAGCAAAAGATTGGGCAAATTACAGGTGGTCCAAAGCTGGGCAATTCAAGTCACTTCACTTTCGAGGAAATCTAATAATGCTTCAGAAGGCCGATCCACTCAGTGTTGGCTTTCAATGGTAGACTCGGATTCTGACTCCAATTTGTAAAATCCTCAATACAAAGGCTCACTCATCTAGTAGAATATTGTGTGCCAGGCAAAATGCTTTGTCAGGTACATCTACTAGTACGACAAATTCCAAAGGTTTTAAGTAGGTGTGAAATCTTTGGCAGTCATGGGGTGTTGCCTTTTAAACATTGCACCTATGAAAGCAGTTTTAAATACCCATTTACATCACAGGCATCATAATTTGATCTGGTTTTAAACTGGTCTTTATATAGTTCGGAGAGTGTACATAGCAGATTATTACTTAAGCTTCTCTTAAAAAAGCCGTTTGGAATTTTCTGTACAACAAATTGTATGTTGTCCGTCTCTATAGCATCTGTAAAACTGGCTTTGCTGGTAATTTCGTTTGTGTATTAATTTGCACTACCACCACCACCACCGCAAAACAGTCAGGTGAGCGGCCCAGTGGTGCCATAGAAGGCCACCACTTAGCGACAATCAAGAAGCCATTGGTGCAACCTCATGCGTAACCGGACTCTGGTACCAACATCATCTAGGATGCCATGAGGTGAAGAAAACACAGAAAGACTGGCTGCAACCATCATCTGTGATTGGAACAAAACATCCACTCAGTCCTCTAGAGTAGACTTCCTAACAGAGCAAGTGTCCAGAACCATCCCTATGAACTTGAATGGCATGAACTGGGACTTTTGAAGTTCAGGGAGAAGACCATGCTGATCTGGGGGAAGAGAGCTTGGATTAGCCAGTCATCCAGGCGGAGAAATAGATTAAATCGTTCCCTCCTCAGAACTGCAGCCACCAAAACCAACAGCTTGGTGAATGGGTGTTTACAAACAGAAACCTCAGGTACTTCCTGTGCTTTGGATGGACAGACACCCCAAGTAGGTTTTATGGAGGTCCAGTGACATCAGCCAGTCCTGAAGCTCGAGGACCGGAGGATAGGGACCAAGGTGACCATCTAGTACTTGTCCTTGCACAGATACAAGTTCAAAAGCTGCTGCAGATCCATCATGGGACACAGTCTTTCTTCATTAGCAGATAGCACAGAGAGCACCATTGCTTCCAGGCACCAGCTCTATGGTGCACTTCACCAGAAGTAGCCATACCTATTCCAAAGGGAGCGAGTCTGGAGACAGTCAGGATGTTTGGAGGCCAATGCATGAGAATTGAGACAGTAACTGAGAAACCACCTCTAAGGCCCAAATATCAAAGGGACAGCCAACCTCCCACCAGAGTACAGTGGACAGAGTTCAAATTAATGCAGGCCAAATTAAACTGAAGCATTTGTGCCTCCCTGGGTACAGCTGCCCAAAACTGGGGGTGCAGGGGTAGAGGGGATGCTGCTTGACCTGTAAGCCAGAGGGCACCAGCCTTCTGCCACAGAGGGCAAAAGAGACGGCCAAAGGAATGGCCAGCAGAAGCACCTGACCATTAAATGCAAATAATCTACCTAGACAGGATCTATTTAGTCACAGCCCAGCCAGCATAACCAACAAAATTCTGATCTTTCCTGACTTACCTCGTCCGAGAGATGTAGTATTGGTGAACCAACACAACGTCCAGCTGATGAATTATTCCTCTGCCTGTGAAAGGTGGGACAGAGAAAAATAAAAACACCGGAAGGAGGATCTTTTGAGTTGGAAATCCGTGACCACTTACAGAAGAAAGGTGGGTCTCACTCTCAATATCACTTTCTCTTTGGAAAAAACAAATAAGGAGGTTTAACAGATAACACTTGGAGATCACTCTCCTGACTAGCAGAAGTGATATTAACCAGGAAAATTAACTTATGGGTAAGAAACCTAATAAAAAAAGAATGAAAGGGCTCAAACAGAGCATGCATAAGAAACATCAAAACTAAATTAAAATCCCACGCTAGAACCACAAACTGGCGAGGAGCAAACTGGTTACAAAACCCCATAAAAACTGCAGAACTCTGGTCTGGGGCGTGTGAAGAAAAAGTCCAGTTTGGGGCCTTTAAAAACCGAAATAGCAGCTAGACATCCCTTTATGGTGCCTGAGCATGACAGAGACTGCAGAAAATCCAAAACAGGGGAAAGAGTCCAAATCCCTCTCCTAGCACCAATCCAAAAACTTGGGTCATCTGCAGGTATAAATTGACTTAGTAGCAGCCCTCCAAGTTACAAGGAGCATACCCAGGACGTCCTCTGGCAAGTCCCACTCCTTATATCTCAGCCTCTCACTAGCCAAGCATTAAGGTTGAGGTTCGGATGGAGCAACCGCCCCTCCGAAAGGGAGAGCAGACCCATTCTCCCCAGAAGGCACCAAGGAAGGCAGATGGCCATGTCCAGGAACTCCAGATATCACATTCTCTGGGCCCAGCCTGGAGCAATCCTAATCAACGTGGAGACAAATAGGCAGTGCCTCTTGTGAACCCGTGGAATCACAGAGATCAGCGGTAATGAATAAAAGAGGTTGAACGTCCACTGGACCATCAGTTCATTTCCATGGAGCAAAACAAATCACACTTCCTTTTCACACTGAAGCAAGGGATCCACTTCAGGATTCCGCAGTGGGAGAAGTTCTCCTTCAGAACTTCCTGACAGAGATCCCAATCGTGAGAGGCCAAGGTATGTCTGCTGCTCAAGGCATCCACTATGATATTCTATTTTCTGGGCGCATTGCATCTTTGAATAATGGCAAGGACCCTCCACCACCCCATTTGTTGAGGTAATGCATTTCCATGGTGTTGTCGGTCAGGATCAGGACCAGCACAGTCTTGCGGCTCACAAAGGTGAAATCAATTTGGATTAGACTGATTGCGTTCAGCTCCAGCAAGTTCATTTGCTCGCTACACTAACAGCGGGACCCCAGTCCACTCACCACCAAATCTGACAAGTGAGCGCCCCACCCTGACAGGGATGAATGGGTGCCCACTGTCAATTGAGGCCAATGTTGATGAAAAACATACATCTCAGTAGATTGCATCTCAGGCATAACTATGCAAGGTCCTGACCACCCGGCTCAACACCTGCATAAAAACTGACATGTGACCGTGAAATTGCATCCACTCGCATCAGAGGACCCACTGAAGTGAGCTCATGCACAGTTAGGCTCTTGGAACCATCAGAATTCATGAGTCCCAGCAAACACAGATGTGCTGAAGCAGGAACTTGGTCTTGTGATTGGAAGACATGGACCATCTGAGAGAGGTTCACCACTCTATCCCCGTTTCGGGAATGCCCCCAGGCAAGTGTCCAGGACCGCCCCAATAAGTCACAGGGAATGGGACAGCGCAAAAAGGGACTTTTTGTTCAGTAACAAACCCAAGCTGTGCGACAGACTGCATATATGGAACAAGTGTGCAAACAGCTGGTCTGGGGAGCTAGCTTAGATAAGCCATTCGTCCAGTAAGTGAGAGACATTAACACCCTCCCTTCTAAGGTTAGGCACCACCACTGCTAGCAGCTTGGTGAACACCCTAGGTGCTGAAGAAACGCCAAACAGCAGGACCCTGAACTGTTGGCCCACTGCGAACCTCAGGTACTTTTTGCGTATCCAATGGATGGGCACATGGAAGTATGCATGTTCATGGTCCATTGAAACCAACCAGTCCTGCAGATCAATGGCTTGTAGTATCTGACTTGAGAATTATAATCTTGTACCTGCCCTTCGCAAGTACAATTTCAACAGCCATAGATCAAAGATCAGATGCAAGCCTCCGTTCTTTTTTGGCACCAGAAAGTTGAGTACCACCCCTTCCCTCGTTCTGTGTGCGGTACCAGTTCCACTGCACTATCTGTTCATAGCTGATAGGCCACCTATGGGAAAATGGGCTCTAGAGGTGGTGTGAGGAATGTGATTCAAAGAACACTAAGGGAGGTGGTGGGGGGGGGGGGAGAGACACTATCCTGTGGTTCCTGACCATTCTGTGCTGATCAGAGATTCTTCCCACACTGGAGCTACGTGGCAGTAGTCTCTCTCACAGGGGTTTTACAACCTGGGTGGCTGAATGGATAGTGGCTTCTGCTGGACCATGTCTAGCTCGCGGGATGATTCTGCCTTGGAACCTTCCTGGGGCAGCCTGACCTCTCTATCATGGAGCATAAATGGCAGAGGGCAAAATACCCCTGCTGGATTGTGCAGGGAGTAGTTGCACGGCTGTACCCAATGATTTTGCAGTCACTTTGGATGACTGGAATCTTTGTAGGGCTTAGTCAGCCTTAGCACTAAAGAGGTTGACCCCCCCCCTCCCTCCATCAAAAGGGACATCCAAAAGCTTGGTTTGTACATCCTTTGCAAAATGTGAAGCACAAACCCAGGAGTGGCAACAGGATGGATCACTGTCTATGAACAACATATAAATGGTCAAGGCTATTTGTGTCACATCTTTTTACATCAATTCTTTTACATGGAATACTATTTAATCTATTTTCTATTTTAAATCCACAGATCTTGTATAAATCTGAACTTAAAAACCATACAAAAAACAACTTATTCATACATACACATTTATTGGCCAAACAGGCCCTCACACACTATTTTGCACATTGCTATTACCATAGTACATTTTGTAGAGGCACAGATGAGACACTGATAATCTGCAATGTCTTATGATCAATTTCTTTGTTTTGTTGTGGGGCCTGCCCTGGTTTTAGCAGTTCTGATAGTTATCAGGTCAACACAGTGTGTTTCGACCGTCTAGTCACCGGTCTGCGGATAAGCCTTCATCGGGACAGAGATGGGTTGAGAAAAAGCACAAGCTAATGTGCGATATGTTTAAGCAAGAGGACAAACAAGAGGAGGTGACATGTTATTTCGTATACATAAGGCTCTCTCTCAACCACCCCCCCTGCTAAGATTGGACCGGGCACCTACCAAAACAGGTAGGATACTGACCCATTTGGTGACTCAAAATGATCTCATAGTACTCTAATCTCTAAAACATAGTAACACGTTTGTGTACGAAATAACACATCACCTCCTCTTGTCTGGTAAAACCAGGGCAGCCCTGTTTGGCTAATGAATGTGTATGTATGAATAAGTTGTTTTTTGTATGGTTTTTAAGTTCAGACTTCTACAAGATCTGTGGATATAAAAACTGATTTATTTTAAAGTGAAATAGAAACTGCTTTTTTGTATTCCATGTAAAATAATTGATGTAAAAAGATGTGTGACAAATAGCCTTGACCATTTATATATCGTTTACTGATTATTGACCTGGAGGTTCAAGGCTTACCAGGAACCCTTAGGGAAGATACTCACTGTGCGTGTGGCCATCACATTACTCACGCAATCTGCTGCATCCAGTCCAGATTGGAATATGTGGCCTGAGGCCGTCCTGAACGAGGGCCAGGAAATCCTCCTTCAAATCACCCTTTGGCAGGCGGTCTGCCACAGATTCAGCAACCAATCCAAGGCAGAAGGAGAATGTTCCTAGGGCACAGGAAGCGTTCACTGTGCTGAGAGCAAGGACTCAGGCTAACACCTTCTTGGCCCAAGCATCAAACTTCTTACTCTCTCTGTCAGGAAGAAGAGTTGGGAAAGCGGACATTTTGAGATTGGCTGTAGCAGGCTGCACCATACCAAACTCTTGGGGGCTTGGGTGGATAAGAAGAATAGGTATGCAGGAACAGAACAATGTTTCTTGCCAGTTTGCTCTTGTCCACAGAGGGTGAAGAGGCAGGCCTTCCCACATCCAACACCAGAGCCCCGACGACTACATTAAAGGGCAGCAATGTCTCTTTTTTGGGGTCCCTCATCCAGGATGTCGGTTAGTTCAAACTTGGCCTTTGGGTCTGGATAGGGAAGAGCACCTGAGGCCTCAGTGACCTTACAATGCCTAATTTGAGTAATTAGGAGCACACCTTAATGTTAAATAAAAAAGTAATTCTCTTCAGACTAGTAGTAGGGTGTCAGGGAGAATTAACTATCCTGACACTAGGTTGTGAAACTAAATAGACCAAAAAACAGGTGTCCACCCACTGATGGAACACTCCCGTCCCCTGCAAACCAAATTGTTAATGCAATACAATCAACATGTATAATTATTTAAATAACCACATTTAGTCATAATCTTTGTCTTTAGTAATCACTTTCAACAATAAGCAATATAACAATCTTAAATGTTTTATATCCCTGAAATATCAGCAATTTATTTTTTGTATACAGTTAAATTCTCAATTCTTTTTTAAAACAGAACAAAAGAATTCTGTCGAATACAAAAATCCACAGTACATTAATCCCATGCCCTACATGTTTTGGGCAATGTCTTCCCTTCTTCAGGGGCTATCATCATAATCTTAATGTTCTTAATTTTCATGCATCAAAAGGTACACCACTTATCGGAACTTTGAAAAAAAGGGGAATATACTGGTTTAATGAAATGATCCGGGGTGTAGGGACCAGCTTATGAAAGCAGAGAAAACTAGAGTAGAACGACAACTGACAGACTAAAAGAAAAAAACGGGCACATTTCCATGCCTAAATTGTAACAGCTGTAATATCATCATGAGGGGCAGTAGAGTAAGGCACCCACATACTGGTGCGAAGATCAAACTTAAGGATTTTGCAACCTGTGACTCACAATCAGTTATTTATGGACTCGGTTGCCCATGTGGGATTTTGTATGTAGGCCAGACCGCAAGGAAAGATGGAACACACACAAAAGCAGTATAAGAACCACCTCAGGGGGATTGACTCACCTAGCCTTCCGCAAAGCCTTAAAAACCAGGCAGTTTGTATAAAGCCTCCTGCCAGGATTGCTTCAGACACACGAATGTCATATGTAACCACCCTCGCTTTCTATCTCTGTAACTAAGTACCTATGTTTACATAATCTTTCTTGCATACACCTTCCTGTAACAGTGCCTCGATGTCTATGGGCTGCAGTGCACTCTACAAATGTAAAAAATAAATAAATAGGAGTTCCCCTGTAGCTAGACACTTTACTGAGAAAAGACATCCAGTTGCCCAACTTAAAACAATCATATTGGAAGGGGTACTGAAATCACAAACGGGGATAGGGGGACTTTTGTTAAGGAAAATAGATCAAAAGGAGTTATTTTGGTTAGAGAAACTTAACAGCCTAAGTACCGGTGGGATGAATGAAGACTTCTACCAGGGGGCTTTCTTGCAATTGGTGGACATAGTAGCACTGCATTAGATATGGTGCACCTTTGAATATGTGGGAAATTAAGAAAAAGTATGATTACAATGAAATGTACACTCATACTATGGAAACATAATCCAACACACCATTGGTTATGGATAGAGATATTTGAGTTGCTAATAATTCACCATGTGTAGCAAAATCATCCTATATGGATTAAGCTGCATGATGCCAAGCCAATTTCCATTATAGGGCATATGGAGAGTTGACCTTATTTACACTAAAGAAATGCTACGAGCATTCCACTCCTGTATATACGCGGGACATTACGTAGCTACGTGATAACGTCACAAGTTAAATAATGGCCATTTTGAAACAAGCTGCGATTCACTTCAGAACAGAGCAGGAAGCGAGTAGATCACATGAGATGCAGAGGAGAGGTAACAAGATAGGATCTATCAATTTCAATATGATTGATAAGTATTGGAAGAATGCAGATATTTAGAAAATTTTCAGACCTAGAACACTGAGGGTGTTTTTTAACCAACAGGCACGACAAAGCAACTACATGGTCAACTCCAGTTCCAGGGAGTCTAAATTGTCAAAGAGCGTCCCATAATAGGGAAAGATTCTCTGAACGCACTAATACTGCACATATCTTTATACAATGGATATTCTCAATTTGCTACAATATGTGGCGGTACCAATATTATTTACTAGATAGGACTTCAAATTCCCCATTTAGAATTGACCAACTGTGAGATGTTTTGCTTCGTGTGGCAATAATAGGAAGATACAACAGATGGATGGGGCCTTGTCCAATTGAGGTGAGGACAACATAGATTTTAAGTACAGGTAAGAACAATAGGCAGTAGTAGAAGAGACTATCTAATATAGTATATTTTCATCACCACGGATAGCTGAATTTCCAGATTCATAAGGATGTCCCAGCATCTCGCAGAATAAAATACATACAGCTTGGACTGTTTGTACCAGAGCAGCACCAGGTGAATATTAAAGAAAAAATCATTATAGAAGTAAATTGCTTGATGTAAATATTGAGTATTACACACCTCGGATCATTTCACTGAACAATTATATTCCCTTTTTTTTCCACAGTTCTGATAAGCTGTCTAGCTTTTGTCGCATGAAAATTAGGAACATTGTGAATATTACTAAGATTATGAATTACAGCCCCTGAAGAAGGGAAGGAATTCCTCAAAACACGTAAAGCATGGGATTCATTTATTGAACTGTGGATTATTTTTTTCATTCTTCTGAATTTTCTTGTTCTGTTTTCAAAAATGGAGAATATAATTGTATGCAAAAAATAAATTGGTGATATTTCACAGACATAAACCATCTAAGATGGTTGTTATATTGCTTATTGTTGAAAGTGATTACTAAAGAGAAAGATTACGACTACGAAATGTGGTTATTTAAATAATTATACATGCTGATTGTATTACATTAACAATTTGGTATGCAGGGAACGGGAGTGTTCCACTAGTGGGTGAACACCTGTTTTTGGTCTCCGTGACCATAGCCACAAGTCTCTGGGAGGCTGCTTGAGGCTTTCCAGGGGCTGTTCAGTTCAGGAAAGGTGTCAAGGTGGCTGATCTCCAGGAGGTCCTGGGTTAAGTCCTGAACATCTGTGTCTTCCACAAAATTCCTCTTGGAAGTCTTTACTCCCTAGAACACATAGGTTTATGTACCAAAGGGAACCAGGTCTAATTCCTCTTTGAAAATCTGACTTTTTTTTTTTACATAAAGGATCTCCGAGGGAGAGGCGTTCTGGCATTGCCAGTGCCGGAACCAAGGCCTCAACACCTGAAAGCGGGCTGCATCAGTGCCAGGTGGTGTTATCCACCATGGTGATCAGGCCCGAGCCCAGAGGTGTGAGTGTTCCCTTATGGAAAACCGGCTGGTTGGAGCCAACATGGCAGGTGCCACTGGCGCCAAAGGTTTCGCGTGTACCAGGACGGAGCCACTGGGGCCTTGGAAAAGGCGTAGATGTTGAACATTTTCAAGCGGAAGCTCTCATTCTTCCAGTGTGGACGATTGGGTGAGAAATGGAACCACAGCCACCGCTTCTGGGGTGTCACTGGAACGGTGATGCCTCTTCTTTCATCAGGACGAACGTCGGTGAGAAGATCAGCTCAGGGAACGAGACCTCTTACTGTGCTTTTTTTTCTCCTTCTCTGTGCAGGAAGGAGATTTCACCTGAGATCGGTTTTCCGTGATCTCATCCGAGCAACTACTCTTTTCTCCTTATGGAGGCAAGTAATGATCTTTTCCACCCTTTCCCATAGGGTCTTGGGATACATGGACTGACAATAACGGCAGTCTGGCGTGCTTGCCCCAGGCAATAAAGACCGATCCTGTGGGGATCTGACACCGACAGACTACCGCAGTCCACACATGGTTTGAAACCTGAGGACTTAGCGGCGGTAAGTATGATGAACAAAAAGAAATTAAAAAGTGTGTATCCCCGAAGCAAACAGAGTGCATGGAAAAAAGGAACCAAGGCCACGGGGACAAGCACTGCTGTATGTGCTGGCCCAATGTCATGAATGGTGCAGGGCACATAGAGGTGTCTTTTGTTGCAAACTCAGAGCTGTGCCACACCCCCAAGTGACAAAAAGGTTCTGAAGAACAGCTGCACTGGGAGAGATTATCTTAGATAAGGAATCTGTAGGAGGAAGGAATCCATTATAATGTCCTCATCCAGGATTGTCTATGCACCATCGTAGCACAAGCTACATAGCCGGCCATAATGTATTATCTGCCGAGCCACCTCTTTGTCATCCTCCACCAGAAAGGTAAAGTCATCCATCTCCTGCATGGGAAGGTTCTCTGAAACCTTAATGTTCACAGTCCACAGGGTGTGGGTGTGCTTGGCAAGAGGACAGATGGCATGCACAGCCCTCAAAGCGGGGTTCCCAGAATCAAACACCATGTATCCCATTGCATCAAGTTACTTGTTCTCCCTGCCCAGGAATAAAGATAGGAAAAAAAAAACTTCACTTGCAGTGGAGGCACTGCCAGGCTCCCAAGCATGGGATGGGTGATCAAAACCCTGGATCTGAAGAAGCTAGAAGATGCTTCTTAGCAAGATGCTAGACCAAAGTCAGAGCAGAAGCTGGTTTCAACCATGGACCAATAACAGGGCAGCGATCAGTGGTTTAAAGGAGTCAAATATCTCCTTAGGTGGACCCTGATCAAGGATATTTGTGAAGTCAAAATGTACAGTGGGCTTCATGAGCACAGACAACTCAAGGGTTGCCACTCCCTTGGCAATGGTCTTCTGGAATTTACTGTAATCCTGCCACAGTCCGAAACTTGCATGAACTCCAGCCTCAGAATGGTGTCCAAACAACGGTTATTCTTCAAGTTAGAAGCCAGCTCAACCAGAGCTTCACCTAGGGCATATAACTCTTCTAGCAATACCTGTACATTACCAGAATCTAATGGAACCAACCCATAAGGCATGTGGTCACCCTTTCAACAAAGATCTGACCCATCTTCGGTATTAACTGACTCCATAAACCTGGAGAAAAATCCAGGTATGTGCCGGTGAATAAGCTTGCACTGCAGTTTTGATGCCTGTAGGGGGAGAACACTAGCATTGTAAGGGGGCTGTCTCTACAAGTGGGGCTTCAACCCGAGCCAATAAATGTGGTTGCGAGTCAAAGAAGTGCTTCTACTAGCTTTAACAAGTTCAGTGAGCGCAGACCGCCACCTGCACTGAGGCCGAAGCCTCCAGGGCCTTGGCAAAGATGTTGAGTAGCTGATGCCAGAAGGACTCTCTTACCTCAGCTGTGGGTTGCGAGTTATCAGCATCCCCGGATCAGGGATAATTACTACCATTTCTTGAAGAAGAGTCACTATTCAAAGCATAACTTGGAGCAAAAGACCCCTTCCAATGCATCTTTTTGGCAGCTTCCTAGGAACCGCTCCCTCTTCAGGCTGCTCCCCAAGTCATTTTGGAAGAACGCTCGAACACCAGTGACTGGCGGTCTTCACCCACCACCCCTTTTTTGGAGGAAGGTGTGGAGATTTTTAGCATGCTCTTGGAGAGCCTTACAATGCACAGACTGGCATGTGCTGCAGTCCTCCAGGGCATGCTCATCGAAAAGGTAGTAGATGAGCTTGACATGAAAATGGAGATCGGACATGACCATCTGCCACCTGCAGTGCCAGTGAGTGTTGAAGCCAGATGCCTTTGTTGCGTTAGGCATGCCGCTGTTAAAAAAAAGCAAACAGCCCAGTGTTGAGGTCAAAACAGGCACAGATGAAGGGGTGTTGGCTCCAAATATACTCCCCCCCCCACCCAACTTCCCACTCACATCAACAGCATGCAGTGGTGCTGCACTATGCCCATGGAAGCTGAAAATGTTTCTGAAGACAGCTGGTGCTGTAGAAAGTAGATCTAAGATGTTACCATCTGTGGAATGAGGGGAATCGATCAAAAGTATCAGTGTTGTGTCTTTGGCGATCACAATTTTGGCGTTTATGATCTTGCATTGTTCAGTTTGTGACATTGACCAGGCAAAGGAGGAGTTAGATGGCCCAGGCAATTTTCAGGTCATAGATGCCAAAGCAAACAATGTTGTTTATGTGGCTAAAGAGTACATTATGATTTTTTTTCCTTTGTGCCGCAGTACCCTGTTTGAGCTTTTAGTATCTTCTGATGTTTTTCTGACTCCCTGGGTCTTTTTGGTAATTATAGTCGCATACACAGAGTGTGAATAGCTGTTTGAACAACTCTGTTAGAGTTACTTGGCTAGTGAATGTTCTTCAGAGATCGATGTTTTACAACACCCCCCCCCCCTTTTTTTTAATGCGTCTTCCACCTTTTCTTAGTACTTGGCATCATGTACTGAAAATGTTGTGGCCTCAAGATTCCCCACATCAGATGAATCATGAACTGACAGCAGAGCTATGGGCCGTCAGTCTCACTGCACATGCTGCCCAACAACGTTCCATCTTTGGGTTTAATATACTTGACCTGAACCAGTGACATGCTTTGCATCTGGTGGTGCTGCTGTTCCATGGAAGACAGAGATTGCTCAAACAATGTTCGGTTATTCATCAGAATCGATTACAACCCGAGTACAACCTAAATAAGTGTTTTGTCTCTTGGCCTGAAACATAAATGCACAGGAACTCCTCAATTGACAAAAATCATATATTGCATTTCATAAAGTTGATACAAAATAATACCTTTAACTCCGCAATATCTTCGCTATTGAATCTTTGATGCAGTGCTTGGATTTAACATGGTTCTCATCCACAATCACCTTCTGTGATCAATACTATGGCATTGTAAGGGAAAATAAACAACATGGTGTCTGTAAAGTCACACAATGTGGGTTAGAACAGTCATCCTGCAGGGATTCTATCACTTATCTGCCTAAACCAACATCCGTTATTAAAATCTTCTAGAACACACACTAAAATACCCTGAACCAATGGCAGATTATCAAAAAAATACAATGCTGCTGCCAAAAATAGTACAATTTTAAAGTAGCAGCAAGTTGGCATATTCAGTATGAACCTTACCAGTGAGGTGGCATTATTTAGTTTAAGTATCCATGCCAAACCACATTACAGAGAATTACTAGTATTTAAAATCATCATACCCAAGTTAGATACTTACAAAATACTTAAGAGCCGAAGACTGCCTTAATTCAACACATCATTACTAGCCTGCAACGGTCTCACATGAAATGAAAGGCAAAATAATTTTTAAGAAAAAAAATAATGTTTTATTGGAAAAGACTACAATAATTTATTAGTGTGTTTCATGCGGTTGGAGACAGGTGAGATTAAAGTCAGAAACATCACTTTCAAGCTCAGTCACTGGTTAACCGCTTACTAATTTGTTGCAATATTGATCTTGTGTTTGGTCGAGCGAGATCAGACAAACTTGGATTAAAGCAAGAGGAGGAATAAAATAAGAATGGCACTGTAGTTTCTTCATATTGTTTAAGGATTTGTTGATAAGAACCTCGGTTTCGAAAACAGGCAGTATTAAGGAGGCAAGGAAGATAAAAGATGATCCCATATGATTAGTCTGCTTCTTTCAGAATCTTCTTTTCTGGCCATTAGGAGATCTATATTCAATTCAAGAAGCTGGAACATCCTAGAAACACCTTAGTTGACATAAGTAAATTAAGGAAGGAGCCTGTCTAAATCTAAATCACTGCTAGGATAAAAGTAACATATATATTGTTTGCAAACGTTTGGAGAGCCAAATTGACCTACTGACTTACTATCTGGTTGACTTGGACTGAGACATCCTTTAGGAACACACACTGTCCTGTTGACTCATGAATGCATGCTTCAAATGGGGGGAAAAAAATCTTTGAATGACAACAGTACTCATCAGTGTATTTATCTAGATTGTAATGGGTACCTACATGGTTCTTCATAGGTATGTCTTTCTAGGTCAGGGGCCTGAAATCTTCGACCCAAATTTCTTTAGATTGACTCACATCATCCTTCACCATTGACTGCTATGTAGGAAAGTTGGGAGTTGTAGTCCAAAGATTCTTGAGAGTAAAAGGTTTCAGATACCGGTTCCAGGGACACTTCTCTTCACTCATTTGTGCCCTCCAATGAAAGTCTGATAATGGTATACATCTGTGGGTGGACAACACCACCCTTCAACTGGGTTAAAGATGCAACCGCGGTACAAAGCTTCTTTCTCTTGGAATAGAACGCAGTTTGAGATCCACTCAAAAAACAAAAAGCATGAATTTCTTGCGTGTGTTGCGCTCTCTCAAAGGATCACCTGGAGAGTACACCAGGTCCTCACCTCCAGTTCACAGAAAACATTTTATTAGAAAAGAATGCATGAAAATATATCAGATGACAAAACATTCCTCAGAGTAAATAAAAAGGGCATCAATGAGCTATTCCAATAAACTAGTGGATGCAGTGTTCTACAACAGATCTGCGCTCCACAACATTCAGTGTGCATGCCGTTCTGCTCCATTTATTGCTAAATAAAGATTGTGGAAGAATGCTAAACATCCAGGACAATGTATTAAACTAACCTTATTATAGTAGTTAAGCTACTTTATGCAACCAGGAGTAGGGCAATGTGAATACTGTCGACATGCTTTACTTTTTCTGAAGCGAACCTTGAGATAATGGCTAAAACTATTATGCCAAATGAGAAGTGTCATACCAGCAACATCGCTGTGGTCTATTTCACAACTACTGAACCTCCTGCAGGTGAACAGCTTCAAGCTGCATCTCCTTGTTGACTGTTAATTTCTTTGTTTGTCAATCTGATATTTATGGTCATTGCTTGAGAGATTTGCACTGCCCCTGTGATCTTTCACTTGAAAAATGGAGAACACATGCAGGGGGACCCACTTAAAATAAAAAAATATAAATGGACCCACGCTAAAGAATAAGGTTGACCTCTTCACAAGAAGAAATTTGAGCTCACAAAACATAACTAACAAAATAATGTGCATCAGCACTGCTCAGAAGCAACCCCTATTTCCTTGGTGTCTCTGAACAAGATGGGTGCTTTTCGTTTTTGAGCCATGCTCTTATGGACATTATTTCAGTATCAAGCTCAACAAATAAATTCCCTTTCCTACTCACACAGCACTACACATTAATGAAGTACATACTGTAATTACAATACCCAAGAGACATCAAAGGAGACTCGCAGGGTATGGCAAGACATAGAAATACAGTCATGTATGCATGACAGAACTCCAACAGTGACACCCAAATCACTTGCAAAAAGATGGAGAGGAAAAATTACAACCATCTTTACGAATGCTTGGGATGCAGTTTATACTACCGTACCACCGTCAAGAAAAAGGAAATCGCAAGCTGTATTTACACTTGTCTCTCAACCAGCAAAGTGCAATTCAAATTAGGGGGAATGTTTCACTGGACATAAAGGTTGCAACAAGGCAGAACGTGCAAAAGTGGCAAATCCATGTTAAGACGGGTACTCCTACACAAGATAATTTTGTGCCAAAGATGACTAGGAACAGAAACATTTTTTAGATGCATAGTTGTTATATAAGCTCATGCAGAAATGATCACTTTCAAAATAAACCTTCAGAATGTTTGCATGTGAACAATTTTGAACAGCCAGGCCAGTCTCCTTATTTCTTCACATCAATGCTTATATTAGTATGGTGACAAAGGTAATCAGCAACAAGATACGCTGATCTGTGGTGAGAGGAAAGTCTGAGAAGGGAAGGTAAAGGATTCCCCAGCCCCAAACCCCCTTCCTACTTTCAACCGCTTTACAAATCATATGCAGGTGTGGTGCCCTCATTAGCAAGAGAGAAGTCCCTGCCTTGTGGATGCCTTGGCATTAGCTCAGCAGTTATGTGCAGAACAATTACTCAATGTCAATTAATGTTAAGTAAAAATTAAATTTTAATAGAGATGCTAGAGAATCACCATTGAGACATGATCTGGTGGTGACTATCACACAGCCACAACATGACTGAGCTGCTGATCATAGGGCACAGATAGATGACTTTATCAGAGGAGCAGTGATCTATTTTATTTACCTTTTATCTTTTTGGCACCTGATAAAAGATTTCAAGAGAGTAAACCGGTACTTGCGGAAAACCAATTTTAAAAGGAACCACTTTGACCGATATCCAGCTCTTTCAATATTACATTAACTAATCAACATAGCATTTCAGGAGAACTCCAAGAAACCAGTGTCAGGTAAAACAATGGTGCAGGACTATATAAACAAACCTGGCTTTAGATTGGACATCCAAGCCAATTAAGGAAATCGCGTTACTCTCCTGGATCATACTACCAAAACAAATCCAAACAGAATGAATTGAAAAATGCACTAAATGATGGCCATTGTTTGTCAAGCATTTTTTTATCCCAAAACGAGCTGTCATCTTCAGCCAGACCTCTTCTGTCCAGAGTCAGACTATATAATACCTCAGCAATGGACTGCACCTAATGCACTGACATTTTTCTTCTCCGTTTAGGGCAAGAGAAAAATAAAGGATGTTGGCAGTTAAATATATTTTTTAAACAAAAAAATTAAAATTAATTACCAATCTATCTTTAGTAAACAATTATTTTGAACAGAAAGCAAGTCTGTTAGGAAAATCTTTCAATGTGAACCCATTTCTAAAACATGTTTGCTTGTTCCCCCAAGCAAGCCCCTTCAAACGGCACGGATGGATAATCTTAAACACTTCACACCAGTCTAAATACCCAGTTGGAATCACATTAGATGGAAAAAAACAGGCATGATCCTAAAGAGCTGGCTGCTTGAACTACTAGATCTAGAACGTTTGCTGAGAATTTATTTTACATAAATCGCATCTGTAGAAATGAAAACTGCCTGTACTGGGCTGCACAATGTTGCAGACACTACAGCACTAGCACAAAGAGAATATGAAATCTTAGGTGGAGTGAGGAATGCACCCAACAGAAATACAAATATGTAACCCAATTCTCCTGGCACATATGAAGAGACAACGTCAAGTAATACAATTTAAGGAATTATGGTCTGCAAACAGTGAATGAGAGTGATGAACATTTATGAAGAAGAAATAGTGTACGTTAAGGCCCAACAACAAATGCCTCATGCTATAACCAATCTTTTAGGACAACAAATGTATTCCAGTGGGCCAGATGGTACATATCAAAGCTGATCTTTTGGGAACCTCACATTTGACAAAACCAATATTCACTCAATCGGATTACATTCACAGACTTACTCATTAGCAGGTCACGTTGAGATCATAAGTGTCCTTCAAACGTATGAAGCAGCAAAGAGAAAACTGGCAGAGAAATAAATTGGCACTTCAGTCCGTCAAATACCAGCAAACATGGGAAAACAATTGCTCCAAATTAAATGTAAAGTAAGAATAAGCCGTCCAAATAGGTACTTGTGTTTCAATTCTGAATAGGTTCACCTAGGCATCCTGTGGTTTCTTTAAGCATGGACATGAGGTAAAGGATAGTGTTTCAATGTATGCCAAAGAAAAGTAAATATTATTTTTAACCCAGACTGTAATAATTTTAATTGTCTGATATAGGAAGCAATACAATAGAAGAGGGGAAAAAATGGTCTAGGGAAAAATGTAGCAAGTTTGGTACATGCCTTGAGCTTGTACAGGAAAATTACATTTCAAAGAGATGGCAAAAGATAGACGAGGCAGTGACCTTAGGCTTGGGTGAAGAGAGTTCAGACCTCCTCAATGAAACAAGGCTAAAGTTTGCAATCATAAAGCATGTAAAAAGACAAGGACTTTTACTTGTCAACCTTAGAGGAGGAAGACAATAAGCAGTTAAGTGAAATAAAGGTTTTGGAAAAGAATAACAGACCAAAGGCAAGTAGGGCAGAAGCGATCAAAGACCAAATGTCCTAGTCACAAAGCAATCCTTTAATCAAGCTACACAAAAAACAATCCCTGTTGTGCTTACTGTGCCATGGACAGTGATCGTACATCCACCTTTGGATCTATGTCTGGGAAGAACCAAAGGTCTGACATTGACTATTTTCCAAGTGGAACTGGAGATCTCGGTGTTCCTCCGACACATGACTATTACACATTATTAATTCAAATGAATCTTTCAACTTAACAAGGGCAGGTTTTAAAGGTTTGTTCTCGAGGAATTACTCTTTTCAGGCTTGTAAGTGTGGGGATACTTCTGACCAAATCTAAAAATCCATCCGGAGACTAAAAAGAGTGGAGCCTTTGAAAACGTTATGAATGACCTTTCGAGTATTTTAGCATTGACAACTGGTGCAGCGATCACACCTACCTTATACATTCTCCACAGGGGACACAGAAGAGCATGAACATGAGTCACTATCAAAGGATGAAAACAATTCATACAGTGGGATACAGCCTTTGCAAAATAGTTAAAGAATCAAAAGGAAAAACAAAGAAACAGTCCCTATAGCTAGTCAATTATTTTCAATCTAAAAAAAGAAATATAAAACATTAAATGCTGCTATAAAGTCATAACATTTTGCATTTTACCCACCTGGTCTTACCTTTCAGAAAAACCAATAACAAACGAATGCCAATTCGGTTATTTCATGACAAACACCTTCATGTGAAGAAAGGCCTGTTTAAGTATGTTTCATTCAGAAAGGAACAAGGCCACCCATGTGGGAATTTTTAAGTCATCTACAAAAGTCTCTCTACATTTACTTTTCATTGAATACATTCCTCCATATCGGAGGCAGGTCTGGTACAAAGTGCAAATACAGTGTTCATCACAAGTAGACAGGCGCAATGAACATTAAAAAAACCTAGGGGTAATAGAGGCAGGGACAGCTCAAACAAAAACTATGGCTAGGTTCAGATCCTCAGGATCTAAATGGAGGAAACCAGACAGGTCTGTAGAACAATTATATAGGGCATCAATGAGCTCTACTTCACAATGTATGTGCAGTCATGGTATTGCTTTTTCTGACAACCTTTCTGTATTAACATACATTGACCATGATCAGAATTCAATAAAAAACAGACTGCCTTCTAAGTGTGGGTCATAATTGCACTCGAAGTTGTTTTCCAACAGGCACATAGGGACCCTCATGCCAGTAATGGTTAAGAATACAATGTAGGCAGTAAATTCCCACGATCATACCGTCCTGATTTCATAACCGTTGGTGGTTCATTTATTGTCCCTGAAAAAAATAACTTAATTCCTCGACTAAAGAAGTCTTGCCTCAACATCAATCATTACGACAGTTTTCTTATCCGACACAATGCACTCTTTCACAGGCTGTCACTTACAACTGATTTGACCAATGGTGCAGTCAACTCCTAGTTTCATAATCTGTATACCCACAATATACTTTTTAACATTATTCCTGATTAAACAGAGAGGTCAGAGAACGTAAAAAGCGACAGTGTTAAAGCTAACCAACCACAAATATTAGGAGGCAGTCTCACTAGGATAAAGCCCCAAAATAAGGACTTGTTCTATTGTGTGTCCACTATACATGTTTCTATCCTTAGACCAGCAGGAGGACTACCCGACTTGCTGGGCAATCCCTCATAATTGCATCAAAAGAACCTTATTCCTTTCACACAATGACAAAAAAGGGAGACACCCATAACAATAAGACACAAACATCCTTTTTCATAATAAATACAGTGGGGAATTAACAGAACATAATATACTCCCCATTCCACAACATAAAAAATATATACATGTCAAAGTGCACCATTATGATCTTTTTACAACATCTCCAATATACTCTCTACTTGCATCTCCTTTAGAGGGTGCGTAAAATAAAATGTTATTCTCATCCATAGTCCAATCCATTAAGTAATTTAAACCCAATCCACCATTTGTGAATTTCCTTGGAATTTGTGACTTAAGTGAAGCAGATCCGAAAGTGTGATCCCCAAACCAATTCTCATTTCTGCTGACATCTCATAATGGTTTCAGTTAATCGCATTGTGCATTTTGGAATTTGTCAATATGGCGTGCCTAATGTCTATTCCTCCTGTGATGCCTCGTTTGTTAAAATGCTGACATTGGTGAGGTTAGATCACAGGTGTTTTGTACCCACCCACATGTTTTCTTATTTCTGGTAAAACGAATTACCCATATGTGCTCATTTCATAAAGACTTGGTCAGTTACATGTACTTTAGGGATCTATACTCTGGTCAGTGTGGTGGTTTTCCCTATGCATTTAATCTGACAATTTAAGTGGGCTAAAGTGAGCAGCATACCTGTGCATTTGTTGCTCAATAGACTATTCAGATTTGTGTTCAAAGTTCTTGTTTGACCTGTCTCTGATTCAACTTCAATGTTGTATTCTTGACAAAATGAGGGATTGATATAAAGAACATTGCATGGTTTCAGGCACTTACAAAATGCTAAAATCAGTTACCTTAAACCTTGTCCTGAAATTGCACATTTCAATATCTGTATGTAATTTAGCATCGTATTGACAGCAAATAATTAGATGGGTGTAACCTACTTCCCCCACCCATTGTAACCTGTCACAAACTACTATGGCCAAAAAGTAAACACTTGACCATGGCATTCATTCTCAGAAGCAAAGGTTGCTATTTAAGATGCAGCTAGTATTACCAGGCATCAATCAAACTAAAAACAAGGTGCCATAAACATTTCTAGAATTTGTTATATTCCTCGGTTGAGCAACCTTTCCTGTTTTAGTAGAACATTTGGACTATAATTGATCCTTTGAAAGATGGCAGCCACAGCAATCACTTACAAGTATATAACAATGCAATCTCTCCAGAAGGTTGACCTATAAGGCAAAGACCCCAAATAGTCAAAGGAGGTAGCAACATATGCTCAGTGCAAACAATGCCTTCTGAAACCTGAAAACAATATACACATTTCTATCCTCATGCCTCACACTTCTTGGGTGGAACAGGCCTAAAAACCGAATAGAGCAAATGGAGGGTTGGACATGGAGGTGTGAAAAGGATCCAAACCTATTGGTGGGGAATAGGGGGTTACGTGTCACAGAGTATACTAAATTATAGTCTTTATTAACTTTTTTCCCTTGTTTTCTTTACACATTTAACACAGTTTTCAAGAGCTAGTTGCAAATGAGCATTGGGAGAGTATGTTGATCTTGTGTCCTCAATCATGTTTTTGCTTCTTTTAACGTCCAGCAGAGTCAGCAGAATCTTCTATCATTACTTCTGTGGTGGCACTAAGGATGCCAGTGTTCATTACTAGTCCTTCGATGTTGCTTCCACACCCCATTAGCATTTTGCCATCCGTGGCCATGCTCATTCGGTCCATCGGGGTACAGTAAACATCACCTGCGCCTGGGAGTAAGGAAAGGCCCTGACCATCAGTGCTAGGCGCAATGGAGTCAGGGTTGGAAGCCAAGATGTCTGTGCTTGTAATCAAAGCCCCAGCATTGGCAGCCAAGGCTTCCGCAATCAGCACCTCCGGGTGGCTCTTAGCCTTGTGAGCCACAACACTGTCCTTCTTTTCAAACTTCTTGCCACAAATGTTGCACGAAAACTGATAAAAGGAATCTGCGTCATGCTTTTTCATGTGCCAATTAAGCGATGCTTTCTGCCGACAAGTGAAACCGCAGATTTCACACCTGCAGAAGGAAAACAGCAAAGAAACCAGGTTACAAACTTTAGCCATAAGCCAATGCACTCAAAGCACATCTGCTGCTATCACAGTAAAAGCACAACCTAGTTTTGATATGGGATTTGTAATGCACCACTCTTCTTTTCCATGCCTGCATACCTCTCACATACTATACACGCCAAAAAGGGTCCGCAAAACCCACGCCACAAACCAAACAGTTGCAAACAACCCATACACTTGACACTAGCGCTCCAGACACAGCAAGCCCAGTGCACACAACAAAACACTCCCAGAAAGCTGCCACACAGACTCAAATATCTCCTGGTTCTGCCAGCATCAACAGAAGAGCACAACTTCTATCCTATCCCTCACTAACCCACCCACTTTTCTTTTACAGAGTCACATGAGCACCTGCATACCATGCAAATGGCAGCAGTGTGCAGTATAAATCATTATAACATATAGAATTAACTGTATTGATACAGCAGCACAACCAATCGTCGGTATAAAAAAGTATGTATTCAAAGAACTACGTTTTCTGGGTTTTACAAAAATGCAGGAAATCTCAATTGATCTTCTGGGAAATGGGAGAGCATTCCATAAAGGCAGATCCGTATCTCCTCAGGATTTAAACGTAGGGACAATAAGAGTTGATTTTCGGATCAAAGTGAGCAAGATGTCTACATTGATGAATATCACTTTGAAGAGAGGGAGGGGGGGGAGGCCCCAAAGACATTTAAAGACTACACAAAGAACCTTAAAAATAAGGCAGCATCTAAAATTGAGTGAGAGCGAGAAAGTTGAACATTCAGATCAACTGCAGAGTTCTGAACTTTCTGAATTCGTTCCAATTGTGAGGCATGCCCGAATATAAAGACTTACAGAAAACTAACCTGGAGTTCATAAGTGAACTGACAACCCCTGAGAGATGCAGTCTTAGTAAAACGCTGTGCAATAGCAAAGATTACAGAATGAGGTTTTTAGCAGTTAAATAATTTTGGAAATGTAAATCCAGGCAGCTGCTCTGGGTACAGCAGGCAAAGTTTGGGTCCTTAATTTTGTTGTACACTTGAGTATCGTCCGTTTATGAATGGTAGCCAAGCCCATGGTTAGTGAGTGAAAATATTGAACAGAGGTCTAACAGACATTAAAGAGTAATGGGGGATGTGAGGAACCAAGAAGGATCCCACAAGTCCACCCTTTTCAATGGGGCACTTACATTGACCTGCCGAGTTCAATCCTGCAGAAAGGAGCACAACTGCTTCTGTGCTTGTATTGATGTGTTTGAACAGTCATGAAAACGAGAAAGTAGAATATTGTAATCAACCGTGCCAAAGGTAGTTGATGGGTCCAATATTACAAGAGCCAGGTCCTCCTTCAAATGACATTTCTAGAATATCATCCCAGACTGAAAGCAGGGTGGTTTATGTCCCAAGATCAGGGCAACAGTCCGGATCAAAGCCATCCACTAATGCATCGATTTCAACAACAGAAAATACCAAATCAGTGAAACTGGGAGAGGAAAATTAATGTTATAGTATGTTTTAACTGAATAGATATTTTTCACATAGTCTTTATCTGATTATCCTTAAATGTAACACGTAAAATAACACCTACTCACCTCAGCTAGAATGATAATTCATTTATTTTCTAGGGCATTTAAATAACCTTTTTATTCGATTTATTTCTTTCAATGGGAGAATTAATAACATGTTATTGACCTCCATAATTCATGCACTCCTTTTTTTCAGACCCTTTCATACACCTACACCTGCAACATATTTTAGAGGAATTGACACAATCAAATTATAAGAACAACAAATTACTTACCTATGGGTCATACTCTTTCTGGTCAATAGTTTAATTCATGCAACAGATTCATGTTCTCAAACAACCCTTTCCATACACCCACCCCGATGCTGTCGGCTCAGGAAGCTTCTCTTCAGCTACCAAATGGTGCCATCCGAATCCAAAACCTGCTCCACCATCAACATATTGTGTTAGATGTTGCATACACACATACACAAAGAATATGTGGAAGGAATATCCCTCAACCAGAAAGAATATTAGCAAAGGTAAGTAATTTGTTCTTCTAAAAGATACGTTTTCCCCACCGATTACTCATCTTCTGAAAGACTCCCAATGCTGTTCCTTAAACACAGCTCAGGGGTGGAGCAAATCCAGACAAAACAGGACATTTTGTAACACTGATTTGGGCACAAGACATAACTACTGCTCAACTGATGTCCACGATGGGAACACCCGTTTTGCAAGGCCGAAGTGGACCTCATATCTCTTGAGTGGGCATGAATGCCCTCCGTACCCGTTAGCCAGTCTAAGAAGTTGTGATAAACAAGATGATCCACCGAGAAATTGTTCTTTTGAAATTGGCTTTAACTTCCATGTGCCCCGAAAACACCTACTCTTCTTGCCTGAAATCCTTGTTCCAGAAAGATAAATTGTTCATCGGTAAAGTTCTTTCTATAGATTCCTCATCCGATAGATATCCATTCCAGCAGCAACTGCTCAAACTTTTTCACCAGCGGGCTTGACTCCTCTTGACTTGACTGTGCCACTTGTCGGTTCTGGACTTGACGTCAGCCACCATATATACCACATCACTACGCCCCATATCTCAGTTCCTACCCCCACCCAAACACCCACCCACCCACCCACGAGCTAAGTAGCCACGGAGGAAGAATCCACAGGATTCAGGCTGAAAATAGCCCTAAAACATTTTAAGGCATTAAAACTGTGCCAACATCAGCTGTCTTAAGACTGTCCCAGTTGAAGTGGACAACCAGATATAGACGGCAGATCACTTTCATACCGGGGTCGGATAGGAGGGTAAGATGAGGAATCTGTGGGAGACGAATCCACAGAACGAACATTACCGGTAATTAATGTTTCCTTCAATTGATTGCATTCTCCCGCAGATTCCTCATCAATAGACGCTCAAAGCAGTACAGAGTACGGAGGCGAGATGAAAGCCCTCAGACAAATCACCTCTGCAAAACCGCTCTGTCTGATCGAGCGTCCGAAACACATGCAAAATCCAGGCAGTAATATTTGGTGAACATGCGGACGACAACCACGTTGCTGCTCTACATATTTATTTTACTGGTACAACCCTCTGCAATGCAGATGATGATGCCATATCCCTGCTGGAATGTGCCCTGATGCCTGGTGGCACATCTTTATCTGCTCTCTGATAACACTCTGCAATGCAGCGAGTTATCTGTTCAGCAGAATTGCATGCAGTACCCTCTGGGAACACCACACACAATTAGGACTACAGATGTAAGCAAAAACCAACCTTTGGTATAAGTCTGTACCACAGACTTTTTGGTAGCAAGCTGAGCAGCCAGGCTTATCTCAAGAGGGAATGCAAGCAGTAATTGAAGTTACACAGAAGTATCACAATCACAGTGGTTCAAGTAGACACTTACACTCAAGGTTTCTTGGTAAAAAAATACTTATACGATATGCATTAATTACCGTAAAAGCATTTCTGATGGTGGTATCTGCTTAGACTCACATGCTGTGCATATGGTCTGACATTCAGTGGTAACCGCAGAGTATTGCATCTTGTCAATCGGGAATCTAAAGAGGACGTCGACATGGGCGTGACTAACACTATCCCTACGTGACGTGTAGTGTACCCAAGATCCCTTACGCGCCGAGGTCCCTCCGATTGTATTTTTTCTGCCGAGAGCCTTATGACTATCGGGAGTGAGTACAGAAAAGAGAGAAAGTGGTAAGATGTCTATGCAGGGAGGAAGGGTGGGCGCATGTGAATCTAAGCAGATACAACCATCAGAAGAACAAGTTACTCTCTTACCTGGTAACGTTCTTTCGATGGGATGGTCCGACAACATATTCCATATCTATGACCGTAATCACCACAGCTGTTGCTGCTTCGGAAAATCTTTGGCGTATGCGTCCTGTGTCGATGATGTAGATACGCCGCCCTCGAGGACCTCCTCCAACGGCTGACGTCACTGGATGTTATAAGTAGGACGCATGACGCCCGTAGCCTCAGTTGTAGTTTTTGCCCCAGAACATGTGGCACCAGTCTTCTGCCAGTCTGACACACAAAGCCTTGCGGAAACGTAAGCTGCAATCACCTAAGAAATTCTGTAGCGGGGAAGGCAGGGAGGGAGCAATATGGAATACGTTGTCAGACCATCCCATCGAAAGAACGTTACCAGGTAAGAGAGTAACTTGTTCTTTGAGGGGATTGGGTCCTCCGACGTATTCCATATCTATGACAGACTCCCAAAGCAGTACCAATGCAAGGAGGTGGGAAAAGAATTTAGAAAACAGAAATTTAGAATGCCCAATCAAATTGCAGAGTAAAGGGCCGCCTTGCCAAAGGCCAGATCCTGCCCCCGGATGGAATCGAGGGAGTAGTGACGTACAAAAGTATGTACCGAAGCCCAGGTGGCTGCATCACAGATGTTACGAATAGGAACACCCCTCTGTAGGGCAGTACAGGCAGCCATACCCCTGGTAGAATGGGCCCGTAAGCCGACCGGTGGGTCCTTACCCGCCAAGGGGTAACACTCAGAGATAGCCAAAATAATCCAGCGAGAAAGTCTGTTTCGTCACAGCTTGTCCCAAACGCTTTCCAGCGTAACCAATGAAGAGTTGATCGTCCACTTTGACCCGGGACATGCGCGAAATATAAAAGCTTAACGCTCTCCTAGGAGGATCAAGCCTATGGAGCCTCTCCTCTTCCTTACCAGGATGTGGAGGAGGATAAAACGCTGGAAGAACAACCTTCTGGCCTAAATGAAACTCTGACACCACCTTCAGAAGAAAGGAAGGACGAACTCCAAGGACAACCCTGTCCTTATGAAACACAGTGAAGGGTGGCTTAACTGAAAAGTGCCTGTAACTCACTCTGCAAGCGGAAGTGACCACAACCAAAAATACAGTTTTAAGAGTTAACAGTCTCAAAGGGCATGAATGCAAAGGCTCAAAAGGAGCACCCATCAAAAACGTGAGAACAAGGTTCAAATCCCAACCGGGCACCTGGAAAGGTGACGGAGTGAACACGTTAGTGAGCCCTTTCAGAAACTGAGAAATTAAAGGAATTTTAAAATAGGAACACTCTTTAGACAAGCGCTTAAATATGGACAGCGCTGCTAGGTAACCTTTAACGGTACCCACTTGCAAGCCCCTGTGGGCCAAAGAAAGCAAAATAGACAGAACCATGGGAATGTCACATGCAAAAGGATCCACATTCTTAACCCTGCACCAGTCGCAGAACTTACGGCAACGGTACAGGGACTTCGTTGCTGGTCGTCTGGCCGAGAGCAACACCTCTAACTCGTCTTCAGGGAGGTCCCAATCCTTATACCTCAACCTTTCAGAAACCAAGCGTGAAGGTTGAGGGATCTGACCTCTGGATGGAGAACCTGACCCCCCCCCCTCCCGTGAGAGCAGATCGTCTCGGTAGGGAAGACGATGTAGAGGGCAGATGGACAAGTCAAGAAGGTCCGGGTACCATGTCCTCCGGGCCCACGCTGGAGCAATGAGTGATCATCTGGGAACCGAACCTCCGTAACCTCCGCAGTACTTGCGGGATGACGGGGCCTGGAGGAAACGCGTACAGCAGTGGGAATGACCACTCCACCACAAACGTGTCCCCTAAGGCTCCTTTCGGAGGAAATTCCCACGAGCAGAACCTCTCGCACTTCCGGTTGACACTGGAGGCGAAGAGATCCACTTGAGGGGTCCCCCAAATGGCAAAGATCTCCAGAAGAATCTCCTGAGCCAACTCCCACTCATGAGAGATTGCGATATGCCTGCTCAGAGCGTCCGCCGTCTCGTTATCTTCTCCGGCCAGATGAACTGCCGAGATCGAAACTTCCTGCCGGATTGCCCAGAACCAGAGCTGCATCGCCTCCCTGCACAGAGGAAGTGACCCTGCCCCCCCTTTCTGTTTAGGTAGTGCATGGCCACAGTGTTGTCCGTCAGGATCAGGACATTCGTCCCTCGCACAGTCGGCAGAAAAGCCTTCAGGGCTAGCCTGACGCCCCTCAGCTCCAACAGATTGATATGGAGCTCTGGACTCCGACGGAGACCAACGACCGCTGACTGTCAACTCGTTGGCATGAGCTCCCCATCCAGTAAGGGATACGTCCGTCACGATAGTCACCTCCGGCCAGGGTAGCCAAATGGAGCCCCCTTAATCAGATTGTTTTCGAAGGCCCACCACAGAAGGTCCTGGGCGACCGAGGACAGCACCTGAACAGGGTCCGACATCCTGCCGGAGGACTGAGACCACTGGAGCTTGAGTGCCCATTGCAAAGATCTCATGCGCAACCTGGCCTCTGGCACCAGAAGAATGCAGGATGCCATGAGGCTGAGCAATCTCAAGAACTCAAACGCTGGGAGACTCTGGGCAAGCTGAAACTCGTGCACCATCTGCTGAATGTGATGAGCCCTCACCTGGGGAGGAAAACACTGCCCCAGGGAATGTGTCTAGCACTGCTCCGATGTACTGGAGTCTCTGAGTTGGTGTCAAATGAGACTTCTTTAAGTTGAGGGAGAAGCCCAGCTTGTGGAGGGAGTGGCAGGTAACTGACAGATGATCCAGGACTTGCTCGGGAGAGCGCGCCCTGATCAACCAATCGTCCATGTAGGGGTAGACGTGAATCCCCCTTTCCTGATGTGCGCTGCCACCACTACCATGAGCTTGGTGAATACCCTCGGGCAGAGGTCAATCCGAACGGCAGGACCCGAAACTGAAAGTGTGGGTCACCAACCGCGAACCTCAGGTACTTCTTGTGCTTTGGATGTATCGGCACATGAAAATAAGCGTCCTTGAGGTCGAGACACACCAACCAGTCCTGAAGTTGAAGGGCCTGGAGGTCTTGAGAGAGAATAACCATCTTGAGCTTGTCCTTCCTGAGGAGTTTGTTCAAACCGCGCAAGTCCATGATGGGTCTCAATCCCCCGTCTTTCTTGGAAATCAAAAAATAAGGGGAATACCATCCCTGGTTCCTCTCCGCTACAGGCACCATTTCTATGGTGCCTTTCTCCAGCAGGAATTGAATTTCCTGCGCAAGGAACAGACCCGGACTCTTCAAAGAGATTCCCCGGTGGATTGTCTTGAGGCCTGTGCCGGAAAGGAAGACAGTAGCCGTGGGTTATGATCTCCAGAACCCACACATCTGAAGTAATGGCACGCCACTCTGCAAGATGCTGCGCCAGCCTTCCCCCAACCGGTGAACCATGGGACATGGCCTCATGACTGAGCTGAAGCGGCTGCGGCGTTGCCCAAGGGCAAAGAGGCAACAGCCCGAGCGGCCTTGGCACCTCGAGTACCTTGTTTTCCACCTCTGGCACTCCTACGGTGGCCCCTTTGACTGGCAGCGCCTTTCACTTTACCAAAGGATGAGTAATAACAAAAGGAACCTCCCCTCCATTGCTGTCCACGACTTCGCTGCAGCTTTGGAGGTCTGCAACCTTTCAAGGCTCTCGTCAGCCTTGCTGCCAAAAAGATGTTCCCCGTCAAAGGGCATGTGGAGCAGCCGGGCCTGCACATCAGGAGCAAACCCCGACTTCCGCAACCACGCAAACCTACGTATCACGGTGCTCGCCGCCATGGACCGGCTGACGCAATCTGCCATGTCCAAACCGGACTGAACGGCCTCACACATGGCATCCTTGCCATCCTGACCCATGGCAAGGAAACCATCCCGTTCGTCCCCTTCGGGAATATGTTCAGCCGCTAAAGAAACAGTTCCACAGAGTGTGCGTGAAACGTGACAAGGCACAAACTGAGTTGGCCGCCTGAAGCGCCATACCTCCTGAAGAAAACACGTTCTTAGCCCAGCTGTCAAAACGCTTGTTGTCCCTATCAGGACGGATGGTAGGATACGATGCCTGCTTTGCCGGGGCCGTCGCCGCCTGCACCACCAAACGCTTCGGAGTGGGGTGCTTGGTCAAGTAGAAGGGGTCACTACTGGCTGGGCAGTATTTTCGTGGCAAAGACTTGCCCACTGCCGGAAGACTCTCCGGAGCAGTCCAAGCCGCCGCCACCCTCCTCTGTAGAGCCATATGGAACGGCAGTATCGGGTCAGTTGGTGGACCTTGGTCGAGGATATCTGTAAGGTAATTCTGAAGAAAATCCCCTGGGGGAGCAGACCATCCCAAGTACTCGGTGACCCTGGACATAAGGCGCCAGTATGAGGAGTCGGCATGAGTGCCAGGCTCAGGCCTACAAAACTCCACCTCCGGAGAGGTGTCCAGCCCTCTGGCATCGTGCAGGGACTGCCACAGGTCCTCAATTTGGCTATGGCCCGAGAGAATCTCGTCCGGCACCGTATCCGGAACCATGCCATCATCAGAGCCCTAATCCACCTCTGAAATAAACTGAAGCTGGCTGTAAGGAACAGAATGCGGAACAAAGCCATGCTTGACCTTTGCCAGAGCCTTTCTAGGTGGTTCCACCAAGCCCCGGGGAACCCCTGTCGAACCAGCCTCGAAAGGCGTCGAGGGCATCGAGTGAATCGGCGTCGAATGCGGCGCCGACAGCATCGATGGCGTTGACACAGTCCTCGAGGCCGGAGCCCCGAGCGTGTCCCTCGACACCCTGGGCGCCGACAACCTCTTCGGAGGCGGGGCCTTGAAAGAGTCCGTCGACGACCTCTGCGCCACCGGCATCAACGTATTCCTCGAAGACACCACAGGTGCACACGGTCTCGAGCGCGTCGAGGATCGGGACCTGGAACGTGCATGACGAGAACTATTCCCCTTGTCCGAGCGGGACCTCTCCCGCAAATCGTGCCGACCACCCGAGCCCAAAGGCGTGCGAGCGATGTCTCTCGACCCATCACGACCGACCCCACTCAGAGGCACGGACGGACCAGTGCCCTGCGATTCGAGAATCGCCAACATTTTCTTCCCGAAGGAAGCCCAATCCTGCAGGGTCGCATGCTTGGTGGGATAAGCGACCCGCCGATGGGCGGAGTCCTCGGATGAGGTCGGGGAAGGCGACCGATGACGGCGCTTTCGGGAGTGCCTCGAAGAGGCAGAGGAGAAGCAGGACCGACTCCGGGACCGAGACCCACTGGACTTCCGACGACGACACAGAGAGTCGCCCCTCGAATCGTCCGTTGAAAGTTTCACAGACCTCGACTTCCGTGGCTTGGATACCTTACCTACTGATAACAACTTCTTGTGTTCCCGCAAGGCTTTGGACGTGAGGGACTGGCAGTCGACCATGTCATGGGCCTCCCCGAGGCACCAGAGGCAGGCGTTGTGCGAGTCCGTTACCGACATCTTGGACCCACAGTCCCCGCACTTCTTAAAGCCCGGACGCGGTGTGGAAGACGAGGTAGACATCTTCACGAAGAAAGACTTCACAATACGAACAGGTTCGAAGAACCGAGAAAGAACAGGAACTCCAAAGAGTCGAGGCGCGTCGAGATCTCCGAAGCGAACAAGTTCGTGGAAAAAATGGAACTGAGGCTACGGGCGTCGTGCGTCCTACTTCTAACATCCAGTGACATCGGCCGTCGGAGGAGGTCCTCTAGGGCGGCGTATCGACGTCATCGATGCAGGACGCAGACGCCGAAGATTTTCCGAAGCAGCACAGCTGTGGTGATGACCGTCATAGATATGGAATACGTCAGAGGACCCAATCCCCTTTTAAGGTGAGTAATGCATATCTTCGGATGTTTGTTAATCTGCTTAGAATCACATGCTGTGAATAGACTAGCGAGCAGTACCCGGAGTTGGAGGTGGGTTGTGACAAGGAACAGTAGACAAAAGATGTCTTAGTACTGCCCGTTGATAATCGGACCTAGAATGAGTTTCTAGGCAATAGTGTTTTGTAAAGGTGTGTACAGAACTCCAGGTTGCCGCTTTGCAAGTGGACTCAAGAGGAACATTTGCAATGAATGGTATGGAAGCCCCAGTGCCTCGAGTAGAATGTGCTCTAGGCTTTAAGGGCAGCTCTCTCTTAGCAAGACTGTAACAGAGTGTGATGCATTTGACAATCCACCTAGAGATAGTGGATTTGGAGACTGCGTCTACTTCTCTTCCTGCCGCCACTGAAACGAAAAACAGATTAGTCTTTCTTAGTGGTTGAGTTCTTTCCATGTAGAACATGACAGCTCTGCGTACATCCAGTGTGTGCAGGGTTCTTTCTCCTAGGCTTGAAGGATTTTGAAAGGACCTTGGTAGTTCCATCGACTGGTTCACATGGAACTTTGAAATGAATTTAGGCGCAAATCTAGGGTGAGTGCGCAGAGCCACCTTATCGTTGTGAACTGTTACAAACGGATCTAGGATTGAGAGCGCTTGTAGTTCACTTACTCTCCTAATGGAGGTAATAGCTATTAAAAAAATCAGTTTTATAGGGGAGGTCTTTAAGACTGGCTTTGTGCATGGGCTCAAAAGGAGCCCCCATAAGCCTAGTCAACACGTTTAGGTCCCATCCGGGAGCCGGGTTAGAAATAGGAGGGTGAATTCTCTTCACTCCCACCATGAAAGCTTTAATAACTGGAATCTTCCACCATGACACTTTCTGTTGTGATGTAGTATAGGCAGAACGCGCAGCTAAATGCACCTTTATGGAGTTAAAGACCAAGCCTGAGTGAAGTAAATGATTTTGGCCAAAACAATGTGCGTGGGAGAGCAGTTAATCGGGTTAATGCTCTTTGAGTGGCACCACATGACAAACCGTTTCCATTTACTGTTGTACGGGCAAGGCAGTCTGACTGGTGGGGATAGGGACATCTCCATCAGATGAGCGAACCAGGGTAGGCGGGCCCACATGGGGGCCACCAGTATCATCGTAACTGGTTCCTTGTGCATCTTGTGCACGATTTTGTTGAGAAGGGGAGTCAGGGGGTGAGGGGAGCATAGACAAATTGCCCTGACCATGTTTTCCAGAGTCCGTTCCCCTTGGAACGGTTCTGGGGGTATCTGGAGGCATAATCTTGGCATTGAGTGTTCTCCAGAGTTGCGAACAAATCACTCTCTGAAAAGCCCCATTCTGCGAAAATGTTGGAGACAATGTCTCTGTGTAATCGCCATTTGTACTCAATGGCCAACGGGAAGTCTCTGCGGAGTACGTTTGCCAGAATATTGAGTTCCCCTGAAACATGTTGTGATAACAGGAACATGTTGCGTTTGAGAGCCCACTTCCAAATGTTCTGTGACAGTTTGGACAGCCCTGGAGAGCGAGTGCCCCCTTGTTTGTTCAGATAGTACATGGCCGTGGTGCTGTCTGTGAGGGTCAGGATCGTCTTCCTCTGCAGTTGTGTCTGGAAAGCTTTTAGTGCTTTGAACACTGCCAACAGTTCCAAAAGGTTTTGTGGTTGGATGCTATGTCTGACGACCAAACTCTGTGCGCTGTCTGTTGAAGCAGGTGAACTCCCCACCCTGTAAGAGACGCGTCTGTAGTTAGAGTGGCTTCCACTGAGAGAGTGGTGAAGGATCACTCCTTCCAAGAGGTTGTCCCTCGACCACCACTGCAGCCAGAGAACGAGGACCGTTGAGACAACCACTAGATCGTCCCACTGTCCGCTGGCCTGACACCACTGGCTGTTGAGCCACTCTTGCATTGGGCGCAAGCGCAAGTGAGGAACTAAGTAGATAAATTATGCCATCATTCCTAGCAGTTGCATAGCTTTGCATACCTTCACCTCTCGACTGGCTACATACTGAGGGATTTGAAACAACATGTTTTGAACCATCTCGGAGGGGAAGACGAGGCCGTCCTTTGTTCAAATTAGAGCCCCTAGGAACTGTTTGACTTGACTGTGGTCTAGGCTGGATTTTTTCTTGTTGATAGAGAATCCCAGACTGAATACAAGATCTATCGTCTTTTGGGTGTTTGACAGACATGTTTCGTAGGAGTCCCCTGTTATGAGCCAGTCGTCGAGGTAAGGATAGACCAGGATGGATTGCCTACGCAGATGTGCTGCTGTCAACGCTAGTACATTTGTAAATACCCTTGTTGCAGATGCAATGCCGAAGGGTAGTACCTTGAACTGATAATGCTCGTCTTGTATCATAAATCTGAGGTATTTTCAGTGCGCTGGCAACATTGAAATATGAAAGTATGCATCTTTCATGTCCAGTATTGCTATGTAATCCCCCTGTGATAGCAGTGGAATTACTTCTTGCTGAGTGACCATGAAGAACTTTTATGGCTTTACAAATGTGTTCGCTGGGCACAGATCTAAAAACAGGGCTCATGGTTAGATCCTTTTTGGGTACAAGGAAGTACACAGAATAAATACCTTCTTTTACCCGAGACTGAGGTACGATTTCTATGGTTCCTTTCTCTTGTAATGTCTCTACTTCCTGAAGAAGTATGCGAAGATGGTCTGGTCGCAGTCATCTTGCTCGTGGAGGTCTGAAGGTTGGGGACCGGTTGAACTCTATACAGTACCTGCGGGCCATGGTCTTTAGCACCCACTGGTCTGTAGTTATCTCCTCCCATGCCTGAAGGAACGATGTTAGCCGGCCCCCGACCGGGGAGGAATGGGAGAGGACCCGAATCTTTGGGTCATTTTGAACCTGTGGCCGGGGTGCCTCTATGGGTAGTGACCCAGCCCCTTCCTTTCCCACATCGTGGACCCCTTTGGGGATACGGGGTTGTGTATCCGCTGTTTCCCTGTGGAGAGTTCAAATTGTTTCCCGAGGAGTATTGTTGAGAGAAGCGTTGGCCACAAAAAAGCCGTTTGGACCCAGATCCTAGTCTTGTAGAGGGTCTTTGTGTAATTTGGTCCCTTGTTTTCAGGGTGTCATGCTCCTATTTTGCGGTCTCGAGGGCCTCATCGACCGCCTTCCCAAACAGGTTGGATTCTTCCATGGGTTTATTTATAAGTGACGCTTGCATCTCTGGCTTGAATCCAGAGTTCCGTAGCCACACATGTCTCTTCAGCAGTGTTCTGAGCCAGGGATCGACCAGCTGTTTCGGCAGAATCCAAAGTGTTCTTAAGTATGCTTTGGTTCACCTGTCTGCCCTTAGTGACAGTGGTGAGGAGACAAGTACATAGAGGTTCGGGAACCTCCTGAATGCCTTCCTGTATTAAGGCCCACTGAGCATCGGCGTAGCTGGCCAACGAGGTTGTATTGTTGGCAATACGTGTTGAAAACGCTGCTGCGACCGTGACCCTCTTCTCAAGGGCATAGACTCATTTACCTTCCTTATCGGGGGGTGCCTCGCCAGTTGACAAACGAACCCTGCCCTCATTCTTGTAGTAGTCACCACCAGAGAGTCTGGGGTGGAGTGACCTCTGATATACAGAGGGTCCGAGGGAGGACGACGAAAGAGTTTTTCTATTCTTGGGTTAACACCTCTTGTGAGAGCAGGTGTTGATAAGGAGGGATCCAGACGTTTCTTAATTGAATTGAGGAGAGGAATAGCCTGGCTGGCCGGCAGCTTTTCCTTGAGGATGTCCTCCACGAAGCCAGCTTCAGGGACAGCTTCATCTGTTGCAATCTTAAAGTGTTCAGCTGCTTTACGCAACATTACGTTGAACGTCAATTGATCATCCACTGGTTATCCCGAATGTTGTCTAGTGGGGGTGGACTGGGGAGAATCCAGAGACAGGACATCAGGATCTTGTGGATCTGGAGACTGCCATGGTTGAGGGTCACCCACATCTGGGTTCTCCTCCCAGCCCTCTGTGTGATCATGCATGTCCTCAGGGTTGATGAATTCCTCATCCTGAGTGTCTGCAGGCATGTCTTCTTCAGTTAGGTCGTAGTTGTATATTTCCTCTTCCAAAGAGGGGTCAAAAAGCCTTGGGAATTTTGCTTTGGGGTCCACAGGGCTCTCATCCCATGGCCTCCTTGGTGTGGGTTGTTCTGAACGGAAAACAAACCTGTCCAGCCTTTCCATGCAGTTTTCAAATTTCTCTCTAGTCCAAACCGAAGAACTAGAATGGTCTAGAGGTGGAAAAGGGTCCTGAACACGCTACTCTGTCGTAAAATGTCGAGATTTTTTGGCTCAACGTCAAAGATAGCCCTTCTTCGCCCATAGGGAACTCCTCCTGGTGGTCCGATAGAGGTGTGACGTCCCTTTGCCTCTCTTCCGACTGATGGATGGGTTCCAGGACACCCCTTAGGCCATCCTTGGACCTCGGCGGATGCTTTGCCTTTTCCGTAGGCCTCGGAGCATCCCTGGACTGCCGTTTCTGAGAATCGCCTGAAACAATCCTTGCCAGGCTGTCGGCGACGTCCTCTGCAGACGGGAGGCGCGTAGCTTCAGTCTGCGAGGGAGTCTTTTTCGGCAGAGCCGAAGCCTCGTCTTCGGTGGTAGCCTTTTTCGGCGGTGCAGTCTTCGGCGGAACCGGAACCCTATCGTCGCCGGACCCCATCTTGTGATGCGTTTTGACGGAACCTGGTATATTGGGGGTAGCGCCCTTTGTCTTTGATGGCCCAGTCGCTAGGTGCATATGCGGCTGCGTGGAGGGCTTCCGATCACGACGGTCGGCGGGTGCCGCCGGAACTTCCGGTGTACCTGTTGGCGCCCAAGTCTTCTTCGACTTAGCCGAAAATTGACTTGGAGTTGTGTGTTTAGTGCTGTGTACATGCTCGTCTTTGTCGCCGTGGTGTGACTTCCCCATAGCAGTGCCTAAGCCATGCCTGGCAGGGCCGGGGACAGACGATGCGGAACGCGAGCGTTCCATCGTAAGGTCAACAACCTCCGGTTCAGAGGTTTGATCGTCACTCTTGCCGTCGTCACATTCAGTGGCTGCGGCTGCGGGAGAAAACTCGGCCTTCGGCATACCGTAGGCTGCCCACCGCTTAACTCTATGCTGCTTTAATGTCTTAGGACAGAGGAGCTTACAAGCCACGCATCCTTCCTCCTTGTGATCGAGGGGCAAGCCCCGGTTGCACCGTCTGGGCTTATCTTTCCAAGGAAATGTGCTCTTACAGATGGGGCAAAACCTAAATGGAGTCCTCTTCATAGCTGAGGATGGGTAGACTGACAAAGACCAAAAGGAAAGAGGAAGGAAAGGGAAAGGCATTCTCAGATTGTACAGAAATGTCCACCCCGACCCCACTCTCCCTACTGTGTAGGCCGGCGGAAGGCCTGGCAACGTGGTCGGCAGCGCCGACTGGATTCTGAAGGTCTTTGGCAGAGATCTGGAACAGCCGTCGAATCAGGGATGGGTAGGGTGATCTGAATTATTTTATGTAACTATTCAACCAAAGGTCGAGGGGACAATAAGCAATGTCTTTGACGAGCTCCGCATGAGGCAACCAGTATGCTGGGCGGAAAAAAACAATTGGAGGGACCTCAACGCATGAGGGATCTTGGGTACACTACAAGTCACGTAGGGATAGTGTTACAGGCACGCCCATGTCGACGTCCCCTAGATTCTCGAAAGACAATATGCAATACTCTGCGGTTACGACTGGATGTCAGACCATATGCACAGTATGTGATTCTAAGCAGATTAAACTGAGAAATGTATTTACACAATCATTTAGAAAACATTCACTAGTAGAAATCAACTTAATATTAAACACCAATACACTACAGTAACAAATTGTATAGACAGTTTGAGCTCCCCTGAAAAAGGAGCCAAATGGCACTTCAATTACTTTCAATGGGAATAAAAAGACATAGGTTTGTACAATGGATTAGAAAACACTTCTGTTAGGCAATGCAAAGGTTCAGTGTACCAGGAGGGTCCGTTCAATTCAATAGGCCAGTCCAAAGTCAATAGTTCAGTATTCTTGGATAGGAAGATCAGTTCTGGTAACAAATGGAGAAGTCTTTGTAAAAGTTCTCAAAAGTAGTTTAGGCGAAAAAGAATGATATGCTGGGTCACAAGCTGATTAGGCCTGCAAGTTTGGAAAGTTCCACGATCTTTCGCCACGAGAGTTAGGATCTCTCAACGGGATGGCACAGCACCTTAATGTGAAACAAAAAGATGTAGCTGAAGACATTTGCTCCTAGCAGTTCCTGCAGATCTCGCTGTTCCTGAGCCTCAGTCATGGGGACAAGAGGGAGGACGTCGGGGGACTCATGCACTGCACGGGATCATCGTCGAAGCAAACAAAATTGAGTCACTTCAGTTCGAGTAGCTGTAGATTCAAGACACAAACTGGATTCCCTCCCCCTGGTTAAACCTTAACCAGCCTTGAGAATGGTATCCATGTGTCTTATGAGTTGATTGGTCCCACCAACTCAAAGGAAGAAGACGTCCTTGAAGGAGCGACTCTGTCGAATGGAGTTTTGGCAATTCGGTTTTGCAGCAGGGCTTCACCAGGCAAACCAAAGGTCCAGTGGTTGCAGCAGCCGTCCTCTTCCAGCTCATCTTCGGTTCTTTCGTTCCAGTGGTAGACTCTGCCTTCCAGTCCAGGAGATTCACCTGTTAAACAGTTTCTTCCCATTCATTCCAGCCTAGCTGTCACTCACACAGCAGGGTGGACGTCCTTGCCGGACAGTTAGCCAGCCAATCACGTCAGAGTGCATTTGGGTCTCCCAGGAGACCTAGCAAAGGAAGTTTCGGGCACCTCCCTCACTTCCTGCCCACCCCAGACACTCAGACGCCAAGGGCGGACTTCAGTCCTGAAGCCCACCAAAGGCCCGCAAACAAAGTGACCAAACCATAAAAGGACCTTTTTCCACAAAGAAACGGCAAAAAAAGATGACCAGACTATTTTTACAGAGGGGTCTTGGGCGCCAGATTGAAAAACATGGCGGCCCTGATTTTTTGCAGTCGGGAAAAATCATAGTAGTTCGTTATAAAACCACTGCCACCAGACATTTCAATAGAAAAGGGTAGCTTTTGACAGCTACAAGAGTGTTTAGACACAGGGGATACTAAGTAACCCCTCCAGCACTCTATAGGAAGATAGTGTGTGCTGGGTCTATGAATTTAAAAAGACTCGTAGTCAGTTTAACTTTACATTCTCTGGGAACAGTAGTTCATCACAGAGAAGGTATTGAAACCTTGGGACGTCCAAAGGACATCCCTGTGCCACTGCACTAAAGGTGCTGTGTGACAACAATGAAAAGATGATGCATATGAAGTTATCTAAAACTCCATAATCAAAGAACACAAGATTAAAACACACGTCAAAACACATGAGAGAGTGGGAAAAAAGGCTCACACACATTCCAGGTAAAAAATTCAAGTCCTCAAAATCCAGCAGTTGCTGGGGGTCTCCAAGGAGAAGGGAATAAGCACTTTTCTGAGAATTCTCTCTACATTATCCACCGAGAGATCATCTGCTAGACCTTTCCTGTAGAAAGAGAAAGCCACAAAGAGTTGGTCAGCCATATAAAAGCTAAGAACCCTCTTAGGGTCCAGCCTGTGCAGCCTCTCCTCATCTTTAGAAGGATGTGGAGGAGGATAAAATAGTGGCAAATCAATGCTCTGACACCCATGGAATTCATAGGCCACTTAGTTAGAAATGTAGGATGCACCTTGAGTGAAGTTTTCTCCTTGAAGAATCACAGAAAAGGTAGCAGCTCACTTACACATCTTGCTGAGGTGATTGCCACCAGGAAAGCTGTTTTCATGGTAAGTAGCCCTATTAGTACACAAATGCATAAGCTCCAACAAAGCGGATATCAAGAATTTCTAAAGTTTAGGTCCCAGTCTGGAACCAAAAACGGGGTAGGCGGAATCCTATTTACAAGGCTCCAATAGGGGTACTAGAATGTATTGGAAGAATTGGAAAACTTGGGTGGAGGGAAAACTCACAGGCTAGAAGAAGAAGCGATCATCTACAACAAAATTACCAACAGCAGTATTTTCCTCCTAAAAATGATCCCCTCAGGGATATCCTCCCCAAATGTATCTCACCACAAGATCGCAACTACATCCCTCCCATATCCCCCCCCCCCCCCCCCAAGATCAAGGACCTCCTCTGATACCCAGGTTTTTTCAAACGAGAAGAAAGGCATACAGGTGGTAGATCTATGGCCAGTTAAGATTTCAAACAAAACATTAACAGAGAAAGACCTTAGTCTATTAGAAAAAGGAGTTTATTTTATTCCAATGAAGAATCCAAGCAGAATGGATGCAGTAATAGAACTCCGACAATTATTTTGGAAAATATATCTGAAGGACGTTTTTGGTTCTGACACTAATGAGATCCCCCTCGCTTTAGGCCCAAGTCTGTGTTTACACCATCGAGCCACATGGTATGTAAAAAGACAGCAACATTTGAAAAGGCTATATTCAAAGAATTTCATATGATCTATGACCATGTCAATCAAAAACACAATTCGAGTTTTAACTTTATAAAAGCAGATTGGGACCATCTTTTACAACTTCACAATGATGACTCCATCATTATTAAAAGAGCAGACAAGAGTGGAGGGATCAGTGTCTAGAATGCAGAAAAATACGCCTTTGAAGCACTTAGACAGTTAAAGAACAGCGACTTCTATTTGAAATATAGAAGCAACCCTACAAGAGCAATACAAAATTTGATTTTTCAAATCTTTAAAAGAGGTTTTGGTGCAGGATGTTTGACCAAAAACACATTTGATTTTCTGAATCCAGGTAATGTCAGACCACCATTATTCTATATATTGCTAAAAGTCCATAAGGACCTTGTAGATCGACGGGTAGACCCATAATATTGCTATGTGGTTTGATCCTGGAACCAATTGGGCAGTTTTTTGTTTGGTTTTTCCCCCTCAAACCATTGGTGGGCAAGTCTTCGACCTAGTTGGCCGACACCACAGATGTTATAAAATCAAATCGAAGGAATACAATTTGATGTGAATACAGAGTCCCTCACAATATGTTACATATGGAATCCCTCTAGTCCAACATTCCCCAGAGAGAATCACTAAATATAATGAAAGATTTCCTGGAGGAAACAGAAGGACAGATTGTGGTCCCTAGTCAACTATTAGTTGAGTTACTGGAAGTAGCCTTAACAAAAAATGTCTTCCACTTCAAAAGCACATATTACATGCAAACAAAGGGAATGGCTATGGGGGCAACTTTTGCCCCCAACTTTGCGACCCTGTATATTTGGAAGTTTGAACAACTGTTTCTATTGGTGGATACTAATCCCTTTAGACAAGCGTTGACATTTTATAAACGTTATATTGACTATATTTTATTTGGGACAGTAAAAAAGGAGATCTACAACTTCTTCTTGAGTGGATTAATTCACTTAATTCAAATTTAAGATTTACTATGCATTCTGATGCTAAACAAAGTATTCTTAGATCTCTTAAACAGAGACAATGATGGTAATCTAACTGTAGAGTTACTGCGAAAGGAAACAGAAAGGAACACTATCTTAAGATACAATAGTTTGCATTCACAAGCTCTTTGCAATAATATTCCATATGGCCAATTTCTAAGGGCCAGGCAGGATTACACCAAGTTAGAAGACTTTACTATTCAATCGAATTTGATACATATTGTCTATCAAAAAGGGGTTATCCTGCAAGATTATTGCGACAATCTAAAAAACCAGCTAAAAATCATAAGAGACATTCTGTGAAGTAAAAATGGAAAGGAAGGGACAGGGATGAAAAATACCTGGCTAGTATTTGCCATGACTTATAATACACATCACAACAAGACTAGGAAAGCAATCGAGACATTGGCACATACAACTGGAGAACCTGACTTTGCAAAGTCCAATTTTTGCCTTTAAAAATGGAAAGAACTTGAAGGACTGGTTATCCCGAGCTGACAGTTTCCAAAGTTAAACCTTCAACAATTACATCAATTTGGGGGAATGGCACCAGTTGCGGGCCATTTCCCATGTGGAAATTGTAGTAATTGTGGCTCTACATTTTCGTGTGACTCAATTGTAATCAATTGTAGGATATAGACTTTAAGAACTCATACTGCATGTAACAGTAATAACGTAATTTAAGCAATTACATGCCCCAGCAATAAGACTTATACTAGTAAAACATTACGGCTCATTATGGTGGGAGGGCCCCTGCACCCTGTCCATTGGTTCCCTCAGCACAGTCTCAGGGCGATGTGCATAGACGGCTGTCTTGTAAAACTGACACCAATGCTCTTTTAATTCAGTGCATCTTTGGTGAGGCTAATGCATAGTTTCCAAATCGCCAACAGCTGCTTGATTTATTTCACTGTATTATCCCGCTTCGCATTTTACAAAGGGATGATATGAAGACAGTTGACCTTTGTGAATACTCTTCGAAAACAATTGCTCTGGTCTATTTTTTATCTGGAGAAACAATGGAAGGCACCTTAGAACACACAGCCTCTTTTAAACGGCTTGGATAGGAGTGTTCACTAATTGACTCTCTATATGGTAAAAGATATCGCCCAGTGGACTTGAGGCGCACTTTGGCTACTCTGGTACATCGCCGTCTGTCTACCACAGTTCCTAGCTTGCCTTTTGGGGCAGAAGCCGGGTTGACTCAGACAGGGGAGGAAAGCCACTGGGCATGGCTGACTAAGGTGGCCGCCCAAAGAGGGGCGTTGGACATCTAGTTCCGGCACCCCACCTGTCTGGTGCAGCTCATTAGCTGGAATGCATGCAGACATTCTCATTTATTGGAAGAGGGTGGCCTTATTGATGATCTGGAACGTTATTCCTTGGTGGTCCTTCAGGAAAGTTGGCTTGTAGTACCGCTTGTGGTTGTTGGGTGGCATTTCATCCACAAACCTGCTATCAAAAGGTCCCTGCGAGTGGCCTAAGGGAGGCCTGCAAATGGGTGCCAGGAATTCAGGAGTTCCCCCAACACCTTAATGGGCGTGATTACTGCCCCCTTTGGGGGGTAGCAGGGAGGTTATCAATCTTTACTGCCCCATTCTAGATATCCTCATGGCTTGGTTCTATCCAAGATTGAGACTCTCATTGCTAATATGAACTCACGTTCTGCTTGTAGCATCTGTGGGGACTTTAACTCGTATATACCTGCGTCTCCCAATTTGGCCGATTCAGATGGTCAACTGTTGTCCTCCTCTGCTAAAGACAGTCCACTTGATCGCTCTTAAAGCAGGGATTTGGAGTGGGCTACTTTTCTCTTCTCTCCTGGCTTCACTATGATTAATGGTGTTACTTTATCGGATTGTCCACCTAAAAGGCACCTGTTTCAGCCCAAATTCCAGTAGCATTTTGGACTACAGTTTCATGGCCTATGATCTTGGCCTTGTGGTTGACATGGTAATTCTCCCTCGGTTAGAGAATGATCAGTCCGGTTTTGTGTTGACTTTAAAACTTGTTGAATCAACTTTGATCCTTGAGGCTATGGGTGATTTAATGGTGAACCCTTCTCTAAATTGTATATACTGAAATGAGGCCACTGCATACCTTTGTGTTGCATTGGCCTCCTTCGTCGATCGTTCTTTTGAGGGTGTCGATGGTCTTAGTACCAGTACTTCTGATGTGATCCAGGGTTTTGGTGATGTAATATCTACCTTGGTTAAATCTGCCTTTAGAAGGAGATCTTCAAGGAATAAGAGACTCACTGTCCGTGTAAACATCAACATTTCTATGATTCCACTGTAGTCTCTAGGAGGAGGGGTTTGCACAGGGAATTGAGCAATATAGTGGACATGCAACTTGTGCCTAGCGTATATGCACTGCGCCTTAAAGTCAAAATCATATATTGGAAATGGCTGAAACAGCACTGGTATGTTCTGGAGTGCTCTTGTTGGCGCTGACTGATGGCTGCAGCGCTCTCCAAGGATTCACGTACATTCTGGAAGTTGGCTGCTGGTGATCATCCCGAGCGTGATCTATTGGGTGCCCCTGAATCTGCTTGGGTTGAACAATCGCTCAGTTCCTTGGTAACTATCCCCTCCTTGCAATGCTCGATGTCTCCTCTAAAATATTTGCTTGCATGTGTCTTGATGATCTATGGACGTGGACTACTGAGGCTGAACTTATTCCACTCAACCAGACCGGTTTCCAGCATGGTCTGAGTACGATGACTAATTACCTTGCACTCCAGATTGTCATCCAGCAGGCTTGGCTGATTCGCCAGTGTCCTGTATATACGGCCTGTATAGACTACAGCGCAGCGTTCGATATGGTCAACCGTAACCTTGATCCGCCTAAACTGGGTGACTTCCCCCCTTTAATGGCTGGGATATGCAGATGATATAATCCTGCTTGATCTCACTCCCGTGGGCTTACAAGCATCCCTTGACTCCCTGAAAAAAATTCAGACTCTTTGGATCTCGTAGTCAACATCCAGAAAACTAAGGTTACTGAATTTCATCCACCCAGCCGCCGCAGGATTACGGTGCCTTGGCATCTGGAGGGGGCTTGTTTTGAGGTGGTTAGGGAATACAAATACTTGGGGATCCATTTTGATGAAGGCCTCCGTGGCATTTCTCACCTTGTCTATGTCAAACTTAGGTGTTCGCAGGCCACTGGGTCTGTGGGAAAATTGGCTCGCACTGGAGGAGGTTATTCTGTTGGAATCTTGGCCCAGCTATTTCTGGCTAAGATCAACCCCATTCTTATGTATGGGGTTGAAGGCTGGCACTTTGGCAACGAGTCGCAAGTGGCCGAACTTGAATCGTTCCTGCTTAAAAGGCTGTTCCGGTTACATACACATGCTGTGGTGCGGACTTTTACTCTAGAGTTTGGCATTGTTTCTTGCAAGACAACAGTTCTTTCTGTTGAATACCTTTTGGCGCCGGGCCAGTGCAGAGATTTGCACTTTGCATTTCATTATTCTCAAGGCTGCCTTGAGCAAGTCTGATCACTTACAGGGCAGTGCACTACATTGCATCGCCCTTATGGCGTACCGATGGCTGGCATTGGCTCCTGGAGCTTCTTTCCGTTGGTCCTATTCTCAGTGACGCAGCCATGCAAGAGGTGTTCTATGCTCATTTTCGTGAGCAGTATATTGTGCATCTGTCAACCAAGACAAACAGACTTTTCACAGAGTATATTCTTGCTGGGACTGCCTCCCCGGTGAAAAGTGCGCTTAAGCGCTGACCGACTGAAATTCAACGTTACTAAGATAGCATTGTATAATCTGCCTTTTTGTCTAGGAGTATGCATGTAGTTTGCGTACCATTAACAATAATTAGAGGTTTCTTTACCCTAATTGTTGGTTATGTTCTTTCAGGATTATGGCATCCTGTTAAGCTAATTGAAGATGGAGTTTGCCATGTCAAGAAATTAACTGAGAGCTCTTAGTAAATGCTCGTTGCTATATATGAATGGGAATGGGAGCAGAGATGTAGTTGTTATTTTGGATGGTTAATGAGAATCACAGTATATCAGGAATCATCCATTGATGCATTCAGGTCCTGAAGAAGACTGACAGTTGTAGTGAGGATCTAGATGGTTTCTCTGTCAAAACTTGAAAAATGGAAGATTTGCATTATAAGGCGAGGCACATTTTACTATATTTGTGTTCCTCCTGGCAACCCCTAGTAGACAACTGTTTAGTGTGATGAACTTATATTTGCATGATTGTAATTAAATTTGTTTCACTTGGTGATTGTTTGCTATAAGGATTATGCAGAAGGACAAACATTTACATTTTAGGAAGCTTTGTGTTTAGATTGTGATGGTTTTTAACTTTTTGCACAACTATGCGTTTTTACACTTTTCTTGCACAATGTCTGACTCATACAATTTTGCACTTCTGAAGAATTTTATTAAATGTTTTGTGTTAATGGTGTATTATTGTAAAATATGTTTGTATTTTATGTGGTTTTTGTAATATGCGAATAAATGAATAATATTTGTGCTTTTGCCTGAACAGATCCACGATTACACAGCCCCAATTGAGACTTTATTGTGAAATTGTTTCTAATTAGTACTCAGCACTCGTGAGGCACCATCTTTGGTGTTTGATATAATTGGTCCCCAAGTACCTGCAAAATTAGAGGAATACCCACATTTAGGTTTTAGATAACCTTTAGGAATTGGGCTATAACTGGTATAGTGAAGAAGGATCCAGAGAGCTTGCGGCAAACAGATCTACTGTCGGGTATACAGTGGACCAACCAATCGCCCGGTCTATGAGATCTGCAATGTCCAGGCCCGACTGCAGTGCCTACCATGTCACCTCTTAGCAGTCATTAACGTACCGCAGGAAGCCATCCCTCATTTCACTAGCTGGGATGTGCTCAGCTGCCTCTGCTACGAGTCTCCATAGCCCATGGAAGTACTGCACAAATACACATGATGCATTTATTGCCTTCAGGTCCATGCTGCCCGAGGCAAATATCTTTCTTTTCTTAGATCCCCCCTATGCGTAGACAGGTTAAAGGTGGATGCAGCCGATCTGGAAATTACTGTAGCGCAAAGTATCACAAGGCCTTCTGCCATGGGGTGGGAAGACAGGAAGGACAACCCCACCCCCCATAGCCGGCTTGCATTTTTTTGTTCAACTACAGCTGTGGATTCCAAGCTTACAAAGTCTCAGTGATAATGTGGCAATGGGGTCCGAGATGGCTGCATTAAAAAGGCAATACTGTCTCCGTTTACGGACCCTTATCAAGGAGGTCTGTGAGGTCATAGACTGACAGGGGCTTTGCTGGAGTGCCCAGACCAAAGGCCTCAACCATCCTCTCTGCAGTCCTTCTGTACTGTGCATTAGGGTGACCAAAAGGAGCTGCTTACTGCATGTCAAGATCAGGAGGCGTATCCAGCCCACTGGCGTTGTCTTGCCATTCAGCCAGGTCAATCAAATCTGACAGGCTATCTCCAGACACTCCGCCCGACCGTAAGCTCCAGGTCAAAAGGAACCTGGTCCCCTTTGTCTTCGAAAATTGACAGCATTGTGTATAAAACATCGGACATGAATCAGGGATAAAGGAACAATCTGCTGTCAGCGCGGACGTTGATGGAGTTGTTCCCACCAGGCCTAACAGCATCAGTAACCCAGGGCCCTTTGGTGCCATGGCCAATTTCCTGTTAGTTGTGGTCGAACACGAGGTTGTAGGCCCAAACTTGGCTTCCTTGGTGCAAGAACCTCCAGGCACTACTGGTGCTGTGGGGGCATACAGCATCAAGACTGGAGGCATACCTGTTACAGCCGTTTTGAAAATTTTGAGCATTTGCTCCTTGAATGCCTCCCACTGACTTCGATACGCCCGGATCCAGGCAGGCCTAGAGTCGATTTTTCAGAATACAAAAACTTCACCCCGAGAATTGCGACATGTAATGGGAGCAGGGTTTGCGGGGAGGGGGCAGGGGGGAGGAATGTCCCCTGCTCGCCCTTGTCGGTGTAGTGGGGTCGGGGGGTGTCCTGTCCCTCGCTTCCATTAGATGGTAGCGGGGACAATAAAGAAAAAAAAAGTAAATACAAAAATTGACCCTGTAATGCCAGTTCAGAACCACGTTAGTGGGCGGGAACTGAAGCTGCAGGGTCGGTGGAGAGACGGCGGCACACTTCACAGTGTGACGTCTTAAAGGTAAGTGGATAGGGGGAAGCGGTTATGGGGATGCAGGGCACAGTGATCTATATGATCGCCGCGCACAGCCATAATGGGAGTCAGCAATTTAATTGTCGACATTATGGGTGGCGTGGTAATCACAGATCCGATTATTATTATGGGAGGACAAGGACGATGAATGGTTTCTGGAGTGCCAACGGTTCTTTGCTTTTTTATAATTGATGCCCATCCTCTCTTTTGGGCGTCGGGCCCTCAGTCTCTTGACCCGATGACCAGACCGTCGAACCAGCAGGGGACTTCGACAGAGGCTGCCCGAACACCAATTTAGCCATCGCTCCCTCAACGATTTGGAATTTATTTGTTGGTACAAGCCAAACTCTTCCACATTGTGATCTTTACTGAGATATCACACGCAGATGGCATGCGGGTCGGTGATCGTCATCTTAGAGTTGCAGTCTTGGCAATGCTTGAACCTGGGCACGTTAGGAGCGGAGATGGCGATGAGTCGATCGAATTTGACAGTTTTGTCGAATTGACATTTTTCTCCACTAGAACGTTCAGAATAGTAGCATGCCAACATGCAGAAAAAAGGAACTGCGGTACGGGGGCGCATTGACAGTATATATGGAAGGCAATGTCACATCCAGATAAGACAATAGAGTCATACTACACCCCCTGTCGAAAAAAGGTTTGAGCAGCTGATGCTGGAATGGCTATATGAGGTATCTGCAGGAGAATGCAATCCATTGAAAGACTGAATCCTCCTAAACCTTTCAAATTCTGTCTGTGGAGCAACACTTCCATTCCGAAACGGTGAGGAGCAGTAGAAAAGAAAGCAGGTAAATGGACTTTCAGCAAAAGGTGGATCTAAGACTACTTCTGGTAAAAATTATGATTTAACCCATTCAGTAACTTCAATCTGGAGAAACTGAAGGAATATAGGAGAACTGGAAAGTGCCTATAGTCCAATACCTTCTTACCAAAGTGACTAGTATGAGAAAAGCCCCTTTAAAAGGAAAGGAGCTTTAAGGAACACCGATTCATAGGCAGAAATTGAGCCACCATTAGGTATATTAGAATAGGATTTAAGTCCCAGGCAGAAACCTCAAGAGGCTTTTGAGGAAAATAATGATCTAATCATTCAAGAAACTGTAGAACCACAGACACTGCAAAAAGGATCCTTTAAGGAGTTCTCTTGAAAATCATCAAGGCAACTACTAAATAGCCCTTAACAATATTTACATTGAGGTCCTACTTAAACAAGGAGAGCATAACCTCCAACAATGTAACAGTGGAGCAGAAGGGGTTGAGCTCTGTCCGTGCACTAACTTACATTTTCACCAGCTACAAGAGTAAACAGCCTTGATGTGCAGCAACCTTGCAGAGAGTATCACACCAAGAACAACCTCAGAAAGGTCCCAATTCCTGTTACTCAATCTTTCAATAACCAGGCATGAAGGTTCAGACTCTTTGGGGTGAAGAACCCTGTTATGTTATGTTAGGTAAACTTATAGCGCGCACATACACCCAAGTGCATCTTGGCGCGGAGAAGTACACAGCAAGCCCTAAAAAAAAACAGGAAAGAATCAGAAGTCTTAGTTACCTGTAACTGTTTTTCTCCAGCATTGGTATTTTTCATCGACTGAGATGCTTGAATATTAACCAGTCAGAGTGGGAATCCTCTGCGATTTAAATTATTAAAAAAATATTAAATATATATTATTTCCATAGAGAATAAATGTATATTGCCCATTGTGGCCTATGAGCCATTCAATTGTGCAGTGCCTCCACCTCACTTGGTCCTTTATGGCCCTTACCAATGAGGTGGCAGCGTTTAAGCTCTGCCCCAAGCATCCATCTTCAGATTTTGAGCCATAGAAGACCATGTATGATGACATGGGCGTAGGAGCAGCCTCTCCCGGGAGGCGGGTTGGCGCATGTGGATCTATGAAAGATACCAATGCTGGAGAAATACATTTGCAGGTAATTAACTTCTCCAGCATTGGATCTTTCATAGATTCAGATGCTTGAATAGAATGACAAGCAGTTAAAACATGCCTATAACATTATGTATATTCTGCAGATCCTTCTGTTCACCTTACTTTAAAGCAACTAAATATGTAATATTAGGGAAGGCGAGAAGAGAAGGCTGCTTCTACCTTATGCGAAGAGATGGCGGAGCACCGCTTGGCCCACTGCTGATTCTTTGCTGCTATCTTCTGCCAGAAAGTAATACTTGGCGAAAGTATGCAGAGTGCTCCAAGTGGCGGCTCTGCAGATGTCCTTTAATGGTACTCCTGCGTGAAATGCAACTGAAGCTGCTCTCCCTCTGGTAGAGTGAGCGGAAGGAGGTCTGGCAAGTGGTTCGCTTTTAGCCCGGTGACATTGACTGATACATTGGGATACCAAACACACCAAGCTCTGCTTTGAGATATCCTCCCCTTTTGTGCGGCCAGCAAATGCAATGAAGTCTATTCGAGGAGCGGAATACCTTAGTTCTTTGTAAGTAAAATTTCAGAACTCTTGCTACATCAGGGAGAATTATCAGAAATGTGCTAATTCCCTCCACATTAGAGACCCCCAGCAACTTTGCTGGATTTTGAGAACTTGATTTGTTCAACCTGGAGAGAGAGACCTTTTTTCCCCACTTTTTAATGTGATTTCTGAGCTTTGTGTTTCTTTTGGTTATGGAGCCTGACAAACTCCATAGGCATCATCTTTTACATTGCACCACACAGCACCTTCAGTGCAGTGGCACAGGGAAGTCTTTTAGATTTCCCAAAGGTTTAAATACCTTTTCTGGGATAAACTGTTTCCCAGAGCAGTAAAGTGAAATTGACTTTACTTACACTTGTAAACTTTCTAGACCCAGCACACACCATCTTACAATAGGGTGCTGGAGGGGTTAACTAGTATCCCCTTTGTCTAGCTTCTCATGTAACATTTTTATGTTACCCTTTCCTCACTGAATGGCTGGTGGCAGTGGTTTCGTTTCAACTACAGTGGTGTGCATATACTGCGGGCTGTGTTCGGAGCTGCATTTTTGTCCAAATGGCCCTGGTCGTCTTTTTTTGCCATTTCTTTTTGGAAATGTCCTTCTTGAGATTTACTCTGCGCGCCAAACCGGTTTGGTCCCATTGTTCGTTTTGCCTTTGGCGGGGTTCACGAGTGAAGCCCACCTCTGGCTCCAGGGTGTCTGGGGTAGGCAGGAAGTGAGGGAGGTGGCTGCAACTCCATGTGCATAGTCTCATAGGAGACCCAATTGCACTCTGTGGTGATCGGCCGGCTGGCTGTCCGGCAAGGACAGCCACCCTGCTGGGTGACTGACAGCTAGGCTGGAATGAATGGGAAGAGAAAACTGAATAAAAGGCGAGTCTTTTGGCTTCGAAGGAAGAGTCGACCACTGGACGAAGGAACCAAAGAAGAACTTGAAGAGGACGACTCCTGGACCGTTGGTTTGCCCGGTGAAGCCCTGCTGCTGTGCTGAAACTCCAAATTCGTATCGACAGAGAAGCTCCTGCAAGGACGACTTCTCCCCTTGAGTTGGTGGTACCAATCAACTCCAAAGTAAGACACCTGGACATCCATCTCAGAGCTGGTTTAATTTCCACAGATTTGTTGCTGGAAACCGTACAGCCAGGGAGAGGAACACCAGATTGTGTGCGTTGCTTTTAAGCTGGCCAAGAGCTCCAGGAAGATCCTCCAGACTCCAAGGAAGCAGGACTGACCAAGCCTGAGCCCCCTCAACAGAGTGCGGGACCCCAGAAGCAAGGAAAGTCCATCTCGACAGCCAGGAACCGCAGTGTTGCTATTTGCGGTAGACACTAGGAGCTAAAACACTGAACAGCCACAGGAAGTGAAGTTTGCCGGTTGCGAGCTTTGACCGTCCCAGCGCAGGAGTCCCCCCAACGTCCTCCCTCTTGTCCCCACGACTGAGGCCCAGGAACAGTGAGATCTGCAGAGCTGCACAGGAACAGGAGTCATCTGCTGCATCTTTTCTTCATTGTAAAGGAACTGTATAAAGTCTAAGAGAACTTACCTCTTGCTGTAGAGTTGCTTAAATCTTCTACTACTCACAAGTCCAATCAGCTTGCAGCCCTACATTTGATTCTTCTTTTTTCAAAGACTTCTAAAACATTGTGCAAAGACTTTTCAATGAACCTACCAGAAGTGCTTCATCCTATATAAGACTTTTTGCCCATTGACTTTGGCCTAACCTATTGTACTGAATGACTCTTCCTGAGTGGATCCAAAAGTATTTGCTTGCTTAACAATATTTGTGATCTCTTGTTTGTTCTAAATAATCTTTTCCTTTGACTTATTACTATATGATCCTAAATGCAACAGCGATATATTAATGTCACCAGCACCCTAGCAATTGAAGTCACCTGAGGGTGTAGGTAGTGTATGTGGGCCATCCAAAAAGGGTATGTACTGATTTAGAGATATTAAGAGTGTGTATTTCATGAAGTGTATTTGAATGCTACTATTATATTGCTCCCTTCTGAAGGATTATTCTAACTGACTGATAAATTAATAATTGTTTATTCAAGAAACCTTGAGTGTAAGAGTTTATTTGAATACTTGTAACTGTAAATCGCTGTGTAACTCCACTACAGCTCACAATGACCCCTCTTGAGATGAGCCTGGCTGCTCAACACGCTACCAAAACTGTGTAGTACAAGCTTATACCAAAGGTTGGGTTTCCTATACCTGTAGTCAGAGTTATTTGTAGTGTTCCCAGAGGGTACTGCATACAAATTCTGCCTAACACCAGCAAATGCAGACATCTCTCTGCATTAATGTGTGATTCGAGAAGAAGGTTAGAAGCACAATGCGCTCCGTGAGCGTCATTTCTGACAGAACCTAGGGTAAAAATTTAGGATGCGTTCTTAGGATGACACGGTCCTTAAGGAACAAATTGAATGGAGGTTCTGACGAGAGAGCCTGCAACTCACTAATCCTCCTGGTTGACGTGATCGCTACCAAGAAAGCCGCTTTCCAGGATACACATTTTATGTCACACCTATGAATTGGTTCATACAGTGGTTCCATGAGTGCTGCTAAGACTGTATTCACGCTCCATGAAGGAATCGGTGTTGGAGGGAAGGTACGCATCAATCCATTCAGGAATATCTTGATCGCTGGTTTGGTGAGCAAAGATTGTTGATCTGAATTGTCGTGTATGCCGATATGGCAGATAGATGTACCTTGTTAGATGACAGGGAGAGCCCTGCTTTGGCCAGATGCAACAGGTAAGGTAGTACTTGTTCGATCGAAGCTGAGAGAGGGTTCACCAATGAAGTTTTGCATCACTTGGTGAAACAAGTCCATTTTCGAATGTAAGTGATCCGAGTGGAGGAGGCCTGAGAAGCCTTGATATCCCAGCATTCTGCAGAAAGATTCAAATTGATTAATTTTCGCCGCTCAGAAGCCACGCCCTGAGTGATAGGCTCGCTGGGTCGTGGTGGAGAACCTTGCGATTCTGTTGCGTTAAGAGGCTCTGATGCACTTTGAGGTGAATTGCGGGCCATCGGGAAAGGTGTCGCAGGGTTGGGTACCAAACTTGGCGAGCCCAATCCGGTGCTATTAGAATCATTGAGCAGGCCTGTTCTTTCAGTCTGCGAAGTACTCTCGCTATGAGCGTGATCGGAAGGAAGGCATAAAGAATTTCCCTGTCCAGTCCACTGAGAAGGCGTCCCGGATATCTGGAGGCAAACCTGTGGCATTTCCTGTTGGCCTTGGTGGCAAAGAGCTCGATCTGCGGATGTCCCCATTCGTGAAATATTTGCTGGGCTTCTGCTTCGTCTAGTTCCCATTCGTTTGCAGTAAAAGTCTAAAACAAGTTACCACCTATGAGGGACAAACAATATCAAAGTCAGTGGACTAGAAGAGTCTGCAGGAAGCCAGGACAGCCAAAGTCAATTTGAAACAGTCTATGGAGCCAAGACACTTCTTAGAATCAAAGTCTTGCAAAGTTAGAGAGTTTGTTAATAAATCACTTCAAGGGTCACAAGCTGTTAAGCCTGTGGAACCAGAGTTGGAATCAACTCTAAAAGTAAGCCACTTAAATTCCCAATGGAGAAAAGCACAGCTAAAAGGCAATGAGGTAAGTACCCCAAGTCTAAACAGTACCTATGTTTTGAAGAAGAGTAGTCCAGCTGGATTCTGTCCTGCTTCAGCGGTGCAGACCCAGTGTTCCTTAGCCTTAGTCATGGGGACAAGAAGGAGGACGTCTGGAGGGCTCCTGCGGCGGTACTTCAGAGGTTGTCAGCAGCTACAGGCTCTTTTCGGTTCAACAGCACTTTGTGGTTTCAATGCTTAATAAACAGCACCGTTGCAGATCTCTGATACCGGTTGGGCTTCCTTCCCTCCTTGGGTCCTACACTCTGGTGAGGGGACTAGAGATCTGGTCGTCCTGCTTCTGGAGGGTCCTTAGGAGACTCCTGGAGCTTCTGATCAGATTTCAGACATTTCACTCGACTACGGATTACTCGACCCGTGTCACTCAGTCCTTGCAGCAATGAAGAACAGTCGGGGAAGATGGTCCAGTGGAGTTTGTCCTGGGGTTAGTTGGTCCCACTAACCCAAGGGGAGAAGTTGTCCCTTCCGGAGCATCTGTCGAATTGAGTTTCAGCACAGCAGCAGGGCTTCTTTGAGCAATTCAAAAGTCCAGGAGGATGCAGCAAGCTTTGTTCACGGTTTCTTCGTGGGCTGTTTCTACCAGTGGTCGACTCTGCTTCCATTCCCAAAACCCTCACCTTTTAAGCAGGTTTCTCCCGTTCAGGCACAGTCTAGGCTGTCAATCACACAGCAGGGTGGCTGTCCTCAAAGGACAGCCAGCCAGCCAATCAGGACTGGTTGCATTCAGGTATTCCTAGAGACAAAGTACAGGGGAGTTTCGGGACCCTGCCTCACATCCGGTCCTTCCAGATACACTGGAGCCAGAGGCTGGCTTCAGGGCTGAAGTTTGCCAAAGGCAAGACAAACAAAGGGCTTGAATCTGTTTCGACAGTAAAACCAAAGAAAGACCTCACAAACCGAAAATGGCGAAAAAAGAAGACCGGGCCATTTTAATGAAATAGTCACCCATGGGTGCTGTACTGAAGCGGAGGGTTCAGCCTGTGACAGGAAAGCACAATGGTAGGAAAATTAAACCACTGCCCACAGCCATTTAAAGTAGGGAGGGTAACAAAAATGTTACATGAATTGTAGGATGAGGTGCTACTAGGTAAGGCCCCTCCACCCCCCCAGCACTCCACATAAAATGGTGTGTGCTGGGCCTACAAAGAGAGAAGGTAAGCAAAGTCAATTTCACTTTACTATTCTTGAAAACAGTAGTTCACACAAGAAAAAGTATTTGAACCTTATGAGGAGTCTAAAAGATTTATCAGTGACAATGCAACTAAAGGCGCTGTGTGTCAACATACAAAAAGTAGATGCCTATGGAGTTTTTCCAAAAACAGTAGAAACACATAATCCAAATCGGGTAAAAACACATGAGAGTGAGAAAAAGGTCTCGCTCACTCCAGGGATCAAATTAAAAAGTCCTAAGTGCAACAAAAGAGTTGGGGATCTCTAAGGTGAGAGGATTTTAGCACCAAAATGAAAATTCTCCCCAACAATGCTTGAACTAAGGTTAGCGAAACAACCACTAGGTCATCCCACTGACCACTTGTCTGAGACCACTGTTTCGCTAACCACTCCTTCACTGGGCACATGCGCAACCGTGCGTGCGGGACCAGTTAAATGCATGAAGCCATCATCCCGAGCAACTGCATTGCTTTGCGTACAGTTATTTGGCAACCGGCTAGATACTGAGGTATTTGCAGCAGTATGTTTTGCACTCTTGTTTGATGGAAAAACTAGACCTTCTTCTGTATTTATGACAGCTCCCAAGAACTGTTTTGTTTTGCTTGGAAAGAGACTTTACTTTCTCGTTGATTGAGGATCCCAATTGGAACAGAAGATTTATTGTTCTCTGGGTAATGTGCTTGCAAATTTGGGGGAATTCCCCAGTTATAAGATAAGGGTACACTGGGATTGATTCTCTGCGTAGGTGCGCTGCCACTACCGCTAGTACCTTGGTGAATACCCTTGGAGCGGAGGCTATGCCAAAGAGTAGCACCTTGAATTGGTAGTGTTGGTTTGCTATATTAAGTGCAAGAATTTGTGTGCTGGGAACATTGAAATTAAGAAAGTATGTTTCATATCCAAGGTTGACATGTAATCCCCGTTTTAACAGTGGGATTACTTCCTGTAGCAGTCATGCTGATTTTTTTTTGCTTAGGAGGGGTTGAGCTCCCTTGCCAGGAGGGGCTTCAGCAGAGGCGTTCCTGCTCTCTTTCTTGTGGTGGGGACTACTAGAGAGTCTGGCTTTAGCTGCGCCCTAATGTCCAAAGGGTCCGAAGCAACTGGTCTAAACATCTTTTTGATGCATGGGTTGACTGCCCTTGTCAGATTGGGGGGTAAGTAGTGAGGGCTGAATACGCCTCTGGACCGATTGAAGGAGGGATAAACTGTGCTGCAGATTTCGTATCCACAAGGATGTCCTCTACGAAGTCTTTATCGACTAGAGCTTCCCTGGGTACCGATCTTAAAGCGTTCTGCAGCCTTTAAGAGTAGGTCATTGTACTGCAGCTGGTTGTCTACCGGGGAAGTCAGCCATCGGTTGGTCAGTGTGGTCTGGCGATTGGATGATAACGTTATCATCATCACAGTATTGGTCTAAGTCCCCTGTTTCCCCTTGGTCCTCTGGGTCTGAATATGAGCCAGGGTCATGTGAGCCTTGAGTGTCCTTGTAATATGTGTCTTGACCTACGTCCTGATATGACCAGGTAGTAGCTTGCGTGGCGTCTAGGTGGGCTGTGTTGGCGGCAGGCTGTTTGCATGCTGCTTCACCTTGAAGAGGGGTGGGGGGGTGCTGAACGTTTTGGAGTTGATCTGGGAGCTTATCAAAGAAATGTATACAACTGGACATTCTCCACATAACCTTATCAAATTGTTCTGGGGTCCATTGGGAGGAGCTTGGCAATACTAAGGGAGCAGGTGTAGGTGGGCGTTCTGGGGCATGGGTCTGTTTATGATGCATTGCCCCTGAAAGAGTGCCCTCAGGGGTAGAAAAATCCCTACTGTTTGTACCTTGTGACTTTGTGGCTTGGGGCGTCGAAGATATTGAGTTTGACTTTCTGGCCTTCAGTATGGCATCAGGGACGTATTTTTTTTTATTAAGTCGCTCATTTTCGAGTTTTATCCCGGGGCCATTGACGCGTCTTTCAAAGCCCGATCATCGGAACCCGGGGACTTCCCAGATTTGGACACGTGTTGGAAACAGACTTTGGCATCTGTTTCAGGGGCCTGTAATGTGGTGATCACGATGGCACAGAGGACTTGAAATGTTCAGACCTTCCTTTCACCACAGCGTATCAGTAGACTACGTGGTCCACTTTCGGTCATGGGGTGTGTGCTTGGTGTGGTGTGAACTGGGGGTGCTTGAGCCACCTGGTGTCGTCTCCGTAGCAGAACCACCGCCCTGCCGGTTGGAGTCGGGGGCTTGCAAGTGAAAATCCATTGAATCCCAATCGCCCTTGGCATCACTTAGGATGCCGACGCTGCCATCGCTGGATGCTCCCTCAATGTCCATGGCGGCCTCTGCGTCCTTGCAAAGTTTTTTGGCATGGTCCCTAGGAAGGCAAAGGTAACACAGTGTGTGAATCCTTCCAGGGAAACTTCCTGTTACAGGAAGAACAGAATATAAAATGAGTTTTCCATAGTGTATGAAGATGGCATCCTGGCAAAATATATGGGAATATACATTCTCTAAGTGAGATGGAATATGAACCTCCCCCAGCTCTCCCTACTGTGCAGGGCCGGGGCCTGTTGGGGCCTGGAAGGCCGCAGACAAAGTTCATCAAGACTGGAGTCATTGTTGTGGACGGATGGTCTTGTCCTTGAAAGCCGTTGCCAGAGATCTGGCGGTGTACGGTTGTCGAAAGGACAGAAAGAAAAACTAAGTTTAAACTTTTCCAAAGTAATGGCGCCAGCCAAGAAGGAACTCTGCGATATGCGTTCGACTAATATGTCGGAAAAAACAATCTGAGTGACCGACGCATGATGTACTATGGGTACAGTGGACATCGCACTATGGAAAGTATTGCTGGCACGCCCTGTCAACGTCCCTTTTCAAGATCCGAAAACAAAAAATGTAATACTCTGCGGCTACCACTAGATGTCAGCCTATGCATAGCATGTGATCTAAGCAGATCCACAAGTTTCAGAGCTATACATACACATTTACACACACACACACACGCAGAAAGGTTAACATCTAAAATATGGAAAGAAATATAAAAGCAATTCATATATACACTGTTCATTTTCCTGTGGTGAAAACTGGGCCAACAATCAGGAGTCTGTTCAAGCTCCCGAAACAAGAGCATGAACGCCAGAATGAACAGCATCATTACTCACTGCAAAGGCTTCTCTCCCGTATGGATCATTCTATGCACAGCAAGATTATGGGAACTCTTGAAGGCGCGGGCGCAGTATTCACATATATAATCCCGTTGGTCTGTGGAAACAGGAAGAATGAGGGGGAGAAAAATAAGGAGTGATAGGAGTACAGAGTTATATTTCAAAATTACATGGAACCAAAAACTGTAAATACTTTGCAGAACAGCTATATATGGATCCCCTCAGTAATCTATTTCAATTATAACAAGCGACTGAAGAAAACATTTAGCTACATCGTTGAGCAGTTTTTTGGGGGAAGTGAGAACATGGTGGTCTGCATACAAACTGCAAAGTCTAAGATCGGAATAAGTTCCTCACCTGTAACTTTTGCTCTCCAGCATGGGTCTTGCATGGATTCACATGCTATGAATATTGATGTCAGGCTGGGAAACCCTGCTAAATTAAAAGCAGTTTAGCTTTAAGCTAAAAACTGCATTGTCTCTTGTTTAGCCTATTGCCGCCACTTTGGGTCATACTGCCCCAATAACACTTGTCCTTCTTAGCTCCACTTCTGGTGGCCATCTTCAGATTTGGTCTCACTCGTAAAGTGGCAGTAGGACCCAAGAAGAGCCATAGAGGGGACGGGAAGGGTTTGCATGTGAATCCATATAAGAACCACGCTGGAGAACAAGAGTTACAGGTAAGTAACTTGTTCCTTCTCCAGCATGGGGGTCTTACATGGATTCACATGCTATGAATAAGATTACACAGTGTGAAGGCATCATGAAGCAAGACACAGACAACTTTAACGTCTCTGTCCAAAACCTATTGTTGCCCTCACAACTACAGCTAAACAATGTGTAGTGTAGGGATGCCAATAATGAAAGAAATGGTGATCAACACAATGTTCTGAGCTTCTTCCAGCTCTTAGCTGTCTCTTTTGCTCCCCTTCCCCAAGTTCAAGAAGGTTCCACAAAGTCTCAAGATTACCTTTTCCCAGTTCAAGGCAATGCAGTTCCACACAATCCTCTGGGTTTCCTTCCCCAAGTTTAATGCAACACAATTCACACAAAAAGGGGGTCTTGAGGCTCCATCCTCAAGACAGAATTTGCAGTTCATCAAATCTCAGGGTTCCCTTCCCCAAGATTTCAACGTAGAACCTTACATGGGTGCCAATCTTTCAAAGTTCAACACAAAACTATATCCAATTGACCTTCCTTCTAGTTTGCTTTCTCAGTTAATTTTCAGTGCTTCTTTGTTTATTTCACAGTGGCTTTGACTTTCACCATTTAGGGCTTAAGGGTGTAGGTGCAGTTGTCAGGCCACACGGTCCACCCAACACAAGTTGCGCAACCAGCAACCCCCCCACAAAAGGAATGTTACAGGCATATGTGACTGCCTTGTGACCGATGTTCAAATACTACTATGCAGTATTTTGCCAGCTGGGCACACCTTTTTTAGTGGCCGTTATGAGCATTTTTTCAAAATCACTATATTGGAGTAGGACTTGGAAAAGCCAACCATGGCCATTCACAACCCCGGTTGAGCAAAGCTGCACTCTTAATTAGTGTAAACCAGCAGCAAGGCCGACCTAAAGAGGAAGGGGGTATTGTTGTATACTAAAAACTTAACACTTCACAGACTTGATAAGAAAAAGGCTGACATGAAAATAACAAAAGAAAAACAGAATTACATAATACTGCAGTAAGGCACACTTTAAAATATCTCAGCGTAAGTAAAAATGCTTAAGTACATACATAAAACTCACTGTGGGGTTACCGACTATGGGTTACACAATACTTTAGAATCACAAGCAGATACTCATACAACACATGCATTAATTGTACAGCGAACAGATTGAATTGATATTGTATTTCTATCGCATTCGCACACAAGTGTTAAAGAGTGCGACAAGGCAAGGGAGGGGAACAGGGGAGAACAAAAACGACGATCTTACAAGGCACAGTGACATTGAGAACGCGCAAGTGCATGGAAGAGGAGGAGGGGAAAAGTGCATGGAAGAGGGGAATAGAAAGTGCGTAGCAAAGGATAAACAGATAAATAATGGCTGATATTAAGCAAATTTCAATACATTGGTATTAGACTTCCAAGTCAACCACCCCCAAATACTACAACTTTATAAGTATATCCCTAGCCTGTACCAACTCCCTGGAAGTCTTTTAGGTGTCCCAAAAAGTGTCTGAAAAAAGAGGGAAGTAATCCAGGAGGGCCCACTCAGCTAGTGCAGGTAATTATTGAAGTTCAATTAGTGCAGGACAAATGCAAGCATGTGAAATAGGGACTTAAGGATCTTAAGTCTCATTCCATCAAAAGGAGGACCAGCCACCACTCCTGGGTTCACAAGTATGACCCACAGAAGTACTGGCCCAGACACCACCACCCTGACACATCCCCGGAGAGAGGTTAGAACTTCATGCTCGATGCAAACCCAACGGTGAGGGTAGCGGTTGTAAGTGTGCAGGAGGAGAAGACTGACACACTGATGGCATAGTGGTTGGTATAGACTTATTTTGTCTTAAAATTAAAGAAAACCCATCTGTCTCTACTGCTATGAGGAGATTTCCTGCCTTAACTAAAATACTAAGGGTGTTGTCAGAAGGTCCTTTAACTCAAAAGTCCACCGTCCTGCGGCCAAAGTCCCCATCTCTGTCCCTTAAACTTATAACTAAACTAAATATTGTGCCAATATTTTTGGTCCTATGAGAAGGACTCCCTTCTCCTGGACTAGGCATCACAGGTCAAGTCATGATTTGCCTTACAAGTTATTTACCAGGGGGAATGACTCCCTTCCCCTGGTTCTATTGTTCCACCGGTGACACTTGTTTAGCCAGAAGCAATGACTTCCTTCCCCTGGCTTCTTTACTTGAGCTTTCGTCTGGTTTAATCTATCAGAAGAATGACTCCCTTCTACTGATATTCAGGCTTTCACAGTTCCTCACAAAGCCAGGGTGACCGACTCCCTTCCCCTGGCCTCTCCACTTTAGGATTTCTTAGCAACACAGTTCAAACAAACATAGGATTCTCGACTCAGGCTTTCCCCACTATCACCCACTTGGTTTACTAGCCTGCCAAGTACTGCCACAAGGAAGATGTTTCAACGTTCTCTTCTTTGCTGCAGGCTCCAGACCCATATTTTCCAGCTTCGTTTAGTAGGCACGTCTGGTTCACTAACCTGCCAAGCACTGCCACGAGGAAGATGCCCTTGCTTCCTTATTCTCTTTTAGTGCGGGTCCCCGACAAACGTTTCTCTGGTTAGTTCACTGGGCAGACTTCGTTTACTTGCCTGCCAAGTACTGCCACGAAGATATGCGATAACTCCTTGAGGTTTTTCTTCAGTGTTATGGTTTTAAGTGGGGCTTCAATTTGGGGACCCCTTCTCTTGGGAGTTTCCTACATCCCCACTCAGCCCAGGGGGTCTTGTCTTAGCCCTGTTATTTGTATAGGTCGAGAGGTGAGGCTGTACTTCTTGGGGTTTGCCATTTTACAGCCACTCAGGGCTGTGTGTGTGATATATTAAAGTTTTTTTGTTTAGCAGACTGCTTTAGCGCTGCTGCTGCCGGCGTACATTTGTTGCTCCCCCTAATTGCTGCATACTCCCTCACTTCTGTGTTGCGAGGTAGAGGCTAGTCCTCTTTCCTGCTTCACGGGGGAGGGGTGGGGGGGTTTCAGGGTGTCGGAGGCAGGCACAGCCTTGTCCTCATCCCGACCTCGGCACACATCGGATCAATCGACCGCGCTTAAGACAAGCCTGTTTGTGCCCGTCCGTGCATGGAGTGTGCACAATGCTATGCCCTTCAGGACTGGCTCCACTTCCGAGAGGGGCGGTAATCGCACATTACTACCATCTCTTGCTCCCAGCACCACCATGTGCCCAGCTGGCTTTACAGCAGTCCGTCCAGAAAGTCCATCTCTACTGGAACACAAGCGTACCACTATGCTACAATGTGCACTACTGAATACTCGATCCCTCGTTGCCCATGCACTGGACTGCTATGACCTCCTTGTCCAGGAGGAGCTTGATTTTCTCTACATCACTGAGACTTGGTTTAGGGAGACATCTGGCCCTGCCATTGTCCAGGGTCTCCCCAATGGATATGCCATTGCACAAGCTGACCGCACCGCCCCCACTCTTGGAGTGGGGGGGGGGGGGGGAATCACCCTGATCTATAAAAGCACCTATAGAACCTCTAGTTTAGATCCTAAGCATTCACTGAAAACGGAATGTATTCTCACCTGTAGCTGCATTTCTCCTATTCACACTTTTACAGCACTACTAGTATATCACCCCCCTGGGAATGATACCGCATTTTATACCGACTTTCCTGCATTCGGGCTGGAACTACTTGTAAAATATCCTAACCTCGTTACGCTAGGTGACTTCAATCTCCCCACAAATCCGGTGTCCACAAAATCTGTCACAAAGTTCCTTGCACTTATGGTGGACTTAGGTCTCCTCCAGGGGGTTATGACCTCCATCCATAAAGGCGGCAATATACTGGATTTTATTTTCGCTGCAGCCATGTCCCTAAATATAGCTAACCCAGTCCCTTTACTTTGATCTGACCACTTTATGGTCCCTTTCTTCCCCGTCACAAAAAGTCCTCCCTCTGTGCCCAAGGAGCCTGCTATCCTCAAACGCAGCTGACCAGAGTAAAAAACCCCAACTGTCCTGCTCACTACAAAATCAGAACAACAGTAACAAAATCTGTATATCCACACTGGAAGTAGCCTTCCCAACTACTGCGAACTCCTTGGCCCCGGTTAAACTTTGTAAACAGCGAAGCCATCCCCCTGAACCATGGTTTTCCCAAGACCTAAAGGAAAGACTCTGCTGCAGGCAAGCTGAAAGGAAATGGCGCCAAAACTACCTGCCTGAATGCAAGTCACTATCATAATATGCGTGCCTTATATCATAGCGATATAATAAATGCCAAACGTATCTACTGAGGTTTGTTTATGGCCTTCTCGACCGACTGACCAAAGGCCCTCTTTAATCTTGTCCAATCTTTATCTACCCCCAAAGCTGGGCACAATGCGGCCCCTCCCTCCCAAATAGCTATGCAATGCCCTCTCTACTTTCTTTGTGGAAAACATTGCCACCATCCGTAACACTATTAAAGCCGACTCTCAGTCCACTCTGAAGCCTCTAGTGGTGACCACACCTCTTTCCACTACAAGGTCTTGGTCACCTTCCCCCCACTTCTCTAATACAGATGTGTTATCCGCTATGCTAAAATTAATGTCTAGAATGTAAACGGGAATTCGCAATACAAGAGGGAAAGGCTGAGATACGCACAGTTGAGACATTGGGCGCTTCAACTGGAGGTCAAGAGGGCGGCTACTAGAGCCCCAACGCGATTTGAGGCTTTTTTACTGTCTAACGATGGAAAGAAGGGCCTCAATTCTAACCTTTATAGGATTTTGAATGATGCTCATGCTGATCCTCAGTGGCCCTATATGTAGAAATGGGAGCAGATACTTGGTAGAGACATCAGCATGGAGGAATGGGGGAGACTGCGGAGGAGGTTACCCAAACTGGCAAAAGCGACCCAAATTCAAGAGGCATGGTTTAAGGTGCTAGTCGGGTGGCATACTCCTGCCCGGCTTCATACGATGTTTCCCACAAGATCAGAGGACTGTTGGAGGGGGTGTGGCCAGGTGGGAACTGCAGATCACATTTGGTGGAAATGCCCCAAAATCAAGCCCTTTTGGGAAGAGGTCCTGAGGGCGCAAAGTCAGGTTTTTGGCTCGGGAGATAAACTCGGGTACAGATCCTATTGTGCCTTCGGGACCCCATGGAGGGAGGGGAAATTAGGGGAAGGGAAAAGCGAAGGTAATTTTGATCCTCGCGGCTATGATGTTAATAGCCCAGAGGTGGAAAAGCCTGGATATTCCTGTGGGTCCCGATTGGTTTCGCAAAATTTGGGAGATCGCTGCATTGGAATGGGCGTCCTATGCGATGGAGGACAAACTACAGGACTTTGCCGCAGACTGGGGGGAGGTTATGGACTTTCTCAAGGATGACTACCGAGTGATGTGGTGCCCGCAACGCCTCAGACTGTTGGAGTTACAGTGAGGTGGAAGAACTGTCCAGTCTTAAGGAGTTTTGCTTTGTTGAAGGCTCTTTTTTCTTTTTGTTCCCGGTTTTCGGGTGGGCGGGAGGGGTTTCTCTATCTGACCTTGATTTGTTGTAAAATTCAATAAAAAGAGTTAAGAAAAAAAAAAAATAATAAAGTCTGCTTCACCGGATGACGCTATACCTCTGGCCCTTCTGCAAGTGTCCTCACCGGACATAATCAACTCCATTACCTAGGCCGTCAACATCTCCTTTGCGACAGGGGTGATACCCAATTCTCTTAAACACGCTTTGGTCATCCCTTTGTTAAAGCCATCACTCGACCCAGAGGTGCTGGCCAACGACCGTCCGATCTCGCTCCTCCCCTTCCTGATGAAAGTTCTGGAGGCGCTGGGGTCTCCCCTTCTTTCTGGAGTCCTCCCACTTCCGTGATCCTTTTCAATCTGGATTTCCACCAGTCAGAGGCACTGAGTCAGTACTTAATTCTGTCATGGACGACCTGCAGTGCCTGGCCGATCAGGGAAGTCCTGTTATTAGATCTGTCGGCTGCCTTCAACACCGTCAATCATGCCCTTCTCATCTCCCGGCTCTCGGAGGCAGGGATTGACCACCTAGTGCTAAATTGGTTCACTGGGTTCCTGGCAGACCGATCATAATCTGTGTCCCTCCCTCCTTTCCGTTCATTTATCCTGCGGCGTCCCTCAGGGATCGTCCCTGTCCCCTATTTTATTTAATATCTATATACGATATCTCCTGCTCCTTATCGCCTCTCATGGGTTCCGCTTTTACTCCTACGCGGATGACACCTAGATTCTGGATTGTCTCGATCTAACCAAAACCGAAACAGCTTTTCGCCTCAGGCGTTGCCTTGAGGATTTAGGCATTTGGATGTCACAGAACTGGCTGAAACTAAACACCAGCAATACCGAGGTTCTTGTGGCAGGCACATCCAATCCTCAATCCTTCTGGACCACAGAATTTTGGCCCTCCTCCCTGGGTCCCCTTTCTGTTCCGGTACCTTCAGTACGCAATCTTGGCATGAGGGTTTCAGCTGGCCTGACTATGGACGAACAAGTCATGCGCGTTATGTAAATCCGGTCACTTCAAGCTTAGGGTCCTTCGTAAGGTCCTTCTGTTTATCCCGGTCAGCAACCAGGTTCCCGTGGTTGCTGCCCTGGTGCCGAGTGTGCTGGATTACTGTAACTCGCTCTATTTAGCTCAACCTGCCTACCTGATAGGACGGCTTCAGCTCTTACAGAACGCTGCAGCACGTTCCATTCTCCATCCCCCCCTTTGGTGCCCACATGACCCCTTTACTCCGCCAGTTGCACTGGCTGCCAGTTGCTCAACGTATTCGGTTTAAATCTATGTGCATGGTGCACAGGGCCTTTTATGGCATTGGAGCTGAATATTTGCAGGCCAAGTTTACTCATTACCTACGGAGTCGCGCCCTCCGCTCCCAAGGGTCCTGCCGTCTATTGACAACTCGGTTTAGATTGGCTCGCAAAGGAGGCTTGTGTGTTCTCAGTAGCTGCGGCTAAGGAATGGAATAATCTGCCTCTTTCCTTGCGCGAGACCCCTGACCATTTTGCTTTCCGGCGAAACCTGAAAACATTACTGTTTTAACTTTTCACTCCGGTTCTGTTGGCTTTCCTGCTTCTCTCTCTCAACGCCATACCACCTTCGGGTGAGTGTGCGCTTTATAAAACTCTATAACATAACATATAGTGTATTTGGTTACTGCGACATGAGTCCCAAAACCCTCTTGCATCCCCTCAGGTGGCCCATAGATCCTTGTACCTTTCGGGATCTTCTTGGCAGGCTCTGGTCTGTCCTTCAGCTCTTGTCTGCGTCTTCTGCATCCGTCTTCTTCTCTTCGGCAGCTCCACGGTTTCAGACATCCTGCAGCCCTTGTGTCTGCTTCATACCACGTGGTCTACTTCCTTCCGCCAGTCGTTCCATGGCTCCACCAGCCACCAGTATGGTTCTTCTGTGCTGGACCATATAGAGACGCTTGTGCCCTCCGACAGCGTCCAGTTCCCACACTGACATGCTGGACCACTCTCGGCTCCTACTGGGACGGCTTGACAGATTGCTTAGTCCCTTGTCTTTTATTTTGGTTTCTTCAACAGCTGTTGTGAAACACTAGAATACTAACCTATTGTTCTGGTGACATTCTTCAAAGTTTCATAGCTCCTTCTCGTCTCAGTCTTTGTCCCACAAGTCCTACTTGGGTAGTCTGGACTCTCCCTTTTGTCAGTAGGAGTTATCTCTATGGTCTTGCACACATACATGGGGTGATGTGGAATTGTATGGGGGCGAGAAGATATGCGACCACTGGGAGCTTGACTGGAGGAGACGCTGACATGCTGAGAAGGTCCGGGTAACAGATCTGTCTCAGACACGCTGGTGCGACGAGGATCATCCTGCAACGGTACCATCTGAGTTGATTGATGACTCGAAGAAGTAACGGAGGGAACGCATAGAGAAACAGGTCGTCCCAGGGGAATGAGAATGCATCCCCCATGCTCGCTGACTAGGGAAACCTGCTGGCAAACCTCTGGCACTTGGTGTTCGTCGCCGTCGCAAATAGATCGATCTGGGGACTGCCTCATCTGTCGAACAGGTTGTCCCCTTGATCCTTGCGGAGTACCCACTCTTGGCAAGAGCAGAGTTCCCTACTTGGGGAAATCTGTGATGTTTGCTACCCTTGCCAGGTGGAACGGAATGAGGAACATCTCCTGGCCGACGGCCCAGGGCCACAACTCCTGTCCCACCCTTCAGAGCACTGGGGATCTGGTGCCCCCCTGCTTCCGGATGTAAAACATTGTGGTGGTATTGTCCATGAAGACACTCCCCACCTTGCCCTCGAGGGACGGCAGAAAAGACTTGAGGGCCCAGAACACTGCCTGTAGTTCCAGTACGTTTATGTGCAGAAGCTTCTCTTATGGCAGCCACAGGCCTCTGGCGTGAAGACGACCGGTGTGGGCTTCACAACCTTCCAGAGAAGCATCCGTCGTGACCGTCTCCTAGTACCGGGGGTTCTGGAAATCCGTGCCTCCGGCAATATTAAAGCATACGCCACACCATCATTGCCCGTCGGAAATCCTCATCAAGGGCGATCCTGTCCTGGAAGCCTCCAGACACTTGGACCCACCGGGCAGCGAGGAACTCCTGCAGGGGCCGCATCCACAACCGGCAGAGCCGAACCAGGTAGATGTATGACGACATGCCGAGCAGCGACATTATGGTCCTCACCGTGGCGATCTTCAGTGCCAACCGCTGGTGCATCATGCCCAAGATGGCCGATATCCTTTCCTCCGACAGTGACGGCAGGCATGACACTGTTGAGCCTGGATCCCAGGAACAGAGCATCCTGCGATGGAGTCAAGCAGGATTTTTCAAAGTTCACTGAGAACCCCAGGTCCGTCAGCAGACGGACGGTCCGCGCCGTGTATTCGACAGCAATGTCCCTTGACCCAGCCCGGACGAGCCAGCTGTCCAGGTATGGGTAAACGTGGATCCCTTGTAGTCGCAGATGGGTCGCCACCAGCACCGGTTCAGTTTTGTTTGGAGGTCGAAGGGCTGTCCTGCGGTACCAGACGGCATCCGCCCCCAAAGGCCTTGGACCGAACCCTGTTGGCTTCCTGGGTCGAGGAGCGGGAGGTTTGGAAGTAAGAGGATGAGCCCCTGCCGAAACCCTTCGAAGATCTGAAAGACTTCCCTTCTGAGGAACAAAAGGATGTTCAACGTTTCTGCAGGGTGTGCGCTTTGATGGCCTGCAGAGACTTATCCACAGTCTTCCCGGACAGGTTGTCCCCGTCAAAGGGCTTGTCCAAAACCCTTGTCTGGACCTCCCGTCTAAAGCTGGTGGCCTTGAGCCAACCACAACGTTGAAGACCGACTCCATTGCTCATCTGGCAGAACCCCGTGCCTGCAATGTCCAGGGCCACTGTGATGGCGTGATCCGATGCTACCTCGCCTTCTTACAGGATCTCCAAAGCCTCGACCTGCTCGTCATCGGGGAGGAAGTCAGTAGAGGAGCCTATGTAAACCACAGCTCTCGCTCATATCTGGCCATGATCGCGAGGGCGTTGGCAGCCTTGAACGTCGTCGCCGCCGAGTAGATCACTTTCCTACCCATCGAATCCAACTTCTTTCCCTTGTTGTCTGGTGGGGTGGAGGAAGAAGAGGACGCTGTCCCCGGCGAAGACTTCCTTGCGGCCGTTGAGACCACAGAGTCCGCTGACGGCTGAGACTGTAAGCACTTGGGTGCAGAGTCCAGCACCCTGTACTTTTTCTCCAGCCTGTCCCTCTTCGCTGAGGCTGTAGCAGGGTTCTTCAGAAGGGCCAGCCCATCATTCCAGGAGCAGGACCGAAAGGATGGTCTTTCTCTTTGTCTCCCGTCGTTGGTACAAGAAGCCTTCCTTTTATTCCGACGTGAGCTGGAACAGCTCAGATGCCCGGGCAATCATTGCATGGAAAGAGCCCACATCGTCTGGCGGAGAGGCCCTGGGCTAAGGCGACGGGAGGTCCGCCATCTGTACCCGTTGTCGCTGTGTCCTATTCAGTGTCCCTTGGGGGGGAGAGGGTGTCAATGGGTGGCATAGGGTGCGAGAGGGGGCCGATGGGTGGCATGGAGGCATAGGGTGCCTCTTCTTGGCTGGTGGTTCCCCGATGTAAATGGGGTGGCCACAATGGCGTCGCCGGAAGAGTGGGTGCTGGGGCCGCCAGAATCCTCCTCTGTATCACAGACACCAGCGTGTGGAGGGTAGAGAGTATGTCCAGTGAAAGATCTCTAGGTGGCATCTGGGATGTAGGAACACTAGGCGCACTGACCTTGTTGTCCTGGAGCCCCTCGTCCTCGCCTCCACAGACGGTATCCCCGTGTTCGTCATCGCCGTCGTCCTCGCCCCCGCTGTGGGGCGAGTCTCTGGCGTTTCCCTCGTCGTCATCGCCCTCCTGGACGGTGTGGTCGGAAATGATATCGGCCGAAGAAACGTCCGTTCCCTGCAGGCTTTCCACACCCCCCCCCTACCTTCGGGACCAGAGGTGTCAGTCTCGGGCTGAGGTCCAGCATCCTCTTCTCTGGGGTCTTCTCAACAGGTACACCTCGAAGCCTCCCTCCTCGGAGGAAGACACACCCTGGCTGTCGTTGGGGCACCCTGTGGGTCCGCCCCTGCGGTCTTCGAAAGTGATATCACCACCTCGAGGGAGGGTGACGATTTCGCCTGGTGCACCTGGGCCTTCACGGAAAGGCTGGACCCTTTGTCCGGTGTAACCTTGTCCTTCCTGGTCGCCCCGGACACCTTGTCCTGCTTGGCCTTCTACTTAGGGGCCTTGTCAGAATCCTGGTGTCCCTTGGCCTTCTCTGCCACAGGTGGGTCGTTCCCTGCACCCTGCCTGGCCTTCTCCGGATTCTCTCTCCGCTTCCCCGGGTAGCCGATTTTCTCTTAGATGACGATCCAGAACGGTGGCTGGAGACCGATGCCGATGGGGATGACGATCGCACCCCGACTGTTGCGGGACCTGCGGTAGAGGCGACCCTGACTGAAGCAGACTCTTGGTGCATGGCCTTGTTTTGGGCCCCCACGGATGGGTCGCCCTCAAAGGACTTCAAAGCCCGCTCAGAGTTGCGGGATCCAGAGACATGCCCCTGGGTGCCACCCGGGGCAGAGGCCTTGGACTGCAACCAAGACTCCAGCCGCTGGTGCCGATCCTTCAACGTGCAGTTTGTGAAGCCACAGCAACTCACACAATCTTCCTCCTTGTGTGTAGGCAGTACAGGCACTGGGAATGCTTATCGTCCATATACACATTCCGCAAACCGCAGTCGGAGCAAAGCTTGAAGAGGGAAGCACTGTCTTTCTCGTCTGACATGATCCACGCAGTGTAGGCCTGAAGTATCTTCTGGAAGCCTTCAAGAAGAAAACTTGACAAAAACAGTCCTTGAGGGTCATTGAAAAATCCAATTAACAGGTGCCAATTAGTCAGAAGGATGACAGATGGAACACAAGGGCTCGATGGACCAAAAAATAGAGTTTAACTAGAAAAAAGGGCAAAAATGCAGCAAAAGAGCAAAGCACGAGGACTCCCAACACTTGAACGTGCAGTAAAAATCTGAAAATGGCTACCAGAGGAGGGGGCTTAGGTAGAGGGCAGTCATTGGCTGGGGGTAGTATGACCCAAAGCTCAGTGATTGGTTTATGGGAAAAAGACAGTTCAGAAACTAAACTGAAACTGATTTTTCTTTTACTGAGGATTCCCAGCCCGATGATGGGGAATATCCATAAGCATGTGAATCCATGCCAGATCCCATGCTGGAGAACGGAAGCAATAGAACACAATCCCATTGAACACAACACAATCTCTGCAGTTTCCAGAACCAGCTGAACGGTTTTATTAGTAGCATTCTTCCATGTACAGCTAATGTGTTAAAGGATTCTTGCATCTCAATCAGCAGGTTGGCAGCTGCTTCCTTGATCACACCCATAGGTGTGAGATTTGCGTGTTAGGGTGCAGGAGGCATTAATCGGCCAAAGTCAATGATCTTCCTCCTTAGAGGCAAGCTTTACGCTTTCTATCTTGGAGCAAGTTAGAATGTGGCCACTTTGGTTCCAGTAGAAGAGGCAACAGCTAGACAAATATCAGACAGGTTGACAAAAACAAAAAAGGGACAAAAGGTGCAGGCCTGTTTCCCAACCAAGTCATTTTCAATGACCAGAGTCAAAGCAATTTTCTCCCACAATGAAAGCACAGGGTCAGAAAAGGCAGAGTTGAAGCAAAGGTCTCCTTGAAAGAACCAAAAGGTCTGTCAGGTTGTTGTTTTTGGTCACAAGGGACTGGTAGTAATTCCCAGCAAGTCTACAGACTTGGTAATCATGCTTTGGGAAGACATTCTGGCATGGGAAGAGCCACGAGGAGCAGCCTGCATGAATTAAAGCTATGGGGAGGTATCAAGGCCACTGGGGTCTGAAAGGTCGAAGGCCAAGTTTGCAAGAGCCATCATAGCTCAAACTACACTCAAGGAAGTCTAAAAGCTCACCCTCATCTAAGAAATCCAGGTCAAAGGGATATGGAACAACCAACCAGGAATTGGCGTATGGTATTGGCTCAGAGTGTTCTACAATGAAAAGCAGACCCAATAGGTGTAGAGTGATAGCAGGATTCTCAGGTTGCAAGCTATGCAGAGAGTGCACAGGCATGCTGTGGTGGGCCGATTAGGGAAGGAGGAAGTCATCTACTGGCCTTGTAAAGCGCAGCAGTCCTCTCTCCTACAATCAGGGTCAAAGCCACTACCGGGGCCATAGCCAGCAAATCCATCAATTTCTGCCTAAACTCCACCCTCTGCTTCAATAGAGGTCACATGGGGAATGGTACCTGTACCAAGTGAAGTAGGGATTCCTCAGACTTCCAGTGACAAAAGTGGTGGAGACTAAAGAGATGATGAAGTAAGGCTTAGAGGATAAAGAGCTTGGAACGCAATATCTTCCGCAACACCAGCGCTTATACTTTATCTCCGCTTCTTCCGAGTGTGGCGTCTCCAGATCCTAAACAGTGGACCAGGTCTTCTCCAGTTATTTTACTGTCCAGTTCTTTAACTGGGACTGAGGGATTTTGTACACAGGAATGCACCACATTTTGCTTCGTCGTGATCTGGAACCAGGCTTCAAATGCAGTGCTGACGTGGATCCAACAGAGATATCTGCTTTCCAATGTCTTTGCAAGGAACGCATGATGGAATTACTAAAATTTAGTTGACGTTCTGTCAGCCAAGGCTGAGCGTGTAGCAAAAATTAAAGTTACACACTGTAATAAGTACTCGGTTCACTTTCTGTCATCCTTGTGGGGCGTCCCCCAACATAGGGACGGTATCGGAACCTTTGGCAGAGACAAAATGAGCTTTGCCTTTAAATATAGTATGGCGCGTGGGGCGCGGCCTCTGGCGTGGAAACTCCCCGTCGAGACCACGCCCTCCGGCGCTTTACCTCAGTCTCCTTTGAACACATCAGACGCTTAGATACCTGGCTAGTCATATTACCTATAAGCCAATGGCATACTAGCGGGGCAAGGTGGGAGGGACGTACAGAGGAATGGGGACTACGAGTACTCCAGTCACTACAGGGAGTAACTAATTACCCATACGTTCCTACCCTTTCCTCCATCCTTGTGCGCGATTCCTCCGAACAAGAACATAGGGTGGGCCTGTGACAACCTGCCCCTTATCTAGAATGAAGCAAAAAGGTTCTTCAGAACCGCCTGACCAAACGCTGCATCGTGCCGGGAGCTGGTGTCCAGAGAGTAGTGTTTACAGAAAGCCAGAGCGGCCGCCTTGCTGATAACATCCCAAGAAACATGTCTCTGAAACCAACGGCCATGGCCTTCGCTCTGACCGCATGGGCATGAATCCCCTCAGGAACAGGTTTGCCCATGGCCATGTAGGCCTCTGAAATGGCTTGGACCATTTAACGGGCGATGGAAGCCTTGGACACCCGAGTCGTGTGAGGAGTTCCAAAAATTCACAAACAGTTCTTCGGGCTTCCTGAAGGATTTCGTTCGAGAGAGCTAAACCTTGAGAACCCTCGAGGTCCAAGGAATGTAGGAACCACTCTGCCTTTGACTGTGGATTCGTGAACACTACTGGCAGGCAGATCTCTTGATTCAGATGGAACGGAGAGACCACCTTGAGCAAGAATGTAGGGATAGAGCGCCAGATGAGCATGTTGTTGTGAAACTAGGTAAAGGGCTTGCAAAAACAATGCCTGCAGCTCACTAACCCTGCATGCAGAGGTGAGAGCCACCAATAAAACCATCTTCAGTGTCACCAAGCAGATGTCCACTGAGGCCATCGGCTGAAAAGGCTTGCGTTGCAAAACTGCAAGAAGCACATTGAGGTCCCAGACCGGGTGCAGCCTATGCACTGGAGTAAAAGCCTAAGATCCACAAACCAGGGCCTCAAAGGCCAGTGGGGAGCAACCAGGATGGGGCTGCAGCTCACGGAAGCCCAAAACTTGCAAAGGGTCAGCTGGAGCAAAGTGGTGGGCGGGAACGCACAACACCTGCGGCCGTAGCAGCAGATCTGGAAGGCGTCTCCCAGTGACCTCTGACTTGCCCATGAGGCAAACTGGGGGCACTTGGCATTCAGACGAGAGGCAAACAAGTCCAGGTCCGCGAACGCCCACGGCTGGAACAGGGGCAACATGGCATCATTGTGCAACTCCCACTCGTACTCCCCCCCCCCCCCCCCCCCCCAAGGGACTCAGCTGATCCACTTCTGCATTGCAGTCCCCCGGCAGGTGGATGCAGAAATCTAAATCCTCTCTGAGGGCCCATTCCCAGATCAAAATCGTCTCCATGAAGAGAAGCGAGGGAGGGAGGGATGGGGTGGGGTGTGGAGAACAGGTGCCAACTTCCTTGTTCAGGTAAAATATTGCAGTAGAATTGTCTGTCCTGACCAGAACTGACTTGTGCCCGATTAGGGGCAAAAATGCCTCGAAGGGCAGGCCCACTGCCCAGAGCAGCAGCTGTAGGGTGACCAGACGTCTGGGTTTTCCCGGGTCAGTCTGGGGAAATCACCCGACGTCCCGGTATTTTTTTTTTTAACCCCGTCTGGGGTTTCGCCTTCGGTCCTTTTTTTGCCGGGACCCGATTTCTAAATCCCGAAATCGTGCCCCAGCGCATCTTTTCCGGTGCGAATGGGAGCGTGAAATGCTTTCACGCCCCCATTTCCTCTCCTTCCCCCTTCCAATGAGAGGAGTGTGCTTGTTACCACCCCCCATGCAACAGGCCAGCGACATAGAAGTAGGAGTAGGACTAAAGTTGTATGTCTATTTACTTTAGTCCAACTTTTACTTCCATGACCCGTCCCAGGTTTATTTATTTTAAATCTGGTCACCCTAAGCAGATGTTTGAGGGCTTCCATCCAGGACCATGCTCCATGAATCAAATAGCCCTCCAGAGTAGCCCCCCCCTAGCCCGAAAGTGAGGAGTCTGTCGTCACCACCAGGGTAGGCTCCAGCTGGGTAAAGGGGGCTCCCAATGAAACCACCAGTTAAGGTCGGGCAAAAGGAGTGGTGGTATTGGGATCTTGTTGGAAGGAGACCCTGTCTCCTGATCCCATTTGTCCGCCAACTGAAGGCGCCTCATTTTGAGACGGGCGTGCTGCACAGTCAGCACACAGGAGCCCATCAGGCCAGAATGTGCTGGAACCACCATCCCGAGGTGGTCGAGCCGGCCAGAAAGTGGCCCACCGTCTTGCGGAGGGACATAAGCCTCTCGGGCATGGGGAACACCAGCTGAATGGTAGTGTACCAACGTACCCCTAGGAAGACCAGTTCCTGAGACAGGCATAACAGCGACTTCCTCCAGTTGAGGGAAACCCTGACTAATGAATGATATCCGCCAATCTCTGGCAGGAGTGCACCACCCCTTCTTCGGGTGACCCCGCCCTCACCAACCAGTCGCCCAGATAAAAGGTATAGATGATGGACCTCCAAGCGGAAAAGGCCCTCCACTGGGGCCCTTAATATCTACAACGGTCTCCTCCCAAATACTCTCCTTCCAGAGCCCTCCGCTCGGCCTCCTCCAATTCTCTGCGGGGGAGCAGTTTTTGCAAACAGGGTTTTGCGGGTAGAGCCGGACCTCCTTAAATTCAGGAAACTCCTCAAGCCTTCCTTCCTTCATTCCCTGCCCCAACCTGCACAGCTAGCTGACTGGTCGCCTGGTGCACCTCTAGAGCCCCACAGGTCCGAGGCTCTGCCTGCCAGTCCTGCACTTGTTCGGCACTATTGCATTATGTCCATGACAGCAGAAACCACCCTGTACTTAACCCAGGCCCCTGCTCGACTGGGATCACTTATCCACCTCCCCCTCCCTCGCACTACCTGTTCTGTGCACAGGCACAAACTTGACCTTGAATGTTCTAGGATTTGAAAGTATGCCCAGTCCTCCCTCCGTCTGCCCTCACTAGTTTGGTCATGCTCGATATTCCATGTATAGGCGCACTGTATGACCAACAACCAAGCAGTCTGAAATGTCACAAGACCAATACTGTAGTTTATTGATCTGTGTGCTTCACCCCCTAGCCCCCCTCTTTTTCTCTTTTATGTCAAGCACTTACTAATAGATATGCCTCTGGCATAGTATGCTAGGTTTTCTTAGATCATTCGGAATCTTCAAGGCCTAAGAATGACAACTGTATTCCCTTGTTCCCTTCCCACCTTGAAGCACTTCACTTGTGTATAAGCGCTTTACAAATAAACAATTACTGCATTAATCAACCTCGTGAAGACACGAGGGGCCGAGTTCAGGCTGAAGGGCAGCACTTTGTACTGGAAGTGGTACGACAATCGTGAACCGCAGAATTTCTGATGCGGTTGATATATGGGTACTTGCAGTTACTCATCCTTGAGGTCCAGGGAACACAGCCAGGCAGGCCCCTGCACACAGGGACTCTGCTATGTGCACGGGAGTAATCATCTTGAAGCGTTCCTCCGGTAAAGAGAGATTTAGAAATGACAGGTCCAAGACTACCCTCAGGCCAGCCTGGTTGTTCTTGGGTAGCGCACAAATCCTGGCATAGTAACCCAAGCCCCTGTCCACAAGAGGAACCGGT